>NC_088186.1:10301171-11597714 GCF_028769735.1 Zonotrichia leucophrys gambelii
TGACTGTGCAGCCTCTGAAGCCAAGTTGAAATAACTTCATGCAAAAGTTATCCAAACCCTGATATCTCTGCAGAGTTAAAGGATTTATTCAAAATTCCAGGGGGCTTTGGGTGGTGATGCCCAGAGTGGTGTGGGACTGGTAGGCACAGCTTCATCCTGTCCCTGTGGCACCCTGGCCCTCCACCAGGCTTGGTGTCCTGCCCTGAACGAGCACCTTCCCATGCAGCAGCAGGGCAAGGCCTGCCAGCAGCATTGCAGGAGGGCTGTGTGTGCCTTTGGAGCCACCAGTGTAGGGTTTGGGACCATTTGGGATTCCTCCCTCCTGTGTGTGGCTCTGGCCATGGTCCTGTTGGAGGCAGTCACAGCAGAGCGGCTCTGCCAGGTCCTCTCCTCCTGGTGGATGTTTCCTTCCAGTGGTCTCTGCTAGCACAGGAACAGCTTCCAGCCCCAGCCTCGTGGTCCTGTGTACGTGGTGTTGGGGTGAGTCCTTCCCAGTGGATCTGCTATGGCTAAATGCACCAGGCTCTGGTTGTCACTCCCCCTCATCCTGCCCAGGGGACAGAGCTCTGCCCTGCCCACAGAGCTGCAGATTCTCCTGCTGAGCAGCACCGAAGGGAAAGGGTTCTGTGGGCTGATGGCAGTGACAGGATCTGCTCCTTCCTCCCCCTTTCCCACCACTCAGGATTTTTACTGCCAGGGATATTTATGACCCAGACATCATCTCACAGCTCTGGGTCCCCCGGCACCTGCCCTGCAGTGATGAGGCTGCAGGCAGCAGCTGGAGCCTGCTCAGGAGCTGTTTCCCCCTCACAGTGGGCACAGAGCAGTGGGTGTGGGCAGGCTGGGCTGGTGGCTGGGTCATTTCTCACTGAGAAGCCCTGGGGACTGGGGTGCTCAAAGTCTCAGGGACATCCAGACCCCCCAGTGTGGTGACATCCTGTGTCCCACACACCTGCAGCCAGCCAGGTGGCCTCAGAGAGGGAACAGGCACAAACCCCCCCTGGCCCAGCTCCCTTCAGCAGTGCAGGCAGGATGGGAGCTGGGCACAGCTGTGGGGGTGGCTGTGCCAAGTCACTGCTGTCCATGGTGGCCACGTGTAGCTGAGCTCAGCTCTGTGTCCAGTGACACCAGGGAGCTTCCACATTTCCTGTGCCACTGCAAAGCTGTGGCTGCCTGTGAGGCAGAGGAGGCAGCACAGTCCTGCTCATCCCAGGAGCATTCATGTGGCTGCAGCTGGCTGAGCAGGGGACGTGTGTGTGCCCAAGGTCCGGCTGGAGCAGAGCTGAGCTCAGGCTGTCACTGCAGCAGTGAGGGGTGGCTGTGGGGCAGATAAAACCAGCCCGTGTCTGGGAGTGGCTGTGCACACAGCCCTCGCTGTGCTCTCACTGGAACCATCAGGACACTCGCCTGTCTCTGTCAGTGAGGTGGAATGCCCAGCCTGGGGTCGGGTTCCCAGCCCGTGTGCATGGGGGTGGCACGAGAGGGACTGGCCTTGTAGGAGCAGAGGGGGGGGCAGATGGTCACTGTGGGCTGTCCCCTGGATGGACACCATCCACCATCCACCATCCACCATCCTGCCTGTTTACTCTCCCTGTACCTGCCCATGTGGATCGAGCTGCTCACAGAGGTTGAGATGCCAAGGGCAGAGCTCCCCATTGCAGAGCATCCCCCACTCCCGAGCTGTCACTTTGCCACAGAAAACAGTCTGGGAAAAAAACCCCCACGAACAGCGAACTTGCAGCAGAATTTCCCTAGGCAGGAAGCGGTGAGGACCTGCCAGTGAGGGGTGGCTGTGGGGCAGATAAAACCAGCATGTGTCTGGGAGTGGCTGTGCACACAGCCCTCACTCTGCTGTCTCTCTGGAACCATTAGAACACTTGACTGTCTCAGTCAGTGAAGTGGAATCCCAGCAGGAGAAATGCCCAGACTTGGATCGGGTCCCCAGCCTGGTGTGCATTGGGGGTGCCACAAGAGGCCCTGGCCTTGCAGGAGCAGAGGGGGGGGCAGATGGTCACTGTGGGCTGTCCCCTGGATGGACACCATCCACCATCCACCATCCTGCCTGTTTACTCTCCCTGTCCCTGCCTGTTGGGATCGAGCTGCTCACAGAGGTTGAGATGCCAAGGGCAGAGCTCCCCATTGCAGAGCATCCCCCACTCCCGAGCCGTCACTTTGCCACAGAAACAGTCTGGGAAAAAAACCCCACGATCAGCGAACTTGCAGCAGAATTTCCTTAAGCAGGAAGCACCGGGATCTCTGCTCGGTGTCGCCGGGGGCAGGACAGGGCAGGAGGAGCAGAGGGTGATGCATGGCCCTTCCTCAGGGCACAGCGGCCGTGCGCTGCTGTCAGCAGGTACCAGCACCTCCGGGGACAGCCGGCAGAGCCAGAAATAGCACGGGGGGCACGAGTGAGCCGCGTCTGGGGGAGGCTGGGGCGGTTTCAGCCGCCGCTTGACACGGCCATTAATAACAGCGGGGCAGAGCCGGAGCCAGCAGCAGCAGCCGAGCGCCGCCGCGGGCACATGGGGGCTGCAGCCGGCGGAGGAGCCGCTCGCCCGGCCCGGGGGATGCAGCTCGGGGGCCGCGGTTGGTAGGTGCTATAAGCCAAGGATGCAGCTCAGGGGCCGCGGTTGGTAGGTGCTATAAGCCAAGGATGCAGCTGAGGGCCGGACCCGGGGCTGGGCAGGACCCGGCTCAGGCTGAGGGAGCCGCACGGGGTGCCAGGAGCGCTGGTGTCCTTGGGGATCCAAGCTCCGCTCCCTGCCCCGCTCTCTCCTGGGGAACTGTGGCTCCTGCACGGCTCATCTGCCACCAGGCTGGGCTTGAGGGTTGGTAAGGGGCATCCAGGGAGAGCGAACGGGCATTTGTACTGCGGGGATGTTTTGAGGTTTCCCCTAAAATTTGGGCTGTGCTCGCCTGTGCCGTCGGCACCAGCTGGCTCTTACTGTGGGATCAGCATTGCAATGTGCCCACAATGTGGATTTTCTGCTCCGGGACTTTTGCAGCCTTTAGATACCGTCTCTGGACTGGCACTGGGGACCAACCAGCAGGTTCAGGCTGGAATTGCAGCCGTGGCATGCTCGGAGTCTCGCTGGGGATGGATGGGCTGGGATGCGGAGCTGGGGCTGCGGGGCAGCTGCGGGTCGGGGCTGGCAGCTCGGGGCGGTGCCGAGCCCCTGGTGGCGGCGTGGGGAGGGTCGGTCTCGAGTTGGGGCTGGCACCGTGAGCAGGTGCTGACACCGAGATGCGGGGTGCGAGCCGAGCCTGCAGCCGAGCTCCTCTCCCCGGGCACGGAGCTGTTGCCCTCGGGTGGGCTCCGCTTCCCGCTGCGCTCCGGGGCCGCAGGGCTGGGGCTGGGCAGAGCCCTGTGAGCAGAGACCCCCGGGAATGCAGGGATGGGGATCGGGATTTGGGCAGGTGTTGGGGAAGATGAAACAGGAAAGTCTTCTAATATGATTGTCTGGCAAAATATTTTGAGAATATGGAAACTATAAGCAAAACTATGAACTGACAGCAAGCTTTGAGATACCTTAATACTGAACAACTGGAAAACAATGGTGTGGCCAGCTGAAGGTGATCCCCTTTTGATGGAACAACACCCTCTGCTTGCAGACAGGCCCAAGGCTCAGAGCAGACCCTACAGCTTGGCAGAAGGGGCCAAAGAGGAGTTTTTAGGGTTTAAAATGTAACAGAGTATGGTAATGTAATGATTCTTATAGGCTGTGTGTAAATGCTATAGGATTTGTATCTTGTACTAGATTGGTTAGTGAGAATGAGAATATTCAACACAGAAGAAGATTTATTGTATTGTAACAGGAAACTTGCTCTATTACGCTTTTGCTCTCTTGCCCTCTCACTCTCTCACCCTCTCATCCTCTCTCCCCCTCTCTTCTCTCATTCCTGCTCTGAGCTGTGTTTGGCAGCTCCCAGCAGGGCCCTGCACCTTTGCAATAAACCCCAAGTTCCAGACCTGGCTCCAGAGATCTCTCGTCTCTGCCTGTCCCGACGCTCCTACAGGCAGGGATCCCCCCGTGCTTCCCCCCGAGGGCTTCTCCTGCCAGGCTTCGCGGTACAAACATCCCCCCCCATCTCCCATCTGCGCCTCCACCCTCCCTGCCCTGCCGCAGGCATTGCTGCTCGGGCTCAGACACCCGCGCCCTTTTGCTGTTCCGCTAATTGCCCGGGATCAATTATTCATTGTGCAGTAATGAAGCCGGGCGAGGGTAGAAAACCCGGCTGAGCAGTGAGCCCTGGGCTCTGGCCGGCCTCGCTGGGTGAGGAGCACAGCTCGGGGAATGTTCCTTGTGAGCACTTTCACAATGACTGCCACGAAGACTTTCTCAAGTTTTGGTAGTTCTGCTTTGCATTTCTGGCTTTGCTTTCTTCCCCTCAGCCCCGTGTGTGCTTCAGATGCTGCTCCCTGTAGCTGGGAGCTTCCTTGGTTCTTAGAAGTCACTTTTAAATCCTGAGCTGCTCAACGGCCTTTCACAGAAGTTTCCAATCTGGTGGATCATGGGGCACAGTTTGTCCCATGTTAAGAACCCAAATTGAAAAATATTTTCCTTCTGCTTTAGGAAAGATCTACTTTGGAAAGATTGGTTTTCCTGGATGATGTGGGTGCTCTTTTTTGCATCAGCTGCAATCCAGCTGGTGTGGAGTTCCAGCACAGGGAACCCACTGCTGTCTGCATCTCTCCCAAAATAACCTTGGTCTCATTCCCATGGAGTTAAAGCTTCTGGGGACAGGTGAGGCATCTCAGAGCAAAGGTCCTTGAAGGGCAGCAGGAGCCAGAGAGGGACACAGGGAGGATGGAGCTGCCATGGTTGGGGACAGCCACAAGATTGGCTCCTCCTGCAGAGTCCCAGGAGGTCCATCCACCCTCCTGGTGAGAGCACAGCTGGAGCAGCACATCCCTTGCTCTCCTGCTACATCCATGTCCAACAGCTGCAGGGACTTCCCTGCTTTTCCCAATCCCTGCTTTTGGCTGAGGAGGTACCTGGGTGCAGAGCAGCTCTCTGAGCTGGGTTTTGCCTCCACAAAAGAAAGAGAAAACCTGAGCATCCCCATCAGGAGCCAGGAAAGGCTCAATTAAATATCCCTGTGGCCAGGCATTCCTTGAGCCACAGTGGCTTCATAACTGAGAGGAGCAGAGACTTTGAAATGAGAAGCTGAAAGCCTCAAAACCCAAAAATCCCTGACCTCCCCTTGCTGGGGATTCCAGGTAATGCCACCTGTGCCAGCACTTCTGGCAGTGGGAGAGCTGGCAGCAGCACCAGGGCAAGGGCAGGGCAGGCTCCAGCTCTCAGTGTGCTGTCTCTGTGGTTGGGGTTTCCCCAGCTGGAAGCCCCAGCTGTGGGCCAGCAGCAAGGCCACATATTAAAAGAAATGCTGGAGAAGTCAAGGTTGTGATGGCACTTATTGAAATTTTCTCTGCTGGTGAGCTGGAACAGTCCTGGATGTGAGCAGCAGCTCAGAAAAACCTGAGTTTGAAGTACAGACCAAGGAGCAGAGGGTTTGCAGTTCTTCTGCCCTGCCTTGGTTTCAAGAAAACTTTAAAAACTTGAAAAAAACCTAATTTTTGAGATAGTGAGTGATCCTTGATGGCAAAGAGAACCCAGGGAGTGGGTAACAGGTGCAAGGTTTGAGGATGTTGGAGCAGGCAGGGCAGTGTTGCCTTTTTTTTGGAGTGTGTTGATATTTGCTCAATGAGGAGATAATTCTCAGGAACTCTCTTGCTGTTTCTCTGGTCTCAGTCCTCTCATCCTCCTTCCCTAAAATGACCTCAGAGAGCCATCCTGGGCTTTGGAGGCAGCTCTTGCTTCTGCTTTCTCTTCCCCTTCTCAGGAAATGCTGCCTTGGCCTCTGAGTCTGAGACAGAAACTGGAGGAGTGAAGTGTGAGATGCTCCAGGGAGGATGGAGTAAATCCCCTCAGCCCTGCCCTGATGCAGACAGGGAAACCCAGAGGCTGGGAATGGCAAAACCACTTTGTTGGGTGCAGGGGAGGATTCAGGTGGTGAAAAAAGGGAAATTTGCACATGGACCTCAGGGACAGCCAGATGCTGAGAGCAGTGAGACCAAGGCGTTGGGAATGGAGAAATCCAGATGTTGGCTGCTGGCTCCTGAGCTGCTGCAGTGAGAGCAGGGGATGTTTGGGGAGAGTGGAAGGACAGCAGCTCCCTCAGACAGCACCAGCTCTGCCTCCACTGCTGCTCCTCCAGCAGCCCCTGGGCCATGTGAAGGGGTGAGAAGGTGCCAGCCCCCCTCAGGTACTGGAGAAGCTGCTCAGTGGCTCCAGGGCCTAAAAGGGCTCCAGGAGAGCTGGGGAGGGAATTTGGGCAAGGGGCTGGAGTGCCAGGACACAGGGAATGGCTTCCACTGCCAGAAGGCAGGGATGGATGGGACACTTGGGAGGAATTCCTGGCACAGGGTACCCAGAGCAGCTGTGGCTGCCCCTGGATCCCTGGCAGTGCCCAAGGCCAGGTTGGCTGTGGCTTGGAGCAGCCTGGGACAGTGAACCCCATGGAAGGGGCTGGGCTAAGATGGGTTTTAGGTCCCTTTCAACCCAAACCATCCTGGTGAGCTTGTGTAACCTGGTCACATCCCCATTCCTGAGGTCTCAATCAGCTTTGGGCAGCAAGGTGGCCTTGGCTGATGAAGAGCTGATGAAATCCCTGGTGCTGATGCAGTCCCAGCCAGGAGCAGCTCCGTGGGCTGGCAGTGATGGCATTGCTGCCTCTCCCCAGCCCAGGTGATGCTGAGCAGAGCTCAGCCCTGTGCAGACAGCATTTCACAGCCCTGGTGATGCTCTCAGCCCGAGATGGAACCGGCCCTGGCTCATGGTGAGGCTGCTGCTCATCCCCTCCATGCCAGAGAAGAGCAGCAGAGGCTCTGATTGAATTAGTGCAAGGATTTAATTTAATCCCCAAATGTCTCTCATTTTAAAGGAGCCTGTTCATTTCCTTCTAGGACCTTATCAGATGCAGGCACCCAGCACTGTGAACAGGACTGGGCAGGGAGGCAGTGTTGGGGGAGGGCTTTGTGGGCACTGACTCCAGGGCTGTGTGGGTTTTTCCTCTAATTATTTCATGAGATAATGATGACAGTGATTGCAAGACAAATAAAACATCAGCAGCATCATTGAGGCAGCTCTGGTGCAAATGGGCAGCCTGGCAGGGCAGGGCTGGAACATTCCCTTCTTACAGGGAATTAATGTGTAATTTCACCCCAAGGGTGGGTGAGGGAGCATTTGCTTTGTGCCTGACACCAAATCCAGCTGTAGAGTGATGCCATGAAGGAACCAAGCACAACGTGGTCTCTGAATTTGCGTTCTGACTCTCTGGGGGAGTTCAGGTGATGCTGAATCACTGCTGGGTGAGCCAGGCTGGGTGGGACAGAGCTGCTGCTCTCTGTGCTACAGGTGCCACAGGGACCCTTTGGGTGTGATAGACCAGGACAGGGCACAGCTGGACACGTGTGGGCTGTGGCACTGAGCTCCAGCATCTTCCTGGAAACCTGCCCAGCTCTTTGCCCCCTGAGCTCAGGCTGGGGGGTGTCTGTGCTGTCCCCTCTGTGCACAGGGGGCTCACACCCCCCACCCCCGGTGTTTCCTGGAGGTGACAGCAGTTCTGCAGCCCAACATCTGCACACAGCTGCTGGGGATGTCCTGGATATCCCCTCTGTGCTCTGGGGGATGAGGGGTGTCCCCTGCAGGGTGGCTGTCCCTGGGTTGCTGTCACAGGCTGGGACCTCCACGGGGATGGAACCTCTGTCCATTCTGTGTGTGCCTCTTCCCAAAGGGATGTGTGGCTGGATGAGCTGACTCCTGGGCTGCTGCTCCTTTTGAAGCTGAAGTCAGGGCTGTCTTTGTTAGCTCCAACTTGCTGGTGTCACTGGGTTTGTGAAAATGCGTGGATCTCAGCTGGGATACGACTTCTTTTCTGGGTGATTTGTTAGCTGGGGGTGGTCCTGTGGAACAGTCCCTGCCCCAGGACCTGTGAAGGAGGGAATTGCTTCTTAAAGAGAGGATTTTCTCTCCTTTGGTCTTTTTTCCCTTGCTGGGCTGGTTTTGCCCCTTTGGCTTAGACACAAAAATCACACAGGACCCTGCTCTGGCAAGGGAGGGCTCATCAGAGGCTCCCCCTGCTCACAAAAACAACCTTGGAGCTTCTTTCCCTTGGGCTTTTCCCTTTGAAAGGACAGAGCTTGCTCAGGCCTTCTCCAAAAGGCAAAGAGACCTGGAAAAACCATCCCCAAAGGCACAAACCCCGGCAGGGGCTGGCAGGAGCGGCTGTGGTTTTGTAGCCCAGAGCTCGGGCTGAGCTGGGGCAAGGCAGGGATGGGCAGAGCCCGGCGCTTCCCCTCGGCCTTTGATGATAACGCGGTGCAGGAGGGGCCAGAGCTGCCGAGGAGCTGCTGGGTTTCTCTGCAGCCCTGGGGGATCCCGGCAGGGCAGCAGCTCCAGCAAACATCGGGGTGAGGATGCTGCCACGGCTCTGCCTCTGTGGCTGGAGCCCAGCTGGTGCCCTGGGATTCCTCAGAATCCCCCTCAGTGGGAGCTGAGTGCCACCATCCCGCTCCTGCCAGCCGGGGGACCTGGTGTTCCAGGGCTCGGGAGCAGGGCTGGCTGCTGACAGCAATGGGTGACTTGGCACCACCTGGGGACGATGCCATCCCACCCCACCAGAGCACTGCTAGCGTTGTACAAATCGGTGCCAGCCTTGTAGGTGGGGTGTGAGGAGGTGAAAGGCTCCTCAGGAAGGTGCCAGAGAGATCTGGGGATTTGGGGTGCTTCTGGTTTCATCCTTCTCTATCTTCTCCTCTGGCAGATGCTGGAGACGGACGCCGAGAAGCCGGGGCAGATGCCCTCGGAGGATGGGAAGGCAGCAGTGGGTGATGCCCCTCTGGCTGCCAAGGCGGTGGCTCTGGCCGAGCCCTGGGACGCTCTGGGGGCCACCCAGGCTCCTCTCCCGGCGGAGAAGCAGCCGGTGGCCACGGCAAAGGGAGAGGAGCAGCCCGGCCCCCTGCCCGCCTTTGTGATCCCCGAGCTGCGGCTGGACAGCACCTTCAGCCAGAGCGCCGCGGGCACGGGCGGCGCCACGGACGGCGAGGACGAGGAGGAGGATGAGGAGGAAGATGAGGACGAGGAGGACGAGGAGGAGGAGGAGGACAGCGACGAGCAGTACCTGGAGAGGAACGAGCTGAAGCGCAGCAGCATGATCGAGACGGGCGGGCAGGCCGGCTACACCCTGAGCGTGCAGGGCTCGCTGCGGCGCCGCACGCACAGCGAGGGCAGCCTCCTGCAGGAGAGCAAGGGCCACTGCTTCACCTCCGACACCACCCTGCACTGCCCCGACAGCCAGGGCACCGCCGCACGCTGGGCCCTGCCCTCCCCCAGGACCCTCAAGAAGGAGCTGGTCAAGAACGGCGGCTCCATCCACCAGCTGACCATGCTCTTCTCGGGCCACAGGAAGGTACGAGACGTGGTGCAGGGACAGCTCCTGGGCTGGAGGTGTCCTGCCATATGGGCCCTGTCTCCATGGCCATGGCAAAGCCCCCTTCTGAGGGTCCCTGCCCCTGGCAGCAGCTCTGGAGGTGCCAGCACCCAGGCATGGCACACACAGCAGCGTGCTGGGGCCGTGGGTGGCACTGCCACTGCTGCACCCATGGCCTGGGCAGCGCTGTCTGCTGGGATGCTGGTGGCTGAGTGTCCCTGGGGATCTGGGAATGCACTGGGAGAGTCCCTGGTGACAGTCCCCAGTGTGCAGGGGGTGCAGGAGCAGTGGGACCCTCTGCCCCAGCAGCCTTCTGCAGGGCTTTGGCCACTGTGGGTCCATCTCGTGGAGCAGCTGTGCTCAGCAGGGATGTGTGACCCCCTGTGCTGCAGGAGGGGCAGCAGAGGCCGTGCTGAGGCAGCTCTGCCCAGGACTGGCCTGTGCAGTCCCAGGGTCTGGGGTGCTCCTGAGCCCCCAGAGCAGAGCTGGCCCTGGCTGCATGGTGCAGGAATGAGCTGCCAGTGCAGAGACCATTCATGGCAGTGCTGCTGTCCCCATCCTCCCCAGGTGGCACTGGCAGGGTTCTGGGAGTGGCCCCAAACCCTGCTGTGCCCCATCCCCAGCTCTGGGTGCTGCTCGGGGCTCTGGTGCTCAGCACAGGCTGCAGTGCAGTGCTCAGGGTGTGCTCCCAGCTCAGGACCTCGTTTACAGCTCAGGACCATCCCTGCTGCTTGGGAGCACCTTGCAGAGGCACATTCTGCTCCAGAGCAATGGCTCCTTGGCAGGAGAGGCTGCTACAGATCCTGGGGTTAAACCCAGGCTGGGTTAACCCTTTTCCTGCCACGCTGCTTGAAAAGCCACCCTGATGCTGTTTCCTGGAGGAATTTTTGGGCTCAGCTGGTGAGAGCCCTTCCCAGGGCTACAGACTGCAGGGATGGGACTGCTGCCTGCAGGGGAGTCCAAATTTTCCTGGAGACTGAGGCCAACAATTAATTGTGTGCCGGAGGAGATGGAGGGTTCAGACCCGCCCTATCCCCGATAAAGAAAAGCCACCCTTGTGTCAGGGACGCGGTCGCTGCCTGTCACACGTGCGAGGGAGGCGGTGACAGCGACAGCGACAGCGCCAGCGCCGGCTGGGAGCGTCCCGTGAGCGGTGCCCTGAAGGAGAGCTCACAGTGCCGCTGTGTGTGCAGCCCCGAGCCTGCAGCCCTGAAACCCTGCATCCCTGCATCCCTGCAATCCTGCATCCCTGCAGCACTGCCCGAGCCGGGTGGGCTGTGTGTCCCTGCCCCGGGGAGCGCCCTCTCTTCTTCCTGCTCTCACCTGGGGAGATGTTTTCCCGAGAGGTGAACAGAGCTCCTCCTGCGTTAAACTGTTCTGAAGGTGCACATTAGACTGGGATTTTTGGGGCAGGGAATGGCAGCCTGTGCTGGCGGAGAGGGCAGTGTGGTGGCTGCACCTCCTTGCAGGAGCTCTGGCTGCCTGGAGCCTAAATCCCTGCCCATGTGTTCTTCTAGGCATCCCTGCCTGTTCCTGCTGCCCTGCTCCCTGCTCACATCACCCTGCTCACACTCCCCCATTCCCACTGCTCTGTTCTCACTGCTCTGATCCCACTGCCCTGCTCTCATTGTCTTATTCCCACTGCTCTGCTTCCACCACCCCATTCCCATTGCCCTATTCCCCCTGCCCCATTCCCACTGTCCTGCTCCCATTCCCCTGTTCCCACTACCCCATTCCCACTGCTCTGCTTCCACCACCCCATTCCCACTGCCCCATTCTCACTGCCCTGTTCCCATTGCCCTATTCCTGTTCCCATTGCCCTATTCCCACTGCCCCATTCCCGCCGTGCTCCCACTGTTCCCCTTGCTCTGCCTCTCCAGCTGCCAGTGGAGGGAGTGCAGCAGTCAGGGAAGGCAGACACGGGGCTGAGCCACTGTGGGATTGCAGCCCCTGCCTACACTTTGGGAACACTTCCATTGCTCTGTGCCCTTGATTAGTTCAATGAAACCTCCCAGCTTTTTGGAGCAGGACACTGATGCACAATTCCCACAGGGAATTCCCCACCAAGCTATCAAACACTGGCAACACCTGCACCCAGCTGCAGGGCCTTGCTGCAGGGCCATCACCTCCATCAGCCTTGGTTATTTTCCCATCTGGAAGTGTGTCAGAGGGGCTCATCCCACAGCCTCTTTTAACCCCATCGTGCCCGCTGTGCCTCCCCGTCCCCCCTTCCCGCGGTGGGGTTTGGAGCTGGATGTTTTATGGGCACGGTGGGGAGCCTGGGGCTCCTCGGGAGAGCTCTGCCGCTGCCTTTTGTCCCCGAGGCCGGAGCCTGTGCGGACAATGGCAGGAAGGCGCGGCCAGCCCGTCTGCCGGGGCCGCAGCGGCCGGGGCCGCATTGTTCGGGCCGATAAACTCCGGAAAGCGGGGCCAGAATGGAAGGAAATGTCCGGAACCCCGGGCCCGGGGCTGCGGGGCTGAGCGCTGGGTTCCCACGGCCCGGCCGCGGGGGATGAGCCTGGAAAGTGCCCGGCAGGGACACACAGCCCCCGGGGCTCTGAAACACCCCACGGCCAGGGCGGGCCCCGAGTGCCACCATGTCCCCTTGGTTCCATCGGGCCCTGCAGTGTCACAGTGCTCCCTGCGCTCCCTGAGGCCCCGCATCACCCAGCCCAGGCCATTGCCCTGCTTCCAGTCACTCCCAGTATGATCCCAGTGACCCCCAGTCTCACTCAGTATATCCCAGTTGCCCCCAGCATGCTCCCAGTCACTCCCACTTCCTCCCAGTTGCTTCCAGCATGATTCCAGTTGCCCACAGCTACTCAGAGTCACCATCAGTGCAGTTCCAGTTGCTCCCAGTATATCCCAGTTTTCCCCAAAATGGTCCAAACTGCCCTCAGCATGTTCCTGGTCACTCCCTGTACGATCCCAGTCCCCCTCAGTGTCATCCCAGTTGCACCCAGTCACTACCACTAGTACAGTCCCACTCAATGCCAGTATGATCTCAGTGGCTCCCAGTATAGACACAGTCACTCCCAGTTGCTCCAAGTTGCCCCCAATATGGTCCCAGCTGTTCCAAGTGTTGTCCCCTCCTGTTTGGTTACAGACACTCCCAGTACATCCCAGTTGCCCCCAGCATGCTCATTCCCAGTCACCCCAGTTTCCCCAGTATGGTTACAGTTGCCCTCAGGAGGACCTCACTCATTCCCAGTATATCCCAGTTGTCCTCAGGAGGACCTCACTCATTCCCAGTACATCCCAGTTGCCCCAACATGGTTCCCCCCGGGGGTAGGGAAGCAGGGTCGGGATTTGGGGCTGGCTGTGAGCGTCTGCAGCGTGCAGGGATGGATGGAATGCTGAAGCCCCCAGGCCATGGTGATCCCGGGGGTCTCCCCGCCTGGTGCCAGCCTTTGTGGCTCTGCTGGTGCTGCCCTGAGCTCATGGCACATCCCAGATCCCCCTGGTTTGTCCAGGCTGCCCTGGAGCAGCCGTCAGAGAGCAGACTTGTAAACTGCAATGGTATGATTCAATTATAAGTGAACTGCTCTAATTTGTCCTGCCTGGGGACTGCTGGAAACTCCTGATTGATTTTGGGTGCCCAGCCTGGTTCTGGGGGGCTCTGTGGGCAGTGGCAGAATCCCTGTGCCCACTCAGGAGTAGGAGCATCAGGAGTGGGGATTGAATGTCCTCCCTGTAGGAGGTTCCAGTGTCAGCACCTTGAACCTGGAGGGTACCTGGGCTGTGGCCCTGGGGTCTCCTTGGATGCTCCAGGAGCATCATGAGCTGAAGATGGCAGAGGATGAGCAAGGGCAGGGAGGTTCCTGTGTCAGGAGCTTGTCCTGTGTCACTGCCATCCTGGGGAAGGGGCCCTGTGAGTGCTGTGGGTCTGGGTGGGTGCTGTGGGCATGCTGGCCCTGCTGGCTGGTGACACAGAGTGACACTGTGGGCACGTCCTGGTGTGATGACAGACACTGTTCTTCTGTTCCCCCAGCTGAGTGGAGCAGACCCCGAGTGCAGCTGTGACGAAGGGGACGAGACCTCCCGCAAGAAACGCAGCAAGAGCCTGTAAGTGTCACACTGGGGGTGGCACCAGGGGGTGCCAGGGCTGTTTGTGGGGTCAGACACCTCAGCCTCGCCCTGCTGGAGCCCTCAGGATCCCTGTCTCCCCCCTGACTTTTTCCAGCAGCAAAGCCACACACTGGGGTCCCACTTCAGATGGAATTGTTTCCAGGGAGGGTGCGGGGTGTGCTGGGGGCACTGCCCAGCCCAGCCGGGAGCCCAAATCCCACCGAGCCCAGGCAGGGCGAGGACACCGGCTCTGGGGAAAAGCAGCGTGCCCGGGTTCAGGGAGAGGACATGGAAACGCTGAAATCTGAGCTGGGGGCCTCCTTCCCGCTGGCCCCATGCCGGGAGGGGAATGGGGAGGTGGGATGGGGAGGGTCAGGCTCAGCCCTCGCCGCACATCCGCGGCAGCGCGGTGGGAGCGGGGACCGCGGGGACCCCCAGGGACACCGGCAGCTCTCTGCTGCCCCCGGTAAGGCTTCGGGGTGCCAAAATGTGGGTGCGAGCAAGGACAAGGCAGCCGTGGCCTTTGCTGCCCTCAAACGCAGCTGCAGCTGCGGGGGGCAGAGGCACGGGTGAGGATGTGCGGGAGCGAATCCGGGTGAGGATGTGCGGGAGGGAACTCCCGGTGCCGGGGCTGCCCCGTGCCACGTGTGCCCGCTGCCCTGCTCCCTGCTCAATCACCCCGCGCCCTGTGCCGGGCAAACGGAGCAGCCACACGTGCTCGGAGCGGCCCGGGCTGCGAGGGGGCTGCGCACGCCGCTGTGCCAGCGAGCGGCACTGTGGGCCCGCGCTGCCGCAGCGCTGCCGCCTATTTTTAGCTCTTTTTATTATTTCCCCCCCTCCCAGCACTGGAAATGAAAGCAAAGCCCTTGGAGCAGGGACGTCCCCGCGGCCGCGGGGGGAGGCTGGGCCCCCCTGGTCAGGAGAGGGCTCCGCTCACCTTGAGCGGCGGGGGATGCTCGGGGGATGCTCCGGGGAGCGCTGGCAGCGCCATTGGCTGCGCCGCCCGTCCCCGCCGGCCCCGGGACTATTTATGGGGCGGGGGCCGCGGTCCGCACTGCTCCTCTCCCGGCACTCGCTGCCGGCCTCCATGTGCCACGCCATGGTGGACTTCTCGGAAAAATACCTGGAAAGGTAGGACAGCCAGCGTCCTGCGAGGAACGGGGGTGTGCTGCCCCGGGGATGGTTTGGAAGCAGCGCGGGGTGATGGTGCTGGGCCTCGTGGTCATGCTGGGGTGCTGGGGCAGATCGATTTATAGAGGCAACTCCGTGGTGAAATCAGCAATTATTTTGTGGAATTACTTTTGCTGGGGCATTTATTGTGCAGTGTGGCCGCAGCTGGGGGCTGTGCTGCCCGTGGCTGTCACAGCCTGGGTCAGTGCCACCCCTTCTGTGCAAGGGTGTGCAAGAGGAGCAGCATGTGGAAGTTGGGGAGCTTCTTTGGGAGGTGTTTGCCTGGTGTGTTCCAGCTGGGAAATCCACCCAGGGGCCAGGATCACCTGCCTGGTGTGTTCCAGCTGGGAAATCCACCCAGGGGCCAGAATCACCTGCCTGGTGTGTGCCAGCTGGCCCAGTGCCGAGGGTTGTGTTGTGGGGGTGTCACACAAGGGGTGTTCAGTGCTCTGCCAGCCCTGCCAGGTGCCCACTGCTGCCCTGCTAAACTGGGAGCACTGCTGGGAACAACTGGGAGCTGCTGCCCCGCTGAACTGGGAGCACAGCTGGGATCGCTGCTCGGGGCTGTGGATGGCTGGTCCCGTGTCCTGGCGGCTTCCCGGCTGCCGGCGGCGCTGGCGGCGCAGGGATGGGAGGCAGATGGGGTTTGGAGCGTGAGGCTCCGTGTTTGGATCTGCTTTTCCCACATTAGCGGGTGCCTGACGTGCGTCCTGCTGGGATCACAGCCCAGGGGGTGTGAAGGCAGTGAAACTGGGTCCTTGAGGGTATGGACGCCACCAGGGACTGGGGGGAGTGATTGCCCTCTACAATCATTCTGTGGCTCATTGGACTGAGCCCTGGGGTTGTTGCACCTTTTATTTTACTCTCCTGGGACTGGGGAGAGCTGTGGGTCTGGAGAACATCACCTGGGGTGGTGCATCCGTGCCCTGAATCCCTCCTGTCCCCCTCGTGTCCCTGGGCATGGCTTGGCCAGGTAGAGGTGGCTTCTCTGAGCATCCTTGCTGTGCCACCTGTGGCAGATCCTGTAACGTTAAATTTGCAGAATCAGAAAGAGCAAGAAGTGAAAACTGAAGCTGCTTGCCTGATGAGATGTTGTCAGATAAGGAGCTTCAGATTTAGGGGGCAGAGTCCATGTGTGTTGAGAAAAGACTGATGCTCTTAAGTTTTGATAAATACATTATACCCACAAGCAGTGAAACACTGTCTATGAGCACTTTATGATGAGATCGAGGAGAGGTATTTTAAATGGAAGAAATTAAAAACACAGATGGAAGCTATAATTCTTTCTAGTTATAAGCGTTCCAGCCACATGTAATTAAGATAGCAATATACTTGTTTTTTTACGAGTGACAGATCAGTGCCATTGGGAGAAGACTGCCAGAAAAGGGAGTGAGAAGCGAGGCCCAAGCGCTAGAATTGTCCTTGCTGCATTTTTGGGGTTTTGGGGGTGTTTGGGGGTGTTTGGTCCCCGCGGTGTCCGGGTGCAGTGACCGCGCGATGCCACGCGGGGGCAGCACCGCCCGTCCCATCCCTGCTCCTGAATTGGGGGGGGGCTCCTTTTCCCACGGCGCTTCCCAAAAATCCGAAATCCGCACAGCTTTGTGTGCCCGCAGCTCCCGGGGGCAACCGCGACCCCGCGGCCCTGTGTCCCTCAGTCTGTCTGTCCAGGGATGCCGGAGCTGCGCGGGTGACAGAGCGGGGTGTCTTTGCCCCAATGCCCTGCGCTGCCAATCCCGGCCACCCCTTAGGGAAATGTCCCCAGGCCGTGTCCCGCACGGGCTGGCACCGCACGGTGTGAACACCGTGGGGTGTGCGTGTGTGGGTGCCCACGCAGGGGCACACGGGGCAGCGAGGTCCCCAGTGCTCTCAGCCCGCTCCGCCCCGCCGCCGGCCCCGCTGCCTTCCCCGCGCTCTATAAATAACCCTCGTAAATCCTCGCCGTGATTATTTTTCCCCGCCGTCTCTTGAAAGGCCCCACTATCCGCCTCGGCGCTGATTTTTCCACCTTTCCTCAAGTTTCCCCAGCAACGGCAGAGCCGTCCCAGCCAGCGGCGGGGCTGACACAGCCTTTACTCACTCACTCACTCGCACTCCCGGGCCGCCCCACGGCGCATTTAAAGCTCCCCGAGCTGCGCCCTCCCACTTCCCGTTCGCGCTGGAGCGCGGCAGGAGCGCGGCTCGGGCCGGCACAGCGTCCCCGCTGCCGTCCCCGCTGCCGTCCCCGCTGCCGTCCCCGCTGCCATCCCCGCTGCCATCCCCGCGGCCATGCCCTTCTTTCGCGACCTGTCCAAGCCGCAGCCGCTGGAGTTCCACGCCGAGATGCTGCTGGCGGTGCAGCGGCCGCACACGGGCAGCCTGCAGCGCCGGCACACCATGAAGGAGTAGGTGCTGGTGGGCGAGGGGCCGCAGGGAGCCGCGGGTCCCCTCGCCCGTTCCGCTCACACTCGCTCTTCTCCCTAGAGCCAAGGACATGAAGAACCGCCTGGGGATTTTTCGGCGGCGGAACGAGTCCCCCGGAGCCAACCCCTCCGGCAAGCTGGACAAAGTGCTCAAATCGCTCAAGTAGGTGCTGCGAGCCGGCGGTGCGGGCTCGGGGAGCGCGGGGATGGGGATGGGGACCGTGGGGATGGGGACCATTGGGGTTTGGGGACCTTGCAGACTTGCGGACAAGCTGTGGTCTGGAGCTCCTCACCTCCAGGGAAGCTGCGTTCACCCCGTTTGGGGAAGCTGTGCACAAAGTTTTTGTGTCTGGAGGAACATTTGAAATATTTTTTTGGATGAAAATCTCCTGTTGGAGGGTGAGAGGCGCTGCCTGCACAGTGGCACCGCAGCAGCTCGGGCTGGAAATTTACCTGACAGCAGCGTTCTCCCAGTGCCTGCCTATGGAACTTTAACTGGCCAGTGGATGGTTTGAAAAACCACTTTGCTCTGGAGATGCTCCAGCAGCTGGAGACAAGCCGTCCCTGCTCTTGCTCCTGGCAGCTTCTCTGGCTGCCTGAATGGGGCAGCTGAAATCCCACTTTTCCACAGCTCTGCATCAGCCAGGTCTTCTTCAATTCTTCCTCAGACACCCCAAGTGCCACAGCTGGTGGCACAGACCCTCTGGGGGTGGATTTTCTTCCTGCCAGCCTAAAGGCAGCGGTTTCCTTTGGGTGGTGCTGCCTGTGCAGAGCCTGGCTCTGCCTTCAGCTGCTCTGCCAGTCCAGTACCAAGGTGGGAGCCAGGGCCAGCCCCTCGGGCACACAGCGTGGCTTTATCCTCTGGAAACATTTAGCAGGAGCTGATCTGGGAGCTGGGAGCAGCTGTGCTGGGCTCACAGCCTGGCTTTTAATCCACTGGAAATGTTTAGCAGGCAGCACAAGCAGCTTTTGCTGCTGAGCTTTGCCAACCTCTGTCCTCTCTCCACAGGCCCACTCCCGAGGAAGCCCTCAAATGGGGGGATTCCCTGGAGAAGCTGCTGCTGCACAAATGTGAGTGTGTGTCCATCCCTTCCCTTGTGTTTGCTGCCAGGGGAATATCCAGACACGTGCCTGGATAAAGCTGGGATTTCCTCTTTAATCCCTTCCGGTGTTTGGGGATGCACAAAGCCAAATTAGCCTCTCCCTGGTGTGCCCCCCTCCTGCTCCTGCCTGGCCCAGGGGGGATCCTGGGGACAGGGCCAGGGAGAGCTTCAGGTCGGGGTGCAGCCCCAGCTTGGGGAGGAGGGGGCAGGGATCCATGGCTGTGCCCAGTTTGGGGCTGTGCTGAGGGACCGTGGAGCAGCTTTAGAACATCTGAGCATGGGAGGACAGCCCTTCTCAGGCACCCCATCCTACACCCAGCCCAGGGCATGGCATGGGGGCCCTGTCCCCACGCCAGCCCAGCCTCCCTTCTGCTCTGGGTGCTGCAGCCAGGCTGGAGATGTGGATCCAGCTCCTGGATGGGCTGTGCTGCCCTGGCAGTGCCATCGCTGCCTGTTTGCACAAGGGGCTTTTTGGGCAGTGCAGGGAGGGGGTTTGGGCTGCAGCTGTGCCAGAGCTGAGGCTCCTGTGGGGCTGAGGCTCCTGTGGGGCTGCTCCCTGGCTGTGAGCAGGGATAGAACCGTGTCCCTTCTCCCACAGACGGGCTCGCTGCCTTCAGGGCCTTCCTGCGCACCGAGTTCAGCGAGGAGAACCTGGAGTTCTGGCTGGCCTGTGAGGAGTTCAAGAAGATCAAATCCCAGTCCAAGATGGTGTCCAAGGCCAAGAAGATCTTTGCTGAGTACATTGCCATCCAGTCCTGCAAGGAGGTGAGGGCTGGCTCCCACGCTGGTGTGCGGCTCCTGGCACGGTGCCTGCCTGGGGAGCTGCTCACCAACCCTGGTTCCTCTGCCCACAGGTCAACCTGGACTCCTACACACGGGAGCACACCAAGGAGAACCTGCAGAACATCACCCGCAGCTGCTTCGACCTGGCACAGAAGAGGATTTACGGGCTCATGGAGAAGGACTCGTACCCCCGCTTCCTCCGCTCTGACCTCTACTTGGACATAATCAACCAGAAGAAGGGCAGCTCCCCGCTGTAGGCCCAAGGACTGTCTGGGGCAGGCTGGGAGCTGTGTGTTTACATGGAATTGGGCAGTGGAGGCCTTCCCAGGAGCTGGTGGGAGCTCGCTGTGCTGCTCGTGCCCCAGGCCGTACGGACAGGGGGCAGCTGAAGGAACTGAGCCGGGCAGGCTGGCACTGCTGCAGCCCCACCATCGCTGGTACGACGCCTTCGGGGTGGCCCCGGCGTGGATTTAGCCTGGAGGGAAGCTCCCACAAGATACTGTGAAGCACCTGCCCCAGCCAGGAGCGTTGCTGGAAGGTGGAGAGTGAGCCCAGCTCGGCAAGGAGGGGATCTCGTGCAGGGCTCTGGCAAGGGGACAGCAGCACCGACACAGATGTGGTCCTGGATTAAAGCCTGGTGAACTGGAGCAGCCCCAGGATGCTGCTGTGCTTCCCTGTGGGCCTCCTCCTTCCCTCCTGGGGCCTCTGGCAGGAGCCCGGCGCTTCCTTGGCTCGTGGTGGGTCCCCCTGGAGCAGCGAGAGCCGGGCCCTTGCCCCGTGCTGGAGGGTGCCAAGCACCCCCTCCTGCCCTCACCCCTGGTTTATTTATTGCCCTCCTGTAGCTGGACACGTTGCTGTGTGCTAGGAAAGCCCCGTGTCCTCCCCGTCCCCAAGTTACAAGTGCAATATTTGTGTGTGTCGCGGCCGAGTCTCCGGCGGAGTGGATGCCTTTTTCTTTTTGCAGGTGTGTAGATTTTGTAAGGTAGCAGGTTTTGTGTGCCAGACCCATTCCCTGGCAGCGGGCCGCTGGGGGAGCCTGGTGTAAATATCAATTACTGATGCCCTGACGACGGAGGGTTTGGTGGTGGAGAAAAGCAGAAAAGCAACTCTGAGCAGCAGCCGCTCTCCTGACTCTGGATAACAATGCTGTGTTGGGAAGCAGGGGTTCCTGCTGGCCCTGGCAGGGCAGGGTGCACTGCCTGCCTCCCAGTTTACAGTGCAAAGCATCTCTGCAGCTAGAAACAAACCTACATTGTCATGGTCATAGGTAAATAAAAGGAGAATATCATTTCTTGTAGCTGGCTTTTGTTCGTGCCGTGTTTGTCAGCACCGGTGGAGCCAGTGCTGAGGAGTGTAAAATCCTGTTGCTGTGTGCCTAAAGAAGGGAAAATCTGATTCCATGAATTTCTGAGCTGTTTTTTATGATGGAGGAGCTGCCAGATGCTCCTGAGGCCAGGTCTGGGTGTAGGAGCAGAGTTCTGCCCAAAGTGAGACCGTTCCCAAGGCCAGTGGTTGCTGTTAAACACAGCAGGGCACAAAGCAGGGAAATGCCCAAACACACCAGTGATCTCCTGCAGCACCAGGTCCCTCTGGGCACACACCAAAAGCAGCAACATAAAGCTGTTCCAGGTCTGTGCACAGCTTGGCAGGGCTGCTCCTCCCCAGCAAGGGCAGTGCTCTGGTGTGGGATGCAAACATTTTGTAAAGGCTGTTCAGGGTGTGTGTGGTACCTGAAGTGCCACCTGGTTGTGGTGGGCCTTGGATGGCTCAGGGGTGTGACAGTGGTGTCCCAGGGCTGTGTGGCTGCCCCACCTGAGCACAGCTGTCCCCAGCAGGTACCAGCCCTGGGGAGCTGCCTGTTTTCCCTCTCCAAACCACCAGCAGGTGCTGCCAGGTGAGGCAGAGCTGAGGGCTCTGCTCAGGGCTTGGCTGGGCCAGCAGGGTTGGTGATGTGGCCGTCCTGGTTGCTCTCCTGGTGCCTCTCCTGGAGATGCTGTTGGCAGCACAGGGTCCATGGATGGGGTCCCAGTGGTGCCCCAGGAGCTGCTGGCACCCTCCCAGCTGCTCCTCCAGGCCAGCCCCTCCTCTTTCTCCTGGCACTGCCCAGAGCTTTCATCTCCTCTCCTTCCCAGCTGGGAGGGTTTCCCTCTGTGTCTGGACTCAACACAGACTTTCTTGCACCTGCCCCTCTCTCCATCTGCACCCTTCTGAGCTCCTCACTCCATCCCAAACTGTCAGTGTTGGAAACTCACAGCAGGCTCCCTTCATTGTCCCATTTTTCCATGTCCCCAGGCTCACTGGGACACCCCCAGAGGCTCTGGGCTCGGGGGCTCTGTGGGCACTGGGCAGCTCAGTCCCTGCTGTCCCCTTCTCCCAGCCCTGAGCACAGCCCCAGCAGCCCTGGTGCATCCCGTGGTGCTGCTGATGCCCAGGAGCATCCCCACCCCATAACAATGCCGGATTTTGAGCCTAAAACCTCCTTCCCTCCAGGAATTATCCCAGCCCAGAGAGGCAGGGAGGGCTGGGGCTGCCGTGGGGTGTGTGGGGTGGGAATTTGGTGTTTGGCTTTGATCCCTGTGGGGACAAAGGCCCCGTGGGGTCGGGGAATGAGGACCTGGGCTGACTCCCTGGAAAGATGAAATAGCCCTGGGTGAGTGGCAGGAGCTGGGTTATTGCTGTAAGAGAATTTATTGCTGGTTCCAGGCTGGCCTGAGTCACTTGGCACACGCCATCCCCACGTGCCTGCGGACACAATTCCCTGGAAGGACAGGCTGGGGCAAAGCTGGGAGGGCCACGTGCTTTTCCCTTGTTTTCCTGGGATGGCTAGTGCCCCCTGCACAGGACAGGTCTCAACATGAACCCAGGTCTCCTCTTGGATTCTGTGGTGACACTGAAGCCACAGCTTTGTCCTCTCTGTGCTGTGGGAGAGGGGCTGTGACAGCTTCTCCAAGACTTTGTGCTGCAGAGCAGAAGGTGTGAGGAGCTTGGAGCATCTGCATGGGAACAGCTGAGGGAAGTGAGCCCAGGGAGGGGGATTGTGCTGGGGACATTGGTTGGGGTGGAGATTGAGCCCAGATTTGTTCTGGGACATTGGCTGGGATGGAGATCCAGCCCAGGTTTGTGCTGGGAAGGAGATCCAGCCCCACTGCCCTGAGGGGACACAGGAGCTCTTTCAGGGACACTGAGCCTACAGCACAGAAGGGGAAGAGAAATGTCCTTCTGAAGCACAAAATCAAATATCCAGGACAAAATCCAGTCATGCCAAGAGAAGAAATTCCTGACTCATCAATGCCACAAGCCTGCATGAAGGGAATGGGAATTAGGTATATCCCTAATTCCTAATTTGAGCCACAACCCAACTGACCCTGCTGCAGGGTAGGCAGCAATGCTGGGATCAGGGGGTCACCTGGCTGGGATGGCCCTGGGAGAGGAGAGGGGACATTTCCTGCACTGAAGCCACCCAAGAATGGTGACACAAGAGCTGCTGCCTGTCCTGGGCTCATCCCGAGGATCAGGGATGTGGGGAAGAGCTGCCTGTGGACACCACTGGTGCTGTAGCCAAAGGGAATTTCCCAGTGTGGAAACTGGTGCCTTCCAAAACAGGGAGCATCTTATCTCAGCAGATAACGAGGATTTATCTCTGGGCTAAAAATTAGTGGTTGCTGAGTTGCAAATAGCAGCAGCTCAGCCGTGTTTGTTGTGTGCAAACAGGGCAAAGTCCAGCCAGGTGCTCCTTGTTCATCCATGGCACAAAGCTCACCCAGCTGAAGGCAAAGCTCTCAGGGAAGGAATTTATGTGGGAAAATGGCAATTATCACCAGACAGAGCTGAAAGCTTCAAAAACTGACATTTCTGAAAGAGGTAAAATGTCCTAAGGTCCTGGGTTTAACATCATGGTTCCCTCAACTTCAGGGATGAGGAGGTTGGGATGAACAAAAAGCACTTGGAGAGGTGGGAAAATGTGTCACCTGTCCCAGGTGATGGCCTTGACCCTGCAGGTGTCCCTCAGGTCAGTGCTGCATCAGCTGTCTGACGAGGCTGGCAGCCCCTGTGAGTCACAGAAGCAAAGGAAGCTCTGAATGTGGCAGCTGCAAATGCAGCTCAAGCTGCTGAGCACCTCTGGCATGAAGATTTATTGGGAGAAGGGAATGAGGAGGGAGAGAAGGGAATGTGGCCATGCAGGTGAGCACCTGGGCTGCAAGGAGCCTCATTGCAGAGCTGGCTGAGCCAGGAGCACAAAGCTTTTCTCTTATTTCTACAGAAACAGAACTTTGCCTTTTTTTGCAGGCATGTCCTGTGCCCCAAGACACCCCAGCACTGCCCAGCCTTTACTTTTCCAGGGCACCATCCTGGAGGACAAACCTACCCAAATAAACAGAACTTTCTACTGAGCAAAATCATTCCTCGGACCCCTGATTAGACAAATGTTCTCAGAATAGAAGCAAGGCTGCTTTCCAGCCACAGACTAAACACAGCTCAGCAGTTTGATACTGAAACCACTGACACAAGAATTCCCTGCCTGGAGTAAACAGCTGAGCTGCTGTGACAGTCCCTTCGGGCTTATCAGGAGCAGCCTGAGCTCTAATTTGGGTGCTGAGGTGCCCAGGATCTGTCTGCAGCCCCACCACAGGAGCCCCCAGCTGTCTGCAGGGTGGGGATGGAGGTCAGCCCTGCTCTGGCTTTGTCTGGGGCCTTTGGCATGCCCTGGGTGTGATAAGGGTGCAGAGTCTGTTTGTCCTTCCTGCTGGGGCTGGGCTGGGCTGGGGAGGGGGTGCTCAGCTCATTGTCCTGCCCAGATGCCACAGGTGCCCTTCCAGAGCATCCCTGCACTGGGGCTGGCAGGATCAGTGCCACCAACCCCTGCAGGTGGCATCAACGATGTCACCCCCAAACAATGCAAGGGAGCAAATACAGAGAAAGTAAAAGGCTTCTGAGGTAAAAATAACACCAGAGTCAGAGGTTTCTGTCCAGGATACAAACCCAGCTTGGCTGGGCCGGGGCCAGGGCAGGAAATGCAGCGGTGCTGGAGTCCCCTGGGTGCCTCCAGCTCAGTGGGGAGGCATTGTTGTGGCCCTCTCATGGCTCATTTTCTGATTCTTCCCTGCATGAGGTCATTTTTACTCAGCCCATGCAGCTCACACATGTCCTGGAGCTGGGGAGGAAAGCAGACAATGCTGAGTGCAGCCAGCCCTGAGCCTGGGGAGGATGGAGCAAAGGATGGTGGAAAATGCTTTTATTTGTGACTGAGCAGGGCTGGGACACAGGGAGGGGACAAGGGGCACCTGATCCTCAGGGTGACCCCTGCCAGCACCTGCAACCTCTTTGTGTGGTGAGAATCCCAAAATCAGCAAGGTGAAAATCCCAAAATCTCCATCTTCCACAGGCAAGGATGAAGCTGATTTTGGGATTCCCACCTTGGGGAAATCTGGGATCCCCCATTTCCCTGCCCCCCTCCCTTGGCAGGGAGGAAGAAGAGCCAAGCAGGAGCAGGAGGGGGCTGTGGATGCAGTGTTTGCACAGGAGCCATTTGCAAGTAATTTCTTGTCCCTTCCTGAACTAATGGGACAATTACTTGGGGCCACACGTGTTTCTCATGGAAAGTTCCACACTGGCCTTGCGTCATCTCCTCAGGGGAGCAGCCCTGCTGGCCCTGACGTGATTTTCTAGACAAAGACAAGCAGGTGAAACTCCTGCTCCTGCTCCTGGGGACAGCTGGGATGGGTCAGAGAGCACCAAACAAAGCTCCCAGGGCAGAAGGGGCTGAAAGCTGATCCCAGGGCCAAACAAGCTCTGGGATGGAGCTGCTGGGCTTGGCATGGAGCTTTTGGATGTGTCCCTCTGACTGTGGGTTCTGTGCCCTCCAGCCAGCTCAGGAGGGGTGAGAGAAACCAGGGGGATCCTGCAGAGGCTGCTGGGGTGCAGGGAGGAGAGGGTGGGATGTAGCAGCATCCACAGCTTTGGGAAGGACAGCAGGAAAGGTTCAGTGCCAAAGTTCTCAGGGTAGCACCAGGTGACACAATAAGGGACAGCAGCACAGCGTGTGACAGCTCACAGAGCTGGGGACTGTCACAGGCATCTTTTATGGAAAATCCTTTCCTCAGGATTTTTCCTCCTGAGAAGCTGAGAGGCCTCAGGACCAAAATGTAAACAATGATTATCTGCTGCTGTGGAATGCAACAGGTGCATCTGTGATTGGTCTCATGTGGTTGTTTCTAATTAATGGCCAATCACAGTCAGCTGGCTCGGACAGAGAGTCTGAGACAGAGCCTTTATTATCATTCTTTCTGATTCTATTCTTAGCTTAGCTAGTCTTCTGATGAAACCTTTTCTTCTATTCTTTTAGTATAGTTTCAATGTAATATATATCATAAAATGATAAATCAGCCTTCTGAAACACGGAGTCTCTTCCCTCATCCTCGGACAGCAGGACAGTGCCCTCATGGCTCAGCAGGAAAAACCCCAAGAGAAGGAGGGGTCCCATTGCTGGAAGGGGACCAGACCTGACCCCAGCCCTACCTGTGCTGGGGACATTCCTGGCCTGGGGCAGGGTGGGGACAGAGCCCAGGGATGCAGCCCAGTGCTCTGAGGAGCTTGGCATGGACATGGCCAATGTCCCCCAGCACACAGGAGGTGCAGGACGGAGCTGCTGGAGGCCAAAGGCCTCGTGTGAAGACAAATCCTGTGTTTTTCTACAAGGGAAAAATTAAATTCCATAGCTTGAGGATGGGTCCACTGAGTTAATGCTGGAGCTGAGGGCAAAGTCCTTCCCTTTGCCCTCTGAGCACTCACAATCTGTTTGGTTGTGGGTAAAAGATGGGAGCTCAGAGCCAGATTTTGGGCTGGGCTGGGCTGTGGGATGTCCCTGTGGAGCTCAGGGTAACATCTCTGCTCTGCTCATTGCCCTGAATGGTAATTCTGATCTCCACATTGCTGTGCTTTCTACAGATCATTCCCAAAATCTCTTTTTTTGGCCTCCCCAGGCCTGAGCAGCAGTGAGAGCTGTGCAGGCTGGGCTGTGGATGGGGATCCTGCATGGCTCCTGCAGCTATTGCCCCACGTATTTTATTTAATTTGTCATTTGTATGCAAACAATCCAGTTAATTAACTGGATGATCTTTCAGGGAGCACAAGTGTTGCCAGAGGTAGGAAGTCTGATAAGTTGATCCAGCCAATCTTTCCCTTCCTAAAATAAACAATGAGGAAGGAAGTAGGATGGGAGCCCCTGAAAATCACATTTTAAATAGTGTCAGCTTTTATGGCCGAGCCATAAACCCCCAGTTCCTGAAGCCCTGGCACGGCATTAATGAGATGATAATTATGGCCACACTCATTACTGCGGCTCCATCACAGCCCAGGAATGGCTCTGGCAGGGAGCAGGGTGGGCTCTGCTGTGCCAGGGACCAGGGAAGGGATTCCAGGGGAGCTCCCACTGCTCTCCCACAGCCTGGCTGCTCTCAGCACACAGGGCAAGGCTCTGCCTCCCTCAGGGCACCTTGGGGTCCCCAAAACCTGTGGGGAATTTGCTGGAGTCCAGGCCTGGTGGCTGTTGTTATGGGACATGAAAGAACACAAGCTCACACTGCTGTTTTTAAGGTGAAGAAAAGGGAAGTTTGTTTCTGACTCCAACATTTATAGTTTTCTAAGAGTGGGAGTGGATTGGAGGGTGACAGTGCCACCTCTCCAACGAGACTGGACAAACCAACAGTCCATCAACTTTCTCCTCTTCCATAATGGAATACAAAACAATGAGTTATTTACAGAAAGTGTGTGAGGAAGCTCACTACAAGAATGTCAACATCAAAAGGCTTAGAAAATCTTAAAAAGCAGAGTGACAGGTGGCAGAGTGACCTCCCAAGGGACATTCCCCCCTGTCCCTGCTCTCCTGCACAGGGAGGAGCCTCAGGAGCAGCTTCAGAGCCAGAGGGGGCTCAGCTTGGTCCTCTGGTCCATCCTGGAGTCTGAAAAGGCTGCAGGGGCACTGCCCCCTCTCACAGGGGTGTTTTAGAGGGATGGGAGTTTGCTGGGAAATGTGTCAGCCCTTGCTGGCTCCTCATCCAGGTTTCGGGTTGCTGTGGATAATCTCTGCCCCCAGATGTGCAGGGTGTCTCTGCTTCAGCCCATGCAGCTGAAGAACGAGTCTGGACTCTTCACTTTTCACTCTTGAGGTTGTTTATTAATTCTTATCTATAAAATTTTCTTTCTGCCCAGCCAAGATCTGCTCAGCAGGGCAGCCACAGGCACTCTGTGTTGTCCTTTTATACTACAAACTGCATATAACATATTTACACTTAATTCCCAATACCTATCACCTGTGTTAGACAGTGCACTTCTACTCTAAACCAATCCCAAAGTGCCAACATCACTGCAGAAAATGGAGAACAAGAAGAAGAGAGAAGGAGGCTGGACATGCCCAAGTCCATCTTGTCCCCATAACCCCATACCAAAAATCCTAAAATCTACATTTTCACCCTGTGATCATTTTGTTATTACACCATTCAAACCTGTGTGACTTTCAGGTCCTCATACAAAGCTGGTAACTTGCTCCAAGGGTCAAAATCAAATCCCCAGGTGCTCTGGGCTGTGTGCCAGGGTCTCTGAGCCCCCCTGGCAGGGTCCTTGGTAACTCTGCACACCCAGAGGGATGCACTGAGCTCCTCATCCAGGCACCTTCCATCACCCAGAGCACGCTGGGTTCCAGCTGAGGTGGCAGCAGAGCCCTCTGGGAGCTGCAGGGACACCTCTGTGACACACTGACCCCACCAGGGGTTACTGACTTGTGTCTGTGGAGGAAGAGCAGACCCCTGATGTGCCACTTTGTCCCCACAGACCAGGACAAAACTTGATTTCTCCTGGCTCTGGAGAGGCAAAGCCTCCTGAGGAAGGGGGAAGATGAGTTCCTGCTTGTGTTTGTGGCTGCACAGGTTTGTGGGGTCAGGGGTGGCACCCCCAGCCAGCCTGAGCCCTGTGGGGGGGGGGATATCAGACACTGGAGGGGTTTTCCAGGCTCTGGTGTTGAAGACCACTCGTGCTTGGGTTTTCTGGTTCCACCCTCTTGTCCTGCTCATCTCTCCTGTTTCTGGGGGTGGCTGAAGCTCCTGCTTGCTGGATAAAGACAGGCCTGTGGAATTCAGCTGGTTTTAAACCCTGAGGGTCCTGTCTCCCCAGTGCTCCATTCTTGGGTGGGATTTTGAAGCCCATCAAATGCGGGTCCTACTCCTTGGCCTTCCATCCTCTCTGCTCGCTGCTGTTTCTCTGGCTGAGGGGGTTTGGATGGGCATCCTCACATGTGGGCTCAGCTGAACTTGGGCTCAGCTTAAATGGGGCTCAGCTGAAATGGGGCTCAGCTGAACTTGGGCTCAGCTTAAATGGGGCTCAGCTGAAATTTGGCTCAGTTGAAGCTGGGTTTAGCTGGAACTGAGCTGAGCCTGGGCAGAGGCACCACCCAACCCTCTGTGCAGTGATGCTGCAGGAGCAGTGGGACCCAGCAGGGAGGTCCCATGGCTTTTCTGCTCCTCTTCCTCCCCCTGGACCTCCCCATCCTGCCCAGCTCATCCCACTGGCCCTGCCCACCCCTCCTGAGCTCTGCTCCTGCACCTGGAATGGAAGAGATGGGGGAATTCTCACCCTGGCAGTGCTGCAGAGCCCTCCCAGTGGGGTTTTGCATGTGGGGGACACAGCTGGGCTGGCAGGGGACACTGCTGGGCCACTGCCACAGGCTTTGTGCTCAGAGCATCACAGCCAGGCTCAGGTGGGACTCAGGAGGAGCAGCAAACAGCTGGGTCTGCTCCCCATGGAGTGACAGGACAAGGGGATTGGCTCCAGACTGAAGGAGCAGGTTTAGGATGTTGTTTAGGAAGGAATTGTTCCCTGTGAGGGTGGGCAGGCCCTGGCACAGGGTGCCCAGAGCAGCTGGGGCTGCCCCTGGATCCCTGGCAGTGCCCAAGGCCAGGCTGGACAGGGCTGGGAGCAGCCTGGGACAGTGGGAGGTGTCCCTGCCCAAGGAAAGGACCCTTCCAACCCAAACCACTCTGGATTCCATAATTCCTCCCCCAGGCACCACAAACTCAAAGTCTCTGCTGCTGAGCCCTCCCTGTTTGCTCTGCTGAGCCCATCCTGCTCCTGTTCCCCACTTTTCCATGGCTGCAGAGTCACCAGGAAATGCCAAACTCCTCCAAGATGAGGAGCCGGGGATGGAAAGCCCCTGGGCTGGAGCAGGGCTGTGTGGAGCCCCACTGGCTGCCCTGGGCTCTCCTGTGGTGCTGTGCTCGGTTATTTCCAGCTGTGGCTTCTGGAAACCTTCAGTGCTTTTGCCTCTTTTAGCCCTGGTGGCTCAGAAACTGCTCCTGGCAGGGCTGGGGCTGCTCCTCATTCTCTGGAAAAACCTTAAAATGCTGCAGAGAGTCAGAGGAACGCCAACTAAGGGAAAAAATAACAACCAGAAAAACAAAACCTGGTCTTTTTCCAATCAGGCTGCAATGTTGTTGTATTTTTCTTAAAGAAAAACACATCTCCTTTTTTTCCTGGATCCAACTGGCCCCTGCACTCTCCATTGTGCCAAGCTCCCAAAATAACTGCAGCTGTCAATGGAAATAAAGCTCTGGGAGAATCTCCCGTGGCTGTCTCACCCTCCTGAGCTCCTGGCGTGTCCCACACTCTCTGCTGGTGCCAATTCTTTGCTGTGGCAGCTCCTGGGTGTCCCAGTCCCAGGGCTGTGAGGGGCAGCCCCCAGAGGTGGCACAAATCAAGGGCAGCATGAGGTTGGCAGCTCTGGGTTGTTGGTGCATCCCTGCAGGTTTAACCCTTTGGGGCTGGCAGTGCCCCACTCGTGGCCAGAGCAGGGTTTGGGGTGTTCTGGGCTCCATCCCAACACAGCCACCCTTGGTCCAGCCAGTGATTCCCAGATGAATTCTTTTGGACTTGGGAGTGCTGAAGATCTGCATGTTCCAGGTCAGGGAAAGGAACAGGCACAGCACTCGTTCCTCTGGGTGAAATCCCTCAAATTGTTTGGGTTTTTTTAAATTCCTGTACACAAATGTTTTTCTGGCCTCCTGCTGCTCCCCTCAGAGGGGCCTGGGGGCTCTCCCTGGGGGTGGCTGCTCTCCCACAGGCACAGGTGTGTTCACAGGGCCCACAGAGGCTCCTTTGCCCATAAACACAGAAATGCCCTGGAAAAGCAGGGTCAGGCCCAACCTCTGCCCAGCTCCCTGGCCAGGATGGCCTGAACTGGAGCCTCAGGGCTTCAGTGCTGGTTTCCTGTGGAAGGACTGAGCTCTGCTGGGGCTTTTGGAGCCAGAGCTGCCTCTGTGAGCGGGGCTGGGAGCTGGAGCTCAGGCTGGCATCATCCAAGGGTGATGGTGCTGTGGTTTCACCACGTTGTTCCCTCCTGCCCTCCCTGCTCTCCCCCTGGCTCTGCTGTGCACACCCCGTTTCTGCAGCCCAGGATCTGTTCTGCTCCATGGGGCAGCACCAGGGGCTGTGGGAAGAGCAGGGATGGGGCAGCAGGTGGAGGGTGCAGGGCTGGGCTGGGGAGTGGCTCCACTCTGACCCAGGTGATGATGAGGCTCCTCTGGGCACCATGGAGGTGACTCCACCCTGAACATCCCAGCCCTTCCTGTGCCCTGGCCTTGTCACAGCCCTTCCTGTCCCCTGGCCTCGTCACAACCCCTCCTGTCCCTGATAGCCAGCCCTGCAGAGGGCTCCTCCAAAGCTGGAACAGCCAGGTCAGAAGGAGCTGGAGCTGTTATCAGCCAGGGCTGGGAGTGCCAGCCTGGCCAGGCCCTGCTGGGGCACTGTGGGATGAGTCACAAGGCTCACAGGTGAGTAATAAAATGGCTGCCTCTCACTATGAAGACACAGATATGATGTGGATGTACAGTGATATGTCCCCCAAAGTCCTTTTTCTTTTCCCTTACAACAGCCTCAGGGCATTCAGAGAGGGCTGGTTTGTTACCAGGAGGGTGGAAGAACAACACCTGACCTCCAACCAAGATGTGAGAAGGGAATCTCCACCAAGGGATGGCAGAGGAGGAGCTTGTGGAAAGTGGATTTGTAGAAAATGCCATGGAATAGGACAGACATTGCTGAGAGAGAAATGGAACTAGAAACAAGTTTCAAAGGATGGCCTTGAAAAAAAGGCTGGATACTTTGGAGAAATAGAACTGTGAAAGATGCATTGTAGTGGGACCCATGAGGGGTAATTTGAGATGTTTGGCTTTAAGGCATTTACAGCATGGTGTGGCAAAAAGCTGATAGGCAAAGAAACACTTATAATGTATTGCAATTAGGAAATACTTAACTTCTGTTTGTGATGGTGTGAATTATAACATCTGTGTTGTCTCACCCTTCACATGAGACTGAAAATGGAATAAAAGTTTTTAAAAGGCCTCTCAATTTCCCCATCTCTAGGTCAGAAAAGGGCTTAATCCAACAGAGTTGACTGACAAAACCTTGGGAGGGGCTGAGGGTATGAAAGGCAGAGAATCCATCTTGTAGAGAAGCATGTGGCTGGTAATCATGGGGGCTCCCAGCACTGCAATTTTTCCTTATTCAGTTCTTTTGCTGTATTTTTTTGTTAAGGTTTAATAAACCTTTGACATTTTAGAAGTGAGCAGTCATTTCTCACACAAGGGTCACGGGGTGATTCAGCTCTGGGAGTCACCAGTGCCCAGCCTGTGCCACATGGGCAGGGCTGGCACAGGGCACACGAGTGTCCCTTGTCCTGCAGGTGCTCAGAGCAGCATGGTGGGGCTGCAGGGGGGCACTGGCAGCTCCCAGTGAGTCCAAGGCCAACTCCTGACCACTCTTGGATTGGGGGCTGATTCTCCTTAAAACAATGGGCTGTAAACTGGGGAGGAGCCTGGCAGAGGGGGAGTGCAGGGGCTGAGGCCAAGGCCAGTGCTGTGTGTGTGATTCCAGCTCCTGGACCTGCAGGGAAGGACACAGGACAGAGCGTCCTGGTGGGCCCAGCCTGAACCTGAGGGGTTCTGGTGCCAGGGCACAGGGTGGGGTTTGGCAGAGCAGGCCCTGGGCTGATGGAGGAGGTGGAGGAAAAGGGGCTGGGGCTTGGTCAGCTGAAAGCACCGAGGCAGCCCTGTGGGTGCAGCAGGGGTGGGGGAATCCTGGTCCCTGCTCCAAGGACTTCCAGCCCCTCGTGGGCAGCTCCATGGGAAGGGCTGTGCAATGCGCTGGCCCAGCTGATGGCAGGGGATGTCCCCTGTGTCCCCTCCATGGCCCTGTGCTCCAGGAGGAGCTGCTGGAAGGGGCCATTCCAAACAGGGGTGAGTCCCAAACAGGGGTGAGTCCCAAAGTGAGTCCCAAACAGGGGTGAGTCCCAAACAGGAGTGAGTCCCAAACAGGGGTGACAGCCCTGGAGCCGTGGTGGGGCTGGGGGCAGCACTGGGGCTGCAGGAGACCCCTCGTGTGGAACTGCACTGATCTGATGGGTGTGGGAATGCAGCTGCTCTGGGGGGATCCCAGAGGTCCCTCCAGACACATTCCCTGGGTCTGCAGCAGGACATGGCAGTGCTGGAGGCTCTGCAGCTCCAGAGCAATTCCCACTGAGCCCAGTGCCCCCAGTGGGAGCAGAGCCCACCTCTGGTCACCCCCTGCTCCTGCCACCCCTCTGCTCTCCTCTCCACCTTCCTCTTGCTGCTGGGATGCTGCTGTCTCTGTCCTCTCTCCTGTCCCTGCTGCACTCCATGGATTTGTCCCAGGGCTGTTCCCACTGCCTGGTCCCTGCTCACTTTCTTGGCATTTTTTCCCTGCAAATCTGAGCCAGGCTGGTGCTTCCAGGGGGTTTCTGCAGGGTGGAGATTTCATCACTTTGTTGTCTCCTATTGTGCTGCTGGCAAGGCTGGAGGCCTTTGGAGGTGAGTTTGTGTTTGGGTGTTACCAGAGCAACCCTGGCAGGCTGAGAGCCTTTGCCTGCCTGCAGCACATCTGTCCAGCAGCTGTTTCCAGGCTGTACCTGTGGGCTCGGGGCCTGCCAGGGGGGCTCTGCTCTGCTGGGACCCTTCAGGGGATGGAACCTGTTGGGGAGCCAACAATTGGCCCTTGGATGTGATCCCTGTGTGCCCCAAGGATTGGAGCAGGCTCTGGAAAGTGAATTTACAGTAAAAGGCTGAACTCAGAGTAATCACCCAGGTACAGGAGGGGGAGTGGGACAGGGTTGGATGTCTGAAGGGTGTAGGGGGTAAATCCCAGGGGAAAGGGGCTCAGCCTGGAGCAATGGAGGCTCGGGGGGACCTTGTGGCTCTGCACAGCTCCTGACAGGAGGGGACAGCCGGGGGGGTCAGGGAACAGGGACAGGAGGAGAGGGAACGGCCTCAGGTTAGGCCAGGGCAGCTCAGCGTGGGCACAGCAGGAATTTCCCCATGGAAAGGGGGCTCAGGCCTTGGAACTACCCAGGGGGGTGGACTTGGCATTCAGTGCCCTGTGCTGGGGACAAGGTGAGGGCTGGGCACAGCTGGGACTCTGTGGCTGGGAAGGATTTTCCAACCCAAACAATTCTGGGGTTCTGTGTGCCCCAGTTCAGTCACTGCCCATGCCAGAACATAAAGGACCTGCTGTCCACTCAGTGCCCCTCACCAGGCTCTTGGGTTTCCTTTGCAATCTTTTGGGGTCCTGAAGCTCCTTCTGCAGCACTTTCCAAAAGGAATAACCTCCAGCTCTGCAGCCAGGCTCAGTCAGGCTTGGGCCAGAGGCCAGGACAAAGCTCCCCAGCATCCTGTGATGCTCACCCAGCTCAGGCAGGAGGGAGGGCTGGAAATAGCCCTGGAGTTTGGGTGTCTCTGTGGCTGGGACCTTGTGAGAAAATTCCCTGCGGTTGCCTGACTGCCAGCAGTTTCCCAAGGGTGTTTGCAAGCAGTACATGCCCTTGTGAAATGCAGGGAGCCACAAAGGCTGGCCTGTGTCTGCAGGGCAGGAACAGCCCCCCAGCAGCACAGGAGGGATGGAGAACACTTGTCCCCAGCTGCTGGGGCTGTGGGATGGGGCTGGGCCTGCTCCTGCAGTAGGCAGGGCTGGCTGAGCCCCATGGTGCCCCTGGGAGGGACAGGGACCCCTGTGCCCCATGGCATTGCCCAGGGAGGGACAGGGACCCCTGTGCCCCATGGTGCCCCCTGTGCCCCATGGCATTACCCTGGCAGGGACAGGGACCCCTGTGCCCCATGGCATTACCCTGGGAGGGACAGGGACCCTGTGCCCCATGGCACTGCCCTGGGCTGGCTCTCCCCATGGGCAGGAGCAGGAGGGATCCATCCTGCCCTGCCCTGCCCCACCTCGCTGGGATTGCTCCAGGGAAATGGAGCTTGGCCAGTTTGGTTCCCTGGGATAAGGTGACCAATTGGAAATGCAACATTTTGGTGGCAAACTGGTCTTTGGCCATGTCGGTGTGCCCTGGACTGGAAATAGAATTGCTGTGAGGGAGGAGGGTGTCCCTTGCTCCCCGCAGTGAGACCCCACCTGCAGAGCTGCCTCCAGTTTGGGGGACCCAAAAAGCAGCAGGACCTGGAGCTGCAGGATGAGTCCAGAGGAGACACCTGAGATGCTCCAAGGGCTGGAGCCAGGCTGGCAGAGCTGGGGGTGCTCACCTGGAGAGGAGAAGCTCCAGGGAGAGCTCAGAGCCCCTGCCAGGGCCTGAAGGTGCTCCAGGAGAGCTGGAGAGGGACTGGGGACAAGGGATGGAGGGACAGGACACAGGGAATGGCTCCCACTGCCAGAGGGCAGGGCTGGATGGGATATTGGGAATTGGGAATTGTTCCCTGTGAGGGTGGGCAGGCCCTGGCACAGGGTGCCCAGAGCAGCTGTGGCTGCCCCTGGATCCCTGGCAGTGCCCAAGGCCAGGCTGGACAGGGCTGGGAGCACCTGGGACAGTGGGAGGTGTCCCAGGGTGGAATGGGATGAGCTTTAAGATCCCTTCCAACCCAAACCAGTCTGGGATTTGGGATTCTATCAAATGGATTTTCTGGGGGTCCTGGGGAGGAATGGACACATTCAGGAATGTTCACAGTCACTTTCAGAGGAGGATCCTTCAGATTTCTTTCACCTTCCTTCCCAATGTGCAAATTTTTAATAATTGTATTTCAAAGAGCTGCTTGTGTTTGTTGTGAACCTGCATTTGAACCAGAGCAGAACAACTGCAAAGAAACAATGAGACATTTGGAACATCACAAACTCAGAGGATGGAAAAAAAAATTACCCTCAATTTCTTTGGGCTCCATCCCAGCTCCAGGACAATTAATTCTGTGTGTCCCTCGAACACACTGGATGTTCCCTTTACTGCAGCAACTGCAGAAGATAAGAGCCATGACCTGGCACCAACTCTGGGTGCTGAGGAATTTCTAAGCTCATTTTCTGATAAGAGCCTTCCCAGGGTGGTTGGAAACAGTTTGTTTTCATGGGTACTGTGCAAGGTCAAGTTGTTCAGCCAGGGCCACCCCCTAATAATGCTGAGACTGAAATTAGGGTGGGAAATTAGGGAAACAAGGCTGTGGCACTGCAGACCCTGCAGCTCATGGCAGTTCAGGCATAAGGCAGCTCCAGGAAAAGCAGAGGGAAGGACGGAATTCAAACTGTAAAACTGCAGAATGAAACATTCACACTGTCCTTCTGCAAGGGGAAGGGGTTTCTGCTCCAGGGGTTGGGGTCACCCACCCTGGCCAGCAAAGGTTGCCTGGCTGTGTCTGGAGTAGAACAACATTTGCTGCCTTTGTGCTGGATGAGAGCCTGGGAACTGCACCATAACACCTTCTCCCCACTGCATTTTGTGGCCAAATCCAATCTTTGGATGTCCAGGAGGGAACAATCCTGCTCCCCTGAGCAGGGGAGGAATGGGGAGCTGCTGGTTCCCCCCCAGGTGCTGCAGGTCCATAACTCCATTCCATAACTCCATTGCATAACTCCATTCCCAGATCCAGCCCCACGGGTGCTGGCTCAGCCCAGGACTCAGTTCCTTGTCCCCACAGCAGCACCCTCAGGGTGCCCTGCCTGCCCCAGCTGAGCCCTCCCTGCCCTCCCAGCACATCCCATGGAGCTGACAGCTCCTGCAGGGCAGGGCACTGACCCCATGGCTGGGCACTCGTGGGCTGAGGGCAGAGCTGCCAGGGCTGGGGGTCTGTGAGGAGCAGAAGGGAGAAGCCAGAAGGCAGCAGGAGGCACCAGGGCCCTGCATCACCCATGGGGCTGTGGTGCCACTGAAAGGGGCTGGAAAAACACCACTGTGTTATAGACTGTGTTGGGGAAGATGAAACAGGAAAGCTTTATCAATATGATTGCCTGGCAAAAGATTTTGAGAATATAGAAACTATAAGTGAGATTGTAATGAAAGCAAGCTTTGAGATACTGAACAACTGGAAAACAATGGTGTGGCCAGCTGAAGGTAATCCCCTTTCGATGGAACAACACCCTCTGCTTGCAGACAGGCCCAAGGGTCAGAGCAGACCCTACAGCTTGGCAGAAGGGGCCCAAAGAGGAGTTTGTAGGGTTTAAAATGTAACACAGTATGGTAATGTAATGATTCTTATAGGCTGTATGTAAATGCTATAGGATTTGTATCTTGTACTAGATTGGTTAGTGAGAATGAGAATATTCAACACAGAAGAAGATTTATTGTATTGTAATGGGAATTTCACCCTCTTACCCCCTTTACTCTCTTATGCTTTTGCTCTCTCACCCTCTCATCCTCTCTGCCCCTCTCTTCTCTCAGGCCTGCTCTGAGCTGTGTTTGGCAGCTCCCAGCAGGGCCCTGCACCCGGGCCCTTTGCAATAAACCCCAAGTTCCAGACCTGGCTGCAGAGATCTCTCGTCTCTGTCCATCCCCACCATCCTACCCCCTGATGCTCCTACAAGATTGGCTCTCACAATTCAAAGATAACTATTGTGTGAACATTAAGAGAAGCTTTAGTGATGTACAGTTATGTTATTGTCGTGTAGGTGTCCTCTGTTCTCCCCATGGTTCCCTTTCCTCCCTGTATTGCTGCCATCAGACACCTGGGCTGTCCAGGACAGGTACAAAGAAGCTGCACAGGTCTCCCTTACCTGGGGCAGGTGGGAATGGAAAAGCTTGGGGTGCTCAGGGGGTGAGGCATGGCAACACCTGAGCTCCAATCCAGGTACAAGAAAGCAGTGTCCACTGATAAATGGCAAAGAAGAGCTGCCTGACAGACTTTGGGAAGGACCAGGGCTGGCTGCTGCAACCCCCAGGGGTATAAAAGTCTGAGCATCCATCTTGAAGATGAACTGGCCATGAGGTGTGCACGAGGGGCAGCTCCCAGTGCTGCAGCTTTTTCCTTATGTAGTCCTTTGTTGTATTTTTGTTAAGGTTTAATAAACCTCTTTAAATTTTCAAAGTGAGCAGTTGTCTCTCACCACTGGCTGAGAAGTGTCCACCAGCTGGACCCAGTGCAGGATCCCCCCAGTCCCAGCTCCCATCCAGCTGGAAAAGGGCTTTGCATTTCCAGAGGAGTGACCATTTGCTGGGAATTCATGCAGATGAGGACAGGGGGTCACCCCACTTCCCAAGGTCTTGTTCAAGGGGCACAAAGGAGAACAGATATGCCTTGGCCAGTGAACAAACAGCCCGCAGAGGCTGCCAAGCCTGGGGTGACCCTGCTGGTGCTGGCTGGGGGAGCTGTGAGGAGAAGAGGCAGCAGAACACCTGGGAGCCCAGGAGCAGCACTGCAAGGGGCTTTGGCACTGCCAGGACTCTCTGCTCACACACACAGGCTGCTTGTGTGGGAGCTGCTCCAGCAAACCCTGGAGCACAGAGGTGTCATTGACTTCACAGGGCCTGGGCACCTCCTTGAAGGAGGCACTTGTGTGCTTGAGGCTCTGGAGCAGGCTGAGTTTGCTGGATGGGCTGGGGTGGAACTGCAGGACACTGAAATGCTTCAGGGCTGAGATCACTCTTGGCCCCGTGGAACGACTGCAGAAGATTTATTGACGTTTATCTTCATTGCTGCAGAAAAATGAGTGGTGTGTTTGAGCCAGAAAGGCAAAATCAGGCTCTTGGAAAAGCAGCAGGGAGAGTTTCCAGTTTTCAAAGCTGCTGGGTGTTTCAGGGAAGGTTCCCCCACTCCAAGCCTCCTGCAGTAAAAGCCCAGCTGGGAGGGAGCAGGGCATGGAGCTGTGTCTGGAGTCAGGGATGGCCACAGGGGCTCTGATCTGCTGCTCCCATGAGGAAAGGACACTTTCCCTGCCAGAGTAGACCACAGAAGCCTGGGAAGATGGGGGGATCACTCTTTTTGGCCCAGATTGCTCTGAAGGGTTCATGTCTTGCCCTTCTGGGGAGTGCACCTGGGCAGAGCATCACCAGCACTGTGTCCTGGGCAAGCTCTGCCCTCCAGGGCTCACAGCAGCCCAGGGGCTTTTGGCCTTAAATTAAATCAGTTGAATAATGTCAGGGAACAGCTGGGAAAATGGGGAGGGTGGTTCACAGGGAGCTGACGGGAGGCCACTGCTGTGTTTGTAGGATCTCCCTGGGCTTGCACAGGGGGTGAGGGGCACCTGTGGGACCTGCTTGGCTCTGCTGCTCACCTGGCTCCTGCTGTCCCTGCTGCCAGGATGGAGCAGGGCTGGAACACAGCTCCCATCACTGGTGCCAGCAGGGTGAGGGCTGGGGGTGGGGTTGGGTTGCTGCTCAGGAAATGCTGGACCTCGTGCCAAGAGACTCTCTGGGAAGCAAAAAGATTCCCTGGGCTGGGTGGGAGGAAGAGGTGGCACAAGGAAGGCTCTGTGTGTGCATCCTCCAGTGCCCACCCTCCGTCCCAGCAGCAGGAAGAGCCTCTGGGCTGGTTGGAGGACACAAACAATTCTGCTGAGGGCTCTGGGAGAGCCAAGCAGAGCCGTGGTGGGTGCAGCCTGCTTGGCTGGGTGTCCCAGCTATGGGGCTCAGACCCCTTGGGCTGTGCTGCCCATCTGCAGGGAGCTCTGAGCATCCCCAGGAGCAGAGAGCAGGAAATGCTGGGCTCAGAGGACACCCTGTGCTGATCCCAGCCCCTCTGGAGGCTCCCTGCCGATGGATTTCTGCCCTCTGCTCCCTTCCCTCAGCAGCTCTCCCAAAGGAAATCTCCAGGGAGCACCTCAGGGGGCTGAGCTGGGCTGTGCATCCCCCAGAGCCGAGGGATGGCCAGCCCATTGGGAAAAACACTTGTGAAAATGTAAAAAGATAATAAAGGGCAATAGGAGACAAGGAGCATAGAGCAAAGGTTATTATGGCTGGGTGCATCTTGGCATTCAGCTAAGACTACACTGGTATTTTTGGGGATTCTCTTTAAATATTATTTTTATTACATCAGCCCTTTACATATTTTTAGACTTTTATATGTATCTATAAACTAGTTTACATATTCCAGGAACTATTTTACATGGTTCTTTGGATCTGCTTTTTTAGAGTACGTGTGTTTCCTGGCTATGGTTTTGGTTCTTTTTTTTTATTACTTCTAGTTTAGGCTTTGGTTTATATTTTCTTCAGACAGTGAGTGCTGATTGTTGGTATATAGTAGGTGTCTGCATTGGATGTTATCTCATCTAAGTAGGCATTTTAATACAAGTATAGCTATTTCACTACTATGTCTAAGCTTAATTAACAACAGAAATAAAAATGCTATCTTTATAACAAAGTGTCCTGGGTTGACAAGGAAGTGAGATTTAGTTACTTTAACATCACACATATAAAAATCTATTTAAATATTTGCCAAAAGCCAATATTATGCATCTATAACAGCATACCTGGCTGTTACAGATAGATGTATATAGATGATTTATAGAGATGGCTGTGCCATCCTGGCACCCTCTGCAAACATCTGGAGCTCTCTCGGTGTCCGAGGGCTCTGCTCCTGCCCTGGCAGCCTGGCTGGAGTCTCCTGCTCCTCTCTCTGGGGTATTTTTAGCAGGAGCTGCATCTGCTCGGGCTGTGGCTGTGCCCGCCGCTCCTCCGGAGCCGATAAGGGAGCAGCGAGCAAACAATGGCAGCCTCAGTTATTTTTGGCTCTGAGGAGCTCCTCACCAGCAGCATGACTTTTTAATAAACAAAATCCCCTTCATGGAGGGCTCGGAGGAACAATGGCCCCATTGATCCCCCGCACTGCCGAGGCTGCAGTGGAGGAGTCACTGAGGGCCGGGCTGGGGCGGACAAGGGGCTGCACAACAACGGGGCTGTTCTGGGAAGGGCAGGAAAGGCTCCAGGGACAGGAGGCTGAGCTTCCTCTGTGTCCCTGGGTCTGTTCCTACCACTGCTGCAGCCTCCCAGGCAGCTGGGAGAGGACAGAGCCTGGGATGGGAGCCCACCCAGCCCAAGGGATTTGGCTTGGAGGGTTGGGGGACGTGGCCAGATGGGATCTGGGGAGGTTTGGCCTAGACAGGATTATGGGGAGGTTTGGGCTCCAATGGATCTGGGGAGGTTTGGCCCCAGATGGGATCTAGGGGGGTTTGGACCCAGAGGGGATGTGAGGAGATTTGGGTCCATATGGGATCTGGGAAGGTTTGGGCCCAGATGAGGTTTGGGGAGGTTTAGGCCCAGGTGGGACCAGAGACGTTTGGGCCCAGATGGGATCTGGGGAGGTTTGGATCCACATGGATTTGGGGAGGTTTGGGCCCAGGTGGAACCAGGAGAGGTTTGGGCCCAGATGGATCTGGGGAGGTTTGGGCTCAGATGGATTTGGGGAGGTTTGAGTTCAGATGGATCTGGGCCCAGGTGGATCTGGGGATGTTTGGGCTCAGATGGATTTGGGGAGGTTTGGGCCCAGATGGAACCAGGAGAGGTTTGGGCCCAGCTGGGATCTGGGGAGGTTCGGGCGCAGATGGATCTGGGGAGGTTTGGGCCCAGATGGATTTGGGGAGGTTTGAGTTCAGATGGATCTGGGCCCAGGTGGGATCTGGGGAGGTTTGGGCTCTGCAGGAAGAGGAGCCAGAGGAGGCTGTGTGGCTGCTGTGGGTGACACAGGGACAATGGCCAGGAAAGGGCTGATGGAGGCCGGGACCTCCTACCTCACTGTCCTCCAGCCCCACTGTCCCTCCTGTCCCACTGTCCCTCCAGTCTCACTGCTCCCACTGTGCCTGCTCTGCTCCCACACTTCCTTACCCTGAGCTGGGAGGGATCCCCAAGGATCATTGGATCCAACTCTTGAGGGATCAAAGCCCCAGCTTGGTGCCATCAGCAATGTCCTGAGCACTGGGACAGCTGAGGAGGATTTTGGGACACTTCTGTTGAAGCAGAATGGGTTTTGGGAAATCAGAGAGCAGCTGTGCTCAGGGCAGGTAACATCTCAGTGTCTGTGCTGGCTTGCCTGGGTTATCTGGAGATTTTGGGAGAGCTGTGGGTTCCTTCCCTGGGCCTCCCAAGGGAGGTTTGCTCACTGGGAACGGCTCAGGCAGCAACACAAGATGAAGACATCTGATAAAAGGGCTTAGTGGTGAGGAACATCAGTTCTGGGGGCTTGTTAGAGTCCTCTGGAGATGTCCTTTTTGTCAGCCCTGGGTCTGCCATCAAGATGTGAGGATTTGGCTCTTTGCCCTAGGAGAGGGGTCTCTGTTCCAGCATCAAGCTCAGATCTCTGCTGAGTTGCTCAGCTCTTCCCCGTGCACTTGGCCAACGTTAAAAGGGGAATAAAGTCTCCTCTGGAGAGACATGGGCTTATTTATAAACATTTTCAAGTCTTCTGAGCTGGGCAGATGAAAGGGGCTGGTAAAGTGCAAACCAAAGTCTTCTCATCAATCCTTAACTGTGTGATAACAGCTCAATTTACCCTCTACAGGAGCTTCCCAGCTCCTTTTGACTGCTCTGACAGCTGATTGCTGCAGTTGGAGGGATGCTCAAATGTCTGCAGCACTGAGCACTTTCTGCAGCACCCAGCCTCCTCCTCAGCTCTGTTCCTGGGTGTTTCCTGGGAAAGAATGCACCTTGGAACAAGCAAGGCAGCCAGACAGGATGATAAAATCAGGTTATTCATTTATTTACATGCCAAAAATGTGGTTTTTTGGGCTGCAGAGGATCATGGTCAAGTTGTCTGATTTATCACGGGCTTGGCATCCACCTGAAGGAAAAGGCAGACCCCAGACTCACTGGTGAGACTCAAGGTCAGCCCTCAGGACAGTCCCCATTGCTGCCATCCAACTTCTCCAGGCTTCTCCCATGTTCTGGTGGAGCTGCCCCTGCCAGGAGCTGTTTGGGTCAGTCACAGTTCTACACAATGTCTGTGTGAAAACTCCAGGGAAAGCTGGGCTGGAGGAACAGGACAGAGCACCAGGGATTCAGGCAGGGCCTGACTTGTTATCTGCTGGCATCTGCTCAGCGCCGAGCTCCTCTGGGAGCCTCAGATGTGGTCAGGGCTCTGAGGAGGTGGGGAGGGCTGGCAGGCAGACGAGCACGGCTGGGGCTCTGGGGATGTGATTCCCAATCAAGTGATGCCCCACAAGCATCCTCAGATGGGATCATCCTTTGATGGGGCAGACAAAGAGCTGCTGTCCCTGGGCTGTGCTGGATCTGCAGGTCCCAGCAGCACCACACTCTGCCTCCAGCCCAACCCAAACCCACTCTCCAGTGCAACCACAGGAATGACCCTGCTGGGCCAGAGCTGCCAGGCTGGCTCCAGAGGGAGGTGAAGTTCTTGTTTTCCTCCCAAAGGGACCATGACTGTCAGGAAAATGGCTGGAGGAGTGAGAGGGCTGAGCCCGAGGGATGAGACCTCAGCCCCTGTGGCCACCCAGCCCTGGGAGAAGAGCTGGTTCCCATCAGAGAGCTGGGGAGGATTCAGGTGCTCCAGTGCTACTCCAGGACCCTTTGTCCCCCAGTCCTGGCTCCAGGGTCCCCTGTCCAGAGCATCCCAGGGGGGGAAGTGGAAGAGAGAGCCTGATCTGTCCCTCTCTCTGCAGATTCTGTCCCTCTCTCTGCAGCTTGGACTTTGGCTCTCTGAGCCCTTGCCTGGAGGTTCCTGTGTCAGTCCCGGTGTCATCCTGCCCAGAGCCCCCTCCTGGCTGCTGCAGGGTGACCCACAGCCCTGAGGACAAGGACACAGTGCATTTCCTGTGCTGCCTTCAGTGGGGATGTGGGTGCTGGACGTGCCCTTGTGCCAGTCTGTCTCACCCTGAGATGTTTCTGTTCCGTCTCTCTCAGCTCCTGCTGTCTTGGCTGACCTTCATCCCCAGCTGAGGAGGAAGCTGTGCAGAGAAATGCCAAATACCAGGTGGGAAATAGGAGCAGGATAGGAAAATTACCACTGCTGAGTCCTTGGGGGAGTAGAGTAACAAATCCTTCCAGGGAGAGCCTGGCACAAGGCCACCTCTGCAGACAGGAAAATGCTCTGCACTTCCAGGGCCAGGGAGAGGGCTGGGGGATGACATGGACACCAAACATCTGCAGGGAGGGCTGAGAGCTTGGGCATCGTTCCCCATGTGCAGGGAACACCCAGACCTGACAGGATCTTGTCTGGGATCCAAAGAACCCACCAGCTGCCCCTCCTGCAGCTTCCAGGCTTGAGCAGTCCAGTGGCATGGGCTGGTGGCCCCAGTGCTGGGCCTTAGCACAGGGCTCAGGCACAGAAACACTGGACTCAGTCTTGGTTTGGAAAGCCAGGAGTCTGCTAAGGAAGGCAGGAGCCTCCCCTGAAATGGAGAATGTAAACCCTCCCCACCCCTCTGAATCGCTATAAATTTTAAATTAAGGGGCTCTCAGGCAAAAATATGGGAGCAGGAAATAACAATTCCTTAGTAGGGAAGGAAAAAAAAAAGGATAAAATAAACAATGCAGTGCACTAGAACAACACTGACAGAGTCAGAACCCAACCTGAAACCCTGTGGGTCAGGGTGTTGGTGGCAGTCCCATTGGAAATGTGGCTGCAGCCCTCCTGCAGTGTCAGGGGTGGTTCTGTTGGAGCAGGGATCTGTAGAGAAGGATGTATTCTTCCTCTGAAGATCCAGTGGGAGAAGAGGCAGCTGCTGTTCCTCTGGGAATCCCATGGAGAAAGCTGTGCTGGTGTCTCAAAACCTCTGGATTATATCTGGGTAGCAATGCTTGGCTCCTCCCTCTGGGTGGGGCATCTCACAATGGGATGTTATAGTTCTTATCAGCCATGCAGTGACATTCAATAGTTGTTATCAGCAATGTCCCCTCCTGAGGGAAGTGTGATTGTGGTCACTCAAAGAGAGAGATAAGGCAAACTGCCCACTGGACAAAAGATAATCTGCCATACAGATGGTAATGGAAAACATCTTGCATTGCAATTTTCAACACCCCCTGCATGGTCCTACCCAACTTTATCCTTCTGGCCAGGTCTGCAGGAGCTCTAAGATGGGTCTTGGCTGCTTCAGCTGCCCTGATGAGTCTGGAACAGCAATGGAGCCATGGCCAAGCACCTGGCTTCCACCCCAGGCTGCTGCTCCAGGTGTTCTCCAGGTAAAGAGGCTGTGGTTTGACACAGGGAAAGCTGGAGAGGTTCTAATCCAGGTGGCGCAGTACAGCAACATTGCCTGGTCCCTCTGGTTCACACAGGAGAGCAAGGGAATAATTGGGAAAAGACAACAAAGGAGGGGAAATTTTTCACTGAGCACAGGCACAGCCTGAGGAGTTCACACAGAGCGGGATGGTGTTGGGTGCATGTTGCAGACATCTTTTATGAAAAATCCTTTCCTTAGGATTTTTCCTCCTGAGAAGTTGAGAGGCCTCAGGAACAAAATGTAAACAATGATTATCTGCTGCTGTGGAATGCAACAGGTGCATCTGTGATTGGCCCATGTTGGATGTTTCTAATTAACGGCCAATCACAGTCAGCTGGCTTGGACACAGGGCCCCGAGCCACAAGCCTTTGTTATTTGTTCCTTCCTATTCTATTCTTAGCTAGCCTTCTGAGATGAAACCTTTTCTTCTATTCTTTTAGTACAGTTTTAATGTAATATATATCATAAAATAATAAATCAAGCCTTCTGAAAAATGGAGTCAGATCCTCGTCTCTTCCCTCAACATAAGAGAAGCTTTTGGCTCATCTTGGCAGGCCCAGGTCTGGTTTGCTTTTGTTTCTGTCTCTTTATAGCACTTGTGAATGTGTTGCTCCTGTTTGTCTCTTGGGAATAGATATTTGCTTGCACCATCAGCCTGGCTTATGTTCATGGGAACTTCCCAGCTGGCTGCCAGACCGTGAGTCACTGCATCCCTCTGGGCACAGCCATGCCCACAATCAGGGACTGGGCTCTCCTGCAGCCCTGGCAGGCCCTGGCTGTGGACAGGGAGGCAGAGCTGTGCCCAGCTGGGAGCCCAGAGCTGGGCTGGGACAGCACCTGGAGGAGCAGCCAGGTCCAGGGAGCTTTGCTCTCTCTCAAGAGCTTGGATTCCTGTGTGGAAGCCTTCTGGAAGAATTTTAGCTCAGATGTGAGCCCATGGGTGCATCCCTGCAGGACACAGAATTGTTGCTTTGCTGACCCTGCCTGGCAACAGGAGCAGCTCCAGGGGCTGCCCAAGGGTGCAGGAATGAGCAGGAGCAAAGCCCAGCACTCTCTAGAGGAGCTGGAGCTCTGGTAGCTGTGGGGAAACTGAGGCAGAGCTGAGCCAGGGGTGGCTCTGGGGCTGGGGGCACAGGAGGGGTGGGTGAGGAGGGGCAGTGCCCCCGGTTTGTCACACCCAGGAGTGTCACCCCTGTCACCACATCCAGCTGAGCCAATGCAGGGATGGGGATGAGCAGGGACCTTCCCAGCCCTGGGAGCCTGGGGATGTCCCAGCAGCAGCCAGAGGGTGTGACAAAGTCCCAGGCAGGTCCCCACAGCCCTCTTATCAACATGGGACAGAGCCCTGCAAGGCTACCAGGGCCTGGCTGGGACCCTGGCTATAAACATTTGGTGCCACTCCAGCATGAGCACAGATGTGAGAAATTAATGTGTAGAAAATTTTAAAAACTTGATAGAAGGTTTATATAGTGTGGAAGGTTTATATAGTGTGTATTTGTACATAAATTTTAAGATAAAAATGTTGATGCAGAAATATTATAGAATAGGACTTAGATCTATTATAGAATATTGTTGAGAGAGAAATAGAACTAGAAATAAGTTTTAAAGGATGGTTTTGTAAAAAAAGATTAGATATTTTAGAGAAATAGAATCCAACACACAGGGAAAGAGAAAATGCAAACTTTCCAATGCTTTTGGTGTTTTACACTTCTGTTTTGGGAGCAAGTAGACAGTTCCAGCAGTGACACACTTCTGTCCACTGATGTTTCCTTTATGGATCCAGAGGTGTGAGGACAGGTTTTTCTGTGCTATCACAAGCCAAATAACCCCACTGTGCTGAGAGGTCCAGCTGTGAGTGCCATGCACTGGCCTGTCCTCACTCTGCTGCAGTAAATCCATGAATGCCAAGGATTCCCCCATAAAACATCAGCACTGTAATCCCCAGGAAAGGGTGTGAATGTTGGGTATCATAAGGCACCAATTGTGGGTGTTGTGATGACAAACAGACCTTTTTTTTTCCTGGGTTTTCTGGAGGCAATAAACCACAATTAGAAAAGCACAAAGATAAAAGCACCCAGGCCGTGCTGCAGCAAGGGAGCAGAGCCAGGGCTGAGCTCAGAGGAAGGGGCTTCACTGGGCCCCTGTGCTGGGCCAGAGCTTTGGGAAAGGTTCTGAAGATGAAACCCCTGTGCCTCCTCCCACAGAGCACCTGGCAGAGCTCAGGGATGTCCCTTCCTTTTGTCAGCTGCTTTGTCAGCTTGTGCTGCAGTCATGGGATTTTGGGCTGCCACAGAATGGAATCACAGAACAGAATCCCAGACTTGTGTTGGAAGGGACCTCAAAGCCCATCCAGGTGTCCCATGGCAGGGACATCTCCCACTGTCCCAGGTGCTCCCAGCCCTGCCCAGCCTGGCCTGGGACACTTCCAGGGATCCAGGGGCAGCCCCAGCTGCTCTGGGCACCCTGTGCCAGGGCTGCCCACCCTGCCAGGGAACAATTCCCAATTCCCAATATCCCCTCCATCCCTGCCCTCTGGCAGTGGGAGCCATTCCCTGTGTCCTGTCCCTCCATCCCTTGTCCCCAGTCCCTCTCCAGCTCTCCTGGAGCCCCTTCAGGCCCTGGCAGGGGCTCTGAGCTCTCCCTGGAGCTTCTCCTCTCCAGGTGAGCACCCCCAGCTCTCCCAGCCTGGCTCCATAGGACAGAAACCCTCCTTCCCTGCCAGGGTGCTTTGGATCCAGGTATTCTCAGTCCCCATTGTCTCTGGACAATGTTCTGAGCTGAGTTTCCAGGAATGCAACTTTTAACACACAGCAAAACCGTTTTGTACATCTCCTTTCATTTCCTGCTGTTCTTCCAATTAAACCAACATGAAAGCCATAATGCCATAAAATATGGGAAACATCTAGAAGAGGAATCATGAAATAATTTCCTCTTGATGTAAGTAAGTATTCCATCCCTCTCAGTGAAACTACTTGTAATTTTTGTCTAATTACACAGCTTTTTATGGTGCTAACGAGTGATCCACAGTCAATATCCTACCAGGGCTCTGACTTGTTACTGCTTTTGAAGTGGGAATCTTCTCTCTCTCTTTTGAAAATGAGTAAATGTAATTCCATGGTTGGCTTGATGCTGCACAGATTCTAAATGTTTATGTATTTCAGCAACAGTACTTTGTGTTTCCTCAACTTTAAATCATTGCTAACATGAACAAGGCCAGGTTGGACAGGGCTTGGGACAGTGGGAGGTGTCCCTGCCCATGGCAGGGGTAGAACTGGAGGGGCTTTAGGGTCCCTTCCATCCCAAACCATTCCATTATTCTGTGATTCTATGATTTGCCTCACACACAGCCCCTGACTGTGATTTTACACAGACATGGGCACTTCTGGCTGATTCCTTCCCTGGTGACTGGCCCAGAACTGGTTTTGTCTAGAGTGGAGAGAAACTGCACCAAGGAGCTTCAGACTTGATATGAAAGAACATTTCTTTGGTGAGAAGGTGATCAAACACTGGAACAGGGTCCCCAGAGAGGTGCTTGATGCCTCAGGTCTGACAGTGCTCAAGAAACACCTGGACAATGCCCTTAACAACAGGCTTTAAATCTGGGTCAGTCCTGCTCAGGCAGATGAGCCCTGCAGGTTCTATTCTATTCTATTCTATTCTATTCTATTCTATTCTATTCTATTCTATTCTATTCTATTCTATTCTATTCTATTCTATTCTATTCTATTCTATTCTATTCTATTCCATTCCATTCCATTCCATTCCATTCCATTCCATTCCATTCCATTCCACTCTATTATATTCATCTTTCTCTGACTGAAATCCTAACTCTGAAGGAAAACCCCAGATGTTGGTATTTACCCCAGGACAGATGATAACAGATTTGCACTCAGCAACACCAGGTTATTTCATTCTGTTAACATCCAAACATAAACATTAATGCAATCCTAAGTCTATTTAACCTCCACCCAGAGCATCACATTTAATTTGCTGTACTGCTGTGGAGTTAGGACATTATTATCATTATCCAACCATTCATTTAAAGCACTGAAATGCACAGCCCATAAGCTCAAAATGAAGCTGCTTTGCCACAAAGGAGAAATTAGCAATCACTCATTCAGTTTTGGCCTGCTCTTGAGAAAAGTTTTGGTTCCAGTGTGGCCACGCTCTCTGACAGGAAACTTTCTCCCAGAACAACTCACTCCTCTGTGGTGAGGTTTGATCCTGAAATCCACTTTCCCACACCCTCCCTCTCTCACATTGTGGCTCCACCTGAGCCTTGGGAGATCTCAGGAGGGGCTGGTTCATCTCTGGTCCTGCAGAGCAGGTGGGCAGGCCAGGGCTGGTTTCACTGCCCTTGAAGCACTTTGTGCATCTCCAGCACTTGGCTGCGCACCCCAAACCCCCTCTGCAGGGGCTGGGCTGGGGGATCCTGGTGGGTTCATCCCAGCTCAGGATATTTTGATATTCTGAGTTCACCACGGAGCAGCCCAAGCAAGTGTGGTCACTGCCTCTTTGCTCTGTGAGGGTGGGTGAAGGCCGAGTCCCAGGCAAGACAGGGCTTGAAGAAGCTGCTTTGTAGCAGTGCTGGTCATGGGGACCATGATCTTGGCCTCAGCACTGGCCTTTGGCATTGGCAGCAGCTGCTGTGCCAGAGGGCTTGGCTGGCTTGCTGTAAATAACTCCTGGAGCCTGTGAGCTGTGTCCGGGCCTGTGACGGCAGGAGCTGGAGCTGAATCCCCAGCACATGATCCCACTGGCTCCTGGCCATGGCAAAAATACCTCAGGAGGGATCAAGAACTGCCCTGTGGTCAGGACAGCTACCATCTCTTATAAGAACAGCCAGGCATTATCTGCCCACAAAACACTGCTGCTGAGGGATGTCTGGAGCCCAGAAGATCCCACATGACCGGGGAAATTGAGGGCTGAGCCTGGAAGTCTGGCTGCTGCCTCAGCCCTGAGGAGCAGCCCAAAGACATGGCTTTCAGAGCCTCATGCCTTCCAGACAGCTCTGACCAAGGCCTGCCTTCCCCTACCCTCTCTGCCTCCAGATCTTTTCCATCTTTTTTGGTTCTTCCTGTCAAGAGGACCCTGATTCCTGCCTCTCCCCATGGGGCTGTTGGCAGCAGCACTCCTGACTCTGCTCTGTGGGACTGGGGATGCAGGGAGGTGCTCTGGTCACTGCTTATGCTGCTCTTGCCCTCCCTGATCATCTCCATTCTCTGCTGTCCAGAGGATGCTCTCTGGAAAGGAGCTGCTGGACAGGCTGGACAGCCACTGCCAACCCACCAAGCTGGGCAGGAAACCTCCTCTCCTTTCTTCCTAGTAGCAGAAATACATCAAAATATTCTTCTGAACCCACATTCAGCTCACTTTAGGAAAGGTGTGCCCCATTCCTAAGTAAAGGTGGGGACAAAAAGTAGAGAAAGAACTTTTCTCCTGAATTAAACTTGTCTTATCTCATATCTCAATCTCTCAATGGATTGATGGGAGGTTCCTTCCTCTGCTTTTGTCAGTCTAGAGAGAGAAGCAGTTCTTGGACATGATCTAAGGAGTGCCTGTGGGAAGGCACAGCCAGATGAGGAGGATCAGGAAAAATGTCCTGTTCTCCTCTGCCCTTGGGCTGCTAAACTTCACAAATCCCACCAAAGTCAACTTGACTACTAGAAGAACTTCTGGACCTTAAAAAAGTCTCTGGAAGTCCAACACATCAGAGACAATGGGCTGGGGGTCTGGAGGAGGAGAACTGATGTGCACTGATGGAGAAGAGGCTGCAGAGGAGGAAGGCAGGATGAAAATGTGAGATGGTGCCCAGGGTAGGGTTAAAAGCTGCTGAGGACTGAGGGAAGAGGGAATTTCCATGGCTCAGTCTTGCTCTGCACATTGCCTGTCCCCAGCCTGTGAGATTAATCACTGCCTTTCACCAGCACCAGAAGAAAAAGATCCCTCCCCCTCCACCATGATATAATAATCTGAAAATTCCACAGCTCCAGTTTAGCCAGAGCCAAAAACCTCATTCTGGAGATCCTGCTCCATTTTTCAAAGTCCCTGTGCCTTTGAAGCTCCTGATTTCAGTGGATGACGCTCCCTTCCCAAGGAGCGATCCAGCGCAGGCTCCAAACCCTGTGAATCACTCTGGCCTCGGGGAATTGCCACAAGTCACTTGAGTGGCTAAAAATATCTCTGAGGAAGCAGCACAGAAATACCCATATCCGCTGACGCCGGGCTGGGAGGGCACTCCAAATTAACCTGGTGCCGTTTCTGCTCCTCCTGCCCTGCAGGGCTGTTCCTCAGTGGGAGCAGATCCCAGCAAACACAGAGGTTTGTAGGACACTTGGTTGCTCTTCAGGGGGAGAGGGGTGGTGGAAAGAACATTTGTGTGGCTTAAAGGTGGCCCTCAGCTCTGATTTCCAGGGGATTCTGAAGTGCAGGGGGCTGTTCCTGAGCCAGGTGTGCTAAGTAAGGGGGCTGATTGTACTCATGGAATCATGGAATTAAGCTTGGAAAAGGTTTCTGAGATCATGAGTCCAACTATTCCCCCTGGAGTGCACTGCCAAGGCCAGCACTAACCATGTCCCCAAGTGCCTCATTTACACATCTTTTACTTCCCTCCAAGGATGGTGGCCCCATTGCTGCCCTGAGCAGTTCCAAATCCCTGCCACCCTTTCCACTGGGAATTTTTCCCTAATATCCAAACTAAACCTACCCTGGAGCAACTTGAGGCTGTTTCATCTTGTCCTGATGGAGTTCAGGGCTGGATGTGATTCACCTCCCCTGGAGCTTCTTCCAGCTGTGTCCATGTGTTTATCTGAACCAATTTTGCCGGGAAGATTTCATCCCAACATCTTCTCAGTGGGAAGCTACAGGTGGCAGAGGGACACAAGGGCTGGGCACAGCCTGGATGTGGTGCCCAGCTGCCCATGGGCCCTGCAAGGAGCTGCTCCCTGAGATGGTTCAGCACAGAGCAGCAGATGTGCTCATTCCCCAGGCTGCCCCAGGCAGTGTGGCTGGGATGGGAGTTCAGTGTCTCACACACTTCCACAGGTCCCATCCAGGCAGGAATAAACCAGTCCATCTCAAAAATACACTCTTCTTTTCCTGTGATAATAAATGCTCTTCCCCAGCCTGGACTCCAGCAGATCCAGCACCATCCAGTCCTGGAGCAGGAGCTCCTTGGAGCTGTGAGCACTTGGGGGTTTCAGGAGAATCACACTCATCATCACAGAGGGGATTCTCCCACCCAGTGCCTCTGGCTGAGGGCAGATTTCTCCTGCAATCACTTCTAGTTCCTCTCAGACCTTGGGTTCACAGCACAGTGCTGGTTTGCTGCCCACTGCTTTCCAAGGAGGCTGATGGTCAGATGGGGATGTCCCCATGGGTCTGTCCCATGTCCTCAAGGACATCAGAGCTGTCCAAAGACAGTTCCTTGTCACTCCCACGTCAGCACTGGGAGGCTGCCAGGACAATGAAATTCCGCCCATGGAGTCCAACTGTCCCATCTGGAGGACAAATGTCACCTAAGCAGAGAGAGGTGACCCAGACTCCTGAGTCTGATGTCCTGTGTTTCTAGGGCATGGATGATTGTGGCAGTGGCCATAATGCCAAAAACAACACAAGCTATCCATGCTGGTCCCGTGTATGGAACACACACTTTGACTTCATGATAGCTTGGAACGATGTCACGTCCCAAATGGAAACTGGTTCCAGTGAAGGAGTTTGGCTGTTCCCCAAATTCTAGAGCAAGAGCTGCCGAAAGGAAAGGGGGAAGTCATTTGGGTTGGGAAAAGTGTATATATCTAAAAAAATTGAGTTTGACTGCAAACAAAGCAAAGAATGAAAAAAAAAATTGGAAAGAATCAAGTAAACATCCTCCATGATGATATTTCCAGACAGTAGAACTATGGTGCAAAGCTGGCCTGGATTTGTTTATGCTGGAGACAGTCATATCCGTGGAAGATTATTGCATTCACTTCCAGAAATAGCTGGAGAATACAACCACCAAACATCACCCTTGTACAAAGGTTACATCTGCTGGAGGCACAGCACAGATCCAGACAGCCAAAGCCCAGGGATTGATGTCATGGACAGCAGCAGGAACATTTCTCTGAGAACAGAGTACCTGGGATCTCCTTAACTTACAAGAATTTGGGCAAATGATTAAAACAAAGCTTATTTCCCTGTGGTTTTTACTGATTCCACACACCCTCCCTCTAAGCCACTGAAGTTATTTCTGTCCCCCAGCTCTGTCAAGGTGATGTCTGAGCACACAGCATCTGTTGCAGCCTTGCTTTGCCCACTGAAAGAAAATCCACAAAACACCACCACAATAGAAAGCAGAGCAAAATAATAATAATAAAAAAATCACCCATTTAAGCCCTTTTTATCCACTAATATTTGCTTTATTTAGGTGGCCCTTGATTCCCCCTCCCCAAAGGCAGGCGGGAGAGGGGCTGGAGCTGCACATCCTGAGGGTGAGCTTGGGGCCAGCTGCTGCCCATTGGCACAAGGCCCAGGAGCCCAGGCGCCAAAGCAGAAATGCAGCCCCAATCTGTTTGCCCCATGCTGGCCCATGGAGGGAAGGGTTTTTCCTTGGGAAGGGCTCTTTGGGATCAAGAAACTCGTTAATAACCGAGAGGAGCCTGTCTCGCTCCTGGAGCCGCCTGGCTGCCAGCCCGGGCTGGGATTGAATTACTGAGGAGAGAGGAGGAGAGAGGAGGAAAGAGCCCCTCACGGTGCTCTCCAGCGGGGTTTGGGGCTGCTTTGTGCCAGTCAGCCCTGCAGCAAGAGCCAGGAAATGGGGGACACCAGGGCCATGAAATGGGGGACACCAGGGGCAGGAAATGGGGGACACCAGAGCCAGGAAATGGGGGACACCAGGGGCAGGCCATAGGGACACCAAGGCCAGGAAATGGGGACATCAGGGCCAGGAAATGGGCAACACAAGGGGCAGGAAATGGGGGACACCAGAGCCAGGAAATAGGGGACACCAGGAGCAGGAAATGGGAGACACCAGGGCTAGGAAATGGGGGACATCAGAGCCAGAAAATGGGGGACACCAGGGGCAGGAAATAGGGGACACCAGGGCCAGGAAATGGGGACACCAGAGCCAGGCAAGGGGGACACCAGGGGCAGGAAATGGGGACACCAGAGCCAGGCAAGGGGGACACCAGGGCCAGGCAATGGGGACACCCCTGTGATGTCCCATGTGGGGATCTCACGGGCCCCACCCAGCCCAGGTGGCAGCCCAGCCTGGCTCAGTGTCCCAGGTGTCATGGGCACTGCCAGAGCTGTGACCCCAGGAGCACAGAGGGGATGATTTGGTGCCAGCAGGTGCGGGGTGCAGCAGTTTCTCAAATCCAGGTTAATTCTCTGCAGGGCAGCCAATGTCCCTTTGTCTGTGCTGGTGACAGCTGCTCCAAGGGCTCTGAGGAAGCCTCACCCCACTGGGCTTGCTGCTGGGCTCTCTTGCTCCAGAATTTGGGGAGCAGCCAAACTCCTGCACTGGAACCAGTTTCCGTTTGGGACATGACATCATTCCAAGCTGTCATAAAGTCAAAGTGTGTGTTCTATATCCAGCACCAGCATGGAGAGCCTGTGTTGTCTTTGGCATTATGGCCACTGCCACAATCATCCTGGGTTCTCTGGGCATCTTGAGAGCCTTCATCCCATAATGGAATCATGGACATCCAGAGCTGGAGGGACCACCAGGATCATCAGTCCAAGCCCTGCCCTGCCCAGACACCCCAACAATCCCACCCTGGGCATCCCTGGCAGCTCCTGGAGCTCTGGGGCTGTCCCCATTCCCTGGGGAGCCTGAGCAGTGCCAGCACCCTCTGGGGGAGGAATCTCTGATGCCTCATTTAAAAAGTTCATGGCAGGATGACAATGAGACTTCCATTCCCTTTGTATTTTTTTATATTTTTATCAAGCCATAAAACACTCTCTGTGGATAAATGGTGTCAATTTGAGACTTGTCCTTTGGCAGAATCAGGGTTTATCAGGAGGTTGCAGCCTGTCCAGATCTCCTTCCACCTGGCACACATGGACACATCCCTGACAGCTGCAGGAGATCCAGGGGGATCCTGGGATTCACTGCTTCAGGATCAGAGCCTTCCATAACTCACCCCCCTAAAAGCTGTGCATGCTCAGTCTGATACACAACCAGCCTGCTCTAGAAATTTCCCACTTCTCTGATGTTTGTGATGAGAAGTCAGCATGGATTTCAGAGAAAATGATTGATTCAGGTTATGTGAGTGTCACGTGCTGAGATCCCTGTGAAGTCAGGTGTCTGCAAGACAACAAACCCAGCAAACAAAACCCTTTCCTGCTGATTCTGCTCTGCACTGTTGGGGTTTTTCTTTGAGAGAATTTTGGTGTTTATGGCCAAGGAATTTGTTGTCAGTCCTTGGCTGTAATTTACACTTCAGTGGATGCATGTTATACATTTTGGCACACAAAGATTAATGCAGGCTCATTTTTAAAGTATTCTTATGTGTTTTAAAATGAACACTGAAGGCCTTCAGCACTTGCATACCAAGCACTTTCCATCCCTCTTGCCATCTGTATTGGATTAAAGAACATAAAAACTTCAGCTGGGCTATTCCTGCTGAATTCCCTGGGATAACTCTCAGGAAGAGAGGCCATTTTATGATGGACTGCCTCAACATTTCTTTGTATTTAATAGGAAAAAGATCCCAAATCCTCTACAATTCTTCAGCCCTTTGCTAGGGGAAGGAATTCATAAACTTCTGTCCTCAACACAATGCATTTACACCATACTCTGCTGTTTAACACATGTGGGCTGAGAACTTGGGAGTAAATATTCAGCCTTTCCCTCCCTTTAAATTCTGACTTTGAAAATTAAAATTTTAGTGGCAAGTGATGAATCATCATCAGAATTCAAACCATATGGTGGAAGCACTTCTCACATTTTCAACTCTTCTCACTGCTGCTTCTTCCTTGAAAATAACTTGACAATAGATTATTTCCCTCTTAGCTCAGCTGTAATGAGCCACATGAAATGCTTTGAAATCCTCATGGTTTCAGACTTCAGAAACCACAAATATAAGTATGAATATTTTAGCCAAATCTTCCATTATTCTCTTTAAAGAGTAGTTAATACATTATTGGTGATACATAGAGCTTTTGTCCCACAAAAGGATCATTTTAAACATGGAAAACAACTGTATTTAGCTGGCTGTCAGGAGTGTGTCCATGGATGATGAACTGTGCTGCACATCTGTGCCTTCTGCACTGCTCCTTTGCTTATCCTCATGTTTTGCTATTTCTTAGCAACAAAAGGAAATTTGGAGAGCTTTTTTTCCCCCCTAAAAATTGCACCAGAAGTGTCTTTATGTTCCACTTTTACACTTGACAGCGCACCCTGAGCATTTGAGGCATTTCCTTTGCTCATCCTGCTCAGCCTTTACAGTGTTACCACTGTCTGTGCTCAGTGCTGTATCCACGGCCATGGAAAAGGCAGCTGCACTTCCAACACCCTCATTTGTGAACTGAAAACTGCTCCTGGAGCCAGTCACAGGCTAAATGGTGACATAAATACAAAATTCTCATTGGCCATGGGGAGTGCTTAGTGTAGCTCTGGTCCTGCCCTGCCCCAGGGGCTGCTCACCCCCTCCTCTGCTGGGGCAGGGTCTGGGGCAGGGCTGGGACAGCTTCAGGTTCTGCTCTTCTGCTCAGATTTGGGGTGTCCTGGAGCCCAGAGAAATTCCTCTGCTCTGGAGCCAGGCTGGGGAGAGCTGGGGGTGCTCACCTGGAGAGGAGAAGCTCCAGGGAGAGCTCAGAGCCCCTGCCAGGGCCTGAAGGGGCTCCAGGAGAGCTGGAGAGGGACTGGGGACAGGGGATGGAGGGACAGGACACAGGGAATGGCTCCCAGTGCCAGAGGGCAGGGCTGGATGGGATATTGGGAATTGGGAATTGTTCCCTGTGAGGGTGGGCAGGCCCTGGCACAGGGTGCCCAGAGCAGCTGTGGCTGCCCCTGGATCCCTGGCAGTGCCCAAGGCCAGGCTGGGCAGGGCTGGGAGCAGCCTGGGACAGTGGGAGGTGTCCCTGCCATGGCAGGGGTGGCACTGGATAATTAAGGTCCCTTCCAACCCAACCTTTCTATAATTCTGTGATTCATTGGTCTCTGTTGGGGCCTGAGTAGCCCAAGTGCATCTGCTGGGTGTTTCCACATCCCTGAGGTTTGACTCAGTACAAGAAATATTTAGAATTTTTTTCCATGCCAAACTCCCTAAATTTTGATTCAGAAACTGAATTTTGATTTGCTGTCCTTGGGCTGTCCCCTGGCTCAGAGCCTGGCGAGGACAGTGAGATGAGGGGGACCATCCATCTCCTCCCTGGGCTCTGATGGGCTTTGCTCTTGACATGATCCTCTTTTCAAATAAAAACATTTTCAGTTTGGGGACGGTTGGTTTTTAAACCAGGCCCTTTTCAAGGTAATGTCAGAATGGGGAAAAAAAATTCTGTGTAAAAAAGCCATTCTGAGAGTTTCTGTGCCCCTGTCTGCAGGGACCCTCTCAGCACATGCCTGTTGCTTTGAGCAGGTGTGAAAAAAGCAGCACTTCTGAGAGATAACTGTCAGTGAAATATGGCAGCTGAGCTCCTGCTGGCAGGCTGAGCACACCCTCTGCCCTGTCCTGAGAGGGTTTTGTTCCTCAGGGGCAGCTGGTGAGGCTCAGCTGAGACCCCACCTGCAGAGCTGCCCCAGCCCTGGGGCCCAGCAAGGACAGGGAGCTGCGGGAGCAAGGTCAGAGGAGGCACCAAGATGGGCAGGGGGATGGAGCAGCTCTGCTGGGAGGGAAGGCTGAGAGAATTTGGCTTTGTCAGCCTGGAGAAGAGAAACTGCAGAGTGACCTCATTGTGGCCTTCCAGTACCTGCAGGGAATCTGGTACAAAGATGGAGAGAAATAATTGACAAGGGCCTGGAATGAGAGGAAAAGGGTGTAAGAGTCTGAATGAGAGATGCAGGACTCCAGGCAGCTCTCCAAAATGCAGTTTATTCCATCCAAGTTGTTACAGCAGTCCAGGGTTGTCGGTGACAGAGCTGTGCCTACAGCTGTCAGCTCCAGCTGCAGGCAGACCTGGAGACCCTTTGGTTTCGGCTACAAATGCATTCTATACCTTTCTTCGCTCAGCATCTTCATACAGCAGAACCAATCTATACCTCAACTATTATCCATAGCCTATCATAACTACTGTAATTATCATATTCATGTTACTGTTCTCCAATCACTCAAAGTTAGTACATTACAGTTTAAGCTAGAAGTTGTTTTTCAGTTTTCTTGCACGGGAAAATTCTGAGACCTTTTTTCTACTTGCTACATCAGCTGCCTTGTTTGCCTGTGCTTTCTGCTTGGTAAAAACATTTTCTTGTTTGGGGTGGGTTTATCCTTTGCTCTAAGCCATAAAACCCCTTCTAACTAACACACCCTTTGCCTCCTTGGTTCTCCAGTAAGACTGGCTCAGCAATTCTTTTCCTCTATATCAAAACTTGCTTCCATTTCTATTCCTTCATCAGACTCTACATTTAAAAATCTTTCTGCCAAGCACACATACCTGTGAGACTTTCTTGTCAAACTTTCATCCTTCCCAACACAAGGGGAATGGCCTCACACTGACAGACAGCAGACTTGGATCGGCTGTGAGGAAGAAAATCTTCCCTGGCAGGGTGGGCAGGCCCAGAGCAGCTGTGGCTGCCCCTGGATCCCTGGCAGTGCCCAAGGCCAGGCTGGACAGGGCTGGGAACTGCCTGGGAGATGCTTCCAGAACTGTGGAGAAGCTGCTCTGGGGGTTCCAGGCCTGTTTGCTCCATAAATCCCCCTCTCCCCCTCAGGAAGGTGACCCCAGGCTGTGGCCAGGGTTTGGGGCTCAGTGCCCACCCCATGGCCCATCCTGACCCACACTCCCCAGCCCTGGCCACAGCTGGGCTCCTGGGGTGGCTCCTGCTGAGGGATTTGGAGCACAGGGGCTCCACTGCACCGTGTCAGCCCCGTGTTTCCATCCTGGCTCCTCCCTTCCTGCCTTTCCTGGCTGAGTGTTCCCAAAATATCCCCTGTTCCCAATCAGAGAGACACAAGGTAGCCTTGCTCCTGATCTGTTTTGCAGACTGTGGCTGCTCCTCCCCATGGCCTCAAAAAGTCTCCATCAGCAGCTGATCAAATCAAATCGTACCAGGACGAAGATTTTACACATTTCTTATATTATATATATTTTTTTTTCTTTTCCCTAAGAGGAGTGTTGAGATTTCCTCTGCTGAGTTGATTTAAATGTTTCTTGTATTAAAGTTATTTTTTTTTTCCCCTAAGAGGAGGGTTGTGATTTCCTCTGCTGGGTTTGCATCCAGTGGTAGAAGGATCCTGACCATGCCTTGCTTCCCACTGGATTCAACCCCACACAAGCCCTGAGCAGGGGCCACACTGCACAAAGAGCTGCTGTAAATCAGCCTGGCAGCAGCAACAAAGTCTGACAGCACCAAGAGAGCCCCTGGTTGGCTCTGCACGCTGGAAAGGTCTGGCCCCATGGCAGGGTTTGTGTTCAGAAATGCTCCTTGCTGATTTGTCCACAGCCTGCTTTATATATTTATTTCTGTATTCTGAGTGGAGCTGTTTGCTTTGGCCACCCTGAGGGGCTCTCTCAGTGTTTGGTTTCCAAAGCACACCCCTGGAAAGGGAAGGAGCAGAGTTCCCCATTTGTCAGCACAGCCTCCAGGATTATTTTTCCAGGTGGATTCTGTAAGAGGCACAAGGCAGGAGAGGATTTTATGCAACCAAGTCAGTCTTGGCCCATCCCTGAGGGGGATCCTCTCCAACCTGAGAGCAGCACAAACGCAGCAGCCAGGTGGAAAATGCACCTCTGCTTTGTTCCCTGCATGGGAGGGAGGTTCAGCGTTTCAGGAGTTCAGGATTTCAGGGTTTCAGCGTTTCAGGAGTTCAGGGTTTCAGGGTTTTAGGATTTCTGGGTTTCAACAGTTCAGGATTTCAGGGTTTCAAGATTTCATGATTTCAGGGTTTCAGGGTTTCAGGGTTTCAACAGTTCAGGATTTCAGGGTTTCAAGGTTTCAGGATTTCAGGGTTTCAACAGTTCAGGATTTCAGGGTTTTAGGATTTCAGGAGTGCAGGGTTTCAGGATTTCAGGGTTTCAGGAGTTCAGGGTTTCAGGATTTCAGGAGTTCAGGGTTTCAACAGTTCAGGATTTCAGGGTTTCAGCAGTTCAAGGTTTCAGGATTTCAGGGTTTCAGGATTTCAGGGTTTCAGGGTTTCAGGAGTTCAGGGTTTCAGGAGTTGAGGGTTTCAGGAACTCAGCAGTTCAGGATTTCGGTATTTCAGGGTTTCAGCAGTTCAGGGTTTCAGGATTTCAGGATTTCAGGGTTTCAGCCTTTCCCTGAGGGGTGGCCTGAGCAGGCTCTGGCAGCAGCCAGCCAAGGGTGTCTCTGTGTAGAGCCCAGCTGGTCACTGCTGGTTCTGAACTGGTGTTACAGGGCACTGAACTGGGGCACTCAGCTGCAGGGGATGGTGCTCCAGGGAACCTGCAGCATCTGCAGGGCTGGAGGATCCAGCACAGACCCCAGGATCTGCTTTAGGGTACCCCAAACACCAAACCAGGCTTGTGGGGGCAGCTGTCCCTTGCTGGGTGTCCCTGGCAAAGCTTTGTCCCCACCCTGGGGACGTTGCCCAGTGCCCAGCACAGACCCCCAGCTCTGCCCTGAACCCCCCAGCATCACCCTGAACTGGGCTTAGACCAGCCCAAAGCAGAGGCTGAAATTCCATGGGTTTGTCTGTGGAGATGCTCATGCTCCTCTTTGGCTTTCCCTTCATCCTTTCCTTCCTCTCCCTCCTCTGGGAAGAAGCAGGGAGTGAAAAACCCTCCCTTCACTTTTCAAGCCTCTTTGTCTTTATTCAGCCTCATGTTCAGCCCCCTGGGTCCTGTCCAGCTGGGGGACAGGCAGAGGGGCTGACCAAGGTGGAGTTGTGCCAGCCTGAATGGAACATTGCCAAAATCCATGGATCCACAAGGATGGTGCCCAGTCCTGTCCTTGCCACCAGGCTCCAGGACCTCACCCAAAGCAGGGCACTGTGCTGGGGTTCATGATTTTAAACATGAGAGGGAGGCAGGCACTGCAAGGTTGAGGAGTCCTTGAGACAAATCCAGCACTGATAATTCCTACCAGACAAACACAAACCACTTTTTATATACAGGGACAAAAATAATGGGAATAACAAACACAGTGGGCAGAACATTTTGACTTCTGGTGAAGTGCTGGGCACTGGAATTTTTTCAGCATCCTTTGGCTGCCCACTGGCTTGGACAGCCCCAAAGTCCTGGTGAATGTTCAGCAACCACAGCTCTGGGTGGGCTCTGCAAGACCGACCTTCCTAAAAGGCACCAGCCCAAGGGGAGCCAAGCTCTGTCCCCAAGTTCCACCAGGTAAATGAACCCAGATTTGTTCTGAAGTGGCCCTGAGAGCTGTTTTGTTTCTTTCCTAAACCTCCCAAATGAGGGATGTCCTTAATCTCACAGCCCCTGTGTCACCTGTGTGCTTTGGGGTCTCCCACACAGCTCTGGGACAGGTGGGAACAGCCCCAGGAGCAGCTCCTGCCCAGGCCAGGTGCTCACAGGGTAGAGAGGAGCTTGCAGGCAGTGCTGGGCTGGCCCGGGGTGGAACTGTCCCCTCCCAGGGCAGGAAAAGGGACAGGAGGCCACAGAACCCAGCCCTCAGCCATTGCTGCCCCACTGCCTCCATGCTGGGCATGGGACATGATCATGGCTCAGGGATGGAGCTTGGACAGGACAGGGATGTTCCCCAGGATAAGGATGTTCCTCCAGGGCAGGGATGTTCCTCCAGGGCAGGGATGATCTCCAGGGTGTGACAGTGCTCACAGGGGTCTTGGATGAGGGAAGAGATGAGGATCTGACTCCATGTTTCAGAAGGCTTGATTTATTATTTTATGATATATATTACATTAAAACTATACTAAAAGAATAGAAGAAAGGATTTCATCAGAAGGCTGGCTAAGAATAGAATAGGAAAGAATGATAACAAAGGTTTGTGGCTCGGCTCTCTGTCTAAGCCAGCTGACTGTGATTGGCCATTAATTAGAAACAACCACATGAGACCAATCCCAGATGCACCTGTTGCATTCCACAGCAGCAGATAATCAATGTTTACATGTTGTTCCTGAGGCCTCCCAGCTTCTCAGGAGAAAAAATCCTAAGGAAAGGATTTTTCATAAAAGATGTCTGCGACATAGGGCAGGGATGATCTCCAGGACAGATATGTTCTCCTGGGACAGGGATGATCTCCAGGGCAGGGATGTTGCCGACATTTTTTTATGAAAATTGTTTCTTAGGATTTTTTCCCTTCTGAGAAGCTGAGAGGCCTCAGGAACAACATGTAAACAATGATTATCTGCTGCTGTGGAATGCAACAGGTGCATCTGTGATTGGTCTCATCTGCTTGTTTGTAATTAATGGCCAGTCACAGCAGAGCTGGCTTGGACAGAGAGTCTGGGACAGCTGCCTTTGTTACCATTCTTTTTTATTCTATTCTTAGCTTAGCTAGCCTTCTGAGATGAAACTTTTCCTTCTATTCTTTTTAGTGTAGTTTTAATATAATGTATATCATAAGATAATAAATCAAGCCTTCTGAACATGGAGTCAACATTTTTGTCTCTTCCCTCACCTGAAAACCCCTGTGACCACTGTCACACAGGGATGCTCCTCCAGGGCACTTTGCCCGGGCGCAGCTCCTGGCCCTGCACCTCCAGAGGCTCTGGGTGTGCTCTCTCCACTCTCCTGCTCTGGCCAATTCCTCCACTCACCTTCTGGACCTCAGCTGTGCCTCAGGGTGCCCTGCAGGAGATTCACCTCGAGCACACCCACGACTTTCTCAGTAAAGTCAGCTCAGAGTCCTTGACAGGACAGCAAATCTCTCCTTGCCCAGTGATCCAACATGGATTTTCCAAAGGAGCTCAGTTTCTCCTCTGCAGATGGTCTCAGCTGAGGGCACAAATCCCTCTCTGATGCTATTCTGGGGTTTCCTGCTGCTCTATACATTACCGGGGGATACTTGCATAATTTTAAACTCAGTCCTATGTAGGGCACTTCTTATTTTTAAAAAGGAAGTTCAAAGTCAAATCCTCCCCAAAACTCCCTGAAAAGTCTATTAAGGTGTCCTACTTTCTCACAAGCCCTTGAACCAGAACATTCCCCCCTCAGCATCCTCCTGCAGCCATCCCTCCTCAGCAGCACCATGGTACCACAGCAGTGTCCCCATCCCCGTGGGGACCTTCTCCAGCCCTCCCAGTGCCACCAGGGACCCCATGGTCACTGTGTGGTGAGCAGGGGGTGCTGTGATGGCCACCCAAAATCAGCATGTGGCTGCCAAGGAGAAAAGCCAAGGCCTTGCTGGTGTCCCTTGTCCCCTGTGTCACTCTGAGTGACCTGGGCAGAGCTGTGTCCTGCTGCTGACTTTGGGGTGTTTGAGATTCAGATCAGCTGGATCTCAAATCAAACTCCCCTCTGGCTGAACAGCCTTGCCCTGAGCTCTGCTGTGCTGTGCAGGTGGTGCTGGATCCTGCTGAGCAATTTCATTCTCCTGAGCCTCCAAGAGGGCAAAGCCCTTGGGAGAGTGGAGCTGGCACTCCAAGGTCACCCCCCTGGCTCTGACAACTCTGTGTTGGGGAGGATGAAAGTTTGACAAGAAAGTCTCACAGATGCTTGGCAGAAAGATTTTCAAATGTAGAGTCTGATGAAGGAATAGAGATGGAAGCAAGTTTTGATATAGAAGAAAAGAATTGCTGAGCCAGTCTCACTGAATAACCACGGAGGCAAAGGGTGTGTGGGTTAGAAGGGGTTTTATGGCTTAGAGCAAAGGATAAACCCACCCCAAACAAGATGTTTTTTACCAAGCAGAAAGAGAGCACAGGCAAACAAGGCAGCAAATGTGGCAAGTAGAAAAAAGGTCTCAGAATTTTCCAGTGCAAGAAAACTGAAAAACAACTTCTAGCTTAAACTGTAATGTACTAACTTTGAGTGATTGGAGAACAGTAACATGAATATGGTAATTACAGTAGTTATGATAGGCTATAGGTAATAGTTAAGGTATAGATTGGTTCTACTGTATTAAGATGCTGAGCAAAGAAAAGTAAATAATGCATTGTAACCAAAACCAAAGGGTCTCCAGGCCTGTCTGCAGCTGGAGCTGACAGCTGTGGCACAGCTCTGTCACCCATGACCCTGGACTGCTGTAACCTCTTGGATACAATAAACTGCATTTTGTGTACAATAAACTGCATTTTGTGTACAATGAACTGCATTTTGGAGAGCCCCTGGAGTCCTGCATCCCTCATTTTGGCTCTTACACCTGTGGTGCAGCTCCAGTGAGGGAAAGCACAAGGAGCTGCCACTGAAGGTCACCCGCAGCCCTGGGGTTGTTTTTGGGTTCCAGATCCCTGTTCCATTTCCAGGTGCTGCAGGCTGGGGTGGCCCTGCCTGCACTCCCACTCCTCCTCTCTCTGTCCCTGCTGGGTGCTCTGTGCTGCCAGAGCTCTGCAGGGCAGCCAAGTGAGAGCTTAGCACAGCTCCAGCAGGAGGAGGAGGAGGAGGAGGAGGAAGGGCAAGGGACAGAACAAGTGTGAGGTGAAACAAGTGAGGTGAAACACTGGTGTTCCTCAAAGGAGATCATTGGCTTGCAAGGGTCTGGGTATCACTCAACCTTGACAAATCAAAGGAAGAGACTCCCTGGAGGATGGGAATTAACACCTAAAACCATTATTAAAAGCTTTATCATCACCAAGTTTATTAAAATAACTGCAGCTGCAGAGATGTGTTAATGATGACAACACAAACCACAGTGCTTGGGCTGACTCATAGGAAACTGAGCATTTTCCCTCTCCCCAGTCATGGGCCTGGTCCTGGAGAGCCACTTGCTGCAAGCCAGGATCCCAAAATCGGAGTGAAAGCTGCTCATGAGGGCTGGGAGAGCCAGGCTGTGAGTCATGGTGTCTTTGGACACCTACAAGATTTTCCTGAATGACACTGGGTGCTAGAAATAGAAAACACAGTTAGGAGAGACTGAAATAGAGATAAATCACCCCAAACCCTGATTCATCAGATTTTTGGCCATGAGCTATGTGGGAAAAAAGCCCTTTGGCTGCACATGAGCAGCCCTGTGTCACTGGCAGTGGTGCAGCTGAGGGGAAAGGCTCCAGCAGCACAGGAACACAGCCTGGGCCAGCCTGGAGCTGCCTCCACTGCACTGGGGAGCTTTACAAGTGGCAGGAATATAATCTGACCACTTCAGAAAGCTCTCCTGGTGCTTGCCCTGCCTGGTGCAGCTGCAGCAGCACTTGGAGAAGCCTCACGGGCACCTCAGTGGGAAAAGGAAAGTTTTGTGATGAGGGTTTGCTTGCATAACATGCAGGAAGCTTCCCAATGGAGCAGGTTCCCAATAAGGAAAATCAGAGTTTCCAGTATGCTGTCCTAGAAAGCAGCATGGAAAGTCCTTTCCCCTGTCCCTGCAGTCCCTGTATTGCTGATGATTGCTTCAGGAGAGTTTCAGCTTCTCCTTCTCTCCCTTGAAATCAGTTTGGTTTCCTTTTCTTTTATCATTAGATCAGTCCAATCTTTATTGGATATAGAGCAGCAATTTTACAGAGAATCATGGAATCAGAGACTGGATTGGGTTGGAAAGGAACTTAAGGACCGATTTATTCCACCCCTGCCATGGCAGGGACACCTCCCACTGTCCCAGGCTGCTCCCAGCCCTGCCCAGCCTGGCCTTGGGCACTGCCAGGGATCCAGGGGCAGCCACAGCTGCTCTGGGCACCCTGTGCCAGGGCCTGCCCACCCTCACAGGGAACAATTCCCAATTCCCAATATCCCATCCAGCCCTGCCCTCTGACCATTCCCTGTGTCCTGTCCCTCCATCCCCTGTCCCCAGTCCCTCTGCAGCTCTCCTGGAGCCCCTTCAGGCCCTGGCAGGGGCTCTGAGCTCTCCCTGGAGCTTCTCCTCTCCAGGTGAGCACCCCCAGCTCTCCCAGCCTGGCTCCAGAGCAGAGGCTCCAGCCCTTGGAACATTTTGGGGATCTCCTCTGGACTCATCCAGCAGCTCCAGGTCTTGTGCTGAGGACCCCAGAGCTGGAGCCAGAACCATCCTGTGATTCTATGAGAAAATCCCACAACAAGAAGCTCAGCCCAGGGCAGGGGGGTTCTGCATCCCAGCTCATTCTGAGAGCCCATCCCTGGGAGACCAGAACCCGGCCCAGAGTGAGGTCACAGTTATTTATCAGTTATTCATCAGTTATTTATCACTTATTTATCAGCTATTTTTCAGCATCTCTCACCTGGAGCCCCGAGGGGCCCTCAGGAACCCCCAGCTGCAGGCACTGAGTGGCAGCAATTTGCTCTTGTGGAAGGCCCAACCTCTGCCTTTATTATTAGCTTGATAATTACTCTGTTGTAAAAACTTGTCACCCTTGGAAGTAATTAATTCCTTGGAACCAAGCAGAGCAGATGGGCTTCTAATTTATTGGAAATCACGTCGGAAGCAGGGGAGTCTCTCGCTCAGTTTGATAAACACGGCATTTTAACCTGGCACTTCTTTCCCTTTCAGACTTCCCAGGAAATCTCCCTTTGTGGGATGGATGCTGACTCACGGCGGGGCTGAAAGGCTCAGGATGGGATCAATTTGTGAAGCGTGGCCTTGCTTTAATCCATTCTGGGCACATTTCCTGTGGGCAGGATGTGCAAATAGCCCGGGAAAGCTGCCCTGCTGTGCTGGCAGCCGGTGCCTGTGAGCCTGGGACAGATTTATGGGGCTGGCCAGGTGCAGGGGCTCCCTGCAAACAGCTGGAGCTCAACTCCTGCCCCCGACAAGGAGGATTTCCCATATGCCAGCCTTGCTCCAGCCCCTGCTGCCCTGAGGGCTCTGGGCTGGTATTGCAGCTCCTCAATGGCGAAGGTTTCCATTCATGCTCCAATCTGCCCATCTGTTCTCTGGCTCCTGAGCCGGTAATTCTTCTTTCTGCAGTTTGAAAGGACAGCTGAACTCGGGATATTGGGCTGGGAATAAGCAGGCAGCTGACAGAAAGAGACAGCAAAGCTCCCAGCAGGGAAATGAGGGTGAAACAAGAGCAGGAGAGCTTGGGCTGCACTGGAGCTCTGGAGGCACTTTGGGCTCCTCAGTTTAGGCCCAGATCTGTGTGGGAATGAGGCAGTGAGGGAACGGTGCCAATGGCTGGGGGAAGGAGGTCTGGCATGCAGGGATCACCTGTCTTGATGGGGATGGAACTCCTCTCTCTGCCTGGTTTGGGTTGGAAAGGCTCTCAATGATCAATTCATCCACCCCTGCCATGGCAGGGACACCTTCCATTATCCCAGGCTGCTCCCAGCCCTGTCCAGCCTGGCCTTGGGCACTGCCAGGGATGCAGGGGCAGCCACAGCTGCTCTGGGCACTCTGCAGCCTCACAGGGAACAATTCCTCATTCCCAATATCCCACCTAAATTTCCTCTCTTCCATAGATTGCTGTAGGTTGGAAAGGACCACCAGCACTGTGAGGTGGCTCCTCCAGCCAGGCTGATCTTGGATTTTTCAAACAATTCCTTAATGGTTTGGGTTTGGATGGACCTTAAAGCCCATCCAGTGCCACCCCTGCCATGGCAGGGACACCTCCCACTGTCCCAGGTGCTCCCAGCCCTGTCCAGCCTGGCCTTGGGCACTGCCAGGGATCCAGGGGCAGCCACAGCTGCTCTGTGCCACCTGTGCCAGAGCCAATTTTTGCTCTTCAAGGCCATTGAAGCTGGAGAAACTGTGACCCTGTAACCCACAGGGCCCAGAAAATGTTTTTTGAATAATTCCAGCAATAGCTGCAGAAATTTCTAAAGGAAATTACCTACATTTTTTTCCCTTTGCTCAGTAGAAAAATAACTTCCCCTCCCAATTTTTCAACATTTCTGCAGAAATCAAAGCTCTTCCTGGAACCGAGTTTTTAAAATGTTGTGGAAATCCTTGGCAAAGGCTTCGTGTGGGAGGCTTCTGGACAGTTGGTGTCTGTCTGTCAGCCCAAGAGCCTAAATCCTGGAGGGAGTGCTGGGGGAAGATGACAACCAGGGGCTACTGGAAGGGTGCAGCCACTTAATGTGCAGTAATTAAACGTGGGATCATTAATGGAGAGATGAAGGCTCCCAAGGGCCCCCAGAAGTTCCCTCCCAGCAGGGACAGGCAGAGCTGCACCTCCCAGACAATCTTTGTGCCCCTTCCCATGGATGTGTCTCCTCCTGGAGGAGCCATCCAGCCCCAAAGCCCCTCTGTGACCCCAGGGATGTTGTTGGGGCTCTCATTTCCCCCCAGTTCATCTCCTGAGAGCTTGGTCCTCAATTGCTCACAACAGGAGAGGATACCAAGGGCCAGAGCACCCAAATCTCTGACATTTTCTCCCTGTTCTTGCAGGGAATGACCTAATCCATGCTATTGTTTCCTACTCCACTTGAATTTCCACTTAGCCACATTTCCATTCTTTCTGCAGTTCTTAAAATATTTTTTGACCTTTTTTACCAGGAAAGAGCAGAGACCTGACCATGCCTTTCTTGTTCACTTTGGGGAAAGGTCATTTGTCCACAACATATTTTTGTTCCGTTTATACAGAACTTAGCAAAGAGGAGAAAAATGTGGAGTTTATTTCTGCTGGGGAAGGAGCAGATTTGCATTTTCCAGCCCTGGCTTGAGCAGCTTTTAGCTCTCACTGTTGGCTGGGCTGCTCTGCCCTCTCTGCTGCCCTTAATCTGTGGGATTAGAAGCAATACAGATCTGCCCACTCTGCTTGTGAATTTATTCCTAAAATAGTAAACAGCCTTGAAAAAAGGAACAAATCATGGCTATATCCTCATCTCCTTGATATCTTTGCTGAGTTTTCTTTTCTCCTGTTTGCAACTGCAAAAATCAAAATATTCTCTTTTTTGGGGGGGACTTGTTTAAATCCTTTTATACACCCCACTGCTGGCAACACTTCCTTCAGTGATCTTTGACCCAATCCATCCCAATTTATGGAGGTGTTTTTTCTTAGGAGCTAAGAAACCTTGAAGAACACATCCAAGATCAACATTTCCAGGTGGCCTGAAGTTCTCTCCATGTCCCTCTCCTTCCAGCCACCAAACAGGATGTGAGGGACCCACTTCAAGGACTTTATGGAGCTTCTTAGGGCTGAGGGAGACAATTGAGTTTGTAGGACTGATTCCTCTCCTCTCCTTCATTTTCTGATTCTCCCCATCTGAGGGTGCAGTGACCAGAAACCCCACACAGAAAGGAACACAAGGGATAATCCTTGTGGAATTGAGCATCTCATTTTCCCTGCTCTGAGTTCCTGTAGCAGCTTCCAAACCTCCTCATCCTTTGGTGTGCTGGAGTTAAAGCATTTGGCTGAAAAGGAATCACAGCATGGCTACAGTAAAAACCCAGACATGGGATATAAAAAGCCTGCTTCTAAATTTAAACCTCTGTTAACAGCTAATTTAAGCAGCTAATTATACTAAAAATGCGTGAGCTCCAAATTCGCCAATTAAAAGTTAATTAAATGAAAACTCAGTGAGCTTCAATTTGTCAGTTCAATCCATCTGCTTCCTGAAGCTTCCTGCGATCCCACAGCTTCAAAGCTGTGCCTGCAGTGGGAACTGTTCAGAGCCATCACAGCCACACAGATGTCCAGAACGGCAGGAAAAGCCCCGAGCTCCGTAAAACCCGGGAGCAATTAGCACCGGGAGCAATTAGCGGCTCAGCCCTTGGGAGCGTGCCCAGTCTCATGGTGTGGCCCATGGGGACAGGGGACAGGGGCTGTGCAGGGGACAGCAGGCAGGGCAGCACAATTAATGGCAGCACTCATTAAACCCGCTGGGTTCCAGCAGGGATCGGCTCCGTGCTCTGCCTGCAGACAGAGGAACATCCCCTGCACACCCTCCCTGCCCTGCCCATGGATGGATGGATGATGGATGGATGGAGGATGGATGGATGGATAGATGATGGAGATGATGGATGGATGGATGGATGGATGGATGGATGGATGGATGGATGGATGATGGATGGAGGGTGGAGGATGGATTGATGGAGGATGGAGGCTGGCACTGGACCAGCCTCAGCACGGGACAGTGTTCTGGGGCTTTCGGGCTGTCCCTGGCAGCCGATGGTGCTTTTCATCAGCCACATCTGCTGTGGCTCTCTCATTGTGTTGGCTGAATAGAGCAGCGCTGCAAACAGAGCAGGGAATCTGGGAATCAGCATTTTCCCTCAGGGCAGGGAGGTGGGGAAGGGGGAGCTGCCAGGGCCGGGGCTGCTGGGCTCCTGTCCTGCCTGCTGGGTGCTGAACACAGCAGGAACACAGCAGGACACCCGGGCTCCTTGCTGCTGGTCCCAGGGGCTTGCCCTGATTCATGAGTTTGGCACGCTCAGCTGGACATCAAAGGAATTCACTTCCAAAATAAATAAAAAACCCCACCAACGTTTCTGTCCCTCTCCAACTCTTGCTGCCCACATGCTTCAGAGCAGCAGAAGGATTTTCACTGATACTGCCTGAGATGGAATTTCAATTCCCAATAGAGGCAACTTCAGGTTCCAGAGCCCAGATTCTGCTGTGGTACCTGGGTGTCACCCCAGCAGCGAAGCCACCACCTCCTGCACACGAGCATCCAACCTGACACAGGTGCCAAGCCAATGAGAGACAGCAGCTCTGCAGTTGTGTATTGTATTTGCAGGGACCCCCGTGGCAGGGAGGAATGATGAATCTCACTCCATGTTCTCAGAAGGCTAATTTATTACTTTATAATATTATATTATATTAAAGAATACTATACTAACTAAAGAATAGAGAAAGGATACTAACTGAATGCTAAAAAGATAATAATGAAAACATGTAACTCTGGAAAGAGTCTCGATACAGCTTGGGCCTGATTGGCCAAAGAGTGAAAACAGCTCCCAGCAGAATGAAATTAAACAATCACCTGTGGGTAAACAATCGCCAAACACATTCCACATGAGCACAGCACAGGAGAAGCAAATGAGATAAGAATTGTTTTCCTTTTTCTCTGAGGCTGCTCAGCTCCCCAGGAGAAGAACCCTGGTTGAAGGGATTTTTTCAGAGAACGTGAATGCCGCAGTTCTGGGCAGCTCAGTGACTGCAGGGGCCCTTCTGGAGGCAGGCAGGGCTCCCCTCCCTGCAGCCACCCCGCTGGCTGGGCTGGGATGGGGCTCCCTGATTTTCAGCACCTGCATTTCTGCCACCCCCAGGGCCTTGCTTTGATCTCTGTGTGCCTCAGCTCTCCCAGCTGCCCATGTTCTCCATGTGCTCTCCAGCTGGGAATCTTTGTGACTTTTCCCCTCTCACTTTCCCCCTGTCTCACTGGGTGAGGACTTTTCCCCCTCCCAGCTGCGTTTATCTTTCATGGCACTGATTTTGTCCTTTGTTTTCACACAGCACAGGCCTGGCTCTTGGCTCCAGGGCGATCTGGGACATGCTGTGGTGCTGGTGGCAGGGAAGCAGCTCCTGGGGATGTTGCAGGAATGAGCAACAAGTCCTGGCAGTGATCCTGGAGTGTCAGAGCAAACCTGCCCTGCCCGGCAGAGCCAGGCTCTGCTCCCTGTGGATTTTGTGAGGTTTCAGTCACTGGAAACCCAGAAACCTCGTGTGCAGCACTGGATGGATGGGGGATGGATGGATGGAGCCCAGGAGGGTCCCAGAGCCCCTGTGCTCATCACAGCTCAGAGCAGGAGCCCAGAGCCACGTTCTGAACTGGGAGCACAATGGGGACGTTTGTGCCCATCCTTGCTCCAGCCTGTGGGGAGCTGGGGCTGGGAATGACACCTGGGGAACACCAGGAACCCTTTCTGACTCCTCTTGTGTGCCTGCAGGACAGGGATCCCACCCCTCCATCCATCAGCACCCCACAGGACAGCAGCAGGGCAGAGCTGAAATGTCCTGATGGGGATTTCTATTTCTCCTGGGCTGTTCCTGCCCTGGCTGCAGCCAAGCTGGAGACCCCAAAGAGCAGGAGGGCAGCACCCCCTCTCAGGGTCCTGTGGAGGGGGGACTGAAGGTCTGGCCCAAATGCCAAATGCCATTTTGAAATAAAGTGCCCAAAAAGACAACATCAAGGGGATGTCTGCAAAATGCTGCACCAATGTCCAGATTTGTGCCAACACCTTCAGAGGAATTGGCCCAAACCCTGGGGGTCTGAGCTCCCAATCCCACACAGAAAGGCTGCTGGGAGACAGTTCTCCCAGAGCACTGGGAGGGGAGAGGAGGAGAGAAAATAATCACAAAAAAGGAAAAAGATTGGGAGCAGGTGTGGTGTGGTGGCTTCAGTGGTGACCCAGGCACGAGGCCTTGGGCCAAGCAGGTCCCTGGACCCAGAGTAAAGTGCAGAGCCTGGGAAGGCTCCAGCCAGAAACCACAGGCTGGGACAGGAAACAGCTCCAGCTCCACACTGAGAGGGGAGAATTCATCCCACTGCTTTGTCCCTTCCCTGAAGGAGCACCCATGTGCAGCAGGATATTTCATTTTCCCAGGTTTTTTGGTGCAGTTGAAGCTGTAATTCCCCAAATTTGACTGCACCTCGGGTTGTTGCTACTCAAGAGTGCTCAGAGCTCCTCTCCGTGTGAGCTGAACAGCCCTGGATTCTTTCCCAAGAGCCATCCCTGCTCCCAGGGGAGCAAATAAAGTCATTAGTGAAGCTCTCCAGTCCTCTGATGCTGGCACCAGTCCAGCTCCTGTCTCTGTGTGCTGCTCTCTGTGCTCTGCTCCTCACAAGAATGGATTAAATATCACAATAATGCAGTTGGAGGCTGCAGCCTCTGCTCGAGCCTCTAACAAACCTCCTTAAAATAATTATTTGACACAGCCAGGGCTGGTTTGGTTTACAAGGCTTCAGCACAGGGTTTATAAATGAGGTTTGGAATCAAATTCCTGCTGGCTCCTGAACCATCCATTGGAAAAGCAACTGCCCTTTGTTTATGTAAGGAATCCTCTGGCCTGTGGAGGTGTCCTGGAGGCAGAGCTGATGCTGAACTTTGGGGTTTTGCAGCAGGGAGGCATCAGGGAGGCAGTGCTGGGCTGGGACAGCTCTCAGAGGGTGTTTGTGTCTGCCCTGGGACAGCTGGGACACTGCAGCAGGGGCCCAGGGCTGCTGCACCTGCTGGGAACAGGGATTAAACTTCCACCTCTCCAGGCGCAGCTCTGGGTTGCAGAACTGTCTCCCAGCATCCCTTCTGTGTGGGATTGGGAGCTCAGACCCCCGGGGTTTGGGCCAATTCCTCTGAAGCCGTTGGCACAAATCTGGGTATTGGTGCAGCATTTTGCAGACATCCCCTTGATGTTGTCTTTTTGGGCACCTCATGTCTGGAAGGTGTTGCTAGAACCCAGAATTAAGGACACACCATGGCAGAAGTGTAACACACTGAGCACAGGGGCTGCTTTGCCTCTCCCAAAGCCTGGGTGAGGTGGTCTGGAATGGAGGAATGGAGGGGTGGGAGCAGCTCCTGGCTGGATGTGGCAGCAGGTGGCACTGCCAAGGCACAGGGAAGGGACCATGCACAGCTGGAGCAGCTCCCCAGGCTGGGCTGAGCTCTCCTGGAGCCTGAGCAGGAGCTGGGAGCACCCAGAGCTCCTCCTGGACAGCACCCCTGGGGCAGCTCCTGGTACTCAGAGAGATGGAAAAGGGAGATGGAACCATCAGATCCCACCATGGGCAGCACAAGGCACAGGAGACACCGTGCCCTGAGCCACAGCGTGGTCCTGGGCAGGGTGATGCCCTCACAGGGGACAAAGGACACTTCCACCTTTCTCAGCTCAGCCTGGCAAGGTCCAGAGGAACATTCCCCATTTCACAATTTGTCTTCCAGCACTGACAAAGCTGCTGGAGTTTTGCTCACCTGTGTTTGAAGCTCTGTGTGTTTTTTGGGAAGTCTCCTCTCCAGCCAGCCCAGATGTTTCTGCATGGCTGTTGTGCCTCCTGTTCCTGTGGACACCTGTTTGGGAGGAGAATCCTTGTTGTTCCAACAAGTGCAGGCTTCTGCTCAATGAACATCAGGCTTTATTGACAGAAAAAGTAAATATTGACCAGTGGAAAGTTAAAGCCAATATTTACTCTGAGTTTCCCTAAATCCATGTGTCTACAGAAAGTGAAATTCAAAGTGCTGACCCACAAATTCCCATTTGTGACACTGCCTGGCCCCATCCAGCCCAGGGATTGTCCAAACTGTTTGTTCCCTGATTCCCAGACATTTCCAAAGAAGGTGCTCAGGCCTTGAGCAAGGGGCTGACCCATCCCTTAAACAGATTTCTTCCCAGAGGGAATTACAGGTGCAGAAACTTGGGATTTGGTAATCTCCAGTGTCAGAGCCAGGAATTCGATCAATACATGAGATAATTTCTTGGCAAATAAACTTATAAGGGAGAACAAACAGAAATTCATTCCCCCTGCATGGCTGGAAAGGAAATGTTGAAATCTCAGTGAATCACAGAAAGGTTTGGGTTGGAATTTAAAGGCCACCAAATCCAACGCCCCTGCAGTGAGCAGGGACATCTTTAACTGGATCAGGTTGCTCCATCTACCCTGGCCTTAAATATTTCCATCAGTGGCCTCACCCCAGCCCCAGGAATTGTCCCAGCAAGAGTCAGGAATGACAAGGGGGCCACAGCTTCCTTCCACTCCAATTGAAATATTTTATCTGCTCTAATTCTACCTGACCCTTGAGAGGTGCCATCTCCACCCTTTCAAAGTGCCCAACCTTAACCCATCCTGATCCTTCACCTTCCCAATTAATTCCTTTGGCTCCCAATATTTTCCCAACATTTTCCTCACAGTCTCACCAGTCTCCCAAGCCTCCCCTGCTGCTGCTGTTTGCCATGTTTGGATTTCCATGTGGCAGATGTTCTTTTTAAACAGATATTTCCAGCCCAAAGGAGCGGGAGTCCAGCTGTGCTGATGGGCACAAACAGAGCCACATTATCACTGCTGCAGCCAGGCATGAAATGTACCCAAACCTGCAGAGGAATAAATGTTTTGAAGGCAAGGCAAGGCAGCCTGTTCAGTGCTGAGCTCAGGATTTATTATGAGGACAAACATTCATGTTTAGAGCCACCATTCAGTTTTTTTTGGGGAGTATGAAAATAGCAAATTATCAGTAAAATGTTTTGGAGTAAGAATATTGCTCTGGGGGGGAGAAAATTCTCCCTTGGTAGTTTAATTATCCACTTTTCTAGGGAGTGATTACAATTTAACTAAACTACAATTTCTAGACCAGGGAGTAAGAAAATATTTGGAGCTCTCCTGGAGTAACCAGGACCTAACACCCCTCTTTGGGATTGTAGCCAGGCTCCAGCCCTGTTTGGGTTGGAAGGGGCCTCAAAGCCCATCCAGTGCCATGGCAGGGACACCTTCCTCTGTCCCAGGCTGCTCCAAGCCCTGTCCAACCTGGCCTTGGGCACTTCTCTCAGAGGTGCTGGAAGGTTGGGTCACAGAACAATTTTAATCATTTTAATCCATGTTTTATCTTTTCTCCAAAAAATTGGCCAATTTTTTTGCCATTTGAGGGCTCAGCCACAAAGTGGTTCAGTGACTTTGGGGAGATGGCACAAATCCCTCTGGGGGCTCAGGGTGTTCTTGTCTGGTTCCTGCTCCCCTTTGGAGAACAGCAGGAGCACGGGACACCCAGAGGGAGCTGCCAGAGCTGCTCCCAGCCTGGGAAGTGACCTCAGCTCTGGGCTGTGGGGCTCTTCCAGCACCAGGGTGTGCAAGGGGCTCCTCACAGCTGAGCTGTGTCTCAGGTGGAAAGATTTAGCTGGGAGTGTGTTCTATCCCCATCTGTCAGAGCTGGGGCAGTTCTCTGCTGTCCATGGGCAGTTGTTTCTTTATCTCTCCCACACCAACCCTCCCTCCAGGAGATCTCTGCTGTCCATGGCCACTGAGTGTCCCTGCAGGGCTGATCCCATTCCAGCATCCCATGGGGAGATGCTGCGCCCAGGGCAGGAGCCAAGCATTCCTACCTGGATCCAACCTGAGCCTGGCACAGCACAGCAGCCTTTGCCCCCTGCATTGCCAGAGGAGCAGCTTTCTGCTGCCCTGCATGGCCAGAGGGAGCCCAGGCCCATCTGCAGCAGCCCTGGAGCTGCAGAGGAAAACTCCCCCCTTGTGCAGGATCCGTGCTGCAGCAGAGCCACAGCTGGCACTGCAGGAGGGCTGAGCCCCCATGGATGGGGCTGGGACACCGCCCTGGCACACAGGGGGCAGGGCATGGTCTGGCTGTGGTTTTTTTGTACTATTGCATTTGTATTTTCAATTTTCTTAGTAAAGAGCTGTTATTCCTATTCCCATATCTTTGTCTGAGAGCCTCTTAATTTAATATTTTTAATAATTCAGAGGGAGGGTGTTTGCATTTTCCATTTCAGGGGAGGCTCCTGCCTTCCTTAGCAGACACCTGGCTTTCCAAACCAGGACAAGCTGTCAGCAGCTGCTGGTCCTCAGTGCTGCGGGAGTTTTCCCAGGGCTGGCACAGAACAGGAGCCCAGACCTGTGCAGGGCTGGGCCCACCAGGGACCCTGTGCTGCTGGCAGGAGGCACCTGGGCCCTGTCAGGGCAGGGGATCAGGGACACCAGGGTGACATCCGGGACACCAGGGTGACACCAGGGACACCAGGGCCCACAGTGCCCGGGCTGAGGCTTTTCTGAGCAGCAGCTCTGTGTGTGCACCCTCACTGACAGCAAACCTGGCACTGAGGAGCTCCCTGGGCCTTGCTGGGGGCCAGGCAGCCTCAGCTGCCCTGTTCAGGTCTGGGCCTTTGTATCACACACAGGGAGTTTCCACCTGTGGCTGCTGAGGGGCTTTTCAGTGCTCCTTCCCTGTCCCTGCCCCAAAGCAGGGCTGAGCCTTTCACTGTGTGATGGAAAATCCCCCAACAGACTCGAGTCAAAGCAAAAGCAGACAGTTCCTTTTCCAGAACTCTCTCTGCCCACAATGGCCAATGATCTCAGGAAAGGTTCAGAAAACAAGAAAAAGAGAAGAAAAATCAAGGTCAGATTGAATCGTTTTTGGTTCAGCCACTTTCTGGCCAAAATAAATCAGAGACATCCTGACTCGGAAGCTGAAATAAAAAAAATATTCACTTTATTCAGCTTGGCTGACCCTGGAGGCCTCACACTGTTACCCCTTCCTTCCTTCCTCCCACTTCCCCACTCCCACCCTGGCAGAATTCCTGTGGGCATCCACGCTGCTCTTGGGCCTCCAGAGGTGATGGGAAACATCTCCATGCTGCTCAGGAGTTCAGGACAGGGCTGCACCTGACATGTGCAGAATGTAGGTTCAGATGGGATATTGGGGATTAGGAATTGTTCCCTGTGAGGGTGGGCAGGCCCTGGCACAGGGTGCCCAGAGCAGCTGTGGCTGCCCCTGGATCCCTGGCAGTGCCCAAGGCCAGGCTGGGCAGGGCTGGGAGCAGCCTGGGACAGTGGGAGGTGTCCCTGCCATGGCAGGGCTGGCACTGGATGGGTTTTGAGGTCCCTTCCAACCCAAACCAGTCTGGGATCTGGGATTATTGGACTCTGGGATTCTCTGTCATGGGAGGTGACACCTGTGGGTTTCTGCTTTCTCTTGCCTCCCTGGGCCAGGTGCCCTCATGAGGAACGAGCAGCACGACCTGTGCCTCGTCTGCAAGGACACTGTGGGGTTATTGCACTAAAGGGTCAGCCCTGGGCTTTCCTGCTCTGGGCATTTTTATCCAGGAGTCCTCACAAGTGGCCAGTGCGTTTGTGATCCTGGCAGAGCTCCCTGGGTCGGTGCTGGACAGATTCCAGCCCTTGTCTCCTCCTCTGGGAGCAGCAGCAGCCCCACACTCATTCCCACGCAGGTCACCTCTATTTCAGGAGTGCATGCTTCCCCTGTGGAGGAGCCTGGGGAAAGTGTCCTCTAAAAATTTCCAGGAGCCCCCTGAGACTGGTGAGAATAAAATCAGCTAGAGGAGACGGGGAGAGATGAGAGGACAGAGTTTGGGACAGCTCTGCTGGGATGAGAAGCCCTGGCTGGCTGGAACAGAGCCAAAGAGCCCATTCCCCATCTCCAGGTTATTTTCACCCTCACTGAACTCTGCACAAGTCCTTGTTGCACCAGAAGGGCAGAGAAGCCCTCAAATTTGTGTAAAAATATTCAGCTGACTGTATAAAAAGCAGGTTTCCTCCCCAAAGAGCTCCTGGGTAGTGATGTGTGAGTTCTCAAAAAGCATTTGGGGGGCTTGGAGAACGAAAACAGGGCTGGGGATTCCCTTGTGCTCCTGGGGAGGTGGCTCATCCCTGGAAGGTGATGGCTTTTCACTGTGGATCTGAGCTCTGGCAGGAGCTGACAGCAGGATCAGGCCACAGGGTAAAACCCACCTCAGTGTCCCTGTCCCTCAGCCCTGCCCTGTGAAGGCACTGGGTAAAATGTTAAACAGTACCAAGAAAAAATGTCAGAAATGACCCCATCCTGTTCCAGTGGGCTGTTTTTGTAAAGTAAAAAAGATTGCTTTTTTGCATAAGATAAACACAATCTTGCCTTTCCCCCACCTCAGGAATGGATTGCACTTGGAGTAAAGAACAGAAATAGAACCAGGAAAAACTTTGTGTGGCAACAAACCAGCCTGATGTTTGTGATGCTCCCCCTGGGGCTGCTCTGAAAATTCTCCCCCGGCTGCATCACTGAGTTAAGAAAAGCTTGCGTTAACTCAGTATTTTTCTTTTGGAAAACTATTTCTGGAATGTCTCTTGTTCCAACAGATTACATCAAGTGACTCCAGTGATCTTGAGTTGTCTCAAAGGCTCAGCTGGAAAAGACCCTTGAGATCATTCAGGCCAGAGTGAAGCTCCTCCTGAAGGGCTTTGGGGCAGGCTCAGCTCTGCCCACCTTTGTTTTCTGCTTGGCTCAGTTCTACCCAATTCATTTCCTGCCTTTCCCACCATTTCTGGGATTTTTCTGCTTTTCATCCATTCCTTACCAGAAGTTTCTGGCACATCCCATCCCATCCCATCCCATCCCATCCCATCCCATCCCATCCCATCCCATCCCATCCCATCCCATCCCATCCCATCCCATCCCATCCCACTTACTTGGCATTCATGTCACTGCTTAGCTGCTGCTTTATGTTCTTTTATACATGCATAAAAATATATATATTTACTTAAAATATATAATATATAATATATAATATATAATATATAATATATAATATATAATATATAATATATAATATATAATATATTATATATTATATATTATATATTATATATTATATATAATATATAATATATAATATATTATATATTATATATAATATATTATATATTATATATTATATATTGTATATTATATACAATATAAAAATATGCATCATACATAATATGTATACTATAGAATAATATGGAATAATATCTAGAATAGATATATTTATAAAATATAGAAATATATAGATATATAAATATATAAATATATAAATACATAAAAGTTAACCCAAATGCACAAACAAACAAATACATGTAGAATTTACAGTTCAGAATCTGTAAAACCAGGAGCTGAGAAGGAAACAAACACCAGCACAGCCATGGTGCCAGTGGCAGTTTCCTGGGGGACAGTGGAGGAACATCACATTGGTGTTTTTGGTCAGCCCAGCAGCTTTTTGGAGTAAATCCTCAGCATTACTGGTCAAAGAAAAGTGCAGCTATTTGTGAATTTTACTGATATTGGACATTTTCTAATGTCAAAATGGCCTTGACACAATGCACTGGAGATCTAGAGTAAAGACAAAGAAAAACCCTGGGGGTGATTTCCAAGCACCTCCCCACCCTCCTGCCTCCTCCATCCCACTCCTGTGAGCCATCAGGAGATGCCAAGGCAGAAATCAGGGCAAGGCCCACCAAGAAATTGGGTTCCTCAAGGATGTTTCAGACTGGGGGTGCTGAAAATCCCAATACAAGTATAGTCCCATGGGAGGACTGAAGTTCTACCCTTGAGTACCTAAAGCAAGGGAAATTTGGATGGTTTTGGACTCAAGAGCTGCTCCTGACACACAGAGAGGAGGATCTGATGAAGTGCAGCTATTCTGTGCAAGATCAAAACCCACAAATGAAGAGGCAGCAGCTCCAGCTGGGTGAAAATGGTCTGAATTAGAAAGAAAAAATGCAGCCATTGTTTTGGTACAACGATCTGCCAGAATTTCCTGAAGACCATGTAAATACATCATTAGACCACAAATATTTTTAATCTATAAAAAGCATCTGTCAGACAAGCTCCAGCTTTTTATGCACCCAAATATGGTCTGTGACGTCAATCCCAATCTATTTCTTTCTGAAAAATGTACAATGCAGCAGTTGTTGAGGCTCTTTTAGCAAATATCAGAGGGAGAATTCATGGAGGTCTTGAAAACCTTAATGAAGAAGTGTTCCTTTCTATGCTAGACAGGAAACCCCCGCAGAAGCAGAAACAAGACAAATATTCCTAAAATTCAATATAATGCAGAGGTACCTTCAGCACTCAGCAAAGGTTTGGAAATCCTCCCCAAAATCAGAATGTTGGATGGAATTTGCTATAACAACCTCACATTCCTAGGAAAAAAAAAAAAATCAAAATGTATAAAATATTTAATGGCAAAAACGGCTGAGTGGAAAACACTGGAATCTTGGTCATGGGAACAAGGGTTGCAAAACTCTTCTGTCATGGGACTGCAGCTCCCAAGGCTCGTCCTGGGCTCAGTGGGGCTCATGTCATGCCTGGTGTGTCCAGAACAGGAGAGAAGGATCCAGCTTGCCTGAGGAGGATCCAACCTTCCCAACTGGAGTCCCCATGGAGCTCCTCAACCCCAGTGCCCAGCTGGGCTGTGCTGGGTTGCAAGGGAAGGGTCTGTTCTATCCCCATCTGCCAGAGCTGGGGCAGTGTTGCCACATTTCTCTTCACAGAGAAAAGCAAGGCACAATTCTTCCCAAGGATTTCTGAGATTCACATTCTCTGAACCTCAGAGAAAGGGAAAACACAATTCTTATCGCTTGCTGTGCCTGTGTTGTGCCAAAGTAGAATGAAATATGGAGATTGTTTATCCAAAGTGATGGTGTTTTGTTTCCTTGGCCTATCAGGGCCAACTGTGTGTGTGTCGGGAGGTTCAGTGCAGTGTGAGCAGAATGAGTGCTTGGCAGATTCAGTTTTAGATGTATAGAATAATATAGCATAATAAAGTAATTAATTAGCCTTCTGATATCCATGGAGTCAGATGCATCATTCTCTCCCCTTTGTTGGAGTCGCCTTTGATTTACAATAGGGCAGTTCTCTGCTGTCCATGGGCAGTTGTTTCTTTCTCTCTCCCACACCAACCCTCCCTCCAGGAGATCTCTGCTGTCCATGGCCACTGAGTGTCCCTGCAGGGCTGATCCCATTCCAGCATCCCATGGGGAGATGCTGCGCCCAGGGCAGGAGCCAAGCATTCCTACCTGGATCCAATCTGGGCCTGGCACAGCACAGCAGCCTTTGCCCCCTGCATTGCCAGAGGAGCAGCTTTCTGCTGCCCTGCATGGCCAGAGGGAGCCCAGGCCCATCTGCAGCAGCCCTGGAGCTGCAGAGGAAAACTCCCCCCTTGTGCAGGATCCCTGCTGCAGCAGAGCCACAGCTGGCACTGCAGGAGGGCTGAGCCCCCATGGATGGGGCTGGGACACCGCCCTGACACACAGGGGGCAGGGCATGGTCTGACTCTGGCAGTGGTTTGTTTTGTATTACTGCATTGTTTATTTTAATTTTCTTCCCCAATAAAGAACTGTTATTCCTGCTCCCATGCCTTCACTTGAGAGCCCCTTAATTTCAAAATTATAATAATTTGGAGGGAGGGTGTTTGCATTTTCCATTTCAGGGGAGGCTCCTGCCTTCCTTAGCACACACCTGTCTGTTCAAACCCAGACACTGTGCCCTGGGGTCACAGGGGAGTGACCAGGTGGCTGTGGGAGCCCTGCTTCTGATCCCTGATGGAAACCACACCATTGTATATTTTAACCTCCAAAGGAACCCATTCCTAATTAAAGGTCAGTCTCAAACTCATCGTTGTCCTAACCATGGGTGGCCTTCCCTGGGCTGTGTCCTTGGATGAGCAGTTTGGGAGGAGATGGGTGTCCCATTCACATTTTCTGTAAATCCCTTCACCCAGGATTTTTTCCTGGGAAGCTGAGAAGCCTCAGAGAAAAGGGGAACAATTCTTATCTCATTTGCTTCTCCTGTGTTGTGCTCATGTGGAATGTGTTTGGAGATTGTTTACCCACAGGTGATTGTTCCATTGGATTCTGCTGGGAGTTGTTTTCACTCTTTGGCCAATCAGGGCCAAGCTGTGTCAGGACTCTGGAAAGAGTCAGGAGTTTTCATTATTATCTTTTTAGCATTCTGTAAGTATCCTTTCTGTATTCTTTAGTATAGTATAGTTTAGTATTCTTTTATATAATATAATATCATAAAGTAATCAATTAGCCTTGTAAGAACATGGAATCAGATTCATCATTCCATTCTTCATTGGGGCACCCTGCAAATACAATATGTGGGAGCCAAAATCCCCCTTCCCTCGTGCTGCAGGATTTCCAATGTGTGGGGTAAAGCTGCAGGCAGGCCAGGGAAGGGTTTGCGCATTCCCCACTCAGTGCAGCTCTTCCCTCCGAGCACACGCCTTGTCACTCTAATGGCAGCAGCGTGTATTTTGATTTCTACTGGCTAATTGCTTCTTAACATTGTTATTCACAGAGAGTTTCTCTGCTTTGTTCTCATTTCAATGAAACCGAGACAATAAAATGTCAAGAAATACCAAAACAAAAGCAAACCTCCTGTAAATGAAGCATTTAGGTGGCATAGCTGACAGAAAAAAGATGGGGAATGTGCCATTATGGATTTAGTGTTGCTGTGAAATCACCTTCATTTCAAGTTGTAGTTTCTGTACTGTTTTCTGTTTGTTTGATTAATATTTTACAAATTCTGACAGAAAATGCATCCTGTAAAGTACAAAAAATAACATCCCTGGTAATAAACAGGCAACTGAGGCTTCTCTTCCCTGCTTTTACTGCAACTGAATAAAACAGCACTGACTAAACATCAAGAGGGTTTTTTTTTTTTTACACAGAAAAGTTGGATTTATATATGGAAGAGAGTTATTTCTAAAAACAATCTTTGGTTTTATTCATAAAGGCTTAGGCAGAGAATGGAAAATAGATTTAAATGATCAGATCTTTCCCCTGCCTTGCTATGAATGGCTGGAAACCTGGGAAAGTGTCAGCGTGCTATAAACAAAACCATGCTCTGTTTGTCCTTCCTGTGCTCATAAAACAGAAATAGGGATTGCAAACAAAGCAATCTTACAGCCAGCACTGCTCCAAGCTGCTCTTGGTGGCATCAGGGATTTGGGGTTTCCTGGGTCACAGAGATTTCTGCTTCCTCCCCTCATGGGGAGTCCCAAATCAGGGGCATCAAGTGGAATTGCAGCTGCAGAGAGCCCCTGATGCAAATTCTCATCTCTCCCCTGATCAGGAATTGCAGTGTCTATGCCAAATAATAGCCCTAATTATAATTAGATTCAAACTGAACTCCTAAATCAGCCTGAGATTCTATTTAACAGTAATCTACTATAATGCAATGGTTAATCATATCTAACCTTAATACCAGCCTAATCCTTCAAATTATTTCAAATTTAATTCCAGCCCAAAGGCAATTATCTCTCGAAATTTAAAATCTAAGTCCTTGAGTTTAATCATCCCCATAGATATAACCCTAAAACTTATCTAAACCTACAGACACAAAGAAAAACCTAATTGTATATTTTAACCTCCAAAGTAACCCATTTCTAATTAAAGCTCAGTCCTAAACTCATCATTATCCTAACCAAGATTAACTCCAACTGTAATCCCCCATCCTGATCTGCAGTTCTCTAACTAAAAGGAAAATAGCAAAGGAGAAATCCTTTTTATTTCCAGCTGGATCTTGCACACAGACAAGGGAAAGATGTGGAGAGCTCCATGTTGGCTTTGGGGCCGAAATGCTGGTGCCCCCCTTGTGCCAGGGAGGGGAGGTGGATGGAGGGGGCTCCCCACGGGCTGTGGGACCCAGGCCAGGGCTGGAGCTGCAGAAATATCTGCACTTGGCAGGATGGGTCTGGTTTTGGAGCTTTTTACAGCTCCTGCAGCTGTGCCTGGGGGAGGGCTCCCAGCCCTGTGATGGTGAATCCCTGGCCAAGGCTGGGGCTCAGAGCCACCAGCAGAGCCCTGCCCTGCCCGGGGTCCCTGCGTGCCCCCCTGCCCTGGCACAGCCCAGCAGGGAGGGCACAGCCAGGGCACTGCCCAGGCAGCAGCACTGTGGGACAAACCAGCCTCACTCTCTCGTGAAAATGTAAAAGTTTAATAAAAGGCAATAGGAGACAAAGGCAAAAAGGCAAAGATTTTACGGCTGGGTGCTTGGTATTCTGCTAAGAGCACACCTGCTATTATGGAAACACTCTTTATATACCATTTCTATTGTATTATCTGTGACATATTCACAAACAATTATGTATATTTAAACTTCCCCCCAAACTAGTTTGTATGCTCTAAGAACTGTTCAGTATGGCTTTTTCTCAGTCTGCTTTTTTAGACCATGTGTATTCCTTAGCTGTGGTTTTAGTCTATTTTTATCATTACCTCTAGTTTTGAGCTTTGATCTGTATTTATACTGATGGTGAGTGTTGATAGCTGGTATTTCAGTAGTAGGGTCTTCATCATATGTTCATTCAATGTTATTGTAACTAAGCAGGCATTCTAACCTATATCAGCTATTTCACTACTATGTCTAAGTTTAGTAACAACAGAAATAAAATAAAAAACCCCTATATCTTTATAGTAAAGTTTACTTTACCATTAAATAAAGTTACTTTACATTATATATATTATTATATTATGTTATATATAATATATATAAACATATATGTTTATATATATGTTATATAATACATATATACATATATGATATATACATGTAACATCTATTTTAATATTTGCAAGAAGCCAACATTATAATATATATTTATAACAATTGGAAAGCAGTTAAAATTCTTTTTTGGATGTTTATTTTCTGTCACTCTTGAAGGAGGTAAATTCCTGCCTGGCTCTCAATTTCTTGAATTACAACCCACAAGATCCAAATGTTGGGTTCATCACCCTCAGCACCTCATTGGGGTCATACCTGGGGCCTTTTCTGTGCATGATAAAAGTCCATAAAATCCCTTTTCCCTCTCTGCCTCCGCAGCAGCCTGGGCACGTGGATGGTCCAGGGAAGCCCCAGGAGCTGGGCTGGGTTAGGTGGGTCCTGCTGCTCTTCATCCCCCCCAGAGCTGCTGGGGATGTGACTACAAAGAGAAAAACTGGAGCTGTCACTTGCTGGTGACCTGATTTTTTTTGAGAGGGGAAGAAAAAAGATGTCATTCTACAATTAGTTGAAATCATTTTTTTAGCTGCAGGTATAATTTATTTGGCTCACTCTCATTTCTCATAAAGAAAGGAGGATATAGAATATTCCCCCGCAGGCATTCTGGGGTTTTATTTAATCCAGTGATTATAAAATCATAGAATCACAGACTGGTTTGGGTTGGAAGGGAAATTAAAGCTCATCCAGTGCCATGGGCAGGGACACCCTCGACCAGGCTGCCCTGAGCCCTGGCCTTGGACACTTTTGAAGATTCAAAAAAGAGAAGAAATTGAGCAAAAATTTGTTTGTTTCACAGACTGAACGTCCAGATTAAAGTGTGGAGCTGCCAGGGCTGCTGGTATCCCCTGTGCCAACCATGATGTGATTGAAACCCATGACACATTCACCCAGATCACAAATTTGGCTTTAACAGGGTTGTGACTCTTCAGGGAACAGACCCTGGACTTTTCTTTCCTTTCCCATTTCCGTGTTTTCAGGACCTTGCTTATGTTTTATTATTCTGTGAAAGGCTCTTTCTCCATGATGACAATATTTTTATTTAGCAAAAATGAGGGATCTTATGTAATTCTGTGACTTCTGGAGCTAAAGGTCAAACATTGCAGGGAAACATAAACCTTGGCAGCACCTTTTGCTTGTTGAAGCTTTCCAGCTTCCAGCATTTCAGATACTTCCATAACAAATGAGTCTAAATAGGAAAAGCTGCTCCAAGTCCATTTGCTCTTTTTTATGCTTCTGTCCCTCCTCTGGAATTGCTCAAAGCTCTTTCTCACAGTTCCTGGGGTGCTGGGTCCAGCTCTGGGGTCCCCAGCACAGGAAGGACATGGAGCTGTTGGAACAAGTCCAGAGGAGATCATGGAGATGACCAGAGGGAAGGAGAACCTCTTCCAGGAGGAAAGACTGAGGGAGCTGGGATTGCTCAGCCTGGAGAAGAGAGGGTTTGGGGAAAGACCAAAGTCCCTTCTGAGACCTGAAGGGGCTCCAGGAGAGCTGGAGAGGGACTGGGGACAAGGGATGGAATGACAGGATAAGGAGGCAGGGCTGGATGGGATATTGGGAATTGAGAATTGTTCCCTGTGAGGGTGGGCAGGCCCTGGCACAGGGTGCCCAGAGCAGCTGTGGCTGCCCCTGGATCCCTGGCAGTGCCCAAGGCCAGGCTGGGCAGGGCTGGGAGCAGCCTGGGACAGTGGGAGGTGTCCCTGCCATGGCAGGGGTGGCACTGGGTGGGATTTAAGGTCCCTTCCAACACAACCCAGTCTCTGATCCCATGATTCCAAAGCTGCCCTTGCAGCAGCACTGGACAAACCCACACAGTTCTTCCCTGACAGCACTCTCTGAAGAGGCACCAAAATCCCATTTATTCTCAGAGAAGGATCTGTGCCCTTGGCCAATCTCTCTCTCCCTGTTATTCCTCTTTCCCAGCTGATAGGATTGGCAGGACAGGACCTGGGGGTCCAGGTGGACACAGCCCTGAGCAGAAGCTGGCACTGTGTCACTGCCCCAGGAAGATCAGGGGCACCTTGTGCTGCATTAGACAGAGCACTGACAGCAGTGAATCCCCAGGTGGGGACACGATGGGGTCTGGGCTCCTTCTTGTGCTGGACTCCCTGGGAACCTTCTTTCCATGCCAGGGGCCATCACAGTGTGGCCATCACAGTCACATCCCCACTGCCATCAGCTTCCAGCTGAAGGGGGGAAAGGGGATATTCAGTGCCATGATTTCCATGGATGTGTCAGGATCTCTCGCTGCTCAGAGTGACCCCGAGAAGAGTTGGAAAGTCTCTTTTTCCCAGCCTGGCACTTGAAGAAGGAGTCAGGGCTCTTAATTTCTCAGTGTCAAGGTTGTTTATTGTTCCTTATCTATAAAATTTTTTCTTCTGCCCTGTTGAGGTCCATCCAGAAGGACAGTTGCAGGCATTCATTCTGCCTGCCCCCGAGACAGTGTTATGTCTTTATACTAAAAACTATTACTTTAAACTAAAAACTATTACTATTATTTACAATTACTTTCCAATACCTATCACCTGTGTTAGACAGTGAGCTTCTACTCTAAACAAATCTGAAAGTGCCACCATCACAGCAGAAGATGGAGGCCAAGAAGAAGAAGGAGAAAGGCTGGACACATCCAGTTCCCTCTGTCTTACCTCCTGAATCCCCATTGCAAAAACCCCAAAATCTACTTTTCCACCCCGTGATAACTTCACTGTTATTCTACCTAAACTGTTGTGGCTTGCTGATCTTCATCTAAGGTTGGTAATTTGCTCCACGGGTCATAATCAAACCTACAGGGGCATCTTGGGCTCTGTGCCAGGGTCTCTGAGCCCCCTGGCAGGGGTCCTGGCCATCCTGGACAGCCAGAGGGATGCTCTGGGTTCCCACAGGATGTATTCTGCAGTTTCTTCCTCCTGTCTCCCTCCTCAGCATCCCTCAGGGACCCTTCCCACCCTCCATGCCCTGTCTCAGCCATGCAGGATGGCAACGCTCTCCTGCAAAGCATCACAGGAGAAATCCCCTCCCAGTGACATCCAGAGGGATCCCAGCCCCAAGGCTTTCCAGGGAGATGGAAACACTGTCCCAGAACAGCCAGGTGTGCCCAGGCATGGCCAGGAGATGTGGCCCTGCAAGGGAGGCTGAGCTCTAGGGGATGGACACACTGATCCATGTCACACTGATCCATGTCCCCTCCTGCCTTGTTCCATCTCCTGCCTGGACAGGGGCTGGTCCTGGGCTGGACTGATGGGACAGGGATGGCCCCAGGGCTGCAGAGAGGGACAGGGATGGCCCCAGTGCTCAGGGAGGGACAGGGATGGCCCCAGGGCTGCAGAGAGGGACAGGGATGGCCCCAGGGCTGCAGGGAGGGACAGGGATGGCCCCAGTGCCCAAGGAGGGACAGGGATGGCCCCAGGGCTGCAGAGAGGGACAGGGATGGCCCCAGTGCAGGGAACAAGGCTGGTTTTGTGGGCGCCCAAAAGCAGCAGCTGAAATGTCACCTGACACTAATCCTGCTGGTCACTGACTGTGCTGGGCTGTCCCAGAGCCCCGAGGTGCCCTCCCAGTGACCTGTCTGCAGCTGCTGGGTGCATTCCCTGCTGCCTGGATGGGATCTCTCCAGCCATGGATATGGGGAAGGATCTGCTGGTGGAACTGGAGCAGGGCCCCACTGCTCCTGTCAGAGCTGATGGAAAGCTGCTGCCTTCTGCACTTCCACAGCAGCTGCTCCCTCAGCTGCAGGGAGGGAGAGGGGAGGAAAAACGACTAAAATAAAAGAGGTGAAGGGGACAGGGGTGGGTTCAGCCAAACCCCAGGAGCAGGAGCTGCTGAAGGTGCTGTGGGATCCCAGGAGTGGCAGTTCAGAGGAGGATGGGTGTGGAAGTGACCTGGTTCTGAAATGAAAGAGAAAATGAAATGGGACACGTGGGTGGTCTGTAAGGTGATTTAGTAATAACCCAGAGCTGTGTGAACACTGAAACCCTGGAGTGTGGCCACCACATGTGGACAGTGGGTCACTGTGACAGCACTGCAAGCACAGCCTGGGCAGATGCTCACCCCAGGGACTCACAGCACTGAAGGACAGACACAGCCTCTGCAGCCTCAGGAACCCCAACCCTGAGGCCTCACACAGACCTTTGCCTGGCCAAGCCCCAAGAGCAGCCACCTCTGAGCTGCCATTGGGCTCCTGCTCCGGCTGAGCTCCCTCCAGAGGTGCCTCACACCCGTGGGACCAGGTCTGGCCTGGCTCTGCACTTCCTTGGCCTGCAGGATACACCTGCCAAATCCTTTCCCACACATTATTTTGCCTTTGCCACTGCCCAGCAGCCTGGAAAAGGGCTGGAGGCCTCCTGGCATTTCTTGCTAAGGAATTCTTGGCCAGTGACATCCTCCCCCTGCTGCCAGCACAATGTGGGGAAGGGAGGCAGGTGCTGCTTCAGCCTGCAGGGCTGAGCAACAGGAAACTCCCACAGGGCTTTCCAGGATGCAGTGCCAGGAAATGGGGCTGCCAGGCACCTGGCTCCTGAGCACTCACACCACCCAAAGGCAGCTCCCTCACTGCCCCAGGCTCCTGCAGCCCCTTCTCACTCACCTCCCACTTCCCCAATGAGGTTCCTGTGAGCTGCTCTGTGTGGCCACAGATTTCTAGGATTTCTCATTGCTTCATTCCCCCATGCTCAGGGGAAGGGGTCAGCAATGCCCATGAATAAAAGACAAGGCGAGTATTTGAAATAATAATGGGGATAATAAAATTGGAAGGATATGGGGGTTTTGGAAAAGATGTGGGGCTGCTTTTCCCTGCTCCCACCTGCACAGCCTCAGGCAGGATCCTCACTTGGATGCCTCTCACAGCCACCTACAGATCAGGTGGATCTTCCTCTGAAGACAATTGAGCTTCATGGAGCACCCCACTGTTGTCATGGCACGAATTAGGGATTTCTGAAAGGCTGAACAGATCAGTGAATTTTGACTTCAGTGTGGTCATTTGTGCTGCACATTTGTCACAGACATCTTTTCATTAAAATCCTTTCTTTAGGATTTTTCCTGCTGAAGCTGAGAAGTTTCAGCAACAAAGTGTAAGCAATGATTATCTGCTGCTGTGGAATGCAACAGGTGCATCTGTGATTGGTCTCCTGTGGATGTTTGGATTTACTGACCACTCACGGCAGAGCTGGGTCTCGCTCTCTGCTGGGACACAGACCTTTGTTATTCATTCTTTTCTATTCTTAGCTTAGCTAGCCTTCTGAGAACTTTTCCTTCTATTTCTTTTTAGTATAGTCATAATGTTATATATATATATATCATAAAATAATAAATCAAGCCTTCTGAACATGAGGTCAACATTCTCGTCTCTCTCTTCACCTGCAAACCCTTGTGACCACTGTCACACACATTGTGTGTTTTGTGCTGCCTCAGGTACCTGCTGCAGCTCCCACACCCCTCCTGCCACACACACTTTTCCTTTTGGTTTTCTTGCTCCACGTTGCTGAGTTCTGGCCCGTCCTGTGTTGTGCAAGCCCAGCCCCTGCTGTGTTTGTTTTCCCTGTGGTGCTCTCGCCCCCAGCATCCCAGCACTGCCCAGGGAGCTGTGGGGAGGTGCAGGTGCACAGCCCACTCCTTCCAGCCTGGAAACCTCGGATGTTTTTAGCTCAGCCTTAGCTGTGAGTCAGGACTGTGGGGCAAGAGGTGAACTGCAGGGGAGGGAATGAAATCCCAAATCCCTGAGCTCACTGTGGTCTGCAGAGAAAGGTGAGACCTTTCCAGCTGAACTGGTTCTGTGAGGACACCGCTCAGGAGTCACAGACCGACAGAATGAAGAGGAAAACCCCCGCAGGCACTGCAGGGCTCTTTGGCAGCTCTTTTCTCATGTAGTGCTCACAAATCTTTCCCCTTCTCCAGCTGCTGCTCAAGCTGAGTCAGCCCCAAAGCTGCACTTGCTGTTTGGTGCAGATCCATCTCCCCACAGTGCTGTGGAGGGTCTTGGGCATGACTCAGTGACCCCTGCAGGATTTTACAGCCTCAGGCATTTTACAAACCTCTGAATCAGAGCCTCAATTCCTAAATGCTTCTGGGAACTCAATTCTCACTGTTACCTCAATTCCCCCTCAAAGCACAGCTCTCAGGGGGTCAGAAATGTGGTGGCCATGGTGCTCCTGGCTGGCAATGCTCTGTCACAGCTGCTGAGGTCTGTCCTTGGTCCTCACCTGGACCAGTCCCTGCCTTTCCTTCCCAGTTTCCCCCTGGATCACTCCCTGCCTCACCTTCCCTCAGCTCAGGCTCTTTGCTGCCAAGCCGCCCATCTGGGTCTGTCCAGGTGAGAAATTCCTGGGTTCTCCTGTGTTGGGGAAGATAAAACAGGAAAGCCTTATAAATATGATTGTCTGGCAAAAGATTTTGAGAATATAGAAACTATAAGTGAGATTGAAATGAAAGCAAGCTTTGAGATCCTTTAGTTACTGAACAACTGGAAAACAATGGTGTGGCCAGCTGAAGGTGATCCCCTTTTGATGGAACAACACCCTCTGCTTGCAGACAGGCCCAAGGGTCAGAGCAGACCCTACAGCTTGGCAGAAGGGGCCCAAAGAGGAGTTTTTAGGGTTTAAAATGTAACACAGTATGGTAATGTAATGATTCTTATAGGCTGTATGTAAATGCTGTAGGATTTGTATCTTGTACTAGACTGGTTAGTGAAAATTGGAATATTCAGCACAGAAGAAGATTTATGGTATCGTAATGGGAACCTCGCTCTCTTATGCTTTTACTCTCTCACCCTCTCATCCTCTCTCCCCCTCTCTTCTCTCGGGCCTGCTCTGAGCTGTGTTTGGCAGCTCCCAGCAGGGCCCTGCACCCAGGCCCTTTGCAATAAACCCCAAATTCCAGCCCTGGCTGCAGAGATCTCTCGTCTCCATCCATCCCAACCATCCTACCCCCTGATGCTCTTACACTCCTGCCCTAAATCTCCAGCCCATGGGGCAGTGGTGGGTGCCAGCTGGGTGCCATTTGCCCCTCCATCCCCTTGTGCACCCAAATCTGGCCCTTGCCTTTCATTTCCAGACACTTGGATGAGTCTTTCTGCTGAAGTTTAATGTAGTAAACGCTCCTGATCTTTGCATTCATAACCAAAGCCTTCCCCTGTGAAATCTCAAGGAGATCCTGTTTGTGCTCCAGGTGGGGAATGTGTAAAAGCAGCTCTTGCTGATGTGAGTGACTACCTCAGTGTTTGATTAATTTTCTATTTCTGAAGCTCTGATGACACCGATGGTTGGAAGCCCCAGAGGAGGGCTGTGGTACAGGAGAAAATAGAAGCTGCAGAACAGAGTGTAGCTTAAATTAGTGGGATCAGATGGAAAGGACTAAAAATCAGGGTTTGTCATCAGAATATATCAATGCTGTCTCACCTTGCAGGAAGGACATGGCCTTGTCTCAAAGTCAAAAGGCAAAAGAGGAGGAATTGTGCCTGAACCCCCCAGCAACACTTCCATGGGAACATCTTTGCACAAGTTCAGAGGCTTAACAACATCAAATCCAACAGTGCATGGCACAGCTGGGCCTATGGACCCTGACAGAGTCCAGCAGGGAAAATGTTCCTGGAATCAGGAATGGCTCCAGTGCAGAAGAGATTCTGGACAACATCCAGGGGCTGGATAAGGTTCAGGCTGGGCTCAGGGCTATGCTGAGGATAAAATTCACCTTGGGCAGAGTCTCAGGATGCACAATGTGTGCACTCAGCAGAGCCCAGCCCAGGGAAAGGGCTGCAGTGCTGGTGGGTGCCAGCTGAGCCCCAGCCCTGGGGCTGCAAAAGGAGCCAAGGCTGCATTTTGGCATCTGCTCCTGGGGCCAGGGGCTGAATTTGCCATTAATGTTCCATGAAATATAAAGCAAGAGTTGAGGTCGTCTCTGGACCACATTAACACTTGGGAAAGCCAAGGGGAATATCACATTTGGCTGCGGGGCCAGCACAAGTCAGCAGAGAATCTAACATTTCATCTTCCACTCCAAAAAGCCCAACAGCTTTGTTTCAGTTCTGACTGCCCATTCCAAAATCAACGGAGACAACCAGTTACTGGGGAAAAAAGGGCATTGCCAATGGAACCAGCTGAAAAGGTTCATTCTGTTCTCTTTGGGGATATTCACTCTCTTTTGTTTATGCTCAGTCTATGAATTTCATGGCAGAAAAGGAACTCCTTGAAACTGATCCTTTAACTTCTCAATGCTCCACATTCACATGTGGTCTCAGCCTTGGGGAGGACATGGGATGGATCCTGAGCTGATGTGGCCACGTGAGTGATAATAACAAAATAATTCCACTGCTCTCCCCCAGCAGCTGCACACTCACAGCCAATTGTGTCTGAATCAGGAAGTTCCTGAATGGTTCCCAGGAAAATTCCCTGTGCAAACACAACCAGACTCACTCTTAGAATGTACTTTTCTTCCCCTGGCAGCACTGGGAGCATGGGATGGACTGGGTGCCCTGCAAAGCCCCAGGCACAGAGAGCAGAGACCCTTTCCCTGCACTGAGCTGGGCTGGGCTGGGCCCCTGCACTTCTGCTCCTGCTGCTCCCACTGCTGGGCAGGGGAAGGAGAGAAACAAGGGAAAATAAAAGCAAACATACACCTTCAGCAGCTCTGCCCTCCTGAGAGAGGAAACACAAGGCTCATTGAGAGAGGAAGGCAATTTCAGGCTCCTTAATCATCCTCTGGGTTCATTGTTCAGGTGTGATGCTGGTGATGAACTGGGGAATTACAGCTGTGGGTGTGCTGGAAACCCAACTGGGGACTGGGACTCATAACTCCCCTCCAGTCTCCACAAACTCTTGAAACGCTTTGGTTACAGCAGCTGAGCAAACAAAATAAAACAGAACAGAACAAAACAAAACTCACTTCACCTCCATCCTGGGCGGAAGCAGCAGAATTCCCTGGCACTGGGAGATCCTTTTGTGAACCCGGCTCTACAGAGAAGCAAACGGCCTGAATGGGAAGGAAAGCTGTGGGAAGGTTTGGCTTGGACCCGTCATCAGCCTGACTCTTGGACTGGAAGCAGAAGGATTCTCTGTGGGTTTGCTGATGATTTCCAGGGAGCCCGGGGCAGCTCTGCCGGAGCTCTGCTCTTCCAGCGGATCCAGGTGCTGCCATCTCACGGCCCCGGGGCTGGTGCAGGGCAGGGAGAGCACTGCAGCCTTCCCCAAACAGCTCTGATGCTGGGGCAGAGCAGGGAGAACACTGCAGCCTTCCCACAAACAGATCTGATGCTGGGGCTGATGCAAAACAGGGGAGAACACTACAGCCTCCTGACAAACATCTCTGATTGCTGGTGCAGGGCAGGGAGCACACTCAGCCTCCCCACAAGCAGCTCTGATGCTGGGGCTGCTGCTCTGGTCTCTGGCACTGTGGATAGCCTGGGCATTGCCCAGAGGGGACAAAACTCCTGGAGCTCCTATCCCTGCACCTGCCTGCCCTGGGAGGAGAACTGGGGGAGGACTGACAGCTGAGTGATGTAGGGCTATGTCCCAGGTTGACTGTATGATGCTTTTATCCCAAATCATCTTATTCTGTTTATGCTGAATAATAAGTTTTGCACCTTTAAGACTTGTTGCAGAGAGTGAAGAAGCGTGCAGAACAAGACGACTGGGGATAAAAGCATCATCTAGACAACCTAGGACAGACTGACAGGGGACTGATGCCTCCTGGTGGTCCCAGGCAGCCCCACCGGCAGTGTGGGGATGGTCTGTGCACTGCCACAGCCAAAAAAGGCTGCCGGTGCTGGGATGGCTGGGGAGATCCCGCTGGGGACCTGGGACATGCACGGGTCACCAACTGGGAGTGCTCAGAAAGGGGAGTCGAAGCAAAGGCTGGGAAAGCAAAGCTGTGGGGCAGCTTTGGGCACCACAGTGTGAGAAGTAAAGCTGTTAGAAAGTGCTCAGAGCACACAGGGATGGGGAAGGATCTCAAGGGGAAGCCAGTGAAGAGCTGCTCTGGGATTGTCCCGCTGGAGCAGAGTGAGGGCAGAGCTCCCCAGGGCTGCAGCTCTGATCTCTGATCTGTGCTCTGGAACAGGGACAGGAGCCAGGGCACGGCTGGGGCTGGGCCAGGGCAGCTCAGGCTGGAGCTCAGGGCAAGGCTCTGCCCCCAGAGGGTGCTGGCACTGCCCAGGCTGCCCAGGGAATGGGCACGGCCCCGAGGCTGCCAGAGCTCCAGGAGCCTTTGGGCAGCGCTGCCAGGGGTGCCCAGGCTGGGGGGGCTGGGGGGGCTGGGCAGGGACAGGGGCTGTTTTCAATGATCCTTGTGGGTCCTTTCCAGCTCAGGGGATTCCATGATTCTCTTGGTTAACAAAACTGGAGCCCACTGGAGAATTGTTGAAAGCTTCAACTGAAAAGACTCCAGACCCAGCTGGGACCAGGTGAGAAGGGAAGAACCAAACCAGTGTGAACTTGACCCCTGACCAGTGAAACCCCAGCCCAGGACTTGGTGAGGCCCTGCTGGGTTTGGCAGAGGGCAGGGGTGGGGCTGTGCTCTCCCCATCGTGTTTCCCCCAGAAATCTGTGGAGGGATTGGTAACTGTGAGCCTTGACACAGAGACAGTCCAGACAAGGACGTGTCCCTCTGCTTTGCCATCCCCCAGCAGCAGTGCAGGTAGGACAGGCCACCAGCACTGTCACCTGCAGCTGCATGGGGACAAAAACTGTTCTCTGGGTTAAAAATGCTGTAGGAAATGGTGCTGTGGAGATGGTCCTGAGAGTGCACATGATGCTGTTGTGCTCTGCAGTCTGTGATGGTGACAGAGGTGTGTCTGTGGCTGGGATGGTGCAGAGATATTTCATCAGGGCAGTCATACCAATGCCAGGATATCTAACAGCTGACCCCAGAAATAATTGTCATTTCTGGTGTGAGACAGTTGTGGAATGAGCAAATTAATCACAGCCAGGGCCGTCTCTGGACTTGGCCCTTCTGCTTTCTGCAAAGTGTCACGCCAGGGGCTCTGGGCTGAGCTGCTGTGCTGGCACTGGGCAGCAGCACTGAGGGCATTGTGCTCTGGGCCTCCTCTGCTCCTGCAGGGCTTGGGCTAAGCCAGGCCCATCTGACACAGGAGATTGAAAAGAATTGAAGGGAAACAAAGAGAAATTCTAAGCTTTCCTCAGAAACCTATTAAAGTCCCTGTCATTTGCTCAGAACACATGGAATAGCCTTTATTACAGGCATTTTGCTGAGCACAAAAGCTACTTTCAATAACACAGGAAGGGAAAAATCATTACAAACTTGCAAGAATCATCAAGGACCATCTTGCAGAATCTCTTTGTCATGAAACAAATTATGAAAGGCTATAAATAGATGACCATTATTAGAACAAGGAGCTCTCTAACTGGGCTCTGTGCACAGGGAATGAACTGCTCCCCTCCCAGCCAGGGGGGAGCTGAGGCAATCAGCAGGTACGTCACAGGCTCTCCAGGGTGCAGCAGAAAGCAGAATTAAAGTCCTTGCCTCCTGCTTCTGAAACTGGGAGAAGCATTTGGAGACACAAGTTACTTAAAAGGCTGTTAAAAATCCACAAAATCCACACAGGTACTCACCCACCACGGGATGGGGCTGAGCTTGGTCAAGGTCACACCCTGGAGGTGTCCCAGGCCAGGCTGGATGGGCTTGGAGCTGCCTGGGATAGTGGAAAGTGTCCCTGCCCATGGCAGGGGTGGAACGAGATAAAATTTAAGGTCCCTCCCTGTAGGAGCATTGGGGGTAGGACGGTTGGTATGGACAGAGACGAGAGATCTCTGCAGCCAGGTCTGGAACTTGGGGTTTATTGCAAAGGGCCTGGGTGCAGGGCCCTGCTGGGAGCTGCCAAACACAGCTCAGAGCAGGCTCAAGAGAAGAGAGGGGGAGAGAGGATGAGAGGGTAAGAGAGTAAAAGTGTGAGAGAGTAAAAGGGGTAAGAGCGTAAAAGGCAAGAGCTAAGAGACAAGAGCTAAGAGAGCGAGGTTCCCATTACAATAAATCTTCTTCTGTGCTGAATATTCTGATTCTCACTAACCATTCTAGTACAAAATACAAATCCTACAGCATTTACATACAGCCTATAAGAATCATTACATCACCATACTGTGTTACATTTTAAACCCTAAAAACTCCTCTTTGGGCCCCTTCTGCCAAGCTGTAGGGTCTGCTCTGACCCTTGGGCCTGTCTGCAAGCAGAGGGTGTTGTTCCATCAAAAGGGGATCACCTTCAGCTGGCCACACCATTGTTTTCCAGTTGTTCAGTAACTGAGGGATCTCAAAGCTTGCTTTCATTTCAATCTCACTTATAGTTTCTATATTCTCAAAATCTTTTGCCAGGCAATCATATTTATAAGGCTTTCCTGTTTCCTCCCCAACACCTCCCAACCCAAGCCATCCCAGGACTGTGTGACTCCATGGTGTCCCTGCTGAACAGAGCACAGGGCAGGAGCTCTGTGCTCACAGCCTGGCTGTGCTATCCAGCTCCTCCAGGACCTCCTGGTTCCCTTTCTCACCTCTCGGGGGTTTTCCTCCTCCTTGACTGCTTGAAAAAAATGACTCCTCTGAATTTTATTTTTTTGTTAAATTCCAGCCTAACATATTCATTTCTGCTCATTAAAATAGTTACTTCTCCTTCTGGCTGTTTACTCCTGTGGTATTTCTATGAGTTACTCATGTCTACTTTTAGCCTTCCTGTGGACAGACTAAACACAATAAACTCCTTCCATCCCCCCTAAGGCAGACCTGCCATTCCTGTGCCATTCCTGTGCCATTCCTCCTGGCAGATTCCTGGATTTGCCTGGCAGGGTGCCCAGGTGAAACTGGGCATGGCTGGCTTTCTAAAGCTGGGCTCAATTGGCACTAACTGCTTTTCATGGTTTGGTTAAATTTGCAGTAATACAACAATCCCATGCTTTTTCCCAGGTTTTTCATGGAGTTGTGGCCTGCAGGAATGAGGATGTTTACTTATATTCCAACTGTCCTGAGCAGGCCAGTGGGATCTCCCTGGCTGAGTCCAGGAGAATCAGAATGCCAGCATTAAACCCTGAGGCCCTGCTGTGGAAAAGACAAGATATGGAAATTTTTCCAAGATATGGAAATTTTAAGGATGAGCAGCACAGTCAGGGAGAGACTGGGAGCTGCACGATTTGTGCAAAGGAAGAGTCTTGAAAAGCTGCCCCAATGGCTCTGAGACATTTTTGCCAGCTCTGTTACCTGTCCATGGGATCTCCTGTCCCCACAGGAACTGCTGGTTTGGGGTTTTCTCCTTGAAAAAGCCATAATCCTTTCCAGACACTCATGGAGCAGTGTTGGGATGTGTTGATAATTGATAATTTCCATTCTGATCTGCTGTGTCCAGCACAGAGCTGGGCTGTGCTGGCTGCCAGGGCTGCTGTGCTTGCAAGGGGCTCCCACATTCCAAAGGAATGGGCACTCAGGTCACAAGGATTTTCTGTGCTTCTGGGAAGGTGCCATGGAAGTTTTGGGGAGCAGCAGGACCATGTTCACATCAGGTTTAGTGTCTGCATCCAGCCTTTGTGGCAGCCAGCAGCTCTCCTGGAGCTCTCAGTGCTGTGCTTGATGCTCTCTGTGGGCCTTGGGGCTCAGGAGGAGCAGGTGGTGATCTCACAGGCTCCAGGAGATCCCAGAAACATTCCAGAGGCTGGAAAAGACCTTCAGGATCAACTCCAACCTTTGGCCAACACCCCTGTGCCCACTAAACCATATCTCAAAGTACCATATCTCAAAGTGCCACATCTCCCTGGGTTTTGAAAATTTCCAGGAATGGTGAGTCCAGCACTTCCCTGGAGAGCCTGTTCCAATGCTCAAAAGGCAGGGAGATAACAATGTCCCTGGGCAAAACTTTGCACCAAGGCTTTGGAGAAATCATCCTGGATGTGAGTGGAAGATGGGCACAGATGTCCCTGTGGATGCTGTGCAGCACCCTGGTCCTGGTACACTGAAACATGGAGCTGGTATTTCATAGGTTTTAATATTATTTCAGAAATATTTCCTATTTGTTTATTTAAACATTGCTGTTAAACCCACAATATCTTGTTTGGAATAATGGATTGAGCGTATTCATTATGGGAGAACTGGAAAATTGATAAATTTGGGTGATTTTTCCCCACTCTGAATTCTGCAGTCCTACCAACTTTATTAATTTTTTTTTTTCTATGACTGAGGCTACAAAGCTGCCCTTTGATCCCTGTGTATGTTAGATTTTAACATTAGTGTCAATTGTATTTCTAAGCCCAAAACCTCTTTAAACATGGCAACATTTTCACTGGCTCTGGCTCAAGGCTTCCCTCCCTGGATTAAACTATTTATTGTTTCCCACGTGTCTTAAGAAATGGATTAGCTGAGGCATTTGTGGCCTTTCCTAGGACTGATGTGGAGGCAGAAATGCAGCTCTGTAACACAGTCCTTGCATTGGGGCACCTTGATGCTGCAGGGCTGCTGGGCCCCAAAATTCATTGTTGTTTATAAGGAAAGAAATGATTTCCCTGATGGAACCCTTGGAAGGAGACCCAGGAATTAAAAGTATTCCAGAGAAATGCACAGAGTCCAGGATGGCTTTAAAAATAGAAATTATATTCTGAAGTTCTGAGGAGAACATCAAAAGCAAGTTTTTATGGATAGACAGGAGGACACCTTTAAATCTCCCTAAAGAAAGCAAGAAAAGCCTGTGACGGTGGGCACAGGGATCTTAGGATGAGGGAAGAGATGTAGATCTGACTCCATGTTCAGAAGGCTTGATTTATTACTTTATGATATATATTACATTAAAACTATACTAAAACAATAGAAGAAAAGGTTTCATCTCAGAAGGCTGGCTAAGAATAGAATAGAAAGGAAAGAATGATAACAAAGGCTCTGTCCCATACTCTCTGTCCGAGCCAGCTCACTGTGGTTGGCCATTAATTAGAAACCAGCACATGAGACCAATCCCAGATGCACCTGTTGCATTCCACAGCAGCAGATAATCATTGTTTACATTTTGTTCCTGAGGCCTCTCAGCTTCTCAGGAGGAAAAATCCTAAGGAAAGGATTTTCATAGAAAGATGTCTTTGACAAAAGCCTGTCTGGGTGTGGACTGGGCAGGTCACAACCCTGACCCTGAACAAACCCCCAGGGCACCAGCCTGGCCCCATCCTGGGGCAGAGCTGCACGACCTCCCCTCACCTCTGAACATCTCTGCAGCATTTCCATCCCACGGGGAACACAGACCATGGAATCACAGAATCCTGCAATCTCCTGAGCTGGGATGGACCCACAGCATCATCCAACCCCTGTCCATGCCCAGACCCCCCAACAACCCCACCCTGGGCACCCCTGGCAGCCTCAGGGCCGTGCCCATTCCCTGGGGACAAGGAAGATGTGCCCTCCTGCCTCCCATGTTTACCTGGGCTTCAGGATTTGGTTATAAACACTTCACCCTCTTTCCCTCTCTAGTCAAGCTCAGTCTTTGAAAGAGAAGGAGATGATGGGTGATGGATATAAAGGGATTCCAGGTTCCCTGGTAAAATCATCTTTGCCCAAGCTGATGCTCAACAAGCAGCATCAGAGATTTGGGCTCTGCATTGCAGCAGGGTCACTGGGAGAGGAGCTCTGGCATTAATATCAGCTACTGCAGAGATTAAGAATTCAGCAAAACACATCCTGAACATTTGTCCTCTTTGCACAGAAAGGAAAGACATTAATTTTTCAGAGGATCATTTCCATCCCCACCAGGCTCAGCTAAGCTGAACCCACAGCCTGATTGCAAAAGTGAACTTGAACCACAAAGATATTTTTGGGTCTTGCTCTGTGGTCTCCTCTGAAAGCCAAATAAAGAGATAAAGCTGGAATGAGGGACAGGGGGAATCCAGGTACAGCCACAACAGCCTGGAGATAAATTCCCTTTTAGTAAAACCCATCTGCCCATTTTCCAGGACCTAGGGTTACAATAACAGTAACTTGTGCTCATTTATTAATTGCAGATTAATGGGAACCCTGCTGGCTTCTGTTTCTTTGTCCTTACTGGGATATATGCAGGGAAATCAGGGAAATTCCTGCAGGTCACCTGGGGAGGAAACACATCAACCCTCCAAAGCTCACTTTTTTGGGACAGCAGAGCTGGAAGGAACCAGTCTGGGGAGAGGCAAACAAAGCCCCATGTCCTTCATGCCACCCTGTGTCCCCCTCCACAAGAAAAAAATCTTTCAGGCTTTTGAGCCTTCTTTCCCTCATATGGAAAAGGCCCTTTTGAAATTCAGAAATTACCTTTTCCATCACTGGTTTGGTTCATTTGGACTCAATATAGGGAGTCTACTTGAAAATGAATAGGGAAAAGAGATGTGCAAAGGCAGAGGGGGAAATCTCATAAATCTGGAGAGCAATTCATGGAATTCAAGATGCAAAATAGGTTAATTCTTACCTATTACTTCATTCTTAGAAATGATCCCTTTCCTGTACCCCCAGCAGGGCTCTGCAGATGACTGATGTTGCTGATTCTCCACAAACCATATTTATAATGTTTTCAGCCAGCTCTGCAATTACTGAGCTCTGGAGCCATAATTTGATCCTCCTGCTGCTGTCTGAAGAGATGAAGCAGCTCTGACTGTAAATACCTGGCAGCCCTTCCAGCTCTGTCCATCAGTGACCCCCACAAAGTCTGCAGGGTCCAGAGGGCTCCAAACCCCATTACTGGATGTTCCCCTTCTCTGATTGCTGTGCATTAAATGTATTTCAAGGGTACAACTCTGACCACTGCTCATTTCTCTGCTTCTCTGTGCCTGTTGTTTGGTGTGGGTGCTGGGGGATTTCACTCAGGCTGGGGTGGGTGCTCCAAAAAACAGCATCAGGAACACTTTGGGAATAAACAGGAAGATAAAGCAGTGAGGTCCTTGCAGCAGATGCAGACTCTGCCAAGGCTCCAGTGAGATTTGAACTCACGACCCCTGGTTTACTAGACCAGTGCTCTAACCCCTGAGCTATGGAGCCTCTGAATTTTGGATGCTTTTGCCTCTGCAAACATTTCATATCAGAATTCTCCCATAATTCTGGTGTGAAATGGCCCCAGCACAGCTGGAATGTGCTCCAAAGATTTTCAATTCTCTTTCCAAACTGCACCAAAACCCATCAGAGACACAAAACCACCAGCACAAGGTGAACCCAAAACTGGAATTTACTCTCCTTCAGCTCATCCCTGTCAGGACATCAGGATGGATGATTCCTTTTTCCCCAGCCAACTTGTAAACTTCTCAAGTTTCTTTGTAAACTTGAGAAGTTTACAAAGAAATGTTGATATTGCGGCTCTTCATAGTTATTGCACTTATTTGGCAAACAATGAAAGAAACGGGGGCCATGAAGATGCTCCAAAATCTGGAGGCCCTCTCATATGAGGAAATGCTGAGAGAATTTGGAATTTGGATTCTAGAGAAGAGAAGAGAAGAGAAGAGAAGAGAAGAGAAGAGAAGAGAAGAGAAGAGAAGAGAAGAGAAGAGAAGAGAAGAGAAGAGAAGAGAAGAGAAGAGAAGAGAAGAGAAGAGAAGAGAAGAGAAGAGGCTCCAAGGTGACTTTATTGTAGCCTTTCAATACCTGAAGGGCCTCCAAGAGAACTGGAAAGGGACTTTTCATAAGGACATAGAGGGACAGGATGCAGGGAATGGCTCCCACTGCCAGAGGGCAGGGCTGGATGGGATATTGGGAATCAGGAATTGTTCCCTGGCAGGGTGGGCAGGCCCTGGCACAGGGTGCCCAGAGCAGCTGGGGCTGCCCCTGGATCCCTGGCAGTGCCCAAGGCCAGGCTGGGCAGGGCTGGGAGCAGCCTGGGACAGTGGGAGGTGTCCCTGCCATGGCAGGGGTGGCACTGGATGTCCATTAGTGTCCATTCCACCCCAAACCAGTCTGGGATTCTCTTGTACCCCACTGCTCCCACTGGAAATCAGCTGTGTATTTATTTCTCCCTCTCAGCTCTTCACATTTGTCACTCCCTCCTTAGGAGTCCATGTTTTGTTCCTTCCCTGCTGCTTCATCCTCCCTTTGAGAGCCCCTTTGGGTGCCACCTCCAGGCTGAGTCTGATGGATAGGGCTGAGCACTCTCCATCTGAGGCTGGAGGTGTCAAAAGTGGGGTGAATGTGGAGGGAGCAAGAATCACAGAGAACAGAGCTTTGGATTTAGCATTTGGCCAATGAGAAGCCCTGTGGTGCCCAGGAATATTGGTGCAGAATTGTTCAGTGTGGGCAGTGCCAGAGTGAATGGGAGACTCCTCCTGCAGATCCCCCCGCGGTGCCCATGGGGGATTTGTGCACAGAAGGAGGAGCTCTGGCCCCTGTGCACCAAATCTCAGCTTCCTCACATCCAACCGGCACCTCCTGCAGAACTGCAATAGAAAATTCCTGTCTGAAACACCTCAAATTTGGGGGAAGGATTTGTCAGCAAGGCCAGGAGAGGATGCTGGCTGTGCATTAAACCCTCAGGCACAGAAATGTCTCATGGCAGGGGAAAATGTACAGCAGCAGCTGAAGAGGACTCTGAGTTTCAGGGTAGATGCACAAAGAGAAAATATAAGTACAAATGGTTAAAGGGTGACTCAGAATAAGCCACATTGTGTCTATTATTCCTGGTCTTTTTTGTGGAAGAAAATTGCTCTCTTTGAAAGAAACCAGAAATTAAGACCATCCATCCTCCCAAGCGTAGAAAAACACAAACCCTCATTAGGTGGGCTGAAAGGCAATTCTCAGGCCTTTATCTGACAAGCTAAGAGCAGGATTCTGTCTATAGCATTTAAGGAGAAATGATGAATTACCTGGCATGGGTTCAGTGCCTGAGCTTGGCATTGGATAAACTCACAAAGAAGCCTGAAGCCAATCAAACAACTTTGTACAAACGCTGCTGAAAGCAGCCCTTTGGGGGCACACAGGGAGGACGTGCACCAATAAAATAAAGCTGAAAATAATAATGAACATCCCATGCAGGAACATGTGCTTGGAGCATGGTTTCCAAGAGCAGCTGGGCTTGGAGCCTGGGAACACATGGCTGAGCCATGAGAGACTGCCTGGCAGAAGGCAGTAATGGAGCAGTTTGATACAGGCTGTGTTCAGAGCTGGACATGGAAAATAATATGGTTTAAATGTGTGCTGGTGCTGGGACCACTTTGGGGAGAAATAAATGCTCCTGGTAATGAGAAGTGATGGAGTGGTGAATGTGGAAGGCTGCCTGGTGCTGGAAAGGTTGTGTCCTTGCTTTCCTGGCAGAAACTCTGCCATGGTTCCCAATGTCTGTGTGTTCTGGAGTACTTGGATGTTTTAACCTCAGTGCAGACCCTTGCAGTGCTGAGAGCTGGCCTGGAGTGGAGCTGGAACTGCTGCAGAGGCCTCTGGCACCAGTGAGCACCAGGAGAGGCTGTGCTGAGCCCTGGCAGCCCTGTGCCCTCATGGCACTGCCCCCACATCCTGGGCATCCAGATTTCACTTTCTGTTTGATCCCATCCCAGAATCTCTCCTGTTTTTCTCTCCCTTCTCATGGTGACTGCTGAGGTGTGACCCAGGCACCCTGTGCCCCGTCCCCAGGCAGGGCTGCACCTGCACCCTCAGATGAAGGGCCTGGTTCCTGCAAGGCTGCCCCTTGTTCTACTTTTACCCCTGGAACTCCTGCAATGACTTTCTTCCCACTGCCAAGAGGGAAATCTTTCTCCTGCACGTTGCAGTATCTCTGGCACAAGGTGAACTTCTTCGCACTTGCATGCATGGCAGTGGTTTCACCAAGCTTGGGTCCCCATCCCAGCATTCGGGCTGTCCTCTGCACTGCTGGAGCCATGCAGAGAGAGAGATGAAGCATTGCCATTGTTCCCCACAAGAAAAGAAGGCTGGGGGGCTCGCGAGAGAAGAATGGAGAGAATTGGGAATTCAGCAAGAGGAAGAGGGAAGGGAGAAGAAGGGAAGGGAGGAAAGAGGAAGAGAAGAAGAAGAGAAGAGAAGAGAAGAGAAGAGAAGAGAAGAGAAGAGAAGAGAAGAGAAGAGAAGAGAAGAGAAGAGAAGAGAAGAGAAGAGAAGAGAAGAGAAGAGAAGAGAAGAGAAGAGAAGAGAAGAGAAGAGAAGGCTCCAAGGTGACTTCATTATAGCTTTTCAGTACTTGAAGGGCCTCTCCAAGAGAACTGGAGGGAAAGCTGCTGTGAAAAATGAGGAAAATTGGAAGGAATAATAATTGCTGGATGAGATGGGAATGGCCATCTCTTTGCTAGGTCCTGGCAAGGCAACCTCAGCTACCAATGGATTGGACAATAAAGGAACTTTCTCCTGGTGGAGTCTGAAGGAACTGGAACATTTTGCCTTTCCATACCGTGCCTTGGCCAAGTCCTGGTGCAAAGTTTGTCCAGGATCATTATGAAATGACTGCTGATGAATTTTGACATCATGAATTTTTTTGTTCAGTGGGCTCTGGGCTAATGAGAAATGAGATTTTGATTTGTTTTTTATGTTTGGATCTGTGTTTATAGCCAGGTACTATGATTTGGCTTCTACTCTGAGAACCATTTGATTATCAGGAAGGTGGAAAACTCTGCCCCAGAATTTCTACATGAGTTACTTTTGAGTTCAAACCCAGCACCAATACATTGTCTGCCAGCACAAAGCTTCCCTGGGCTGCTGACACAATTCTGCTTTTCTTCTGGAACAGACCTTTCATCTTCTTCCCATGGGGAGGAGTAGGAGTCCTGTTGCTGTTCAGGAGGGTTCAGGAGCAGTCCTGGTGAATTTGGCTGCTTGGGCCCTGACACAGAGCCCACCTTGCCCAGGTTTAGTGACTGAATTGGGATAATGAGACTGGTGAGAGATGGTGATGACTGTGAGGGCTGAAGAATTCAAAGTTCATGAGGTTGCACAATTTGGAGATAAAATGTGCAATTCTTGCTCTCTTTATCTCAGCAAGCCCCATCTTACAGAGATGTTTATCCACTACAGTTTCCACCACTGACTTCTGCCCTGGTCAAACCCATATCCTGGATGCTCTCTGCTTGTAGAACACAATATTTTTCACTTGCCATGTTGATAAACTTTAGTTCCCAACAGTAAATTCACTTATTTAGTTAAAATTTACCTGTTAGCTGCAACAAACTTAAATATTGTCTGCCCACTAAGGCAAAAATTATCATTGCAGAGTCCAATCACTCTTTTAGATTTTATCTAAAAGATATATCAGATGCTTCCTGGTTGCTTTTTGTATCCAGACTCCCTGAAAATACTGTGAGATGCGGAGTCTGAAAAGCAGAACTCGACAGTTCCAATGCCTCTGGTTTTCATGGAAAATCAGAGTTTCCACTGTGTTCTTTCATCCAGAGATGAGGGAAATTGCTACAAAGTGGAAATGTTTGTGTGCAGCAAATTAGGCATTATGGGCATGATTCATGGATAATCTTTGCAATCTTCAAGAGTATTTTCTGAACAAAAGTCATATAAAGGGAGTCCCTGGACAGTGACCTCCCGCTGCTCTGTAAAGGCAAAAGGCAGCAATGGGCAGCAATAAAGCAACAAACCAAAGCCCAGATGTTTGTTTTCCATGGATGGAAACATCCCTCCTGAAGGAACAGAGAGCTTTGCTGGCATTATTTACTGGGTATTTATCTCCAGCAAATGAAATTGTTACATCATGTTGGATTTCTGACAAGCCCAGAGTCCCTGGAGCCCAGCTCGGATCTGAACTGGGGATGAGAGGCCACCTCAGCTCACACATAAAGGCTGGACAATGGGATGGACTCTGCAAAACTCTGCATGAATAAACCCTGGTGATGATTCTACCAAGAGCTCACAAGTTGCATCCTCTTAATTATAAGAAAGCCACAAAATCTCAGCAGCATTTCTGATCTGATTCATGGAGAAGAAAAAACTCATTTCATTCTTGTAGCCATACTTGATACTATTTTATATCCTTTTAGAAGTGAAAAGATGAAATTAGAAGAGAAAATTGACATAATTAATGCACTATTACAAGGCAGGGGGTTTCTTCTGGCCTTAAAAAGAACCTGGAGGTTTGGACTGGCTCCCCCAGGCTCTCCCGGCCTGCTGGTGCTTGGGACAGCCCAGGGGCCCAGGGGCCTGCATTAAAGTTCCTGCCTTCCTTTAAAGTACCCTTGTAAAGTTTTCTTGGAAGCCAGGAGGAGTTTCCTCAAGTCCTGGGAAAAACCCTAAAACTGTTGTGTTGTTTATTTGGAACAAACCCGCTGCTCTGAGGGTGCCCGGTTTGTTCCTGTGCTGAGGGAACAGGAGTTATTTCTGGAATGCAGCTGCCTCTCTTTAAGCTGCTGCAACTTCTCCCTGGAGCCCTCCTCAGATACAAAATTGGTCTAAATTACCCTTGACCCGTTTCAGATTAGCAAAGAGCAAAATCCAGCTTGTTGTGCAGAGCACGTGGAGCTGCTGGTGCTGTGCAGGCCCGAGGAGCTCTGTGGGCACAGCTCAAACTGCCTTTCCAGGAATCCTCAGGAACACTTGTGACACATGAAGAAATTGGTATTTCTGAGTATCCCAGTGCCCAGAAGCAGAGGGATTGTGCACAGCTGGAAACCTGCATGGCACAGGCCCCCATGGGCACCACGGCCCTGCCATGGGCACCACGGGCCTGCCACCAGCCCAGGGCCACCATTCTGGGGAGGCTCCGAGGTCCCCTGAGCCCAGGAGGGATTGGCAGAGCCCTTGGAGCTCCTTGGGAATAAACCCCAGCTCAAGGCAGCCCTTAGCACCTGTCAGCCCTGAGAGAGGAGATGTTTTATTGACAGATGCCCTTAATTACAGAGGAGCTGCAGAGCTGCAGGAGCTTAACCATTTGTGAGCCAGGTCAGACCCTGTGGGCTGCAGGAGAAAAATCACTTATTGAAAAAAGAAAAAGAAAAAAAGACTTATTGAGGCTCAGTCCTGATGTAATGGTAATCATGAGAGAGGGCAAAAAAATTCCTTCCCCATCTTTAGTGTAGTATATCAGAGGTTACTACTGGAAGTGCATAAAAATAGGGATTTACACCCCTGTTCTGACAGGAATAAACATACCCCCTATTCTGAACAGGATAAAAATACACCCCTGTTCTGGTGTGACTGCTCCAGCTGCAGCCTCTCAGCTGTGCCACTTCAGCCCTGTAAAACACAGGATTTCAGGGAGCAAAGAACAAACATTGCCATGGTCATTTTGCTGGGGCACAAATGAGGCCCAACAATGGGAATCACCCAAAGCAGAGCCCGGTGAAACTCCCATGCTGGTCCCTGGCAGTATCACTGCCTCTCCTGTGTTAAATTCTCCAAAAACTCAGCTTGTTGGGCTCAGATGGAAGGTCTAGGAATGCACAGCACCACTGACAGCTCAAATACTTCTCACAGCCCTGTAGGAAAAAAAAACATAAATACCAGGAATGCAACAAATGCAATTAAGTAATGCAGGAAGGCAGACCTTGTGCTAGAACCTCCTCTGGCACCTGGCAATGTGCCTGCTTTCCTGCACATCCAAACCAGCAAGAAATGAGAGCCAGAGGGGGTGAAGAGCTCAGTAATCCTTGGGCACTGCAGAAAATTCTTGGCCCTGGGGCTGGAAATCTGTAAAATCTACAGAGGTGAAGCTGAAGGCAGTGACAAAATCTCTCACTTGCACTGGTGACCTTCGTGTTGCTGCTCCAGAATTCCCAAGGGGAAACAGCACAGATGGTCCAGCACAGAGCTGTGGATTGTTATCAGCTGTGGGGCTTGCAGTGGGTTTGTCAGGAGTGATGCTGAACGTGTCCAGCTGCTGCAGATGAGAATCTCTGCTGCCATGTAATTTCCAAGAGTTAACTCCAGACTGTCCCTGCTGTAGCTGCAACAGCACCACACACACTCAGTTTGCAAAATTAATGCAACTTCAAGAGGAGATTTAAACTTGTCTGTTGCAAAAATCTCATTGAAATGTCAATATTACCATCCTGAGTGCTCAGATCAAGCTCGTGGTGGGCAGCAGGAGCACAAATTCAAGGATAAAATAGGTGGAATGTGACAACAGGAGGTTGTTTGACCCAAACTGCATCACGAGACCACCAGACCAAGCAGCATTTTCTGCTGCGCCCTGGGGAAGGTGCATTCACTGCTGCATGTTGCAGTGCCAAAGCTGATCAGAAGGGTAGGAGACAGCACCTCACCTGCAGCAGGAAAGTTAAACGAGCTGAGCAGGTTGAGCTTGACTTGATTTTGGGTCTGCCAGATCTGAATAATAAAGACAGGGTCCATAATCCTGTGCTGTGACTGAAGAGTGAATTCACTGGGACCCCTGGGTACTTATGGGACACCAAGCAGACACAGAACCATGGATTCCTGAACAAATATTTCCAATCTGGCTTACAGCAGCTGCTGGAGAAACCATCTTTCCTAACTCCTCTCAGGCCAGCAGCAGGAACTTCTGTAGGAGTAAACAAGCTGTTGTTCATCCCAAATGCCCAGGGTTGGGAGGAGGACTCTCCTCTGGGTGCCCTCAGGAAGCTCTCCCTAAAATCTGTTTCCTATCACACTCTCTAATATCACACAGCCTCATTCAGGCTCTTAGAATGAGAAGGATTCCCTCGGGCTCTCCTGGAAAAGCTGCTGTTAATTTTCATTCAGGGCACTGCAGAGAACCACATGGATTTTGCTTCTCTTCTTGGCTTGTGCTGCCTGAAAGGTTCTTCCCCCAGAGGGTGCTGGCACTGCCCAGGCTGCCCAGGGAATGGGCACGGCCCCGAGGCTGCCAGAGCTCCAGGAGCCTTTGGGCAGCGCTGCCAGGGGTGCCCAGGCTGGGGCTGCTGGGGGGGCTGGGCAGGGACAGGGGCTGGGCTGGGGGATCCTGGGGGTCCCTCCAGCTCAGGAGATTCCATGATTCCAGACTAAATAAAAACCCACCCAAGAAAACTCAGCACACTTGGTAGGAATGAAGAAGCCAAAGGGGGTTTGGTTTATCTCCATTTGTTCAGTTGGTTGCTCAGAGTTCTGTGGTTTCCAGCTGAATCCATTGTTAATCCCATAATTTAGGAGGTCTCACACTGCCAGAATCCCCCCAGAGTTTCCATGGCTTGCTCTGTGCTGTTCACACCACTCAGTCTGTGCTTCAGGGGCATTTGGACAAGCAACATCTGGGGACAATAAAATAACACAAAAATAACAAAAAAATCTGCCCCCAGGTGTGAGGGAATGTCCCTCTGAGGGACTCATCTGCTGCTTTGCCCAGAGCTTATGCAATGTGCTGGCAGCACCCAAAATCCAGGGATTTCACTGCCACTCTCAGGCTGTGGTTTGGGGGACTGTCAGCAGGGATCCACTGCAGCTGTTTTTCTCTTCTGCTATCCATTGTAAATAAATAAATTTAGTTAAGTAATCAAGTAATTTAGAAGAAGCATGTTAGTAAATAAAGTAATTCAGTGGAATTAATGAGCAAACAAGGACAGCAAATTAAATGGGCCTTGCTCATCGTCAGCAGGCTTAAATTATGGGGAAAAACCAGTGCAGTTTCCATGTGAGAAGGCAAAGAGAAGACATTGCCCTGCAGGGCTTCTGGTGGGAGTTGGGCTCTCCAGTGTGGGCTAAGAGTGAGGTTTTCCTCTAAATCTGGGATTCTGGGCTCCCTGTGGGTGCAGTTCTCAGCTTTGGAGTGAATGACTGAGCTCACAAACCATCTACAAAATAAACACTCCTGGCTGTGCCCTGAAATCGATGGCTCTTCACACGAGCAAAGGAACAGATGGTGCTGGGATCCATGACAGAGTGCCTGGAGGGGTTTGCCCAGCAGGGTGAGGGTGGAGTGATGGGACTGCAGCGATTCCACTGTCACTGCTCAGCTGCCTCTGGGCATGGAGCAGCTGAGGGTCAGAGGGGAGATCATCCCAGAAACTCCTCAACTGGGAGAGACCCCCCAGGATCCCCCAGCCCAGCCCCTGTCCCTGCCCAGCCCCCCCAGCAGCCCCAGCCTGGGCACCCCTGGCAGCGCTGCCCAAAGGCTCCTGGAGCTCTGGCAGCCTCGGGGCCGTGCCCATTCCCTGGGCAGCCTGGGCAGTGCCAGCACCCTCTGGGGGCAGAGCCTTGCCCTGAGCTCCAGCCTGAGCTGCCCTGGCCCAGCCCCAGCCGTGCCCTGGCTGCTGTCCCTGTCCCAGGGAGAAGAGATCAGAGCTGCCCCTTGGGAGGAGCTGCAGATCCCAAGGAGCCTCCCCTCAGTGTCCTCCAGCAGACAGAGGAGACAAATGAAGTGTCCTCAGCCACTCCGCACACACAGTTCCCCTCTAAATCCTTCACCATCTTCATGTCCCTCCTTGGACACTCTTTAACAGCTTTAGATCCTTGGGGTCATCCTTAGATCATCTTGTGGTGCCCAAAACTGCCCCAGCAGTGGAGGTGAGGCTGCCCCAGCCCACAGCAGAGCTGGACAATCCCTCCCTGGCCTGGCCAGCAATGCTGGGCCTGATGCCCCCAGGACAGGGATGTCCCTCCTGGCCCCAGGGCACTGGAGGCTCATGTCCAACTGGCCATCAACCAGGACCTCCAGGACCCTTTCCCAGTCTGTACATCCAGGGCTGTCCCATCCCAGGTGCAGAATTGGGCATCCCATTATAGAGACCAGAACCAGCAACTCCCTGGTGGGGGAAGGTCCTTGGGGCTCTTCTCCAGAGGCCTGAAAGGATGAGAAAGCCCAGAAATCTCTGGTTTGGGGAAGCCGCTACTGGGAAGAAGGTAACAGGACATGGGGGCTGGGGCAGAAGAACCTGACCTCTCCTAACCTGAGCTTCCAGTGAGGAAAAATTCTGATTGGAAGGGCAGAACTGGAGAAATCCTGATCAGAGGGGCAGAACTGTCACATCAGACAGAAGCAGTGCCTGTGCACAGCCCCGGGCTCCAGCTCTTGGGAATATCAACTGACACAATCTCACTCCTCTCCTCTCTGAACAGCCTTTCATATTAAATTCCTTATCAGTCAATTTTGCCAGCACAGCACAATCTGTGTCTGCACAGCCTGAGCGGGCTGAGCTCCTCAGGAGAAAAGAGCTTCCAAATATCCAAGGGCAGAAATCAGCCATGGGAAGTGAGGTTTGGAGGTGGGGTTATTGAAAGGAACTTTTGCAGAAGCCCTGAAATCAGGTTTGGAGCCCCACCAGAGGTGGGTGATGTCTGAACTCCTTCAGACTCAGAGAGGCAGGGGAACAATGGATCAAGCATAAAATTCCCTGCAGTGAGAAACTTGGGAAAGTAAAATGTGATCCTGTTTCCTTTATTAAGACAGCACAAGGCTTTATTATTGTATCCTAAAGAAGGGCAGGCAGGGTGGTTGGAGCTGTGTTTTCAGGCAGCAGCAGCAGCAGCAGATCCCAGCCGGATCGGCCGCCTCCGGCTGCAGACAGGGAATTGTTGTCTGAGGCCCAGCAGCTCCACACAGGAGATGTGATGTGGGGAGTGGATTTGCCACACATATTTCACATCCTCTGAGCTCAAGCCCGAGAGCAAAATCAAAATAACGCCGAGGAAGCCGATCCCTGTGGGATTTTGGCAGCAAATGTGAGCTCAGGCCCCGCGTGTGTGGCAAGAGCTGCTGCTGTGGGGGTTCCTGCTCCACAGGCTGATGGTGTCAGCTCCTGCTGCAGACAGCGTGGGAACTTCTGCTCCAGTGGCAGAAGCACTCACATTCTTTTGTGGAATTGCCTCATTCCCAAGGGTGCTGGTGAGCCTGGGCCCCCGGCTTTGTCAGCAGCTGGCCCACTGTAAACTTATCAACACCAGATCCGCTCTCCCATTTCATGGCCTGCTCACACAGATTGGCGACATCCCCCTGCAGCCTGGCACAGTTTGCTCTTCTCCTTCGTGCTTTGAGTAACTTTTCATCACCAGAGAACGCTGGGTGTGCTGCTCAGGGCTGCTCCCAGTCCATGAACGTGTGGAGCTGCCCAGGCCCCAGCACAGAGCCCACGGGGGCTGCTGGAGATCTCCCCCCATCAGAGCTGACCACTGACCTCTGTCGGAACTCAGTGCATCCCTCTGGGTGCCCAGAGGTGCCAGGACCCCTGCCAGGGGGCTCAGAGACCCTGGCACACAGCCCAGAACACCTGGGGATTTGATTATAACCCGTGGAGCAAATTACCAGCTTTGTATGAAGACCTGAAAGCCACAGACGTTTAAGTAGTGTAATAATAAAATTATCACTAGGTGAAAAGGTAGATTTTGGGGTTTTTAGAATAGGGGTTTTGGGGACAAGATGGAGGGACTTGGGTGTGTCTAGCCTTTCTTCTTCTTCTTCTCTACTTCCATCTTTTGCTGTGATGTTGGCAGTTTTGGATTGGTTTAGAGTAGAAACTCACTGTTTAACACAGGTGATAGGTATTGGAAAGTAATTGTAAACATGTTATATGTAGTTTTTAGTATAAAGAGATAACACCACCCCAGGGGCAGGCAGTGTGCCTGGAGCTGTCCTGCTGGACAGACCTTGGTTGGGCAGGAGAAAAATTTTTATAGATAAGATGCAATAAACAACTCTGAGACTGAGCACTGAAGAACTCCAACTCATTCTTAGAACATGCGGGCCAAAACAGGGACTGTTCACGTGTCTCTGCAATAAACTGCAACCTTCCAAGAGACCTCCACCTCTTCTCAACCACCAGCCCATGCCAGAACCTTTGTCCTCTGTTTTCTCAATTTCCTTAAATTTTGATAAAGATTCTGTGAAAGGCCTTTAGGAATCCAAGTAGGCTTTATCAGCTGGCTCGCCCTCCATCCATGTGGTGCCTGGTGGCTTTTTCCAAGGTCTCCAGAGGGTTGGGGAGGAACCATTTTCACTTGGGGCAGCCACGCAGGCTCTCCTGGAGCAGCTCATGGCACCTGGCGCCTGTTAGAAGCCTGGATACTGAGAATTTGGAACTTTCTGTGCTGAAAGGCACAGACCCTCAAGAGAACACTGTATTTGAACTGAAGCCGTAAAGAAGGCTTCCAAAATTGAATAATAGAACTAAGATTATGGGTGTATAGTTTAAATAGAAGTGTGTAATATCACATAGTAGAAAACTTAGAGTTTAGAGTTTTAGAGTGCAGTAGTATCTATAAAACTAAGATAGAAGGTTTAGGATGGTAGCTAGTCCTTCTTCTTTACCTTTTCTTTCATAAGTTTAAGTAGTGTTTTTAAATTAAACAGAAAAGTCCACATTGCAAGACACAAAAGATTAGTTATTGAGTTAAAAGTGAAAATAATGTAGGTGTCATTTCTTAATTGGATAGTTTAGCCTTAAAAGCCTTATAGAAAAAAATAGTTAGCCATTTTGTAGCTTATTAGCAAATGCTGTAAAACTCACAACTTATAAGACTGTAATATAGATATGCAGTAATAAACATCTGAGTCTGAACACGAAATACCGTCTTGAGTGCTTTACTCCCAACCTTAACAGAAGAAAAAAAGTTAAAGAATCTACATGTAGTGGTGTGAGGATTGAACTCATGAGATTCCCACTCCCCTCCACCTGAGCAGTGCTTGGTCCCTCCTGTTTGGCCACTCCACAGTCCCTGGCAGACCTGGGAGTTTGGTCAGCCAAGAAATCCCAAATCCCTGCCCCTGTTTGAAGCCCCACCTGAGGCCAGGGCTGGCCCTTCATGAACAAACCCTTTAGGGACGGTGACCCCTGCATTCCATAACCCCCTGCAGACCCCAGGAGGAGATTTTGGCAGGGATGGAGGGTGCTGGGGGGTTTGTCCCTTCAGCAGGAGCAGAGATCTCTGCAGCGTGCCCTGCAGCCTCGGGAGGATGCTGCAGCCTGTGCAGGTTCTGCATGGCAGGAGTGCCCTCTAGTGCGGACCCGGAGCTCTCCTCACCCCGGCCTCTGCAAAAGGGACCCCGAACCCGACCCCAGACCCCGCACAAAGTCCCCTCCCCATGGACCATCCGCACTGACCGAGCTGGGGACGCCTTTGGGGATAGAAGAGGAAAGAGGGACAGGGAGATGTTGTTTTAGAAGTTGTCCTTTGCTTTGAAAAAATTCCTGTTATTTTAATAGTTTTCCAATAGGTGTGAGATTTCAGCGTTGCTTTGGAGGATTCCTTCCTTTGAGTTGTTTCAGATTTTGCACACTTGGTGTCTGGAGGAAAACAAGGTGGAAAATGTCTCCCATCCAGTATCACTGAAAGGTCACAAGGTACACAAACACATCACACACCCAGGATGTCACAGCAGACACCCAGATCATCTCCTGAAGAAGAAATTCCTGCTGGGAAGAGCCCAGCTGGTGTGGGAAAGCTCCCTGGAAGGGAATGGATATCTGTGAGCCCTGGGTGGCTGCAGGGAGGATGGAGCTGTTTTCCTGTGTGCCCAGAGCCCAACCTCGGAGCTGTGCCAGCACAGGAGCTCAGGCAGAAGGAGGCAAAAGCAGCCTTTCTCCACAGAATGTGGATGATTTGTCTACACTGATTTTTTGACAATTTCTTCAAACTTAGTTGGTTTTTAGAGCAAAGGTAAATTTTATTTCTCAGGTTTTTTCCTTTTCCCCCCACCCCCCTTAAATCAGGGCAAATTCTACTCTGCTTTCTGTTTTCTGAGCTGTTTCTCTGTGGGTATTTCTCATTCCTGTCCTTATCCAGCTGGGACAGAGCAGAATTTTGGTCCTGTAGCAGCAGAGGTTGTGCCTGTACCTGTCAGGTGCTGCCTTGGTCCCAGCCTGGGATGAGGGATGCTGCTCCATCCCTGGGTGAGCCAAATTCTCTCTGCCTCATTTACAAAGTGAGAGAATGGCCCAGTCCCAAAATGGCCCAAGAGTGATTCTCTGCAGCACGAATCCAAGGGCTTTAGCTAAATTCTCTTCAAAAATCCCTAAATGAAGCTGTCCTAAATTATACCACTTAGACTAATATGACAGCGTCCATGAAAATTGCATTTTCCCAGTTGTTGGCTCCTCCTGAATTTGGAAGCATGTTAATTTTCTAGAGCAGCTAAATAGTTTCCTCTGATGATTAAAAATGAATAATAATAGCAGTGCCCGCCTTCCCGAGGCTCATGTAGGACTTAGCAGCAAGAAATTAAACACAGTAGGAAATTCCTTGAAAGAGTTGGAAAACAAATGATTGATACAATCTCGCCCTCCCTCCCGGCTCTGTGATCTGCTTTTAGAATGATTATTAAACACAGGGAAATTCATTTGGTGCTGTAACATGAACAAGACAAATTACAGTCTCTGGAGCTCTGTTAATTGCTAAAGAACACTCTGACCCTCCGTGGGTTCATCAGTTCTGGGAGGTAATGAGGGGAGCACTCGCCAGCCTGGGGGGGCTGCAGGACCAGACAGGGCCCCCTCCCTGGGAGCTCCGGGGGAAATGATGGAAAACTCAGCACCCACAACCCCCTCAGGGGGCAAAATCCAAGGGTGGGGATGCCCAGGAGCTGAGGAGGGGACGAGAGGTTGGTGGTCAGACCCCATCTTGGTGGTCAGATCCCACCCCTGGTGGTCAGATTCCATCCTTGGTAGTCATTATCCTACCTTGGTGGTCAGATCCTACTTTGATGGTCAGATCCCACCCTTGGTGATCAGATCCCACCCTCTGTGGCCAGATCCCACCTTGGTGGTCAGATCCCATCTTGGTGGTCAGATCCTACCTTGGTGGTCAGATCCCCCCCCTGGTGGTCAGACGCTATCTTGGTGGTCAGATCCCACCTTGGTGGTCACATCCCACCCTTGGTGATCAGATCCCTCCTTGGTAGTCATTATCCTACCTTGGTGGTCAGATCCTACTTTGATGGTCAGATCCCACCTTGGTGTATTGGAATAAGAATCCCAATATTACCAGTTAGATGGTGCCTGGGCCAGTCTGACCCTCGCTGCTGGGCCAAAGGCGGCACTGTGGTGTAAATCACCCCAGAGATACCTTGGCTGCTGGAGATTGCAGCAGGGCACTGAACAAGTCCAGGCTTGTCAGGAACTCCGTTTACCTCAGGAGAGAGAGCTTCTGGCGATGGTGAAGAGAGAAAGGAGAGGATTCTGCTGGAGGGTTAATGTCCAGATGTTTATTCCATGGTTACAGAGGTCTGAACCGGGGCAACTGCTCCAACAGAATCCCGGCCGCATGGTCTGATTAACCTTTTAAGCCCAGGGACAGGGGAAGGGGAGGGGACAGGTGAGCTACCAACCAGGTGAAAGGGGCAGGGTCTCAAGGGACTAAGGACACCTATACGGTCCAATGTCCCCCAGGCCTGAGGAGCATCCTTTGAAATTGACCAACCACATGACGCCTTGCTGGGATGTTAAGCCTGATTGACAGGGCACACTCAGCAAGGGGCGAGGGGGAAGGGAGAAGGGAATATTGGCACACCTGAGGAAGGGACCCGGAAGCTAAAAACACACCACAGCATTGGTGGTCAGATCCGACCTTGGTGGTCAGATCCGTCTTTGCTGGTCATTTTCCACCTTGTTTGTCAGATCCTACCCTCTGTGGTCAGATCCCTCCTTGGTGGTCAGATCCCACCTTGTTGGTCAGATCACACCCCTGGTGGTCAAATCCCACTTTGGTTGTCAGATTCCACGACTGGTGGTCATTATACCACCTTGGTGGTCATTATCCCACCCTTGTTGGTCAGATCCCACTCTTGGTGCTCAGATCCCACCTTGGTTTGCTGTGGCTGCTCTGAAGGCTCTTGGTGAAATGTTGAGTTTTCCAAGGTGGGATTCATCTCCCCACATTCAGATCTCTGGAGATAACCCAACCTGCCCAATCCAACACCAGCAAACCCTGGGGGCATTTTCCATTTCCCAAGGGCAGCAGGTGCTCTGGCAGCCCCTCACCTTCCCCAGGGTTTGCCAGTGGGATCCTAAATCTCATGGCAACGGGCTTGGAGAGATCCTGAGACAGCCCTACAAACCCCTGGGTACTGTGAGGTGGTTTTTGGGCCAAATTCAGGTGATTGGATTATTTTGATGTCATCCCAGAGGTGGAAGCTGGAGATTTGCCTGTGGCCTTGGAATGCTCAGCACAGGCCCTTTGCAGCACAGGAGTAATGATAAATTCATGAGCTCTGGCAGTGCTGTGTGTGGTGTCACAAACAGAGCCATTCCTCTCTTTTCATCCAAACATGCCAAATTTATTTCTTTCTCTTCTTCTTGTTCCCCGTTCTATTGTATTAGACTGAGATGTAAAATTATTAATAGAATAGTCCATTAATTTTATGATATTTCATTATTCAATTATTTCCTCCATTATTCTTCCACATTAAATCTGAATAATTTATTCAGTGAATTTTGCAAGCAAAATGTTCAATGCATAATTTTCTCCTTTGTTAATATTCTCCCAGTTCTAATTGTCCATGAGAATTTGATCTAATGCTCTCCAGAAGAGCAACCCTGAGACAAAAGGCCCAGCACAGAGCAGTGATGGTGTTGTTCCCCTCTGGGGCTCTCAGTGCTCTGAGTGGGGTGGGAAGGCAGGGGGGAGCAGGCTGTACCTGGCACAGGAGCCAGCACAGCTCCCACTCTGAGTGACAGTGCCATCCTGTAGGAGAGTCAGGGGTAGGACGGTCGGGACGGATGGAGACGAGAGATCTCTGGAGCCAGGTCATGGAATTTGGGGTTTATTGCAAAGGGCCTGGGTGCAGGGCCCTGCTGGGAGCTGCCAAACACAGCTCAGAGCAGGCCTGAGAGAAGAGAGGGGCAGAGAGGATGAGAGGGTAAAGAGCATAAAAGCAAGAGAGGCAAGAAGGGCAAGAGCAAAGAGAGTAAAAAAGGTAAGAGAGTAAGAGAGGCAAAGTTCCCATTACAATACCATAAATCTTCTTCTGTGTTGAGTATTCTGATTCTCACCAACCAATCTAGTACAAGATACAAATCCTATAGCATTTACATACAGCCTATAAGAATCATTACATTACCAGACTGTGTTGCATTTTAAACCCTAAAAACTCCTCTTTGGGCCCCTTCTGCCAAGCTGCAGGGTCTGCTCAAACCCTTGGACCTGTCTGCAAGCAGAGGGTGTTGTTCCATCAAAAGGAGATCACCTTCAGCTGGCCACACCATTGTTTTCCAGTTGTTCAGTAACTGAGGTATCTCAAAGCTTGCTTTCATTTCAATCTCACTTATAGTTTCCATATTCTCAAAATCTTTTGCCAGGCAATCATATTTATACGGCTTTCCTGTTTCATCTTGCCCAACACCATCCCACTGGGGAAGGGAGTGCAGAGCCTTGGGAACAGTGAGTAGGGAAGTGTCCATGTGCCCACCTCCCTTCTCCCAGCAAAGAGCTCTCAGCCCCTTGGGGGGACATCAGAATGGGACAGAAGGAGCTGCAGTGCCACACTGTGCACTGAGCTGGGCTCCACTGCAGAGCCCAGCAGGAGGGGCACTGGGACACATTCCCCAGGTGGGGTCCAACCCCACTCCTGTCACTGAGCTCACACTCTGCCTTTGGGATGTGCTGCAGTTTCCCCTTGCAGCACGTTGGACTTGCTGAGGGCAGCCTGGCCAGCCCCACCCATCCCTGCTGGAATCTGCACCTTGGGCTGTCCTATGGAACAGGAGATCATCACAGAATATCCCCTGAGCTGAGAGGGACCCACCAGGATCCCCCAGCCCAGCCCCTGTCCCTGCCCAGCCCCCCCAGCAGCCCCAGCCTGGGCACCCCTGGCAGCGCTGCCCAAAGGCTCCTGGAGCTCTGGCAGCCTCGGGGCCGTGCCCATTCCCTGGGCAGCCTGGGCAGTGCCAGCACCCTCTGGGGGCAGAGCCTTGCCCTGAGCTCCAGCCTGAGCTGCCCTGAGGAGGCACAGGCTCAGAAGGTGATGGAATGTTCAGGAGCAGCTCAGGGTGTGCTGGGCCACCTCTCACCTCCAGCAGTGTGACCACAGGCTGTGTCCACATCCCACCCCAGCTCTGTCCTGGGGAAGAGGAGATCCCAGCACTGGGCAGTGCTGATGGTAAGAGCAGGATTAAAACCCTCTAGATGTGGCTCCTGACAGCCTGGGGCTGCCCAGGGACCCCTTGAGCCAGGAGAGAGCAGCTCCTTGTGCTGGACATTCAACCTCTTTGGCTTGGACAACACTCCCAGGCACAGGATGGGATTTTTGGGGTGTCTGTGCAGGGCCAGGGCTTGAAGTCAATGACACTGGCAGATCCCTTTCAGTCAGGATACTCTGTGATTCTGTGGCTCTGGTCAGGATGGACTCACAGCCCTCAGCTGCCTTTCCTACACAAGGAGCCCGTGCAGGTGACAGGAGGCCACACCAGCAGGGCAGAGCAGACCTGATCAATCCCCTGCTCCATCATGAACAATATCAACAACTCCTTTGCTAAAAAGTAGGTGAAGTTTTAGCTCCAGCTAGGGTTTGTTTCCAGTTTTCTGCTGTGCCTTTTCAAAAATACCCTCATTTTTTTGAGGCTCATTTTGCCTGGCATCTGGCACATCTGGCATTTGCTGGGAGAACTTCCAGTCTGGGAAGCAGGGGCTGAGCTGAGGAGCGTGGGAGACTGGCAGCACTCAGGCTCTCCCTGACACCAGTGAATGAAATGTAGGAAATAGTAAATAAGGAGCTTTTAAGTCAGAATTAACTCTCAGGCCAAAATTTTGGGGAACTTCAGGAATTCACTGTCCTTTCTATGAAAGCCACAGGCATTGCTGGGATGTTTTTAGCAAATATGAGTAACTCTCACAGTTTCCCAAAAGAAAATTCAGGCAAACTGAGCCCTTTTATTTTCACTGAAAACCATTGACCAGCCAGTCACCTTCCCTGTTCCCTCACCTCAGCTGCCTGTGCTGTTTTATAGCTGAAATCCAGCTAAAATGGGACACAGCAACTCCATATTTAGAGTTGTAGCCAACATGAACTCAGTGTTGGCATCACAACAGCTCCAATTCAGGGAACATTTTCCCTACCCATGTCAATAAATCAGCGGTAGGAACAGTGATAAGAATGGTAAAAATAGAGTCCCCAAACGTAAGTTTTCTGTGGTTAAAGCTAATAGCTGCTGTTTTCTGAAATAACATCTTGCTGCCACCAGCTCAGCAGAAACATAAGGACTGTATCAGCCATTGCAGCGTTCCCAGCAGCCCACATGGAGATTTTCTGATTCATTTGGAAAACAATCTACACAAGCAGACCTGCTTTGAGTCCCCTCGAGGTGGAGGCACTCGAGACACAAAAATGCTGGGGCTGCAGTGAGAACCCAAGGGCAGACTCCCCAGCTCAAACCTCTCTGCCAGACTCAGACCCTGCTCTGCAGGGAGGGGGATGTCCCCTGGAGCCTGCACTGAGCCACAGCCACCTTGTCCTTGGGGGCTGGCCTTTTGGAGGTGTTGAAGATTGCAACGCAAGATGTTTTCCATTGCCATCTGTATGGCAGATTGTCTTTTGTCAAGTGGGCAGTTTGCCTTATCTCTCTCTTTGAGTGACCACAATCACTCCTCCCTCAGGAGGGGACATTGCTGATAATAGCTACTGAATGTCACTGCATGGCTGATAAGAACTATAACATCCCATTGGGAGATGCTCCGCCCAGAGGGAGGAGCCAAGCATTCCTACCCAGATATAATCCAGAGGTTTTGAGACACCAGCACGGCTTCTCCACGGGATTCCCAGAGGAACAGCAGCTGCCTCTGCTCACACTGGATCTTCAGAGGAAGAATCCATCCTTCTCTACAGATCCCTGCTCCAACAGAACCACCCCTGACACTGCAGGAGGGCTGCAGCCACAATTCCAATGGGACTGGCACCAACACCCTGACCCACAGGGTGTCAGGTTGGGTTCTGACTCTGTCGGTGTTGTTCTAGCGCACTGCATTGTTTATCATTTTATTTTCTTTCTTTCTTCCCTAGTAAAGAACTGTTATTTCCTGCTCCCATATTTTTGCCTGAGAGCCCCTTAATTTAAAATTTATAGCAATTCAGAGGGGTTGGGAGGTTTTACATTCTCCATTTCAGGGGAGGCTCCTGCCTTCCTTAGCAGACTCCTGGCTTTCCAAACCAAGACAGGAGGGGACAAAGCCAGCCCTGTGTCCCTCCAGGGAGCTCTGCTTTCTGCCCAGGGTGTCTGAGCTATGGCTGCTGCCCTTGGCTTGGTGCCCATGGGGGCTTCTCTCAGCAGACCTGAGCTCTGCAGGGCACAGAAACTCATTCACAAAGTGCTCAGGAGGGAGAATGTTCCCAGCACTGCAGATCCTGGGCTGGGGAAGCACAGGGCAGGAGCACCAAGGGAAGAGTTTCACACCCCTAAAGGACCTCAGCCCCTTGGGTTTGTCAGACCTGCAGGACAGCATTAAAGGTGTTGTCAGGTGCTTGGGCTTCCCCTTCCCCTGCCTTGTCCAAACAGATGCAAAAAATCCGCCAAGGAGAGAATGTTCATTTAAAGGCTTCACACATTGTCCCTGCCAAAAGCAAAGTGTGAGGATTGCAACCAAATTTAGCCCATATGCTACAGGCAGCAGAGACTTGGAGCTAAATTCCCTCAGTAGGAAGCCCCCTGTTTTTAGGAACTGTGAAGAAAACACAATGTGTAGATGAAAAATTATATTTTCCATGCTACACAGAAACCACCTGAATCCTGCCCTGGATGCAGGGTGTGAGCTGGGGACTGAGAGCAAGGAGTTTGCACAGAGCTTTGGGTGGGGATCTCACTTGCATTTATCTAAAATGTCTATCTAAAACAATCTAAAAATAGTTTTCTTCCTTAGGTTTAGGTATGGAGCTCATAGCAGAGAAAAAAACCAAAAAATAAATGAAGAGGACATTAATTAATTTTGTTAGTATAATTTCATAAGAGGAACAAACAAGATATTGCTGGAATAGTGGTATCTGCTGAGCACTGACTGCAGACACAAGGACACTAAAAGGGAACATGAGCTTTTTTAATTGAAATTGAAAAGCAGAAAACAGCCCTGCTACTTACTGAGCAGTGCAGAGAACTTGGGAATCCACCTCGTACTTTGGAGCCATTAATTATTGCTTAATTAGAGCAAGGAGCATTTGCAGGATATGTGATAGCAGATAATGGCTGATTCTCCAGAGGGGTTTGGGTCTGGGTACAGAAATAACAATTATTGCACAAAGGGCAGCTGATTTTATTGGGAAAGGAGAAGTATCTGATCAGGTTCATGGACAGGGAATATCTTCATGTGGTTGGGCCAACACCAGTCCCAGGGAATCTGGAGGAATGAAGGGGGAAAGGAGGGGAGGTGCAGGAGGAGGTCTGGGGACAGGAGGTGACCTGCAGGTCTGGCACTCCCTGAGGGGGATGGAGGAACCTCCCTTCTCATGAACACCATCCTTTAAGGAAGCACCCAGATTTCTGTGTGCTCACCTTGGTTTGGGGCTGGCCCTGGGCTGTGAGGGGTGGGATGGAGCAAATCAAACACAAGCAGCAGGTTTGGTTTCAGACTCAACAACAGAGCAAGGGCAAACCCCTCCCAAAGTGTCACTTTGGGTACAGTGGTGTCTCCAGGTGGGTATGGGATATGGGACAGGCAAAGAGGCCCCAATGACACCCTTTGATTGTGGCCTCCTTAAGGAGACAAAAAAATTTCTTTATGTTCATCAGGAAACATCCATCTAAAACTGGGTATTGAGTCAGATATGAGTTGCAAAATAACTTTGATTTTCTTCTTTGCCTATACTTTCCACAGTGTATTTTAAAAGAAGGTGCAGCTCACTTTGTCCCACCTCTCCTGTCTCCAACCACCCCTTTAACAGGGACCAAGTGTCTCAAGGTCTGTGAAAACCATCCTATCCCCACAGCTCCTCTGACAGATTTGGGTGTTTCCCTCCTGCAAATCAGGACTCTGTCCCAAACCCTGTCTTAGTTTGGACAGCTGTCTGCTAAGGAAGGCAGGAGCCTTCCTTGAATAGAAAATGCAAACCCCTTCCCTCTGAATTGTTATAATTTTGAAATTAAGGGGTGTTCTCAGGGAAAGATATGGGAATGGGAATAACAGTTCTTTACTAGGAAAATTAAAATAAAAATGTAGTAATACAAACAAAACAAAACATTGACAAAGTCAGACCATGCCTGCCCCCTGTGTGCCAGGGCGGTGTCCCAGCCCCATCCATGGGGGCTCAGCCCTCCTGCAGTGCCAGCTGTGGCTCTGCTGCAGCACGGATCCTGCACAAGGGGGGAGTTTTCCTCTGCAGCTCCAGGGCTGCTGCAGATGGGCCTGGGCTCCCTCTGGCCATGCAGGGCAGCAGAAAGCTGCTCCTCTGGCAATGCAGGGGGCAAAGGCTGCTGTGCTGTGCCAGGCTCAGATTGGATCCAGGTAGGAATGCTTGGCTCCTCCCCTGGGCGCAGCATCTCCCCATGGGATGCTGGAATGGGATCAGCCCTGCAGGGACACTCAGTGGCCATGGACAGCAGAGATCTCCTGGAGGGAGGGTTGGTGTGGGAGAGATAAAGAAACAACTGCCCATGGACAGCAGAGAACTGCCCCAGCTCTGACAGGAATTGAACACACACCTATCTTACAACCCAGAACAACCCCAAAACTGCCTGCAGAGCTCTGTGTCTGAGCCATCATTGCTCTTGGGACATCCCTTCCTCCCCTAAAGTTTGCCCTGCTGTTTAATTTAAAAAGAGCAGCCCTCCCTCTCCCAGCCTGGCTCCACAGCCCAGGTTTTCTGTCCCCTGCAGCAGCACAGACTCTCTGTGCAGCCTCACTGCCCTCCCTGCAGTTTCTGTTCCCCTTTTCAAACCACAGCTCTTTCACTTGAGGTTTGAGCAGCACTTTGTGTGAACATGTGAAACTTCTGCGGAAACATTTGATCAGTTGTTGCCTCAAACCTTTCACAGTTCTCAGTTTCATCACAAAGGTGGCAACACCATGGTTGCATTTCAGGATTTCTCCACCTCCCAGTTGGAAGTAAAATCCTGGCCCTCAAATGCAGGACCCAAAGCCTAACTTGGGACTTTCTTCACATTTCTCTTGCTTTAGTCCTCAAAGTCCCCAGAATTGTCAGATTCTCCACTGAACCACACTCACCTACCAGTTCTGTCGCAGCAGTAATTCCATGAGCTCATTCCAAGGTCACAGAGTAGATCAGTGTGATCTGCTCCAAGGTGGAGTCCTGAATCCCCCTGTGCCCTCCCCAGGCCCCACAGACCCCTCTCAGCACAGGCTGTGCCTGATTTTCCTGGCTCAGTCTAGCTCCTTGCAATTCCTGCACTAATCCCCATCTTTTCCAGCTTAAATAATAATTTCCCAGGAGGAACTGAATCAGATCCTCTGCTGAAGTCCATGCAGAGGGATCTGCATTGCCTTTGCCTGCAGGATCTAGTATTTAATTGAAGGAGGGGACTGGGTGAGCCTGCCTTGATCTGCCCAGGATAAATACCTGTCCTGTTCCCTCTTACTCTCTACCTTCACTTCTTTCATCTTTCTCTGGAAATTTTTAACTCCCACAGGTTCAAATGCTGTTCCTGCTGTTTGCACACCACCTTTTGCAGATCACACAGAATCTCACTGTATTAAATGCACTGACTCAGGCTTTTTCCTCGAGCATGGCACTGTCCAGTGCCAAACCCTCCTCCATCAGCCTTTTCTAAAGCTGCTCTGTTGTTGTGGAGCTGCTGCACCTCATCACTTTAAGCTTTGATCCCAGCTGACTCTCTGGTAATCCCATGTCCATCCTCATCCCTCTTCTCCATAAACCCAACTCCACCTTTTCCTGTAGGATCCCACAACACGACAGGATCCTCCTCTGCTCTCCTCACCTGTCCCACAGAGCCTCCTTTGTAGCTGAGCCCTTTGCTCCCACCCTGAGACCTCACCATCACTGCTCTGATCCTTCCTGAGATTGTTATTTGTGGAGCCACCTGGGAATTTCCCCCACCTACTCTTCCCTTCACCTTGTACTGAGTTGCAAATTCCACGGTTTTGCCCCTTTGGCTTAAAAAATCCCACACCTCTACATTCAGTTCCCTGGGCTTTTGTGGCCAGCTGACTTCACTAAATAATTTTATTCCATTTCTCCTTACTTGCCCTTTACGAAACCAACCCCCACTTGCAGGCTTAGTTGGTTGGGATTTTTTTTCCCTTTCCCTTTAATTCAGACTGAATCAACCCCTGGTCAGAAAATCCAAGGTTATTTTCTATAACCACCTCCTCTATAGACTCTTCACCCCTTGCCAAAACCATGGCTAAAATAGCATCCACCTTTAACTGCTTCCATGACTAATTGATGCAGAAAGTGGTCATTTCCACCCAGAATTACCTGGCTCCCTCTATTAATAGGATCATTGATCTCCACTCTGTACTCTGTAAGATGATGCTTCTCTGCCATGTTCTGGTCACCAGAGCTTCCAGGCTGAGCTCTGGAATTGTCTTTACAGAGAGTCCTGAATGGATTTTGTGCTGACTTTGAGTGCTGGCACACAGATTTAGGGAGAGCTACAAGGAGATCTACAATTCACTGCTCAGGGAGTCACAGCTGGCTTTGGGTGGGGAGGAACAGTTAATCCCATGCCATGCCATGCCACCCCATCCCATCCCATCCCATCCCATCCCATCCCATTCCACCCCTGCCATGGCAGGGACACCTCCCACTGTCCCAGGTGCTCCCAGCCCTGTCCAGCCTGGCCTTGGGCACTGCCAGGGATCCAGGGGCAGCCACAGCTGCTCTGGGCACCCTGTGCCAGGGCCTGCCCACCCTCCCAGGGAACAATTCCCAATTCCCAATATCCCATCCAGCCCTGCCCTCTGGCAGTGGGTGCCATTCCCTGTGTCCTGTCCCTCCAACCCTTGTCCCCAGTCCCTCTCCAGCCTTCTTCTAATCCCTCTTTAGACCCTGGAAGATTTCATATTAGAAAAGTACCAAAAGTCTGTCCAAATTGCCCAAATCTCCCTAATGCAGCTTTGCCATGGGATGGGCAGTTACAGCTGAGATTATCTGTAAACAAAACTTTGACAAACCCATCAGACCCTGAGTGAGCAGTGATTTTCCAGTACAGATTTTAAATCAACCATTCCTGTTTCAGTCCCTCACCCACCTTGTCCAGTGCTGGACAGACCCTCCAGGAGCAGGCACAGCACATTGGCAGAGGCAGGGCAGGAATCAGCCACTGCTTTTTGCTCTTCTCGTCCTTAAACACGGCATTTATTAGCAGCAATACCGGAGGAAGATAAAATCCAGATACAGAGACCATGGCTGTGTCATTTTAACAGACCCTTAACTTCAATTTCCCAGCTTAGCAGTATTTAAATCACTCTTTAACTCCTCAGTCAAGTGAGTGCAAAGCAGAATGAGATTATTCCATGTGTACCAAGCCTTGTGCTCCCAGAACTGCAAAAGGGACACAATTTGGCTTCAACAGGGGACATCTCCTGCCTACTTCCATATTCCCCAGGTGACATTTGAGGTAGACAAGCTGTGGCAGTGTCCCCACCGAGGTCTCAGCATCCAGAAGGATGGAGCTTCATCTCCCTGCCATCATCTCTGCCTGTGGGACCCAGGTGGACTCTCAGGCCCTGAAAAATCTCTGATTTCTGCAGAGCTCCTTCTGCTTGCCTCTGGACCACTAGAGGGGGGTGCCTGTGCTGCTGAGAGCCCAGCGCTGCCACTTTAAAGCGTTTGGAGATAACATGCAAACATCAAACAGGGACTCGAAGCCGTGTTCCCCGGCTGACAAATGGCAAATGAAATATAAAATAAAAGCTGTCAACTAACAAATGCACTGCTGCTGAGGGGATGGGGAGCTGGGGAAGGAGTGACATGGAGGGGAAGGCTCTGGGTGATGCTGAGGAAGGAGCTGGGGGTGATGTGGCACAGAAGGGAGGTGGAATTGAAGCAGAAAAGGTGCCAAATCCTCAGAAATTCCCTGAAAATTCCCAGAAAATTCCCTGAAATGCCCTGAAAATTCCACACCTGTCTTGTCCCGAGTATCATGAGTCCCCCAAAGCCAGGCTTTTCCCTGCCTGCATCCCCTAGGCCAGCTTAGCAAAGCTGTCCCCAGGGCTGAGGGTGGGGACAAGGGGAGCTGCAAGGTGGCCACAGGGCTGTGTCTGCCGTGTGGCTCCCACGGGGATCTCATCACTGTCCTTTGCTCTTATCAGTGGCTGCCCTGTGAGCAGGGAGGGGTCAGGCAAGGACCAGGATCTGCTCCAGCAGTGGCACCACAGGAATGGGCATTCCCTGGCAAATTGCAGCAATTCACCCTGCACAGGAGGCAGAACTTCTGCTCTGGGCAGTGCCCAGCCCTGAGCAGAGCCCAGGAGGGGCTGCAGTCTCCTCCTGGGGATGCTCAAACCATCTGGACACAATCCTGAGTGTGCTCCAGGGGACCCTGGGTGAGCTGCAGAGGTTCCCCCCAGCCTGAGCACTCTGAGATCCTGTCTGTGGTGGCCCAGACCTGGGTTATTCTCCTTTGGGACAGAGGAGGAACCCCCAGCAGCAGGTAAAGAGCAGGGAGAGGAAACAGGGATGGAGTGAAAGTCAGGGAGGACCTGCCTGTGTGGAGAACAGTCCCAAATTCCAGAACTGAATGAAATTTCCTGTTGTATCACCTTGTCCCCAGTTTTATCAAACTGAATCCACCTGTGGATGTGCTTTGCCCTCTGTGGCACGGAACAGTGTCACTGTCACCATTCCCACGTGCAGGGAGCTGCTGTCAGGTGTTCCCTGCCACATCCATCCACCCTTCCCTGCCTGTGTTGTGGGGGATGTACAGCAATTAACGCCTCACACTTGTGACTGTTTCCTGGTTCTTGCTTTTTCTTTCATATATTATTCATTTTTCCTACTTGTAGTCGATGTTTGCAAGTCTCCCTGCTTTGAGCTGTGAAGAGAGCACTGGGCTTGAAATGCTTGATGGTGGTGACGTGTGGGCTCCTTTGTGTTTGCCTGAGCACTTTTGAGGGAAGGGGAATTGATGAGGCAGGAGGAGAGGGGTGGGAGCTGGGATCCAAAGTGCATCCCTGCCCCTTGTCTTGGTTTGAACAGACAGGTGTCTGCTAAGGAAGGAGCCTCCCTTGAAATGGAAAATGTTAACCCCCTCCCTCTGAATTGTTATAATTTGAAATTAAGGGGCTCTCAGGGAAAGATATGGGAATGGGAATAACAGTTCTTTACTAGGAAAACTGAAAAAAAACCCCAAAAAAATCCTTCAAGAGTCAGAGCATGCCCTGCCCCCTGTGTGTCAGGGCGGTGTCCCAGCCCCATCCATGGGGGCTCAGCCCTCCTGCAGTGCCAGCTGTGGCTCTGCTGCAGCACGGATCCTGCACAAGGGGGGAGTTTTCCTCTGCAGCTCCAGGGCTGCTGCAGATGGGCCTGGGCTCCCTCTGGCCATGCAGGGCAGCAGAAAGCTGCTCCTCTGGCAATGCAGGGGGCAAAGGCTGCTGTGCTGTGCCAGGCTCAGGTTGGATCCAGGTAGGAATGCTTGGCTCCTGCCCTGGGCGCAGCATCTCCCCATGGGATGCTGGAATGGGATCAGCCCTGCAGGGACACTCAGTGGCCATGGACAGCAGAGATCTCCTGGAGGGAGGGTTGGTGTGGGAGAGAGAAAGAAACAACTGCCCCATGGACAGCAGAGAACTGCCCCAGCCCTGACAGATGGGGATAGAACACACAGCCCCATTTCCAACCTGAGACACCCCTGGATCCATCCCCTGCTCTCATCCCACTCCTGCCCACTCCATCTCTTCCTCAGAGATGCTGAGGAAGGGTGAGACTTAAATGCTTTTAGATAATGGATTTTTTAAATACTTTCTGCAATTATCTGTCCTAAAAGGCCCCTTGTAGTGCAAAATACCCAAATTTTGTTCAGCCAAAATACAAAAATCTGATCTCTGTGTCAGAGAATCACGGAATATCCTGAATTGGAAGGAACCCATCAAGATCACGGAGTCCAACTCCTGGCCCTGCTCAGGACACCCCAAAAATCCCACCCTGTATTCTGTGGCATTAATTTGATTTCTTAATTCAATTTGCTTCTCACTTCTGCAGTTTTAAAAAAAAATCTATTCTTGTAGGATCTTTTAACAAAAGCAGAGAAATTATTTTTTTAAGATTTATTTCCCAAAAGCTCCATGTGAATACACACCTCCATCAGCACCCAGAACAACCCTGGGGGTGCTGGGATTTCCTGGAGAAGATGGACCAGACTCCATTTCCAGCCAAAGTGAAACTGATATCAGAAGGAATATTAATAGCACAGACTTCAATATAACTTTTATTTGGAATCTGCCAGGCAGTGATTTAAAAATGCAACATCTGAGAAGACATTTTCCTCTCAGCATTTAAACAAGGGTTTGAAATTCAGTTCACACATCACCGACGTCACTTGAACACAGGACCTGACATTTATTTCACCTGGAGCTGCTGAGCCCTGGTGAAAGCAGGGACTGGAGAGCAGAGCTGGCCACAATTGCATTAAAAAAATCCTGCTTTTAAATTTCTGAAACACATGACATGAGATTTGAAGGATCTGCCTTCAGTGTTAGACACACTCAATATTCAATAAAATCTGATTATGGCTCAAGCATCAACATCCTGTTCTTTCAAACAGATTGCCAGAGAACAGAAGGTTTGTCTGAAGATTTTTGAGGCAGGAACGTGTTCAGGGGTAATTCTTGCTTTTGCCAGAAGAATGAAACCCTGGATTTCAGCAGATTTTGGACAGTGGGAAGGCAGAGCTGAAAAATTTCTCTGATTTTTGCACCAAAATGCCACAAATAACCTTTGTTAATTTGCCCAAAACTGAAGAAAATACACCCTCACCAATTATTTTCCTTCAGCAACACTCTCAGTGTGCTCTTTACTCTTTCAGCCATCCCTGGGCAGCACTGGAAGTGCTGATATTCCTATTTATGATTGCTGTTATCACCTCAGAGGAGGGGGTTTGCCCATTCTCACTGAGATTTTGGTCAATGTGTTCAGGGCTGGGGGATTTTGTTTTCATGTCCCCAAAAGCTCCTCCAGGAAGAGCTGAATGCCACAAGTCAGATCCCACCCCCCTGGGGCATTGCTTTGGTCAGCTCTGTCCTGAAGGAATAATTCTGTCCCAGTGGATCAAATCCCACTCAGGGAACAGGCTGGGATTATTTTTGCCATTTCACCTATGAGGGCCAGACTGCAGTGGGCAGCTGGTGCCACCAGGCAGGTCTGGCAGCAGCAAAATCAGGTTTTTTTGAAGGATATCAGTTTTATATCTGCATTTTACTCCTGTGGCTTTGCAGCTGGGGAGGAATTTTAAGCAGGATGGAGACTGGAAGGACCTGGCAATGATAATTAATGTGAGAGCTGGGACTTGTCTGTGTGAGAAAACAATAACAAATTTAAAACAATAACAAATTTAAAGCATTTGGGCTCTGTCTGGAGCAATCTGTAGGTTTGGGATAATTCTGTTAAAAGGCCTAAAAATCCTGAGCAGGAGATGCTCAGTGTGCTTGGATCCACAGAAAATCCAAGGAGAAGGAAAAGCTGTCTTGAACAAAACACAAAACCCCCAATAAAAATGAAAAACTTTTATTTTTCTGACAGAAAATTGTAGTGAGACCAAGAAATGTGGGGAGGTTTAAAAGGATCCTGGGGTGGAGCAACCAGGATTTCTCTGGGTGTTTTGCAGCTCCGTGATGCCACAGGTTTGGGCTTTGCTCTGCATGACCCAACTGGAGATGGTTCCTGTCTTGTTTTACACAGGACCTGCACTTGGCTTCACACTGGAGCTCCTGCACCTAATTCACCTAATTCCCATCACCTGCAGGGCAAAATCCAATGGGATGGAGGAGGCATTTGATGACTCTGACCCTAAAAATCCTCAAAATGCAGCAGAAGCTCAGCACTGAAACCATTCAGAGGCCACTTTGCCACTGTTGGGAGAAGCTTGAAGGGGCAAAATCAGCTTTTAACAGAAGCTTGGCTTGGTGTGAGGCATTGCCCAGACCCTCAGGCCCCATCAAGGAAGGTGTGATGGCAGAAATGGGTTCTCCTCTACTGGGGGAGCCAAATCATTTCATATTAATGATCACCAGGGTTTTGTGCTCGGTGCAGACGTGCCTGGAACTACAGAAACAGCTCCAGGGAGTTGCAAGGTGTACAAAAAAATTACATTAGAAACTGTCCAAATTGGAATAATTTAAAGAGAGTTAAAAAAGGGCATTCAAGAATAGACTTGTTCTAAATGTCTCCATGCTGATTTCTCTGCCTCCAAATGTGAGGTACAGGTATTTGTGGAGTTAGAAGTAGGTCAGTTATTTTTGTCACTCATTATTACTTGTGAAAAATGTGTGTAGCAAACGTACCAACATTCTGTAGCAGCTGAATTTGGGACGCTGGCATTTCTCTTACACGAGTTTGGGGTGGAAATGACACCATTTCCTCATTGCAGTGTGAAAGGCAGTGATTTCCAGAGTGCAGCCCTGTGAAACCCCACTCTGCTGTCATGGAAATGCCATGCAAGAATCTCTGGGTCAATTTGCAGTCTCAGGGGAGCTGGGGGCTCCTTCCTGGAGCTCTGTGAGGTTTGGGTCTTACCTGGGCCACAGGATTGGGTTTTTTGATGGTGTTTGCAGAATGAGTTTGGCCGCAGGAACAACAGTCTTTTCAGAGTTGAAGCTTTCAACAATTCTCCAGTGGGCTCCAGTTTTGTTAACCAAGAGAATCATGGAATCCCCTGAGCTGGAAAGGACCCACAAGGATCATTGAGAACAGCCCCTGTCCCTGCCCAGCTCCCCCAGCAGCCCCAGCCTGGGCACCCCTGGCAGCGCTGCCCAAAGGCTCCTGGAACTCTGGCAGCCGCGGGGCCGTGCCCATTCCCTGGGCAGCCTGGGCAGTGCCAGCACCCTCTGGGGGCAGAGCCTTGCCCTGAGCCTTGCCCCAGCCTGAGCTGCCCTGGCCCAGCCCCAGCCGTGCCCTGGCTCCTGTCCCTGGCCCAGAGCAGAGATGGGAGCTGTCCCTCCTCTGTCCCTCGGAGTGAGGTCTCTCCTCACAATCCCAGAGCCCTCAGCTGCTCCTCACAAACCCCTCCAGACCCTTTCCCATCCCTGTGTCCCTCCTTTGGACACTCTCTCATGCCTTAATATATTCATTTTATCAAGGTGCCCAAACTGCTCCCATGGCTTGAGGTGAGGCTGGCCCTGGACAATCCCTCCCTGGCCTGGCTGCTCAAGCTGGGCCTGGTGCCCCCAGGACAGGGATGGACCCCTCAAACGGGAGCACAGCTGCTCTGGAGATGGGGAGGAACCTGCTCCAGGCTGGTTTCTGTCTCTGTCAAGCTGGACATGGACATTTCCATGTGATTGAGAGAGAGATGGAACTCCAGCAGCACCAGCAGGGTGTCCCACCTCCCCTGGGTGCAGGCAGGGTTCCAGCCCCACCGAGCAGTGGCCAGCAGTGATTCCTGAATCCCACCCACTGCAGGGGCTCTGGCTGGAGAATTCCTGGCACTTCCTTTCATGAGGGGCTCAGCACAGGGTGGGAAGAGCTCTTGGAGGAGGTGCTGCCCCCTGAACTTGTGCAGAGCACACAGAGGCCTGTCCTGAGGGCACCCAGAATTCCAGGCCTTGTGTGGTGGGATGAGCTGCGAGCCCAGAGAGGTGGAACTGAAACAGAATCTGGGCAGGGTCAGGATAAAGGAACTCTTTTGAGACAGGGGTCAGGATAAAGGAACTCTTTTGGGACAGGGTCTCTTTGCTCCTGCTTTTTCCCAAATGCTGGGTTCATCTTCTGCATCACTGCCTTGGAGGGGAAGCTGCCTCTCCATGCTCACAAAGGAAAAGAGAAATTTTTTTCTCAGGGAAGAAAATGTTTTTCTCAGGAAAAAGAAATTTTTGTTCCCTTTTTTACTTTAAAATACAACAGAAGCCAACCCTGTGTTAGGAATATCCTGATGGAGAACCCCCTCTTGCTCTCTGGCTGCTTTTGCTTCCAGCACTACAAACTCTGGTGGATCCATGGAATAGTTCAGCAAGAATGGGGGCACTTTTGGGTGCAGAATATTCACAGAACTCCAGAAAATGCCTATGGGAGGGTGAGGTGACCCCCAGGGCATCAGTGGGATCTCCCTGAGGCTCTCTGGGGTGTGCAGGGATGGAGGGGAGGGTCTTTTCCTGCCCCCAAGTCTCATTTTTCAGTAGCAAAGTGGATCTTCCATCGCTCTTTCTGTGCTGACAACGAGAACTTCACCACTCTTCAAAAGAAAATTTTAGCTATTTTTCACATTAGATGAAGAAATTCTCTTCACTTCCTCATTTCAAATAATTTCTTGGGACTCTGCTTCTTCCTTGGAGAAAAAGACAAAAAGGAAAAAAACCCAAAATAAAAGAGTTTTCTGCATCTTGCACTGCAGCCTGTGAAAATCCTGGCCCCGAGGCTAAATTGTGACGCTGAGTCTCTCTGAGTGATCATTTACTGCATTTTCTTTCGGGAGTTTTAAATTTCGTGTCATTCAACTTCAGAGAATATTCTTTTGCTGTTCCAAATATGAAAATAATGAATCAGAAAATTATTTCTTTCCTCCAGACCATTCATTATTTCCCATTCCCTTCCCTGGTCCCACTTCTTTTGCTCTCCTTCAACACTTAATACCCCCCATCTTTGAAGTCCCTTCACAAGAGCCCCTTCTCTCTGTAATACCTGTTTTCAGAGGGAGTTCTGCTATTCAGAGGTGCCTAAGGCTGATCCTCAAAGAGGTTTAAACATCTAAATTCCACCGAAATTGAGGCGAATGAGCTTTCTAAATGCTTTTGAAAAGCCGGGGCTTGTACTGCTCCATTAGGTGCATTTGAAAGCCCAGAGCTGAATGCAGCCGTGGGGATGTCACACAGACAATCTGGGCAATGGTTTTAGGATGTCCTTTGGATTTATTTTATTTTTTTTCCCCCCAGTTTTTCCAAAAAAATATCACTCAAAAGGCATTTAGAGAAAATCATCGAGTCCATTTGGACACGCTCTCAAAGTGAATCTGTAATTTCCCTACAACAGCTGTGTGTGAAAAATTCTTTGAAATATTCCCTCCCTTAAAAAGCAGAGAAGTTGTCCAAAACCCGAGAAATTGCAGACAAAATGAGGGATTTTTCTCACCAGGCAAAGGCAGCATTTGCTGTTGAGAACTTGTGAGCTCTTGTGAGCCCTGGTGCTCATGGCCTTTGGCAACCCCTGGGCTCGATTTTCCCTCTGGAATCTCCCATTCCTAAATATTTTCCATCTCTCCAATTTCCCCTTTCCTGTTTAGACCATTCCACTCATCTGATTTGATATTAATGTACCTGAGAAGGAGAAGTTGAACTTATTTCTAAGACTTGGGCTTTGTCACCATCAGTGGTTGTACAACTCCAGCAAGAAAATTTGGCTGAGTATAAAATATATTTTTTTTTAATTTATTTCCAAGCTCAAGGAAAATCCTGGCTGTTCCAGTCAATGGTAACCAAACCCCAATTAAACCAACACAGCCAGAAAGAGAGGAAAAAACAAAAGATTTTCAGTGCTGCAGAAAGAAAATATTCTGAGAAAGCCAGAGGGGCAGGATTGAGGAGGGAACATCACCTGCATGAGAAAGGAAACCCGGAGTTCCTTTATCTGAGCAGGAAAGCAGCACTCCTCTTAATTATGTAGGAATTGGAGGAATCCTGCTTCCCTTGTGGCTCGGTCCTAGGAAAGCTATACAAAAGGTGCAACCTTCCAAAAGCTTTGGCAAATCCCTGTTTTCACAGGCTTAAAGCTGGAAATTGCAGCTTGGGAAAAAAAAAAAACCAAACAAAAAAACAAACGGAGGGTGAGGAGGTGCAGAGGAATAGAGGAAAATTAGAGGAATAAAACCTTCTTGTAGCATTTTTTTTTGCCTGTGGCTTTTGCTTTGCTGACAAGCAACAAAATCTGCCCCTAGCAGGACTCAGGATTTTGGGTGGGTTATCACCCCCATTTCCAGCCCTGCATGGGTTGGAACGTGTCACATCCTTCTCTTGGGCTTGCAGGGAGGTAAAAGCTGGCTGGAATCTGTATTTCTGCTGTGGGTTTTAAAAATAAAACCAGAGCAGGCTAATTCCAGCCATCAGTCCTCGTTTTCAGGCTGGGCTTTCCTCTGCTGCAGCCCCACAAAGCATTTTTAATAACCGAGATGAAACTTCAGACTGTGACCTATCACATCATATTGCATCAGTCAAATTGTGTTACATTCAATAATAAACTCCTGCCACTGATGTTCCCCAACGTGACAAGCCAAATAGAAACCTAGAGCTGGAGAATTCAAAGAAAAGTGCAGTTTTGATAAGCCAAGATCTTAAAAATATCTGAGCTGCTTTTGATGGGGATTCGTAGATTTATTCTGAAGTCTAAAACCCTTGGAGAAATTGGCCTGGCTGTGAGCAGGAATATTTTTCTAGACAGTTTGGAGGATATGTGTCCTATAATTGCTTTTAAAATAAACTTCAGCTACTGTTTCTACAAAAACAGCAATTCCTGGCATGAAGTGGGTTGTGAAAAAACAAGAAAAGCAGGACCTAAAACTGTCTCCTGAAATTTAGACTGACATTATCTGGATTAATAAACAACCAATAATTAATCCAAATATCTGGTTTCAGAGTGCTCCAGAGTCAATTCTGTCAAAATAAGAATGGGTGAAAATGGATGGAAAAATCAGAGCATTTCTGGTTTTTCATTGTCATGTGGTTCAGTGACAAAATTACTTGCAGGGGAGTTTTTAGTAAAGGGAAGAAAAATCTCATCAATCAAAGCAAACCAGCTCATTTTGGGAAGAACATTTTGGTAGTTTTGCATTTGGAGAACTTCCCTCTGTTGGGACACAGAGTCAGCTTTCAAGGGAGTGCAATGAAAATATCAAATCCTTCAACTTGGAGCTGAAATAAAAACTCAGGTATTTGCAAAGTCATCATTCCTTCACAAGGCCTGGCTTCATTTTATTTAGAATCTTGGAATGGTTTGGGTTGGAAGTGACCTGAAACCTCTTCCAGTGCCACCCCTGCCATGGCAGGGACACCTCCCACTGTCCCAGGCTGCTCCAGCCCTGCCCAGCCTGGCCTTGGGCACTGCCAGGGATCCAGGGGCAGCCACAGCTGCTCTGGGCATCCTCCCAGGGAAGGTTTTTTCCCTCCTATTTACCCCAAATTTCCCCTCTTTTAATTTGAACCCTTTACTCCTTTCCCTATTGTTGTTTTCCTACACCCCCTGTATTTTAAGGATGTGCACAGGATGAATTTCAGAGCTGTGTGGGCTGAGCAGAGTCATTCCCAAAATGTGAATGTCTGGGCTAAATGGTTACAAAATGTGGTAGAATCGTGTGGCTTCAAATAATTCCATATCTTGTATGTATCAGGCAGAACCGTTCCCAAAACCCTAAATTTATAAACTATTTTGCACCTGCATTTGAGAGATGTTTGTGCATTAAGGTTGCAGATTCAGGGAATCCCTGCTAAAATCTCCTGTCTAAGAGAATACATCTCTTTCTGACCAGGAGGTCCATCCAAATTACAAAATCATCAATATTTTAATCTGGGAAAAATTCCTGTTGCCTGTTATTTTGGGAAGTGCTTGGGGTCAAAACCACTTGGCAGCAGCGGCTTCCCTGGAAATGCATCCAGAGCTCTGTTCCCCTGTTCTGGGGTCCTCATTCCCCTCAGTGTTAAACAGAACTGGTTTCCCACAGTTTTAAGACAGGGGAATGAGGTCATAAATCACAAATCCTGAGTCATTCAAAGGAAAAAATAGTGTTAAAACTCCAAATTTTTACTGCAAAAACGAAGGAAAAAAATTGAAAACAACCAAAGTTTGAAATTTTTATTTACTGGATGCTTTGGCATCTACTCAGAGTACTTCTGTGTTAATGAGGGGAAAAATCACACATAGTGTATCCATTGTTTCGTGCTCCTTTTCCTTTATTTCATACGAAAAAGAGAAAAGAGATTGATTGAGCTGAAATTTCAAGCCAATCTCAGGGGATTAGTTTCATATTCACTTAGTTTCCTGTAAAGCTTCTGCATTTATAGTTATTTTTAAAGAAAAACTAAACTGAAGGTTGAAAGCCATTAGCAATAACTCACTTGGATTTTAACTCATTCTGATGTTTACTTATTTTGATTTTAATGCACTCTGATATTCTTCTGCCATTTGCTGGCACATTTCCATGTATTTAAGGAGCTGAATTGTTCTGATTTGCCAGTCTGGAGCAGGAAGGAGCTCAGAGCACCAGACCTACTGAGGACCCAAATTCCTTAAGATTGAATTGAATTTGTTATCTATTGATAAAGGTTTGGTTTAACCCCTTCAGGAGTATTGCCTTCATCCAGCCTGACAAAAATGCCTCCAAACTCACCTCAGAGTTCCTTGATGGCCATAAAATCTGAGGCAAAAGGAGCAGGGATATTTTTAATAGCCTGGAATGCAGAGCAGGTTGCACCCCACAGTGATGCCCTGGGTGATGGAGGCTGTGTGTGACCATCTCTGCCCTTCCCCTGTCCAGGAGCTGCTTTTAGAGCCTGCACATCCATTTGGAGAGCAAAGTCTCCAGAGCTGCTGTCTCCAGCAGGGATGCTCAGCAAGGCATAATTATAATAATAATAAAAATAATGAGTGTGGCTAATTCAGGCTGTGGGGGCTCAGCAGCTCCAGCAGGAGCAGGGAGGGTGGGTTTTGTCCAGCACCATCACTGCAGAGCACACAGAGCCAGAGGGGATTCCTGGGAATGCAAACCCTGAGCAGTGGGAGGCTGTGGGGATGAGGGGACAGCCATGGGCTCTTCCCTCCTGTCCTAGGGTGACATTATGACGCTTGTATCTCCATTCATGTGTTCTATTTATGCTGGATATCTGTTCTGTGCCTTCAAGACTGGCTCTGAAGAGTGAAAGTTTTGTTTGGGTTTTCTTATCAGCCTGGTGGGACACAGAGACAGGGCAGTACATGCTGCTGCTTTCGCTTTTTTACTTTTGCTTTTTGCTCTGCTCTTGCTTCTGCTCATTAGTTAGTTTAGCTAAACAGTCCAAATTTCTTCCTGGACTGTTTCTCCTTTCCCTTTTTTGGACCTACTCGAGCCTGCTCCAGTCTGGGATCTGGGAACACCGAGAGTTTGCACCTTGTGGCTGCAGCAGCTGCCCCAGCACAGGAGGGACTGAGAACAGAGTGACCACCCCCAGAGAGACTTTCTGAATTTGTCATCTTTTTCAGAGCAGTGACAGAGTGGTGTCACCTGGTATTGTTCATTCTGTGTGCTGGGGGTGCTGTGCCTGTTAAATAAACAGGTTTTGTGTGCTGGGGGTGCTGTGCCTGTTAAATAAACAGGTTCTTTCCACTTCTCTCCAAGGAATCCTTCCCGATCCAGTTGGAGGGAGGGATCATGTGGGTTTGCTTTCTGGAGGGGCCCCTCACTTTGGAGATTCTCTACCAAATTTGCCCTAAACCAGGACACCTCCCCTGCACAAAATGCACCAGGGAGCTCCTGGAGGATCCCACTCCAGAATCCCCTGACTGTCCTGACAGGCAGGGTTAAACTCAAGCCCTAAAGGCAGCCAGGCTTCCCTGGACAGATCCTCATTTTCTCCTTGCAATGTCCTTTAATCTTCATGCCTGTGGAGGTTACTCTTCTCCTTCAACCAAATAAGAACCTCTCATCAGAAGCTCTGAGTGCACTTCTGACAGGTCAGGGTTTCCTCCAGGCTGGGTGTCCTCTCCCAGGGATGGCACTGGCAGCAGAGTTCCCAGGAGAATGGCCAGGTTTGACCCTCAGCACCATTTTCCTCAGAGCTCACAGGGTGGCACTGGGGTGTTCTGTGACATCCCCTCTGTGCAGTGTGAGCACTTGGTGAGTCACAGATCCTGAGGTGTCAGGGGAGGAGTGGCAGCATCTGAGAGAACCCAGGGAAGAACAGCAAAAGTGATGAGATGCTGGAAATCATGACATCTGAAGAGATGTTAAAAGAATGGTGTTCCTGTAGTCTAAAAAAGTAGAAATCAGCTGTTTCTCATGGCTGCTGTGGAATGATTTTTAGGAAAAAACCACTGTGCTGTCTTTAGGATATCAGGATGGTTTGGGGCTGGGCTGGATCCTGTGGAGGAGTTGTAAAACCTCTTTTACTGAAATATCAGGGCACGGGGGAGCAGTGCACAGCAATTCTCAGGGCACAGCAATTCTCAGGGCACAGCAGGGCACCCTTAACAAAACTTGCTGAGAGGAGACCAGAATGCAACACCCAACACCAATCAGGAATGAACAGCAGGGCTGTTAAAACACAAATTGTGCCAATCTAACTTGATGGGTTTTATTTTGCTGTGTGGCTGAATTATTTCAGTTCTGTGGCTTTTTGCTGGGAAAATGAATATTTTCCAAGTATTTTATAGTGAAGGCCAGAACACAAAATGTTCAAGGTTTCTCTGTTGTGGAATAATCTGATAAACTGAGGAAGAGCAACAAACCCCAGCTTTGGAGGGATCTGCTCCTGCAGGAGGAGTGAAAGCACTAATTGCAGTGGAGCACTTTAATGAATGCAGCATTTCCACGGGGCAGGTTCTGCCCTCAAATGTGACTCCAAGCACGAGCAGTGACATCAGCGACATCAGTGACAATCAGAGTTTTGCAGCTCTGCATCATCAGCCTCCCACAGACAGGAGAGAATGGGAGTGAGAACTGCTCTCCTAAAATATTGTTTAAATGATGTGATGTGCAATTCTGCTCTCAGGCTTTGGCAGCAGACCTGGACCTGGATGTGGCACTGGTGACAGCACCACCAGTGGGGACATCCCAGCTGGAAAAGACAGTCAGGGTCTGTGGGCTGCAAGATTCACAAGAGATACCAAACATTGCAGGCAGGAGATGCTTGCGATGTTTAATTTGCTTTTGAAATGTTTAATTTCTGTATCCTTCCTGCCCCTTGCAGGGTCAGGATTTCACATCCACTGTCACACCTGGTGGTTTTGCAAAACTGCATCCAAGAGCTGTGTTGGACTGTGCTCACTGAACATAAACCACAAACTTTCAACCAGCCTGCAGATTTTCCAGCCCTGCTTTATTGAATTGAGTCTGTTCCTGTCTAAAAAGGGATTTAAATCCTCCTCCAGGCAGCAGCAGCTCAGGACACACAGGAACCCTCTGGAGTTATGGAGGTATCTCCCAGGGTGTGGTCTGGGATAATTTCTGCAGTCAGAGACTCCAGCAGGTGAAACTTGAAAGGTTTGCACTTTTGTGTGGACATCATCCTCAATTTCACCTTGCCCTGTCCCTTTGGCATGAGGAACAGATGTTCAGATTGCTGTGAGGGAGGCTGAAGCTCATTTGAGAGTCTGTACAAATTCCATCAACTGATCTAGAGCCATAAAAATGGTGCCTTTTGAGGCAGGGTCAAGTCAGGATACAACAGAGCCCACTGAGAGCAGGGGTTATTAACCTGTGCTGGGGCACAGACAAGGAGCTTCACCTCAGAGATGGGAGCCTCATTCACCTGGAACAGCACCAGGGCTGCTCTGCTGCAGCCTCTGCTGGGACAGAGAGCAAAGCCTGCCTGGCTGTGTCTCAGAGCATCCTGCTCCTGTATGAACACAAAACACTGACATGGCCACTTCACAGGAGAAACCTGAGCAGTCTGGAACAGTTCCAGTTCAGAGCATGAACATCCAACCTCAAACCAGCTGGGAGTTGTGGCCAGCTGGGAGGGGGAGCTCCTGAAAAGTCCTGTTCAGCCTGAGAGCAGAAGCACAGAGGTGGTGCCAAGGAAAAGACACCATTACTGAGTAATTCCTCTTTTGGGGACACTGAGGGTGTCCCCTGCTGCTGGGGAGGGCACAGCCATCAGATATCCCAGCTGGGTGCCAGGGTCTGGCTGCAAGGCTGAGCAGGTCAGAAAGGGAAATTCCTGCCCAGCCCTGCCTGTCACCCTTTAATTCAGGGCAGTTTTGTCCTTCAGTCCCTGTCCTACTGTGGGGAGAGCATGGAACTGTTATTTCCATAGGTAACCAATCCAAAGAACTGAATCCAACCTTCCCTTTCCTAATCCAGAGCCATGGGAAGGAGCAATAAAGAATTTATTGCTCCCGGGAGCTCCTGGTGTCCCTTTAAGGTCCATGGAAAATGAGCAGTGGTTAATGATGAGGAATTGCTCCAATGCAGTGTTTGTGCCATGGATTTGTGTCAATTGCTTAAAGAACTGCACCTGTGCTTAGCACCTGCTGAGCTGGGAACTTCAGGTGGGTATTTTGGATGGACCTTGGTCTAATCCATTCATGTTGGAAATTATCCATCCATCTAATCCATTCATGTTGGAAATTACCCATCCTTACCTTTTCCCTGCTGCCATCCCATTTTCTGCCTGTGATGGGCCCTCAGCCCATAAGATTCCTCTCAGGGCTGAAGATGAAGAATTATCAGCACATATTTTGCTCTTTCTATGTAAAAATTCCCTTTTAGAGATGATCACCTTCATCATAAATTGCAGCAGGGCCTCATGCCAAACAGAATGAAATGGAGCTGGAAGCACCTCTGGTGCCTCTGACCTGAGGTGTGGAAAGCAAGGTCACAGCGGCCTTGAGGTGGAGCAGAGGCACCAGAAGGGCCTTTTGGAGCATCTCCAGCCCATCTGAGCAATCCCTGTGTTTGAGCCATGCAGAGCTCAGGACTGCCCTGGCTGAGCCTCCTTGAGGAGGAGTTGGAGCACCTGGAGATGGTAAATCCTCTGCCCTTCCACCAAAATGCTCAGCAGCAGCCCCTGCAGCCCCCTGGGCTGGCACAGAACTCAGGGATGGCTCAGATTTCCCCCAGCCTTGCTGGGAGCTGTGCCCCAGCAGGATCCCTGTCACAGGGCCTGGATAATCCAGCAGGAATGTGGGCAGAGCTCAGGCCTGATGCCAGCCCAAGCTGGCACTGCCCAGGTGGCACTGCCCAGACTGCCCAGGGAATGCTGCTCACCCTGACACTCACTGAGGGCAAAGCTCTTCTTTCACTGAATTAGCAACCTTAGGGAAAAACCCCAAATATTTCATTAACCCTCATGGCAATGACAAAGAATAAGCCATAAATATCCTGCAGCTGCACCCCATTACCTTCAACCCTCCCTCACCCTGGGCCCTAGTCCTGAACCAGGATCAGGTTTGGTCCCTTCATGGGCACTGTGGCTCATCCTTATCAGCATCACAAACCCCCTCTTATCACTGACCCTGTGTGAGCAGCCCCTGCCCCTGCACACCCCACAGGGCCCCTCTAGCACAGCCAGATTTATTCCCAACCCACAGAACTGAAGTGTGCAGAATAAACTGCAAACTGCAGAGCAGTGGTGGCTGCAAGGGTGGCTGAGTGCTCTGCTTCTCCTGTGAAGTGCTGTCAGTTCAAATCCAGGCTGGAATCTCAAATAAAACAAACTTGTTTTTCCTGCCTGGAAACTTCCCAGGGCTTCCAAGTGATCTGGTGTCACACTGCCAGCAGAACTGGGCAAATGATTTATCCCACAATTTTTGTTTCTTCTTTTTTTTCCCCTCTTGCAACATCTGTGGATACCTCAGGATATTGCTTGATCAGATTTCTTTGATGAGATAATGGCAGGGCTTTTTTCCACTTCATGATCACTCCACCAGGAAAATCAGACTTTTCCTCACTGGGAGCTGTTGTGCAGTTTCTGTTCCTGTGCAGTTTCTGTTCCTGTGCAGTTTTCTGTCACCCTTCCAGGCTTGTCAACCTTCCAGAAGTTCCCCCAGGTGCACCTGTGCAGTGAAAGATGTGCAGAACTGCAGGTGCTCAAAGCAAAAGGAGCAAGTGCTTGGCTGAGCCAGCTCCATCCCATTTTCCCTGCAGGATGCACAGATGGTGTGTCCCTGAGCCAAAGGAGGGGCTGGTGGATGTGGGTGAGCTCCAGGGCTGGGGTGATGCCCCAGAGAAGGGATGTTTGCCAGCCTGGAGGGTCAGTCCCTCTCTCAGGCTGAATCCACAGCTCAAGGTGCCCCAAGAGCCACCCCCAGTGTGAAAAACCAGGGCTGAAATCTCCTCATGCTCCAGATTTGTAGAGTCCTGCTGAAATATCTCTCAGAGTCCCAGAAATATTCATGCTTTGATTTGGGAGAGACCTTAAAGATCATCCAGCTCCAAATTCATCCAGGACACCTTCCAAAAGGAGGTTTGAGGAACTGAGATCAGCTTGGTGGCCTTGGAATGGGTATTCCAGAGACCTGGGAGTGGCCACAACTCCAGAAGTGCTGATGTATGGAATCAAAGACCCCTGAGGACTTTTAGTGCACATGAACATCAAATTCACCAAGGAGGGGGCACACAGTGGAGCAGCTTGAGCTCAGAAAGGGTCAGGCTTTAGAACAAACCAGAGAGAAAGAAATGTTAAAGGTGTGGTGGCATTCTGTACAATAAAGAAGTTGCCTTACAAATAATTCAATCTGCTCTTTAAATGCTCAGTGTATCAGGCAGCAAGATGCAGCAGAATGTTTGAGAAATAGATTGCATTGAGGAAAAAAAATTCTATAGTGCTGATAAGTGGCAGACAGCTCAAGAAAATTCACTAAACAAAGCCAGGCAAGTGGGCCAGCAATAAATGTAATCCAGGTGAGCAGGCTGGAGGTAGAAAGCAACAATAACTGCAGGCAGCCATGCCTAAATGTGCTGACAGTTCCCATTATGAGTCTCAGTTCTCACTTTTTGATAACTTTGCTACTTTAATTCACTTGGGCTGCAGCTCTCCCAGCCAAGGTCTGCTCCAGACTGGGTTTGAAAAATTGCTGCTGTGGATCAGTGCTGGGGGTAAAGTCTCTGGGAATTTATTAGACAAGAATGACTCCACATCCTTTTTCTCCACGATGCTTTAAAAATCAGGAAATCCATCCAAACACTATGTTAAAAGGGAAGTGAGGCTCTGAAGGGAAGCACCAGAGGATGTGGAAGTGGCAGCAGGGAGGTTCTCCTGCTCTTTGGTGTTTTGGCTGGAGAACCCCAGCCGTGCTGTGGTGTCACTGCCATGAGTGGAGACTTCACAATGCCACACAACACCAGATTTTCCATTTTAGCCTGGAGACAGAAGATCTGTACAAATGTGCCTCTCCCATTCCAGCCTCATTTGCAATATTTATTGCTGTTTGTGCAAAGGCTCAGCAGTGGGGGCAATCTCCTGTTTCAGGTTTGCTATGGCTGCTTCAGCTGCCTCCACAAATGGGTTTTGGTGCCTAAATATCTCTTGAGTTGTTTAAATCAAACCTAGAGGTTCCCCTGACATTTCTTAATGCTCCATTTGGAGTCATCTTCTCCTGGAGGGACCTGGACCTTCTGTGCTTTATGGGCTGACCCTTCCCAAGGCCTGGCCTTACAGGGCTCTTCCTCTCTCTGCTCCCAGCCCTGACTGGGATCTGCTCCTGCCCTAAACCTGAGTTCAGCTCTCTGGGTCTCATCCAGAGGCTCAGACCTTTCCCTGCTCTGCCAAGAGCTGACCAGGAGCCCCTGGACCCAAGAGGAGAGAGAAACAGAGTTTTCTGTGCCTGGAAGGTGCCCTGGTGAGGACAGGCCAGTGTGGACTGCACAGGACACTCACTGGGCAGCAAGAAAAGATCCTGAGATGCTTTTGCTCCAGTTCCACAGCTTTGGCCCCTGCCAGGGATCAGGGACAGCCCAGGCAGGAGGGAGAGGCTCCCTTCCTGCTCTAGCAGGGCTGGGTGATCTGCAGAGCTCCTTGCAGCCTCCAGGACTGAGGCACCTCAATTCTCACATGCTTTTGTTCTCTGGAGACCCCTTGTTCTCTGCCCCCCACCCAGGAGTGAAGGATGAGATTTCACATAGACTCCATGGATCCTCCAAACCTGACTTGCTATGAAAAGTGCATGCTGGTGTCAGATAGGATTCTGGGCTAATGTCAGCCAGATTTGATTTTGGGTGAGTCCTTGGAGCAGAACTCTGTGATACTCAGAAAGACTCAAACCCCAGGCTGCCCTTGCTGGGATTTTCAGCTTCTCCTTTTCACACAGTCCCACAGTGCAGGGCTGGGTAATGGAGAACACTTTTATTTTCCTCAGTTTGTCCAATATTTGGCCATTGTTTGTGGCAGGATGTGACCCTTTAGAACCCTGTTGAGCTGCCTGCCAGTGCTGTGAGCTGCAGAGATCCCCTTTACCTGGTGTGTATCCTCAGCTGAAGTTTCAGTGCACATCCCACTTCTCTCAAACATGTTCAATCTGCTTTTCTGAAGGCTCCTGACCTCCAAAGGCAGCTGAGACACTTCTCAAGCAGTGAAGTCCATTAGAAAGGACAAACTGCCCTGCTGGAATTAAGATGCTGATTTCCCCCTTGCAAGCAGACCAAAGCCATGTGCCTACATCCACGTGTGTCCCTGAATTCTTGGGGATTTGCAGCATCAGAGCTGAGGTTCCTTCTGACTTGTTGGTGGTGCAGAGACACTTCCCAAGCAGTGATGTCCATTAGAAAAGCACAAACTGATCCCTGGAGCTGGAACTGGGCTCCAAAGCAGCTCCCCAGTAACACCAGCAGTGCTGAGAGCTGCTTCTCCCTCTGAGGGTGCTTTCAGCACCACCTCAGAAGGAACCTCAGCTCTGCTGCTGCAAATCCCCAGCAATTCAGGAACACACGTGGATGTAGGCACATGGCTTTGGCCTGCTTGCAGGGGGAAATCAGCATCTTAATTCCAGCAGGGCAATTTATCCTTTCTAGTGGACATCACTGCTTGGGAAGTGTCTCAGCTGCAACACCAAGTCAGAAGGAACCTCAGCTCTGCTCCTGCAAATCCCCAGCAATTCAGGGACACACGTGGATGTAGGCACATGGCTTTGGCCTGCTTGCAGGGGGAAATCAGCATCTTAATTCCAGCAGGGCAATTATCCTCCCACAGGCTCCACTCCTCACACTTGTTTGCAGCACAGTTTCTGTTTTATCTCCCGTTGCATTTCTGGAAAAGCAGGGACACTAAAAAGCTTCTGTAGGCAGGGATGTGAGTGGGAGCTGTACTGGTAAAATTATACCGGTGGTGTAATTATCCTGATCAATTTTCCATATAAAAGAGACTTCAGAAGAACTCATTTGTTTAACTATGTAAGCCTCAGCCTTTACTCCAGTGGCATCTCTGTTCACCAATCAACATAATGAACATAGGCAATTAAGGTGCACCAGAAACCTGGTTACATTTCCTAAAGGCATTTCCCAATGTCCAAATGCTTGATTTGCAAAATTAATGAGCTGCTGAAGTCCCTTGGTATAAATCAGCACATCTCGGCTGACTTCAGATGAGATCCCCCCATCCAGCTGAAGGTTGGGTCCTTTGTTAGCCATGGGCTGCTCTGGGAAGCACAATGATGGTTATTTTCAATATTTGCAGTTTGATCTTGGAAGTTAATTTGGACAGTGTACCCAGTGATTGAATTAAACAGTAGCCATGCAACAACAGAGCACTCATGCAAAGGGGGAAAAAGGATTTTTCCTGTGGGCTTTGGGCCTAGTGAAGTGCCCCACTGTGATGGGCAGACTTGCAGCCCCTCATTCCCTCCAGGCAAATTTCTTCCCAGCAAACTGGGTACAAAGTGCAGGCTGTGCCCCCCAGACTGGGGAGCAGCAGAGCCTCTGTCAGCTGCAGGATTCTGTGGTGTGGCACATTTGCCATTTGCTGGGTGAGTCCCATGGAAATGCAGCAAGGATTGTGCTCCTGGATTGCTCAGCAGCAGAAAGAGAAGGGATGTCAGGTCCTCTGCTCAGGCTGTGTTGGCTGATGCTGCCCTCAGGGGGTGAGACTCTCCTCAAACCTCTCAAGTGTTTGTGGCTGATTTGAGTGGAAGTGATTTGCTCTGAACCCTCCCTGTATTTAGTGGGTTCTGCAGTAAAGGACTCTCGCTACTCCTGCAAGGGACCTGATTTCCATTCTCTTAGCAGGCTTTGGGGCCAGAAAAGTGTCAGGAGGAGAAGCAGTGCAAGGGCAGTGCCAGGGACATCCTGAGTGCCCACAGCTCCCTCACTGCCCTCAGGGACCGTCCTGACCCCACACTCAGACCTGGGGGCAGCAGGAGTTTGTAGGGAAGGAGGAGTTTGGGATCTGAACCTGGTGCTCAGCTGCTGGATGCATCCTCCCCCAGGGCCATGGCACCCCTCTCACTCCTGTCAGGGCCAGGAGAGGTTCATGTGGGATATTAGGGAATCTAGAATGGTCAGGGTGCCCAGGGAAGGGTGGGGTCACCATCCCTGGAGGGATTAAAAAGAAGTGGATGTGGCACCTGGGGACATGTGCTGAGGGAATGGTTGGACCTTTGAGACCTTCTCCAGCCTGAATGATTCCACAATTCTGTGATTTTTGGGCTGCCTTCCCTGCTCTTTTCTTGCTTGCTTATCCTCATGGATAAGGCTCCAGGTTATCCTGCACTGATCAAACATGAAAAGCAGGGCCTGAAACAAAACTTCCTGAATTTTTGAGGCAGGAGTTTTGGCCAATTAAAGCAGCTGTACAGAAATCCTAAAGGAGATGTGTCATTTTAAATGGATGAGGAATTCTGGCCTTGCCATGGCCCTGACTCTGGGTAACTGCTGAGGTGTTGGGCTTGGGCCTTATCAGAAAGGGGATCCCAGCTCTGCACCTGAGCTCCTGCCATGGATGGAATGGAATGGAATGGAATGGAATGGAATGGAATGGAATGGAATGGAATGGAATAGAATAGAATAGAATAGAATAGAATAGAATAGAATAGAATAGAATAGAATAGAATAGAATAGAATAGAATAGATCAGCTGCTGGATGTGGACCAACAAGCCTGAGGTTCTTGCTAGAGCTGGATCCATCCAGGCTTGGGCTCTGCATTTCAGGAACAACATGGGACAGCTGGCAGTGAGTGCTGGAGGTGAGTGCAAGCCAAGAGAGCTGTGGGTTGTTTAAGATACAGTAGAGAAGTTGGTGCTGAGAGCATCTTCAGAGAGGTCTTGTGCAGCCTCTGGGGCAGGCAGGGTGAGAGATGGGGCTGGGTTTGCCTCAGGGATGTTTGGATTGGGTGCTGGGAAAGCCTCCCTAAGGATCACCAAGCACACCAGCTGTGGGAGGCTGATCAGCACCTCTGTCCTGCAGAAATAAAAATACCTGAGTTTCACACAGACCTGGCCAGAGGAGAGAGATGGACAAGGTGGGTCTGGGAGGACACCAGTGACCTCCTGGCTGGAACTGGGAAGCTCTTGGTTGTTTGCCACAGTACTGTGACAGGAATTCTGTGTTCCCTCTCTGTGCAGAATCACTGCCACATTTTCATGTCTTGACATGAAGAGAGTGAATGGCCTCAAGTCATGCCAGGGGAGGTTTAGATTGGATTTAAGGAAAAATTTCGTCATGGAAAGAGTTGGCACAGGCTGCCAGGGCAGTGGAGGAGTCACTATCCTGCAAGTGGTCAAAGAACACGGGGATGTGGCACTTGGGGATGTGGTTAGTGGTGAACTTGGTGGTGCTGATGGTTGCACTTGATCATCCTGAAAGTCTTTTCCAACCTTAATGAGCCTGTGTGGCTCAAGTTCAGCTCTCTGTGGTCTCCACCAGCAGGAAAGTCTGGGACATCAGCTCAGAGCTCTGTCCAGCAGCAGAAAATGGAATGAAAGCTCAGAAAATTGGCAGCACTTTCACAGCAGGGACTGAAGAAGGGCGGGGATAGTGCAAGGAGCAAGGGCAGAGCTGTTGGCCCACGGTGAAAATGCATCTGAGTGACTCCAGGAAACACTGAGCCACTGCTTGGCAGAAACACAGAGATTATTGTAGAATTCTACACATTTCCAGAGAAAGTTGCATCCTTTGCAGAGCACAGGCAGGCCAAGCAGAACATCCTTGACAGGACAAGGACACAGGAGTATTTCAGATGCAGAATCTGAAGCATTTTTGATGACCCATTCTTTACTCACATTCATTATTTAGGTCTGACTGCTTCAGAAACCTGATGGTTTCTCCTTATTCTTAAAGACAGATGCTGATGCTGAGCTGGAGGTTTTTAATCTGCTCTTTACATTGGGCTGACCTCAGTCTCTCCTCCTAAAGGGAGCTCTGAAATCCAGTGAGACAAATGCAGAGCCCTCGTTCTGGTTCTGTTCAAGGGCTGCAAAAGAGCTTCATCCCTGACTAATTGATGCTTGAGTCTTGTCTTTATCTCATCTGACATCTGAACCAGCCTTATCTTTGTATCACCAGTGCTCTGAGGAACAGGAACTGCTGGAAGGATCCATCTCAGCATGGATAACCCAAAGACTGAGCTGGTGCTGCCCTGCTGGAGAGATCACCCCCATCTCAGGGGGTTCCAGGTGCTGCTGCTGCCCCTGTGTCCCCATCTGTGCAGGGCAGGCTGGAAACAGCTCTGAGAGCCCCTCCCTCTGCTCCTGCCCCATCCCCTCTCCTCACACTGCATCACCAAATGTGAAATGCCATCATGCCTGACATCGCACATTCCTCACATTCCTGCTTTCCCCTTGCTCGAATTTCCCTTTGTGGCTCTGATACCCATACAAAACACACTGGGAGTAATGCTGGTTCTAATTCACTTTTAAATACTTCCAACCCATCCCATCCATCTCTGTCCCTGAATCCTTGACTCCTACTTGCACTGCTTGCCCTGAGCTGCCAAAATGCCCTTTTGTAGCACAAAGGCAGAGGGAAAAGAGGGACATTGGATTTTGGGGGCACTTCCTCGCCAGTTCCAGCAAGTCAGAATAAATGAGAGGAGCAGAGCAGCCACTGAAGACAAAAGCCTTTGATCTGATTTTATCAGAAATACTTGAGCCAATGAGGAGAGGAACGAGCAGAAGCTTCAAGGTGAGTGTCAGCATCAGCAGGGTCTGAATTTCCTTTGAGGCCTTTCCATTTGCCACATGAAAGCTTCTCCCTCTCCCTTCCTGGGCTCCCTGGGACATTTCAGGCTGGCTGCAGGTGATGGGCTCAGCAAAGTTTCACTTTCTGCAGAGGCTGCTGTTGAAATCTCCTGAACTCCCTCCTCTGCCCACTCAGTGCCCTTCAATTCAGCTTCAAAAGTCATTTCCCTCCCCAGCGTTTTTCTTTATATATAGAAATGTTTACCCAAAGGTTAAAAATCCATTTACTGTGGCTCAGGAGATGTGCCTGGAACTGAGGGCTCTCTGGACAAAGACACTGTAATGAGGACCTAATTAAGTGAAAGCTGCCACAGGAAATCAGGGTGGACAGGAATTTTCTGCTGGATGTCAGACTCCAGTAGCTCTGAGTGAATTGGGCAGGAGGGCAGAGCTGGAGGAAAAAGTGGCCCTTCAGAAATAAAGGGATTTATTTGTGATCACCCAAACCCAGAAATTCTGAGAAACCTGCAGAGCAGGGGGTGTTGGAGAGGACTCCTCTCCTGGTTTGAGGCAAACACAACAAGAAATCCTAAAGCTGGAGCCACAACCGTCTCACCAAACCTGCCCCAGGGCTGTGGAGCTTTCCCAGATTTGTTGTTTTAATCCTGGAGAATCATCCAGACTGAGAAAACAGACAATAAATTATCCACAGAGAATTTTCTGCAGCATCCCCACGTGATTTTAATTTTCAGCCAAACCAATGTGAAGTGTGTAATGCTCACTTCCAGTTTTTATTTTCTTGTAGGGCTTTTCTTCTTCACTTACCAACTCTGGGATTCACAGGGCTTTTCCCTACACCCTTTTCACAAGGACTTTGCAGAATATTGCCCATAAATTCTCAGAGCTGTGAAATTTTCAAAGCCTGAAAGAAACAGCATTGGCCACTTTGACCCACATAAAAAGAAATATTTAGTGACAGAGAGATGGGCTGGGGGGAAAGAAGAGCTGATTTTTTTTTTCTCTTTACAGAAATAAACATTTCCTCTTGTTCCATCTGAAGGTTTAGTGCCCAGCTGAGTTTATTTGTACACACAGAACAACATTTCAGCATTGCTCTCTCTTTGTGAGCACTCCCCTTCCATTCCCTGGCTGTCTCACCTACTGAGCTGCTTCCAAATGCCCCAGAGGATATTTCTGGTTACACAGGACTTGACTTTTTAATATAAAATTGAAATAGAGGCAGCAGAAGAAGCAAAACCGAAGCACCACCAAAAATATTTGTCAAATTTATTTCAGCAGATTTATTTCCCTTTGCCACCTTTGAATGGCCAAGGCGTTGTTGTGTGAATGCCACCCTACAGGATAAATCCCTATTATCTATTGGGGTTTTCAGGAATAGAACTACAGGAATACCCCTGGAGCTAGATTGTACCTCAGAAACAAGATTTTTTGAATATATATTTTTTTTTCCTGACTGGGTAACAGCAATTCTGAACATTTTGAATTGAAGTGAGGCAGAGCCTGTCAGCTTCCCAAAAGGAACATGAGTATTTCTAAAGAGCTTCTAAAGGAGGTTGCAGGATGTTAATTGCCTATGGATACTGTAAAATGAGAACTAAAATACCAAAGGTTGCCAGGTCCCCTTCAGTCATTTTTTTCCCCAGAATTCAGGCTGTAGCTCAGACTTGTTCTAAAGGTAAAAGGCTTTTTCTTCCATACCCGCAGATGCAGGATGAGACTTGTCCCTGTCTTTTGCTCGCAGACAGGTCAGCAAACACCATCTCCATCTCCAGAGTCTGGCTGGGACTGACATTCTCCTGCACTCATTTCTGACGTGCAACCTTTACAGGCTTCAGCAGGGCAAGAAAGTAGAATGAACACATTCAAACCTGTAAAATAAGAAGCATGAGCTAAATGAGTGAAAATCTCAGCGTTCCCTTCTATCTGCCTGCTCCAGCCAGCATCTGAGAGACCAAGTCCTGCCCCACTGGAAGCATTCCAGCCCCCTGGAAGCAGAGGTGTAATTCCGCCCTGCCTCTTGAGCCTTTGCTGCAGGAAATGGGGAGGTTGATGATGACGATTTGCTGTCAGTACTGGGATGGTCACACTAACCACAGCACAATGATGTCCCCAGCTGGGCTGGGTCCCTCCATCCATCCCTCACCGTGAATCACCTTGCAGAGCCCAAACCATCACCTTGGAGAGCCCAAACCATCACATTGGAGAGCTCAAACCATCACCTTGGAGAGCCCAAACCATCACCTTGGAGAGCCCAAACCATCACCTTGGAGAGCTCAAACCATCAAACCAAGATCTCTGCTGGCCCTGAGCTGTGCAGACACTGCCAGGTGTGCAGGAGCTGCTCCCAGCCCCTCTGCCCATTCTGCACTTGGCCCCTCCAGAGCTTTGCTGTGCCCTGAGCTCCTCTGAGAGCTGGGGCCATGTGTGGTGCTGGGGTGCTCACTGAGGAGCAGCACAGCATTATTTAGAGCTGCTCTTGCTGTATCAGAAGCAGCTGGGTGTGAGATGAGCTCTAAGGATGCCATGGGGCAGGAGCAGAGTGGGCTCTGAGGGGTGGGATGACACTGAAGGTCCCCCCACCAAAACCAGTCTGGAATGCTGTGAACCCCCAAACCAGGGGCTGTCACCCCATGGCCACATTCCCTCTGCTGCTGGCATGGCTGAGGATGCCCAAAGCACCCAGATTTTGTGGTTAATTGTTGCCCCACAGGAATCAGCCGTGGCTGGCCTGTCCTGCAAACCCCAAATGCTCTTTGCCCTCCCGTTTGCCTCTTTCCCACTGGAGTCCTCAGCAGCTGTGCTGTCTAATTCTTCCCACTCTTAGAAAATAGATTAATACACAAAATAACATCATGAGCAGCAGGGATCTGATAAACTCAATTGGCTCAATGACTGCTGGCAGTGTTTTCCTTAAATCAGAAATCATTCTGGGAGGGCCAGGATGAAAGGAAGAGTGCAGCTCAGTGTGTGAGGCCTGTGCGTGTGCAAATGTGTGTGTGTGTGTGTGTGTGTGTAGAAGCACTTGCGGGTGTTTTTTTAAATCAGCTCAGCATGCAAATATATATTTCTGCTGAAATGATGTTCAAACAGTCAAAGCAGAAACAGATGTATTGAAAATATAAATACAGGGCTTAATAAATATTTTATCATCAAATATTTCAAAAATGTCATCTTTAAAAACATGAAAATTCAGCCTCAGGAGGACCAAAATATTTAATCACTCTCAAGAAATTCTTAAAAGGGAATCTCTTTCCATCAGATTCCATCTAAAGAGAAGAATGAATTTCCAGGTGCTGTGAGCTATATTTATTTTAATCAAAATCACTCACTGAGTTAAAGGAGATAAAATAATCAGTGAGGTCATTATTAAGTGAGATAACAACTTCTGAATGAATGCTCTCATTAATCTAATTATAAAATGGAATGGTATCTTGCTAATCAGGCTGTTAACTGCACCCCTGGATGTGTGAGGCTGTAATCACAGTTGTGAGAGCCAGGACAGGGCTGTGGGGAATGAGGGGGAATCGCAGCCCAGGCCCTGCTGGCACAGCTGGGGCAGGGACCTGACAGGGAATGGGAGCTGCAGCTCATCCCCACGGAGCTGAGGGGCAGAAAAACCGGAATGGTCCCTCTGCTTCACCTGTGCTGTTCCCTGGCCTTGGGCACTGTCTCAGGTTGGAAATGAAGGTGTCTATTCTATCCCCATCTGTCAGGGCTGGGGCAGTTCTCTGCTGTCCATGGGGCGGTTTTTTCTTTCTCTCTCCCACACCAACCCTCCCTCCAGGAGATTTCTGCTGTCCATGGCCACTGAGTGTCCCTGCAGGGCTGATCCCATTCCAGCATCCCATGGGGAGATGCTGCGCCCAGGGCAGGAGCCAAGCATTCCTACCTGGATCCAACCTGAGCCTGGCACAGCACAGCAGCCTTTGCCCCCTGCATTGCCAGAGGAGCAGCTTTCTGCTGCCCTGCATGGCCAGAGGGAGCCCAGGCCCATCTGCAGCAGCCCTGGAGCTGCAGAGGAAAACTCCCCCCTTGTGCAGGATCCGTGCTGCAGCAGAGCCACAGCTGGCACTGCAGGAGGGCTGAGCCCCCATGGATGGGGCTGGGACACTCCCTGACACACAGGGCGCAGGGCATGGTCTGACTCTGGCAGTACTTTTGGTTTGTTTGTACTATTGCATTTGTATTTTAATTTTCCTGGTAAAGAACTGTTATTCTTAATCCCATATCTTTGCCTGAGAGCCCCTTAATTTCAAAATTATAATAATAATTTGGAGGGAGGGGATTGCATTTTCAATGTCAGAGGAGGCTCCTGCCTTCCTTAGCAGACAACTATCTGTTCAAACCAAGACAGACACAAAGCAAGACTCTCTGAGCATTCCCAAATAGCTCCAGTGAGGCTCATTCTGCTCTGCAGTGAGGGGTTTAGGGCTGGGGGTATTGGGAAAGGCACCAAGTTTTGGAGCAAGGATGTGCAGCTGGGCACAGGGCTGAGGAGGGTCTGAGAGGACTCTTGGGCTGCATTTTTCAAAACCTGCTGTGGGATCACAGCCAGGGATCCTGTCAGCCCAACTGAACCTGGACACACCTACAAGGTCAGAAATACCTGGACTGATGTAATGAATTCAAAGACACATCTGGAGAGAGTCCAGAGGAGGCCATGGAGCTGCTCCAGGGCTGAAGCCTCTGCTCTGGAGCCAGGCTGGGAGAGCTGGGGCTGTTCACCTGGAGAGGAGAAGCTCCAGGGAGAGCTCCTCCATTCAGAGCCCGGGGACAAGGGATGGAGGGACAGGACACAGGGAATGGCTCCCACTGCCAGAGGGCAGGGATGGATGGGATATTGGGAATTAGGAATTGTTCCCTGTGAGGGTGGGCAGGCCCTGGCACAGGGTGCCCAGAGCAGCTGTGGCTGCCCCTGGATCCCTGGCAGTGCCCAAGGCCAGGCTGGGCAGGGCTGGGAGCAGCCTGGGACAGTGGGAGGTGTCCCTGCCATGGCAGGGGTGGCACTGGATGAGATTTAAGGTCCCTCCCAACACAAACCAGTCTGGGATTCTCTGAACACCCTGAGCCTGCTCAGATCCTCCATTACCCCAGCACCCCCTGATTTCATTTTATGGCATCTTCTCACTCTCTGTGCATGTTCTGCATTGATTTCTCTTTGTGGGGTTTCCATCATCCAGGTGATCTGTCACCTTGCCCTGTCCTCACCAGGGGCATCCAAACCCCCCCTCCCCTGTGTGAGCCAGATCCTCCCTTTGTGTCCCTGAGCAAACAGCCCGAGGGGCCTGGGCAGCTCCTGGCAGCAGCAGCAGCTTCCTCAGCTGCTCTGAGCTGTGACCTGCAGGTCTCACCCCATTTCCCGCACCATTTTCCTCCCTCAGCTGGTGGTTGCTGATGATTTACCAATGTCAGTGATCCTGCTTCATGGAACGGCAGCAAGGATGGGTCCTGAGCTGTGCTGCCTCTGAGGCTGCTCTGAGGGAGAGGAAAGAATTCTCCCTCTCTAAGTGATGCCAGGTGAATGAGGAATGCTTGCTTGGTTTAAAATGTGTACTAACAAAGCCATGCATGGCAGCTTGATGAAAAGCTAAAATGACACATCCCTGAGTGAGCTTTCCAAACGGCGTCACGGGATTTTAAATATTTGAGAAGAAAGATAACGTTGTACAAATTGTATAAAATGTGGCTGTACCACTGCAACAGCTCTTCAAGGGGGAGCCAAGGTTTATTTCACACTCAGGTGTTTTCCTAAACCCCACCCAGACCTTTCTGCATTTTTAGTTCCTAAATTCCTCTACATTCTGACATAGTAATTTATTTCCTTGGAGGGGAAAAAAAAAAGAGAGAAAAGATTTTTCTCCTACTTATTAACACCTGGTAAGAATTTTCACAGCTATTAATAAACCCAGAGTACTTTATTTCACTTGAGCAGATCCAGGAGCTGTGATGTCCTACCAGACATGTTTTGAAATTTCCAGTAAATGCACTAAAAATATTTTGCCACAAATAATAAGGAAAGTGCAGTTCATTGCAACACTCAATTTCCTGTTGTCTGTATAAATGTTCTACAGGCAGGAGCATTCAGATTTTGAAATATGGAATAAATTTAAGTTTAAATGAGGTAAGAAATGTTACTGTTGCAGAAAAAGCCCTTCTTCCACAAAATTTCAGGTCAGCTCCCCTGGATTATGAAAAGACATTGCTCAGAAAAGTGAAGTGTGCTTTGGTGTTTATTTTAAAGCCAACTTCTCTAAAGGGTGGTTCAATGAAGGATGGATGTGCTGAGTGACTTGGAGAATTCTCCTGAGCATTTGGAGGTCCCATAGGTGAGTTAACAGAGCCAGCAGCCAGTGCTACCCTCAGTGCCCTGGTGCCCACCCCTCTCTGATACTGGAGTCACTGTCCAGCAGGTACAGAGGCATCAATGCTGCAGTTCAGGAACATTGGGTGCATTGGGGAACATGGAAATTCAAGACATCCCACCCTGGAATGGGAGCAGTGGCCAAGGTATGAACCTGATTGCCCAAATCAGTGCTGATTAGAGAGAATGCTAAGTGCAGGCTTGTCTCACCAAAATGTGCCCCAGGCCTTGCTGAAAGCTTGAATGGAGGTCTAAAATCCACCTGGTTTCATCTGGCCTGTTGAGGGAATGGACTTGCAGGTGATGCTGGATTCTTATTTAGAACATCTGCAGATGGTTTTACTTTCACTGCAGTCACCTGCTCCAGGGGAACTGGGTCCATTTGTGGCTTAGTGCAGAACACAACATGCAAGGGGGGAATTGTCCTCACCTTGAACCAGCTGGGCCATCTCACTGAAAGCAACCTGACACAAGTTACCCCAAGGGGCCACACAAATGTGATGGTGAGGCTGAGCAGGTCACACACGAGTCCAAGAGGCCTCAGAAGGAGTTGCTGAGGCTTGGTGGGCTCCTCATCATCCTTTAGCCAGTGTTTGTGTGGAGTAACCCAAGAGCACCTGCAGTGTCACAGCAGTGTCACAGCTTCCCCTCCCTGACACAAACAGGATGGTTTTGGTGTATTTTTAATCCCATCCCTTGAGTTCCTCTACATTGCAGCACTTGACCCTGAACCGCATTGTCCAGGGGCAGTGTCCCCAGTGAAACCCCATCCTCCAGCCTGCCTTGTCCCCTTCACCACACTCCTGTCCTGCCCTAAAACCCCTGCTCTGATGGATCCCAGCACCCTCAGTCCTCCTGGACTCCCCTGCCACCATCTCCAGTGCTCCCCTGTCATTGTCACATTTTCTGAAAAGTCTCTTCACCAGGATTTCCTCCTGGGAAGCTGAGAAGCCTCAGAGAAAAATGAAAACAATAATTATCTGATTGCTTCTCCTGTGTTTTGCTGCTTTGGAATGTGGCTGGAGATTGTTTATCCAACACGTGAATTGGTTTTACTTAATGACCAATCATGGTCAGGCTGTGTCAGGACTCTGGAGAGTCACAGATTTTTTATTAGTATGTTGTTAAGCCTTCTGTAAGTATCCTCTCAATATTATAATAATATAATATAATATAATATAATATAATATAATATAATATAATATAATATAATATAATATAATATAATATAATATAATATAACATATATTTATACATATTAAGATCTAATATATATAAAATATAGAAATATATTATTAAATTATTATAAATATAATATAATATAATATAATATAATATAATATAATATAATATAATATAATATAATATAATATAATATAATATAATATAATATAATATAATATAATAGTAGAATAATAAATTAGCCTTCTAAGAACATGGAGTTAGATTCATTATTTCCTTCCTTCGTCCTGAGGACCCCAAAAATACCACAGAGCCCCCTTGCCCCCTTGCCCCAGGTTCCAGGAGATGTCCCCTGCCTGTCCTGCCCACAGCAGCAGGCCCTGGGGCCAGGATCATCCTCACCCCATCCCATCCCTGCCCTGGTCCCTGCTAGAACTGGGCTGCACTGCTGTCCCCAGGGACTGGGGACACGGGGTGGGGCTGGGGGCAATGATGCTCCATCTGCAATGGGCAGGCTCTGGAATTCCCTCCATGGCAGGAATTCTGCCCTGGAAAGGCGCCAAGGGCAAATTCTGGGGTGTGTGCTGCCCTCTGCCTCGCTGCAGTGGGGATATGTCTGCTGCGTGAAGGGGGAAGCACTTAAGATAAAGAAGCAAATCCACCATTATTAAACATTCCCTTCCACCCTTTACCAAATCACACAATACTGATACTCCCCTATTTTGCCTCGGGAAAGGCACGGTGGGTTAAAATTAACAGCAATTCTATATTCATTGCAAGCTCCTAATTAACCAGGCTGGGCCGTGCTGCTGCAGCCAGATAATTCCCCAATATTTAGCCATTAGTTCTCTCCAATTTGGCCTGCTGCTGCTGCTGCTGCTGCTGGCAAGTTGTGTCTCATAAACAATTATGCTGAATGCCAGCTGTCCCCATAGAGCGCGGCCTCATCAGGCCACTCGGGAGCTGGGCAGACAGTTTGACATTTGACATCCCGGTGTGGATGGAGGGGAGGGTCAGCCACAATCCCTCTGAGGAGTTCTAATTGCAGCAGCCTCGTGGGCTGAGCCCCAGCACAGCTTTTCCCTGACAAGTGGCTGTTTGCTGCTCCCATCCAGGCCCTGCCGGCCTCTGCTTCCTCTGGATTTGCACTGAGGAGCCTTTGGGGAGTGTGGCCTGACAGGGCAGAGGATCAGCATAAAGTTGATATTTTAGTTTGTGGAGAAAAAAAAATAAAATGAAAATGTTGAAAGCAGGGCATGAGCAGCCTTCCAGCCATCCTGTGTGCCAGAGCCCTGGAGGAGCTGTTGGGGTTTGTCCTGCAGGCCCCAGCAGGACCATCACAGGGGCATTTCTGGGCAGGATTTGCACCCCAGGGTGGGATGTGCCCATCCAGCCACGGCCACTGGGGTTGAAAGCAGAGTCTGGAGCCCCCTGTGTGGGGCTGCCAGCGAGGCCTGACAAGGATGGATGATCCAATTCCATGGCAGCACCAGGCAGGTGCATTGTGCTGGGAGCTTGGGCCAGGCAGGTACATTGTGCTGGGAGCCTGGGACTTGCCCCACAGCCAGCTCAGCCCAGGGGGGATGCAAAGAAGTGCTGGGGTGGGTGGGATCCTCCCTGTACCCTCCCTCCTCTGGGACTGGGGATCTCCATCAGCTCAGGATGCTGTGCTCAGCCTCATTTCCCTGACCCTGCCTGGGTGTGCAGCTGCAGCTTGTGGGTGAGGTGGCCCAAGGAACTGTTTTACTGTTTATTTTAAAACAAACTTCACACAAGGGTTGTGTATTACCAGAAGAAACTTTTATAGTTGAAAAGGTTTGATTCACATTAATGCAGAAGAAAGCAGCTGCCAGCTGAAATTCCCTGGAAGAGAGTCTCTTGGGATTCAGAAAAGAAGCAAAAAAATGTGCATGTTAATATAATATTCTTTCAGATTCCCACATAAAGCCTTGCATGTTTTTATGCTCGGTGCAGCAGCTTACTTTTATTTTAAAATAAACAAGTGCAGGTTTAATGGAAGAGCACTTGTTGACAGACACATTAATTTCTCATCGGAGAAACAGAGGAAAAGCACAGGTAAATTCCTGAGACAGGTGGGTTTCCAGATAAAAAGCTAATGCTGCTCTGTGCTCCTCAGCTGCTGTGTAAGGAGCTGAGAGGCAGGAGAGAGGGGGTTCAAGGAATTGAGGAGGCACCAATGGGTTCCAGCTGTGGGGACAGTGGGGGGCACACAGGAAAACCAGCTCTGCCAGCTGGGGTTTGGCTGGGGCACTTTGCTGGGATTTTTAAGCAAGTTGAGAAGCAGAGGAGAGGAACTTTTCTGCTCTGTTGGCACTGCTGAAATACTCCCCCAGTGCCCACCCCTGTCCCAGGTCATCCTCCCAGCAAACACAAGTCAGGAACACTTGTCCCTAATCATCTCACAATTTAGAGTCACTGTCCTCAGGAAAAGTTGATCAAATTATTTATTGTAGGATCTCCATGTGAAATATCCCATTGCTGCAGAGGTTGGAGCTGAGGAGTCACCTGAGATGGAAAAGAGAACCCCCCAAAAATTCTATTTCCAAATCTGTCAGGTTCAACCTCTGGGTATCAGTGTTGCAAGTATTTTGACATCTAAATATCTCTTTGGACAGCTGGGCTGGCTGCAGGGCAGCTCCACAAGCTCCTTGATAAAATCTGGGGGTTTGGAGTTTTCAAGCTGGGCACAATTTCCCAAGGGTTCACTGACCATCACTTGGTGCCACGGCCCTGAGGTCCTTCTGGTGGAATTGCTAGGGAACATCTCACCCAAAATGCTCCTCTGGACCATTAATTTCTGCAAAGGGTTGAGCTAATAGAACCCCTAGACAACCTCGTGCCCAATACTTCAACTTTGAGTTGAAAAGCCCTGAGTGATCGTGAGATTTTGAAGAACAGTCAGAAAAAAAAAAGCCCAAATGTTATTTTTTACCCTGGGATTGTTTTCTCCCAAGCTTTCTGTCAGTGCTGGCCCTCTGACACCCCTTACCCAATTCAGGAGCATTCTCATAGCTCAGAAGCAGTTCCTTCAGGCAGCAGAGGATCAAGGAGAAGGAACCTGGAGAAAAAGCTCAGATTCCAAGGGCTCAGGAGCCCAGGGCAGCTCCTGGCAATGAGGAGCAGCCCTGCAGTGAACCAGCCACAGGATCTATCTGTGCCCCTGTTTGTCTCTGTGAATATTATCTCCTTATTAAAAGAGGGAAAAATAATTAATTAACCAATTAATTAAACTTTCCTTGCTTTTTATTCCAGTCCAGCTTGCAATTTAAAACTGGCCTAGCAGTGAAGATAACAGTAATTAGGAAGGCAGCCAGGTGTACACTGGGATTTCCAGATGAACTTGGTGACTTGCAGAGGGAAAACATTAAACCAGAGACCCTGGGCTGCTTTATCTGAGCCATTCCATTCTCCTCAGGGCTCAAGCAGCTTTAAAGCACCTGTGTCACTGCAGGAGGAGAGCAGAGAGGGGCCCACATCTGCAGGGACTCAGCAGAAAGGAAACTCAGCAAGTTTCCACAAACTCACAAGTTTCCACTTGTGCTGCTTCCAAACAGCCTTTCCCAAGGATGTTGGATTAGGGACACCAATCTCCAGTCCCTGGTATCAGCAGGGCTCTGATCCAGGCAGAAAACAGAGGCTGAAGCTGCCTCTGCTCACTGCAGGGGGGTAGGACCAGATGCCTTTAAAGGTCCCTCCCAACACAAACTCTCCCATGATTCAGTGATTTCTGCTGGGAGCTGCTGCTTCTGCTGCTGAAGCTTTATGTGAGCCATTCCATTCTCCTCAGGGCTCAAGCAGCTTTAAAATACCTGGGTCACTGCAGGAGGAGAGCAGAGAGGGGCCCACATCTGCAGGGACTCAGCAGAGAGGAAACTCAGCAGGACAATCCCCAGGTTCCAGGTGTGTCCCTCAATCCAGGTGAGGGAATCCCCAGGAGATTTGTGCATCAGCTGCACCCTCTTGGCCACGACTGAGGCTCCCCCTCATCTCAGCTGCATGAGGGTGAATTTGACCCAGAAAACTTTTCTTCTACACCTTGACCTTGGTCTGTAGTGGAAAATGAAGGATCCCTCTCCCCTCTCCCTCCCTGCCCGACAGTTCCACTGCAGGTGAGAGCTCCAGCCATGTCTGGTGATAATGATCCAATGTCTGTCACAGCGCTGCTGTGCTCAGAGCCTCCTCACTGATTAATGTCAAAATAACAATTTCTGGGCTTTTTGCATGCTTGGGAACTTTTCAGCATCACGCTCCCATCAGGAGTTATTTTTTTACCCTTATATTTATGCACCATATTGCAGTGACTTCAAAAATTAAATGAAGATGGAGTTTAGGACATTGGACATTGCATAATATATTCACTCATCTGCATATTAGAGTTCAGAAAGCAACAAATGGTCATTTATTTTTATTACAGGAAGAGCTGACAGAACTGCTTTACGCTTCAGGTTCCTGACAGCTCCGTTTTAAAACATTGCTCTGAATCACTTAAAACCTTGCCAAGCCTTGAGCATTTTGTCAGAAACTTTCTGAGTTGAGTTGCTGCTTCAGATGGATGCTTTTATACCCACTTTTTGGGAAACTGACTCTCAAATAGGTCTATCATTCCTTTGGATGCAGTTAAGGGAGATATATTGCTAAGCTAATGTTGAAAAGCTCTTGAAGTTGTTTTTGTTGAGTAGCTCTGATCCCTTCCCAGCTGGGAGCAGCACTGGAAGGTTGGGAGGGCTGGCAGTGTGTGTGGGATATTATTGCTGTGGACAACAACCGGGTTGAAAAGTTCTATGGACTACAGGAAAGACCAATTCTGATTTATTTTGGAAGTTCATGAGGATGCAGCTGAAGTGTTTGAAAGCCCAGCTGTGCTGCAGGTGCTGTCACAGGGCTGGGCTGGGGTCTTGTCCCTGTTTCCAAGGGCAGGGAATGCTGTGGGGCTGAGGATGGGCATCATTTCCCCACAGCCCATCAGAGGGTGGAACCAGCAGGACTAGGGCAGCAGGGACACAGCTGGAGTGGGATTTTCAGGGAGGATCAGTGTAGGGCTCTGCCATGCAGGCTTGGTGTTCCTGGCCCACCAAGGGCAGAAAAGGCAGAAGTTTCCACTTGAGCTGCTTCCAAACACCTTTTCCCAAGGATGTTGGAATAGGGACACCAATCTCCAGTCCCTGGTATCAGCAGGGCTCTGATCCAGGCAGAAAACAGAGGCTGAAGGTGTCTCTGCTCACTGCAGGGGGGTAGGACCAGATGCCTTTAAAGATCCATCCCATGATTCTGTGATTTCTGCTGGGAGCTGCTGGTTCTGCTGCTGAAGCTCCAATCCCATTCTTTTCCAGCTCTCATCAGGCAGCACCTGTCTTCCCTGGTGGGTTGGAATTGGGCTGGGCCATCCACTGCTCTTCCTCCAGCTTTGGGAATGAAGAAGAAGCAAACCCAAGCTGGAGGGTGCAGCTGCTGCCTTGTCACCCATTTCTGTCCTGCTGTCACCTCCCTAGATGGGCTGGATCCCCCAGAGCCCTGGGCTCAAAAGGAAAACGTTCCCATGCAATGGCAAGGGGATGGAAGCAGCAAAGAGCTCCCTCAGAGTGAGGGGACTCCAGAGGGGATGGCCTGGCTGGGTTGTGGGGAGTGTGGGCATCACTGGGATCACTGCTGGAAGCTGATTTCCTCCTGCCAGGGTCTCAGGGAATCAGGGAGCTGCAGGCAGGGCAGGGATGGGGACAGTGCTGGGGTGGTGGTGGATACCCAGACTCTGGCTGCATGGCTCTGCTGGGGATGCTCTGCCACTGTTTCCTGCAGCCACGTACCTTTTTATTTAAAAATGACAAAACCATTAATTAGAATTTTCTCTCTGAATTTGGCTCTGGAAAAAAAAAATTAAAAATGTATAAGGCCCTGTGTAGTGCGTATGTATATTTTATTGCTGCATAATTGGGATCTTCATTAGTTCCCTGGGTGGTGGAGTGACAGGCTTTTCATGTGCTGCAGACACTAATGCAGGGTGATACGGCTCTCTTTTCCTTTTTTTCCGAGATGCTCCTTGCCAAGCACACTCGACGCTCCCTCAGAAGGACTCGTGTGCCTTTTTGGGGAGCACTCTGGGCTGCAGCATCACCGACAGCCGAGCTCTGATTGCAGCAGGAGCCGTTTGGAGATGGAGAAAGTATTAATTATGTTAATCCCAAACCCCAGGGTATAATTGCTGCTGCTCTCAAACAAAATGTTACTTTTATCTAAATGACTAAAGTGGGAAAAGCACAATCCGGTTTAATTTAGCACAGGAGCAGCCGAGCGGGGCCGGGCGGGGCCGGGCAGGCCGCAGCTCCCTGGCTCTGGGAACGGGGATTTTCCCCTTCCCGGGGCGCCTCACCCAGCTCAGCACAGGGAGAAAGGAGGGTGGAGGAACACTGAAAACCCCACGCAGGCAGTCCTTTCCCCTTTTTCTGCCAGAGCTCTCACCCCCGTTCCCCGAGGAGCTGCAGGAGGGTTTCCCTGCAAGCTGCTGAGAGCTCTCAGCCCGGCAGGTTTCACATTGCTCCTGGGCCCTCCCGTCTTCCAGTGGTTGGCCACTGATGATTTCCGTGTTCCTAGGCAAAGAAAAATTGTCTTTGTGGCCCAGAAGTGCAGAGGATGTTGAATCATAGACTCACAGAAGGGTTTGGGTGGAAGGGACATTAAAGCTCATCTTATCCCACCCCCTGCTATGGGCAGGGACACCTTCCACTATCCCAGGTTGTCCCAAGCCCATCCAGCCTGGCCCTGACAAAGCCAACTTCCTAAGCCAGGACTTTGAGCATCCAATGCATGTGTGCAGCAGCATCTCCCTGCTTATCTAAGTGTTTCCAGCTCTTCCTTCCCCCTTCTCACCAGTCTGTCTTGCCTCTGGCCCAGGCTCTGAGCAGCTCAAATCTCCACAGAGCTCAGTTCCCACCTCCAAGCACAAAAATCACGATGGGTTTTGCAGCTGGGGAGGCCCAGGTGGGACATTCAGTGGGGCCAGGGGACTGTGAGAGGGTCTGGGCAGAGCCAGGGCAGGTGCAGGGTGCAGCTCTGCTCCTGTGCCACTGAGTCACCCCTGCAGCTGAGGAGCTTCACCCAGCCCAGGCCAACAGGCAGCTGAGACCCTCACAGACAGCTCTCTGGGACAGGTTTAGTTGCCTCCAAGAACCACAGACCACTACATTGCCATGCAAGACTCTGACCCTTTATTAATCCAAGTGGGTTTGGTGGGTTCTGTGTCCTAACACATCACATTTTTTCAATTTTTTGTGACAAACTCTTAAAATTAAAGCTACAATGGGCTTATGCAAGACAAAGTGTTCTCCTGAGCAGCCCTGACTGCTCCAGGGTCAAACAGCCTGGTGGGAGGAACTTCTGATACAACAAACAGAGGGAGGAATGAGGGGCAAAGCCAAGGGGCTGCAGGACTGTCAGGGGCTGCAGGACTGTCCTCAGGGCATGTGGCAGTGATGCGTGGTCAGTGACTCCCAATCAGCTCATCAGAACGTGGAGTTGCTGGGAAAAACCCCCTCCACCCCATGGAACACATTGATGTCACTGCTGAATCAGAGGTGGCAGCAGCATGCATTTTAAAAGGTGCATTTTTTAATGCTAAAAAATTGTTGACAAATACGTGTCCCAGTTTTTTTAAAAGGCTGATGGTATTTTTAGTTCTTTGAACAGAATAAAGATGAGCTTTTCCCTTTGCTGTCAGAACTCCCAATCCACCACTGTCCACTGTGCAACTGGTGCTTGTGTGAAACTTCCAGCTGAGAATCCCTGCACTGGAGCAGTCACCAAACTCTCCTCAGGATGGGATAAGAATGGAAGAAGGGACCTCTTGAGCCAGATCCACCCCCTCATCCCCTGTTCCTGCCAGTGGTCACCATGGGGTGCCCAGAAGAAACAGGAGGACCCTGGAGTGACTTTTCCCTGAGGAGTCTCCCTGCTTCCAACAGAGTCTGGCTCCAGGGTATTTTGCTCCTCTACATCACTGTGTTTCAAAATCTTTCTCTTTCATAAACTGGTTTTCCTGCTTTTTGTTTGTCCCTTTGGGCTCCATGACCTGCTCAGCCCCTGTGTTATGAAGGGTAATTGTGCATTCTCAGGGATCTTTCCTTTGCTGGCTTTAAACTTTTTGCCTTTTGATTTGAGATGTTCACTGCAGTGGTTTGTGTTTGGGAAAATAGGGAATAACTGATCTCAACTCACTCCTCCTCTGTCGCTCATGATTTTGTAGCTCTCTGTCCGCCACAATCATTCTGCTCCCTATGCAACCATCCAAGCTGAGGTGTTAAAATTATTTCAAAGTTGTTCTAAATCTTTGGTTACCCTTCCTGCCCATCTCTAAAGCTCTTCTAGTTTACAGATTTTTTTTTTTTGTGGTAGTTTCTTGAATAGGAATATATTCAAGAATGTGCATAACACCCAAAATATGGTCATTCCATGGAGTTATAGATGCAGAAAGTTATCTCCTGTTTTCTCCTGTTGTGGCCATTACACCATACAAGGGCCTTTCTTGTTATCTCATGACTGGGAAAACTTTATTTGAAAGCTTTTTTGGAAATCTAAATACACAAAGCTACATCTTTGTTTTTTTCCTCCAGGATGTAGAATTGCCCTGTTGGTCAATTTTTGGTGAGATAACACCTTGTTCTGCCTTAGCCCTGATGATTTTGTACTTTATTATGGGGTCTCCCAGCTTTCCTTTTAAAAACCCAGGGTTCCCATTTCACAGCTTTCTGTATTTCTCCTTCAAGTCCTTTTAATAAACTGGCAAGAAATTCTCAACCTTCTAATTTCTCATGCATAGGTGAAGTGACAGATTTCCCAGTATAGTTAATAGACTGGAATTTCATTTTTTCATTCCTTTGCTGCGCTTTGGAAAGTACCATCTGGTCTTGATGAATTTTTATTATTCAATTTTTAATTTCAAGCCTAAAATATAAAACAGTTCCTCATACTTATCCCTGGTAATGAAAATTCCCCATGTGGGAACATGACTAAATTCCTGTGTTTATTTAAATTTCCTGCTGTGCCCTTTCACAGTTCTCCCACTGAATCCTGATATTCCATGAGCTGTACCATGGCAGAGTTACCTTCTAGTGCTTGAAAAAAAAAAAAAGGTTATCATTACTTTTAATGTCTTGAGCAAGTTCTTTCTCAAGCACAATTTTGGCCCTTGTTAATGTGGGGTTACATTACCTTGCCAGAGTTATCCTTTGAGTTCGAGTTGCTTCTTTTATGCTACTTTATAGCCATGGCCAGAATGACTTTTGCCCATTTAAAGTTTTCTAATAATGTTCCAGAGCTTCTAATACAGTTTATTTCAAAAGTATCCCAACCACTTTCAATCACTTTACCCTTCTAGCCATTCCCTTTCAATTCCCTTTTAACTAGTCTCCTCTTTTTTTTTTTCTTTTTTTTTTGTAGTTTCCCTTTAAACTTTATCACAGTGGTTTCTGCTTTTTCCCCCCTCTCCTGTCAAGTATTGAACTCCAGTCTATTATGGTCACTCTTGTGTGGGGATGGGTTTTGATGGTTCCCCTTGAACCAGGATTCCTGGACTGCTGCACACTAAATCAAAAGTTGCTTCTCCTCCTCCCTGCCCTGGAAGCAGCAGCACTTTTTGTCTGAAAATGGAGTCCCAGCCCCTCAGCCCTCTGTAGCAGTCACCAATCACCATGGGGGGAATCAGAGTCTACTCTTATTGTTGTGTTTTCAGCCCAGGAACCAGCTAACACCGCTCTGTCACCATGCTGGGGTTGTCCCGACCATGGGCCATGACAGCCACCAGGCCTTTCCTTCCACCCTCCACGAGGTTTCCATGCACAGAACTGATCTCACTGGCACTGTGACCTTCTTCACCTCCTGGCCTTTGGGGTCTCTGAGTTCTCATCTCAGCTACTGCAGCTGCTCTGCTGTCACTGCTGAATTCCACCCTGGTGTGGGTGAGGGAGCCTGGGGAGCAGCCCCACCTGAGAGGGGCCCTCAGCCTTCTGTGTCCCTGAGTGTCCCTGAGTGTCCCTGTGTTTCCCTGGGTGTCCCTGAGTGTGCCCATCTGTCCCTGTCTGTCCCTGGGTGCCCCTTGGTGTCTGTGGCTGTCCCTGGATGTCCCTGGCTGTCCCTCAGTGTCCCTGTCTGTCCCAGTCTGTCCCTGGATGTCTGTGGGTGTCCCTGTCTGTTCCTGTGTATCCCTGTCTGTCCCTGGGTGTACCTCAGTGTCTGTGGGTGTCCCTATCCGTCCCTGGCTGTCCCTCAGTGTCTCTGTCTGTCCCTGGATGTCTGTGGGTGTCCCTGAATGTCCGTATGTGTCCCTATCTGTGTGTCCCTATCTATCCCTGTCTGTCTGTGTGTCCCTGTCTGTCCCTGTCTGTGTTCCTGTGTGTCCCTGTCTGGCTGATCCAGTCTGTCCCTGTCTGTCTGTCCCTGTGTGCAGAGGTCAGGGCAGCCCCAGGCTCTGCCCCAGGCCCAGCAATGGCCCCAGAGCCACGGGCAGGGCCTGAGCCCAGCACTGCCCCTGCCCAGGAGGCAGAACTGCTGCCCTGGGCAGTGCCAGCCCTGAGCAGAGCCTGGGAGGCTCTGGGAGCTCCTCCCTGGGGATGTTCCAGAGCTGTGAGCACACCCTGCTGTGCCCTGAGCTCTGCCATGGCCCTGCTGGAGCAGGAGGTGACACCAGGGACCCACTGTGGGCCCTTCCAGCACAAACCCTCCTGTGGCTCTGTAATTCTGTGACCGATTCTGTGACTGGTTTTGTGATTCTGTGACTGAGTCTGTGATTGATTCTGTGACAGATTCTGTGTTTCTGTGACTGAGTCTGTGATTGATTCTGTGACTGGTTCTGTGATTCTGTGAAGTGATTCTGTGACTGCTTCTGTGATTCTGCGACAAATTCTGTGATTCTGTGACTGATTCTGTGACTGGTTCTGTGATTCTGTGACGAATTCTGTGATTCTGTGACTGATTCTGCAACTCTGCAACTCTGTGACTGATTTTCTGATTCTGTGACTGTGATTCTGTGACTGCAACTCTGTGATTCTGGGTCTGTGATTCTGTGACTGTGACACTGTGATTCTCTCTGCATGTCCCACTGATTCCTTCTCTCTGCCAGGTACCAACAAGACCTGTTCAGTCAATACTTTTTGTTAGAGTTGAGTCTACCGTTCAACTGTCTTAATTTTAAAAATTATAAATTCCAACAGCTATATTAAGTATGTGGTGTTGGTTCAGCTATTTGGGGGATTTTAGGATATTCTTAAACACCAAAGGTCTGTTTTGGCCTATAGGAAACTGTTTGTTTTGGCCCTGTGGGAACCTCTCATGGCCATGTTCCACCAATTCCAAACATTTACTCCATTCATGTCCAAATCCTGATCCCACACACAGTTTGCTCAGGTAAGTGCTTGGAGGCTTCTACTTCACCTGCATCACTTTGGAAGTTGTACTGCTGAGATCTCACTACATCCCACCCTCATTAGCAAATTAAGCTGTGTGTAAAACTCCTCTCCTGGTCTTCCTTGGGCCCTTGGTGCTCACTCAGACCATTCCCACTGAATTCACTCAACACCAAGAGCCACCTTCTGAGTGTGAGAACAGAGCAGAAATCCAAATCTTACTGGAAAACAAAAAATTATTCTGCTTGGGTTGGATTTGTTAAAAACTCTTAGGAAAGAATGTGACAAATCAGAAATAATCCCCCCAAGAAAATGGTGCAGCTTTCTCAAAAGATTGCTTGAGAATTTGGGTGGCTTGCCAATATTTTTTCCCAGCAAAAGAAAATTTAAAAATTGAGTCAAACCACTATAAGAAATTCTGCAGAGAACTGATTCTAACAGTTTTGTGAGGATCAGAACCCTAACCAGCTTCACCAGAGAGAACTATTCTAGCACCTCTACTTTTATATTTTTAATATTAGGAAATGAAATTTTGGCTTACCTGTATCAAATTCCTGAGGAGTAGAAAGGATTAACCCTGGAGACCAAGTACCAGACATGAGTCTGTTCACAGGTGATCCACTCCTGATGCTGGAACCACAGGAGAATCAGATGCAGTGGAGAGGATGGAGGGACAGTATTCCCAGGGAAGTGGAGAATCTGGAAATAATGCCCTTGAAGTGACAAAGCAATAAGATTGTCCCAGATTGCAAGGCAAGATGTATTCTATTTGCCATCTGTATGGTAGCTGTCTTCTGTTAAGTGGGAAGTTTTCCTTATTTCTTCAACAATCAATCCTCTCCCAGGGGAGACATCTGCTGATAACAGCTATTGAATGTCACTGCATGACTGATAAGAACTGCACCATCCCATTGGGAGATGTGAGCCCAGGGGGAGGAGCCAAGCATTCCTGCCCAGATATAATCCAGAGGTTTTGAGACACCAGCACGGCTTCTCCACGGGATTCCCAGAGGAACAGCAGCTGCCTCTTCTTTCCCTGGATCTTCAGAGGAAGAATACATCCTTCTCTACAGGATCCCTGCTCCAGCAGAACCACCCCTGACACTGCAGGAGGGCTGAGCCACAATTCCAATGGGACTGCCACCAACACCCTGACCCACAGGGTGTCAGGTTGGGTTCTGACTCTGTCAGTGTTGTTTTGGTTTACTGCATTGTTTACTTTATATTTTTATTTTCATCCCTAGTAAAGAACTGTTATTTCCTGCTCCCATATTTTTGCCTGAGAGCCCCTTAATTAAAAATTTATAGCAATTTGGAGGGAGGAGGTTTACATTTTCCATTTCAGGGGAGGCTCCTGCCTTCCTTAGCATACACCTGGTTTTCCAAACCAAGACAAAGATGTAAATGGAATATTTTTGTCAGTGGAGATATATACAACAAAAAATGGTTTTAAGCTTCTAAAGGGCAGCCTTAGATGGGATACTGGGGAGAAATTCTTCCCTGTGAGAGGGTGGGGAGGCCCTGACACAGGTAGCCCAGAGAAGCTGTGGGAGGGGATGCATTTGTTCATCTTGTGGAGTTCAGGGAGAGATCCCAGGGAGAGCATCACCAAACATTGCTGGGTGGGAGAGCAGGAACCTCCCTGTAAGCCCTGACAGCAACATCTGCCAGTGCATGGGGAAGCTCTGAGCTGGAGAAGGGGTGAAAAATGAGGTACCAAGGGCATGGGAGAGCCCCTGTGGTCAGCGAGGGTGAACTGCATCACTCCAGCTGAGGCCCTGGGCTGGCAGCTCCTCAGCCTCTCCAGAAGCCCTAATGTGGTAATAAAATATCTTTCATTGGAAGAAAGGTATTCACCTTGACCCTTGGAACACTCAGGTGGGAAGGCAATTCTCCAGGGCAGTTTTCATCCAGGAGGAGCCATCAGCCTGTTGAGACCTGTTCCTCACTCTGAGAAAGAGCTTTACCCCTGCAAAAAGGCAAATCCTGGATGTTTGGTGTCCTCCAAAAGAGAAGCCTGGCCTGAACAGAAGCTCTCAGGAGACAGGGGACACTCACTTCCCTCAGGACTTGGTGCCAGGGTTTCATCACCTCCATTGTTAAAGTCTTGGGGGTCATTTAGTCTGAATTTCTCCAGCTTCAGCTCCCAGCCATTAGTTCTTATTATGTCTTTCTCCATTACATCAAAGAGCCCTTTAGTACCTGGTATTTTCTCCCTGTGCAGGTACTTACAGCCTACTCAAGCCACCTCTCACTCTTCCTTTCCACAATCTAAACAGATTGTGCTTTTCAAAATCATTCACTTTAGGGCAATTTCTCCTGACTTCAAATTATTTTTGTGACTCTTTTCTGAACCCTCTCCTGTTCCTGTTCCCTTTTACAAGCACAAACACCAGGCTGGCATCTCCTAATCCAGGTTTGATGTGAGCATTTCCATGTGGAGGGAGGAAATCTTCCCCTGCCTGTCCGTGTGTTAACAGAGCATTAACTCTTGGTGCACTGGCAGCTCACATTTGTTCACTTGCCCACAGAGGACTTTAATCCATTTTAGCCCCACTGTTTTGCAGGAGGTCCCTTTTGCCTGTGGATGGACAAGTTTCACTTGGCTTCACATCCCTACCTGTGATCCCAGGCACTCAATTTGCTGCCTGGACAGGGGCATTGCAAACATCTGCTGCTTCCCAAAGCCACTGCCAGCTCCAGCACAAAGGGAAATCTGAATTCTTGGACAGCATCTAACTGCTATGAAACCACATGGACAAACATTTTTTAGGTGTTCAGTCTGTGGTGGAACCATTACTTTGCACAGGACTACACCAGGCTCAGTTAGAAATAACTGATGTTAGCCCAGTACCCCGCCCTGAACACCAACAAGGATTGAAAGCTCTCATCAGAGTATAAGAAATCTCCTCAGTCTTGTTCGAGGAGGCTGAAGTATGATGTTAAAATGTTTGGATCTCGTAGATGTTGCTTAATATTATCCTGCCATAACAAAGGACAGGAAAAAAAATATCTGCATGCCTTGACAAGCATTGGCACTGAGGGGCTCAGTGCCCCCTCGTGCTCTCCAAGAGCCATTTTGCCATTCAAATGCACATTTGCTTTGGGTGTCTGCAAAGGAGAGCACCCAGCTGGAGACTTTCTGTGTGTATTTTATTAATTCCTTATTTATAAACCATGGCTGCCTCAGCTGAGTAAGGTCAGACGGGCAGGTGGTGGGGCTGAAACTTTGAAATGTTTTGCTGGTTTTATTCAATATTATAACAAATAGACCAGATGGACAGGACTTGGAGCAGCCTGGGACAGTGGAAGGTGTCCCTGCCCATGGCAGGGGTGGGACAGGATGGACTTTAAGGTCCCTTCTCACCCAAACCAATCTGGGATCCCTGATTCTCAGGCCCTGGAACAGAAGGTTTTCGTGCAGTGCTGCCAGCTCAGAGTCTGTTCAGGATTCTCTCTCTCTTTCTCTCTTAAAAAAAGAAGTGTCTGTATGAAAAGCATTTGTAATTATCATAGAGTGCAGAGCATTAGCACAGCTACAGCTACAGCTGTGTCACTTTGTAGTGCTAATGGTGCATGGTTGGGGCTGTGTTTGCCTACAGTGACAGCACTAAGGAGCTCTGATACCTGGCAGCCCAGGTGCCAAGATCCAGCAGTATTTTACTACAAATATGGGGGAAATGTAAAGGTTTGTGGCATGTAAATGTGCAGTGGTGGATTGGAGCACAACAAACTCCTTCATCCTCAGGCCAGGAGTTGGGCTGTGGGAGGAAATGCTGATTCCACATAGAACAGATCCAAATCACTGCAGAATAACACAGCAGAGTGATGGGTGTATTGACCATGGTTACAAAATAAGTGTGAGCTGTGCAGCAACACTGAAGTGGAAAACCCATGGAAGTGGCTGAAGAAGAGGAGAAATATTGTCAGGAGGGCACTTGGACTGGAGGAGGAGAACAAACCCAGACTGACAAAATCTCAGCCCCAGGTGCCAAGCAATCCCAGCAGCTCTGCATTCCCCTTGGGTCAGGAGGGTGTGGGGACACCCCAATTCCCTTTTCCTTTTATTCTGCCTTCCCTCCACTTCTCCCTCTTTGTCCTCCCACAGTGCTGTGTTGGCTCATCAGTCAGACCATGGAGAGGAGCCCACTGCTCACCTGGACACTTCCCTGAGCTGGGCTCTGGAAGGTTCCTCAGGGATCTTCCATGGCAGCCAAGGGATGCTGAGCTCCCATCCCAGTGCTGGAAAGCTCTTAAAGACGGTGAGATCTCCACAGGATGGTGACAGCATCCTCTGCCTCACTCCTGCTCTCCTGACACAGCCTCTGGGGAAGGGGCAGAGGCTCCAAGGAACTCTGTGTAAGCTGCAGTAACTCAGCCTTTCCTGCTGTGCCCAGGGATTTATGCAGCAGCCAGTGCTGGGATTCCCCTTTCTGTGTGCACCAGGCACCCTCAGGACTGACAGTTGTGGTCTGAAATAGAAAATTCAAACGTTGCCCCAAGTGGGAGGGTGGCCAGCAGCAAACAGGAGCTGCTGGACGGAGCTGGGGTCAATCAGCAGCTCCAGGCTGGGCAAACCCCCCTGGAGCAGCTCAGGAGGCAGAAACCCCATGAGAACAGCCTGCAAGGGAACCTTGCTTGCATTTTCTGAGCCTTCCTTTGCTTCTTTTAGCAACAAGGTAAAATCCTGGCAGCCCTGATGGAGCTCCTCACACCCACCCCCATCCAGGCTGTGGCTGCTCTGCCCCATCCACCCACTCTGCCAATAACTGAGAAACATCAGCCATGTGTTTTACAACACATTGGAGAGACTTGCTGGGACTTCAGCTGGATCTGACACAAATTTTCCACAACTTACAGACCTTCAGCCTAGCATTCAACTTTTTGCCACTTCCAGCCCATTTCTCCACTCCCAGCTCTGTGAGGGGCAGGGAGTCACTCTTTTCTCTCACACCTAATGCCACCCACCCTGTTTTTGTGATAAAAACCACCTGTAAGCAGAGACAGAGCCCAGGAAAGATCAATCCAAGATTCCAGCTATGTGCAGGTCCAAAGCTGGAAAGAGATGTTGGAAAGGTCAGGGGTGGGAGCCTGATTGCACTCATGGGTGGTCCTATTTTCCTGCTCTTTATGGACTCCAATATCAATATTTTGCTGATTTAGAGTGATAAAAAGCCACAATGTATCTAAAAACAACAGAGAAAGGTGAAGAAAGCACCTGCTGGTGGTCTGCTTTGTACTCAGTCTTTGGTGTCTGTAAGAAAACTCCTAAAAGCACCACTGGGCCTTTCGTCTGCACATTTCCCTTCCCTCCACCTCCCTGACCACTCCCTGGGCCATGGGCTGTGGCAAAGGAAGGCAGCACAGGACATTTGCCAATTATTTGGCTCTTTGATATGAGGTGGTTCTGCCCTCTCCTGCCCTCTGAGCCAGGCCCATCTCCCTGCACCTCACCTGCAAGCGCACCTCTCGGGTTTTTGGTTGATAATTGCTGCCCCAGATGTGCAGGGTGTCTCTGCTTCAGCCCACACAGCTGAAGAACGAGTCTGGACTCTTCACTTTTCAGTCTTGAGGTTGTTTATTAATTCTTATCTATAAAATTTTCTTTCTGCCCAGCCGAGATCTGCTCAGCAGGGCAGCCACAGGCACTCTGTGTTGTCCTTTTATACTACAAACTGCATATAACATATTTACACTAAATTCCCAATACCTATCACCTATGTTAGACAGTGCACTTCTACTCTAAACCCATCCCAAAGTGCCAACAGCACTGCAGAAAATGGAGACCAAGAAGAAGAAGAAGAAGAAAGGCTGGACACGTCCAAGTTCCTCCATCTTGTCCCCATAACCCCCATACCAAAAATCCTAAAATCTACATTTTCTGTGTATAGTTTATTATTACACCAGTCAAACCTGTGTGATTTTCAGGTCGTCATACAAAGCTGGTAACTTGCTCCAAGGATCAAAATCAAATCCCCAGGTGTTTTGGGCTGTGTGCCAGGGTCTCTGAGCCCCCTGATGAGGTTCTCGACAACTCTGGACACAGCTCTGAGTTCCCACAGGCACCCTGAGCTCCTCTGCATTCCTGCTCCTCGTGAGTTTTCCCTCCTTGAGCACAGGAAGGTGCTGATTGAAGATCCAGGTGAAAAGAGGTGCCCTGGCACTCTCTCCATCCTGCTGCAAAGGTTGTATTTTCAGTAGCAAATTAAGGAGACTGATTGATCTAATTCTTGTGGCATTTTCCAGCTGCTTTGTCACACAAGGTCACTTCTTTGGCACCCTCATGCTAAGCTTTTCTGAGACACTGCTGCCAGGAAATTCATTATTTAACGAGGGAGTTTCAAAGCAAGGGCCAGCGTTCTCTATGCCATGGCCTCTGGAGGGTTTTCCAGCCAGCTGGTGACATTTTCCTCCTGCAGCTCCTGGGAAGAGCTGGAAAGGGAAGAGCACCAGGCAGCTCTGCCTGAACTGCCACAGCCTGCTCTGGATTCCCAGACCTGGGGAGGAGTGAAGGGCTGGAGGTGCCCATGGCAGCCTGGCAGACACCCATCCTCTTGCTGGCACAGACCATCAGCTCCTTGGAGCTCTCAGCTGGAGCCTGGTGGCCTCTGAACATGTTGAAGACAAATATCAAGCACAGAAGGCTCAAATGTATCTTCTGAGGGGTCTGGAGAGGCCTGACCCTGCTCCAGGTACCAGGCCAGGAGGAGGGAATGTGACACCACCCATACAATTTCCACTGCTGGGGGTGGGCACCTTTTCACATCTGAGAGGTGTCCCAGGTCCCCCAGTGTTTCCCCCTGCTGATGGATTGTTTCAGGGAGCCCCACTGACTCCTTTTTCCTGTCTGTGGTCACACAAGTGACACCAGTGTCACAGACATCTTTTATGAAAAATCCTTTCCTTAGGATTTTTCCTTCTGAGAAGCTGAGAGGCCTCAGGAAGAAAATGTAAACAATGATTATCTGCTGCTGTGGAATGCAACAGGTGCATCTGTGATTGGCCCATGTTGGATATTTCTAATTAATGGCCAATCACAGTCAGCTGGCTTGGACAGAAAGCTGAGCCACAAGCTTTTGTTATTCATTCTTTGCTATTCTATTCTTAGCTAGCCTTCTGATGAAACCTTATCTTCTATTCTTTTAGTATAGTTTTAAAGTAATATATATCATAGAATAATAAATCAAGCCTTCTGAAACATGGAGTCAGATCCTCGTCTCTTCCCTCATCCAAGAACCGCTGTGAACACCTGGCACCCCCTGACCCACAGCCTGGTGCTGTCCCTGCAGGTTTTCCAAGCTTGCTGATCCCCATGTTCCATGGCTCCCACATCTTTTCCAGAGCACAGTGCAGCTGGGGCCAACACCCCCCTCTCTTTTCTCCCTGAGCAGCCACAGCAGTTCTGAGGGGCTCAGAAGGCCTCATCCCCATTGAACATCTGGATCCCAACATAGCTGTTCAATGCTGCCTGCCAGGTCTCCTCATCATTCTCCTAAAGAGAGGAGGCTCTGGGAGCTGAGCTGTTCCAGGCTGCTCTCCTTGGCCCTGCACTGTGTCTGGGTGGCACTGGACCCACACAATGTCCCAGTGTTGTGCCATTGTGGGGGTGGTTGGAGGGCACAGCCACCCGAGGTAAGGCCCTCACCCCCAAGTCCCCTGTGGAATTTGGGGAGACAGAATACTGAAATCTGTAGAATGCTGTCTTGGTTTGGAAAGCCAGGAGTCTACTAAGGAAGGCAGGAGCCTCCCCTGAAATGAAGAATGTAAACCCTCCCTACCCCTCCCAATTGCTATAAACTTTAAATTAAGGGGCTCTCAGGCAAAAAAAAAAAAAAAAAAAAAAAAAAAAGGGAGCAGGCAATAACAGTTCTTTAGTAGGGAAGAAAAATAAAAGGATAAAATAAACAATGCAGTGCACTAGAACAACACTGACAGAGTCAGAACCCAACCTGACACCCTGTGGGTCAGGGTGTTGGTGCCAGTCCCATTGGAATTGTGGCTGCAGCCCTCCTGCAGTGTCAGGGGTGGTTCTGTTGGAGCAGGGATCCTGTAGAGAAGGATGTATTCTTCCTCTGAAGATCCAGTGGGAGAAGAGGCAGCTGCTGTTCCTCTGGGAATCCAGTGGAGAAGACGTGCTGGTGTCTCAAAACCTCTGGATTATATCTGGGTAGCAATGCTTGGCTCCTCCCTCTGGGTGGGGCATCTCACAATGGGATGTTATAGTTCTTATCAGCCATGCAGTGACATTCAATAGCTGTTATCAGCAATGTCCCCTCCTGAGGGAAGTGTGATTGTGGTCACTCAAAGAGAGAGATAAGACAAACTGCCTACTTGACAAAGGTAATCTGCCATACAGAGGGTAACTGAAAACATCTTGCATTGCAATCTGGAACAAATGCATCTCCTTCCACCAGACCTGGGCTCCAGCAGGAAGAAGCTGAAGCCCATTTGAAACAGGAGACTGGGACCACACTAAAAATGCCTTTGCCTTGGCCCAATGGATTCAACTGCATCAGTTCAGCTCCCTGTGCTGGCACCTATCCGAATCCTCCTAAGTGGGAATTTCTATTCCTACAAATCCCAAAATCCCAGACTGGTTTGTGTTGGTAGGGACCTCAAAGCCCATCCCATCCCATCCCATCCCATCCCATCCCATCCCATCCCATCCCACCCCTGCCATGGCAGGGACACCTCCCACTGTCTCAGGCTGCTCCCAGCCCTGTCCAGCCTGGCCTTGGGCACTGCCAGGGATACCCAGTGCTCCAGGGCAGAGGGAAATAAGGAAGGGCACACCCTGAGTGACCTTGAGGCAGCTGAGTATCCTGTAAGTGCTCTGCAATGAAGACACTTCACCCAGAGCTGCAGAATGCTGGTGTCACACGTTGTGCTCTATAATTACAGTGTTTCCATTGCAGACTCAATTTTTAGGGGTTTATAACTTTTCTTATGACAGTGAGCAGCAATGACCTGTTTCTGCATTCGAAGCAGGTTTTAAGGTCATTATGTGAGTGTTAACTTTCTGCTACATTGTGTTGTAATGGAATGAGTCTTTCAGAGGAAAAGCATTCCACAGGATTGGCAAAAATGAGCATATTCATCTTAATTTTTGCATCTACTTAATTTCAGGAACTTTTATAATTAAATGTTTGGTTGCACTGGCAAATAGAAGAAGCAAATCCTTGCCATCATGAAAACAATTCCATTCCATCTGTGTGCTGTGCTGTGGAGGAATCAAAATAGCTTTACATGGAACTTGTCCTTAAAAAGCCAATTTTTCCATGCTGGAAGAGCAGATGGGTGTTATTTTCTCCATGTTCCTTCTCACAGGCATTGGATCCTGCTCTCCAGCTGGTGTCCAGGGATCACCTGCTTGGGAACGTGCCCTTCCCAAGGGAATTGCACATTTTCCTGCACTGCTGGATGGAGTTTGTGGCAGCATCAGGAGTGGGGTCTGCCCCCCTGGGTTCCAGCAGAGCTGTGGGAGGTGTGGGTGGCTGTGGGCAGTGGTGGCCATGGGGACAAAGCAATGTCCTGCTCTCCACAGGGACACACGAAATCTTCTGCTTCCCACAGCCGAAGGACATGAGCCACCCAATGCATGACCCTTCCCCAGGCAACAAAACTGCCCAGGAGACCACAAACTGCACTGAGAGGAGTCTGGGTTTTGCCTTTTTCCTGGAAGGGACCATCACATTTTGTAGGATTCCCACTGGGATCATTGCTCAGGTGCTCGGCTGCAGAGTAAATCAGGGCAGCTGAGCTGAACTTGAGTTTCTCTCAGATGTGTGATTCCACCTTGACTCACAGCCAGAATTCCTGATTTTCCTTTAGGGAACCACCACTCTGGAGTGGGAAAAGTGGATTGTTTCCAGAGCTATGGATCTTGCAACCTGCCTGTAATTGGTGACCCCACAACTGGAAATCATTTCCTATTGGGAACATTTCCTATTCCTCTAGCAAAAATTTGCCAGCATGTTGGACAGATGGGAGAGAAAGAGAATCATTCAAAGGCTGGGAAACAGCATTATAATCCAAAACAGGCACTCAGCCTTTTTATCAGTCCAAAAGACATAACTCATGGATTTCAAGTTCATCCATGGGCAGGGGAGCTGGAATGGCAGGTGAGTGTTGGAAAGGTGTTTGTGTGCACTGAGGTCACAGTGGGGATTTGTAGGATGAGGGTTAGAGAGTGGCTGGTGACAATTAGGATTTTTTCCATGGAAAGTTAGAGCAAAGCTATTTGTGAGCCCTTTGGCCCACTGCCTCCCAGGCTTCATCCCCTGAGCACCTCTGCTTGTAGCAGTGGGGCCTGGGGTGTTATTGAACCAGGTGAGAAGTGATCTACCCCCTGGAGGAGAGATCTCCTCACTCCTTAGTCAAATGGAAAAGGAGCAAAGAACTGACTTCAGGGAGCAGGGGCTGTCTCAGGCTGTCCTTCTGTAGAAGCTCCCTGGGAGCAGAGCAGGGCACAGCCCCTCTTCAGACCTTTATCAGAGTTCACACAGTTAACTGAAATATTCCTGCTCCTACAGCTTTAATTCATTCAGAGTCGCTCACAAGCTTCTGATAATAAGACCTAATTTATAATTAGGCTTTATCAGTAATCAGTTAATTTATAGAACCCTAATTCTCACTAAGGTATTTCAGAGGCTTTGCTTATTACAATGTGGAGTTAATGCCCATACACAACCAAATCACAGTGATAGGAGGGAAACAAATTTCAAGGTAATCCTACTCTGTGACTGCTTGGGTTATTTACTTGGGGTTTCATGGAACAGGCAGGAACATTTCAGCCAGCAGCCAGGAACAGGGGACCTCCATCCCTCAGAGGTGTCAGGGTGGGCTATCAGTGACAGGTGACCTCTCCTGTGCACTGAGCCAGCTGCAATCTGCCAGGGATTCCCAGAGCTGGAGCTGTGCTGGGAAATGATTCCCACACAGGGGAAGGGAGATGCTGATGGGGAGGGAGCCAGGGCTGAATGTGAGACTTCACCTCCCAGGCTGAATCAACAGCCACAGAAAGCCACAGAACACTCCTCAGCCTCAGGTCTGATGGTTCCAACACTGCCAGTAAAACTCCCAGGCATGGGATATTTCTAGTGGAACTGAGTCCCTAAATGGATGGGCACTGTGCTCTTGTGCCTCTTTGGGATGCAAGCCCAAATTTTTCCCCCTTTCCTGCAACCATGTCACCCTGCAAACCTATCTCCACCTTCCCACCACCTCTCCTTGCTTTCGGACCATTCCTCAGCTCTGACTCCTGGTTTCTCACCCAGGCAGAACTTTGGTCTCCCACTGTTCCCTCCAAAGCACAGAGGAAAAATCCAGACAACTCCTTTCTCTCTCCTTCCTTTCAAATCCTGTTACTTACAAGCAAGGCTGACTTGTAAGGGAAGGCCTTGTACCATGGCTCTGACCTGTTACTTGGGCTAGGGAGAGGGGAACTGTGGGAGAGTGACTCAGCTGGAACAGGGGTACAGAGACATGAAAGACCTGAGACACGTGCTGTGCCTGCTGCATGGGCACATCCTGGTGTGTGGCACTTGGGCCTGTTGTGCCTCAGAACCATGTGAACATGGTTCTAAGATAGAAAACCAGCAGAAAAAGGCAGGGTTTTGGCAATGGAGAGCTCTCCTCTGCTCTGCCTGGGGTCCCTGCATTGCTCATTATTGCACCAATATCCCATCAGTGTCCATTGCTTGTGCTCTTCCCAAAGAAGCACAGTCCACAAATACCCTTGCCATGCCTGCTTTCAGAGAATTGGTGACTATTTCAAGCCTGAGCCCTGGCCCTGGTGAGCCTGGGTTGCTGTCTTGCAGTGCAGAGCTCTCCTCAGTGGACTGTCATTCCTCCAATCCTTAAGCCCTCAGAGAACTCCCAGTCAACCAGTTTCAATTAAATTTCAATTAACAGATCTGAGCAAAGTGTTCTCTGCCACGGCATCACCAGGAGGGCTGGATTAAAGCACAGAGATGAGCAGCTCACCCCAAGGTCCTTCACTGTGGGACTGTGAGGCCATTGCAAACCTCCAAAAGGGCTGTTCTGGTGATGGCTGGGTCTGTGTGTGGCTCTGGCAGGGCTGTGGGGACAAGAAGGAGTCCCCATCCCAGCAGGGACCCCTGGCCTGCAGGAGTCTGTGGAGGGATAGAATGTAAGAAAATAGTGCAGAAGGCAATCTCACACCTGAGGAGTTGCAGCTGTACTAATTGCCAAAGATTAGGAACAGGCCTGCCCTTAATAGGCCACAGCTGTGTCCAATAAGGAAATGAGTGCTACAAAAGATTGGGGTAGCTGGTTGAGGAGAGTTGGAGTTTGTTGGCTGTGCTGTGAAGGAGGAGTCAGTGCTGTGAGGAGATGTCCATGAGAAATCACCCAGAAGGTATGGAAGATTTACAATAAGATGACAACAGGAGTCCTGGGCCAGCAGTTGGGTGATGCTGCCCACAGGGCACAGCTGCACCACGGCCCTGCCGCAGCCTGGGGCATGCAGAGCTATGGCCACAGTTCCAGTCCATCCCTTCAGCTCCTGACTTCCCTTTGCTGTTGGACTGGCGCTGTCTCATTCACCATTTGTATTTGTTTTACCAAAGCCTTATGAAGGGAGCTTTGTTAAGTCCTTCCAGGTCCCAGCTGCAGCAGCTGTGTCACCTTCCATTTCACCTCCCTTCCAAAGGCACCACCTTCCCCAATGCTCTCCCACCCCACCATCCCAAGGGATGTTTCTGTTCTCTGCACATGCAGCAGCAGTTCAGCTCTGTTCCCCAGCCCCTGCCTTCCCCTTGGAATTCCACCGCTCCTCACTCAGATCCCTCCCACTCCCCAGTCCACTCCTAGGACAAGTTTTCTTTGGTCCCCAAACTCTGAGCCGCCTTCTCCTGGTGCCACATCAGGCAATTCTCCTTGCCTGTTCCAGATTGCAATGCAAGATTTTTCCATTACCATCTGTATGGCAGATTGCCTTTGTCAAGGGGGCAGTTTGCCTTATCTCTCTGAGTGACCACATTCACACCTCCCTCAGGAGGGGACATTGCTGATAACAGCCATTGAATGTCACTGCATGGCTGATAAGAACTATAACATCCCATTGGGAGATGTGAGCCCAGGGGGAGGAGCCAAGCATTGCTACCCAGATATAATCCAGAGGTTTTGAGACACCAGCACGTCTTCTCCACTGGATTCCCAGAGGAACAGCAGCTGCCTCTTCTCCCACTGGATCTTCAGAGGAAGAATACATCCTTCTCTACAGGATCCCTGCTCCAACAGAACCACCCCTGACACTGCAGGAGGGCTGCAGCCACAATTCCAATGGGACTGGCACCAACACCCTGACCCACAGGGTGTCAGGTTGGGTTCTGACTCTGTCAGTGTTGTTCTAGTGCACTGCATTGTTTATTTTATCCTTTAGCTTTTTTTCTTTCTTCCCTAATAAAGAACTGTTATTCCTGCTCCCGTATATCTTTTTTTTGCCTGAGAGCCCCTTAATTTAAAATTAATGGCAATTGGGAGGGGTGGGGAGGGTTTACATTCTCCATTTCAGGGGAGGCTCCTGCCTTCCTTAGCAGACTCCTGGCTTTCCAAACTAAGACACCTGTGATTGCAGAGGAGCTGCAACCTGTTGTGCTTTAATTAAGGTGTATTAGCAGTGGTTTGTTATTGATTTACTGTACATTTGCATTAGCTGAGTACTTCATGCTCTTATCTGATGGGCAGAGCAGGGATACAGAGCACAGGGCCTCCCTGCTGGAACTGGAGCAGGAGAAGGAGCAGGCCCACCTGGGTGGATCTGCAGAGCTCTGGCTGCTTGGAAGTGGCTCCTGGAATTGCCAGATGCAAATCCAGATGATAAAGCATGAAACCTGAAAAGCAGTTTTATTCAGATTGGCAGAAATTCCCAATCCAAGTCTTTCACATTTTGTGTTTCTGTCTGTGTTTCCTGGCTCACAGCTCAGAAAGTGCTGTGGCCTGTGCCCCTTCTTGCAGGGTGGGAACCACCCAGCTCAGTAAAACACACAGAAAATTGGGAGTTCATCCTGTCAGGGCAGGCTCATGGTGTGGGAGGTCAGACCTGGTGCCTTGTGAGCAGGGGAACAGCCTGGAGGTGTGCAGGGAAAGCTGGGGCTGTCCCCACCAAGCCAAAGGCAATTCCTGTGCTCCAGGGGGTCCCTCCAGCAGCTCAGGGAGCCCAGTCCTGGTACCACACCATGAAACAGAGCTCAGCACTTCCCCTCCCACCCCACAGGCTTTGCAGGAGGGGAACTCTCAGGCAGTGTCTCCTCTTGCCTGGTAAAGGTCTCCTGCACTCAGCAGGATTCTATGGTTATAGGGCAAGAAGAGAATGGGGACAGGCCATAGAGAGGAAGGGGACAGGGCACACCTCAGGGAGCTCAGTGAAACACCCAGGAGAGGGGAGACAGGCTGGGCAAGAGAAAGTGGGGAAATGGCTCCGTCTGCTGCAGCTGCAAGTCACAGATGGGCAAGGGTGTGGAATCACAGAATCAGAACCATGGAATAATGGAATTATAGAATAATAAAGGCATAGAGTCATAAAATCACAGAATCAGAATCAGGGAATTGTGGAATCATAGAGCCATGGAATCACAGAATCACAGAGTCATAGAACCATATAATCATAGACATAGACTCATAAAACCATAGAAACAGAATCATGGAATCACAGAGACACAGAGTTATGAAATTATAGAATGACAGAATCATGGAATTATAGAATCAAAGAGTCATAGAATCATATAGTCATAGAGACCTAGAATCACTGAATCAGAATCATGGAGTCATGGAATCACAGAGTCACAGAGCTATGGAATTATAGAATGACAATCATGGAACCATAGAGACATAGAGGCATAGTGTCATTAAGCAGCACCTCACAGCTTTTTCTTGGTGTTGTGACATCTGTCACACGAAGCCAGGCACAAAGTCCTGACCCACACACGATGTGTCTGCAGTGACTGCACAGCTGTGGGAGTGTGTGCTGGGAATGTGGCTGTTGGCCCAGCCCTGGGTGTGTGCACTGGGGGCCCAATGGAGGAGCGCTGGCTCCTGCACAGTGGCTGTGGCTCTGCTCTCCAGGGGTGGCTGGGCTGTCTCTCCTCCAGGGGGTCCATGCTGGGTTTCCAGTCCCACATGTCCTGAGGAGCTGCAGGGCTGAACCACACTGACCCCACTCTGCTCAGCAGGGTCTCCTTGAGAGGCTTTCACACCTCAGCACCAACTCCTGTGGGCCAAGTTCTCTGACTGGTGTTGATGCAGCACCTGCACACTGAATTCTGAGCTCTCCATCAGACCTGGTGCATCCCTGGTGTCTTTTGGGCACCTTGAGGATGGATGTGCCACCCCCAGGGGCTGAGGCACACACAGGGCTGCTGGTGCCCCTTCACCCCAGCCCTGGGCCAGTGCTCCAGCCCAGATTTCAGTCCCATTTCACCAGGGCACAGCTGAACAGAATCAGAGCTGGTGGTGCCCATTGCACTTCTACCAACAATACTTCACTGCTCATCAGTAGGTCAGGGAGAGCTTTAGCTCAAAATGCATCCCAGAAACAGCTGAGCCACCCACAGGACACAGCCCCACCTCCAGCAAGGCTGAACAAGACTTTTTGTGTTGCAGGAGGGTTTGCAGCTCCCAGCCCAGTGCCAGGGATGGACTCCTGGGGACGGACCAGACCCATGGGCTGCAGCTTTAGCAGCTCCTGAGGCTCTCCTGGAAGGGGAGCCAAACCCAGCCCATGTCTGCAGGACTGCACAGCCCAGGGGCAGGGCTGTGCCCCATGGCAGCTGAATGGTGTCCTGTGCTCTGGTGCCATCATTCTGACTTTGAAAGTGAGGACAATGACTCTCCATTAGGCTCCTCACCCATGGCCATGATCCACGTGTGCCTCAGCACAGGGAACTGCAGCTCAGCCTCAAGGAGGGCTCCCAAAACCAGCCTGAGAACAGCCTCAGCCTGTCCCTACTGAAGGCATGGAGGATTTATGGCAGACAGAGCCCAGGCAGATCCCTCAGTGCACGGGTAGGGCCCAAGATTTGGGCCAGCTTGGGCTGAGCACATCATGGGAGAACTCGAGTGTCTGATAGCCTGAGATCTCCAGGGTTCCACATGCACCCTCTGCCTTGGGGGAACAATTTAGCAGCAGGAGTGAACCCCACCCTGCTGGAAAACCCCAGCACGCATTGGGAAGTCCCATCAAGCAGGTTACCTGCAGCAAAGCTGGTGGATCTGCCCCTGCAATGGCACCGAGGAGAGTCTGCTCTGCTCCTGCCCACACACAGCCAGGGGCACAGCCAAGAGGGGCTCCAGCAGCATCCTGAGCTGCTGAGGGCTCCTGGAGATGTGGCTGAGCTCTGGCCAGCCCTGTGCTCCCAGCAGGAGGAGATGGGATGTGGTGTTCAGCAAATCCTGCTCCTCAGGCTGCCCAGAGCAGCTGTGGCTGCCCCTGGATCCCTGGCAGGGTCCCAGGCCGGGCTGGATGGGGCTGGGAGCAGCCTGTGATGGTGGAAGATGTCCTTGCCCATGGCAGGGGGTGCAGCTGGATGAGACTGAAGGTCCTGTAAGGTCCTTCCAGCCTCCCACACAAACTCGGGGCTCAACAAGCAGCAATCACCTCCCTGACACTCTGCTGCCCTTAGGTACTACTGTGGAAACTGTAAAATCTCCTGTGCTCCCAGCCAGGGCTTCCTCACAGCTTGGCCACCCCATGCCTGTGGTGCCCTGATTGGTTTCTCCTCAAGCCAGGTTTTGTGAGCTCTCAGAGAACTTATCACACTTGAGATACCCCCAATGGCATAAAATGAGCAGGATGGCTTCTGAGGCAGTGTTGGAAACAGAAAAAGATTTAATAAAAGACAAAAATAACAAAGCTCTTACAGAGAAAAACCCAAGCCAGGGGCAAGAGGTTCCTGCTCCTGCTAAAACACCCCACAAAAGCAATTATTTCCTTTGTTCTGTTCCCTTTCTAGTGAATTACCTAGGTGGGACCTCTTGGCCTCTGTCCAATGGACAGCCCCAGGTTTGAGGTGAAGTCCCAAAGGTCCTATGAGGTTCTTTGGACCAAACTGGGAGAGAAACTTCTGGGCTTTTTGCCTTTTTAAGCAAAGAATAATTTAGTCACTCCATCAACAGGGGCACATTCCTACAGTGCCCTCTCAGTTTTTGGTCTGTCCATGCAGTGTCCAGCCCTGTGGTGTTTGCAGAGACACCAAGGGGCTGCACTCAAATACTCAGCTGTAAACAAACAGATCTTCAGGATAATTCAAAAGAAAACTGAAACAAGACAGAGTTGGCCTATATTAATCTCAACAAGTTCTCAGCAAAAAGAGCACATTTCCATATGGGGGCAGTTTCATCAGCTGACAGAGATGAGCTGAGTAACTCAGTCTGTTCCTCACTATGGATGTGGCAGCTATTTTAAATATTTGGGAGTTCAGAGTTATCTGCTCCTGCACCATTGTTTACATTGATTTGCAATGGTTCTTCATTGACCTTGCTGCAGAAAACTCAAAGCAAATAAAACTGTCAGGCCCTCATTAGAAGATCTGGAACAACATCAGCCAACCCTGAGCATCTTCACCCCAGCACCTGGAGCAAAGCTGGGTCTGCACCTACCTGAGATTGACTCTCCTGTGTTCATTATTGGGGGTGTGGGGACATCTCCAGTCCCACATGGAGCCCAGACTGTGCCTCTTGGCCTTGCAGTGGACACAAACCCAGCACAAACAGCCAACCTGGAGCCCTGCAGGGACCCTGGCTCTACCAGAGCCCACACTCGTGGTTCTGTGTGTCACTGAGCTCTGAGAGCTCCACCCTGGCTGCTCCATCCAGGGCTGATCTGAATCCTGTGAATCCCTGCCTCAGCTGCCACCCTCCTTCCTCTGGGATTACATCCAGAGATATTCCCTACCCCAGTTTTACACCCTGCCTTTGTGGCCATGTGACACAAATGTTCCAGCTGAAGTGACTATTTCAGCCTCCACGAGAACACTCTGTCTTCACAAACTTGTACCTTTTCCCAAAATTCTCCTCTTGGAATGAATCTGCTCTGTGGAAAGTTGGAGGGAAATCAATCTGGCCACATTTGCATTAGGAGAGAAGAGGAAAATTGTACTATTTTCCTACCTTGGAAAAGCCCCCAAACCCCTACATTAGAGATCCTTTCCAACCTCAGTGCCTCTGCTTCTGTGACTCTCCCACCCAATGCAAGGAGCTCCTCAATCCTGACCCTACATCCCACCCAGCCCATGCAGAGGAGCAGCAAAGGGGCAGGGATGGAGAGGAGGCAGAGCAGAGAGGGCTGAGCCTTGAGACAGCGTTTGGTGGCCACCAAGCTGATCCATCAAGAGAAGAAAAGAAACTGTTGAGCAGACAAACAAACCTCCACAGGCCCAGGTGGAGCAGGTTCCTTCCAGCTGCACATTCCCACAGCTGGGCAATCAGTGAGCTCACCTGCTGATCCTGGAATTGTCCAGAGGGTTTCAGGACTGGAGGCTGTGCCTGGATCCACGCTGAGCATTCTCCCAGCAAACCAGATACTAACACAGCAACCCCAAAGGTCAGAGGGGAAGAGCAGGGAGGGGTTCAGAGCAGCTCCCAGGGATGGGCTGTGGTGTGGGGATGTGGAAAGGGATTCAGAGGAACCCCCAAGGGAACACAGCTCCAGCTGTCCCCTCTCATGGGTGACTTGGGATATAAACTGTCACTGGTGTGCCCACACAGCAGAGCTCATCTCTGAGTCTGTCACAACAAAACACAACTTTGCCTCGGCCATAACCATTTCTAGCTGGCTAAAACCAAAGGAAACTTGGTTCCCTGTTTAATGAAAGGATCTGTTCAGAAGCTTTCACCACTCACAGGGTTTTGAGCCACGCAATGGTTTACGTGACTGGGTTTCATCAGCTCAACACAGTTCAAAACCTTCTGGGATGGAAAAAAATGGTTCACAAAATGTGATGCTCCAGCAGAAGTAAACACAGACCTGCCAAATTACTGCAGCTTAATGAGTTCCCTCTCGTCAGCTGAGCTGGTCTTGTGCATACCCTCTTTGAAGTCAAATGTACTCTAAGAGGCTTTAGGAAGGGATTCCTGCTTGGGCAGAGGTTCACAATGGCTGGTGCTGCCATTGTCAAGAATTAGGTGGTTGCTTTGCTAATATTTTCCTCCTGTCCTTGCCTCCAGTTGAGTCTCTGCTTCACAGCCTGGCTCCAAACAACATCCCTGAGCTTTTATCTGCAGGTGACAAACAGAGGCATACAAACTGGATTGGCAGGAACACAAAGAAAGCTTTCATCTCATCACTGCACGAGGCACTTACAGGAACTTCTCAAGGAAAAAAGAGATTATGCATCAACATTGTGAGCATAAAGACAATTTAAAAGGGATGTTAAGAAACTTCATGTCAGGAAAATATAGAACATCTGCAAACAGATGAGTATTCAGTAATAAGCTACGTCAATGATCTGGGAGGAAAGAGGCTGTTTTCTTGCAGTGACAAGCCCAGAGAACATCCCAAAGGGGATTTGAACAAGCTAAAGTGCTCCTTGTGGTCAGAAAGCTCAGCTGGCTGTGTGCTGCACTTGGGGTTGCTGGGCTGGGCCTGTTTCACCTGCTCCAAGCTCTTTGCTCCTCTGCCACATCTCACACCTGAGGCAGGTCTGACCCAAGGCTGGGACAGGGAACCGTCCTGCAAGATTTCTGGACTTCACACACATACACCCTCCCCCAACACTCAGTTTCGTGGCAGTTTATGGTATTTTGCCTCCAGCTTTGGCAGGGGGTGACAGAAGCAGCTGGACAGTTGCAGGCTGCCCTATGGTCCCTTCTGGGTGAGTGACCCTGCAGGAACACACAGAGTGACTGTCATTATTATAATAATCCAGAAGGACAGGAAAGACTCACCTGCTAAAGAACAAGCTGGTTTAGCAGGTTATTAGTCCACTAATTAGTGGATAACTAATGGCAATGCATGTTTGCTCCCAGCTGTCAGCAAACACTGCCTGCACTGGGGCACCGAAGCTTCAGAGGTGCTGCAGCCACTGGGAAGCACTGAGTGAATCCATGTGCCAGCACAAACACTGCCAGGGCTGCCAGGGTGACAGGGGCTCTGGGCTTCCCTGGCTGGCATCACCTCTGCAGGGCTCTGTGCCTCTGCCAGCTGGATGCAGCCTGGGAGCCAGCTGGATGCAGCACGGTGCCAGCTGGTGGGGCTGCCGCCTTCTCTGGGATGTGGCTCCCACTGAGTTTGCTGCCTTTGGCACGAGCACTTGGCAAGGAGATGGCCCAGAGGGTCACAGTGGTCCAGGGTGTCATCCCCTGGGACACCCTGGCATGAGCCATCCCCACTGCCTGCCCGAGGGATTTTGCTGATATCTTCACTGAGCAAGTCCAAAAAGGCCTCCCTGGGGGATTCAGCCAGCTGGCTGCTGCTTCTGCCATGGAATTTGTGATACACTTGTTCAAACACCTCCCTGCTCCTGCCCTGTGCCTGGGTGCCAGCCTGGACAGGCTGTCCTGACCTTCTCCAGGTGCCGTCTCAACTCAGGGCAGCAGCAGTGTCCTGGGAAATGGGGACCTGGGCAGGCTGGTGGGTTTGGGCCTGTGCTGTGTGCAGTGTTCCACCCCTCGAGCTCAGTGCCAGCAGGTTGGCACTGGCACTGCTCCTCTGGGTTTAAGGTGAAATCATTGAGGCCTCAGCACGGTCTGGAGCCTGTCCCACCAAATGTCCCTCTGCACTTCCAAGGAGGGCACTGAAGTCCAAGGAATGTGCTGCTCTTTGAGTCCTGTTGGAAGTGGCAGCCCAGGGCTCAGTCAGGTGCTCCTGCCGGGCACAGCCCCAGATCTCTGCAGGGCGGGCATCCACCACAGCACCCCAAAATCCACTCTCAAACCCAGGTTCCACATTTCAAGCACTGGCTGTCATCACGAGAGCTCCTGAGCAGTGCCTGCCCTGTTTCTGCAGTGACTCTGAGAGGAGGCCCTGCCACCTCCAGCCCTGTTTGTCCCTCCACTGTGGCACAGAGGGAATGTGTGAGTGGCTTTCCCTGCAGTGCCTTTGGGGTGATCCCAGTGTCCCTGCATCCAGCAGGCCTGGCTGATAAGCAGGAGCACACAGCTGGGGAAGTGGCCACATTTTTGCCTCTTTGTCCATTTGAAAGTGGCTCCCACTGTGCCAGGAGCTCAGAAGAGCTGCAGGGGCAGCAGGAGGGGCCCCACAAACCCTCTGGGCACAGAGGGGTACTCTGTGCTGCCTGCTCTCAGCTCAGCAGAGTGCAACATTTCCCCTGAAATGATTCAAACTTCAGTGGGCACGAAGGGTGTGAATTACCTGACTTGCAGCAGATGCCTGGTGCTGCTTTGAGCACCTGCATGTTTGGCAGGGGCTCCTCCCCAGCACCCCAAGAGCAGCAAGGCTCCTGTGAGGGCTGCACTGGCACAGCCCCTGCAGGGACACGGGTTAGGGTTAGGGTTAGGGTAAGGGTTAGGGTAAGGGTTAGGGTTAGGTTTAGGGTTAGGGTTAGGGTTAGGGTTAGGGTTAGGTTTAGTGGTTAGTAGGTTTAAGGTTAGGGTTAGGGATAGGGTTAGAGTCTTCCACGGGCTCAGAGTCTCCTTCTCAGGCTGTCCCCAGGGTCTGCTGCTGCTCCACCTGCCCACCAGTGCTTATCAAACCCAGCCATTCCCCCCCAGATCTGATTTTTATCTCAAGGGATGCCTTCCAACGAGCTCAGGCTGCACAAAACTTATCTGCTCTGAGGCCACACTGGTTTGTGCCTTCCCAAGGCAGGCAGGAGCTGTCTGTGTTTCCTGCCAGGCACCAGACACCTGTCCCCATCCAGCTGAGAAGGAGCTGGGCTGCAGGGAGGGAGGGAAGGGGGCTCAGCACACAGTGATGGCAAAGCTGCACCTCTCCCCTCTCATGGCCTGGGGCTGAGCCCTGGCACACACCAAGGCTCCTCTGGGGACCTAGGGCAGGGAAAGGAGGAGGATGAGGAGGATATACAGAACACAGTACCCAGGAACACATCTGTGCTGGGTCTGTGAAGGGCTTTACTGACTCCTGCTCACCTGAGGAGCACCTTCTACCTGCAAATATCCCCTTGAAGCAAACTATTTGTCTGTATGGAAAACCCAGACAGCTGGGAAGACTTTCATGGACCTGCTGGTCACTACCTGTGGAGCACAGGCAACCAGTTTGGAAAAGCCATCTCTCTACTTGGAGAAATTACCCCCAGGATGGTCACACACACGTAGCACTGAATGCACACAGATCTTTCCCTGTGTTTATTCTTTGGGCTTCTTCCTGTGTGGCCTGAATGAAACAGGTAAATCACAGAATCATTTAGGTTCGAAAGGAGCTTTAAGGTCATCAAATCCAACGGTCAACCCAGCACTGCCATGGTCACCCCTAACCCGGGTCCCCAGGTGTCACATCCACTCATCCAGGGATGCTGACTCCAGCACTGCCCTGAGCAGCCTCTGCCAACACCTGAGTGCCCATTAGTGAAGAAATTGTCCCTGATTTCCAACCTACGCCACCCCTGGTGCAACCTGAGGCCATTCACCCCTGTCCTGTCACTGGTTACTTGGGAGAAGTGCCTGACTTTCCCTGGCTGCCCTCTCCTGTCAGAGAGTTGTGGGGGGTGAGAAAGTTCCCCTTTTCTCCAGGCTGAGCCCCCCAGCTCCCTCAGCTGTTCCTCATCAGTCTTAAGTACGTGGTCCTTCCTGCCATCAACTGCCTTGGCCAAGTTTTGACTGAATTTCTCCTTAATGACTCCAGCTTTGTCATTTCGGGGATGTTCCGGCAATAAGATATGACAAGGTGTGAATTATAGGACAATAATTCATGCCTGGAGCAGTGTCAGGCACAAGGCTGGGAGCTGAGGGCTATCCATGCAGCTCAGTGTGAATTATTGCACCATAACTCACGCCGTGAGGACCTGCTGAGGGACTAACTAGGGACCATCTACACAAGAAAATGGGTTAAAACTCTTCATTTGATCCAGCTTGCTGGATTAGAGGGGACATTATGCTCTCTGCAACATTATTTTTGGTCCATCCCTGTGTTTTCTCTGCTGGAATTACATGGAAAAGAGAAGGATGTGAAAGGGTGAGGAGTGTGGGGGCTCCTTGCACTTGCAGAGCAGCTGGCACCATCCTGCTCCTCCTGCCCCTTCCCTGCTGTAAATACCCCACACCTGACCCCAAAGCATCCAGGAGCTCAGCACAGAGCAGGAATCCCTTCCCTGCAGGGTGTCACACCTGGAGCTGTCCCATGGGCTGTGGGGAGCTTTGTCTGCAGCTGCACCTGAGCACAGAGCAGGAGCACCCGAGGGACTGAGCAAAGGGAAAAAGGAATTTCAGCAGCACAAGGGACAGCCCAAAACTGCCCCTGCCTGGGGTTGCTGGGCTGCTCCTGCCTCTTCACTGCCTTTGGTGGCCAGCCAGATCTAGGGGAGAGCTCTGGGCAGGGCTTTGCTGAGCATCTTAAAGGCTGGAGATGTAGTTTTCATGCAGGCAGTTCACAGAAAGTCACACTTGTGAAATCTTTAATTATTTTTTTTAAATCTGAGAAAACAGCCCCCAGTAATAGTCATCCCTTCCTAGAAAGCTGTTACAGTTCAAAAATAAACCAGATGATTCTCCAGGGCTCTGTGGGATGCAATCTGCCTCCAGGAGCCCCCCAAACAACTCTGCTTTGCAGTAAACATGATCCAGCCTGCCCCTGTTTTGGGGCTTCAAAGGCAGATGCCCTACAATCTCTTTCCAGGGTTTTTTTCTGTTGAACAAGGAGACAAATTCTCACCCTGCTTTAAGAACTTCTCTCCATGCAGGGGTGTCTCCAATGCCTTGTGTGCAGGGACAGACCTGGGAGAGCCCTGAGGAAGAGGATGCTCCCTTCATCCCAGGGCTGGCCACCTCAGGGACAGGGCTGGGGGTGATCAGGGGTGGCTGTGACTGCAGTGGACCTAAGGCAAAAGATAATTTAAGGCTATCCAGAGCAAATTCCAAGTCATTATTTGGGCTTCAGTTGCCCAGTCAGTATAGATCTCATTTTGAAATGTCTTCAGGTTAATTGATTGCTGTTTCAGACAGCTATTGATTTTCAAATAATTATTCTAATTATTACCATCCAGCTAGCTTTCCTTCCCTCTCCTCAGGCAGTCTGAAAGCATTTCCTTGCAGAGTCCCACACAAGAGGCTGATTTTTAGTGTTTCCATTGGAAGATGGGGAACTGAGGCAGCACAAGGCTGGAGGAGACCCTGGGAGGGACAGGGAACCCTCCAGATGTCCAGCCCTGCCCCAGGGCTGCCAGGGCACTCTGCAGATTGTCAGCAATGCCAGAGCTCATGGCAGCTCTGCAGGCTGGGAGGAACCTTCTGGAATCTGGAGAGCCCAAAAGGGCTCAGCAGCTCCTCAGGGTTCCTGTGTCCCTGTCCACAGTGGCCCAGAGAGCTCTGGATGAATCCCAGCCCTCAGGAGGCGCCAGCTCTGCCCCAGCCCTGCTGCTGCTGACACCCAAGGGCTCCCTCTGGAACTGAGTGTTACAGATTTATTCACCATCTCCCTTGCAATGCCATTGAAATGTGCCAAGCAGGACCAGGAGTTCTTTCCCAGGATCTGCACAGATAGAAGATGCCATCTGAAAAACTGAATTCAGTCTATTTTCAGCCTAAAACCAACCAAGAGGAAATAAAATAGGACAGAAATATAATGACAATGTTGATTTAAGAGTCAGTCATATTCAATAAACTTGACTTCTTAAATCACCAGTTTTCATTACACTCCTCAAAATTCTGAATTACTCTAATTGACCAAAAATATTTCAAATATCTTTATAACTTTAAAAAATTGCATATGGGCTGGATGGGATTCCCTACATTATTCCAGTGGGGACACAGTATCTGCCCCCCTGGAATTGCACAGGCAGGGGGATGGATGAGCTGGACAGCCTTAGGAGGGGCTGGAGGATCTTCTTTGTAAAAATAAATTCAGGAGCTCAGGAGTGTGTGAAGCAAGACAGGGAGAGACATAAAGAGAAGGAATAGCTGGGATATCTCCTCTGGCCGTAAAGGACAGAAGGACAGACACTGAGATGGAGAGCAGGCTGGCAGGTGGCACCAAGCTGAGGGTGCAGTGACACTCCTGAAGGAGGGGACACCACACAGAGGGACCTGGACAAGCTCAAGAGGTCACCCATGGGAAAATGATGAGGTCTGATAGGACCAAGGGCAGGTGCTGCAGCTGGGTCAGCACAACCCCAGCCATGAGCACAGCCAGAACTGCCTGGAGCAGCTCTGGAGCAGCACCTGGGGGTTCCTGGGGGGGAAGCTGGACCTGCCCTGGCCGTGTGTGCTGGCACCCAGAAGGCCAAACACGTGCTGGGCTGACCCCCAGATTCTGCCCCTGTGCTCAGGTGAGATCCCACCTGCAGAGCTGGGTCCCAGCACAGCAAGGACCTGGAGATGCTGGAGACATCCAGAGGAGACACCTGAGATGCTCCAAGGGCTGGAGCCAGGCTGGGAGAGCTGGGGGTGCTCACCTGGAGAGGAGAAGCTCCAGGGAGAGCTCAGAGCCCCTGCCAGGGCCTGAAGGGGGTTTGTGAAAAGCAGAGGGACTTATTACATGAGCACATGGAAAAAGGGGTGGCAGTTCTAAACGAAAAGAGGAGAAACTTAGATGTTAGGAGGAAACTTGTCCCTGTGAGGGTGGGCAGGCCCTGGCACAGGGTGCCCAGAGCAGCTGTGGCTGCCCTTGGATCCCTGGCAGTGCCCAAGGCCAGGCTGGAAGGGCTGGGAGCAGCCTGGGACAGTGGGAGGTGTCCCTGCCATGGCAGGGGTGGCACTGGATGGGAAGGGAAGGGAAGGGAAGGGAAGGGAAGGGAAGGGAAGGGAAGGGAAGGGAAGGGAAGGGAAGGGAAGGGAAGGGAAGGGAAGGGAAGGGAAGGGAAGGGAAGGGAAGGGAAGGGAAGGGAAGGGAAGGGAAGGGAAGGGAAGGGAAGGGAAGGGAAGGGAAGGGAAGGGAAGGGAAGGGAAGGGAAGGGAAGCTTTCAGGTGCCTTCCATCCCATGAACAGAGAAGTAGTGGCAATTCTATTTCCTGCATTTGTGCCACCATACCCTGAGCTGGGGGCACTGCCCATGGGGTGCCCAAAGAAACTCCTTTTCTGCAGGACGTTGCTGTGGGAGGTGAATGCTGGAGACCTCCTGCAGGCAGTAATAAAACATCAGTGGCATCTCTAAAAATTATCTATGATAATTTTCTAACACAAAAGAGATGGCACCTAACGTGAGGTAATTCTATTTTAGATCTTATTATGATGGATAAAGATGAATTGATCACTGAACTAGAAATCGGTGGTTGCCTGGAGACCGGTGATCATGACCTGATTGCATTAATTATGGGATAATAAAAGACAGTCCCAACCAGTAACATATACCTGGTGCTTCTCCCTGGATCTGGGAGGCTGAATAAAGAGGTGAGGAAAACTCGCTGGGAAGAAAAATAAACATGAACGTAAATGAGTGAAAAATAAAAAGTTCCCACTAAGAATTCTCAACCTGGCAAAAAAGTTCTATTTGTGCCATAATCTTGGAAGAATGGTGTTTGATTTTGAGATCTCTCTAGGTGAAAATGAAAGCAGCAATTAGAAAAAGAAGCAGTGCATAAAGAATAGGTGGGGGGGGAAAGAGAAAAACTAGTAATCAGGATAATTTAACATTTCTGAGTGGTGGGAAATTGATAAGGGAAGCCAAATGGATTAAAGAAAAATCTGGCTGATGAGTTATAGGAACTAAGAGCTGTTATTATCAACAAGAAAAAGAACCCTAATTGTGGTCCCTGCTTCTACAGGAAAAAGATGATAAAATGATAAAATTAGATAGTAAAATTAATAACAGTGTCACCAAGAGGATCCAAAAATGTCAGAGTGTCATTATCTTGGTCAAGCAGCTCATAAACTCCTCAGGGCATTGGAGGAAGCTTAAATTTAGAGAATCTACAAGAGACTTTTTCCTCTGAGGGCTTTGGGGCACTGCAGCAAATGGTCCATTGCATCCTGCAAGGGCTTGCTGAAACCCAGCATTTCCCCCCTTTGGGCACAGGGCTGACCCAGGCCACAAACTGCCTTTGTTCTGTGCCTCTCCTCTGTCACTGCTCTCACAGTGTTCAAAAATAATGTCCTTAAAAATGATGGCCAATTGCCCTCCCTTACTCTGTAGATCTTATCTGGGGACAGCTGCTGGCTCATGGCCTGCTGCTGCAAACACTGGGGGAAAGCCATCAGAACCATGATTATTTTGAATGGAAACCTGAGATTATTTGTATAAGCAGCATTATGAGAAGAGCTGGACCCCTGGCAGCCTGTGACACACTCATGCTTCAGGCAGTGATGAAGGAGAGAACAGGATCAGCTCACGTGGGTGGGATGCAGGGATTGTCTCAAGCAGGATGGTCCCGCTCCCAGTGATGCCACAGCTGTGTCACCAGCACCTCTCTGGCCATGTCCAAGTGTCACCTGAGCTTGGGAGGAGGTTTTCCACCCTGTGCTCACCTCCAGGAGGGAGGCAGTGGCCTCATTCCTGAGCTCCAAGCTCCAGGAGAGGACAGGTCAGCACCAGGTGGGACAGTGACAGGGCTCAGAGCCCCTCCAGGTGATGGAATGCTGTTCCTACACACACCTGGCACAACAGTCCCTGGAGCTTGCAAAGGCTGGGAATTGTATTGTAAGCCCACAACGGTGTCACTGTCCCACCACGGTGCTGCAAAATGGGTGAAGGTGGATCCTGCACCCACAGCCAGCCACAAAACCCCCTTTGAGTCAAACCTTTACTTGTCTTTCTTACTCATTTGCATTTCCACAGTATCAGGAGGTTCCCTTGGGGACCTTGGCACAAATTAGATGCTCTGGGTCTCAAAGAGCTTCCAGTGTCTCCAGCAAGGGGAAAAGGAGGAAAGGCCCCTCTGCCCCAGCCTGGAGCCTTGCACTGGGGTTGCTGCGGTCCAAAAAGTGCAGAATCTGGCATTTTGCTTTGTTGAACCTGCTACAATTGATTTCATCCCATCCATCCAGCCTGTCCCCATCCCTCCCAGTCGGGAAGGGAAGGGAAGGGAAGGGAAGGGAAGGGAAGGGAAGGGAAGGGAAGGGAAGGGAAGGGAAGGGAAGGGAAGGGAAGGGAAGGGAAGGGAAGGGAGAAGGGAAGGGAAGGGAAGGGAAGGAAGGGAAGGGAAGGGAAGGGAAGGGAAGGGAAGGGAAGGGAAGGGAAGGGAAGGGAAGGGAAGGGAAGGGAAGGGAAGGGAAGGGAAGGGAAGGGAAGGGAAGGGAAAGGCCCCATCCCTCAGGTGTCCTGGGCCCAGAGCCAAGGGGGACCAAACTCAGCATCCAGAGGGTGACTGAACAACAGAATCATGGAATGGTTTGGGTGACAAGGGACCTGAAAGACATCTTATTCTATGGCAGGGACACCTCCCATTGTCCCAGGTACTCCCAGCCCTGTCCAGCCTGGCCTTGGGCACTGCCAGGGATCCAGGGGCAGCCACAGCTGCTCTGGGCACCCTGTGCCAGGGCCTGCCCACCCTGCCAGGGAACAATTCCTGATTCCCAATATCCCATCCAGCCCTGCCCTCTGGCAGTGGGAGCCATTCCCTGTGTCCTGTCCCTCCATCCCCTGTCCCCAGTCCCTCTGCAGCTCTCCCGGAGCCCCCTCAGGCCCTGGCAGGGCTCTGAGCTCTCCCGGAGCCCCCTCAGGCCCTGGCAGGGCTCTGGGCTCTCCCGGAGCCCCCTCAGGCCCTGGCAGGGCTCTGAGCTCTCCCGGAGCCCCCTCAGGCCCTGGCAGGGCTCTGGGCTCTCCCGGAGCGGTCTCTCCCCGGGCACGGTGAGCGCTGGGCTCCGTTCGGGCCGCAGCCCCTAGAGGGGGCCGGAGCCGCTCCGCGCTCGGGGTTTGCAGGGTCGGGGCTCCGCGCTCCGCTCCGGGCAGGGCTCGCCATGCTCCGGAATGCAAAATGCAGCTTTCCAGAATGCCAGAAAGGTAATTTAAATGTTAAAACATTTGTGATTGCATAAATTGCACGTATTATTCCAATTGAATTGTAGTGGGATTAATCTGACCTTAATAGAATACTACTAATAATTTATATTATTATCTTTAATAATATTAATTCTACTTAATTTTTTTTCCATTTACTTTGTTCATTTAAGGGCAGCTCCACTGAGCTCTGGAGCATTTAGCTCGTGGTGTGCAGCAGTCACTTATCATTTGCACAAGTGGGGATTCCACCAGGCAATTTTCAGAGAAATAAAGATCATCTTTCAGTGAAAAGAACTTAAAAAAAATTACAGTATTAAATGAGTAGATATTAATGTGTCATATTTAGAATATAAAACAACCCATAATCTGTTCTGAAGTCTCTTCCACCTAAACATATACTTCTTTTTTTTTTTCCTTCTAGAGGGATCTTTTATTCTGCTGTTTAACTTATTAGGCACTACCATTCCAACTGTTAAAATAAAATTGTTAAGATCATAATGTCAGGGAAATAAAAACCTTGGCAGTATGATAGTGCCTTGTGAGCAGAGCATCACAGTTTGTTGGGGATGAATTGGAATTGCGCATTTCATTAGAATTTATATCACAAGCCAAGGGATGAAGCATTATTTCATTAAGTATCTTGAAATTTCACCAACCTAATGAAGCTGTCAAAATTCTATTAATAAAGCACTGGAAATATTTATTTGTTTGTTTGTGAGGATGCATTTGCTATTATTTAACGTTGTATTTGCAATTTGTTAATTTACGAGCGGAGGCTCAGCGGGAGGAGCTGGCAGCCAGGGGCTCCGGGTGCCCAAGGGGCTGCTCTGTCCTGGGGAGGGAGATCCACATCTGCTCGTGGGGAGGGAACAGGACACTCTTTACCAGAGCTCAGCACAGCCACACGCTGCCACCTCCGTTTTAAAATGCATTTTTAAGCGTGCCCTTTCCTGCTTACTCAATTTTACCTTGTTTTAGTTCTCAGTTCATCTCTGAGGGGTGCAGAGCTCAGTGCTCTGCTGATGTTGAGTGAGAGCTGTGTTAGCCACTGTTTGTAATCACCAGTGCCAGAGAAATGCCCAGTTTTAGGTTTCCTGTTTGTAATTACCTGTGCCAGAGAAATGCTCAGTTTTAGTTTTCCTGAGTGCCCTTCATGAGGATCCACGGCTTCCTTGCACAACTGGACTGGGCACAGCTCAGACTAACCCGAGGTGGGTCAGCAGCTGTGGCAGGATTACAAATGACAGCATGTTACATTCTGGTCAGGCTCTTTGTCTTGCCTGAGCCCAGGGAAGTTTGTGGGGTGGTTTTGGGGTGATGCTGTCTGCGGTGGGGCGGCTCAAAGGGCTCTCCTGGCGTGTGTCTGGCAGGGACACATTACTCACACACAGGGAAGCTGGGAGTGCATGGTTTGTGAGTGCAAATGAAATTAATCACACCACTCAGTCATGTATTATTTAGTATATTCTGTTTGTGATGCTGACAAACAGCCAGGAAATTTTTCTCTTCTTCATCCTCCCGCCCCATGGCCCACAAGAGATGAACTAAAGGGGTTATAATGAATTTAAAAGACAAGTTTATGCTTGTTAGTCAACCCGTGGCTTGTGGGCCAACTCTCCCATGTGTGGGGCTGCTTCCTGTTGGTACAACCCTCCCAAGCTCTCTGCTTCACCCCAGCAGAGCAGTGTGAGAGCCCCAGTGACACGGGACCATGAGGGCTGGAAGGGAGGCAAATCCTTATGGGAAACTGAAGGAAAACCCTGCAAATGAGCCTTGCTTAATAAACTTCCAGTTATGAAGTGTAATCTCGTAAGAGACCATTGTCAAATAAATTCTGCCAGTGAAATTCATACGAAAGATTTCCGTGAGTATTAATTACACAGGAAGGTTGCAGGGTCTGCATTACTCTGCTAATAGGATCTCCAGGAAAAAAAAGACAGGTCTGCCACAATGTATTAGATTTGTTAAAGAACCAATTTTTAATTAGTTTGAACTGATAAGTTAATTAATGAAATTGCAAATACATACCCAGGACATGTGTTGCACACTCCACGCTGGATGCTGGGATTTTGCAGGGAGAACTCTTTAACGAGGGGATTGTGTGCCTGCCTCAAGTGCAGAATTCAGCATGGATCCCTAAATAGTGATTTCCATAATTACACAATTAAAGCAGAAAGACTCAATTTAAGGCATGCAAATATTCTTAATTCTGCTCTGCCATGCCACTGTAAAGAAGAGACAGATGAATCTGATTATGGGTCCAGAAAGCTACAATTCCTCTCTAATACTGAGCTGACAGTTGCCTGTTAAGGCAGAGCCGAGTCAGGATTTCCTCAGCAAACTGCCAGCACTTCTCCTAAGTACAACTTTAACTTCCCATTTCTTCCCTTTATACTGCTTAGCATGGGGATAACTGCAAATCACTTTAATCTAATTTACCCCAAAATAGTGATGATACATCTCTCAGTATAAACTACTTCTTAACATAACATCTCTCTAGGAGTATCAAAACTACATATGATTTTTCAATTAAAGCAGAAATTCAACCTTTTCTGTCTGAGGAATGCTTTGTTATCTTTTTCTAAGCTTACAGCACCTGATGTGTGGATAAAAAATCCGTCTTCTGGGGATTTTCAGCTAAATCTATTATTTAAATCCCATTTATTAAGGTTCTTTGCTTCCATGTCGGAATTTTCTTGGACACTTTTTTCCTGGCAAGCACAGCTGTGGGCATGATGCAGAGCCTGAGCTGTGCCCAAGCACACAGCCCTGCCTGATGTGCCAGCCCAGAATGTCCCTGAGGCTTCTCAGCCAGGCTGGGGCAGCACTCAGGGGCTTCTTCCTCCCAATGTTCTCCCTCAGTCCAGCGTGTATTTCTCAGACACAGGAAAGCAGAGCTGCACAAGCTCTGCCAGCAGCTCCACCACCCCAACAACACCTCCAGTGTGGCCCTGGGAGGGTAGGGAGCTCTGAGCATCCTCCTGCCATAAGGGCAGGTGGCCAAACAATTGCAGCTGCAACCCCCCCATGGTGAACCCACAAGTGAGGATCTGCTGCCCTGCACCTCCAGGCAGAGTCCCAGACTGGTTTGGGCTGCAAGGGACCTGAAAACTCATCCAGTGCCACCCCTGCCATGGCAGGGACACCTCCCACTGTCCCAGGCTGCTCCCAGCCCTGTCCAGCCTGGCCTTGGGCACTGCCAGGGATCCAGGGGCAGCCACAGCTGCTCTGGGCACCCTGTGCCAGGGCCTGCCCACCCTCACAGGGAACAACTCCCAATTCCCAATATCCCATCCATCCATGCCCTCTGGCAGTGGGAGCCATTCCCTGTGTCCTGTCCCTCCATCCCTGTCCCCAGTCCCTCTGCAGCTCTCCTGGAGCCCCTCCAGGCCCTGCAAGGGGCTCTAAGGTAAAGGCAGGGTAGATTCCAACACTGGGAGGTGGCCATTTCATTATTTGCTGGAGGTAGAAGGAAGCTCTTTGTTGTAGCAATAAACCTCTCCCTGTCAGCAGAAATGTGTTGTGTGGTCATTCAAGAGTGGGGAACAGGTGTCCCATGGTTTGGGATTTTATTGCTTTGTAGTTTGCTCTGGAGAGTGTCATGTTTATACAATCCTAATGCTTTTAAAACCAAAGGTTTCTTGTTTTATACAGGTAAAATACACGCTCACATGCTTGTAAATGCTCCCACACCCTGGCATTTGCTCCTGAAATTCAGCTGCATCCTGAGCCCTGCACAGCTCCAGCCTCTTTGCTCAGGAGGAGCAAAGCCCCCCCTGCATCGCAGCTCTCACCATCAGCTCCACAGTCAGAGGCAGGGGCTCTCCCTGGAACGTCCCCAGGACATGGCTTTATTGGCATCACCCAAACAGAGCCCATCCCAACCACTCAGCCACTGCCATTTCTGACAAGGCTTTGATGCACTTGAAGGACTTATTAATTGTTGAGCAGGGAAAGGTTTTGTACCTGAATCTGAATGTTTTTGGAGCTGCTGTTGCCCACAGTTGGTTTTCTGTGCATTTAGCCCATTGCAGAGATCCCCAGTCTGTGCTGCAGCTCACACTGGTGCAGATCCTATCGAGGGCTCAGGGTGCACATGGTCCTGGCAAAGGAGGGGATGAGAGTGACCACAGCTGGAAAAGGAAGGAGCAGCCCAGTGCTGACAAGAACAAATACAATCCAACGCTTCCTTTCTGTATAACCATTGGCAAACACTTCTGATGAGCTTTAATGCCTCAGAGCGAAGCAAACAGACAGCGACGGGGTCAGGGAGAGTGAAGTGGGGATTTATTTTTTTCTGCTGGTCTCACAAATCTTTGCAGATAGCAGTGATTATAAATAGTCCTTTGGCCATTTCCTGAGCGTGGTTTGCCGACTCTTCCTTATTTATAGCAGTGATGAGGAGTGTTCAGCGTTTTGCCCCAGCATGGGGTTCAACCTCAGCTTTTGGGCACAGATTCCAAACTTCAGAGTGGGCACTGGATCAGAGGGGACCCCACATCCCTCAGGGATAACCTTTGCCCCAGATGTCTGAATGCTGTGATGGATGAAGGGGATTGTGAGCTCTAGATTTACTTAGGAAGACTGCTACCAATAATTTCCTCCTCCAGACTATTGAGCACACATCCCACAGAGAGGCTTCTCACTGGAATCAGCACGAGTGCCTTATGCAGGATCCTCATCACCTTGCTGGGCTTTGCCTCCACTGTGTTGTATCTTTGTTCTCAGGTGAGCTTTCATAGAATCACAGAATATCCTAAGATGGAAAGGGATCAAGGATCATCAATCCAGCCCCTGTCCCTGCCCAGACCCCCAGCAGCCCCAGCCTGGGCACCCCTGGCAGCGCTGCCCAAAGGCTCCTGGAGCTCTGGCAGCCTCGGGGCCGTGCCCATTCCCTGGGCAGCCTGGGCAGTGCCAGCACCCTCTGGGGGAAGAACCTTTTCCTAATATCCAACCTAAACCTCCCAACTTTTCCAAAATGGAGTTACCTGTGGACTGCAATGCCCTTCCACCGGCTAAGTGACATCTGCCCCTGACTCGTTTGCCCAGCAGCTGTCCCCGCTACCACCATCCCTGACCCCACAGCTCGAGCAGAAGTCTGGGCTGCTGCAAGCAAAGTCCAGGACACTCCATCACCTTGCGATGGATGCTGTGCAGGCTCTGACACTCACACAGAGTAGCAACTGTTAGTGCTGCCTGCCTGACAAACAGCCTGTGGGGAATACAGGAGAATACAGCACAGTAAAAGATTCTCAAGCCTGCAGAACCAGCCCTTGCATGTATGTGCATTGTCACAATCTTTAATCATATTATCACTTAGGATTACTGCAGCCAGGACACCCTTACCAGCTCATGGGAGGTGGGTGTCCTACCAGGATGGCATTCCCAGTCTGAGATGACTACAGAGCTTCCCTGGGAAGGTGAAAGCATTGCTGCTGCTTTATCTTAAGGGTAAGAAAGGAGGGAGAAGTCACTGAGTTACCTCTGGCAAGCCCAGTGCCATGCAGATGCTGATGTCCCAGGAAGAATTCAACCTTTCCAGGCTGGGAATCCCACAGAGGTGTGAGCACCACTGTCCTCTCTGCCTGCAGACACCAGAAACTGGAGTAAGAAAAGTGATTGACTTTTCTTGGAAACTGTGTTCTGAAATGTGGTCTGGAGAGTTCCTGGCTGCAATGGGCCCGTCAGTCGCTGTTACCCAGGGAAGGTCTGAGGGCACTTCAAACATAAGGATGTGGGTTTTCAGGCTTTGGTCACTGATCATGAGGAAGTTTTGAGAGACAAAGCCAAAATTTGGTACCAGTCAGTACAGAGGAGCCCATTGGATGCTATGGGAGTGGCAAGACTAAAACATCAGTCCCAAACAGGTCACCTCATCAGAAGGGACTTTAGCCTGAGTGAACTCACTCTGTCAGGAATAAAACATGCTTGGAATTTCCCAGACCTAATCCATAGAAATTTCCTATTCAAGGATTTCTTGACTTGCAGAATTTCTGCATCAGACCTCACCCCATCACAGGAGAAGGGGCTGTCCCTCAGGCAGGAGGGGTCACCAGTGATGGTGTTTGTTGTGTGTAAACAGCACGAGATTGGCAGCAGTAACACAGGAGGATTCTGAGGGCTGGTTTCACAAAGCCAGCACCAACCAGCAGCCAAATCCCTCAGGTGGGAGGCTTTGAACTCTGAGATCTGACCAGAACCTGGAACTCCCCCTGTGGACCCCCAACCCCTCCACCCAAAGCGACGTCTGTGTTTGCTGGGCAGTCAAAGCAGACAGCAATGCCATTGCAGAAACACGCAGGGCAGAGAAGATCTGCTTGGGGTCTCTGTGATTTCACAGTTGGCACTCCTTTTCTGCATCTATTCTGTCTCCAAGACCAGAAGAAATGGGAGGTTTGGCCTGAGGAAGTTTGGACAGCTCAAACATTGTCCTTCCAGAGGGAAGAGGGTCCCCAAAGAAGGTGAAGGTATGATTCATCATGGACATGGCAGGCAGGAGGTTTTTCCATGTTACAAATGGATCAAATGGAAGCAAAATAGGGTCAGGCTCAAAGTGAGAAGGTGACACATGGTTGGCCAAGTCACCATGAGCTGTGATGGGTTCTCCAGTGCTGAAGATGCTCCAAAGCACCCAGGGATGGCTTGAAATGTGCCCTCAGCCACCAGGGACACAGCGGGGCAGGCATCTTTTACCTCCAGGCTTTTGGAGGTCAGTGAGCAGGTTTCCAAAGACACAGTGATGTTGAGGGTATCTCCAAGCTTCTCCCCATCCTGCAAACTCCATGTCAAAATGGCATTTTCCCCCAAATCCTCCTCAAACATTTGTTAAACACCAAATTTTGCTTTAGTCTGCTCCACGGGGGATTCCTTCTGGCTGTGCTTCATGCCAGCGCTGGGGCTCAAACCTCGTGAGTGGTTTCTGCTCTTGACTTCCCACATCCCTTCTAAGCTCATTCGGAAAACATCTTCCCTTGCCCAACGTCTCCACCAATTCCCCTGCCCCTTTGTTTTTATTTAGCTCTGTAATTACATTATCTGACCATACAGCGATTTGGAATGAAATCTGCATAAAAGATATTAAGAAAAATAAATCTGTGTTTTGCAATATCTTTGAAGATATCTTTAGGCTGGGCAGCAAGAGCAAAATCAGCATTTGGCTTTCTACAAATCCTTGGTTTTGTGGAGCTCTTGGGAAAGACGGTTTCATGGGCTGGGGCAGGAAAATTCACAAGTTCAGATTATTTTATTAATACTATTAATAACTATTTTTGGCACTGGTTCACAAGGAAGAAAACACCAGGTATGTATAAGATGTAATTATGTTTATAGTTAATGCTGCATGCTTTCCAGGGGAAGAAAAGCACTGATTTTTCTGCCTTTCTTTTTGGAGGAAACTAACAAAGTTTGCTGACGAAATTAAGAAAGTTTGCTGAGCAGCAGTGAGCGTTGTGAGCATGTGGTGAGGAGAAGCTCTTTGTGGAGAAACAGGGTGTTGGGATGAGTTTTGTGTGAGGGTAGAGAAAGGCTTTCCCCTGTTTTGTGTTGTGGCAAAAGAACTCTCAAAAATGAGAGGACCAAGAGCTGGGAGCTACAAGGCTGAAAGGGCAGGGGGTGATTTCAGCCATGGGCGTGCTGTGGGGAAGAAAGAGTTGGGGGACAGGAGGCAGGTGTGATGCTGCTCAAGCCATTCGGATAATCATGGAATCACAGACTTTCCTGAGATGGAAGAAACCAACAAGGATCATCAAGTGCAGCCCCCGTCCCTGCCCAGCCCCCCCAGCAGCCCCAGCCTGGGCACCCCTGGCAGTGCTGCCCAAAGGCTGCTGGAGCTCTGGCAGCCTCGGGGCCGTGCCCATTCCCTGGGCAGCCTGGGCAGTGCCAGCACCCTCTGGGGGCAGAGCCTTGCCCTGTGGTCCAACCTGACCCTCCCTGACACAGCTCCAGCTGTTCCCTCGTGTCCTTTCTGGCGGGCCCTCTGTCCCCTCTCACCCCGCGTCCCCTCGGATGCCGCTTCATCCCTGGACCCTTCCCCACGTGTTCAGTGAGGTGTACGAGGGGTGCGAGGCCTGGGGAAGCCGTGAGGGACCCGGGCTGTGCCCGCAGCTCCCACCGGCCGGGCTCTCGCCCCCTGCCCGGCCCGGGGGCTCTCCCCACGTTGGGTCGGGTCCCCGGGGCCCGGGTCCCCAGCCCGCAGCCCGCCGCACCCCCACCCACCGCGGGACACCTCCCGGGGGGCGCCGCAGCGCGGAGCGGCCCCACGGCGCCGAGCGGCCCCGCGCCCGCCGGGCGGCGGCCGGGCCGGGCCGGGCCGGGCTGCGCGGTGCCCGGCGCGGGGGCGGAGGGCAGCGCGGGGCCGGCCGGGCGGGCGGCGGGGCTCCCGCGCCGGGCCAGACTCAGCCCCTTTCTCCCGGCGCCGCCGGCTGCGAGCGCGCTGCGGCTGGAGCTGCCCCCAGAGCGGCTCGTGATGGCGGCGGCGCGGGCTCGGCAGCGGGAGGCGCCCGCCCAGCCCTGCGCGCCGCGCCGCTAGCGGCAGCGCCCGTGCCCGCGGCGGCCGCCCCGGCCCATGCCCCGGGGGGAAGGGGGGCTGCAGCAGCCCGGCGAGCCGCCCACCCGCGCAGCGGGGGCATCGCCCCCACTCGCCGCTCCTGGGAGGGCGGAAAGGAGGCAGCGGCGGCGGCGGCGGCGGCTTTGTGCGCGGCGGGCGGATCGCAGGCCGCGGCGGCGCGGGGCTCGCCTGCTCCCGCCCCAGCCCCATGAACCAGCCGGACGGCTCCGCTCCGGCGGCGGCGGCAGCGCAGGTACGCGGCGGCCGGGCGGCGTGTCCCCGGGGGGAGGCGGAGGGAGCGGGGAGGAAGGGAACGGAAGGGAAGGGAAGGAGGGAGGGCGGCAGCCGCAGCCGCCCCGTCGCGGAGCCCCGGCGGCGCTTTGGCGCAGTGCGCGGGGGCAGCGCCGGCAGCGGCTCCTCGGACCCCGCGGTGCCGGAGCCCGCGGCCGCTCGGACCGGCGGAAAACAAAGCGGAGCTCAGCAGCCATGTCGGGGACGAGCCGCCCCTCGGCCCGGCCCGGCCCCGCTCCCCGGCCCGGCCCGGCCCGGCCCCGCCGCGCTCCGCGCCCCGCGCCCCTTCCCGGCCCTTTTTCTTTTTCTTTTCCTTCTTTCTTTTTTTTTTTTTTTTTTTTTAATTTTTTTTCCTCCTTCTCTTAATTTTTCCTCCAGAACGTTTTGGGTTTTTTTTCCCCCCCATTTTTTTTTCCATTAAAACGACGCCACCTAGAGGAGACTATTTCGTAAATAAAAAAAAAAATTAAAATTGAAAAAAAAAAAAGGAAATATTCTGCTATTTCTAAAATTTTTTCCCAGAAAGTTGGGGTTGGATTCCCCATGTTGGGGTTCCTCCGGCAGCTTCCGCAGCGCCCCGCAAATTTCGTATTTGTCGCTTTTGGAGCCAAAGCCCAGCTCATGGAAATGAAAATTAAACAGGAATTTGAATGAATTCAGGTTTTTCTCCCTCCACCCCCATTTTCTGGAGAAAAACGGAGCCTGGGAGCAGCAGAGTGCTGGGAAAGGAAAGTGAGTCAAGTTTTTGGTGGGCCCCCCCGGGTGAGCTGCAGGGAGGGATTAGTTTGGGAAAGTGGGAGAATTGCTGTTCCGGAGCAATTAGGAATTGGGCTTCATTGTAATTTTGAACTTGTGCAGCAAGCTCTGCCAAAACTCAGGGTTCATTTTTTTTTCCTTTTTGCTGCAGTGCTTATAAAGTTATTTTGTTTGAAATGAGGAGTTTTGCAGGAAAATGAAGAACCCAGAAAATTTGCTGTGGACACACCCAAAATTTTTTTTTTTTTTTGTGATTTTGGATTTCATGCAAAACTGCTGTTAAACAATGAGGTTCTAAACACAGTCCAAGAAAACACGAGGACAAGCAAAATTAAGAGTCGAATGTCAGTTTTATTTTAGAATTTCTTGGCTTTTTGGATGGTTTCTCCTGGCATAATTAAAACAGTTTCCAGTATTTAATTTCCTACTTCTTTTGTAGAGAAGAAAATTTCCATACTATGGTTTTTAGGGGTTTTTTTCCCTCTTTCTTTTTTTAAACACACTGTAATAACTCCATGTCCTATGGCTCACATAAATCTAATATTTACACAGGTTTATTATAAGGTCCGCCATGATATTATGAATATGCATAATTAACAATATTGTGAAAAAATAATTGCAGATTTTGTGATTTTCATTTTTTTTTCAAATTGAAGTGCCTTTAAAGGGCTCAGCCATGATATTTTTCGGAATTTCAAAATCCTTTTTCTCCTTGACTGTTAAAGCCTTGCTGGAGTTTGAATTGAAATTTTTTTTTTCATTATTATTTTTGGTGGGGTTTTTCTTAATTGTTTTGTTTGTTTGTTTGTTTTAAATGCTGTCCTATCCATATTATTTTGCTGTTACAGAGTGCCTGCGAGTTCTGGACTCTGCACACACTGGTTTATTATTGTAGGGTTGCCCTTGAATACTGGGGTCTTGGTATTGATCTTTTTAAAAATAAATAACAAAAGAGCACTGAAACATGCATTGTTTCAAGAAAAAAGCAATCTAGGAGAGCTACATGGCCTTTCCACCCAAAAGTGGGGGAGGGAGAGGAAAGGAAAGATTAGGTCAACATTGAGTTTTACCAACCTTGACACAGTATCCTCTCTAAAATGGGGACAAAATAGCAAGATGGCTGGCTCCACAGCTGCAGCAGTTTGGATTTTTTTTTTTTTTTTTTTTTTTTGAAAAAAAGCATTTTTAAATTTTTAAACTCCAAAGTGAATTTCTGGAGCTGCCGGGCACCCACTAGCAAAGGCTGAAATCTGGGTGCTGCACAAAATAAAATTAAATTTCAAACCAGAATGAATTTTTAATTTTGAATCTCAAAACCCTGAAAAGTTTTTTTTTTTTAATTTTGATTTTTTGTTTGGTTTTGATTTTCTCTTCCCTGTAATTTGATATTTGATGGAAATCAGAAAGGAATGGCTGGTGAATTCAGGGTTCGGGGGCTGTTTTCACTTTTCTCCCCTTTATTTGTTTCATGTTTTGAGTTTTTCAAAGGGGGGGGGAAATGGAAAAAATTTGCAAAGCAGGATAACTCTTGGGTGGAGGAAGAAATACTCCGAAATGTCAACTCCATATTTTTATTTTTGCATTTATTTGCCCCCAGCCCCCCCGAAAGGGACCCACCCTCTTCCTGAATCCCTTTTTTAGCAAATAATGGAAATGCAATGGAGCGGGAGGCCGGTGCCAGCCCGGCAGTGGAGCACTTAGAGCCGGGTGCCACATCTGGGTAAAAATTACACACAATGCTCCAAATTGGATTAAACAATCCCAGAGAATATTTTATTCATGGTTTCATCCAGGAAGCTGTAGCCTGGTGGCGTTTCCATATTCTTACCCTCCAAGATTTCCCTTCCTTGAGCTGCACCCCAGAACTTTTACTACAATATCACTGTACCCCAACAAACTATTTAGCTGTAAATTTTTTTTTTTTTTAAATTTTAAGATTTCATACATTTTTTTCTTTTGTGAACCAGACCTTTTGGTGCTGCTTTTCCTTAGCCCTGCCACACTCCCGGAGATGTGGGGAGCATCCCTGTGGATTTGGGATTTGGGATTTAGGGAGGATGCACCGATGGGTGCTGCGTTTTAATTAAATTAACGAGCAAGCCTCAGTTCTGGGGTGACAGTGCCCAGCGTGGCAGTGATGCCATTTGAGTTTGTGGTGCAGCAGAGCAGGGCAGGCCTGGCTGGAGGAGTTCCCGGCTGTGCTGGGGGTGCTGTGTGAGCTCTGCAGCGCTGGGGGCGAGCCCGTGTCCTCTGCACGGGGATGCTCTGGGAGCTGCAACCCTGCCCAGCTTCAACTCCCTGGGGAGCTGCAGCTTTCCAGCACCAGCTCCTTCTCATGGGTCTGAATCTCACCTTTCTGCCTCTCCTTCCAGCACAAACCTGCTCCTGCCTGGAAAAGATTTCATAATTTTTCATTGCAGTCTGCCTTCAGGGGGATTTTTTTTTTCCCTTTTTTTTTTTTTTTTTTTTTCTTCTGGAAAGTTGATCAATATTTTATCCTTTTCAAAATTGCTGTTGGCAGCCTGGAAGGGGAAGGGGAGGGAGGGAGCTCAGCTGAGTGATACCAACAGATTTCTTGTGACATAACTGAAATGTATTTTTTAAAAAAGAAAAATTTCCAGGACCTCATTTTCAGTGACATATTTTCATCCCAGAATGAAAACAGACATAATATTATTAAAGTAGTAGATAATATTTATACAAATGCCATATAAAACCTTGGGAGGTTATTGCATGACTCCAGGATAATTTAAATATATATCACTGCCATAATGCAACGCTGGGAATAGTTCAGTTCACGGGTGCAGTCACGTGGCACAGTCAAGTTTGCAATTATGCAAGTGCAGGAGTGAAATTAGAGTGGAATTAGTGTTCTAAAAATTAGATTAATTTAATTTTAATTTTATTTTGCAGGGGGGAGGGTTGAAACCTGCTCTAAGAGTCATGCTGATACAGAGTCAGGATTTGTGCCTACTGTGCCAGGGCAGCTCAGGCTGGAGCTCAGGGCAAGGCTCTGCCCCCAGAGGGTGCTGGCACTGCCCAGGCTGCCCAGGGAATGGGCACGGCCCCGAGGCTGCCAGAGCTCCAGGAGCCTTTGGGCAGCGCTGCCAGGGGTGCCCAGGCTGGGGCTGCTGGGGGGGCTGGGCAGGGACAGGGGCTGGGCTGGGGGATCCTGGTGGGTCCATCCCAGCTCAGGAGGATATTCCGTGGGTCAGTAATTCTTTGGATGCTGTGCCCATTCAAGGATTTTGACCTTCCCACCATGGCATGGCAGGACTTGGTATGAGGTCCTGGATGCTGCTCCTGGATGCGGTGCCCATGGCACAGCCCCCATGGACAGGCACAGCCCCCATGGCACAGCCCCATGGCACAGCCCCATGGAAGGTCCCCATGGCACAGCCCCCATGGCACGGCCCCATGGCACAGGCACAGCCCCCATGGCACAGCCCCATGGGCAGGTTCTGCAGGGCCACACTGGCTCTGGGTGTGTGGCACTGTTGGGTCCCTGGCACTGCCCATGGAGTCTCTGGTGGCCTCTACCTGAGCATCCTCAGCTTGAGCCTGGCTCAGATTTGAGACTGGCACAGGGGAGTGTGCCAGCCTGCCCGGGGTGCTGTGGGGTGAGGGCGTGCACAAGGGTGGCACATCCCCAGGGTTTGCTGCATGCCCCATTCCCTGGGGGTGCTACCCTGGGCTCTGCGCTTGCTCCAGTCCATGCTTGGGTCCCTGCAGGTGGTTGTTTGTGTGCTCCTGCAGGTGTGGGGAGCCACCCCAAAATGTGAGTTTTGTCAGAGGTGTGCCAGATCAGGCACTGTTTGTACATCATGTACCAAGGGGGATGAGGGGAAGAGGTGCCTGGGCAGGGGCTGCCAGTGCTGCTGGAGGCTGTGTGTGTTCTTGGTAAGGGATGTGGGGAAATGGCCCCAGGAGATATTTATTTCTTGCAATTTCCACATTTCTGTGCATCCAGCATTGTGCATATTTGGAATTTCACATTTACGGATTCCATTTGGCCATACCGTGTTTTCTGGGGAAGAAGTTTCTAATTTTTAAAGGTCTTTTATGGATTAATTGCTAGTCATCTGCCTCCTTTTTGCTTTTGTTTGGTTCCTTGAATGTCTCTTGATTATTTTGTACTATGTGATGCCAATTTAGTGGTTAACTAGTATGCAAACTACATCTGGACGTGTTGACTTTGCATTAACAATCATTGATTTGTCTGGAGCAAGGGAATAGAAATGAATGCTGCTGTTTACCATGGATAGTATATGAAAAATAACCATTTGCAATGTGCCTTTCATCAGGGGCACAGGGCTCTGGTGCAGCTTGTCACAGTGGCTCTGCCTCGTCACATGAGAGCTGAATTTTGAAACCATGGCACCAGGAAAAGGGCTGGGGTAGGCAGCGGCTCCTGCTGTGTGGGGAAGGTGCCCTGTGTAGGAGCAGCTGCTGGTGGCTTTGGTTAGCTCTGGTGACAGTGGGGTAAAGTTGGAACAGAGAGGGAGTGGAAAAACACGAGTCTGTGTAGTACACAATATGTGATATATAATATACACCACATGTATAGAGCTTGTAGCATGGGAACAGAACCAAGAGGATGCAGAATTTAATAATCAAAAATGATGGTGGCTTCAGCAGCAGCTGTTTCTCCCCAAACCTGTGGCTGCAGCTGTTGGAGGGCTCTGGATGGAGCAGGGTTTGGTGCCTGCTGTCCCTGCTGGCCATGGGAAGCTGGGATGTGGCTGTGGCTGTTCAGGTGACCCTGGGATGTGGCTGTGGCTGTTCAGGTGACCCTGGGATGTGGCAGGCATTGCTGCTCACTTGTGTCTCCTCTGGAGGAGGGGAAGGGCTGAGCAGATGCTCTCTCTGCACAGGAGGTCCCTTCCCAGGATGTGCTGAAGACATCAAAGCTGCCTTGCACTCTCTCCTGGGTGTTCCAAGGTACACTCACAGTGGTCCCTTGGTTGAGCTTTGATGGTCAGACCTTGAGTCCATTGGATCCTCTCATCCCTGGACCTTTCTGTCCCCTGCTGCTGGTGGGGCAGGATGCTCAGTGTCAGTGTTGGTCATCCCTTGGGCTGGGCTCAGCAGTGAGGCTCTTTCCACACTGAAATTGCTTTGCTCATGCTGGAACATGCGTGTCAAAGCCCAGATGATGGACACAGGTCACCTCCTGAAATGTGGGGTTTGTACTCCAGCACTGCTGAGAGTGTAAATGCACAGGGCGGTGCTGGCCAAGCTGCTTGGGTTTCACTTGTTGGATTCTCTCAAAGCGAGCAGTGGCAGAAAAAAGAGATTAAATCAAGAAAATTCTCCCCTGTGCTCATTGGAAGTGCAGAGAAGCTTTGTATTCTCAGTGGTGCATTTGGGCAAGGAGGCAGCACTGAGGGCATGAGCAGCATGGCAGTGACACAGGTAGATTAGAATCCATCCCCTTAATTAAACCCCCTCTGTACCCATGGAGAAGAGTTCTTGTGCTGTGTGTTTTCCAGATTTTTGGCACTTGAGTGGCAGTTAGCTCTGGTTCACTGACCGGGCTGCGAGGGCTTGTGCCAGCACGCTGGGAGCTCTTGCTCCAGCTGGGATCCTGCCTGGGGCAGCCTGGGGGGCACAGGGCGTGTTCTGCCTGCCCAGATGGGCTCAGACCAGCTGCACCCCCTGCCTGTGCCTCCCTGGCTGTGCCCAGGTGACTCTTGGCCCAGGCCAGGGCAGAGTCCTACCCTGGCAGGTGATGGCACTTGTGGAGCTGTGCTGCCTCAGGAGAAGCTGCAGGCCATGTGGCTCTTGTGGGGTGAAACTGCAGAGCCCTGGGTCAGCCTGGCATGGGGCTGTCCCCATGGCAAGGGCCAAGGGTGGCCAAGCTTTGTGCTTTTTGGTGGTGGGAGCAGTGTCACCACACCAGTTCCTCTGCTAGCACAGCTTTCTTTGGGAGTTCCTCCCTTTACCTCCCTCACCTGTATTTCCAAGGCACTCCAGTGTCCCTCCCTTTATTTCCCTCACCTGTATTTCCAAGGCACTCCAGAGTGTGCTTAGAAAGGTTTCTCTGCTGTACTGTACCTGCAAAGATTTAATTATATAGGCAAGGCTTTCCTTGCTTGTGATTCCCAGCACTCCTGCTTGTTTCATGTCTATATTTGGCTGGTGAAATGTGGAAAATAAGGCTGGAAGTGGAGAAGTAGAGACTGGAGAATTTGCCTGCGCTGATAAGGGGCTGACAAAGGGAAACATGAATGTCAGAGTGTGGAGCAGAGAGGAGCTGCTGGAGCCTGGAGGAGCTGCCATAGGTATTTGAGGGATCAAAATGCTGTGTTGGTGCATGTGGATGTGCCTGGGACACTCCAGGATGCAGGGAGGCTCTTGGGTGGGTCTGGGATGCTGTGAGGGATGTTGGGTGCATACTGTGCCTGGTCCAGGATCACAGGAGCTCTGTGGTGTTTTCTGCCCTGGTTTAGAAATCAGGGTTATTATCACACAAGGTTTGATATCTCAGCAACTGACAGAAGTGAGAGCAGCCAGGTATGTCAGACTTTCCTACTTGCAGTGAGCTGAGCCAGGCTGGGTGGCCAAATGTGCTCACACGCCAGTGCTGGTGTCCCGATGGCACCACTGTGTCTCCAGGCTCTTCAGGATTTAATATTTGTTGTGATTTCATTTTACTAGATACACACAGGCAGCAGTAATCTTATGGAAGTTCATTTTTTGCTCTGTGTGGGTGTAGGTATCCTTTCCTGCCTGAAAATAGCAGCACAAGTCAGTTTGCAGGAGTTGGGTGTGCTTGCGTTGAAGGGCCGTCATTTACTGCTTCCAGTATGTTGAGAACAATTTTAGTGCAAGTATTTAATTGCTTCAGACCTATTTTTAGAAATATTAAACCTCAGTTTTCAGAACTGCATCCAAAGCCAGCAGCTCTGCTGGTGTGGGAGAGCCAGGAGGGGAACCTGGAGGAAAACCTGGAGCGACGTGGGCTGGGAGCAGGGCAGGGTGTGGGTGCTGCACCCTGGAAATCGAGTTGTCTGTGTTTTGGTGAGATTTCTTTTTTACTACTATTCTATTTACTTAGTTACACAAGGAGAGGATGAATGAATGAAACCAGTTTCCAGCAGATTTGTACAATTTCTTGAGTTAAGTCTGCAGGCTGGTGGATGGAGCTGTGAGCATCCAGAGAACAGCGTGCAGGCAGCCCCAGTAGGGCTCTGGCTCCAAACCCAAGAATAGCTCCTGCTTTTCTGGGTGTAAATCTGTCACTTGAGGTCTGATGTGCCTTACTCTGTGGGCTGCAAATCCTGAGCTTTCACTGGCATTTGTGAGATATTTGTGATTTTGAGGGTGGGAAGAGAGTTGTAAGAAGGCAGAATAATTATTGGCTGGGAATAAAACACCTTTTTGAATTTGTGCATGCATTTTGGAAACCTCTGTAGGAAGGGATGGCTGGATTTGGATCAGGCTGGTGGCAGGGGGTTCTGAAAATCCCCTTGGGAATCACTAGGATTTCTCTTTGTAGTCAGGGGATGTTGTTGAAGATGCTGAGGGGCAATGGCAGTGGCAGTGACACCAGGGGACAGCCTGGGACCTGGCCTTTGGTGGCCTTGGGGTTGGACTGGCAGGGCTGGAGTTGGACTTCACCAGGGAAGGAATTAATGAATGACCACCAGGAAGGTGCCCTGGGATGTGTTGTGACTTGGCTTCAGGGCATCTCTCTGTTTATGGTTAGTACTGCTGGGGTTACTGCACATTAACTCCAAGGGCAGGATACTTTTACTTTCTTACATGCCTTTATTTTAGAGGCCTATAAATTTGGCTGGTTGGTGATAACAGCAGTTGGAATTGGCATTTCTGCTCCATGGGGTTTGTTAGGACGTGCCAGAGACTCAGCCTGGCAGGGGAACCGCTGTGCCTGGAGCTGGGGAGGGCACTGGGTGAGAAATAAAAAATGTAAATGTAAAAGAGAAATAAAAAAACGTAAATGTACCCAGAGAGCCACAGTGCATCCCCAGGGGCCTGGGAGCCCTGCTGTGTGCTGCTCCTGGGGCTGCTGGCAGATGCCAGGGGATGTGGGAGAGTCCCCTGGAACATTTATTGGAGAACAGCACCCCAGAGGGTGCTGGCACTGCCCAGGCTGCCCAGGGAATGGGCACGGCCCCGAGGCTGCCAGAGCTCCAGGAGCCTTTGGGCAGCGCTGCCAGGGGTGCCCAGGCTGGGGCTGCTGGGCTGGGGGATCCCTGTGGATTTCTTCCATCTGTGGATATTCTCTGTGATCCACGTGGAGGGAATAGCAGTGCCCTTCATAAATGAGAAAAAAAACCTCAAAATTCAGTGAGGTCCCTTTTCTTGAAATATTGCACATATTTAAATTTTTTTGTGGTTTTTTTCTCTTGTTTGTTTGGTTTTTTGTTGTTTTTTTTCTCTTTTTTTTTTATGTAATCTGATTTGGTTTAGTTGCCAGCAAGTAGATTTGCTGAGAGTGCTGCTGCGTTTGCTTTTGGTTCCTGATAAGGTGGAGGAGATAAGTCCCACGTTGTGGCTGTTTGTTTGTGTGAGTGGGAAATGTTTGTGCTTCCCTCCTTTGACAGGGAGCTCCTGGCCGTCCTCCTGCAGCATAAACACTGCTTGTGATTGGAGTTCATTATGTGAGATTTAAAATGTATAAAATGAAATGTTCCTGTCTGCTTTAAGCAGACATATGTCTACGGTTTGCAAATTAACCTAATTAAATATATATGTAGAAATTTATGATATTCAGCTCTTAGCACAAGGTATGCAATTAGCATCCTTGCCAGCAAGGAATTTTCCATTTCTGTCTTGACTTTTCCTCATAGGAGATGTGGTTTGGGGTTTTTTAGATTTTTTTTTTTTTATTTTTAATCTTCAATCTCTAATTTTTGTTCTGCTTTGGAATTCACTTAGGGATGAGTCCTGTGGGGATTTAGGCTTGTGGTTAAATTTCCCTACAAGCAGCTCTGACTGAAGTCAGTGAAACATTCCCTAATTCCTGGGCTCCAGCCTGTCCCTTTGCCTCTGCAGGACAGGAGGGGTTTGTTTTGTTAGGAGAATATCATGAGCAAAACGGCATTCTGGAGGAAAAAATTGCATTTGAATATTTACATTTTTCAAGGCTCTTCCTTCCTCCCACCCAAAAATAGAAAAAAAAAATCTGTCTCTGCTTGATTTATGGAATTTTCAAGTGTTTGGCCAATGTTGTTTCCAAAACACCCCATCCCTCTACCTGAGCTGTCTCTATGGCAGGAGGGCCTCACACAAGAAATACAAATCCATTATTACAACCTCTCATTAAGCAATATTCTGGCACCAGCAATACTACTTTTAGTTCCTTTTCTGCCAAAGTGTTGGGTTGGTTTTTTTTTTAATATTTAAAGTTTGATCACGTTAGGATAGTTTCCTATATAAATAATAATTTGGTCTATTTTGCATATCAATAGTTGACTCCATTTTCTTCACAAAAAGCCTTTTTTCCCCATAAACATCCCCACTGTTCCAGCCCAGAAGGTACTCTTTATTAGCCAAACCAACCAAGTCATGACGTTCCCAGCTCAGCTATTTTAATGATCCCACAAACCCAAAAAAGCAGTAGGAAATTTTTCAGAAGCAAACTGCAGAAACTTTTTTTTTTCTTTCTTTTTGGGACACCAGAAGTTTTCAACTTTTTGTCCAATTATTTTTGTTACATTTTTCCAAGCTTCAGGCTGGTAAGCTCAAAGAATTTGGAACTGTTCTTTCTTCCTGGAGATTATTTAGGGCTGTCAGAGGTGGCCCAGTGCTGGATGGAAGAGCTGAGGGCTCAGCAAACATGCTGCCTTCATTCCTGATTTCTGTGCAAGATCTGTTGATAATTCTGCATGGGCAAGGTGAGATGTTGGATCATAACCATTTTCCCCCCTTGGACACCTCCACAAGTCTCTCCTCCTGTATTTTCCTTTGACTTTGCTGCTCTGCTGTGTTTCCCATCTCTGTTTCAGGGCACAGGGAGTTTTGCTCTCAGCTCTGTCCCTTTGCAGGAGCTCTCTGCTCTCCCAGGTTGGGCTCCTTGGTGTCTCCTGCCCTCCCTGGGTGTTTCTGTGCCCTCTCCATCACAGGGATGCCTTTTCAAAGGCCATCAGCAGCTCTCATTCCCAGTTCTCCATCACCAGGTGTTGTGGGGTGACCAACCCCATAAATCAGAAGAAGAAAAGGCTGATGCAGGCTGGTTTTGGGGTTTCCTTGTGAGCTTGCAGCCTTGCCAGCTGTCCCATACTCAGGTTCTTTGTAGCTCCAGCTATGGGATACATGATTTACTGTCAGAGCTGTATTTTCCACTGCTTCAGGTGAGTTTCTTGCTCACCTCAGTGCTGTGCCCACTTTGGAGGCTCCTCGGATCTTGTCCCAGGATGTGCTGCAGCCCCTTGGGATGTGGATTTTCCATAGCCTGGCATTACCCACCACCAAGGCAATCATTTGGATAATTGCAGCATCTGCAATTTATTTAGGCAAATAGGGGACTGAAAAATATTTGCTTTCGCTTGCTTGTGGGATTTATTTTTAGGGTTTAGCTTTGTGCTTTGGGAAGCAAAGCTGAGCTATCCTGGTGTCCCTTTTCCCTGAGGTGCTCTTTGGGGCTGTTCTGGCCACCTTGTCCATGGCACAGGAGAGTTTGCCTGGCTGGATCACCCTTCTTGCCCTGGTCTGCTCCCTGGTTTTATTTTGCAGTCTCTGTGCAGGTGGATCACTGGGGCTGTGGGCGAGGCTTTGTGCATGGCACATTTCTGTCCCCAGGCCCATAATGAGTAGCTGGTTCTGTCAGAGGCCCTCAGCTGCTGCAGAGGTGCCCCTGAGCCCCTGCCTTGCCCTGGTGGGTGCTGGTGGCTCATTTGGGCACCTTGGTGGGTGCTGGTGGCTCATTTGGGCACCTTGGTGAGGTGCTTGGGCTGCTTTCCCTGGATTGTTCCCTCCCAAGGTTCCATCAGAGGCCCTCACTTGCTGCAGAGGTGCCCCTGAGCCTCCCGCCTTGCCCTGATGAGTGCTGGTGGCTCATTTGGGCACCTTGGTGGGTGCTGATGGCTCATTTGGGCACCTTGATGTGCTCCAGGAGCTGCTTTCCCTGCTCCATTCCCTCCCAAGGTTCCATCAGAGGCCCTCAGCTGCTGCAGAGGTGCCCTTGAGCCTCCTGCCTTACCTTGGTGGGTGCTGGTGGCTCATTTGGGCACCTCTGTGTGCTCCAGGAGCTCCTTTCCCTGCTCTGCTCCCTCCCAAGGTTCCATCAGAGGCTCCCAGCTGCTGCAGAGGTGCCCTTGAGCCTCCTGCCTTACCTTGGTGGGTGCTGGAGGCTCATTTGGGCACCTTGATGGGTGCTGGTGGCACATTTGGGCACCTCTGTGTGCTCCAGGAGCTCCTTTCCCTGCTCTGCTCCCTCCCAAACCCCACCCGGCGCTCGGAGCAGATGGCTGTGGGACCCCACTGTGATAATGAACTGTTCCTGCCCTTTATTTTCCCTCTCTTAATCAGTGGTTAATCAATGAGGTGACTTCTTACTTCATCCTGTGCATGTGAAAGTGCTGTGAGTGCACTTGCCACGAGAGCCTTTGCAGAGCAAACTCTTTTGGAAGTCTGGGTGCACCACGCCCTGTTCTACCTGCAGCTGCCTCTGATGGCTGCAGGAACCAGAGTGACTCCTGGTGTTCCTTTCTAATCCATGGGAAACTTTAAATTATTCTGGGTTTTTTGTTTGGTTTTTTTTGTTTGTTTTTTTTTGTTTGTTTGTTTGTTTTTTTGTTTTTTTTTTTTTTAATTACTGTTTATAGTCATTTTTCTGCCACAAAAATGAAGTTCTGCAGTTCCTTGGAGCCTTTTGAAACAGTGGGGGTCACATTCAGTGCTGGCTGGGTCATAGGTGGACAGCAGTGGTTTTGGGGGTGCTGGGTGATTTTAATAGCTTAATGCCTTTCGGACTTTTGGCTGGATGCTGTTGGGCCCTGGAGATTTTTAGGTTTTTGCTGTTAGTTTTGCTAGGCAGGTCTGCAGCTTTTCCTGCAGTTTGAGGCAGATGCTCCCCTCATTCCTCATGAAGGAAGAGTCCAGGAAGGGAAGTACTGAGCCCTGTCAGAAATGAGCTCTGGTGCAAAGAAGTTGAATTTTTATCCTGTGGTTTTATCTTTCTTCAGTACTTGATTTATATCAGAATCCGGCAGATTTCTGCTGCTTGTGTGTTTGATTATTAATTTTTTTTCTTCAGTGACCTGTTTCTCCAAATTTTTTTCTGGATTGACTTTTTTATGGCTTAAAGTGTAGCTTCCTTGAGTTTATAATTTCCTAATTTGGATTTCTTTCTGAGGGTGACTTTTTATTTCTAATGGCCTTTTCCACTCTGCTGTTAAACTATGATTTTTGTTTAACAAACCCCCTTTGGTAGGTGATAATCATCTCCAAGTTTTCCACCTCACCTGCAAGGCCTTTTAGCTGCTCCATTAACACTCTTAACAAATTTTCCTGTTTATAGAATCACAGAATGGTTCCCCCTGTGAGGAAAAGCTGAGAGAATTGGGATTGTTCAGCCTGGAAAAGAGAAGGCTTTGGGGTGACCTCACTGTGGGAGCCTGCAAGAAACATGGAGAGAGATTCTTTACAAAGGATGGAGGGACAGGACACAGGGAATGGCTCCCACTGCCAGAGGGCAGGGCTGGATGGGATATTGGGAATTGGGAATTGTTCCCTGTGAGGGTGGGCAGGCCCTGGCACAGGGTGCCCAGAGCAGCTGTGGCTGCCCCTGGATCCCTGGCAGTGCCCAAGGCCAGGCTGGGCAGGGCTGGAGCAGCCTGGGACAGTGGGAGGTGTCCCTGCCATGGCAGGGCTGGTACTGGGTGGGCTTTAATGTCCCTTTTAACCCAAACTAGTCAGGGATTCCCTGATGTGCCATGTGTGGGGACACAGTGTGGGGACAGAAGTGCTGTGTGTGGGACCTTGAGCACCATTTTGCATCAAACTGCCTTTCACATTTGCAAGTCTCTGTGGAATTGTCTGAATTCTCCTCTGACTGAAATTGTGTTTCCTGCCTTGGCAGAGAGCTGCAGCCTCTCTGGTGTTCCTTGGCATTTTGAGCATCCCTCTGTGCTCTGCTGTTCTGGGATGGGCTCCCAGTCCATCAGGGTTCTCTGCTACCTTCTGTCATAATAATCTTGTTTCAGTTCTTGGGCTGCACTTTGCTTCTCTGTCAACACAGCTCCATCATTCCCATGTAATTTGGATCTGCAATGCAATGCCTTGAGTCTTTTGTCTCCTACCTGAAATTTTATGAGGCTCTTCAGGGATACAGAACATTTATGACCTCATCAATAGAAAATGCTTCACTTACACTGGATGTTCCTGTAACTTTGATTTTCTCAGGCTTTAGTTTAAATAGGTTTTATATGCTGGCATCTGTTTTCACTTTGGTTTTGATGGTGTCTGGCTTACTCAGAGGGGCTCCCTTTGGCTCAGGCCCTCCTCAGCTCCCACCCTGCTGCCTGGTTACAGGTGGGATTTCACAGGAAGGTCCTGAGTTTCACTTTTTGGGTCTTTGCTGTCCTCTGTGCCATTTGCAGGCATTTTTACCAAAGTGTGGTCACTGCCCCATAGTCTGGGCTTAAAATTGGTCTCCATGTAGGGTGCAGCTGGTGTGCGGCAGGACCTGAGCCCCCTTTCCCTGCCTCCCCTCCCTTCCTTGCAGCCTGAGCTCCTGTGAGCAGGGTAGAAATAAAACAGAATAAAAGGGAAAAAAAGGAATATTAAGAGGAAGAGGTGACAGTTATCCTTGAGTTAGAAGTTATCAAGTGCAGAAAATGGATAAAGGAAGTTAAAAACACAAGGGAAAAAAAATCTGTGACTGTCAGTGCAAGGAACAGTAAGAAAGTATTTGTATTAGGAACAAAAGAAATTCTAATAATGGTTTGTGTAGACTTATCACGGCTGAGGAGAGGTAAAATGCATAATAAAGCAGAAAAACTAGACATGTTTAATAAATATTGCTGTTCCCTATTTGTAAGGAGGAGGAATGATCCACTCTCAGCCCATGTGCACAGGGGCTGAGCAGGGCAGGGCTTTCCCCTGCTCCTTGGGGTGATGTTCCCTGGGCACTCCTGCTGGCTCTGCCCTTGGGCTCCTGTAGGGTTTGGGTAGTGAGATATTGGGCTCCTGTAGGATTTGGATACATGGAGGATATTGGGCTCCTGTAGGGTTTGGGTAGTGAGATATTGGGCTCCTGTTTGGATATTGAGATATTGGGCTCCTGTAGGATTTGGATACATTGAGGATATTGGGCTCCTGTAGGATTTGGATACATTGAGGATATTGGGCTCCTGTAGGGTTTGGATATTGGGATATTGGGCTCCTGTTTGGATATTGAGATATTGGGCTCCTGTAAGATTTGGATACAGTGAGATTTTGGGCTCCTGTAGGGTTTGGATACAATGAGGATATTGGGCTCCTGTAGGATTTGGATACTGAGATATTGGGCTCCTGTAGGATTTGGATATTGAGATACTGGGCTCCTGTAGGATTTGGATATTGAGATATTGGGCTCCTGTAGGGTTTGGATGGATACAGTGAGGATATTGCAGAAGGTTTGGTGGTGCTGCTGTTGTGCTGCCTTGGCCTGGCCAGGGTGGGGAGGGAGCACAGGGGAGGAGCTGGTGGCAATGTCAGGCTGGGTTTGCTCTCCAGCAAAAGGATGGAGGGCGTGTGTCCTGAGCTGGCCAAAAGGGCTGGTTTTGGGTCATTCCCCAAAAAACTGGTGTGAAGCAGGCTGCAAACAGGGTCTGGCATGGCCACAGGCATTGACAGTGGTGGTGAGGAAGGAGGGAGAAAGGAAGGAGGGACTGCAGCTGCCCACAGGGATTTGGGTCATGGACTCATCTTCATCAAGTGAATTTTGATTTGGATCTCAGGATTGGGCACCTGGAGGGATGGGGCTGCATCTGCTCTTGGTGTGGGGAGAGCAGAGAGGAGCAGAGGTGCCAAACCAGACTGTGGGGTGGGAAAGGGGCAAATGCTGCAGAGTGAGCAGTGGCAATGAGTGTGGGATGCCAGCCATGGTGTGCAGAGTGAGGGAGCCGTGTGTGAACAGCTCCTGTGCTTTAATACAGCATCCCCATTCTCAGCTCCCTCATTTCCTTCAGAGATGTTGAAAAGTTGGAGAAGACACAGAACATGTGAGTGGAGTGAAGCAGTTTGAGGAGTCAAAGAAAATACTCCTTAGTGTTTGTTGTTAAACATTTGGGGACGTGCACTGTATTTTGGGAAACTCTCTGCCAAAAAAAAACCTCACTCGTTGATTTTTATCTTCATGGAGCCAGTTCTCCATGGGTTTAAAAAGCAGAAAATTAAAAAAGCAGGTAGCAGAGCCCTTGGTTTTAGCAAAGTGCACAGCAAGAAACAATACCTGGAAGCAGGATCCAAACACTGAGATGACAAAATGAAGACGCAAAAAGCATTTCTAAAAGTAGGAGGTGGAAATGTTGAGCAGCAGGGCAGATTGGCTGTCAGAACAAGCTGCCAAGGGGAGCTGTGGGTGCAGCATGCTGGTGCTGGTGCTTGTTCTCTGTCTGTGGAATAGGGCTCAGAGCAGAGAGCCAGGGCAGAGCTGTGCTATGGTGTATAGAATGGCCATTCTGTGCCTCACAAAAGATCCCACTTTCTGCCTCTGCTTTGGTGTCCTGTTTCCCAGTGTCTGAAAGCAGATGGTTGGGGAAGGATTGTAAGGAACAGAGGAAATATTGAGTCAGCTTCCCTTTAATTTACTCTCTAGGTTCCACCAAATGGACCCTAAATTATTCTCACTTCCAAACCCTACAGGATGCTCCAAACCCTCCAGACCATCACCCACACCCTGGTGCAAGCCCTTGCATGAAGTCAAAGTATTTCCAGGTGGCTTTTTTCCCCCTAGAATAGATATAACTAAAGAAATTCATATGTAATCTCCTGTAACATTGAACACAAAAGGATATTTGTTTACTTTTTGAGGCAGGAAATGATAATGAATAAGGTAGTTAGGGAACACATGGAGCTCAGTCATTAAACAATCTGCTTTATATTTTTAATGCAAAAGCAATGGGCTGAGAGCAGAGAGAAGAGTGCTTAGAGCAATATAGAAGAATATGGATTTTTATGGAAGCACTTGTGGTCTAGAGGAGACTCCATTCCCTCTCCCAAGAGGAAACCTGTTGTTGAAAAGAGAACCTATTGTAGAAAAGCTCTTGTAGACAAAATGGGAGATATTTACAAACTGCTGCAGAGATCAGAGAGGAAATTTCCCCTGGTTGACTCTGAAATCAGGCAAAAAAAGCAGCAACTGAGCTGAGGTGGCTGAGTGAAGATGTAAACAGTATTAGGAGCAGTAAGCAGTAGGCTTTTAAAAAGTATAAACAGTCTGGTAAGGAGGAGGATAGGAAGATCTATTAAAATAAGCAGAAGGCAGTTAAAAGGATAATTAGGAAGGCAAAAAGAAGTAGAGAAGATCTAATTGCTAAGAATATTTTGACTTCAAAGAGTTCCTTAGATATATTCAGAGCAGACAGAAGCTAGCAGAGGAAACTTGTCCACTGAAGAGATGCCAGGGATTGGAGCAGGAGATGTGAGAAGAGTGTTTGTGAATGAGCTGTGGGGTGCCCCTGGCTGGGGCTGTGCCCGTGTCAGACCCAGCCTGTGTCCTGTGCTGGGAGCCCTGATCAGCACAGGGAGCTGCAGAACCCTTGGGCTCCTTCACCTTGTGGGGATGCTGTTTCTAAACAAAGTCTTGAGGTCTTTGGTTACACAGCTAAAAACCTGTGAATGTGGGGGTGACCCTGTGCCACAGCCAGGCCTGAAGATTTCTCTGAGGACCTTCATGACTGTCAGGTTGGAGAAGACCTCTCAGTTGAAGGTACATTTTCCAGAAGAAGATCTTTAACCAGTTCAACCAGAGCAGAGCGCTGAGTGCCCTGTCCAGTCATTTCTTGAGCACCTCCAGGGATGGGGACTCTACCACTTGCCTGGGCTGCCTGTCCCTATGCTTGACCACCGTTTCCATGATGACATTCATCCTGATGTCCATCCTGAGCCTCCCCTGGCCCACCCTGAGCCATTCCCTCTGCTCCTGTCCCTGTTCCCTGGAGCACAGCCCGACCCCCCTGGCTGTGCCCTCCTGTCAGGAGCTGTGCAGAGCCACAAGGACCCCCCTGAGCCTCCTTTGCTCCAGGCTGAGCCCCTTTCCAGCTCCCTCAGCCCCTCCTGGGGCTCCAGCTCCATTCCCTGCCGTGGACACGCTCCAGCCCCTCAATGTCCTTCTTGATGTGAGGAACCCAGAACAGGACACAGGACTCGGGCTGTGGCCTCACGAGTGCAGAACACAGAGGGACAAATCCCTCTCTATGTTCAGCAGGCACTCAGATAATGCCACAACTGAAACACATTCTGGCTGGAAGTCCATGAGTCTTGTGCATAAAAACCTGGGGACAATTTATGCAGTTTCTTGCTAAGCTCACCCGATTTAGATTTTCCTGCTTTGATCAGAGTTGCTTTTCTCAGCAAGCTGCCCTTGTGGAGAGCTGGAGTGTTAGGGACTCCTTTGTATATGTAATTAAAAGCAGTCTTGTATCTTGATATCCCACTGTGGTTAATGTTTCCTTAAGAAAAATGGGTTGACTTTACAGGCTGGGAAAACTGGGGATTCTTCTGGTGGCTGATGCAGTGGGCTCCTCTCCACCTGCTTACCCTGGTTTAGAGGGGAGGATCAGCAATGCCAGGAGACCTTGTTTGGTTCTGGATTTTGTGTTTGTAAGGTTGGATTCTGTGTGTTCCCACACCAGATCAGCTGTCACAGCCTGGGGCAGGGAGGTTTTCCCAGCAGTGGGCACTTCCTCCTGGTTCCACCAACGCCTCATCGCTGTCTGCTCACAGACATTGCTGGAGCTTGAATCCCTCCATGCTCTTCACGCAGCCACCACCACAGTGAGGATTTCAACAGGTTTGGAGGGAAATGAGCAGTGACCCAGGGGCTGCAGTGTGGCTGTGCAGGCTGCTCCCGGGGAGCTGTGGTTGCACGGGCAGTGCCTCGCCAAGGGCCGGTTCTGTGTCAGCGAGCGCCGCGTGCCTGGTGTCACATCCTCGCTGCAGGATGGAATTCGCCTGCTGGGAATGCCACCAGAGCCATTGTTCCTGGATTAGGACTTGTCCCTTGAAGCATCACACCAGTTGCACAGAGCGTTTCAGACCCACAGCCCTGCCCGTGTGCTGAGCTGGGGGCTGCCAACTCCATCGGCCTGAATGAGGTGCCCAGCTGTGCCCAGCGTTGGTGCCACTCTCTGCACAGCCCCACAGGCCATGTCCTTATCTCAGAGAGGGACTCCTGGTTGTTCTTGCACAGCCCTTCCTTTCTTTGCAGGCAGTGAGGTAGCAAATCCCTTCCTTGGCATAAAAGAGATTGTAGGGTGGGAGAGCAGGAGCCCCTGGATTCACACCTTGGGGCTCAGGTGGAAGCAGCAGACCTGGTTAGCCTGGTTCCATGATGGCAGCAGGATGGTCTTTGAGCTGTTAGGTTTTTGTTGGAGTGGAGAAATGTCTTAATTATTGAATACTTAAGTTTTCTCTTTTTCAAATGGGATTTGAGAGGTTTCATACTAAATGTTATTAGCCCACATAAGGAGTTACAGTTGTAGGAGTGAAAAAGCTCCTTGTGTAGAGAAAGAGCTTGGGAATGATATTGGGCAAGTTCCAACAGGTCCAGGTGGATGTTTTTCCATCTGCCCATGCTGTTTTAATATTAAACCTCTTTATTTTCACCTGCTTTAAGTGCTAATGAGAGCAGGGTGTCTGTGGGGCTGAATGGGAAATAGATAAAGCAAGACAAGCACACCCCGTCTGTGTTGTGCTCTGCTTTCCTCTTCCCTCAAATCTGATATCCTCCAACTTTGTATCTCATCCAACCAAATTATGATCAGAGGAAAATGGTAGTTTGATTCAAGGGGAGAAAAGTTTAATTAAAGTCCAAAACCAATGTGTGGGAGATATTTGTGCAGAAGTTGCATAGATCTTGAGAACCTTTGTACATCAGCAAATTTAATTGGCAGCAAAAGAAGTTTCATCTTGTACTGGAAAAGAAAAAGAGGTTTATGGAGTCCTGGAGCCAGTAGCCCAGAGAAAGAGGAGATAAAAGTAGGAAATCCTGGTGGAGGGAAGGGTTTGCTGGTGAGATGTTACTGCACTGAGCTGTGCTGGAGCTTCTCTCAAATCCTGGCTTCTCTGTTCCCCCATGCTGTGGTTGGGTGGCATCAGCTCAAAATGAAGGGGGAAGGAAAGGGGGGCTGAATGGCATCTCTTAATGAGCCTTTGGGAACATGGCAGGTGGGAATGGGATGCAGGACACTGTTGGGACTCACTGCAGTCAGGAGCCCTTGCTCTGGGACAATGTGTCCCTGGAGCTCAGGTCCTGGCAGAGAGGTAGCTGTGTGGACCTGCTGCCTGTAGGAGCAGTGGTGGATGAGACCAAGATGTTCCCTAAGGTGGCCTCCATGAATTGTTGTGTCACTCCTCTGTTTTGTTGGAGAGAGATTTTCCAACAGTCCTGTCCTTCAGATTTAGTTTGTGGTGTTGCTGGTTTTGATTTGTCTCAGTTGCAGGATTTGTAGTGAAACGTTATTTCCAAAAATAAATTCTGTCCTTTGAACTTTGAGAAATTAATCCTTTTCCTTCACTTTTTTCTTCACTTCCTTGAAAGGATCATTTGGAGTCTTTAAAGGCTGAGTAATGCAATTTTCAGTAAAATTCTCCCTCCAGTGAGCCTTCACTGGATGACCTGGTTGCATCAACTCTGATGAAACAAGCGCTGGAGCCACACCTGCCCTCAGGTGCGCTGCTGGACGTGGTGTGTGTGGGGTGTAACCACAGCCAGCGCCGTGCTGGGCCTGGCAGGGAGCACTGACCACCACCAGCAGCTGCTGCATCCCCCGAGATCCTCCTGCCATGCTCCTGGCTCACTCTTGTGTCTCTTGGCACCCAGGGCAGCGCCGTGGCTTTGGCCGGCGCTGCAGCCTCGCTCCCTGCTTGGCCGCGCTGCAGATGTGGTGTCAGACTGCAGCCCCAGCCCAGAGACTCCTTGGCTTGTTGTACCTCTGTGGCTGCTGCTGCCTGCACGTTCAGAGGCATCCAGGATTTCCTTTAAAAATAGCTCTGTGCTTTTTATGAGGAGGATTTTCCGAGCGCAGGCTGGAGGCAGAGCAGCACGTTACAGTGTCGGGTTTGCCGGCGGCGTTACTGAATAACTGGAGGTGTGAACTCCCTCAGCCCTCGTTTGTTGGATGTTAACGACACTGAGAGTCATCCTGGGGAAGGGAGGAGTGGGTGGCAAGCAGAGCCTGAGAGATGGGAAAGGGAGCCTGGCCAAGAACACGCTGTTGCCAAAAGACCAAAGTGCTGGTCCTCTGCCTTCTGCCTGTGGTCATCTGCTGCCGATCTCACGGGCTCGTGTTAGCTGGAGCCTTCTGGGGGTAGATTTATGTCCCTAACCTTGGAAAAGAACATGAAAAAATTAAAAAAAAAGCAGGGCTTTGTGCCAGGTTGGTGAGTAACTTGGCTTGTGGAGGGGAGCAGTGAGTGGGGAGCAGGAAACAGAAAGAGGAGCTGGATGGGTGTGAGGAGGAAGGCAGCACACGGTGCCATCAGACCACTGCAGCCACTCAGGTGCTCACCTCTCTTGTGGTATAAGGGGATGGGAACTGTGACACTGAACCAGAGCACTGGAGTTCAGCAGTGGTGTGGGTGTGAAGGGAGAAGTTCCCTTCAATAGCTCTCCCTGCGGTGTGAGCAGCAGCTCACGGGGACGTGGTTGAACTGCAGTGGGGTTGCTGTGACCTGGGTGGGGATGTGGCTGCAGCATCAGCTCCCTTCAGGGTTCAGCTCTGCTCCCCTCATGCTTTAAGGCATGGTGTGATTCCAGCTCAGCCCCAAATCTGGAGCTGTCATCTCCCTGTGCTCACTCTGGGGTCTGACCAGGCTTTCTCACATGCCTTGATAGCAGTGGCTCTGGCTTGTGTGGCATCAGCTCTTCAGCACTGCTGGCTGAGGTCAGCCCTGGTGGAGCTGGGCACTGTGAGTCAGTGTCTAGCCTGGTTATGAGTAGCTGAAGAATAAACCATTCCCAGGGTGGCAGAGCCAGGGACAGGAGCAGGAGCTGGGTTTGAGCCCTGGAGCAGAGCCATGCCCCCCTGCCATGCCCTGCCTCCACTGGGCTGGGACCAGACCCCACACCAGCTCCCACCATGGCTCTGAGCCCTGGAACAAAAACACCCCTGAGCAGTGCTCCCACCCTTCCAGCTGCTGCCAGGCCTCCCCTGCATTTTTGTCTCTATAACTGTATTTAATGCCTGAAGACTTGGGGAGCTGCTGCCTTGCAGCTGGAGCCATGCAGTGGCCATGGGAGCCCTTCCTTTCCAAGAAGCAGGTGGACCTTCCTCTTAGGATGAAGCCAAATGGAGAATTCTGTTTTAGGACATGCTATATAAAAATACTTGTGTCTCATCTTAGTGCTTCCCCCTGCAGTGTGTGCCAGGTCTGAGCTCCAGGGCAGTCCTAGAAGGCTCCTGAGAAGACACATGGAAACCTTCAGGCTCCCTCCCTTAGCCCTTTCCAGCCTTCTGCCCTCTCCAGGAGCCTTGCAGCCCTGCTGCACCCTTTGGATGTTGGCTTTGGGTGATTGTTTGCTCACAGGTGTGGTTCCTGAGCAGTTCCCTGAGTGCCTGGCCAGTGTGGCTCAGACAGAGCTCTGGGGTCCAGCAGGGCTCGGGTTGGGCAGCCTGACCCCACAGGCAGGAGAATCCCAGCAGCCCTGTCCTGCAGTGCCAGCAGGAATCCAGAGCCATGGCATGAGGGGGCACTGATGTCCTGTGGTCTGACCTGTCCTGTCCCAAGGGGCTGGAACAAGGGATGCACTGAGCAGCTCCCCCTCTCATGCTCCATTCCTTCCAAAATTTGCAGAGGTTTCCCAAGGTGCAGCTCACCATGGGGTACAAAGGGTTGGTGACAGGAAATTGGTCAGCACACCACCTCAGGAAAAAGGGTAAAATCCCAGAATTAGGCAAATGTGCAGCTTCCCTGTGATTCTGTTTTTCTTTACGTGAAACTCCTTGATCAGCAGAGTGGCAATGGAGGGCAGCACCTAATTCCACCAGGGACCACAGTCATTTGTGAGCAAACTGCTCTGTTTGCTGTGGGGACTGCTGTGAATGAACCAGCTGGGTTTTCTGTTACAGTGAGAATTTATGACAGTGTGTTCTCAGCCTGGCAGAGTCTGGATCTGCCTTTCCTTTTCCCTGGTCCATGGGACAGGGACTGCTGGCCCTGAGCACTGGATGTGGAGGTAAAGGACCTTTGGCCTCCTTGAATTCTGAAATAAAGCACACTCAATTTTTTTTCTCATAAAATGTTGGTGCCCGGAGTTACATGTGGCTGGTCCATTGCTATTATTTCTGATGGTTTGAGACAATTTCAGCCATTTTAATTTCCATGAGGAGTTTACCCTGTTGCTGGGATTCTTTGGAGCTCAACTGAAAAATAAGTAAGTTGATATTAGTGGCTTGAAGTACTACTATGTAAAGATTGCTTTTTTCAAAGTTAAATAATTTTTTTAAAAGTTAAATAATAAAAAAGTTAAATAAACAATACGAATATTTAAGAAAACACATTTGGTACCTCTGTACCCCATTTCCCAAGTTACCTTAAGCTTCTGCCTGAAATGCCACTGCCATGTGCTTCCCTGCCTCTGCCCCAGTCCTGGCACAAATCTTGGCACCACATCTGGTGCTGCTGGAGTGAAGTAGTAGTGAAATGAAACTTGGTGGATTTCCATTTCTTCCTCACTGCTCCCAGAGTAGTTTTGGGACAGGATGGCCAAGCCTGCAAACTGTGGTGGGAATGGGTTCATGGCACAATTGTGATTTCTGTTTATTTTGCCTTTTTAAACAATTCCTTCCCTTCCCTTTCTTCTCCTGCTGGTTACTTGTACTGTGCTGATGTTTTCCCTGCATGTAAAGGGCAGCTGAGATCAGGTTCAGCCCCTTCCTTACACAGAGCATGGGTCTATTGGATCTTTTTTATAATTCTACTCTGATTTGAGTGGTTTCCTTGATTTTAGTGGTTTCTGCACATTTCCCCCTGCAGAGCTGTGAGAGGCTCCTTGGGAGGCCCCTCCTCAGAGCGTGGTCAGCACAGGGGTCCTCACCCATTTCAGCTTTGCTTTCTCTGGGAGGTTTTGTTCAGTCCCAGCTGCTCTTGGCAGGTTTTTACTGCTCAGTTTATCCAAGTCCCTCTGAAGCTGTGTTGCAGAGATCTGTGGTGATGTTTTCATGGTTGATGTGTGTGGGTGTGAGGGGGCAGAGCAGGGACGAGCCAGGGGAGCACCAGCCCCAGAGAGCCCCAGACCATCACTGCCCAGGGAGCTCTGGAGCCTGCTTTAGTTCTGCCAAGGAGAGGTTTGGCTCCCAGCCCCTGGAGATGGCCAAGAGTGTGTGGGAAGGAAGCGTTTCACACCTTTTAATGCAGTAATTGAAATGCCTTTGGGGGGCTGAGGTGTCCATGCAGTGTCAGGGCACAGCTCGGTGCCCACTGGGTGCCCCACGCCCCTGCCAGCTGGGAGAGCACCAGCTCTGAGCCTGTCCAGGGTGCTGCTGGAGCTCCTGCTGCTCCTGCAGCCCTGGCTGGGTCAGGGAAGGTCAGCTGAGGAGTTGGAACCCATCCCATCACTGAGCTCTTGGTTCTGGGCTGGCCTTGCCCAGGTCAGGCAGCACGTGTGGCTGCACATGCTGGCAGGTACTTCAGCAGCCAAAGCAGTTTTTGGGGACATTATTGTGACAGTGGTCACAGGGGTTTTCAGGTGAAGCAAGAGATGAGAATGTTGACTCTATGATTAGAAGGCTTGATTTATTATTTTATGATATATATATTACATTATAACTATACTGAAAGGAATAGAAAGAAAAGTTCTCAGAAGGCTGGCTATGCTAAGGATAGAATAGCAAGAATGATAACAAAGGAGCTTTCTCAGACTGAGATAGCTCAGTTCTTGATTGGCCATTAATTATACACATCCAAGATGGGCCAATCACAGGTGCACCTGTTGCATTCCACAGCAGCAGATAACCATTGTTTATGTTTGTTGCTGAAACTTCTCAGCTTCAGCAGGAAAGTCTTAAAGAAAAGATTTTCACAAAAAGATGTCTGAGACACAAGAGCAGCTGAGACACATAACAGGTCCTCCTGAGTGACAAGAGTGTGAGAAGCTCTGAGAAAGTCTGCATTAAAGCATTTTTGGGGACATTGCAGGTCCTCCTGAGTGACAAGAGTCTGAGAAAACCCCTGCCTGTATTTGCTCCTGCCCAACCCTGCATACACAGTAAGCTGGAGCTGGCTTTACCAGGTGGTCACTCTGCTTTGAGGTGAGGATCCTGTATGATCCCATCAGGCCTGGGGGAACCTGGTGAGATTCTCTCTGGACAAAAGGACCATCAGCTTGTTGAACATGGTGTGGGGCCTGGAGTTCTTATTTGGATTTTTTAGTAAGTGTTTCTGTCTGGGCAAGCAGGAGGTGGTGTTGGTGTCCTGCTGCCTGAGCACCCTTCTATGGGTTTCCTGCTTGGCTGTTTCCACCTTTGGCACCACTTGAGGGATTTTGAGCTGTGTCTCCCATAGGGTGGGGAATGCAAGCTGCCTTTGGCTGCTGCCTTTGCTGCTGGAGCCATGCAGAGTGTGCATGAACATGCCTTTGGAAGCAGCACTGCTGGTGGAGGAACTTCCTTCATTTCATTTGTGCCAAGTCCCCCAGGTCAGCGTTGGTGTTTGCTTGCTGTGTCAGCAGTTGCACTTGGTTTCCCTGGAGCAGTGTGTGTGCTGCTGTGCTCAGGGCAGTGTGACAGGTCCCCTGTGCTGGTGTGTGCCTTTGGAAGGCCCTCCTGGAGGGGGACACTGTGTGTGTGTGATGCAGGGCTGAGGTGGCTGGGTCGGTGCTGGTGCAGTGGGAGCAGGAGCTGCAGATTCTCCTGTGTGAAAGGGGAGGAATATCCAGAGAGAGAGAGCTCCCCCCAGGCCATCAAACTGCTCCCCCAGAAACCCATGGGCCTCCTCCCTGCCGGGGGGAGGCAGCCCCATACTTACCTGGCAGGGGAGACACCACAGTCAGGCAGGTGGGTTTCCCAGGGCCAGGCTCATCCCTGGCACTCTGGGTATGCTGACCCCTGCGATTTCCCCAAATGTGGGGAACTCAACTGCATCATTTGTGGTAGTGGGGGACTGTGTTTGTGCTCTCCCCTCCTTCTTTTATACTCTTCCCAGGGAGGTGGTAGAGTCACCATCTCGGTGTTTAAAAAACGACTGGCCATGGCACTTGGTGCTATAGTCTAGTTGAGGTGTTAGGGCATAGGTTGAACTTGATGATCTTAGAGGTCTTTTCCAACCTCATGATTCTGTGATTCTGTGGTGCCCCAGCACGGTCCCTCTGCAGCCAGGGCTGCTGGCAGCCTCCAGCCCTGCCGGCCCAGGCTGCCCATTAAGCATTAACAGCCTTGCCCCCAGCTGTGTGGGTGATGGCTGAGGCTGTGCCCGTGTTCCTGGAGCCTGTGCCTGCTCCTGCACTGCTGTGCTCGTGCTGCTGCTCCTGGGCTCCTGTTTGCCAGAGCTGGGGTGCAGCTCATGCCTTTTGTAGCTAATCCACCTCTGGCTGTGCTCCTCTGCTTTCCCACAGGGGGAATGGGGCTCCTCTGATCTCAGACAGCCCCAGCAAAGGGAATGATGCTCTTCTGTAGGCCAGCACTGGATGTCTTAGTCCATCCAGGAGTGAGCCACACAGAACCCTCATTTGAGGCCCTGGAGTCTCAGCTCTGGGCCTGCAGAGGCTGTGGGGATGGTGGTGGCACTTTCCTGGTGGGAACCAGGCTCTCATCCTCAATTAGTGCACGCACTTTGTGTGCATCCTTTAGCCATGAACATGCAGAGGGATTTTCTCCATCTCCTCCTTGTGCTCAGGACTGGTGAGAAGCTGGAAAAAGAAGTTGGTTTGGTTGATGAGGTGGGCATCAGTCAAAGGCTGGACTTGATCTTGGAGATCTTTTCCAACCTAAATGATTCTGTGATCCTGCACAGGGTGTGGTGGCTGTCCATGGGAACTGGGGATGTGGGGCAGGGGATGCAGGCAGGGAATGCAGGCAGGACAGGAGGCATCCAGCTCTGAGCAGCTGCTGTTTATTTGGGAAAGGAAATCCTCCAGCTCGGGTCGTGCTCTTTAGGAGCGTGTCCTGTATGGCTGGAGCAAACTGATGGAGAGGTTGGGCTTTTGTGGACTGTGCTGTGAGTGGTTTGAAGCTGCACTTGAAGTTTTATTTGACTGGAAAGCATTTAGGAAGTGATTTTGAATCCATTTGGTTGATTCACTGCTATTCCTGCAGTAGGATGCAGAGCAGTGATTCTGTAATTAATTTAATTACATGCTTATTCAATCTTTCCTAAACTAGTAAAATTTCAGAATGCTTTTGAATTCAATGAAATGTGATTTTTCAGGGCCAGGAGGAAGGGAAGACGGGGAAATTTCAAGTTCTGTTTTCTCCCTTGGTTGGTGTTCCAGCACTCCCTCCCCACCACTGTAGTGTTGGCGTTGGGCACCCCCAGCCTGATTTTGGTTATTTACCAAATTCCTGCCTCTGCTTGGTGCTTCCCTGCTGAAATGGAACCTTTGAAAGAAGCTTCACGAATAAAATCATAAAAAGCCTTTTCTTGTTCTTTCCCCCACCTCCTCCATCTTTGCTGGTACCTAATGTTCATTTCTCTCTGCTTTTATTGCCTTTGAATTTGGCCAAAACAATCTATTATGTAATTGGGCTAATGAGTTCCAACCCACTCCATCTTTCCCTCACAGCACAGCGAGCAGCTAATCTCTTCCCAGTTTACCTTTCTCCCCTTTTCAGTTGTTAATTTAAAAGTGTCATTTCCAAATATGCCACTCCTCCTCGCTAAGGCTCATTTTTATTTATTTTTAAACTCTGTGGAAGGCCTTGAATGAGTAACCGAATATCTCCTGGGCTCTGGAATTTAACAGTCTTTGCCCTTTGTTCAGCTGGGTCAATGCATGAATTCACAAGTTACTAAATTAAAAAGGAGGAAAAAAAAGGAAAATGTCTGATTGTGGATTAGATTTAGATTTTTTTTTCCCCCTGAAGAAATGAAACACAAAGAGGAACTAGTGTTTGCAAATAGTTTAGAAAGTAGCAATTTATTTTAAAATCTTGTACCAAGGCCAATTTTTAAAACAGAACCAAGCACGGATTTTTATTTTTTTTTCTCAGAGGGAAAGTGGTCAAATCCAACTTTCTGTGTTTAAGAAGCTCGAAAAGGTAAATCTCCTTACAGCATAAACATGGGTAGAGTGAACAAAGGCTTGATGGGCAGAGGTTATGGCTGGAGCACAAAATTACCTCAATGCCAAGATGGTTTCCTTAATTTTTCGTGTCTGAAGAAGAAGGTCCTGTCAGGCTGCTGCATAGACAGTCAGTGTGAAGTGGCAGAGCCTGAGTGCACACAGGTCCTGTTTGTGACAGCAGGAGCACCCTCCTGCCTGGACAGACCTCCTTGCAATTTTTATAAAGAATTGTTAAAAAGAGTGAAATTTCCATGAAAAAAAGAATGGAGGGCAGCAGTGCTGGCTGGTTTAGAGCAGCCGAGGGTTCAGCCCTGCCCTGAGAGCCATTGAGGGAAGGGCTGGGCTGGTCAGGGCAGGAAAGCAGGCATTGGGATTGCTCTGTGTCCTTGCTGCTCCACACAAACCTTGGGATGCTTTTCCATGCCCTGGGATGCAGAGCTGCTGAGCAGAACTTCCCTGGGAGGCAGGGAGGGAGCCTGAGCCCTGCCATTGCACAGGGCTGGGGGTCTCCCCAGTGACTTATTTGCCAATAACAGCACTCCTGGAGCTCAGCAAGGGGCTCACAGTGTTTGGGGTTGTGGGCAGGGGTCTCTTGACTGTGTCTTTTCTCTGGTTCTGCCATGGCACAGCTTTGTGCAGGGGCTGTCCTGAGGGCTGGGGAGCCCCAGCAGGGCCCTCCCAGGCTGGGTCCTGCTCTGCAGCTGGGCAACATTTTCCAAATTTGTGGGAGACCCCTCCCACCCTCCTCCCCATGACCTTTGAGTCAGTTCTGAAGCATTCCTTCCTCTGCTCCAGCCACTCCAGGAGATGACTTCCATGCTGCCTCCTCCTCCTCCTCCTCCTCTCTCAGTGTTTTCAAGCTCTCAGAGGAGGATTTCCAGGATGTGAGCAGGCTGCTGGTGGCAAGGGACCCTGCTGGCCTTAGTGCTGGTGATGGTGTGAGCCCAGATGAGTCCAGTGTGGCTTGAGGACAGATGGGTTTGCCATGAGAGATGGTTCCCGAATTTTAGCTTCTTTCTGTCTTGTAGTAATGGCAGCTGGTGTCTGGCAGTATGTGGCAAGAAGACACTTAAAATCTTTTTAATTTCTTTTTAATTCTGCTTTGAAATGCATTTTAGTGTTTTGAAATTGGCAGCTGTTCCAAATTTGGGTGACTTTGGCCATTGTCTCCCTCAGCTTTGCCTTTGATAACTTTTTTTGCATTCTAAATGATAAATGCAACTGGAGACCTTAAATGACCTTAATTTCCCCAAATTGGATGCTTCGTGCCCAGTGTGACAGACTCAGAGTTAAAATTAATATAAATTTTGTAAATCAGTAGACTGACCTTTTGGTGAACTGGAAAGAAATGTCAAATTTCTGTTTCCTTCCCCCCCTCCTGTAATCAGCAGTCTGTAATGAATGAATTATTCCTAATTTCAAGATTGTAGCTCAAAAGGGCACTCAAATGGCTGAAATCCCATAAGAAAGACTGACCTTTTGGTTGTCTCTGATGAAAATTCAAGATTTTTCCTGAATTTAGCAGTCTGTAATGGACTGCATGAGATGTTACTGCAGCTTGCAGGAGCAGCTCCTCATTTATTTCCTTAATATATTTATATTAACACTGCATGATCCCCCAGAGCACCTTCAGTGCCTCAAAGGAGCATTCAAGGTGCAGTTAAGATGCTGTGCCAAGACTTCTCTACAGGTACAAAGCAGCTGTGAAATAAATGATTCCCCTCCTGCTCCAGGGGGAATTGATTATTTGTCATCTCCTACATTTCCTTGGCTGCTCTGAGGCCCTGCTGCAGTTTTGGTGATGTTGGGACGTGCAGGAATGTCCACAGGACTTGGAGGTGTACAAGGAGCAATAAATCTGTGTTCCCCACAAGATACTGCCAATGATGTGGACCTGATTTTGCTCAGGAGCTGCTGGACAGAGGTCTGGGATTGCAAAAGGTGTTTATCTGATGTGGATTAGCACAGGGCCAGCACATGAGGGTTTAAATGCTTCTGGTTATGGGATTTTTTCATAGAATCATAGAATGATTCTGCCTCCAGCTCTGGGTTCCTCAGCACAAGATCTGTTACTTTTGGAATGAGGCCATGAAGCTGCTCCAGGGCTGGAGCCCCTCTGCTCTGGACCCAGCCTGGGAGAGCTGGGGGTGCTCACCTGGAGAGGAGAAGGTTCCAGGGAGAGCTCAAGGAGGCTTGTGAAAAGGAGAGAGAGGAACTTTTCACATATGCAGACAGTGACACAACATGGGGGAATATTTTTAAGCTGCCAGAGGGCAGGGCTGGATGGGATATTGGGAATTAGGAATTGTTCCCTGGCAGTGCCCAAGGCCAGGCTGGACAGGGCTGGAGCACCTGGGACAGTGGGAGGTGTCCCTGCCATGGCAGGGGTGGCACTGGATGGGCTTGGAGGTCCCTCCCAGCCAGTCCTGCCTGGGCTTCCATGGTGAGCAGACAAGGAATCACACATGCTTGGCCTCCATAGCTTGTTCCTCTGTCTGTGCCCCTAAAGGGGCTTCCCTTTAGCTACAGGAACATATTTTGTAATAGATAATGAGTGGACAAATTCTGGAGAGAAGTTTCATGAAAGTCCCTGCTGTTGTGAAAGGCCCAGCCCTGCTGGCACCGGGCCCTGCATTTCAGCACTGGTGGCCACCAAACCTTGCAGGGCTGGGTGGGGTCGGGCAGCGCTGGGGCCCTGGGTCCTTCCTGGGCACCCCGAGCCCTCCAGGCCCTTCCTGACACCCCGAGCCCTCCAGGCCCTTCCCGGCACCCCGAGCCCTTCCTGGGCACCTCAAGCCCTCCAGGCCTTTCCTGGGCACCCCAAGTCCTTCTGACACCCCGAGCCCTCCAGGCCTTGGGCCCTTCGTGGGCACCTTGAGCCCTCCAGGCCCTTCCCGGGCACCCCAAGCCCTTCCTGGGCACCCCGAGCCCTTCCTGGCACCCCAAGTCCTTCCTGGTGGACACCCCGAGCCCTCCGGGCACTTCCTGGCACCCTGAGCCCTTCCTGGGCACCCCAAGCCTTTTGTGACACCCTGAGCCCTCCAGGCCCTTCCTGGGCACCTCGAGCCCTCCAGGACTTGGGCCCTTCCCGGGCACCCCGAGCCCTCCAGGCCCTTCATGGGCACCCCAAGCCCTTCCCAGGCACCCCAAGCTCTCCAGGCCATGGGGAGCAGCTGGAACATGGGGCAGGGACAGTCATGGTTGGCCATCACCGACCCTTTCAGAGATGCAGATTTATTTGAAGAAAAGCCAACTCTCAAGTGCTCTGGGCTCCTTCCTTACCTTGCTGGCAGAGACAGAGGTTCCTAAAACCAAGTGATACAACACATCCATCCTATAAACATCTCACTTGTGGCTCTTTCACAAATGAAACCAGGGTGAGATCACTTCTCCTTTTCATTGTCTGGTTCTCCTCCACACCGCAGCACAATAAAATTTTGGAGGCTGCAATGTGAAAGCAATACTTAAACTTATACCCAGTTTTCCTTTTAATTTTATTAAATTATGAAAATATTTCTAGGAGAAATAGATTTTGAAATAGATTTTGCAAATTGCACCGCCAGCTACTCTAAAATAAGAAATGTGCAGTGTTAAATTCTTTGGCACTGTTTCTGAAGTGCCCAAATGCTGGATAGTGGGTTAAACCCTGCTCTCCTGTTGGTCTGTTCAGCTCTTCTCTCAGTCAGGCCATGAGATGTTCAGCAAACACTTTGCTCAGTGCAGTGCTATCACACTGAGCCTTAAAAAATAATAGTAAATAAATAAAGGGCAGAAAGTTTCATGTCATTGAGTTTGTATTGTTAATTTAAAACTCAAAAAAAAATTAAATTTCCTAATTTTTGGCTTTTGGAGCCTACTGTAAGTTGTGGTACTTAACAGCACACTCCGGGGCTGAGGCTGCTCCATGCCTTGGCTTGTGCTGGTGGCTCCCATCCAGCTGGGAATGGTCTCTGGAAGCTGAACCTTTGCTTCAGAAACATTGCTCAGCACACTTCCCACACGTCCCCAGGATCTGGGAACAGTCGAGGGCGCCACAAAGTTTTGGGTTTGTTTTTCAAAATCCACGCCCCTCTCACAGTGGGGCACACTGAGGAATCCCCAGCTGTGCCGGGAGGTGGCAGAGCCACATGTGTGGCTTGGGAGCAGTGCAGAAGGCAGGGGGAAGATGCCTTCAGCCTGGTTCTGGGCTGAGGGTGACTTTAGCAGGCAGGGAAGGGCTGCACATCATCCTTGCAGCAGCCCTGCCTGGGGCTGCTCACCCATAGCCACCCAAGGGCCTCCTCATGGAGCTGCTCCTGGAGAATCAGCTCATGCTGCTGCTGATGCCCCCAGCCAGGGACCTGGGGGTTGGGTGTGGGCAGGATTTATCATTTAGGTGCTCAGAAATGTGTTGTGCTGGCTCTGCTCTGAGATCCACTTTGTGGTAGGGTTTGGTGGGAATGGTGGTGTGTCTTGGTTTGAACAGACAGCTGTCTGCTAAGGAAGGCAGGAGCCTTCCTTGAATGGAAAATGCAAACCCCGTCCCTCTGAATTGTTATAATCTTGAAATTAAGGGGCTCTCAGGTAAAGATATGGGAATGGGAATAACAGTTCTTTACTAGGGAGATTAAAAATACAAATGCAATAGTACAAAAAAAACCCCACTGCCAGAGTGAGAGCAGTCCCTGCCCCCTGTGTGCCAGGGGGTGTCCCAGCCCCATCCCATGGGGGCTCAGCCCTCCTGCAGTGCCAGCTGTGGCTCTGCTGCAGCAGGGATCCTGCACAAGGGGGGAGTTTTCCTCTGCAGCTCCAGGGCTGCTGCAGATGGGCCTGGGCTCCCTCTGGCCGTGCAGGGCAGCAGAAAGCTGCTCCTCTGGCAATGCAGGGGGCAAAGGCTGCTGTGCTGTGCCAGGCTCAGGTTGGATCCGGGTAGGAATGCTTGGCTCCTCCCCTGGGCGCAGCATCTCCCCATGGGATGCTGGAATGGGATCAGCCCTGCAGGGACACTCAGTGGCCATGGACAGCAGAGATCTCCTGGAGGGAGGGTTGGTGTGGGAGAGAGAAAGAAACAACTGCCCATGGACAGCAGAGAACTGCCCCAGCTCTGACAGATGGGGATAGAACACACACCCAGCTGCACCTTGCAGCCTGAGACATGGTGTTTGGTTGAAGGTTGGACTTGATGATCTTGGAGGTCTTTCCCAACCTTAATGATTCTGTGACATACTGAATCTGGTTCTGTGCTCTCTCCAAGTTGCCTTCCAGTAGCTGCTCTGTTTGTTTTGTGTGTGATGTGAGACACTTCAGCATTTGGCATGGGTTTGGTAGGAATGCTTGGTGTCTTCCATCCTGGTTGGTGTGAGAGCCTGGTCTTATCTTTTATGTTTATAGAATAGTAAAAAAGCAGCAACTGGATAAATTAATGAAAGAAGTTTCTGCCAACAGCCAAGCACAAAGACAACCCCTCTCTCCTGTGAAGCCCCTCAGTGGCTCAGTGAAGGATGGGGGATGATTCTGGAGGTGTTGCACTTAGGATGATGATGTTGCACTTAGACTTTTCCTGGTTTTATACACTTTTCTAACCCTTCTGTGGACCCATGGTCTGAGCCTGCTGAGCTTTCACTCTGACAGGAGTGGACCAGCTGCTTTCCATTTTTGCAAGGGCTTGATCCTGCATGAAGCTGAGTGATAAACACAGGATGCAGGAGCCAGAGCGTTTCACACTCAGTGGGTGAGGACTGATGGGTCTGGAGCCAGGCCAGGACTGCTGCCAGACAGCCTGAACCAGCCTTCTACCTGTGCCATGGAGCAGTGATGGTGCTCCCTGTTCTGAGAAGGGCTCTTTTCTTCCAAGGACTGCTGGAACAGCCAGGGAGGTGTTTTCCATTCCACTGTGCTGGGCTGTGCAGCTCCTCATGCCTTCCCTTGCTCTGCTCACAGCCCCTGGAGAGCATTGCTGGGGTCAGGTGAAGAGCCCAAGCCTCCCTCTGTGTCCAGGAGGAGTAACAGGGGCTGATGTTGTGTCCACAGCTGGACCCAGCAGCTTTCATTCTGCACAGATGTCTCCAATCACCTCAGTCAGGAGAGAAAGGTTGGTTATGGATTCAGTCATTGAATCCTAGATGGGTTTGGGTTGGAAGAGACCTTAAAACTCATCCCATTCCTCTGCCATGGGCAGGGACACCTTTTATTATCCCAGGTGATCTTACAGGTCCAACCTTGCTGATTGTGTTCTATATTCTAATTTAAATACATAAAAATGCAACATGGAGTAAGTGCTTGACTCTGAAAATCAGTTTGTGGGTAAGATGTGGAAGAGTGAAGGTCTTGGGACATTTTTAGTTGCCCTTTGAATCAGTTTATTTTCTGTTTGGTATGTTCTACACTTCATTAAAAACCAAGTTAATGCTCATTCATACTGACCTTAATGAATGACTCCCAGAGTTGTAGCCCCTCAAAATTGTATTAGCCATAGAGAATAGGAAATGTTAGAGCCTTCAGCAGTGTCCATCTAGCTCAAAGCTGTGGAAGATGGTTGGAGAAAAGTAAATCTTGTATCCACCCAGCACAGGTGGGGTTGAGACTTCAGCTGAGCCCACGTTTTATTGCTGGAGAGGGGCAGTAGTTGCACTGGCCTTGCAAGGACATAGATTAGAAGCAGATCTGGCAGTTCAGAGGCCAGACTGTGTGTGGTGGCCAGCACTGGTGCCTGGCATGTGCTGGGCTGCCCAGCCACCTCTGCAAGTGCCACTGCCTGCTGGCACTGTGGCCACAAGGGCTCAGAGCTGCTCTGTGTGGTTGGGCTGGAGCTGGGGAATCCTCACAGGGAGTGCCTGCACAGCAAAGGCACTGAGTGATGGCTGGAGTGGGGTGGGCCGTGTCCCTGTGTCCCCAGAGGCTGCTGTGCCAGGGCTGGCAGTGCCTGGAGCCTGGTCTGGGGCTGTTGGCAGAGCAGAGCTGGGTGGGAGCACAGGGCTGGGCTGGGGGACAGGGCCAGCCCTGGGCTCTGCATCCTTGGCAGAGAGACCACAAGAGGCTGCTGGCCCTTGAGCTTTGGTGGATTTTCACCAGATCCCCTTTGGCAGGAGCAGGCAGCTGTGGCAGCTTTCTGATGGAGGGTTTGCTGTTGGGTTTGTGTTTCTGCTCACAGATCCGTGTCCCAGAGTGTCCCCTGCCCATGGGAGCTGCAGCGTTTTCAGGGACAGCACTGAACAGACCCCAGAGAGCAGTCCCTGGTTATTTGCTGCAGTCCCTGGTTATTTGTGTGTCAGTCTGTATAAACACTCCCTGGATAGTGGGAGCTCACTGCCTGCATCCCTCCATGCTGGAATAACCTTCTTAGCTTTGAAAAGCAATCAAATGACCCTGCTTTCCTTTAATCATAAGTGCACTGGCAGTAAGTGGTTTGAAGAGCCCTTAACATTGTTCCTTTCACTGCCCAGGTTGTCTCTATCTGCTTTCTGATGTTTTGACTATCCAGAAGAGTCTGGGGATGACCCTTGGCACTTGGATATCCTCTCCAAAACAAAGGAATGATTTTCTGAATAAAAAACAAGACTGAAATTCAATACATAAGTGCCTGGTTCTCACAAAATCTTCTCCTGTGGCTCTGGGCAGGTTATATGATCTGTCTCAGATTTTCCAGCTCAAGAAATGAAGAGAAATTACTTATCAGCTCACATGAAAATTGTCAATGCTAACTGGTGTTTGGGACACAGCATGATGTTTTAGACATTTTGGATGGCGTTTCTCATAGCTTTGAGTGTTTACAGTGACTGAGGGAGGTTTGCTTGAGTCTCTGGAGCTGCCTTGCCATAGAAGCTCTCATCCTTTGCCTTGTCCTTCTCCTGTTCAGAGACAGAAATACATCACTGTGTCTGCTCCAGGATGGCTTTGTCCTGGCAGACCTCAGTGGGGTTTTGTGTGCTGGGGATAAGCAGTGGAGCATCAGGCAGTGCCCTTAGCAGAGTGCCAGGGGTTTGGTGTGCCTGGAGATCAATTGCTGTGCCATTATAAAGGTGCCCATTTGCACCTTTATAAGGTCAGAGCTCAGGTACCCTACATAAACTCTGAACACCTTGAGTATTTTATTATTATTTTAACCCTCAGTCTGTGGGTGAACTCCTGTAGTGCTGCCAGGCTGCCATCTTTCACAGATGGTGAATTCTCTTCCCAACTAGCAATAAATAATACTAACAGTAATAATAAAAAGTTGCTTCTGTTTAATGTTTTGAGCCCTGACAATAGGCTTTGGAAAGTGGGGTGTTCCTTGCCGAGGGGGTCGCCATGGCTACTGTCCATGCTGGCTTTAACAGCCCTGCTGGCTAATGCAGCACAAACACATTTGGCTTTTCCTTCTGCCTGTAATGAATAGCAAACTGCTGTGTATTCATTAAGGGAAGCAACTTGCAGAGGTTAAGTGTTTGATTTCTGGAGCTGCCATCGAGGGCAGTCATCAAAAATAAATTGGGCAGCCAAGGAGGAAAAGGGGTTTATAAGACGTAAAGTGGGAAGAAAATAATTGCTGCCTCATTCCTTGTTTCTTTCTTTGGGTTTTGCAGCTGTAAGTCAGGATCTCTGGGTCCAAGCTATGCAGATTTTTGTTAGATGTGATCAGATTTGCTGGAGAGTGAGCTTTGTTTTTGACAGGAACCCATCTGACTAATTCAGCAAAAATAAACAGAGGCTCTTGGCGCAGTCACCCAGGCCAGGCAGGGAGGAAATTGGGGCTGACTTCAGAGCCTGAGCAGCACCAGGGAGTCCTGACCATGCTCTGTCCACCTGTCCAGCCTGGGAGGGCTCCTCATCACCCAGGCCTGTCACAGCCTGTGAGGAGGGATGGGCACATCTCACATTCCTGCTGTGGGACATGAGGAGCCTCTTCCTTCAGCATCCTGGGTGCATTTGTTGCACATAAAATGGAACCAGCACAAAGTGAAGATGTCACTGGTGGTGTCAGCACACTGAACAGCCTCCTCATCCTCAGGGAACCCCCCTGGCCTCCTCTGTGGCCCCTCAGGTGCAGCAGGAGTGCCCCTCCTCAGTGGCATAAGTGTCTTCCAGCCCTTTTTCCAGGCTAATGTCCTTCTGCTGCTCGTTAGTTTGGGGTTTGGTTATTTCCTACTTGCACAGTTTGGCTGCTTAAAAATGCATCTTGTTTAAATGAATGCAGCACACCCATCGATCCAGATGGCATTGTATTAGTGACCTGTCCTCTTTAATTATGTGCAACTAATTTTTAATTTTATGTTCTGTGCAAACATGACTGCGAATGATTTTCTAGCTGCTTGTAAATCAGTGATAGATATTGAATCCTTTCAGAGACTGCTTTCTCTTGGAAGAAATGAGGATTCTCTCATTACAGCTGGTTTTCAAAATTTATCAGATAGCTGTTTTTTAATCCACTTAGTATGTGTTTACATTGATTTCTTTTTTAGAGCTGGGTTTTTTTTAATTTATTTTTTTGACTCAACATCTTGTGCAATAGTAAGCCGTGCAGAAATCTAAGTCTCTTATGCTAAAGCAGTTATCTTTCTCAACCAAACCCATAAATCTTATCAGGAAGTAACTCAAAGTCTGTTTGACAGGGCTGATTTTCTTTCTTCTTTCCCACATAAAGACATCCAGGATGAATTTCTTGCCACACCATTTTCATCCAGGTTTACTTAGGGGTTCCCACCTGCAGGAAAATTCATTTGAAACCTTTCCCTGTGTTTCTGTGTGTGAGGTGAGTGGTTGTATCTGCCACGAGCATGGGAGCTTCTGTCTCCTGTCTGGCAGTGTCACCCAGTGAGTGCCATCTCCTCATGGCTGTGTTTGCTGGTAGGGAGGAAATGTCACATGGTTTGGGAGTGTCACAGGGCCCTGGGGAGGGGGACCTGGATGGGAATCGCTCAGGGCCAGGGGAGGGGTGGGGTCCCCCAGGTGCTCCAGGCTGTGCCACAGAGGGATCGGCCCCTGCTCCATGGCTGTGGAATGGGCTCCTGTGATGGTGGCACTGTGGTGGCACTGTGATGTCACTGCAATGTCACTGTGGTGTCACTGCAATGGTGTCACTGTGGTGACGCCGTGGTGTCACTGTAGTGTCACTGTGGTGTCACTCTGTCATCACTGCAATGTCACTACAATGTCACTGTGATGTCACTGTGGTGACACTGCAATGTCACCACGGTGTCACCATGCTGTCATTGTAGTGTCACTGTGATGTCTCAGTGATGTCACTGTGGTGTCACTGTGGTGTCAGTGTGCTGTCACTGCAATGCCACTGCAATGTCACTGTGGTGCCACTGCAATGTCACTGTGTGTCACTGTGGTGTCACTGTAATGTCACTGTGGTGTCACTGTGGTGTCACTGCAATGTCACTGTTGTGTGACTGTGATGTCACCATGATGTCACTGCAAGTCACTGTGGTGTCACTGCAATGACACTGTGTGTCACTGAGATATCACTGTGATGTCACCATGATGTCACTGCACTGTCACTGTGGTGTCACTGCGGTGTCACTACACTGTCACTGTGTTGTCACTGTGATGTTATTGTGATATCACTGTGATGTCACTGCACTGTCACTGTGCTGTCACTGTGGTGTGTCAGGATGGGGTGCCCAGGAATGAGGCGCCCCCTGCAGCCGTGCTGGCAGCGCCCATCAGTGTGTGCCTGGCAGTCACGGACCATCCCCCCTCAGTGGATTTCCCCTCTGGCTCTGGCAATCAGCAGTCAGTGGCCTCTCTTGCAGCCCTTGCAGTGCTTTCCTGGGGAGAAGGACGTGTCAGAGCTGGCTGATGTCTGACCCACAGGGACAGTCCCACATCCCCTGGGTGTCACTGGTCCCAGGGCATGCTGTGGTCACACCAGCAGATCCTACAAAAGTTTGTGTTAGCCCAGAGCTGCCTCTGCCTTGGAGCATCCTTAAGGGGTCCAGGAGCTTTTCCAAAGACCACTGAAGTTAAATGGCAAACTTGATAAGCTGAAAAGCCTCAAGATGAGATTTAGAGGGGAATAGGAGACTCAGAGTGTCTGAATGGGTTTGGGGGTCAGGGGGTGCTGGAGGCAGAGACACCTGTGTGTGCCCTGAGCTCTGGGGCAGGAGGAGGAGAGGGTGCCAGGGGACACCCCATGGCTGTGGCTGGGAGGAAGATGAGAAGCTGGAGAGTGGAGGGGCCATATCTCATCAGGCTTCTCATTTAGCCTGTTTAGTGTTGCCCTGAGGGTATTTTGGGTGTGTCCTGTCTGTGTTTGCTGCCCCTGGCAAATACTGAGCTGTGGAGGGGCCGGAGGGCCGGGTGTGCTGGGGGCTGCAGAGTGAGGTGTGACAGTTCCCGTGCTGGGGTCCAGGTCCTGCAGGGGCTGTGTGTGTGTCCTTGTAGGCCCATGGTGAGCCCCTGCCCCTAAGCCAGGCTGTGAATGTTCCAGGAGTCAGTCCAGGGCCTGATTCTAGGTTTAAGTCAGACCTAAGGCACCAAAGAGCTTGGCAGTGGGGGGCCAGGCTGAAGTACAAGCCAGTGTGTGTGAGGGTCTGTGAATAAGCATTTGTTTTCCCTGCATTGGGCTGAAATCTTTTGTTGCCTTTATGGGTAAGATGAAACTTGGTGAATCAGCCCCTTTAAAATCACATACAGTGCTGTAGATCTGGAGCCTGCTGCTCGAGATCAGTGATGGTAAGAGCATCAGAAATTTAAAACATCTTTATTTGGATGCTGAAAGCCTCTGTGGTTAATAGAGCTCGGGTAGAAGGTTTTTATTAGAGAGAAACCCCTGTAGTTTAGGGGAAAAGCCAGGCCCCAGCTGATCAAATTAAGCAGAAGCATCCTCACGCACGGGATGGGCTGTAATCGCTCACTTCAGAATTTCTCTGCCTCCCTCTGCCTTTCAGGACAGCACTGCCACAGTCAGGGCATCATCTCTGCTGCTGCCAGGTGTCCCCACTGTCCCTCTGTCCCCAGGGGACAAAGTGTCACCAGTGGATATTCTGGTGATGCTTTAAAGGAGGAGATGGTTGGCTCGTGGGCTGGAGAGACAGAACCAAAGGGAGATGTTTGGGGCTGCAGAGGAGCAGCAGTGCTTGGTTTGAGGAGAGGCACATCAGGCACCCAGAGTGAGCAAACACAAAACCCTCATGGCAGAAATTGGGTGTGGCTCTCCAGGAGCAGCAGGTCACAGCTCAGATCCGTGTCCAGCAGCTCAGTCTGTGTGGGAGTTACTGTCAGGCTCCTTGGGACATTGCCAGCAAGATGGGATAGGTGACTAGGAGCTTGGAGAAGGCTTCAAAACCAGGCTTTGAGCGTTTTTTGGATGAATCAGAGGGAGAAATGCAGAAGAATCCAGGAAAAGGAGAGTTGCAACATCAGTGTGGTGTGGAGTGACGCAGGAGAGCGGCGGGGGCCTCTCGTGGGAGCTCTCAGGAAGGTGCTGCTGCTCTGGCATTCCCAGGCTCTGAAGGAGCTCAACGCCAAGGATGGAGGAGCCCAGGAGGGATCTGAGCTGCCCCATCCCCTGCAGTGCTGCTGGAGATCAGCACAGATGCTGGGACTGGTGCTCTTACCTGAGCCGTGAACAATACTTTGCCCTATTCAATTTTTACTTCTTTTACTAAAATGAATATCATGGACTTCTTAATAGTCATAGGAGCATAAAAATCTCAGTGTATCACAATTCATCATCCTTTAAAAATTGAATTTCTGTTGAATTATGCCTTGCTGCTGTAGTGCTGGGGAAAAGCTCTTATTATTCATAACTATAAATACAGCGATGTCGAGATTTAACTGGTGCCTGAAGGCTTTATGCTGCACTTTCATACTGACAAAGCAAACACTCTTATGGATTGCTTGGAGTTTATGGGGGCAGCTGAGCCCTTCCCCACTGCTGGGAGCAGAATCCAGCCATGCCCCTCTCCAGTCCCCATCTCTCAGTAGGCAGGAGGACTTGAGGTCACTTTTACTCTTCAGGATGGAGGTGAAAGACCACCAAAAAAAATGAAATGAAAGAAAGACATGAATACCCAGTTGGGTGGGCGAGGAAAACCCAGCTGGTTTGGTCAGGGTGCTGGAGGACACGTTTCAAAGAGCAACACCAGCTTGGAGGGAGTGCTTGGGTTTGCAGAGCAGCTTCATGGAGTGAAGGGCAAGGCACGAGAGGTGGGAATGAGATGAATCCTCCAGAAAGTGCCTGAACAGCCTGGGCTGCAATTGGAACTAAATTAAAGAGACTATTTGCTTTTTGGAGTAAGGTTCTCACATCCTCCTCTTTGTGAGCATCAATGAACACTTGAACGTTCCTCCTTGTCCCAGCTGAACATTTAAACAGACTTTGGCTCCATCGTCTGATGGGGACAGCCCTGGCTGGGTAGGAGTTTGCTCAAGGTTATGTTTTGCTTTTGAGCCTCTATTTTGGGCCTGAAACATGGAAAAGTCCCATAATTTGGTGTTCAGCTGAGGCTGAACTTGAGGCCTTCATACAGATTTAACACAAAAGAGAAAGGAGTTAATATTTTACAGGAAATAATTAACATATGGAAACAATTCTTAAAAACTGGATTGGGTAAATCTGGTCTCTAGGGACAAGGTGGGAAAGATTCTGACTGGATTTGGAAGGAATTTTTTTGTGTGTGGTTATAATTAGAAATTTACACATAGCAAAAGAAGTCTTGCTGTTGGATGTTGGTTATCATGGCCCTTAGGTTGTTTGGAGTTTTGTTTGGTTTATGAACTCTTTTCTTTAAATAGCACTTGAGCCTTGCAGCAGTTTGGCAGTGGCATGTTTAACTTTTGACTTAGTTTGGATGTTCAATATTTTCATTACAAAATAACTCTGATACATTTTTATTTTTAATAACAAAAATTAAAAATCTCTTGGGAACTGAAATTCTGTATTTGAGAAATTGCAAAGCCTCCATTTTGGGCGTTGTTCCACTGAAAGCAAGACAACAAAATTGGTGATTTCATGGTAGTTGTATTTTCCACTGCATTTCAAAACTGGTTTCTGTGCAGGCATGCAGAGTGATGATGAAAAGTTCTAAAAATGAAATACCTGAGTGCAGGGCTGGAGCCAGGCTGGGAGAGCTGGGGGTGCTCACCTGGAGAGGAGAAGCTCCAGGGAGAGCTCAGAGCCCGGGGACAGGGGATGGAGGGACAGGACACAGGGAATGGCTCCCACTGCCAGAGGGCAGGGCTGGATGGGATATTGGGAATTGGGAATTGTTCCCTGTGAGGGTGGGCAGGCCCTGGCACAGGGTGCCCAGAGCAGCTGTGGCTGCCCCTGGATCCCTGGCAGTGCCCAAGGCCAGGCTGGGCAGGGCTGGGAGCAGCCTGGGACAGTGGGAGGTGTCCCTGCCATGGCAGGGGTGGCACTGGATGATATTTGATGCCCCTTCCAAACCAAAACACTCTGTGATTCCATGATGTTTTCTTTAGTAAAAGCCAAGGGGTTTCTGACCTTCCAGTCTTGGAGCTGTGGTGTGCAAATACCAGTGCAGAGCAAGGATGAGTTGATGAAAGGGGAGGTGCCCAGGAACCCATGGCTGAGGAATGCTCTGCTCCCTGTGGGTGAGCCACAGCACAGGGACAGTCACCAGGGCAGGGTGGCACAGGGACAGTCATGGCAGGGGTGGCACAGGGACAGTCACCATGGCAGGGTGGCACAGGGACATTCACCAGGGCAGCAGTCCCAGCTGTGGCAGCTCTCACCTCTTGCCTCCAGCACATCTTTTAAATTCAGGAGCAGGCAATGTTTGTGCTTGGGTTTTTCCATGGGAATGGGCCCTTTATCAGTAAATCAGAGCCTCTCTGGGCTGGTGCAGGCTCCTCAAGGGTGTTCTTTCACCTGATTTTGGCAAGGCAGGTGGGTGCTGGTTAATGATTGCCTGGGACTGCTCCTGGCTGGGCTCAGTGGATGCCTGAGTGAGCACAGAGCTGAACCTGGGCAAGGGACCCTGTCCTGGAGCTCATCCCACATCCCAGCACAGGGAGCAGCCCTGGGGCAGCTCCAGGCCTTGGGGCTGACCCACCTTGCTCCCCAAAGCAGCAGGGTGGGCCCTGGTCCTCTGTGCAGATTCACAGAGTCTGACTGGGACAGGAATTGGAGGAACTGGGGAGCTGAGCCCAGGTGGTGGCACCTGGGGTGGCACAGCAGCAGGTGGATGGAGGGCAAGGCCTGGGTGCCTTCACTTGTAGGATTTCATTTAAAGCCAGACTTTGCTCCTTGCATGTCTGCTTTTCACAAGGAAGAGCAACCCCAGCTCACAGGCCCAGGCCTCCAAGCAGATGTTTTTTATTTATTAAATAAATTGATTGTTGCTAAAAGATGCTTATAATTATTTATTTCTTATATATCTACATCTTCTTGATGCTCTTGGAGGGTGCAGGAGCCTGAGGTGGGGACCCAGTGCAGCTCAGCCACCTTCCCATGCAGGAGCCACCCCTGGGGCACCCAGCCAGCAGCACCTTCAGCTGACACCCCCAAAGGCCCTTTATTTGTGTGGATTTGCCAAGAATTCAGTTATTGCAGCACTGCCTGGCTGCTGCTCTGGCCCTTCCTGCTGCCCAGCCGGCTCCGTGTCGTGGTTTAATGATTGCAGACTTTAGTGCTGGTTAAATAGTGCTCAACAAGGAAACGGGCAAAACCACACTGGGATAATCTAAGAAAAACAAGGATTATAAAAATGGCTCCGAGGTGCTGGCTGCTGGAAGCAAAACCTATTTTGTGGGTTTGTTGCTGCACCTTTGCTTGGAAAAAAAAAAAAAAAAAAATTGGAGCAGTTGTTGCAGTCGTTTTCTCAGCAGATGGGCTGCTCCATCGGAGGCAGCTCACCCGTCTGGAAAGCAATTATGTTGCTTGGCCCAGTCTTGATTTGCACTTCTATTAGCACGGGCTTAACTATTGCTGCCTTGGGAGGGAGGCTCCATGGATTAGTTCCTCTTGAAAACAAAAAAAAACCAAAACAAAATCAAGCCCATGATGCACCACGAAAATGTTTTGTGAAAAATAAAAAAAAAAGGAAAACAATTTTGATGCCATTTCTGTGCCATTTTGATTCAAAAACTGCTGGAAGGTCACCTTAATATTCAGGTTATTGGTGGCAATGCAAGAGGAAATTTAAAATAATATCATGATGAGTGGTGCTGGCTCCACAGCCTTTTTAACAGCATTGTCTGCCATGGGGAGTTCTCCTTGTGTAGGTCAAGAAATTCACTGTTAAACTTTTATGTTTAATTCTTTTATTATAAGGAAGGGCACGATTCATGACATTGGCATGCCTGTGGTACTGGCAAGGGCTGCTGGAAAATGATCCACTCTTGGCATGCTCGGGGGTCCCCAAAGCTGGCCTGCACAGGATGGGGCATGCAGGGCCCTGGGCAGGGACAGGGCTCTCCTCTCTCCATCAGGCAGGGCAGGAGTTCTCCTCCAGCAGCCCTGCACTTCTGCTCAGGTGTCAGTCAGGGAGTGCACACATCCCTGGATCCATGCATGGAGATTCCACAGAGCTGAAGCTCCAGGTCTCCTATTTTGGTGTATTTGCTAAAACATTAATAGGAGCTACCCGAAAAAGCCCTAAAAGAGCCCCTAAGTGTTTTCTTGAACTTTTTTTAGTGCAAGTCTTTATGAGCATGAGGTATTGATGGTTTTCCCAAAATTTCAGATGTGCTGGCCTTGGGATGGGATTTGGCAGCACTGTGTGGTGGCTGCCTGGGGCTGGAGCTTGCTGGGACATGGGTTTGACTGGGGCTGGTTGTTAAAATTGTTCCCAACTTCCTCATTGTCCCAAAGCCTTTGCTTTGTGTCCTGCTGACAGCAGTGTTGAGGAGGACATGGCTTAGTGCTGCTTTATACTTATTTCCTAGTTCTGTTTGAAAAGAAATGTGTGGGAGTTGCTGGGACTCCACAAGACCACCAGGCACGTGATATGGGCAGGATTCATTGATGTTATTTCTTCTTCATTTCATCAAAAAAGGATGAAACTTCCTATGAACAGCAGGAGAAAGGCCCATTTGGAGTTGGTTTGTGCCATCCACGCCAGCAGCACTGGCTGTGCCATCCTCAGCACCTCAGCTGGGATTAACCCCTCACCTGTGCAGCCCCTTTGGCTGAGGGCATGGCAGGGGCAGGACATGGGGATGGGGGTCTGACCCACTGCTGGGTGCTGCTGGGTGCCCCCTCTGTGCTGGGCACCTGCTCCAGGGCTCAGGGATGTGCCAGCCCTGGGCTCCTGTGCCAGCCCTGGGTTCCTGTGTCAGGCCAGGGTTCCTGTGCCAGGCCAGGGTTCCTGTTCCAGCTTTGGGTGCCCTCTCCAGCCCTGGGTTCCTATTCCAGCCCTGGGTTCCCATTCCAGCCCTGGGTTCCTATGCCAGCCCTGGGTGCCCTCCCCAACCCTGGGTGCTCTCTCCAGCCCTTGGTGCCCTCTCCAGCCCTAGATCCCCACTCCATCCCTGGGTGTCCTCTCCATCCCTGGATCCTCTCTCCATCCCTGGATCCCCTCTCCATCCCTGGATCCTCTCTCCAGCCCTGGGTGTCCTCTCCATCCCTGGATCCTCTCTCCATCCCTGGATCCTCTCTCCATCCCTGGATCCCCTCTCCATCCCTGGATCCTCTCTCCATCCCTGGGTGCCCTCTCCATCCCTGGATCCTCTCTCCAGCCCTGTGTCCTGCTCAGTGAGGCTGCAGAGAGCCCTGGGCTGGCTCTGCTGGGAGGGAGGCCCTGCTCTATTTTTGTGGATAATAAAGCTCCTGGTGTGTTCCCACCCCAAGCAGGAGCTGACAGCCATTTTACTTGTCATTAATAGCACAACTTAATCTCCCAACAAGACTTTTCCTGTGATATTGCTGTAAAACAAAGCAAAACAAAACAACCTTTCTTCCTTCAGTATCTCCATTGCACCACCCCCTCCCAAACAAACACAAAAAATCCCAATTCCTCCTCTCCTCTGACGAACAATGACTCATTCAGATGGGGTTTTTTCCTATTTTTTTTACTGTTTTTTAAATTTATTTTCATTTTGGCCTGTGCCTCAGTGGGGTGGTGCTGGCAGCAGTGAGGATTGCCCAGCTCAAACCAGCCCCTGCCTCTGACTCTTTCTAACTCTGCCAAAACTTTTTAAAGTGTTTGGACTGAAATTTTCCAAACCAGGTGTCTGCCCAAGGAAGAAATTTGTTTGGAGAAGCTGCACAAAACCTCTCACTGGCCTGGCTGCTGAATGGGCTCAGAGGAAGGAGGGTTTGCCCACAGTGAGCCCAAAAATTGATGGGGATGGGGAGGAACTCAGCTTTTCTGAGCCCTTAGAGGGGATTTCCTGCATTTTCCTGATCTTTGGGAATTGTTGTGGGTTTGAGTCCTTCCCTCCTAAATGTGGTTAAATGTCCCAGGGGTTTGGGGCTGGCACCATCACTGAGCTCTTTGCTTTAGTGAAGGAGTGTTGGCTGAGGTGTTGAGCAGATCATCCCTGCCCAAACACAGGGAGCAAGGAAAGTACAAATATGGGAGGGGAAAAAACCCAACCAGAAAAAAAAAGAGAAAATAATAATAATTTCTAGAAAATATTCTAAAAATTCAAAATAAAAAAAAATAAAATGGGGGCCTGATAGAACTCAGCCAAGTCAGTCTGGCTGCTAGAAATTTAATTTTTTTCCCCCTTATTTTAATTTTTATCTAAATCAGATGGAATGCTTGACACATTGAGGGTCCCATGGAAGGAGTGATGTGTGTTCACCACCTCAGGGTCAGAGCTGGTGGCACCTCAGGGCTGGTGGCACCTCAGGGCTGCTGGCATGTCACACAGGGTGCATTCCACACAAATTTTTTGGCAGTTTCTGACTTTCTGATTTTGCAATAGTGTTAATTTTTCAGTGTTGATTTTAATGTAACCTTGCATAAGGTTCTGTTTCCAAGATGGGTTTTTAATCCTGGCATCACCTGATGGTGCTGACCATGGTCTGTCAGACTCCCTGGGATTTATGAGCTGTGGGCTGATGCCTTCTCTTGTTTACTTTCTCTCACTTTATCTGCTAATTTCCAGATTCTTTCACGTTTTTCCTTTCAACCTAATGCCTTAATTCTGGTGCTTTATTAATCTATCTAATTATGTTGAGTTCAAGTTGTTTGAAATCCACTTATGTTGGTATAGGAAGTACTTACTGTATTAATCAAACGATCCAAGGTGGCTTCTCCTCTGAAGTCCTTAATTTGTGCCATACATATTCCTGCTAATAACATCCAACTTTGTAACAATGCACGTTTCCTCTGGGTTTCCAAGGAGACCCTGAAATACATTAATTCTCTGATTTTTTTCAAGTACACCAATAATTTATCAGGGATTGTGAGATGTTCCCTTGTGTGGACACATCAAACACCAGCAGCCTCTGAAATCCCAGGCATGGTCTTTGTGCAGGCCTGGCAAAAGGGCTGGAGGCAAACAGCTGCTTTTCACAGGAACTAGTTCTCTTAAAGATTTCAAATACATATATTTTATAGAAATGTTTTATTATATGTGTTATATATTATATAATACAGTATATAATGTAGTTGAAATAGCACACTGGATATTTAATATCTGGTTAATATAATAAATACACAAAAAATTTCTTAGAGATTTAAAATTTTATTTAAATCAGGTTTTAGGAGGCAGGTAAGGGAGAGGAGCCTGGGAGGGCTCTTGTTTTGGGTGGGAAGCATCTCTTTTGTGATCAGCATTTTGTTTCTCCTCCTGGAGAAATGGGACCTTGGTGGTGCAGGGTTTTGCTGCATGGGTGTATTGGAGCAAATGCTCTGGATGAAGCTTTGCTCCATCTCTGCAGGAACAGAAAACTGTTTCCCACCTGTATTTATTTGATTTTTGTGTCTGTTTTCCCTTGCTGGGTCATACAGGCCAGCAAGGGAAACCTTGGAAAGGGGTGATAGTGGGGGTTTCCCCCAAATTTTGTGTTCCCTGTACACCTCAGTTCTGTGGTGAACACTGGACAAGGGGAAGGTCATCAAAAACCTGCAGAAAGCAAATTTGTGAGTCAAACTGGAGGTTCCAGGTGTGGGATGTAGCTCTGGTTGGATCTGTACATGATTCAGAGCAGCAGATCAAGGGACAGGAAGCTGGGTTAATTCCAGGTCTGACAAGCCCTGTTGCTGCTGAGGATAAATCTCTGGGGTTTGGTTAGAGGAGACCAAAGGATGCTGGGACACCAGAGACAGCACCAGCCATGGGGACTCTGTGGGAATACAAGAGAAGCTGTGGAAATTGGAGGCATTTAGGGCACCAAACAGACTTTGGCTGATGCCTCCAGTCTCTCCACATCCAGAGCCATGTGGTGCCATTGGGAACAGCAGGGAAGTGGTGGCACCACTGACAACATGGGGTGGTGCTGCAGCCTCTGAGAGTGCCCTGCTCTGCCCTGCTCTGCTCTGCAGGCTTTGCCCTGTGCTTGTTTCTGGCATACAAGCTGTGGTTTCTGCACAGATCCAAAAGCAGGGCTGTGCAGGAGCTGTGGCACATAGGGACAGTGAGCATCCCTACGGACACCCATGGCTTTTCCAGACAGCAGTTACCTCAGCAAGGCTTGGGCACTAATTGTTTTCTCCCATCTGTGCTCCTCTGCCTGTGGGAGTGGTTGTTTTTCTGCTGGGGATTTGGGACCAAGAGTTTTCCCAGCTGGACTGGTCTTTCAGTGTGGGGCACGTTCCAGATGCCAACCCCTGTCGTGGCCTGAAGTGTGTCACTCCAGGAATAGAATTAAGGTTTCAAACTGAAGGAGGGATACTTTTTTTGTGTGTAGTGGTTAATGATTAATTAGGTCAAATTCTCCAAAATTAGACTGCTGGAGAAGGAATGAGCCAGCACTTTGCATTTTGACAAAACCTTATGGCAGAAACTGATGGGGCCTGATTCCACCTCCTCCCTCCTCACACTTTGTCCCATGCCCCAAACTGACTTTTCCCCAGAAGAGGTTCCTTTTAAAAATTGTATCCATTAATATCCCAATTTCCTTTTCCCCCCCTTTTCAAATCTTGCATTAAACCCCTGTAGATTCTGCTTTAAGTAGGCAATTAAGCTAACAACATAATTATATCCCTTAATGCTCATTTTAACCGGTTTAGAGAAGAAACAAAAGGGGAAAGCAGCTTCAAATATAGGGAAATAAAAGCTCTGTTGTAAAGATATTTTTGATACTCGTGATAATTTGTGCAGAGTGCAGAGTTGGCCCATTAGAGGCTGTTGGGAAGCCTGGAGGTCACATTTAAGAGCCTCATGGGCACTGTGGGCTTTTACCTTCTGAATGTCCTTTTTCTGAACCCTACAAATTTTGGGGCATCCCAGGGGACTCCAGAGTGTGTCCACTTCATATTTGGCTGTGTAGCTGTGGCCTGACAGAGTTTTCTCTTTTTTATTCCCTCTGCAATTACTCACAGAGGCCGAGTGTGAGGCTGTGTGGTGCTGCTCACCATGAGCGAGCTCTGGGAAGGGGCACCAATGGAATTACTGCAGTGGGGCTGAGGCAAGGCTGCCAGGCTCCTCCAGGAGCACAAGGGTGGCTGTACCCTCATGGCAGCGAGCAGGAGAACTGCTGTGGGGCTGGGGAACTGCTGTGGGGCTGGGGAACTGCTGTGGGGCTGGGGAACTGCTGTGGTTTTGTGCAGAGCACACAACATCCACAAAAATCTGTCTGCAAGGCACAAAGTGTTGTGAAGCCCCTCGGAGCTTGGAGCCAAGGAGCTGCTTTGGCATCTTGCTGGGGCAGCCAAGTGCTTGGCTGGAGCCTTTCTGAGCTGAGCTGGTGAAAGGCTGAGGATGCAGCACAGGCCCAAAGAGCTGTGGACTCTGCTGTCCTTTATGGAATGGAATGGAATGGAATGGAATGGAATGGAATGGAATGGAATGGAATGGAATAGAATAGAATAGAATAGAATAGAATAGAATAGAATAGAATAGAATAGAATAGAATAGAATAGAATAGAATAGAATAGAATAGTTTGGGAAGGAGCCTTTAAAGCCCATCTCATTCCAATGTCCCTGCATTGAGCAGGGACACCTTCCACTATCCCAGGGTGCTTTAAGCTCTGTCCAACCTGGCCTTGGACACTTCCAAGGATCCAGGGTCAGCCACAGCTTCTCTGGGCAGCCTCTGCCAGTGTTTTGCCACCCGCATTGTAAAAAACATCTCCATTATATCTAATCTAAATCTCCACTCTTTTAGTTTAAAACCATCTCCTCTTGTCCTATCCCCCCTGCACTGCTAAAAACTCTGTCCCCATTTTTCCTTATAAACCCCCATTAAGTACTGAAAAGCCACAGTAAGATGTCCCTGGAGCCTCCTGCTCTCCAGGTGGGCACCCCCAGCTCCCCCAGCGTAGCTCCAGAGCAGAGGGGCTCCAGCTCTTGGAGCAGCTCCTCTGGATCTCTGCAGCAGCTCCAGCTCCTCCCTGTGCTGGGCCAGGGCTGGGGCAGCTCTGCAGTGGGGTCTCACCTGAGCACAGGGCACAGGGGCAGAACCCCCCCTGCCCTGCTGCCCACAGTGCTGGGGATCAGCCCAGGATGTGTTTGGCTTCTGGGCTGTGTGTTCACCTCCCCTGTCCTTTGTTTTCCCTCACAGTGCAGGAGCCTCCAAGCAGCCTGGCCTGAGTTTGGGGCTCCTGGGACGGGGGCTCAGAGCTGGGGGCTCCTGTCCCCTGTGACAGAACCCACCTGGCTCTGGTGAGGAGCAGCAGCTTCATCATGGTCCCTTCCCAGGAACGGGCTTGGAGGGTTGCTGTTGGCAGAAGAATACCGTGTGATTCATTGGCTACTGGCCTTTTATCTGTGGAATAACTGCTAGATAAGGAAATGGATGGATGGATGGATGGATGGATGGATGGATGGATGGATGGATGGATGGATGGATGGATGATGGACTGATGGATGGATGGATGGATTGATGGATGGATGATGGAAGGATGGATGATGGGTGGATGGATGGATGGATGGATGATGGATGGATGATGGATGGATGATGGATGGATGGATGGATGGATGGATGGATGGATGGATGGATGGATTGACGGACAGATGGATGGATTGACGGACAGATGGATGGATGGATGGATGATGGATGGATGATGGATGGATGGATGATGGATGGATGATGGATGGATGATGGATGGATGGATGAATGGATGGATAGATGGATGGATGGATGGATGGATGGATGGATGATGGATGGTGATGGATGATGGATGGATGGATGGATGGATGGATGGATGGATGGATGATGATGGATGGATGATGGATGGATGATGGATGGATGGATGAATGGATGGATGATGGATGATGATGGATGGATGGATGATGGATGGAGGGTGGATGGATGGATGATGGATGGATGATGGATGGATGGATGGATGGATTGAGGGATGGATGAATGGATGGATGGATGGATGGATGGATGGATGGATGGATGGATGATGGATGGATGGATGGATGGATGATGATGGATCGATGGATGATGGATGGATGGATGATGGATGGATGGATGATGGATGGATGGATGGATGGATGGATGATGGATGGATGGATGGATGGATGGATGGATGGATGGATGGATGGATGATGGATGGATGGATGGATGGATGGATGGATGGATGGATGGATGTTGCTATTGTTTGAGCAGCATCTATTGCATGTCTGTTAAACACCACAGAACCATGGAATCATTTTGATTGGAAAAGCCCCCTAAGATCTCCAAGTCCAGCTATGGAGCCAGCACTGCCCAGCCAACACTGCCCCATGGTGGGAGAGCAGGGACTGTTTCCAGTGTCACACCCTGAGTTATCCCCAGTCCCAGCTCAGTCAGGGTCCTGGCAGGGTAAAGCTTGTCCATGGGACACTGCTGGGCTCTTGAGCCTGTGCCCAAACAGGCTGGAGCAATCTGACCTGTGCAGCCTGGTCATAGGTTTCCTGCTTCTTCCCTCTCCACCAAAGCCCCGTACTCTGGTGCTTTGCCAGGACCTCAGAGCAGCTCTAAACGCGGTCCTGGCTCCAGCCTGGCTCCAGCTCACCCCACAGAGGTGTGGCACAGTGGGTGAGGTGATTCATGGCATTTGTGAGGAGCTGGAGATGCCCCAGTTCAGTTTTTATTTCAACACAAGCAGATGCTTTGGAGGTTTGCAATGGTGCAGCTCTCCCAGGCTCCCCATCCTCCCTGGGCCTGGGACTGTGCTCCAGGCTCCCTCCAGAGGCTTTCTCCATAACTCAGGAACATCCTGTGCCCTCCTTTGTATTTAGGACCATGTGGAGGCAAAGTGCATCAAAGCAGAGATCCCTTACCCAGGGTGGAACTGTGGAATTTGGGGATTGGGGAACAGTCCCCAGTATTCTGTTTTATACAGATACTTTGAACTGTCACAGCTTCCCATACACTGAATCCACTCTAGGAGTGTTATGTGCAGAAACAATTCTTAGGTGAAATTCTCACACGTTTGAGTAATTCAGTGGAGATGCTCTCAGCCAGTCCCACAATCAGTGATACACCATGGTCCTTGGGTACAAACATGCATCTAGAAAATATCCATGGCTGCTGAGGTTATCCATGAGCTGGGTGGCAGATAAAGCACCAAGGTGTCTGCAATGAAGTGTGGGTGAGCATCAGTTCTTTCCTGAGAAGAGCCTGTGGAATGTGGCACACATTTATCTTCTGCCAGCCCAGCTGCAGTTGGTGCTCCCAGGGCACTGGAGCAGGCTGGTGTCCAGAGGCGCTCTGGGGGCATCTGGGGGATGGAACAGCCCTTGGCCTGATATTTGTTTGTGAGATCCATGAGTTCATTGCTCCTTTCTCAGCTTGGAAACCCAACCAGCCCTGCCCAGCTCTGGCAGCACCAGCCTGTGCTGCCTAACCCCAGATTCCATTTGAGAGTTGGGCATTAATGGTGGCCTTGGGGATTTCTCTGTCATCCTTTGACCCAACCCTGGGCTGCACCAGAATTCTGGGGATCCAATTTCACTTTCTGGCTTTCTTCCTCAGGGTTTGCAGCAGCTGCTGGCCCACAGATGGGCAGAGGGCTCATAGTGCTGCCTGCAAAATTCAGCCCCAAAAGGGATCCTGTAGGAACATTTGTGTCTTTTTTTGCATCTCATTGGAGGTTTTCCAAGACAAATCTGTCCACTCTGCAGGGCTGTGCAAATAATTGATATTCTTGGTTTTCCTGAAGCTCTGAAAAATTGAAAAATTCTTTTTCAGACTGAGCCGGAAGAAAAATAAATTGATTTGAATTTTTTTTATTGCCCAGGAAATAAGGAATATCTATTTGGGTTTCATAGGCTCAAGTCAAACAGAATCTGGGGCTTGTAAGTGCTTCATTTAGATTTTGAGCACATCTTACAGTTCTTGCTTTAAAAATACATATAGGATGTATTTTGCCTGTATGAATCAGAAAATTTTAAATGTCAGGGACTGTGTCACTTCCAGTTTTTTAAAATCAGTGTCTTACTCTGCTGTGTGAATGGTGCAGCAGAAATTCTACCAACCCATGCCATGATCTCACTGCAGCTCCACTTTGGGCTGGAAATAATTTCCCAGCAGCTCTGTGCCCTCATTTGTTTCAGCTCCAGGAATGATGGAGAGTGGAAGGTCACCCTTGTTGGTCCCACTGATGTTTGTCCCCCACAAACTGCTTGAAAATCCCTTTCCTTAGCCCAAACAATTGCTCAGAGGTGGAGATTTGGGAGTGAGAAGGTGCAGGTCGATGGTGCCTGGTGACCTCCTGCTCTTCCCAGTGCCATGCTTGTGTGGAGGGTTCTGGGGGAGGGCTGAGGGTCCCATCCCTGTGCCTGGGGCAGTGTTTGGGGTGTCTGGGCAGGGGGAGATGATGCTGCAGCTTTCACAGCTCAAATGGACCAGGAAATGTTGTTTTCCTTCTTTACTTTCCAAACCACCATCATTCTTGGGAAGCCAGCAAAGCCACCCTCCCCTGGAGACACCAGCTTGGCCTTACTGGGGTTTTTGGTAGTTTTTATTTAGATTTCTTTTTTTTTTTTTTTTCAAACTTTTTTTAAATCTTGGAGGTTTGTTTGTTTATTTGTTGATTTAGATCTGCTCGGGAAGTGGATCTGGTGATATTTATAGGATTTGTGGTTGGCTGATGGGAGTTATTTTGCAAGCAGAATTTCTAAGAATTCTACTTTCAGCCTGCTTTTTCTCCAACTTCATTTCCTCCCCTTCCATCTCTTTTTTCTCTTTTTACTATTTTTTACTTGGTTTTTTTTCTTATTTTTTTGGTTTTTGATGGAGCCGGGCAGACTAAACCCTTTCTGAATTTCCCCCCTGTAATTACTGCTCTTTTTTAAGTTTGAAGAAATTACCCAGCTTTGTGTGCCTTCCCCCTTTTTTACTTTTAGACCAATGTGGTTTGACTTTTTTTTTTTCCCTTTCCAAAGTAAAATTACCACCATTTCATGCTATTTCAACAAACCAGCCATACAAAACTGGGAGAGAAGGTGAAGTCCCACAGTTGCCCATCCAGTGGAGAATGTTTTAGTTTCAACCTCACAGCTGTCTATAAATGCTACATAGGAATTTTTTTTTTAATTAGGATAAAATTTATATTTTACAAGGTTAAAATTGATGTTTTGCAAATGCAAAGCCTTTCCCACAAGCATTGGAAGGAGATCTGTGCCAGCCCTGGAGGGGATCCTTGGCTGAAGCTGGACCTCCTCATGGTGCTGTTCCTGACACCTTCTCACTGCAATATTTATCAAATTATGCATTTCTTTTTCTATTCTAGATCAGATTTTCTGCCTTGAATTGTAATTTTCAAGTGTTTAAATTTTCATTGCTTACCTCAGACTGAAGCTGAACATTTGCAACACATCTCTGCAGTGCTGTTTGCTACAGAGGGACCTAAAGCGTTCTTCACAATTGACCAAAAAAAAGAGATAAAACCAACCTCAAAAGGTGCAATTCTGCCCAGGTGTGCCATGGCTCCCACTGACACCCAAATGGCTGAGCTTGGAGCTGGAGCAGCTCCCTGGGGGACACTCCACAGCCTCTGCAGGTTTGAGGGGCAGAGTCCCAACCTTATCAAAGCTTCTTCGCCAGCAGCCCCTCGTGGCTCTGAGATCCACCATGGGCATGTCCCCAGTGCCTGCCCTCTGAGCATCAGCTGGGCACCACCTGGGGCAGGCTCTCAGTTTTCCTCCTGTGCTGGGTCTGTTCCCAGAGACCCATCCCAGTGTCTGTGTCTGTGCTGCTGGGAGCACCCAGGGCACTTCCCTGAGCAGAGGGGAGGTGCCTCTGCATTTTCTACACACAAGCTTGCCTGGCTTTTTCTCAGGATCCTTTGTAAGGCTCAGGGAGAGGGACTGGAGCCTCTGCAGGAGCTCAAGGTCCAGCTGGGCTCGGCTGTGCTGGGCAGTGCTGCTGGCAGAACTTGTCCAGCTCCCAGGTGTGTCAGCTGCTGAGGGCATGGCTGCTCTGGGTTGTGTCCTCCTTGCCTGTGCTGGGCTTTGGCCACCCCTCTGTGAGAGCTGCAGGCTCTCCTGGCTGGGCTGCACCTCAGGAAAACCCCCTGAGCTCCAGGGCTGCCACCTCCCTTCCCCCAGCCCTGCCTGAGGGCTCTGCCTGTCCCCTGCCCATCCCCAGCCCTGCCTGAGGGCTCTGCCCGTCCCCAGCCCTGCCTGAGGGGGCCCTGCCCGTCCCCAGCTCTGCCTGAGGGCTCTGCCCGTCCCCAGCCCTGCCTGAGGGCTCTGCCCATCCCCAGCCCTGCCTGAGGGGGCTCTGCCCGTCCCCAGCCCTGCCTGAGGGGGCCCTGCCCGTCCCCAGCCCTGCCTGAGGGGGCTCTGCCCGTCCCCAGCCCTGCCTGAGGGGGCCCTGCCCATCCCCAGCTCTGCCTGAGGGCTCTGTCTGGGGGCCCTGCCTGGGGGCTCTGCCCGTCCCCAGCCCTGCCTGAGGGCTCTGCCCATCCCCAGCCCTGCCTGAGGGGGCGCTGCCCATCCCAGCCCTGCCTGAGGGGCTCTGCCCATCCCCAGCCCTGCCTGAGGGGGCGCTGCCCATCCCAGCCCTGCCTGAGGGGGCTCTGCCTATCCCAGCCCTGCCTGAGGGCTCTGCCTGGGGGCCCTGCCTGAGGGGGCCCTGCCCGTCCCCAGCCCATCCCCAGCCCTGCCTGAGGGCTCTGCCCGTCCCAGCCCTGCCTGGGGGCTCTGCCCGTCCCCAGCCCTGCCTGAGGGCCCTGCCCGTCCCAGCCCTGCCCTGCCCAGACTCACTCTGTGTACATGGAACTGGTCATGAAGAGAAGGGGGCTCCTTGGCCTGCCTCCCCTCAGCTGAGCTGTGCTGAGGGAATAATTGAATCCCAGACTGCTTTGGATTGGGAGGGACCTTAGGGATCACCTCCTTCCAACCTCCTGTGGGGACACCCTCACTATAGCACAGCTGCTCTGGGCACCCTGTGCCAGGGCCTGCCCACCCTCACAGGGAACAATTCCCAATATCCCATCCAGCCCTGCCCTCTGGCAGTGGGAGCCATTCCCTGGGTCCTGTCCCTCCATCCCTTGTCCCCAGTCCCTCTCCAGCTCTCCTGGAGCCCCTTCAGGCCCTGGCAGGGGCTCTGAGCTCTCCCTGGAGCTTCTCCTCTCCAGGTGAGCACCCCCAGCTCTCCCAGCCTGGCTCCAGCCCTGGAGCAGCTCCATGATGGCCTCTGGACTGGATTCAGGACTTCCCTGTGGCAGGGCCCCCAGAGATGGGCACAGAGCTCCAGGTGGGGTGTCAGGAAGGTGGGAGGAATGAGGAGAACTAATCCCTACCTTGGCCACAGGCAGAGCCTGTGCCTGTGCTCCCAGCCCGCTCTGCTGGGGATGTGGCTCCCCCAAACCCAATTTCCAGCCCTTTCCCACCCATCCCTTCATCCTGGAGCTGGGAAGGGCTGGAGCTGCCAGGGGAAGGTTCCTGGCAGTCCCTGTGTGCAGTGGAGCCCTCACAGCCCTGTCAGATGTTCCATGGCAGAGGCCGGAGGTGCAGAACTCGCAAACAAAATGTGATGAACAAGACTGGGATTCCCTGGATAAATAAGTCCTATTTTAATATTTTCCCCCCATGTGCATTCATAGCTTGCTAGATATGTTTGTTTTATCAGCTTGGAGAAGTGCCCGGGATTTTTTAAAAAATTGATTTCCTGAGAGTTTCCTGTGAAATTGGAAGCCTGGAAAAACGGGTGGATTTCTGAAATGCTATCTCATGGCTCCTTCGTCCCTTTTTTCTCCCCCCAAATTAAAAACAACAATACCTTCCTCCCCCCCAAGGTTTCATTCCATATACATTTATTCTTTAAAAATATTTCCAGCTGTTTCTTTAGCTGGGAAACTCATACCATCTGTAAACAACTGCTCAATGCACATAATTCTGTTGTTTTGCCCGGTCACTCTTATTTTCCAGCTTTTATAATATGAGAGTTCAGAGTAATCAGTAATGCCTTTTCTCCTCTTCACCCTCAATTTGATTATTTTTCTCATAAAGAACAGAGTAAGGAGAGCACTGAGCAACAGGAGATGGAAAAAATATTTTGATTACTTTTCAGTTGCTTATAATCAAGGAGTAACTCTTTAAATCCAGACCAATTTGCTGCATTGATTTATTCATAATTTTAATTTCATGACTGTTGCAGGGAAAAACAAAAGTACACGAGGTTGAAGCTTTTTAATACTGGTTTAAACATTTGTAGTTTTAGGTTAAAATTTATTTAATGTTCCCTTTCTTCGCTTACTTCTGCTGGCATGTGCTGCTTGAATCTCCCCGGGCTGCCAGGGGAGAAAAACTGAAATTCAAAGCACAAATTCTGCCAGTACTTTCAACAATTTCATAAAATTACTCATATGAATATTCCCTCGACTCAGAGGTGACTGCTCACAGCCCTTAAACCTTTCTGGGGCTCTCTGGAGTGTGGGAGTGGGTGACAGGGACACCTGGGTGCTCTGGGGTGGGACTGTGCCATTCCCTGGGGCTCAGCACCCACCCAGGCCAGGCCATCCTGCTGGGATTCTTCCCTGCCTTGCTGATTTTGGTGTTCCCCCCAAGTTCCAGCCCCTTTTCCAGCAGAAATTTGACCTTTTCTGTTAAAAACTCTCCAGAAGACCTTTTAATTCTGGGTTACAGAGGCAGCTCAGAAATGAGGTGGATGCAGGCAGCACACCCAGGGTAGGAAATGAAGGTTATAAAATGGGGAGATAATAAACAGTAGACAAGAAGCAAATCCAGTGAAGCTGAATGAGAAGAATTTCTAGACTTTGTGATTTTTTATTAGTATTGTTTGCCTACCTATAGTTTTAACATGCACAGTGCAACTTGTTCTGTCCCAGAGCAGAATGTGGGGAGAAGCCTGAGGGAACCCAGTTTGCAAGACCAAACAAAAAAACCCAACCAAAACCAAACCAAAACAAAACAAAACCCAAAACAAAAACAGAAAAACAAAGCAAAGCAAGAAGAAAAATTTAAAAGAAAAATAATTCTCCTGCCAATACAAAGAGAATTGAAATCACCAGAGCAAGGGCCCCTGGGCTGGGTCTGAAGTGTCACAGCCAGAGCAGAGGGGATCATTCCCATCCTGGCTTCCCCAGTGGAACCCTCTGCTCCCAGCTGACCTTTGTGTTGGGCTAATCCACCCCCTCACTGGCTTTGTCATTAGTGTTTCTTTTTAATTAGTAATTGGGGGCACCTTGTGGCTTCAGGAGCAGCTGTTAATGATCCCCAGGGATAATTAGCACAGGGATGGCACTGCAGCAGGGGCACTGCACAGCCCAGCTGGGGCTGGGGCCAGCCCTGCCTACCCTGGGGTGCCTGCCCAGGGCTGCAGGGGAAGGTGCTGGGTGGCCCTGCCCAGTGCTGATCCTGCAGTGCCACAGCTCTGTGGTGTTCCCTGGTGTTCCCTGGCTCTGGGTCCCCCTGGACACGTGTCCCCCTGGGGGTGGTGGCCACCCACAGGAGGAGGATGTGGCCAGGGCCATGGGCTGAGCTGTGCTCCCAGCCAGAACCTGCTCTGATTTGTTTCAGCCTCAGCCACATCTCCAGCAGCTGTTTGTTTGCATGTGGTGGAGCTGCTCATAGGGGTGAGGTGGATGCTCAGAAACCTCAGTCCAAACCTGGATTTTGGTGTGCTCAGACACTCCCCAGACACAAAATGTCAGAGGCACCACGTGGGACGTGCCGGGCTCCCCGTGTCCCCAGGCTCCAGCACTGGGATGCTCTGTGTGTCACCACCGGGGTGCTGGGGACAGATTGTGTCCCTGCAGGTCACAGTCACCTTGGTGCCTTCCATGGATGGACTTGCCTGGAGGTCTCACAGCAACTCTTCTGTAGCATCCCATGGATTTTTACTCTTCTGAAGCTTGGTCTAAGTGATGGGCATAGCCAGGAGTAGTGAGCACCTTCCTCTGGCACTGCAGACCCTCCTGGAGCTGTGCTGGAGCCCAGGTATGGGCACCAGTCACACAGGGATGGTCCCTGGAGCTGTTCTACAGCCTAGGTGTGGGCACCAGTCACACAGGGATGGTCCCTGGAGCTCAGGTGTGGGCAGCAGTCACACAGGGATGGCCCTTGGAGCTGTGCTGGAGCCCAGGTGTGGGCAGCAGTCACACAGGGATGTCCCTGGGTATTTGGGACCATCCTGTTCCAGATGTCCCCTGGCTCTGGCAGCAAAGCCTCAGTGCTTGCCATGGGAGTCTCTGCCTTTGCCTTCTGCTGCCCTCAAGCAGCAAACCCTCCATGGGCTCATCTCAGAGGGGTCCAGAACTTTCAGATGTTGCTGTTTCCTGCTGGGCTCTCGTGGTGGAACAGGGAACAGCGCTGGCTTTTCCCAGGACAAGGCTGCAGCTGAGCACAAGGCTGAGATTCCCCTGGCTGCTCCCAAGGAATTCTGACTCTGAGGCTGCCACCAGTGTCCCCACCCCAGGTGTTGCCCCATGGCCAGCATGGGGGGGCTGCAGACCCCACAGTGGATTTTGGGGGTTGGGGAACCCTCACTCTGGGGCTTGGCTCAGCTGTGGGACCGGGCAGATGCCTCCGGGAGAGCTCCCATTTCCTCCTTGCAGATATTTTTTAATTATTATTATTATTTTGGTTGTTTCTTGAGGGGAAGCTGCAGCTGAGGAAATAGGCAGCACATTCCTCCAGCTCCAAGAACTGTCTTGTTCCCGAGTGGAAAATTCATCCCTTTTGGAGGCTGCCCTGATGGATTGGCAAAGGCAAAGGATGAGGAGGGGGTGAGCCACAGCAGCCTAAGGCAGAGGAGATCTTTGTCCCTCAGGCAGGGGCTGCCCTGGCTCTGAGAACCAGAAGAAACATTGCTCTAGAGAAGGTGTAGGTTTGATATTAGGAAGAATTTCCTCATGAAATGGGGTGGTCAGGCATGGGAACAGCTGCGTGGGGCAGTGGTGGAGTCACTGTCCCTGGAAATGTCCCAGTGTGGATGTGGCACGTGGGGACAGGGGAAGGTTCCAGTGTGGATGTGGCACATGGGGACAGGGGAAGGTTCCAGTGTGGATGTGGCACGTGGGGACAGGGAAAGGTTCCAGTGTGAATGTGGCACATGGGGACAGGAAGATGTTCCAGTGTGGATGTGGCACTTGGGGACAGGGAAGGTTCCAGTGTGGATGTGGCACATGGGGAGAGGGAAAGGTCCCAGTGTGGATGTGGCACATGGGGACAGGGAAGGTTCCAGTGTGGATGTGGCACATGGGGACAGGGAAAGGTTCCAGTGTGGATGTGGCACGTGGGGACAGGGGAAGGTTCCAGTGTGGATGTGGCACATGGGGACAGGGAGATGTTCCAGTGTGGATGTGGCACTTGGGGACAGGGAAGGTTCCAGTGTGGATGTGGCACATGGGGACAGGGGAAGGTCCCAGTGTGGATGTGGCACGTGGGGACAGGGAAGGTTCCAGTGTGGATGTGGGGTTAGTGCTGCCCTTGGCAGTGCTGGGGAATAGCTGGACTCTGATCTCAGAGGGCTTTTCCAACCCCAAGGATCCCATGGTTCTGGGAGCACGGCTCTGCCTGGGCCAGCCCTGGCTCAGCCTTGTTTCCCTCTTTGGGGTTCCTCAGCATCCTCTGTGCTGCAGGAGGGAGCCAAAATCCAGATTAAAAAGGGGCACGGGCACATTTATGGGTCCTTGTGCTCTGCAGATGTTTTGGTGTGATGTGGAGCTGCTCTGCTGTTTTTCCTCCTCCTATTTAATAAAAATTAAATAGGAAACTGCCGGTGTCTTGCCCTTTGTTTAAAGAAGAGAAAAAAGGGAAAAAAAAAAAAAGCACTTCCTGCATTTTCTGTGGCTCTGAAGTTAATAACCCCAGACAGCACAGGTAGCAGGCCTGCAGTTATTTTTATGGCACATTCCTGTGTCAGACCTGTTTTCAGTTGCTTCTCCTTTGCCAAATTTTAATTATTTGGGGTGAAATTTTCCATGCTGGGTGCTGCTGGCTCCTTCCAAAATTGAATCTGTGGTTTGTGTTTGGACAAAAATTACTCGGCTGTCCCTGGGAAGGCATTTGGGGGAAGCAGGGTGGGGGTTTTGGGTTTTTTTCCTTTTTTTTTTCCTCAGGTAAACAAACAACTCTGCCCTTTTCCCTCTGCAGAGGGAAGGTGCTGTGGGAGAGGGGCAAGTGGGGTCTGCTCCTTCTGCAACCCCCAGGCAGAATCAGCGACCTCTCCCTTTGGGATGGGGTTCAGAGGCAAATCACAGGGGTGGCTGTGTCTGAATAAATAAATAAATGCACGGATTGAGCCCCTTTTCCCCCTGGAAGGGCTGTGGCAGTGCTTGGGAGTGTCCCAGTGCCCCCATCCCATCCATGGGAGCTGATCCAAGCATGGATGCAATTCCAAGGGATTGGAATGATTGTTTCTAATCAGAATTTAAGTGATCAGGCAAAAAAGCCTGTGCTTAAATCGTCTGAAATATCATCTCACATTTTTATTGCTTTAACTTATTTTTTAGTTTTGCTGTAACTGTTAAAATGTTGGGGTTTTTTCCCAATATAGTGTAGCCCTCTTGATAAACATGGATTTCTCAGGTCAGTTTTACATCTGCTTGGTCTCCTATTTTTTGACATGTTATCCTGTTAGGAGATGTTGACTGATACATTTCTTAATTATCACATGATTTACTTTTTGCTTACAACTCGAGCTGAGGAGCATATGGCCTGAAACCACATTCTGCTTGTGTGCATTTTCATTTAAAGGATATTTATTAGCATTAGTTAAACAAAACTCCCCTAAACGCACCCAATATGTAGAAAAGCAACTTCAGGGAGTAACACTTTGAATTGTAAATGATTTTATGGGGCAGATTGTGTGTCATTCTCCAGCCTGTTCCAGCACCCCACATCCGGCCTCCCTGGCATCAGCAGATGAAAATTCTGCTCCTCTCCTTTTTTAATCAGAAATTAGGAAATCACCAAAATCAATTCTTTGGGAAAATGGGAGTGCAGGAGATTCTAAAGGAGCACAGGAGATTTCTGTTCCCCTCCACAAAGGTGTTGCTTTGTTGGGGCTGCTCTGACCCATTTTGGCACATTCTGGTTAAACAGTGATTTCCAGCCTTTCACTCTTCCAATTCCTCTGGTATTTTATTCCTCAAATGCCACTTTTTAGAATTTAGGTGGAATATTTTAGTTTAAATGGATTTTATTTTTGAAGGAACAGGCTGGGAGAGCTGAGGGTGCTCACCTGGAGAGGAGAAGCTCCAGGGAGAGCTCAGAGCCCCTGCCAGGGCCTGAAGGGGCTCCAGGAGAGCTGGAGAGGGACTGGGGACAGGGGATGGAGGGACAGGACCCAGGGAATGGCTCCCACTGCCAGAGGGCAGGGCTGGATGGGATATTGGGAATTGGGAATTGTTCCCTGTGAGGGTGGGCAGGCCCTGGCACAGGGTGCCCAGAGCAGCTGTGGCTGCCCCTGGATCCCTGGCAGTGCCCAAGGCCAGGCTGGGCAGGGCTGGGAGCACCTGGGACAGTGGGAGGTGTCCCTGCCATGGCAGGGGTGGGAAGGGATTTAAGGTCCCTCCCACCCCAAAGCAGTCTGGGATTCTGTGGATTTGTTTATTTCAGCATCCAGAAACATTTAAGGCAGCTTGATCTGATCTCATTCAGGCTTAGTTTGGTGTTTTTGTCTAATGGATCATCTCCAGGAGCAACCTGCCTGGTGAAGCCATTGAGATGAGAGCCCTTACCTGCTGTGGTTCCCTTTTTTCCTCATTTTTTCTTTCAAAATAAGGAAACTCCCCAGCACTAGGGATTGTTGGGGTGTCTGCAGGGCCAGGGCTGGCTTCCATCACCCTCATGGCTCAGAATATCCTTCCAGCTCTGGATATTCCATGGTTCCATGATTCAGTAGGTGCTTTTCCCATGGAATTCTCATGGCAGGAGCCTCACAAGGTCCCTGTGATCCAAGATGTGGCTCTTGGCTTGTGTGAGCTTGGGTTGTGCACAAACCCCTTTGTACAGGCAGGAATTGTGAGATTCCCATCTCTGGGATCCCCAGCACCCCAACAAGGTTTCTGCCCTGGTTCTATATTAAATCTCCTTTTTCCCCTTTCCCCCCTTTTCCTTGTACACAGATCTAATCTTCTAGAAAATGCCCCAAAGGTTTGAGCAATCTACCAGTTGCAGGAACCCATAAAGCTTTTTTTTTTCCTTTTTTTTTCCATTGTGTAAGCATGACAAATCATTAATTTTTGATTGATTGCTTTGAATTATGGGTGCTCTGACATCCTTTCTGTAGCTGAACAGCTGTATAACAAATGAACATATCAGTGCTCACAAAAGATTGGAGATCTAACAGAAGCAATTACATTGTCAGCTCCTCCCTTCTGGCTTTTCCCAGGCAATGGAGAGAAGAAATTTTTTAACAGAAATTCCTCAAGTGGCTCACAATAATAATAATAATAATAATAATCATCATCATCATAATCATCATAACAAAATACCTTTTTGTAATTGAATTAGATTTTTATCTCTTCATTTCCAGTGGATTTTATATCCCTTCAGAAACCAGGTTGCGTTTCTGCTTTGTGTAACTTGGACAATCCCTTTGAAGAAAATTTTACATGAAGAATTAAAAAAAATAAAACCAAATTGCAATTTTTTTTTGTTGCTATTCCTTTAAGATTTCAGAATTGCACCAGTGCACTAAATGTGACCTCCATAACTTTTAAATTAAGAATTTATGCTGGCTTGAAATTTATGAAATATTTCAGCATGAAAGAAAGCCTTTTTCCCTCAGGAAAATTGAGCAATAAATCACAGCACTCTCGATTTACTGCCCTACAGCCAGCCAAAGATAGGATTTTTTTCCTTCCCCCCTTCGTTCTGAAAAAAAAAAATATAAAAAAAATGTAATCATATAAGACAGCTTAGCTGCTATCCTCCCACTCTCTAGAATTTTTAATTTCAGCTGTTTCTGCTTGGATTTATTTCCAATATTCCTGCTCGGCTTTTCAATTTCCTCAGTTATTAAATTTTAATTCAGTGCATTAGCATTTAAATTAAAAAAGGGTTTATTTTATCGAAATCGTTGGCTGGCCCCCATCCTGCTGCACATGAATTGCCTGTTTCTGCCATTTGCACAAAATGTGAAATGCAGCTAATATCTTTTAACTTGTATTTGCACAAATTCAGAAATAAAATTTCTGGGATTGGAATAATATTGTCTTTCCAAGGAAGGCTCTCATCAGTGAGCTGGGAAAGGAGCAAGAGGAGACCCTGGGCCCTCCCTGCTCAGCCCTGCCAGGGCCTGCAGGGGCTAATTAGGGCACAGGGCTAATGAGGGGAGGTGTTGGGCCTGGAGGGGCCATTCCTGCATGGCATTGGGACAATTTGGCCATTCCTGATTTCCCACCTGGCTCTGCATGCCAGGGATCACTGCTGGAGACTTGGTGGGGATGGGCTGGGGAGGCTCAGAGCCTGCTCAGAGCTGGGCCTGGGGTGTGTGTGCAGCTCTGGGGTACCCCAGGTTTGGGCTGGAGAGCAGCCTCATCCTTCTGAACCTAACCAGCTCTTCTGTTTTCATCTCCTAGGCCGAGGAGAGCAACAGCAGCGGGCGGAGGAGCTCTTCCAGCAGGTAGGGCTGGGATGTGCTGGGTGGGTCAGCTCTGCTCAGTTGTGCTCTCCACCCTGGAGATGGGGTGGCCAAAGGTGGGATGGGTGTCAGAGCTGTGTCCATGCAGCCCTCTCTGGATATGGCTGGAAGGATGGTGTGGGAGGCTGGCCTCATCCTGGCACTGGGGACTGAAAGCAGAGGTGGTTTGTGTGTGCTGTGGGGAGTTCCAGCTGAGTGCCCCCTTGGGCTGGGCAGACCCTTCTGTCCTTCAGAAGGAGAGGACAGAGGTGTCCCACCACCCCCTTCCCCTGTGGTCCCACTGAGAGATGTCTCTGCTGCTCCCACTCTGGAGAGGGACACGCTGAGGTGGGTCTGCCCTGGGCTGTGGCCTCACAGAGTCACTGGGTTGGAAGAGACCTTCAGGATCATCGAGTCCATCCCAGCCCCAACACCTCAACTCAACCCTGGCACCCAGTGCCACATCCAGGCTTTGTTAAACACACCCAGGGATGGGGACTCCTCCTGTCCCTCCAGGGCCCTGAAAGCCCTGTGAAAGTTTCATTCCTTAGATAAAACTGATCCTGCTGTGTGAAAGCACATCCAGAGAGATCTGGGAACCGCTGTGGTGCTGATGCCCTCCCTGCCTCCCCCTGCTGACCGTGCAGCCCCTGCTGGGTCTGATGGTCCCACCATGCTGGCTGGTCCCTGCCCAGTGCCCCAGCTCTGCCAATGGCATTTCAGGACACAATCCCCTCATTCCTGGCAGCTTTTTGTCCAGTTGGCACTGCTTGGCATTGAACACGTCTGGGGTGCCCCTGAGCTGGGCAGAGAGGAACACTGGGTGTCTGTCACAGGAGACTTCTCTGTCTCACTTTGGGGTGGCTCCCCTGTGGCCCAGCAGTGCTGGCTCACTGAGAGTCAGCCTGAAGGAAGTCTTGGAAAGAAAGCACAAGCTGAGGAGCAAGGGGAGAGGAGCCAGGCATCACTTCCTTCCCCTGGATTCTTTATTCCAATCTTTAATTCAGTTTTGCAGCTCTCACTGGAGGGTTTCCCACAGCAGGTGGGCAAGTGCATCCTCCATGTGGGAGCTGACCTTTGGAGGGTCCATGTCACCTTTGGGGTGTCCGTGTCACCTTTGGGGCATCCATCTCATTTTTGCAGTGTCCATCTCATCTTTGGAGGGCCCATCTTACCTTTGGGGTGTCCATGTCCATCTCACCTTTGGAGTATCCATCTCACCTTTGGAGTGTCCATCTCAACTTTGGGGTGTCCATGTCACCTTTGGGGTGTCTGTGTCACCTTTGGGGCATCCATCTCATTTTTGCAGTGTCCATCTCATCTTTGGAGGGCCCATCTTACCTTTGGGGTGTCCATGTCCATCTCACCTTTGGAGTATCCATCTCACCTTTGGAGTGTCCATTTCACCTCTGGAGTGTCTATGTCACCTTTGGGGAGTCCATCTCACCTTTGGGGTGTCCATCTCACCTCTGGAGTATCCATCTCACCTTTGGGGTGTCCATCCCACCTGCCTGGGCTGCCCTTGGGGCTGAACATCCTCCCAGGAGTGAGCAATGGCCCTTTCCAGGGCAGGGATGGAGCTCCAGGCGAGGTGGGAGAACTTCCCTCCCTGTTCCTTTGTGTGTCCAGAGGAGTGTGAGGCTGGCTGTTGCTTTTTTCCTTGTAGAAAAGGTGAAACAAAACCCACTTTGTCATCTACCTGACTGAACAAAACGTGATCAAAAAATGGAGAATGACCAAGTCCATTTAAAAATAATAAAACAGAATCAAAATGTAATATTTCAAGAAAGCTGTGTCAGTGATTGAAGGTGGAAATGTGGCTCTGACTGAATCTGTGAGGTCATCAGTGGATGGAGACACAAGATGGATGTTTCTCAAAGCCATTGCTGCTTAAAACCCTCACTAATTGCAAACTATCGAGGAAGCTTTTAGCAATTAATTTGTATCAGTAAAAATACAAGCAAAAATAATATATAATAGAATATAGTATAATATAATATAGTCTAATGTAATTAATATAATATAATATAAGTTTCCTGGATTTTATCTTCCTGCAATATTTTTTTTTTCACAGTAGCAGGCTTGCTCTAAGGTGATGACTGTGATATTGGGTCAATCCTATTTTTCTTTTTTTACTGCAGTGAATTGATTTTATTCTGTTTCAAGCAAAGCCTGGAAGCTCTGGAGGCCCAGGGGTTTGTGCTCCCCTCACCCCCAGCCCCAGGCCTGTTGCTGCCTTTGGAAGAGCAGGGGCCAGGGTGTGCAGCTGGCAGCTCCTGGTGGCAGAGAGCACTCCCTGTTCTCCTCCCCCATTGACTCCTGTGTGCTTGCTGCCCCTCACTGAGTGCTCAGCAATGGGAGATTTTAAAAGGTGAAGACAATTCTTAGGAGCACAAAAAGCCCTCTTCCTAGAAGGCAGCCAGAAGAGAGATGGCTGCTTGCCTTGGGGAAGATGACAACTAAGAGACAACCTGACAAAGCTGTGCTTGTTTTTGAACACTCCAGAAAAGGTAGATCAGAGGCTTCTTTCTTCCTTTTGCAAGGAAAAAAGAGACAGTCAACAAAATTAAAAAGCAGCAAATTAAAAGCCAGTAAAAGGCAGGATGTTTTCCTGCATGATGGGCAGCAATGTGATGGGAGTGTGATGGCAGGAGCTGCTCAGAGGGGCTGGGAATGGAATCAGCAGGAACATGGTGACAGGGGTGACAGGGGCTGGATTCACAGGATCCCACACTGCCTTGGGTTAGGAGGGACCTTAGGGATCATCCAGTGCCAGCCCTGCCATGGCAGGGACACCTCCCACTGTCCCAGGCTGCTCCCAGCCCTGCCCAGCCTGGCCTTGGGCACTGCCAGGGATCCAGGGGCAGCCACAGCTGCTCTGGGCACCCTGTGCCAGGGCCTGCCCACCCTGCCAGGGAACAATTCCCAATTCCCAATATCCCATCCAGCCCTGCCCTCTGGCAGTGGGAGCCATTCCCTGTGTCCTGTCCCTCCATCCCCTGTCCCCAGTCCCTCTGCAGCTCTCCTGGAGCCCCTTCAGGCCCTGGCAGGGGCTCTGAGCTCTCCCTGGAGCTTCTCCTCTCCAGGTGAGCACCCCCAGCTCTGCCAGCCTGGCTCCAGAGCAGAGGCTCCATCCCTTGGAGCAGCTCCATGGCCTCCTCTGGACTCATCCAGCAGCTCCAGGTCTTGTGTTGGAGGCCCCAGTGCTGGACATGGTCTGGTCCCATCCTGTGGGTGAGCACATGGCGGGGATCAGTTCCTTGCTGGTGTCCACTGGAGACTTGCTTTAAGCTTCTTCTGAAGCCCCTTGTGCACAGGGCGGGTGTCCTGTGTGGTGTGTGACAGTCCCAGGCTTGGTGGGACAGGAGGGCAGTGTGGGAGCAGCACTGGCAGCTCTGGGCTCAGGGTGAGCACTGGGAGTCTCCATAGGACTATTGGAGCACTAACAACTTCCCAATAATTAATGTCAGCGTTCAGATGGTGGGCTCTGGATCCTGACAAGAAATAATTGAAAAACCAAATGTGCAATTATGTCTGACAAGCAGCGTGTGCTTTTCTTGGTCACCAGAGCCTTGTGTAGTCATGTGTTAGACACGGTTTTATATAATTATTATTGTTTATATGGCGGGTGTCAGAGGAAGGAGGAATTTCAGTTTGGAGTCCTCTGTTGGCTATTTATTTTAAAGTCATTAGATTTGTTTTCAGACTTAACTACACTTAATGTGCGAGACTCCTGCTGAATAAATCAGGCCCTGCTCTAGGAGCTGCATCTGTTTGGAGGGATCGGAGCCAGCTGGGAGCTCAGCCCGGGGCTCTCGGCAGCACAGATGTAGCTGTGGAGGAGCTCCGAGCTCTGCTCCTGGAGCTGGGGCAGTCCAGGGCTGCAGCTGCACCCAGGGCAGGGCTGCCTCTCCTTTAGGGCAGTGCTGACAGCGCTGGGCTGCAGCTCCCACAAGGGCTCAGGAAGCTGCAGGTCCAGAGCAGGCTCTGGGTGCTGGCCCAGCTGGAGCAGGGCAGGAGTTCCCAGGGGTGCCTTGGGTTGGCCTGGGGGTTCCCAGCTCTGCCATGGTGCAGTTTTCCCAGGTACTTCAGACCAAGCCGTGGTGCCTCAGGGGTCTCAGTGCTTCAGTCTGTGCCATAGAAGATGTGATGCCCATGGAATCACACAATCCCTGAGCTGGAAGGATCCACCAGGATCACTGAGCCTGTCCCTGCACAGACACCCCAACATCCCACCCTGGGCATTCCTGGGAGCAGTGTCCAAATGTTCCTGGAGCTCTTGGGGCTGGGACCATTCCTGGGGAGCCCTGGGAGGAGAAGTGTCACAGACATCTTTTCATTAAAATCTTTTCGTTAGGATTTTTCCTGCTGAAGCTGAGAGGTTTCAGCAACAAAGTGTAAACAATGATTATTTGCTGCTGTGGAATGCAACAGGTGCATCTGTGATTGGTCTCCTGTGGATGTTTGGATTTACTGACCACTCATGGCAGAGCTGGGTCTCGCTCTCTGCTGAGACACAGACCTTTGTTATTCATTGTTTTCTATTCTTAGCTTAGCTAGCCTTCTGAGAACTTTTCCTTCTATTTCTTTTTAGTACAGTCATAATGTAATATGTATAATAAAATAATAAATCAAGCCTTCTGAACATGAAGTCAACATTCTCGTCTCTCTCTCACCCTGAAGACCCTTGTAATCACTGTGGCAGAGAAGCTGTTGAGAAAGGGTTGCACCCACTTTGCTCCTTCTCAGTTCACCTTTCTCCAGCCTCTCTGGTGGCACCTTCCCCTCTCTTCCCTGCATTCCTTGCTCTGTCCTGTGTGAACACATCCTCCCCAGCAGCTCCTGTCACCCAAGGGAGTGCCCTGGGATGGCACCAGCTTTCCTCCAGTCTCCTCTTCCAGCTCTGGGCCCCCAGCACTGGGGAAGGACAATTCCTGAGGCTGTGGTCCTCTGAAGCTCGGGAGAAAACTCTACACCCTGTGGAGGGACAGGCCTGGACTGGGTATTTCCAGGAATTTTTTCCAAAGAAAATTATTTGAATTGTCTTCCCTTTCTTGAAGAGGCAACCTGTGGGATTTTCAGTCCCAGAGCACCAAGAAGCTTCCAACTCATCCAGCATCAGAAAATGAGAAAACTCTTACTAATTAGGCAAGGAATTTAATAAGCCTTGGTGCCCACCAAAGGGCTCTCTCCAGCCATCTTCAAAAAGAAACAAACCAACCAACCAGCACAAAACCCCTCAGAAGTGCCCTCTGGCCAGTTCTAGAGCTGTGGATAGTTCAGTTCTATACAACAACCAGGACAGAAGCTGTAGGGAGCCCAGGCAGGTTTCCTTGAAACCCAAAAGAAGATCAAATGTCCATGTACAAGGAGATGTGAGCTCTCAGACACATCCCAGCTCCGAGGGACAGGAGTGTTTTCTGTGTAAACCACACCAGTTTGCCCAGTCCTGGAGAGCTTTGGGTGGTGTGAGGTGGAGAAACGTCCCTTTCTGGAGCCATAAAGTACCAGATGTGGCAGTTCTAAAGCCTTCAGGAGAGCTGAGCCACCAGGAGATCCCTGGGTCACCCCCTCGCTCCTCATGGCATGTTGGAGACCTGTGGCCATTTCAGTTCTCACCCCCTCAGTTATTTCTTAGTCAAGGAACACAGAGCTCTTTCACTGATATAAATAAATCCTTAATCTATTCTCTTTGTTTTTCCCTGAATTTCTTTGTCTCTGTTGACATTTCCACGCTTGAAAATTTAAAGACGCTGGCAGCTATTCCATTATCATCTTAAATTCAGTTTTTAACCTGCATCATTTGTGTGTCGCCGTTTTTATCTGACTGAATTCTTTTGCTTTTGGCAAAGAGCGCGCGGTTGTTTTTTGTTGGATAAGCCAAATTTTTTTTATATTTGGTTAGACTTTCCTCTTCAAACCATCCTCAAGATATTCCTAATAAGGACTGAAGGGAATTTGTTTTGCTAATACCTTAGGAATTCTTTGTGGCTCTTGACTATTGTTCTGGTTTGTATTTGAATGTTTAATTTCCAGAGGAGAGGCAGGCTGATTGGTGCTGGAGTTTACCTTCTCTGAAGGATTCGGGGCTGCCGAGTGTCCCTTGAGGAATGAACGCACGATTAAATTCCTCTTGGACTTCCTGAAGCAGAGTTTGCTGTCAGGAAAGGTTGTGTGTTTTACTAGACCCAGATAGCTGCAAAAATTAAGTATTCTGCTTTGTTTGTTTGTTTTCCCTAGATTTGAGCACTGACACCACACACACCACCGAGTGCTGCATTATGTATTTTGGGGTTTTTGAAAGCTGCTACCTCTGTTTTCAAGTGCTGGCTGCCCTCAGAGGCAGGGGGTGAACTTCCCTGAGGCATCTCTCTTCTACAAAACCTTCATGTCTTTAAATTTATGAACTCCTAAATAATATTGGTATTTATTGGGCAAGTTTCTCCCAGGAAAGCCTGAATGGCAGCTACTATCACATTTCTGCCTGCAGAAGGACATGGCCTCGTGTTCTGATTTCAGTTTATTTTGGAGGGAGAAAGCAGAGGATGTAAATATGTCCCAGGTAGGGGCAGGGTTTGGGCTGCTTCTCCTGCCTCAGGGATTTCCTTTGTGTGCCCAGTTAGTTTGATGTCCCCAGGTCCAACTCATGTCCCCGAGGGCCTCAGAGCCTCCAGGAGCTGCAGCTTCATCCCTGGTCAGAGTGGGAGGGAGCAGCATGTTCAGGGTGGTGGATGCCAGTAGGGGACCCAGCAGCCTCGTGAAGGAACCCAGCCAAGCACAAGGATGCAGCTCCTGGCCATGGGCAGAACCAGCACAGAGATCACAGGAGCACGTGTGACCTTGCAGGGACCTTGGAGCCTGTGAATCCTGAGGTTCTCAAGAGCAGGTTGCATGTGGAAAATGCCCAGAAGCTCTGACCAGCTTTTGCTTTTTTTCTGTTCTTCAGCAAAGTCTTCTGTACTGCTGAGGGGGGAGGGACTTCCCATCGCCTAAAATACCATCAGCACAGGAGAGAGCAGGTTTTCCTGGAACCTTTCGGAATTAAAGTGCACACTTTGGGAATTCACAGTGGAATTGGAGAAGATTGTGAAGAGAACTGAAACCTCCTGGTGGAACATGGATGACCATGAACACCTCTGTGACCAAGGGAAAATTTGGGTTTCAGGAGTTTGAACCAGCACATGGCTCTGTGTGTCACCCACAGTGCTGGTGGCACCCTTGGGTATCCATGCTCTGGAATATGGACAGACTCCCAGATGGAAAGAGTCAAGGATCAGAAGGGATATTTTTGGTGTGCACACGGTGTACATTAAGGAAGTGTTTGCTTCAGAGACAGCAGAGGAGGTTTTCTCCTGTGGAGGGGAGATTGTCAGTAAGAGAATCTCCTTTCCCAATGACCAGAGGCAGCAGTCTACACTGGAAGTACAGTGCCTGTTCCAGAAAATAATCCCTCAGAGGAGGAATCTGGGATGGGGTGGTTGTTGCAGCCCCTCACACATCAGCAGCAGGACATCCCCTCTGAAGGATGCAGGCTCAGGCTGCAGAGGGCCTTTGGCAGAGGCTCTGGGAGCTGTGGCAGGGAGGGGGGGTTGAGTCTCCTGGAGAGGAGCAGTTCTGGACACTGTGACACAGGAGCTTGGGGTGGTGTCTTTGCCTTTCAGGGTGTGAGGGAACATCTGAAGCTGGGGCTGGAGCCAGGAGTCAGGAGCTCAGTTGTAATGCTGGGAAAACAGCTCCTGCTTTTCTGTCTTTTAACTCTGCACTTGAAAATCTTGTTGTCAGATTTTCTGGTGCTGTCTGCAGAAGATGTCCCCAGTGAAGGACACCAGGCAGCTCCTCTGCTTCCTGATCTTCTCCACCTCTTCCTGGTGTAAGGCACAGGGCCCAACCCCTGGGCTGCCCCAGGAAGCAGATGGGACCCATGGAGAGGGGTGGGAAGGCCACCACAGCTAATTTATCAGACAAGCAGATTTTCAACTTACATCCTTCTTTTTCTTGTCTCTTCTTTCATCATCTCCATGTAAAATGAGAATTCATTTACATCTGTTCTGTCTATTCCACTTCCCATAGCTCCAGTCATGACAGGAACCTTCTGGTTCTTGTAAAACCATGGCAGACATCTGTAAATTGAGCCCAGTTTCAGCTTCCCCCATTTTTTGCTTCCTTTACTTTCTGACAGCTGAGGCCTTTTGATTTAGCCTTGGATGAGCCAACTGCACATTGGTTTCCAGAAGACAAGTTGGGACATCCCACTGGTGCTGGTGTCCTGCTGGCCTCTGCAGAGGAGCCCATTGCTTGGTGCCCATGAGTGGTTTGGGGTCCTGACTGAATCTCTTTGGTGCTGCAGACCAGAAGAGCCTTCCAAGGAGTGCCCAAACTGTGTTTCAGTTTACCTGGGCCCACCCTGTGCTCTGCCAAAGGTGTCACCATGGAATCACAGAATGGGTTGGGCTGGGGGGACCCTGAAGACCCATCCTGTTCCAGCCCTGCCATGAGCAGGGACAGCTTCCACCATAGAGAGCCCTGGCCATCATTGATATCATCAAGGCACTAATGATCTCTGGGTTTTCCAGCCTGAGTGTTGTTTAGAAAAAACCAAAAGATGCTCCACATTCGCTGCTGGGGCAGGAGAGCTGTTTGTAGGTGTTGGTTCAGAGTGGTGCATCCTCCTCCACATGTTTCCTTTTCCTCTCCTTTTGAGGAGCTGATGTTGAAGACTGATACTTCACTGATCTCACTCTGCCCCTCCCCAAAATCTCAGCAGGATGTGTGCTGTAAAAATAGCCTCATTAGAAGCCATCTGAGTACATGTGCAATCACAGATGACTCAAAGGGAGCACGGAGCACGCATGTTTCTGTTGCTGTCTTCAGAGAATTACATGACAAATTATTCCTAGCTGGAAGAAATGTCCTTTTATAATTGGGGTTTTTTTCTCATTCTTTCAGAAGGGAGGAGTGTGTGTTTTTTAAGTAGCTTTTAGTCACTTTCATTATTTATGAGGATGCTACTCCAGATCAGAAACAGCAAACTGCAAGCGCGAGCTCCTTGTGGCTGCAGCAGCTGACGGGCCCTGTTTGCTTTCACTCATTGCAGTTCTGCTCATCACAGCCAGGGAGACCCTGCAGGGACCAGCACAGCCCCACGCTGCAGCCTTCATCCCTTCTCCCCCTCCTGCCACAGGAGATCAGCTGGAAGGGGCTGCTGGATCTGTGGCTGGTGTCACCGTGCAGAGGGGACTGGTGTCAGCACCCAGCCTTTCCTTTCTGTGCTTCCCTTGGGAGGAACTCCTGGCATTGCCCTCCTGGCATTGCCCTCCTGGCACTGCCCTCCTGGCATTGCCCTCATGGTACTGCCCTCATGTTGCTCCCTGTGTTGATGCTGGTGAGGCTTCACACCCAGAGCTGCTCTGGCCCACGTTCTTGTGTTGCATCATTGAGCTCTGCCAAAGCCTGAGGCCTTCAGGAGCTGCCACAGTGTAGGGCCAAGGAAGCTGTACCCAAATGGGTCCAAGAACCCACTTTTACCCCTGCCTTTCCAGTTCCTCATGCTGAGGCTTCATTAAGGCATTCTGAAATCTCTCCTGCCTTCACACACTTGTGTCTGACATGAAAGTGGCCGTAACGTCATCGGAAGATGAAAGTCTGATGATCAAAGCAGGCAGCAATGTTGAAATGAGCATTGTGAGATGGCAGAGCTGGTATTACAGTAATTGGCTGTGTGGCCTACTTAGTGAGAGCAGTGATACATGCAAGTGCAATGTCTGTTTGCCTCTTTCATGTTGGAAATCACAGAGTCTGTTCTGGGAAGTGGAACAGGACCTCACCTGTAGGAGCAGCCAGGCACGGAGTGAGCACTGGGATCCCAAGGCTTCTGCCTCCTCTCCTCAGCATGGAAGAGCCTCTTGGATTGCCAGGGCCCACAGCTCAGTAAAAACAGGGCATGGAACAGTGAAGGAGGTTGGTATTTCCCAGGAAGGGGCAAAGCCCTGGAGAAGAAGTTAGATCCCCCTGTGGAAGGAGATGGGGTTTAAGCCAGCTCTGCCTGGGCACTCTGCTCCTCTGATGGCTCCAAGCAGTTTTTGTGCTGTGTTTGGAGAGCAGGAATATTCTCTTCCCAGGGAACAGCAGCCCATGGATGTTTGAATGCAGGTTGGACCTGCAGAGGGAGGTGGAAGGCCACACTGAACACTAAACCTGCATTGTTTCCTGCAGAAGGGTGGTGGCATGAGGCTGGGGACGGAGCTCAGAGCCACCAGGAGAGGGTGGCCTGGGGACCTGGCAGTGGGAGGTGACTCTGGCAGGTTCTCCCTTGGCTCCTGTGCGCTGCTGTCTCCACCAAGTGGAGGCTCTGGCCATCACTGGTCCCAGTGTGGCCCCAGCAGTGCCCTGCAGGGATCTGGCAGCTGGCACAGGTCTCTGTGTGGGCACAGGGACGTGGGCACTGCCTGGGTCACACTGGGGAGTCCTTCTGCCCCCAGGACTGACACTGAACTTACCTGACACCCTGAAAGCTTTGAGTTCTTTTCCCTCCGTGCCCTCACCCAAACCTGTGACACCTGCTTGGAGCCTTGGGAGCTGCAAAACTGAAAATTCACTCCTGGTGTTGCTCATCCCCTTTCTGAGCCTTCCCAGCAGTTGTGCGTCAGCTCCAGAAGAGCTGCCATGGCACAGGAGTGGCAGAACCAGGCCTGATGTCTTCCCTCCCCCAGGCAGGATGTTCCCTCTCCCCCCTGTGTCTCTTGGGGAATTTCTGGAGAACAAGAATGTCCCAGATCTCCTGCTGCTTTATCCTCATCTCCAAGTGGAGGTTCTTTGTGCTGCTCAGTAGCAGGGGAGGTAAAAATTCAGCACAACACTGAGCAAGTGCAGCATCATGGGCTTGCAAGGGCTGATGCAAGGACCAAAGGAGTGGGAATGAAATGAAGCTTAAAGCTTCCCTGGGTCGCCTCCCCTGGCTCAGTGCATGTGTGGGTTGAGGCTGTGTGTGGGGGAGGCTGTGATGGCTCCTCTCTTCCAAGGAAAACCAGTCCTGCTGGGGCTGTGCACGTCCCCCTTTCCACCCTGCCTGAAGCTTTCCAGTGTCAGTGGCTTCCTTTTCCTTCCTGCTTTGCTCTGGGATGTTGGTACTCTTTCCCCAGCCTAACCAGGAGGCTTCAGACTCGACCTGCTGTGCCATGAGGATCAATCCCTGAGCCCAGCTCTCCTCTGGACCCTTGGGAACATTTATATCCCATTTAGCAACTGAGCTGACTGGTCCTGGTTCTGCTCTAGCCACAGAAGCACGACCTGGATTTCACAGGGACCACAAGAAAGTGATGCTTGCTCCTGCTGGGAGAGCTGGATTCCACCACTGCTGCCTCCTCCTCCTCCTCTGCAAAGCTGTGCAGCCCCAGCTAAGGCACCAAGTGGCTTTTGGAGAGCTCAGCCCTGCTCCCAGGAGTGTCAGTGCTGCTGGTTTTATGGTTTCACTTGTGTTTGAGGGGAACAGCAGGCTCCTCTCATGGCTTGTGAGCCGTGGAATCATGTAGAAGAAAGGTGCTGAAGTATTTGGGGCTGTGTCCTTCTGCACATCAGGTATCTGCTCAGAGTTAGAACATATGGGGCAATGAATTGCTGTCAGTTAGTATTTGCAGGGTTAGGTCCCACCCAGGAGCAGACATTCCAGCTGGGAAGTTCCTTTCTTGGCAGAGCTGGATCCACAAAATCAGCGTGCATGAGGGGAAAAGGTTCTGAGGGTCCATTGGTCTGGTCTGATAATTTATATATTCCTCAGCTCCAGACCAAGTGTGGCCAGTGCACGTCTGTACTGAGCCCAGGGACCTCATTTCAGCTGGTTCCAGCTTCCAGCAATGAGTTTGCACTCAGCTCTTCCCTGCCAAGACAAGACAGTATTTTCTCCCTATGAAGATGATGCAATCAAATAATCTTCTAGTTTTCCTTTTGGTGTGAGAAACAGACTGGAGCAGTTTGGTCTCACAGAGTCATAAAGTGTCTTTTCCCAGTCTTGAACCAGTTCAGTGCTGCATTTTGGAACCTCTTCAGCTTTCCTGATCACCTCTGAAACCTGAAGCTGCTCACTGTGTCTGCAGCACATGGGCAGTGACTTCACCACAGCTTCAGACAGGGAGAAAATGATCTCTTCCTTCCATCTTGGGCACCTGAACTGAAAATGTGGTCATTCCTTCAGCTCAGAGCGTGGCTCTCTGTGGCTGCAGTACCATGGGGGTGCATCCCCAGTCCTGGACTTGTCTGACTGTGCTGCAGCCTCTGGTCTTGGGCACAGCCAGCTGTGGAGAGAGGGATCCACTGGTGGAGTGTCCTGTTCACAGCTTTGCTCTCCAACCAACCATCCATGGCTCCACCCATCATTTTTAGCTACAGTGGTGGTTAATTTAATTCCAGAGCATGAATAAATCTATACCACATCAACCATTCCAGGAGTCCTGTGGAAATGCCTCTCTATTCAGGAGCAGTGCACATGGAGAACAGCTTTGCCTTGCAGCATAGGGCCTGTTGCTGATTTGGTTTGTGTTTGAATGTGACCCATGCAAAGCTGGCATCATCAGAAAGTCCTTGTATCCTCGCCCCTTTTATAATCTCCTCAGAGGGCTCTAGCCTCAGTCTCGCTGGTATCAGCTCTAATCCCAGATCACTTGGCTCATGCCTGGATTTTCCTGTTGCTTTGCCCAGGACTGGCAGGTCCCTGGCTGTGCCATGGATAACTGAGCTCTCACTGCCTCTCCCACCTCCAGCCTCCCAGGGAACTGCCCTGGCTGCCTTTGATCTTCCTCCACAGCCCTCAATGAGGAAGGAAACATTTTCCTATCTACCTTACTGTTGCCTTTATCAGTGTTTTGCATTTCACACCCTCTGGGTTTGATTGATCTGCAATCAATCCCACGCTTTGCTGATCCCTGAGTATTCTGTGCTCACTGCCTTCCCTTGGAAGGGTGCTGAGCCATGCCCTGGTGGCTGAGATGGATGGGCCTGTGGCACACCCAATAATATTACCATAAAGCCTGTCTGGATCTCAACCACATCTTCTCTGTCTCAATCCATCTTTCTCACTTGTAAGAGCCCTGTATGATTTTGGGAGCATGGCAGGGGGGAGTATATGTGAGAAGGCAGGAAATGAGTGGGAAGGCAGGTCAAGGCTAATTCTCTCTGTTTGGGGCTATTAATTGTACATTTCATTCCATAATGAGAATGAAGGGATGAATAATAAAATCTCTGGCAATAGGATGTGCCTGACCCAGTTTGAAATAGTGACTCCATGTCCGTGTGGGAGGTTGGGCAGTAATTACTGGAGGATTGTTCTCTCTGTTCCTCTGCTCCCCTCATCCCTGACCTCCCAGGAGCTCCACACTTTCACCTGCAGTTGCACCATCCTGGTTCCTCTGCAAGCTCCATGATCTGTGTCAGAACCCACTGACAGTTGTGTAATTCTCTAACACTGTAATTCATACTTTGCCCTGACAAACTTTATGATGTTCCAAAAAATGGTTTTTTTCACTGTCACTGTTGCACAATCTAATGATCATCTATAAGTTCAGCCTATTTTTCATTTTATTTTGTTACTTCTGCTTAAAACATTTTCAAATGCCTTTGGCTGTTCCCAGTGTTTACATGACTCTAAATATGTCACAGTGGTTTCTGTTTCTAGCTAGTCTGAGCCATTATATATTTAGTTCTGATTTCTGTACAAACTGAACCAGCAATTATTTTATCTTTGTATTGCATGGTGGAGTGTATTAATAACCAGTATAAAAAATTGGGGGTCCATAATGAGTGCTGCTAAAGGAGCTCCACTGGCTTATTTCCACATCCTTCTCTAGTGGGCTCACGCCCCCTTTGCCTTTTCCCAACACAGCACCTGATAATGTTGTTTTACAGCCTTGAGGTGTCCAGTTTCCTTTTCTTAAAGAGTTTTGAATATTTTAGATTGTTTTCTCCCAGAAATTCCCAGCTCTTCTTTCCAGATGAAAACACATGCTCTTTAACCTGGTCTGAGCAGAGTGGAGCCCCTCTGCCTTTCCCCCTCTATCAGGCTCTCCCTGTCATCCCAAACAATTGTATCTGTCCATAATGTGGTAGTTTCCCTAAATATCCTCATCCTCCAGATGATCCCCTTTGATCAGCACTGTGTATGTTCAGTAAAGCCTCTGAATACCAGGGCATGTCAGGTTGCTTGAAGGGATAAAAGAGAGGATGCGATGGAGGGTGGAGATTGCTCCAAATTAAAAATGTCAGGGAATCATAGACTAGTTTAGGTTGGAAAAGATCTTGGAGATCATCAAATCAAACTGAATTCAGCAGTGCCAGGTCCAGCAGTGACCCATGTCCCCAAGTGCCACAGAGAATATGGCTTTGTGTGTATGGACTTGTGTTGGCAAAACACCTGCAGGCAGAACTGCTGGACCTGTGCCCGTGGCCTGCTGGCAACCAGGGCAAGTTCTGTGCTCTTCTTTAGGGGTCCAGTGTGTTTATGAGCACTACTGTTGTTTGTGATGATTAAGGTTATTTTCATTACTAGCAAATAATTTTACCGCTTTTGTCCAGTTAAATTTTAATTACTTATCATGTATGGCAGACATACATTAATATACTTCTTTTTAAGTAACCTGCATAAACCAGAGCACCTTGAATTAGGTCCTGGTGATGACAAAAAGAGCATTTGCCATTGAGGATTCACATTGTCTCCTCTCTTTCCCCCTCAGGGAGTGTTTGAAGAGGAGCCCGCAGAGCCCCAAAGCCGAGGGCTCCGACTCGGTGACATCTCAGTCCTCCCCCAGTGAAGAGGCTGGAATGATGACTGAGGTGAAAGTGAAGACAGAGGTACCAGATGACTACATCGAGGAGGTGATCTGGCAGGATGACACCAAAGATTCCAAGAAGAACATCAAGGACGGGCCGGGGGACGTGCCTGCGGAGATCTGCGTGGTCATCGGCGGCGTGCGCAACCAGCAGACGCTCGGTGAGGCTCGGGCCACCATCCCTCAGGGGCTCTGGGGACAGGGGGAGGCTCTGGACACTCAGCTCCAGGGTGAACATCAGTCTTGGGTCCTGGCTCAGGATTATTGACCTTCTGTGTCTGTTTGCATCTGGCTGCCCCTAAAGGCTCAGCCAAGATCTGAAACAAAAAGCTCCCTCTCTTCTTTTGGCATGTTCAGGGACTTGCCCATCAGTCACCTGCAGCACCTGGTGAGCTGGGGGTGTGTGTGACACAGATGAGGAACTTGGAAAGGAAAGCCTGAGAACCTGACGGCATGTTTTGAGGAAGGTTGCTCTGAGGAGTGTGGATGCTTTCAGTAAATGAGTCTGAGCTCAAGAGCAGGTTTTACAGATTGCTGTTTGTTTGTTTTCCTGATCACTTCTCAGTTGTGGGAATACTTTTGACTCTGGGCTGGCTGTGGTGTGCCCTGTTCAAAACAGTGCTTCCTGTCCCCACCCCACCTCCTGCTGTGATGAGAAGAAGCTTTTGCTTTTTTCTGTGAACATCAAACTGTCCTCTCCTCCTGCTCCAGGGAAGGGGCTTCCTGTGGGAACCTGGCAAGGCACTGCTCTTGCCCTGTCTCTGTTGTCCCTGGCCTGGAGCAGGTCCCTGCAGTGTCTCTGAGATCCAAAGACACTTGCGAATAAAAAGGAAGAGCAATTGGACCAGGTTTCCTTTAAGGGACTCAGGAGAAGGCTGATTTGAGCTGCCAGCATTGCACTTGGGGTTGGTTTGTCCTGCAGGAGGAGAGAAAAGAGGAATTGATGTTGGATTTCCTCCTGGGTTTTGTTGATCATTATCAACATTATCATTACTGCTGGAAGGAAACCCAGGAGATGTCCTTAGCTGGTGATGGTCTCAGAAGCATCGTTGTTCTTCCTGTCCTCCTTTCCACCACAGGACAGCCACTAAGAACAGCAGGGCAGGAGGTCAGTGCTGTCTGTGCAGGTCTAGGGAAAGCCTAAGAAGTCCAGAACTATTTCTGACATGAAGACTTTACAATTTGGAAGAAATACTCTGTGTATTTTCAGAGTTTTTGTGCTTCTGCAACTCTTGATCCTTACATGGGCAAAGCTTGATTGCTGCTGCCCTGGGAGGGAGAGGTGGGGCTATGACTGATAGGCAGCAATGGGAGCTTCTCCTCCAGCCAAGGCCACCAGCCCTTGGAGAAAGCATCTGCAGCTTGGGTGTCTGTCCCACAGGACCCTCTTCTCCCCACAGCTCCTGGCTGGGCAGCAGCAGCTGCTCTGCAGTCAGTGTCCCCTGGCAGTGCTGGTTTCCAGCTGAGCTTGGCTGTGCAGTGGGGAGGGGGCTTTTGCTCTTGGCTGACTTGGGTGGACTGGAGGGGAAGGCAGTGAGGAGCTGCTGAAGGCACTGGGATTGTTCAGCTGCAGCAGAGCAGCGAGGGCAGAGCTCAGCAGGATTGCAGCTCCTTGCAAGGGGCAGCTCTGATCTCTGCTCTGTGACAGCAGCCAGGGCACGGCTGGGGCTGGGCCAGGGCAGCTCAGGCTGGAGCTCAGGGCAAGGCTCTGCCCCCAGAGGGTGCTGGCACTGCCCAGGCTGCCCAGGGAATGGGCACGGCCCCGAGGCTGCCAGAGCTCCAGGAGCCTTTGGGCAGCGCTGCCAGGGGTGCCCAGGCTGGGGCTGCTGGGGGGGCTGGGCAGGGACAGGGGCTGGGCTGGGGGATCCTGGTGGGTCCCTTTAGTTCGGGCTGTTCCATGATTCTGTGATTCTGTGTTTTCCCTGTGGAGTGTTGGGGACAGACTGGTGTGAAGGGACACTCACAATATATGGACACTGTGGGGAGACGGACAGATTCACTGACCAGTCACAAGTGGTGGTTGAAGGCTAGATAAACTGGAGAGCTTCTGTCTGGAAGGGCATTTTCTAGTGGAACACACGTTGTATTGGTCATTGTAAAGCCTGGGCTTCTTTGAAGGCAGTTTGGTGTGGAGGTGATGGGGTTGGTGCCAATTCCTTTGTGAACAGAGCCCTGGAGGTGCCCCTGTCTGCCATTGACCTGGCCCTCGTTTTTGGGGAAGTGGCTCTGAGTAACTTCTGTCTGGCCATTGGGTCCTGTGCTGTGTGCCCAGCCCGTGGTGCCCAGCTCCTTGTGTTTGCTGAGCTCTGTCCCCTGTGGCATCACACACAGGCACTGTGCCCATCTCTGCACACCCCAGGCTACCTCACACCAGGAATGTGCCTCATGTGCCACTGCCCCACTGACCATTCCAGCTGCTCCACTGGCCATTCCAGCTCTTCACTGGCCATTCCAGCTCTTCACTGGCCATTCCAGCTCTTCACTGGCCATTCCAGCTCTTCACTGGCCATTCCAGCTCTTCACTGGCCATTCCAGCTGCCCCACTGGCCATTCCAGCTGCTGCAGCCCAGAAGTGTGACCTGCTGATGCTGCTGGTGCCTCCTGCCTCTGGAGCAAAGGCTTTGTGACTCTGCTGCTGCTCCCAGCACTTCCAGGAGCTGTCCTTGCCCTGGATCTGAATCCCCTCCTCCATGCAGACAGGCAAGGCTTTGGTAGGATTTTATTCACCTTCATTGGGGCAGCTGAGACTGGAGGTGTTGAAAAGGGTTGTTTTAATAGCAAATCCTGATGAAGTGGTGACGGAGGAGTGAATGAACCCCTCTCCTGTGTGGAATTGCCAACCCCCAGCCTGTCTCCCTTCAGGGGGTGCTGGGGACAGTTGGTTAAACGGGGGATGTGTCTGAGCTGGGACCAGGGTGCTGAGGGGCACATGTGGCTCCAAGTGACAGTTTTCCTGCAGGGCTCAGCCTTGGGACGTGGCTGAAATGCACATTACAAGATTTACGTCTCTTTTCTGAGTCACACATCTGCTCTATTTATATTTTAGTTGTTACTTGGAGCAATTTATAAAAGGGATTCCCAGCTCAGTTGCTGCTATTCCCTTGCAGTGTTTACATCAAACCAGGCCTTGTGTTTTTTGCCTCCTGTTTGCACCAGCTCCTGTCTTTCCCAGCACTCCAGACTTTGCCTCCATCCATGTGGAGCATCCCAAACCCTGTGGGGGATGGAAGGGGCTGTACTGGGTGGGATGGTTGGGGACAGTGGCCACAGTCCCCAGCCAAAGAGCTGTTGGTGGGTTTGGGCCATTTTCCTTTCAGCTGCTTTTCCACAGAAGTCTTTCAGTCCTGTGGGGTCCCTCTCTGGCATCCCAAGAGGAGAGGTTGGCTCTCAGCTGGCTCCTGTCAGCTGCAGCTGCTGTGGATCCCCTGCACCCCCAGGGTACCCCGGGTGTCCCAGCCCTGGGGTGGGGGTTCCTGCCCTGCACAGCTCAGGGGTGCCACATTCCCTGTTCTTCACTTCTTTCTTCTGGCAAGATTCACGTGCTGACCTCAGGCCAGGGGCACTTAAAGAGCCCCAGCACAAGGATACTTATCAGGGCAGGGAAGTCAGGGCAGACAGGCACAGAAGTCCCATGGAGCTTTCTGGAGAGGAGAGGAAAAGCAAAGGCACTTGTGTTGTAACTGGGGAAAAAGAGGGGGAGACTGTTTATCACATGTGGATCATTTCCTCCTGTTGGGAATAGCATCAGATCAGTATTTGTGTCCTGGAAGGCTGAGTTATCTGTGAGCTGATCAGAAGTTTGATACAAGACTCCTTAAGCTCTCAATCTGCTCTCCCAATCTGGTGCTTTACAAGGAACATTTTGGAGAGGACTTTTCCAGTAATGCATTAAATCAGAAATGTTTCTGAGACAGAGTGAAGAGAGAATCCTTCTACTCTGAGCCTCTCTGTCCACCTCCCATGCACACATTGGGTTCATGCCATGGTGCTGATATTTCACTTGCTGAGCTGCTCAGCATATGAAATTCAAGAGCACTTTGGATTCTCCCTGGTGAGGTAAAATAGTACTGCAGAAGCCTTAAGAAATTCTGTGAGACCTCTGACATCTTGTCAGGAAGCCACAGGGACAGATGGGTCTTGGAAATTTTTAATAGGCTTCAGCCATCATTATTCCTTGGAAATGCATCCACTTTAAGGGCTTTTTTCTGATTTCTTTTTGCACAATTTAGATGGAAAAGCAGTGGAACGTGACTCTTCCGTTGGATATACACGAAATCGATATTCAGGGACCTGGATTTTTGACCATGCATTGAGATACACGTCCGGTATGTGATGGAAGGGTGTGAAAGTCTAACCAGGGCTCAGGGAGCAAAGGAAGCTCTGGAAGCAATGGGTGCATTGCCCAGATTCCAGGTGCAAGGCTCAGGAAAAGCCTGGCCCACCCGAGTGCACCAACTAACCCCAAACCTTCCCCACCTGCATGACACACCCTGAGTGACAAGGACCTCACTGCTGGTGTCCAAGGCCACCTGGGCATGTTCTCTGCAAGGCCTTAACACACAGTGATGTCCTTCTTCCTCCTCTTCACCTTTCCTCCCCTCTAACAACCCATTTTTTTTGGCAAGTCACCCCTCCTTTCTCTAACATAAGGGCCTGTGGTGAGCTGAGCACACAGCTGTGGCTGCTGAGCTGTGTCTCTGCCTCAGGTCTGTAACACAGCTCCCTCACACCCTCCCCAAGTCCCTGTGCTCCTGGGCCACTGCTCTACCACCTGTGGGAAGAGGGTTAGTGCAGGTGTCCCCCTTAAAGTTGAATCCAACCTTCCCTGGGTTCCACTTGACACCTGGCAGCCCCAGGACACCTGCACAGAAGCCCTGGCCTGGCACACATGGTCCCTCAGCTCCTGCCCCTGGTGTCCAGCACAGCCCCTGCACGAGGGCTGCAGCCCCTGCTTGGGTTCACAGTGCAGAGGGAAGGCACTGCACAGTTACCTGCACAGCTGACCTTCTTGGAGAGCTGCACAGTGCATTTCTGTGCCATAGACTGTCTCCAGAGGAAGTAGGAAATACAATAAAAATGGAAAAGAAAATTCAGCCTAGAGCCCCTCACTGTTTTTGACCTGTTTGCACCAACTCACAGAATCACAGAATGCTTTGGGCTGGAAGGGACCTGCCATGGCAGGGACACCTCCCACTGTCCCAGGCTGCTCCCAGCCCTGCCCAGCCTGGCCTTGGGCACTGCCAGGGATCCAGGGGCAGCCCCAGCTGCTCTGGGCACCCTGTGCCAGGGCCTGCCCACCCTCACAGGGAACAATTCCCAATATCCCATCCATCCCTGCCCTCTGGCAGTGGGAGCCATTCCCTGTGTCCTGTCCCTCCATCCCTTGTCCCCAGTCCCTCTCCAGCTCTCCTGGAGCCCCTTCAGGCCCTGGCAGGGGCTCTGAGGGCTCCAGCCCTGTGATTAACTCAGTGGCCTCCTCTGGAGCCATTCCCACTCTTCCCAGTGCTCCATGTGCAGCCAGCACTGCTGGGATGTGGGTGGGCATCAGTGACATCCTGCTGTTGGTTCAGCTGAACCTCAGCTGTGCTCAGGGCTCCTGTTTGCAGGGCCCAGGGCATGGTGAGTGCTCTCATCTGCTGCTTTGGGGCTCCAGCTCCAAGAGTTTCATAAGAGAATTGTGGAGTTTGGTGGTGAAAAGAATCAGTCCTTGAGCATGGGAGTGAGTGAGGGCTGGCAGACGCTGCTGACCTGCTGACAGCCCAGGTTTCACCAGGCAGCCTGTGAGGAGTGACCACAGGTGGTGACTGTCCCACAGCTGATATCTTTATAAAATACAGTGAGCTGTGATAATAAAAATGCTCTGGAGCAGATCAGATACAGCCAAGTGCCTGCGCTATCAGAGTATGGGAGCATTTTTTCAGCTGGGTACTCCGGTGTATCGGACTGTGACGAGTGGCCTCTTTCAGCATCAGTGACAAAGGAGCCTCCCCAGCCCAGGACACAGCCCCAGGTGGTGCTATCAGTGATGGGCAGGGAGTTCAGGGCTCTGACACTCTCAGGGGGGTGTTTTCTTCCCAAAATGTAAGAATGGGACATGGGAAGGGGAAAAAGGACAATGAGCATTGTGTGTTCAGACAGCATCCTGGCTAGTTCCTGGCTAGAGCTCACTTTGAGTAGCTCCAGGTGAGTATTGCCGTGAAATGCATTTGGGAATGTTTATCTGGGTGTGTGTCAATGGTTTTGTTCTTGTTTGGGGCTCCTCCCTGAGTTTTGCTGTTTGGCATGGTCAGGAAAAGATTGTTTCAAGGTCGTGTGAGGAAAAGTGCATGGAAATGAAATTCTGCATTCATACCAAATTAATTCAGCCCTTTTTTCTCCCACCTCCTCTTCAGTCAAGTGATGCTCTCACCCTCTCCAAAGAGCACCAAGGGGATCCCAGTCCCACAGCTCTGGTGGACGGTTAAGAAATGCAGTGCATTCTGCAAATAAGAGCCTGGAAAGTGAATTTATAGACTGTGCAGCAAAGTCCAGTAGGAAAAAAAAGAGATTGAATCAACTCAAGTAACAAATCTAAGGAAATTTCTGTCTGCCTGTTCAATAACAAAAGAGTCTAAATTCATGGCATAACTTCATCATTACAAATGGTTCTCCCAGCTCTTTTCCTCTGGTTTCATTTCAAATGACTGTTTGCAGATGTGTGTTTTCTGGAATTAGAGACACAAATTGAGAAGAGGGACTACTGTGGTCATGTGCTTTTCCTTAAAAAGGGCAAAAGTTCTATTTGTATCTATTTGGTTTCCTCGGGGTGGATATTTACCAAATCTCTGTGGGTTTCTTGGGAAATTTGTACATTGTGCATTTCTTGAGAAATTTTGAAAACTCCAGGCCTCATGATAACATATTGCCTTCTTTTTTCAGTTGAAAAGGATTTTTTCCCAGCTACTAGGAACTTACTGAAAAGTAATTCAAGGTTATTTCTGTCCATAGGAAACATTAGTCATTATTATAAAATTATAAGTCAGGCTATTTTGAGAGGGGCCCTTTCACGTTAGCAAAGTTAAAAAGATACACTGAAAATGTAAGTTCAGGGTAATATGCCAAGGAATCTTAAATAAGGCTGACAGACAGAATAGTGTCTGGGAGAGTGATTTCCTGCATTTATCTCCATGAACAGTCCAAAAATGACTTTGCTGTCAAGTGCACCCTTTTGCTCGCAGTTTATGGACCAGTGTGCAGGGAGGCTGTTTTCCCTGATCTCTCATGGTGATGTGTGCTTCTCTCTCTTGTTTTTCAGGGTCTTACGAGTGTGGAATATGTGGGAAGAAGTACAAGTATTACAACTGTTTCCAGACCCACGTGCGAGCACACAGAGGTATCTCAGTCCTGCTGCAATCTCGGGAATCCTGGGATAATGCAGGTTCAGGGGATGGTCAGGCTGGAGCTCAGGGCAAGGCTCTGCCCCCAGAGGGTGCTGGCACTGCCCAGGCTGCCCAGGGAATGGGCACGGCCCCGAGGCTGCCAGAGCTCCAGGAGCCTTTGGGCAGCGCTGCCAGGGGTGCCCAGGCTGGGGTCTGGGCAGGGACAGGGGCTGGACACCTGGATGGTCCTGGAGAGTCCCCTCCAGGATATTCTGTGTTTTTAGGTCTATTTTCAGGAAGGTCCTGAAGGTTGCTCTGGTGCTTCCCTGGCCACCAGTAATTCTTCTCTGGGCTTCCCACTGAGAGGGGCCCAGTGATAAACGTTGGGGCTGTCTCAGCTTTGTGGCTCTTAACTCCAGCAATATTTCTCCCCAGGTCAGGAGCAGCTCCTGTGTTCAGGGCAGTATTTACTGCCCAGGGCTGTTGAGGGGCATCTCTGTGTGCTCAGATCACAGAGTTTTGCTTGGCAGGTCCCAGTGCCAGCAGTGTGGTGGCATCTCCCTGAGGTGCTCTGTACTCCTGCCCAGCTGGGAGTTCCATCCAGCCCTGAGAAGTCAGCCTGGTAGGATATAAATCAGATATGGGCATTGTGACTGCTGTATTTTTATGTTCAAATCAAAATGCTCCTTGAGCTGCCCCTGTGCCCCTGCTGTCAGCTGAGGTCACTTCCCAAATGCACTGTGTGTGTGAAAGGTCTCGTGCTTGGTCAGGAGTGGCTTGATCTGGGGTTTCTGTAAGACTGAGCAATCCAATGTTGCTTAATTGCAGAAATGTGAAAGTTTGAGGTGGTTTATTCAATCAAAGTGTAGTTTGCAGGATTTGGAGCTCTGAAATACCAGAACAGCAGGGACTGCAAACCAGCTTCTCCTGAGCCTTTCTCTGGGTTTGTCTCCTGTCCCTGAGGTGAGCACTGGAGTCACTGTGCCAGGCTGGCAGGAGCACCTGCTTTAGCTCCTCAGGTGTAACCAGTGGTTGAAAATCCAGGAATAATGAAGGCTAATATCAAGTTTTAAATGCTCAAACTCTCAAAAGTCAGCACATGCACAGCGGAGAAGTGTTCAGAGTTTGTCACAGTCTCATAACACATCCTTAATTGCATGGCTGCATATTCCTTGTGTGCTGTTTAATATCACAGAGCTGCTTCTGTACTTCAGGATACACAGAATTGTTTTTCCATGCTGGTATTTCTTTTCCAAATACCAACAAAATTCCTTAAAGTCCTTTAAATGTAGTTCAAGTAGCTTCACTCTGAGGCTTAAGGAAAAAAACCTAAAATAACAGGGATATGCTTCACCATTACATCACAGCATTGCAACAATTTTGCAATAATAATTGTAGTATTTAAATGTGGGACAAGGGTTGCTTTTATTTTACTTCTCTTCCCCAAGCACCATGGGATCTTTAATTCAGCTGGAATTTTAGGAACTCTGTTAGTATGATGTCACCTCCTAGTGTGTGATCTAATTAATTTGTATTCATTTATATTTTGATAATAAAATTAAGCAATATATTAAATTATATGGGTGCATCATCATAGACCTGTACATTTGATATCCATAGTTTTGACATGAACTCAGTGGAGACATGACTTTACCTTTTGCTTCCAAGGTCTTTGTCATGTGTAGTTGCAGAAGATGAAAATTTTCAGAATTCTGAATGTGGAAATTTATCACTAATTCTCACATCAGTGATGGAGAAGCAGAATTTATATCTGTGATACTCAGAAAGTGTTGGTTTATGTTACTGTAAGTGGATTCATGTAGTAGTTACATTTAAAGTGCATTCAAATTGCTTTAAGACAATAAAAATACAAATGAGTTATTTGTTCATCTACACTCTTCAGCAAGGAAGGAAACTGCAAACATGATGCAGCTCTGGCAGTGGGGAGCTGAGGCAGTGGGCAGAGTGTGCCTGGCTGCAGAGGAATAACCTGCAGTGAAAGGTTAAGGACGGGTAGGAAAAAGAAGGAAGGATTTTTTGGAGGGAAGCCCTGTGTGGTATTATCCAGTGTGAGCTGTGCATGGACTGGACCAGGAATGGTGCTGGGATGGCAGAAGACTGCGGGAGTGAAGGGGATTTTTGTGAAAGATGCTTTTATTGCCCCAAGGCTTCACAGAGAGAAGGGGCTGGTGCTGCCCCAGGGGACAAACGTGGGATAACATGGTGGGATGGCTGCACTGAGGATGTACCCTGCACGTTGCTGTTCTCCAGTGATCTCCAGTCTGTGTCTCAGATCCAGTGCCAGGGCACTGGCAGCCAGCTCTCCCAGGGCTGCTTTCCTCGAAGCACTGCAATGTGAGCTCCCTTGGCCCAGCCCGTGCAGTTCTCAGCTGCCAGAAACTCCAGTCCTGAATCTTTCAGTCATTTCTTTCTGGCTGGGCAGAAAGGGGGGAGCTGGACTGCAGTGGCAGAACCTGGATTCCCTCTTGGCAGGATGGTGCCAGCCATGGTTTTCCCAAGGTCTGGCCACCCGTCAGTCACGTAACATCTTTCCCAGTCCTGGGAGACTCCCCAGCTCAGCATCACAGGAGCTAGAACAAACTGAGGCTCCTTTCTTCTCTTTAGGTTTTTTGGCCATTCCAGCAGCAATAGCTGCTGTTTGTGATTTGCTGAAGGATACACCCCAACCCCTCTGCTCTCTGCTTGTCTGTGTGGTTCCTGTGTCACTAATGGGCCCTGGGGTGGTGCTGCAGGTGACAGAGCAGGAGACAGAAAAGGCTCAGGCCAGGAGAGAGCAGAGAAACTGGTGTTGATCTGCTTTGGACCTTTGTGGCAGAACAAAACATTTGTGTCATCAGCCTGTCTGTCACCACTCAGTGCCACAAAATGCAACATTTGGGGGCCTCTAGTTGTCCTTGCTTTGATCTGGGTTATTTCTGAGCTGTTTTTTGTGTCCAGGGCCCACCTGAGCCTTACAGCAGGGGGAAGGTCTGTCACCCTCTCTGCTCGTGCAGTCAATCTGTCCTTATCCACTGCTTGTTTTGCCCTGTGCAGAACTTACTGTCTTCTCATCCTTTGAGCTGTTCAGTTCCACATGAAGAGTTTCGCCCTGGCAACATCACATTCTTCTTTGCAATGAGCATTTTTTTGAGAAATTTTCTGGATTTTTTTATAGCTGCACCTGCCTCCACTCCAGCTCCCTGTGGCAGACAAGCTGCGTTGGAGGTGACCCGTGTTCTTGAGGCTGATTTCTTTTCTTGTCTGCCTTCAGAAGCAGGGGAGTTTATGTTATAAAACAGAGCATTTTCTTTGTTTATTGAGCCTTCCCTGTGGTGCTGAGCATTGGCTGGAGAATTCAGGCAGCGAGTGCTCTGGCAGTTTGCAGAATTCTGAGGCAGCTCTGCTTCAGGACGTGCTGCCCTGCAGGAACAAGTTCCCATTCTGCTTTCCCCCAAAAGCCGAGATCCAGGCACAGAAATCCCCGTGTAAGGGTTCTGCAAAGAACCAGAAATGTAGGTAAGAAACTTCCCCGCTATGTTTCATCGAGGAACAAAGGAAAAGGTTGTGTTCCTTCCCCTTTGCCTCCCCAAAACTCACAAATGAAATAAAGAAGGAACCCAACAAAAAAGTTATGTCGTGGAGCTGAAAGGCTCCTTTGTGAGCTGCTGTGCAGCCCTGCAGGATCCCGGCTCCTTCTCCTGCTGGAGTTCAGCTGGAGCGGAGGGGCCGCGCGTTCCCGGTGCCGATGGAAGGCTCTGTCCCAAATGTTACTGCTTCGCCTACACGCAACCCAGGGCTTCAAAATGTTTTGCTTACGGTGCTTTTATTTTAGCTGTGTGGGGTTTTTCAGGTCATTAAAAGGTTTGGATTGCCTTCAGGAGTTAGTCAGCTAGAAAGTTCTGCTTTGTACAGTTGGGTGGTGTTTAAGCAACATGAGCAGCAAAGCATCTGCATGTTTTGAGTCAGGAAAATTATTTCACTTTTAGATAACTACCAAAAAAAAAAAAAAGGCTGAAATTGCTTTATTAGACTTTCAAACAGCAAATTTATAAACCTCTGGGCTGAGGCCAAGCAAGGGAGATTTGTACCCAAAGGAGAATTCTTCCAAAAGCAAAGAAAGAAAAGAGCAAGGCTCAAGTTTAACCCTCGCAGGATATATCGCCTCTAACCCAAGAATTGGTGGAAGTTCTCTGTTTCCAGATAAGCTTTTCTGGGCTGACTGATGATTTTGCTCAAGTTGTTTTCCATTATTACTTATTTACATTATAAGTTGTTGGATTGCCTCCCTCCAAGCCCCTCAGCTCTCCATGTCCTCCCCACAGGGCTGTGCCAGCCGAGGGCTGAGCTGCCCTCACCAGAACAGATCCTGGATGCTCTGAGCAGGGCTGGATTCTTCAGGCCAAGTTTTGAGTTTCACCAGTTAAAAAACTTCTCAAAGCTTTTCAAGTTTCAGATTAATGTTTTCCAAGAATGGGTTCTGCTCAATTCAAAAAATATGAAAAGGAAGATGACTCATTCAAATGGTGAATATGGAAAAACGCTTTTTTCCAAAGCGCACATTTTTTGGAGTCTGAGTTAAAGTGGTTCTGTCACTGAAAGGATTTTGAGGTGAGGACTAGAAAACTAGAGGAGAGATGGTGTTCCTGAGCCATGGAAAGTTGAGGTTCATTTGTTTATTTGTTGCTGAGAATATCAGATTATTTTGGGGAGGTTTTTTGCCCTCTGCCCTGCATCCCAAGAGCCATTTTCCTGTGCACATTTCCCAGTCTGCAGCAGATACTCAAATGAAATGAAGAAAGCTTCTTGGGACAGAGGAGTTAACTGGCCCATTTTCCAGCTTCCCTTCCCACCTCCCTATTCTTACTGACTTTTGCAACTTTCTCAGAAATTTGTCTTTTGTTTCACAACTGGAATTACTTGGTCTGACCTCAAAGGTGATATAGAGTGGGCTGTAAGGGGATTTTTAGTTGGTAATTTTTAAATTCATGAATACTTTAGTCTATCTATGACTAAGAGTAACAACATTTCTTGACACAGTTCAGAAATGGCTGTTCCTCAAATTTTGTGTCTTGCCTGATTCTTGTTAAATTTGACTAAAGTACTTTTTAAAGCTATTTAAATAGTGCATATCTTTTATGATTTGTCCTGGTGTTGCTTGTGAACGCCAGGACAGCATTTTGCATAAATCTACTGTGCCATAGCTGCTTTTCCTTGAATGGTGGGTGAGAATTCAAACAAGTAGCAACTGTGGAAAAATCCTGGGCTTTGCTCTCGAGGTTCTGCAGTATCACTGAGGGTTTCTGATCTGGCCCCTGAGTTTATGAAGTCGTGCCAAATTAATACCATTGCCTAGAAGAATGATCTAATCAGGCAGGTTAATCAAGTAGAAATGTACAAATTCACAAACTCACAATCATTTGTTTTTATTATTTTGAAGAAATAAGGAAATTAAATGCAAACAGTGCTCATTACTTAAGGTTGAAAATTTTTAATTCAAAAATGCTGTGCCATTCTGCAGCTGTGGTTTCCAGTGCAGTGCAAGCATCATTCCAACAGACATATGGAATATTTTGCAACGCAGTTATTAGATAATGTGACATACAGTATATGTAATTTAGGATGAATATGAAACACTTCAAACTGGCTTGGAAATCCTAATTGTTTATGATACTTGACTTGTAACTTTGGGGTTTGTTTTCCAGCTCGCAGCTTTGCCTGTTGCATTCATTTAGGGCTTGAACATGATCTCTGCTGCGTGCTTCTTGCAGTCCCACACACGACAGTGGAGGGAGCTTTCTCTCCCTTCTTTTCCCATCTGCCTTCAGCAATAGAATCTTCAGGATAGAATCAGCCTGCCTTCAGGATAGAATTACCCTGGGGGAATTCTTGTGGCCCATCTCTCGTGGAGTCTTTGCCATCACTGCCTGTGGAGGGCAGGCACGGTGGTGGAGCCGGCTGTGCCAAATCCAACGGGAGCTGAGCCGGGGGCACTGTCCACTGTTCGCTTTCCTGGTTCACAGCACTTGCCTGTTAAAAAATTGTGTCCAGAGGAGGCCACGGAGCTGCTCCAGGGCTGGAGCCAGGCTGGGAGAGCTGGGGGTGCTCACCTGGAGAGGAGAAGCTCCAGGGAGAGCTCAGAGCCCCTGCCAGGGCCTGAAGGGGCTCCAGGAGAGCTGGAGAGGGACTGGGGACAAGGGATGGAGGGACAGGACCCAGGGAATGGCTCCCACTGCCAGAGGGCAGAGCTGGATGGGATATTGGGAATTGGGAATTGGGAATTGTTCTCTGGCAGGGTGAGCAGGCCCAGAGCAGCTGTGGCTGCCCCTGGATCCCTGGCAGTGCCCAAGGCCAGGCTGGACACTGGGGCTTGGAGCAGCATGGGACAGTGGAAGGTGCCCCTGCCCATGGCAGGGGTGGAACGAGATGGGCTTTAATGTCCCTTCCAGCCCAGAGCATTATATGACCACGAGCCCTTGTTGGCCATGTCTGCCCTCGCGGTCCCGGTGAGCCCCTCAGGGCCCGCTCCGTCCCGTGAGGGGCCGGGCAGAGCGGCGGAGCGGAGAGCGAGGGAGCGAGCGGGGCGGCGGTGGGGGCCGGGCAGCGCGGCCGGCGGATCTAAGCGCTGCTTTTTCTTTTTGCAGACACCGAAGCTGCCTCAGGGGAAGGAGCCTCACAAGGCAGTAAGTACAGCGGGACGCGGGTGGGCCGGGCGAGGGTCCCACTCCCCGAGGGCCCCGCGGGGCCGGGGCTGCGGCGGGGCCGTACCGCAGGCGGCCGGCAGGGGGCGGCGCCGCCGCGGAGATGGCGGCGCTGGGAGGCGGCGGGGCAGAGCGGGCGGGCACGGCGGGGCTGCGGGCACGGCTCAGGGTCTCTCACGGCACGGCGGGGCCGCTCCTCACGGCCTGGGGGTCTGTCAAGCACGGGAGCGCCCCTCACGGCCCAGCTCAGACGGTTGTCGCTGTCCCGCCCGCGAGGGGGGTGCGGTGCCCCGGGAGCTGCCCGGTGAGCGCTGTGAGGGGACCATGAGCGGAGCTCCCTCTGCCTCCTTTGCCGGGGAGGGCAGGGCACCGCCAGCCTCTAGCGGCGTCCAGCCCTGTATGGTTCTTAAACCCTAAACCTGCAGTTTGGGGTGCGTGCCCCAGTCCCGGGGAGGGAGAGCCAGAGCCGGCCCGGGGCTGAAAGGGCCGGGGCAGAGGTGGCACCAGAGGGAGCTGGGACACGCTCATGGCCGCCGTGAGGGGTGGGATGGTGGAGCCGGGCAGATCCCGATGACAGGAGAACTGAGAGATAGTGGGCATGAATGGAGAGAAGAGAGGTTGGAGCTGTTTGGGTAAAGTCCCAGGTGACCAGGACTGAGCTTGGAGCAGACTCAGCTTTGAGCAGGAGGTCACACCAGAGATCTCCCGAGGCCTCTGCCCACCTGGGTTTTGCTATGTGTTAGGTGAGAGCCATGGTTCCCACTGGAAAGGTAAGTTCCCAACATTGGTGGTTGCAGACAGCAGCTTGGAAGCACCAAACTTACATTGGGTGGGTACAGAAATGTTAGATAAATAGTAAAGAAAAATAAAAAGTACAACCAGACTACCTTTTCTGAACTCTTTCTTCACTGTATTCTGTGATAGGTGAACAGTTGGCATTAGCATAGGGGGGTCTTGGCTTTCTGTCTGCAAAAGGAAGCAGGACTGACTTCACTGCAGGTGGGGAATGGAGATCCTCAGCCCTGAGCTGAAACATCTCAGTAGCAAGCAGCCATCCCACATCAGTGTGTACACACAGTGTACTGCTCACAGGGGAGGCTGGGCTCTCCATTCCCTTGACAGAGTCCAGCTCTGTGCATGGAAACTCCTTCCCAGGCTCCTGTCACCTCCTTTGATGTCTCTCTTGCAGTCATTGCTCAGCTGCCTGTTGGTGTTTTACTTACTTTGAGGCTTTCCAGGCTCATCTCCTGGCTCCCTTGCTCTGAATTTTGCTGGCAGCCATGGCTATGTTCTGGGCTAGGCTGTGTGCATCCTGGGCTTGCTGATTGAGTGTTGGGTAGTTTTGACAGAGCTTGGGAACCACCTTGTGCAAAGAGAGATTTGGGTTTTTTCTGTAAGTCAGCTTCTCCCCTTCCCACCTGTTGTGGGAACTTTTTTGGCTGGAAAAGATAGGGCAGAGTGAGGCATGAAGAGAGAAAAAGACATGAGGGCTCACACCTTTGCTGTGTGGGCAGACTCGATGTTGTTGGAGCTATAGAAGGATTTCTGTGGATGTAAATGCCTCTTCTGTGGTGTCTGGGTCCTGGAGAGAGGGGGAGAAGGGAACATCATGGACAGAAGTCTGGGAGAGAAAAGCAAGAAGCAGCTGCTCCCTACTCCTAGCTCCCAAGGAGATGCTGTGGTGGCACTGGAGATGGAGCAGTAGGAGGGGCAGGAAATGCTTCCATCTTTGTGCAGGAATTACTTTTTACCTGCCACACTCATATCCCAAAATAGTCACATGTAGTTGAAAGAGATGGAGGCAAAACCCAGGCAGCAGAATTGGGAGCTGGTGAATGGTGGGGTAGGGAAAGGGGAAGAAGGATCCACCATGGCCATGCCCTGCTGGAGGGACAGCCTGGACATGTCCCCTGTCCTGCAGAGTGGATGTGGGACTGCTGGGCCAGTGCTGCTGTGCCTAAGTGCACATGGTTGTAATTTCCTGACAGAGCCATCTTCCTCTTCCCTCCTCATGCTGCAGTGAAACAACTCAGCTCTCTTCTTTTCTCCCTGTGCCTTCCCCTCTGAGGCTGGGTTAAATCCCTGGCCTACCCTCGTTGCTTCTGCATGTCTCTTCTCATTTTTCCACTCAATGGCTCTCTTGTTTCCTTGTCAGTCTGTTTGCTCCTCATTATATTTTAGGAATTTCTTATTTATCTTTGCTTTCCTGCTATTTTTGCTTTGCCCACTGCTGCACTGCTGTTTCTCTGTGACCCAGTCTGGCTGTTTACACCCTCTCCCTTACAGATGTCTGCATTGTTCCAATCTTCCTCTGCTATTTCTATCTCATTGGGAACCTCTATATTCATGGTCTCTGCAGGCATGGTTTGCTGCCCTCTCCCAAAATTTCTCAGTATTTAAGGGATACAGGAAGGTGTTGTTTTCTCTCCTGTGCTTCTCTGTGGGGCATGGATTACATCCATCCTGAACCTGTGAGTGAGGAGTCCCTTGCCCAGCAGTGGGGCCCTGGATTAGTTCACACAATAACTACATTGTACGACATTACAGCACATTACACACATTTGTGATGTGTGTGCACATCACAAACTGCAGGGATGGAAAAGCTGATCAGGTTTTCTCCATGGTCACTTGGTAGAGGCAGCTCTTACTCACAGGCACCAGTGGTCACCCGGGAAGTGTTGGTGAAGTGCCAGGTGACATCTCAGCTGCTGCCTGTGCAGAGCACCTGGGCTGTGGCTCAGTTGCTGTGCTGTGCTCCCTGGGCTGCCCTGGAGCTGTGCTGGGAAGCAAAGTCTGGGTGTGTGAGTGAGCCTGGGCTGTGGGAGGATGAGGGACTGTTGGAGGTGAGGCTGTGCTGGAATGTGCCCTGGCCTTCAGCTCTGAGGGGCTCCTGGGGAGGGCCCATCCTGCCCTTTTCTTCCAGGGAGGAAGGGAGCTGTGGGGCCAGCTGGGACTCAGCTGAGAGCTGTTGTTTGTTCACTGCCTGCCTAAAGAGGAGACAGTGGTGTTTAGACTTTCCAGCTGGGAAAGCACTTTGAAAACTCACTTGAGGAAAAACTGCTGCATTTAGTTGGTTATTTTCAGTCTTTGGGAGTTATAGTCAATAGATGGTGTCTCTGGGACTCCCTTTATTTTTTTGGATGCATTCTTGAAGAGCCACAGCTCTGTGGTGGTGAGGAGAGGATGTGCTCACAGGGACATGGCTGCATGGCTTTGGGAGCTCCTTTTTGAGCCTTGGCTCATGGTCCAAGACCACAATTCCCACATGAGAGAGAATAAAACAATGCAACCCACAGTGCTAATGCGTTAAAGAGACTTGTCTGACTGCTACCAACTTTAACTGGCAGGGACAAGGAAGAGAAGAGGGTGATTTTGAAAAAAAAATTCAATTTAATATCTTTTTCCAGACAGGTGTGGCTAGTTTGACACCTGGTCACTGACTGTTCCCATAGAAGAGTCTGGAAATCTTTTCTGAGATGCTCATATGCCTGTGTGGTTTGCTCTGGGCTCTGGGAAGTGCTCAGGGAAGGTGTTTGGGCTGGGTCTGTGCTCTCATTCTCCATGAGAATTCCAGTCATGTTTAGGGGAGTTACAAACTGGAACAAACAGTCTCCCTCCTGCTGCTCACATTCCATAGGACATTCTTGGCACCAGGACAGGTCCTGAATAAACCCAGGGTAAGAGGGGGGCCAGAGCCCTGTGGGGGCAGGGACAGGGCAGAGGCAGCAGCTCCTCTCACCTGATCAGGTGTTTGCACTGTGCCAGGCTCTGGGGTGGGCTGTGTTCAGTGGGTGGTGTCCAGTGACATGTCCCAGGTTGGGGACACAGCTACAGAAGCACAGAATCACAGAGGGCAGGGCTGGATGGGATCTTGGGAATTGGGAATTGTTCCCTGGCAGGGTGGGCAGGCCCTGGCACAGGGTGCCCAGAGCAGCTGTGGCTGCCCCTGGATGCCAAGGCCAGGATGGACACTGGGGCTGGGAGCAGCCTGGGACAGTGGGAGGTGTCCCTGCCCATGGCAAGGTGATCTTTAGAGGTCCCTTCCAACCCTAACCCATCTGGGACTGTGATTCTGTGGCTGCAACATTCAGCCTGTTGGAGAGTGGTGCCATCCTTTTCTGCAGAAAAGAGGAGCTTATGTACAGGAGCATCCTCAGAGTAACCATAACTGGCTTGCAGAGCTTGAAGGGGAGCTGAGTTTTAGGGTTGCCCATGAAGTTCCCCTGAGTGTGTGTAGGTACTGGAGCTTTGCTCTGCCTGCTCCCTGCTGCTCTTTCTTACAGTGCTCTCCCTCTTCAGACCAGCCCAGGGCAGAACTCAGGTTGCTCTGGCAAATGTTTATATGACACTTGCCTCATTTCACCTCAGCAAAGGCCTTTCAATACCAAAATACCAAATGTTAACAGAGACAGCAGGTAGTGCTCCCAGTCCATGGCAGTTCTAAGCCCTTTGCCTGGCTGAGCCTGGGGTCACTCCCCAGAGGACTTTGGAATTCTGTAGGCAGGCAGGAAGCAGAAGGACAGAAAGAAAGTGATTTGCCAGAGGCAACAAATGGGTGAGTGTCAGTGGAATAAAGTGCAGGTCCCTGGGCTTGCAGCCCAGTTAGTGCTGGGCACAACGCTTGGATTACAGTTCTGTGCCCTGGGAAAGAAACCAGAAAATGCACAGGGAAGTGGGCAGGGAAGGACTGCTAAAAGCTGAAGGTACCTCAAAATACAGCTGATGTATTAACTTCAGGTATGTCTGGTTAGGGTCTGCAACTTCATGAGTGTTCTTCTTCCAGGGGAGAATTCCAGAGACTCGGGGAGCAGTGCTGATTGATATTCTAGGGGAGAGCCCTGCCATGCCTGAGTTCTTTAAATAAAGCACTGTTAAAAGTGGGAAAAATCAGGATGTGGTGCTTTCAGGAGCCTTGATCTCCAGCATGTCAGTCAGGCTGGCTGAATCAGGACAGCTTGCTGACAGTGGGGGTTGAGTGTGATTTTTCCCTGGTGACACCTTTTTTGAGGGCCATCACAAGCAAGGTGCAGTTTAAAGCAGGCTGTGCTCCCAGGCTGTACTGTGACACCATACAGGGGATGGGCAGGAACACAGCGTGGAAAAAGAGCTCCACTAAAAAAGAGCTCCACTAAAAAAGAGCTCCACTACAAAAAGAGCTCCACTGCAATCAGTTCTACTGCTCTGCTTGCTTCCATGCCTGGGCTGCTGCAGTTCTTCCTATAGCAATCCAGGTGCATTTGCTGGAGGCTGGAATTCCACTCATGGTGGTTTGCTGGAATTCCACTCATGGTGGTTTGCTGGTAGATCCCAGCCCCTCTGTCTCCATTTCCTGTTCCTGTGTACCTGCAGCTCTGTTCAAGAGGCACAGCTGGATTTTGTGCTGCTCCTCAAAAGCAGATCCCAGTGCTGAGCCTGGCAGCAGGTGAATCCTGCCCAGCTCTCCAGTGACCTCCCCATTTTGGGAGATGCTTCAGAGCCCAGCCTACAGATCCTGTGTGTAAGCCCAGAGCATCCCTGACAGCCTCTTTCTCTTGTGCCTGAAATCCTGGCATAAACAGGAGCAGCTGTCAGAGAACATTCCTGCTCACTGTGACCAGCCCCACAGACTGCAAACTCCCGGGCCACATCCCACAAAACCCCCACTGATCCCAAATAACACAACCTGATTTTTCTTTGTGTCTCTTGGCTTTTCTGTTTTAGGCCCCTTTTCCTTGCTTAGCAGTAATTTTTGAAAATCACAAATACCATCTCACAGGTGAGGATATCTGGGTGTTTCAGACCACCCTCAGGCTGCAGGAGAAGCAAAATGTGGGAATTTGTCACACAATGCCACCACACAGCCTGATGAGCAGCTGAGGAGCAAATCCCAAGGAAGGCAGGGATGGCACAGCACCTGCTGCAGTGTCACAGGGTTAAAAAGAACTGCTTTTAAGGATAAATAGGGTGGCAAGAGGTGCCAAAGTGATCTTCAGAAGAAGTACTTTTGAAAATTTGATTTTATATATATATTTAAATCAATACATCCTGAATTTACTTTATTCTTCCCCATTTGTAGCTGCTCTTACTTACTGTGTGTAGCTGGGTGCTGGGCTAAGACAGGACAGCTGGTGGGAGGGGGTCACTAATGTTCACTGGGTCTGAGGATGATGCAGGCAGCAAACAGAACATTTTCTTTTCCAGTTTCTCAGCCAGATGCCCTCAAACTCACCAGCTGGGCACAGATGTACATCCATGTTTATCTGTGTTTCCACTGCAGTTACTGTGAGGAAAAAAAAGGAAGTGGCATTATTTTTTTTTTCCAAGATGGAATACAGAGTAAATATTTCAGAACTCCATAAATAAAAAAGATTGATCTGATCTTTTAAAAACATATTCCCCTTTGGGCTCTGACTAAGTGTGAGAAAGTTCAGCCTGAGAAGGAATTTATTTGGAAAAGCAGTGAAAGGTTAGAAGCAGGGATGTGGGCTGGAATATGCCTTGCAAATGTTAACTGTGGAGGCACAGTGCTAACGCCTTGCATGTGCAAAAACATTTGGAGGGTTGTGAATTTAAACCATGAAATTAATATCGTCAAAATTAAGGTTTTCTTGCCCACACCTTACTCATACAGGATATGGTGTTTGTAAAGTTCTGACAGGGATGGGAAGATGTGGAGGTGGTTTGCTGGTGTTAATTTATGGTTGAGGAAGAACCTTTAGCATCTCTGCTTCTTGATTAATTTGCAACATAAATGTTTCCTTAAAGTAAATTAACTTTTGAATTCTTTTACTTTTCTGGGGGGTAGCAGAGCAAAGCCCAGGAAGTTGCTTTGTTGTGCTCATTGCCACTTCCCCAGAGAAAAGTGTGATACAGTGAGTGCTGTGTGTGTGCACACCCACGTGCAGCCACCATGGTGACCTGTGAATCATTTACAACTGCCTGATTCATTTTCCCAGTGCTCTTATTTAATAATTCTCCTGCTCCTTGGGGAAAACTGTAAAAATGGATTTTATTTTCCTAATGTGTTTGCATTTTAAGTAAGCAAAGTCTCTTTAGATTCCCATTTGCCAAACAAGATCTGCACATGTAAGTGACCAATGGGCTGAGACCAAGGATGATAAATTTCAGTGGAGGAGGAAGAATTAAGAAAATAATAAGAAATTTAGTTCAGGAATTTGCAGTGTGGACAAATTTTGAGTTTTAAATCCAAGGTATTGGAGGTAGTTATCCCAAGATATGGGGATGGTCAGGCTGGAGCTCAGGGCAAGGCTCTGCCCCCAGAGGGTGCTGGCACTGCCCAGGCTGCCCAGGGAATGGGCACGGCCCCGAGGCTGCCAGAGCTCCAGGAGCCTTTGGGCAGCGCTGCCAGGGGTGCCCAGGCTGGGGGGGCTGGGCAGGGACAGGGGCTGGGCTGGGGGATCCTGTGGGTCCCTTCCAACCCAGAACATTTTGTAGTTCTGTGACCTGTCCTCTGTCTGAGGTGGGTGAAATTGGGAACAGCTCCTGGATATCCAGTGTGTTTCCATCCAAGTCCTAAAGATACACTCAGGAACAGGACACACACTGGAGGCTTTGATGTGCTGCAAGCCCTGCAGTTCCATAGCTCTGGAGAGGAGCAGTGTCTCTCTGGGTAGTTTTAATCAGAGATTTTACAAGAGGAGGCTTTCATGTTGCCTAAAATTCTGTGATCTTCAGATGATATTATGTAGAAAATTGCTAATATTTCTTTCTCAATTCTTTCTCAGATTGCTGCCCAAATAGACCATCCTTACAGAAATCTGGATGTTAATATTTGGAAACAAATCTCTTAGAGTTCCTAGGCAGGAAAATTATAGAAAAATATATTTATTTCAATAAAAAGAGGATAAGAATTTTAGTAATCCCAGACTGTTCTGGTCATCCCTCAGTTTGTCCTCAAGATGCCAGGAGAGTTTTAGTGAAGGCAGAAATATATCCCTGGTGGTATCCAGTGAGTGATGCACTTTGCACCTTCCCATGTGGGTTGGAATTTAGCAATAGAAAAGGTGTGCAACAGCCATACCAGAGATTATTCCAAATTCTTCTTTCAGCCTGACCTTTTTCTGTTCAGCTGCTTGTTGGCATCTCAGCAGTGTTGAACCTGAATAGCAAACAAACCCATACACCTTCTGTATTTTAATTCTCAGTAGCTTCCCTCCTGAGGATCTTCCTAACCAGGAAGGCAGAGGAATCCAGGGATCACCTTCCTGACACCTTTTCCTTTCAGTCTAAGCAGGGTTGGTGTTCTTGATTGCCTCAGGTGATTCTGGGGAGCAGGGTCCTGCATCCCCCTGGCTTAATTTAATTTCATTTTGTTCATTAAGAGGTTTTATGGAGTCAAGATCTCTTCTTTAATGCTGCTCAGTCATTTAAGTAGCACTTCTTCTTTTCACTTTGGAAACCAGGCAGTGATAATCCATCTGAATTCCCATCTGGAAATCACAGTAAGAGCAGAATTTCTAGTCCTGGACAAATGAGTAGGAAAAAGTCAAGAGAGGTTTGCTTTTCTTTTATGAAACTCTCAGTGCTACATCATTTAATCCAAGCAGTTGTGAAATAGATGAATGGTGTGTTCCCAGCCAAGCCATTTTTACTCCAGAAGGGGCTTTAAAATAAAATTGTCTTTATTGTGTGTTATGCAGAACTCCACAGTGTGAGCTTAATGGACTTTTCCACTTGAGATGGAACTTCAGATCCTTATTGATAGGAAGATAAATCTTTCCTCATTTACAGGTTGTGTAGGTTCAAGTAGACCTATTTTTTTAATTGTGCAAATTGAGGTAGTTCATTGCCAGATTGCTGGGAGTAACACCTTTAGACACTGATTAGACCATTCTTTGTCTTACCCTTATTCACACTTTGAATTTACAAGAAAAGAGCCCTGCCCTGCCCTGAAGTGACACCAGAATCAGGCAGGATCTGCTCATGTTGTGACCTTGTCTCATGTGTCTGAATTCTACCTTGGATCCTCAATATCCTACTCCATGATGCTGATTTGGGGGATAATTGTAAAATATTAATATTTTTTCTTTAAATGGCTGATACTTGCTGTCTGTTTGGATTCAACCTGAGCATACTTTTAATTGAGGGAGAGGGAAATTCTTTGATGTGTAACATCCTGAGAGTGTCTCTCAGCATTCAGTAAGTAGTGTCCAAAACACCTTTTCCCAAAAACATTTTAAAAATTAATAATAGAGTTTGTGACCATCAGACTATTCTGAACCAGGGTTCATTCTCTCAGAAATTAAACCAGGATATTCCCCTCTGTAGGGAAATTCCTGGTAGTCTGGCATCAAGTTTCCAAACCTGGTAGGATTACATCCAGGCCTGGATGCTGTGCATTGAAATCTCCATTGTGATCCATTCAGCTGACACATGGTTTCAATAAAGTATCACAGAATTTATAGATTCCTCTGGCCACCCACTTGAAAGCTTAAAAATTGCTGTGGGTAATTCAGCCCTGTAGCTGCTGACTGCACCTGCAGCAGCTTTTCTCAGGAGCTGGAATGGCCCTGGAATCCTTCATGGAGAAGGCAAGCACGAGCCTGTGGCTCCATGCCCTTCACCTGGCACGGGGCCCCTTCCAGCTGGAAGGTGAGCCAGCACCTTGCACCAATTTTTGGGTCATTTCAGGGGATTTGACCCTTCCCTGTGAGGGTTTGGGATTATTCCTGGCTTGGCAGCTTGCATCCCAAGGATGCCCTTGTGTGAAGCATGGCAAGCACAGTGTTAACCCAGTGTGTTCCTCATTGTCTCCTGTGTTCCTGACAGAGGCCAAATGTTTGTGGGAAGGAAGTAAATTATTGTCAACTGAGTGATCTTGGAATAGTTTGCCCACAGGGAATTTTTTTTTCCTTACCCCCATTTAGGATCTGGCTTGTGCCTTTGTGTGAGAGAATTTCTGTCCTTTCCAGAATTCTGGATTTTATTATTATTTAATCCTTACTAATGTAACTCTGGGTACTTTAATCCTCTTAAGGGTTTGCTGCTGACTTTGGGCTCAGTCCTGCTCCCTTTTCAAGGAATTTTGCCATTAGACACCTTTAAGTAGAGTTCTGATGTAAATTGAAGCTGATTTTACTGGCAGCTCTGTCCCTGGCTGTGAAATGCCTCTGTAAAGCTGTAACCTGTGTGCAAGGCACAGTTCCAGTGGGGAGGAGAGGGGGGTCTGTGCTCCTGCCTGCAGCCCTGACCCTGCCTCTCCTCACTGCCAGTCTGCAAGGAATCCTCAGAAGATGCCAAAGGCTCAGGGCAAAGGAATTGTCTGTGAGCCTGCGCGGGGAATGTTCTGCCAGCTTAGGAAGCCATAAATGTGTTCCTTTCCATCTAGGTGCCCCTCTGGCTGCGGAAAGGGAGAAGAAGCCTCTCTCCAGAGCTGTCTTTGTGCTGCCCTGGGTGGAATCCACAGAAACAAGTGAGGGTCCCAGATGTTTTGTTTTTTCCCTGATGTGTTGTAAGGAAGCATTAGCTGCACCCTGGGTCTTCCAGGGAGGCTGCTCAGGTGGAGTGTGCCCTGGACACAGCTTGGAGAGGTGTTTCCCCGTGGGAAGCATGCAGCATGGTCCTCAGAAAATGCCATCCTTTCCTGTTTCTGTGCATCAGGTGCATTAGTCATGGGGACTGGCTCTTCCTGAAGAGTGCTGGTGTTGCTCATGGTTCCTTCCAGTGAGGCAGATATCCCAGGAAAGGTGATGTTTTTTCCAGGTACTGCCACAGAGCCATTCCCCAGCTCCAGCCCTCTGGGTTTGTCATCAGCAGGACTTGAGCATCTGCCAGCAGATTTTCAGGAAACAAGGAATGTGAAACCAAGGATCAGAGCAAGTCATTGACTTGTGATCCACTGGCCAAAGCTGGAGGGATGATGCTGATCCTTTGTGGTCACTTAAACCCCACTCAGAAGGCCTTTTTGGGGCCAGAAACATCACAGCCTCAAAGACAGAAGCTGTGACATAAATGTAATGCAGCTGCAAGAAATCCAGCCCCTCCCCTTTAAGAGCTGCTCCTGGACTTTATGTTTGGGAAACCTTGTTTGTCAAGGTGAATGAGTTATGTGGAATTGTCATAGAATGTAGGATTTAGAATAGAATTCCTTATGGATTTAGATTTAGAATCCTTAGGATTCCTTTAGGATTTAGAATAGAATTCCTTGGGTGCTTCCTTTGCCATTCCCAAACCTGCTGGTGCAAAGGAGACGCCCTGCTCATGGAGCAGGACAAGCAGTGCTGTCCAGACTGCCCTCTTCTAATCTTCCTGCTTTTCTCCTGACTGGGACCTGTAGCATTTCTGGATGTTAGGAAGAATTCATCAAGCTGTTGTGATCTGTTTACATTCAGCAGTTTTGCCCTTCCACATGTGGAGAATGTCCCTGCTAGACTGCTGTTCCTGCAGTGCTCTGCCAGAGGAGATCAATAGGATTCAGGGTGTCTGCAGGGTGCCAGTTGCTGAGAGCTCCTCTATCAAGTACCTTTTGTGATTTCTGCCATTTGAAAGCTCTGGGTGAATTCTGGGCCAGGTGGAAATTGTTCTTCACCTTGGACAGGTCCTTGAGGAGCTCCTGCAGGTGCTGTGGGGAGAGCCCATGGTTTGGGACCCTGCATGGGCTGTGCTGGCAGGGATGCCAGCTGGATGGGTGTTTCCAGTGTGGGTTCCTGGGATGCTGTGCAGAGCTCTTGGAGCCCAGTGGGCTCAGTGTGTACCCAGCTTTTGTGGTATTCCTGCACTTAGGAGGGTGATCTGTATTTCTAGCTGTATTCTTAGTGATACAGAGCTCCTGACCTTTCAACACATTTCTGATTGCTCTTATTCCCTTCCTGGATTTCTAAAGCAAAATCCACAGAGGCCAAGTGTCCTAAGGAAAGAAGTGTCTTGTTTTGGCTGCCACTGCTGGGCATGTGTTCTCTGCCTTCTCTTTCCTGCCAAAATGAAATATGTGCTTCCTTCTCTGGGGAATATGTGAATCAAACCAACAAAAATTCTTCAAATCTTGAATGCAGGGTCTGCTGGGAAGAGAGCTGAGCTCAGCCTTGGGGCAGGGAGTTCAGCCAGTCCCAGTGAGTGCTGGACACACCACCAGAGCCAGCTGGCAGCAGCTCCTGGAGATGGGAGAGAAGAGCAGCTCATTCTTTTATTGGGATCCACTTGCAAGCAGAGTGGTCAAAACTTCTTTCAGTCCCCTTGCAGTTATTTCTTGGGGTACTTGAAAAACCTGCTCATTTGGCATCTGAGTGTGCCAGTCCTTCACAGCTGAGGAGCTGCCTTGTAATGAGGCTGTGCCTTCCCTTTTCTACTACCAGCAAGATAAGGTGCTCTATTTTGGCCTGTGTGTTAAAGATGAATTGTGAGCTGACTAAATAAGTACAGCTGGTACTCACTAGACCTCTCTCTGGAATCCCTGCTGCTGTTGAAAAGGCTCCTGAGCATGAAGGAGAATGATACTTGAGTCTGGGTTTGAGCAGATGTCTTTGGAGCATTTTGAAGGTCTGTGTTTGCAGCAGGGTCATTGCTCAGCTGGCAGCAAGGATTTGAATACCAGTAAGAACCAGCATGTTCTGGGGGCTGAGGAGTGTCCTTCCCTGCCCTAACAGTGCCTGCTGCTGTGGCTGTGCTTTGGGTGGAGCCTTAAGGTGCAGCCCCTGATGACAGCAGAGACTTTGAATCTGAGCAAACTTGCCTAGGTAGCATTGGCTGTCTGGATCCAGCTCTGCAGAGGTTTAAGGATGGTTTCAGTGTTGGTTTGCAGCCACACCTGAGCCCCTGAAGCCCCTTGCAGCTCTTCCCATGGCAAGCTGTGTTACAGGCACTGGATATTGTGCCCCAGCTGGACACCTTGGGGTAGGAGTTAGGAAAACTGCCCTGGAACAGCTTTCCTGTGAGCACAGCCTGGCAGAGCTCAAGAAGCATTTGGACAATGCTCTGAGATTGTTGGGGTGTCTGATCCTTGTGGGTCCCTTCCAGCCCAGGAGATCCTGTGATTCCAAGTGGTGCTGCAGGGAGTTCTGCCCAGGGAGGTTCTGGCTGGGAAAGCAGTGTCTGCTGGGTCAGTGCTGGGAGGCTGTCAGCAGAGATGGCTGTACTGATGAGGAGGAGAAATCCTGGCTCTGGGGAGCAGCCTCAGCAGGGACTGCTGTTCAGAGAGGTAAAGCTTGGCTGCACATGGGCAGCTCTTTGGGAATTCTCTGTAAAGCTCCTGTCCCTGAGGCTGGGCACTGCTTGCTGGGTGTTCTGTCCTACAGAGCCCAGGAGATCAGTGCCAAGCTGGACCAGCTGGAACAAATTCTTGCTTCTTTGTAATCCCTGGAGATCCTTCTGCTGTGGGGACAGTCCCCTAACAACACCAGCAAACCCCTGTGCTCTGGGCTGTGCTGGTGGCACTTGTTACATGTTCCATGCTCCCTGCACTGCCAAGGGGAGAAGTGCCCATACCCAGCATGGGCTCTGCTGGGGACAGTAAGATCCCTGTGTGTGACAGGTCCACAGGTAGCCATGCCTGGCCCTGTGAAATGGTGTGTTAGTTTTCTTCTGTTCTAACAAGTCTTGTTATTTACTGAGCTCCTTTCTTCCAAAGTAAGGTCATGATAGTTTTTGTTCTGTGAACATGAAAGTGCCCGGTCTTTGGGACTGCTTTGGAGAGTTAATCTTCACTTGGTCCTGTAGAGCTCATTGCACTTCAAAAAGGAGGTTGGCTCCTTGGTTTGGGGACACCCATTGAGGTGGGACTGATGCCAAGTTAGGAGTTTCTCTGCTACTTGACTGTGCTAATTGTCTGGGGGGGTTTTGCAACAGCTACACAGATACTCAGCAGCAATCATTGATCCTCTTCATTGTGGGAGAGGGCCCAGGGAAGAGGGAAGCCCTCAGCCCCGTTTTTTGACCACACAAGGAGCCTGCACAAGATCACATAATGGAACAGACACAGTTAAATGTGCCTTGCCAGTGCTTTTGCCACTGAAGTGTTCTTACAGGTGTGTTCTGCTGCTCCTCATCCTCTCCCTCAAGCCATGCTGTCTGTGCAGAGAGTCCTTTTCTCCCTGCTTGTCCAACCTAGACTTCTAAAACCCCCTTAACTCTAGTTTAGCCCTGCTGTGCTCTGATTAAAATACAAATAGTTTTTAGTCACAAAGGTAAAGTTCCAGTGCCCAGGTGTTTAACACCATTTAGATTTGGCAGTTTTCTCTGCTAGATCATCATAGCTCCTCCAGTCACTCTGAATAAAGGGTGACAGTGATCCTTTATTTAGTGCTGAACCCCAAGTGCTGCTGGAATGAGCAGTGAGCCCAAGTGAGTGATTACACTGTACCAATATATCGTAGCTTAAAATAGGGAGTGGTTTTAAAAGTAAAGTGATGGAGAAGTAAAATGAGAGCTTACTTAATGTGCACAGTCTGGTGTGTTGGAGTACAGGATGGAAGAGGTAAAAACAAGGCTTTAACTTTGCTGCTAGTGGGAATACATGGACACAACTGCACTGCTGCAGGGGAGCTCCCTGAATGGCAGGTCCTTGTGAGCCCTGGCAGCTGCTGCCTGCACTCCCTGCTCCTGCTGGGAAGGAAACACACAGGTTTCAGGATCCCTTGTGGCTGTACAAATGATGTGTTTCACTGTGTTTGCCATGGACTTTACAATGTTTGCCACTTTGCTGTGGGCTCATAGCACCAAGCCATGGGCCTGGGGTTGTCTGACAGGTGGGGTGACTGCTCAGGAAAGGCACCCCAGGGTGTGTCAGGCAGCAGAGAGGGGAAACCCCACCAGGCTGGCCAGGAAATCCTGCTCATGCACTGATGTGGTAGCTGAGCTAAGGACACTGATCCTATTCAGAACAAACCAGATCCATAAACACTTGGAGCTGTTTTACATCTGTCTGCCCCACACAGCTGTGGTGAGGGGTTGGTTGATGCTGGGATGAAGGGATGGGGTGTAGGGAACAAATGGATATGAAACCAAGCTTCACCAAGCCCTCCTTACTGTCCTGCTTGCCTTGGGCTGTTGGGTCTCCTGGGTTTGTTGGTTCTGACAGATCCTGGGTGCAGCTGGGAATCAGTAAACAGTGAGAAGCAGGTGTGTGCTCATACATTGCTCTGTGCTTAGTTCTGCCCCTTTGTCCCCATCCTGACCAAGAGCTGATTCTCCCTGAACTTCCAAAGGAGATGCCAGCAGGGCCTGCTGCCCTGCATCCTCATTGCTGTGAGGTCTGTGGGGTCTGCCCTGGAGAGCAGAGCTGTGTGAAGAGGAAATAAATCAGAATATGGCCCAAGCCATATAGTGTGGGGCAGGGGGGAACAGTGTGAGGCAGTGGCTGGCTGTGTGCCTTAGAGACCCGACAGAGCACGTGGGATGTGTCAGTGCATAGGGGTGTCTGATTGACCAGTGTGATTACAGTGCTTTCCTTTCACCTCAGAGTTTCTAAACTGGTCTGTTTTCTTCTTCCTACAGACAATTTTAGGTACACGTGTGACATTTGTGGGAAAAAATATAAATACTATAGCTGCTTCCAAGAGCACAGAGACCTACATGCCGTGGATGGTGAGTAATGTTTTGACACTCAGACACCTGAACTAGGCTGAGAAGTCTTTGGGGAAGCAAAGTGTGGCTCTGCAGGAGCATGTGGCCTGTGCTGTGCAGGACATGGCACTGCAGGGGTCACCTCTCTTTGCCATGGAGGCTCAGTCTACAGGCATTGCAGGGAGGAGTTGCTGTGCCTGATTCTCTCTGTGTGCATAAAACAACACCTGTGCTGGGACCAGGACCTTGCAGTGTGTCTGCAGGGAGGTCCATGGTTAGGATGGAGAGCCTGGGACTGAGTACCTCAGGGTAAATGGTCAGCCTGATTATTTGCTGGGAAGAAGTTGGTTGCTTTTTGGTTTCTGAACTTACAGGATTGTTCCCAACATACTTCTCTGTGAAGCATTCCAGATTTCAGAGTTAGGAACTTTCATTTTTGTTTATGACTGTGGTAGTGAGCTGGTGAAGTTGTCAGTGGCCCTTAAAGGGTGACTGTAGATGTGGCCTAGGCTGGTGACACCTGGACAGAAGCAGACACCCACTGCCAGAAGCAGTGTTTCTTTATTCTGCATTGGGGAAAATGAAGTATCAACGTGCTGGCTTGCCCCCTGCTTACTGAACATCTAAAGCTCCTCACCTGGGAGCCCACAGATACTCCAGACCTTCCCTGTGTGTTCTGCAAGCCTGGCAGTACTGCTCCTCACTTGGCCAAGGAGAGTTCTAGAAGGAGGCTGCTGGAGAGCAGCAGGTTTTGAATGGCTGGGCTGTCTCAGAAAAGCAAGTGTTTTTTCACAATACATGATTGATTATCCAAAAAAAGGCTTATGTTTACCTGGAAAGTGTGGACATCTGAATGTGCTCTAAGGACAGCCAGTGTTCTCCTGCAGGGCACCACTGCCAGCTCCCTTCCTCCTGTGGGGAGCCAGAAGAAAATTAGTGGCACTGGCAGTCAGTGTGAGGGGAATGTGGCTGCCTCGGTCAGAAATGTCTCAGGGAGCTCTGCCAGGGGCCACAAGAGAGCTTGGGAAGGGCTCCATGAGTGTGCAAGGACTGTCCCAGCTCCTCCCTGGGGCTGCTGTGCACCTGAACTCCACCTGGGGCTGTGTCAGGGTCAGAACAAAGGCCTTGAGCATCTGTGTGAATTAGGGCTGGGCATGCTCAACCAGGTCCTGTGAGGATGCTGCTGGGAACAGGAGGGACTGGGGCACAAAGCCTGGTTTGTTCAGTGGGGCTCAAATGTGCTGCAGCAGTGTGTGAATTGCAGGAGGAAAACAAGACCATTTAAGAGGATTTAATTTCTGTTTTGTTTCTTCCCCTCCTTCTTCTATTCTGTGTTAGTTTTTAGTGTGGAAGGGGCCCCAGAAAACCGGGCAGGTAAGCCGAGCTCCTTTGTGTGCTTTATTTCACAAACCTTTTCAAGCATTCAGTAGTTCAGACACAGCAGGTTGATTCTGAACTGGTTAGAGTCAAAGGAGTTTTGTCAGGGATTGCAGTGGGACAGGGAGCATCCTCTCTCCCTCCCCAGTGTCTACAGCCAGTAGGTTGATGCCCAGCCCTAGCAGATACCAGGCTTTTGTTGTACATTCACTTGGTCAGGCTTCAGACAAGCAAAGAAGCAGGTGTTTCATGTCTGTGGTGATCTTGTAAATTGTTCAAGGCATACACCAAATTCCTCTCTAAGGTGGGTTGGGTTGTGATTTGTTGCTAGCTGTGCTGTTAGCTGGTAGAAGTCCCAGGTTGGTATTTGGTAGGTGATGTGCCTGCAGACTGCATTGCTGTGCCTGCTGTCAGCCAGTTCAGCAGCATTAGAGGGGAGATTCCCTGGAAGACAATCAGGAAATATGGATCAGACTTTGCAATGTGTTCATTCAGTTTTTCTCTGCATTTTTTAAGCATTAATTCCTACAAGGCCTGTTAGTGGGCTGGGAGCAGGGGTAATCCTGGGGCACCTGAGGCAGAGGAGGAGGGACAGGTCAGACAGAGGGTCACTGGTTTATCATTCCTGTTTTCCAGTCCTGTTACAGATGGAAATGTGATTACAGGTGCAGGAGCATTCAGTGCCCATGCAGCTGTAGAAGGCAAAGCTGAGGTGTTGTCAGCTGTCCTGTGGCTCTGTTCTCTTGCAGACCCCTATGACCAGGCCGTCATCGCCGCCGACGAGGTGAAGGAGGAGGAGCCCGAACCCTTCCAGAAGATTGGGCCAAGTAAGAGTTATTATTGTGTCAAATAAAAAGGAGAGCTCAGGGGTTCACTGCCTTTGGCTGCAGCACCTCCAGAGAAAGCAGGAAGCACTGTTACACAGCAGGGTTGGGGTTTGCGTGCTCACAGGTGTGTTCAGCCTCAAAGGAGCATCAAACACCAACAGCCCTGGCCCTAAGAACTGCAGCTGTGTGATGTGCTCTGCTCAAGAGCTCTGCAAAGAGAAGGGGAGGGGAGTTCAGGGAGAAGCAATCTGGCAGGGATGAGAGAGGGCTTGAAGGTGCACTGAGAGCTGGCAGGTGATTCATTCTCACTGTCTTTGTGGTGGGTCCCCAAACAGAGCAGAGAGAAACAGAGAGAACACCAGGTTTTGCCAAAGCATTTCCCTGCATTTTCCGTTTTGGAAACATTTGATTATCCATGGATTTTCCTTCATCTTGCAGCTTGCTGCCAGTTCTGTACTCCCAGCACTGGCAAGAGGAGGAAGTGTCAGTGTGTGGTTACACTCCATTATTTCCAGTATCCCCAAAGCAGGGATGAGCACATTACTCCAGAAGAGCCCCTTCTCCTGCAAGAGAGCTCCACAATCCCAAATAAAAGTTCTCTAATACTTGTACCTGTTTGTTTCCTGGTTTGACTGTTCCTGTTGTCCACACATCCCAGACCTTCTGTAACCAGGGGACAGAACTGTGTCACCTGTAATACAGACTTTAGAACTGGATTTTCTCCCTTGTTTTGCACACTTACTTGTTGTAATTTTGGGGTAATCTTCTGAAGCTTTTTCAGTTCTACTGGCCTTTTTGTGCATGGTCCATCCCTCTGTTTTGAACTGTTTCCTTTCTTGGGAAAAGGATGTGTGGATTACAGGGCAGGCAAGTTCCACATGCAGGAGGAATGTTTGTGTGACTGACCAGTTTCTCTGTAAAAAGAAACTGGGAGTTGTGTAAGAGGCCTGGCCTCCTTCCTGACCTTTGTCCTTGTTCCTTTTACAGAAACTGGCAATTACACCTGTGAGTTCTGTGGCAAGCAGTACAAGTACTACACTCCCTACCAAGAGCACGTGGCTCTGCACGCCCCCATCAGTGAGTATTGCTGCAGGGCTGCCCCTCTGCAGGCTGGCACCTCAGGGCACTGGGCAGCACCAGGCTGCCAGGACAGGGCTGCCCCTCTGCAGGCTGGCACCTCAGGGCTCTGGGCAGCACCAGGCACTGTAAAGCTGAGCTGGGATCTCCTCTCACAGGGACGCTGTTAGGTCTGGAATGTCTCTGGGCTCCTACCCCAGCCCATGGAATTCTACACATGTTCCTTGTGGGGTTGATGGTTTTGGCTCTTTTTTAACTGAAGAGATGCACATCATTTTTATACTCCCCTAAATAATAAATGAACATACATGTTAGAGAAGAAGCATCTTTCTATGAGCTTCTGGGGAATTACTTCAAGCAGTGAGATAAAACTGGTTTCAAAATCACTTAAATGACCTCAGCAGCTTGCTACTGAATCACATTCAATAAATGATTTATTTCAGGGAGCTCAGAACAAGGCAGTTGTCAGCAAACTGCACAGCACTGTGGTCTGCACTCCCCACACAGAGGGGAGGAGGCTTTAGCAAGCAGTTCAGTGTAATTCAGTGCAAAATTTGACTAAACATGTTGAGAGAAATTTTTGCTACCTGCTGGATTTGAATACTTTCAAAGTCTGCAGAGAAGTTCTTTACAGCTGAATTTCCTGCTCCCTTCCCAGCGCTGCCCTGAGCTTTGCTGGGTGCCCGGGCTGTGCTGCTCCGGGGCTTGGGGTGATGGAGAGGAGGATGAGGGATGGGATGAGGGATGGGATGAGGGACGAGCCGAGCTCAGCAGCTGCAGCCGGCAGGGGGCGCGTCCGCCCCAAAATCCCCGGGATTCGGGTTTTTAAGGGATTCTAGTGAGGTACCCTTGGCTTTATGGGAACATGCTCCACCCGACTGTCGCTTTCAAGCGTTGGTGGCTCTTGACAGGTGCCAAGCAGGTTCTCTTGGATATGGACCATGGTAGAAGGTGCAGGGCATCAAATACATCAACATCACAAAGCTAATCTTGTTATTTGCCATCTGCTGAAGGACCTGCCCCATTGCTTCTGATTGCACACATTGCAGTTATTCTGTGGTTGCCTGCCCATGCAAGCTCCACCTCTTCACTGAGGTGTTGTCAGCCCTCAGGCTGCAAACATTGCTGAGCAGCAGTGGGTCCATGTGCTGCCACAGCAGGGCTCTGGGGTCTCTGTGCCCTGCAGAGAGCTCAGGAGCAGGGTGCAGTGAGCACTGGGCTTTGCTCAGCTCTAGCTCATCCTTACCTTCCCAGTGCTTCCCACTTCAAGGTGATTTATTGCCACTGATGTCTTCACCTTCCCAACCAGCCATAGTAATAGCTGAGCTGCTGGTTCCAGCCCAGGCTCTCCAGGATAAAAGAAACCCCAGCTGTGTTTCCCTGGGGTCCCTACAGTTCCAGTGGCCCCCCAAGGCTCTGCCCCAGTTCTGGAGGAGGAGGCATGTTCTGAGTGCTGGGCTTGAGGCCATTCTTGCACCATCATTTCTGCAGCAAAAGAAAAGAAACTGCCCCTGCTGCAGGCTAGTTCAGCAGCCCCTGAGCTGTGCAGGTGGGTTTCCAGTCCTTTCAAGTATCTTTAGCTATGAGGACACTCAAGATCAGAATTTTCATAAACTTTTCTTTTTCCTTTTTTTTTAACCTCTTTTTTCCTCTCCTAGTTCCCATGACCAGTAAGATTTATGATTTACAGTGACAAGCCACTAACCCTGATGAGGATATAGGAGAGGGCATGATGAGCTCCCAAGGCCAGTGCATCTCACACATTTCTGCTGCCCAGACTGTTCCTCCCAAAATCCAAGGTCCTGGGGGCAGCTGTTAACACCTGACTTTTGGAAAGCACAGCTGGCTCTTCTTGAGTCCTTGCAGTCAGATTAACTAAAGCTGAGACTGTGTCTTTACCCTGGTCTCATTCTTCTGGTGTAAGACAAATGCTGAAAATTCAGTCACAGTGGGACTAGTGAGGAAAGCCCTTCAGCATCACCAGTTCAGCTGTCTGGGTCTCTGCTGGAGTGCAAGCTTCCCTTCCAGAGCCTGTGTTTCTGGTTTTCTGTCATAATGAATGGAAAGTCATTGAAAATGGGTAAAAGAAAGAATTATATCCTGCAGCTTCTATAGCATCTTGCAGGATAATTTCTGGTCAGAGCTGCTGGATAGCTGCTGTCTGGAAAAGAGCTCTACTGTGGGCTTCCCTGGAATTGTTAATGCCAAATGTCTCCTTCCAAAGTTCCCTTTTCTGAGTGAGGAGTAGGGGCTTTTTCATAAGATCAGAACTGGGTTATGACTCTTTAAAAATAATACTCTTACGCTCTTTCTGTCAACGTATTCACTCTTTCGAAGAAGGCTGTCAGAGGCTGTTTTCAAAAAATAAAAGTGGATTTTAGGCACATTCATTGTCCCAGTTTTAGAAACATTTCTGAATGGAGATTCATGGGGAAGGGTTCAGAGATGTTCCTGTCGTCCTTCAGGCTCTGGCTGCTCTGTTAGATTGAGCTGATGGAACCATGTTTGCTGGGGCTGGGCTGTTGGGATTGTTTAGAAGGATGGAGAGAGACTGTTCAGGGCATGAAGTGGCAGAACAAGGGAAGGGGAAATGGCTTCACACTGTTAGAGGACGGGGTTGGATGGGATTTTGGGAAGAAATTCTGAGTATCCAGTTAGGAATTGGGTGGGCAGGCCCTGGCACAGGGTGCCCAGAGCAGCTGTGGCTGCCCCTGGATCCCTGGCAGTGCCCAAGGCCAGGCTGGGCAGGGCTGGGAGCACCTGGGACAGTGGGAGGTGTCCCTGCCATGGCAGGGGGGTTGACAAGGGGATCTTCCAGGTCCGTTCCAACCCAAAACAATCTGGCATTCTGTGACTCTGTGATGAGTTTGCAGTGCAGAGGGAACCTGGGGCACCTGGGATGTGAACTGGCTGTGAATGCCCCAGGAGTGGGATTGAGCTTGGTGAGTCGGGCTCAGGAGTGTGCACTCACCTGGAGCCTGCAGATGGAGCCTCAGACTCCTGGGTCATGGAAGTGTGGGGAGAGAGCCCTAAAACCAGCACAGCCCTCCATGGCTCTGCTTCCAGCATGGAAATCTAAGGTCATGTCAGGACCCTGAAAGTACTCAGAGCTCTGCAAGGCCCTGAGCAGCCCCACAAGGGGCTGTGCCCACAGCCACACTCCTGCTCCAGCCCAGCTCTGAGCCACACACGCTCCTGAGCTGCTCTGTAGAAGTTGGTCTCAGTTCAGCTGTGAACGTGCCCATGCCTGGCTGTGGGTCCCATGGGTTTGTACCCAACCCACAACTGCATTCCTACCTTGATGTCAACCCTGTCTGGGCACCCTGGACCTCGCTGGGATCACTGGTCCTGCTTAACCTCAGCAGAGCTGATCCTGCTGCTGGCCTGTGGATTGACTTGTCTCATTGCCATGAACTCCCCTGTGACCTTCATGATGGAAGCTGGCTGTCACCTCTGGGCCTTGCTCCCTCCTCTCAGGGTCTGTGGGATGGCCCTTTCCATACCTGGGATCATTCTTGGCTCTCCAGGGGACAGACAGACCTACACCCACCCTGACACCTGAGATGCTCAAGGAAGTTCACCAAGGCTTGCTGCTCAGCTCCTTTCTGGAGCTTTGGATGCACACTGGATACAATTTATTCCTCCAAAGTGCTTAAAAGCAGTGTTTCATTGAGGCAGCTGCCATTTTGGTAGCTGCTTTCCACACAGACCCTGCCTAGCCAGGGAAAAAACAGCTCCAGATTCCAGTTGGATGGTGTGTCTTTGCTTCCACCAGTTCAGTGAGGGAAATCTGTGAGTTCAGGTGCTTTTCCCAGTCTGATCCCACAGTGTTTTAGCAACAGGCTCCACCTGTTCATGTGTATAAAGACACACATTAAAAATTTGATAGGTTTGAGCAGAGGGGTTTTCCTGTGGAGAGATCTGTTTGCCATAGCCAAGGTGTTTGCTCAGAGTATGGAATTTCAGGCCATTGTTAAGGAATCATTTTCCAACACGTTCAGTAAAGTCAGTTTTTTCTCCATAGGTGATGATATAATTCCATCTGAACCTTCAAAATGGTTCCCTACCCATCCTGGCTAGATCTTTCTAAACAAACACCATACACAAATTATTAACCAGAATTTTTACCTGGAAAAAGTCATGTTGCTGAGACAATCTGGTCCCTGTTGTGGGGGTGCATTGTGATAGTGTGTGGATTTGTGTGCCAGATTTTCTCCTTGCTGCCACAGCTTGTCAATCACAGAACTTTAAGGTCTTCCCAAAACCAGAAAAGCCAGGAAGGACCACTGTGATCTCTGGACTGCCTGGAGAAGCACATTCTGTAGGATTGCCATGATTGAATTGCACAAAGATATGCTTTAGAGAGACATCTAATCTTGCTTTTGAGTGACAGAAAATGCAGCAATCACATAAGGTAATTATTTTGATGAATTATTGCCTCCACTAAATTAAGACTAAAATTAGCCAGCTGTAGCTTTGAGCACTGTCCTATTTATAACCTTGTGTGCTCAGTGAAGAAGGACTAAGTTACTGAGCTTCTGTCCTTTCCAGACCTGGCCTAGCCTGCTCTCCAGACCCTGGTTAAATCACAGGAGTTGTGTTTCCATTGTAAGTTCTGCTGTTCTTGGCCCTTGGTCATCCTTTTGTCTCCTCCTCTGAGTTCTCCAGTCTGTTGTCCACCCTTGGGCAGGGCAGGCACCAGCCCTGGCTCAGGAAGGATCTGAGAGCTGGCACTGCCTTCCTGATCCCCTTGGAAATTCCTGATTGCTCCCCCAGGAGCACCTCAGCCTCTTCAGCATCCCCCTGGGAGCTCCTCTGCAGCCAAGCACAGCAGTGACCAGGCTTTCCCCAGTGTCCTCAGCACCTCCTGCACCAGCTGTGTCCTTCAGCACAGGCTGGGCCACACTGCAGGGCTGCAGCACAAAGCTGTGACCCAGACCCTGCAGGGAGAATCACCCTCCACATCTCTGCAGCTCCCACTGGGGCTGGTCTGCTGCCTTCTGAGAGGGTCTGAAAAGCTCCACAGCAGCAGTTATGAGGTCAGCTCCCATGGTGCTGTCCCCAGTCTTGCTGCAGATTTTGAGGCAGGAGGTTTTTGTGGCCATTCAGCAACTCAGGATTTTCATTTTTAGAAACATCTTGGCCTTTTCATCAGCCTGAGGCCGTGAGTTCCACAGTGAAGGTGACTTTTCCAGAGCAGAGCAGAGGAGCCATATGATGCTCTCTACCTGTGTTGCTCAGCCTTCAGAAGGAATTTGGCATCTGATGAAATACAGACTGAACATTTTATTCCCAATGAACTGTGAGCTTCCTCCAGACTGCTAGAACTGATATTCCCTTGTCTTGCATTGCTGCTCAAAACTTTCTCTGCCTAGTGTCAGCTGAAGCAGCCTTCTCTGTGGGCTCTCAGTTTGAAGACATACTGTTTGTTTCAATTGGGAGGAAGAAGAAGACATTTTGGAGGTCATCATAGCATTGAGATTTTTGTTGTCACATCCCAGGGCAGTATCTGGGCTGCAGAGGATGTGCAGTGATGCTCCCTGTGTCTGGCACTGAAGAGTTGCTGATGGCTGTTTCTCATGGCATGGATGGGAGGTAAAGCAGACATTGGTGGGAATGATCCTCATGGAAAGCAGACAATCCACAAGCTGGAAATTTTCATATCTGGCTACATTTTTGCTGGCAGTTTGGCAGCAGCTGGAGGAGGATTATCCATGGAGAGTGAAAGGAAGCATAGAGAGCAAAACAAGCCTTCTGCCTATTTATCTGGCTGGAGACCAAGCAGAGAAGTATCCTGACTAAACTGAGAAAACCAGTGCATAATTTCCTGCAGAACTACCCTGACATGTGAGGAAATGTCAGCTTGGGGCTGTGTGTCAGAGCAAGTGAATCAAAACCCCTGGAACTGCAATGCCCTGTGAATGTACACACTCCCAGTCCCCAGTGCTGCTGCTGAAGGGGAGAGCCAGTCACAGCCAAGGTCTGTGAAGTCTCCTGGGATTTTGGAAATGAGTGTCCCATCCCAGCCTAGGGGACTTCTCCCCTGTTTCGGAGTTAGGCTGTGGTGCTGCCATGGCATTCCCCTGAGAGCTGCTCAGTGTGGATGAGTATTTCTCACTCACACTGGGTAGGATGTGCAGGGGCTGCTGTTGTCCCTCCACCTTTAGGTATCCCACAGAATCACTGTAGAAATCACTGGCAGGGAGCTGGGACTGTGGGTTGGTTGAACCTTCTTTGTTAGTGATTTTTCATGACAGGTGGTTGGAGTGGGGTTGGTGCTTCAGGACTCATATCCAAATTTCCATAGAAGAGGCCCCTTATGAGTGAAGGGGCTTCTTAGACAGTTTCTCCATTTTTGTAATGGTTCATTTAATCCATGTGGCCCAGACAAAGGGCTGTCCTCCTGGAGGTGTTTCAGATGACTTTTGGCATTGACAATTCCTGGTGATCCTCACTGTGTGCTGCAGAGACCAAAATATCGATGCATTCAAAGAGCATACCCCAGTAATGTTCCGAATTTCTTCACATGTCACCAGTCTGGAGATGGGACCAAAAGCCTTTACTCACTCTGCCTCCTAATTCCATTCCATCCCATTCCATTCCCACCACTGCCCTTTCTTTTGTATTTGGTCAAAGAGACAAGGAATGTTGCTGGAGATCACTAGGATTTATTCGAGGCTCAAGAAACAAAGCTTGTCCCTACTCAGAGATCTGAGTACTTTAGAAACCTGTTCCCAAAACTCAGTCCATAGAAATGGAGGCCAGAGCTTCAGGTGCCCCCAGCCAGGCCATGGCAATCACACAGTGCTCCTGGATGGATGGGGTGATTCCTGCAGGAGCAGGAATGGGTTGGTCCTGTGGCACTTAGAGGTGTGCAGGGGAACAAAGGAGCTTCCCCAGGGGGAGCCCAGCTCTGCCCAGGGGCTCGGTGCATCAGCAGCTCCAGCAGGCCCCGCTCTGGGAGCTCCCTGGCTGTGCAGGCACTAGTTCTGAGTGTTCATATCCAGAGTTCTCTCGATCTCCACTCTTCGTGGCAGTGAAGACACAGACGAGCCAGTCCAGCAAAAAGTCCCCGGCGTCCATAAACCGCTGCTCCAGCCTCCTGCACCGCGCGCCCTCCGGCGTCCCGCCCGCCTCCCAGGCCCAGATGTTCCGCGCTCCCAACTCCGCATCCCCAGGAAGCAAGGCCATCACAGGTACCAGCTGCCCTTCAGCCTGCTCAGCTCCTCACTGGCCTGCCATTTCACCCTTCCTGGCCTCAGTCTGCTCCATCCATGGCTGGCCCACAGAAGCTGCTCCCAGGAGCAGTTGATCCTTTATAATCCCTTCCCAGTGACAAGTTGTTTTGTTAAACATCGTGGTAACCACAAGGTGCAAAAGACCCTGTTTCAAATCCTGGTGTCACAAACTGAGAAGAGCTTCCTGACAAGGATTCATGTAATGACTTGTCAGGAATGGGGATATTTGCTTGTATTTCAGCACTGTTTGGCATTTAGTGTTTGTTTTTCTCAGGGCTTGGTCTGTGCCTTTGGAAGTGCAATGGAGTACAGGTGTTTTCACAGTGCTCCATTCCCCATAAGAACCTCAGAGATAAACAGAAAAATCAGTATTACAGAACCATTACTGAGGAGTTAGAAAATGCAAGTTAGGGTTGATCCTCTCACTGTCTCAATTTCCTCCTTCCAAACAAGATCAAGCCTAAAAAAAAAGTAGAAGAAAGAAAGCAAAGACTACTGAAAAATAACAGTTAATAAATAGGGTGTGAAACATAGTGTGCCATGTGCAGTCCACTGTGGGATTGATGGGTAGAGATCCCATCTGGGTGCAGAAGAAGGGCTGGTCAGTCAGTTGGTGTTTAAACACCCCTAGAATGTCTGGCATGGACAGATGCTGAGTATGAGAGCATCTGAGAGGTGGCTGTGGTGAGAGAGGCCATGGATGCTGAACAAGGATGGGTTTTGTTGGATAACACATACCCACAGCTGCCAAGGACTTGCTCCATACAGAGAATTTTACTTCACTTTCAAAAGGTTCCAATAGAAGGAGAGAGAACAGAGTGAGCTGCCCTCTCAGTGTGGGAGGGGGACAGTAGGACCAAGCAGGTGCATTAAACCAGATTTTTCTTGCTGCCAGACCTGGGGGAAGTTTTGGGGGGGAAGCTAAGGGATGAAGGCAAAACCACCATGCAAATTCTTTACAAAGGTTTTTGGAGATCTGCACCTCCCTTCCACTTGTGACATAAGCCAGGACTTGAACCTGGGTCTCTTGGGAGGGGTGGGTTGACCCAAACCATTTTGTCACTGTCTGATTTTCTGTTATTTAAGGCCTCTTGTTTCTATTATTTATCTATCAAGTGGCCTAGGTAGATAATGTTTCCAGTTCCTTTTCAGCCCTGTTTGATGTGTTTCTGTTTCAGTTGATTTGGTTCCCAAGTTTGCTTGTTCTCCTGAATTTTGAGAGTCAGGAGTGTAGTTGATTGAGAGTTTGAGAAGCCTGCTCAGGACATGGAAGGGTCCACTGAGGACTGGCTGGGCCAAACTCCACGGGCTGGGCTCTTCCTTCACTTCAGGTCTCTGGTAGCCCCAAAGTCCCCGTGTGTGAGCCACCTCAGCCCTGGGAGCTGCAGGAACCCGGGGCCTCTGACAAGTCCTGACAGCAGTTCTGACCACTCCAGTGGTCTGCAGGAATAAAATCATGGTGTGGCAGCACTTTTCAGGAGTCCCCATCACTCCTGAGTGAAAGAATTGTGTCCCCAGCCCTGCCCAGTCTGCAGGCTGTGCCCAGCAGAGCCAGGCCGTGTCCCTGTGAAACCCTTGGGTGACAGTGGGCTCCAGAATGAGAGTGCAGGCCAAGGGCCTGAGCAGCAAAGCACATACACATTGCTCTGGCCAGTTCATTTTTGTTTAATCTCTAGCTTATCCTTTGAGCCACCACAGCAAATCCATTTGCCTGGGTATTGCAGGCCCAGTGAAGTGAGACAGGACCTCCTTGCACTGTTGAGCTGGTGCTGAGGGACAGCAGCTTGAGCAGGGTGGGAACCCCGAGCTGTGCTGTTCAGGGATGATTCAGGGATGATTCGGGGCTTGTGGCCACTGCCAGGGGCAGGAAGCACCTGGGTGCCCTGGAGGAGCCTCCCAGTGCAGTCACTGGGACCTGCCCTGTGCTGTGGCTGGAGAGGGCCCTGACAGGAGCTCAGGGGGGCTCAGGGAACACAAGGGCACTGTTGGGAAGCCCAGAGCCAGAGGATCTTCCACAGCTTTTCCAGATATGGTGGGCAGGCTCTGAGACAACCCTTCAGGCCTCTGCTTCAGCATTTCCAGGAGGGTGTTTAGGGAGTGCAGGTGGCTGGGAAGCACAGGGAAAGCTGGCACAGGGCTTCTGTAGGTGACACTTTGGTGTGGTGTGAGGCCCCAAGCTCAGTCTCAGACTGGTCACAGGAGTTAAGGGCTGCTTGTTGCCTTAAGGAACAGTAAGATAAGGGTTGGGTTTTTTTTCAGACCTTTCTGGTTCAGTCAGGACTGGTGTTCATGGGCTCCCTAAGAGCCAATCCAGGCCCCTCAACCAGAAGGCATTCAAGAAAAATCCCCACCTGTTATCCCTTCACTGAATCTGGCCCATTTGCCTCCAAAATGAGGTATTTGACCTTTGTGCTGTACTCAGGGTCTGTGATTGTGTGGCACAGGAGCATGTCTTGCCTCCTGTCTGCCTGGTTCTGCATCAGTGTTGACCAGTCACCATTCCTGCTTTGTTCTCCACCCAGCAGAAAGTGCTTTCAGCAGAAGAGTGGAAGGCAAAGTGCAAAACAACTTTGAAGAAACAAACAGCAATTCCCAGAACTCCAGTGGTAAGTGTGGTCACCCTTTCCTGCTGCTTCCATGTTCCTCTCCAAGCAGGACCCAGCTGTGTCAGTGGATGTGGATGTATTGTGGGGTACCTTGTTTAGGCTCACAGGCAGCCAGCCCTCCTGGGGTAGTGCCTTATCCTCCCTCCTCCCCAGGCTCCTGGCACCCCAGCCCTGGCACACAGGCCATGGGGGATTCCTGCTGCCAAGGACCAGGCACTTGAGCATAGATTTTTCAGAGGGGAGCCAAGATGTGGAAAAAGGATGGATGGAGATCAAGCAGCACTTGTGCTGTGTCTATCAGTGCAGTCCTGCTGGAGCAAAGCCATTTGCAAGCAGCAGAAGTTTGAGGACTGTGGATAGAAGAGCAGTTTGCAGGTTACAGTGATGCTGAGCATGACAGTTTATTTAAATGTCGCTGTAACCAAAGTCCAGCTGTTTCTGCAGTCACTGTGGAGGTCACAGTGAATCAGATGTGAGACCAAAATATGTGTGCTAGAAGAAATGAAATTCCCCTCCACTTGTGCAGTTTCCTTGCAGTGTTAAGTCCATGTGGTAGTAACTGAACATAACCAGTGGCCTAGACAATTTTGTTCAGATCCACCACCTACAGAGTTTTCTGTGCAAGGTTTTTATCCTGCCTGTGTATTGCCCAGCCTTCCAGTGGGCCACTACCATTCTCCTAACTGGAGCAAAAGTGACAGACCAGATGAAACATCAATTTAGCATCTTGCTGCAGAGATAAATAACATGGCAGCAGAAAAGCCTGGCCTCCCTCCATTCCCCATCCAAGAGAAGCAGAATATGTGGGGCTGGCAATGGTGGGATATCTCCCTGGAGCAGGTCACACAGTGTCTGTTGGGGGTTAGACCTGCCTCAGAAGCAAGTCAGGGGCTTTCTGGAGCCATGTTGAAAAGCAGGGATGTGGTGTTGGAAAACCCATGTGTGGTAGCAGGGTGGGTGATGGGAAATGGGGAAAAAGGTTGTTTGTTGCTAAAATACTGTGTGTTGTGTTTTGGGGGAAAATCCTGTACTAATCCATCATTCACCACAATTGCAGCTGGTCATTCGGGGACAGAGAAACCTAAAGAAAAGAGGTGTAAGCAGAACCCATCAGGTGAGCTTGTCTCTGTTTCAGGCCCTTAGCCCTGGTCCTGCTGGACACTCAGAGTCCTTGGGGCTGCCCAGGCCCTGGTCAGTAAGCCCAGCCTGGCTGGCAGACATGACTCAGGGCAGTGCAGGCTCTGAGTTGCAGAGTTCCCAGCCTGGCTGCAGCTCTGGACGTGGCCCTGGCCTCTCAGCAGCTCCTGTCTTGTCTTCTGGGGGTGCTGTCAGTGTTTGAAGGGTTTCAAAGCCTTTAAAGTGCACATTTGTAAATGCCAACACACCACTTGGGGCCCTGACTCCTCTGGAGCCATTGGAAAGTAGCAGCCTGAGATTGTACCTACTTTATTCCTGTCAAACCTTGTACAGCCAACAAAGGAAGGGCAGAAATATCTTCCTTCCCATCAGACAGCTCATTCCTGAAGCCAAGAAAGCTGCATTGCAAACCTGCTGGCTGCTCTTGTCAAGTTTTGCAGGAGGGGGGATGAACCTGCCCAGGAGGCACTGACAAGAAACACGAACAGTGGCTGTGCTGAACAGTGCAAACCTTCAGTTCTTCCTGAACTATTAAATACTGACCCACTGTTGCTGTGACACATCTCCCAAACTCTCCTTGTACCAGCTCACATCACACTTATCCTCCTCAATCTGTTTCTTTCTGGACTGCCACATTTAAAGCACATGAGTGAAAGTTCACAGCAAAAACCAAAGCAAAACCAGAAATTCTTACAAGTTGAGTAGCAAGTTTCATGTGATTTGCTCAGTTTGTTTCCCTGTAAGGAGTGTTTCTGTCTGCACCATGTGTAGTGTCAGTTTATTTTAGTGGCTCAGTCGAGGGCCTGGCAGGCTGCAGAGGGGTTGCAAGGCACTCACCTGGACCTTTGATTGAGCAGGAAACCTGAGGAACTCCAGTGAGCTGCCCAGGACTGCTCTGAGGGCAGTTGGGCTCTGGTGGAAGTAGTTGCTTTCTGCATTAAGGAGCTGACATGCTCCTGAAAGCCAGGCTGGTGCATGGGGATGTATAAACATTTCCCTTTTTCCTTCCTTTATCTGTCCTGCATCCTCTTTTCTTCCCCAGCCATGTTTTCCCCCTTTGGCTCAGTTTTTGTGCTGCTTCCCATTCAGTGCTCTTTTCCAGCCCTTGCACCACCAAGCCATTTTCCTCTTATTCCTTCCAGTTCTCAGGAGTCCCAGTGGCCTCACTGACAGCAGCCTGGGTGAGCACCACCAGTCACCCTGTGTGTGCCTGGTGGTCAGAGAGGCCTGGAGGGCTCTGTGTGCTCAGCTGTCCAGGCAGAGCTCCCTGCAGCTGCCTTTTGGAAGGAAGAGCTGCCATGTCCTTGCCTCCTCCTTTTCCTTCTTCCCATGGCTGTGTCTCAGTGGGTGTGACAAACCCCGTGGGGCTCAGTGTCACACGTGGGATGGGAGCTCTGGGGTGATTCTGGCACCGTTGGCTTGTCCTCTCTTTGCTCCAGCCAGCAGATTCCTCCCAGGCAGGGAAGCAGGTGGTGGTAATGTGGTGGGCAATGACAGAAGGATGGACACTTCTGTCCTCCCACTCCCATCTGCTGTTTGCTTGTCACCAAACTGCTGCTGTAAGGAACAGTCACCAGGTTTGGGAGGTAAATGTAGGTCCCAGCTGAGCAGCCAAGAGCTGTGGGGCTTGGCCTTGTTAAATGCCTGATGGCTCTTGTTCTCTGTGGGTGTGAGCTTTGTGTCACAGGCTTGGATACAGAGATACCAGAGAGATTTTTAGGCCACCCATCTGGGGACATTCTGCTTTTTCCCTGTGCCACCATTCTGACTGCAGTGGCACAGATCCCTTGGTGTGTGGAGTGAGGGGCAGGACAAGCAGAACAGGGAGGTCAGTAACTAAAACCACCTAAAATACTCAGGGGTGCAATGCTGTAGGGAGTCCTGGGTGGGAATAGGAATGGAAAATGTTGGATTTCAGATGTCACTTCCCTGTGCACACAACCCCAGTCCTTGTCACAGTGAGTGCAGGCACCTGGCACCCTTACAGTGTGAGCTGGCATTGGCTGCCCATAAAGCAGAGCTCTGAGCTGGTGCCAACTCTGCTTTGGGCCTGAGGTGAGTCCCAGCTCTGTCTCCCAGCAGGGTGGGCTGGAGGCAGGGACTGGGGAAGGTCTTGAGCTGTCACCCATGTTATGATTGGAGAGTGCTCTTTGTGCTCATGGAAAGGGCCTCCACAGCCACTTGAACTTGCTTTTTGATGAAACCTGAAAGATCCACAGTGCTTCAAAAATAGCATCCTGCTGAAGTGTTCCAATTGCTCCCTTTGCAGCCTGGGGAGCAGCAGAGTCCCAAGTCACACAGAGCTTCTGTTCATTCACTGCTGAGCTGAGGGAGGCCAGAAAGCAGTGCCATGACCTGATCCTGAAGCATGGAATTGGCTCACTGGGATGAACAGCAAAAGCTGTTATTCCTTAGGGTGCCATAAAGCTGCTTTCAAGGGAACCCTCCCTGATGAGGGCCATTCTGCCAACTCTTGGCACATGCTGGGGTTTTACATTCTCAAGAGACCAAGCAATATTTCAAGGCCAGCTTGTGCAATGTAAAAGGCAGTGATGACCAGCCTGGGCATGGGCAGGGAAACCCCCAGGAAGGGGCTGAGCTGAGTGTTGTGTCCACAGTGAAATCACTGCCTTCCTTTCCATCCATGTGTGGTTGAGAGGAGCCTTGGCTGGGGCTGGGCCCTGCTCTGGTGCCCTCGGTCACCTCAGGGCTCCCAGGCAGGGACAGGGACCTTCCTCAGGGACAAGAACCATCTCTAACTCAAGTGTGCACAGCCTAATGCAGCTTGAGCCCTTGTTTGGGGCATGTGGATGACTCCTTTGTGAAATAAAGGCTGAGAGGGATTAAGGGAATTGTGAGAATCCAAGAAGTAAAAGAAAAGCAAAAAAGGAGAAAAAAGCTCTTTAGTTTCAACACCTTCAAATACAGCTATCAAAGGGGAAATCTAATTGAAATTGTCAGTGTTTGTTGAAGTCTGAATTGGCTCAATGTTGCAGGTGTGAAAGAGAACAGTTAAAATTATGTAGGGAATTGGGAAATATTTTGAACTTTCAAGGTTGATTTAAGCTGTATAAATATGTCTTCATTTCATCTGCCGCTTTAGGGAACTACCACTGTAAGAACCTCCAGTGCAACAAATTTTAGCATTTAGAGTTTTTAAAATGTCAACACTTTTCATTCCTATTTGCACAGGGAAGCTTTGCTTTCCAACACTGTTTATTCCAGACTGGGGAGAGGGTCAATGGAAATGTCTTCTTTTTTTGAAGCAGTTTGTGCCAAGCTGAGATCAAGGTTGAGACCGGAAAGATATGATTTTCTGCATTTGATATAGAGTTAAAATTCTTGGAAAAGCCTGAAAATCTCCTGTTGTCAGGACTAGATTTTAAACATGGATTTCAGAAACCACTTTCTTCCCTGGTGTGGCCATACATCCCCTTCTGCTCAGCCCCTGTGGTCCAGCCATTGCCCAGCCCATCTGTGGGGGGTTCTGCTGCAAAGACAGCACTTCTAGGATGCCATTTTTGGTGGGTGAGTGCAGCTTTAGTGTTTGGGGCATAATCATTCTTGATTACTGATTGCAGTGTGACATTAGCACAGCCAGCCCTCGTGCCTCTGCCTCCTGAGGTGCACCCAGCTGCCTCTAGGCTCTGTCAGCACAAATACAACTTCCATTAACATTCATCTGGCAGTTCTCTTCCTCATCTGTGGTTGGTTTGTGGCTGCTGCATGTCTCCATGGAGCTGGGAGAGCCAAATCTGCGGAGTGAGGAAAGGGGAAGGGGGAGTTTTCTGTGAGCTTCAGTCTGTGCACAGCACAGGCAGTGCTGGTGATGGGGTGGTACAATTGCACAAATAGCCAGAGCTGCATTCTCACAGCAGCCTGAGGTGCTGTGCCCAGAAGGAGGGGCAGGAGCTGAGTGCAGTTCCCAGCAGGAGAATGAGAGTCACACAGGGAGGGTTCAGCTGAGAAAGTGTCACTTTGCTTGGTTGCATAAATAAGTCACTGTGTCCACTGGGCATTTGTGTGGAATTGAGGTTTCTAGGAATGAACTGTTTATTTCTGGTGCCACATTCATTTAAGCTGTTCCAGACTTCTCATGTTCAACAGGCAGCTTGCAGACAGGAAGAAATATATCTGGGTTAAAAGAAGCACTCAGCAGCCAGCCTCTGTGGGTGATATCCTGCCAATTGCTCCAGAGCCCTGGGACGTGGGGAGGAGCTGAGGCAATGCCTGTGAAAGCATTGAGGCAAGGAGCACTCAGCAGAACTGGGACCCAGCCAGGGCCAGGGCTGAGGATTGCAGTCTGCAAGCACAGGTACTGGGCTGGGGCTGGGCAGGGCCAGGACAGTCCCTGGGAGAGCAAAGTGTGGGCAGGAAATCCTGAACTCTCATTTGGCCTGGAGAATCTGTGCAGGGAAAGGCTACAAAGCCCCAGTGCAGGTGATTTATCATTAATCAGTCACACTCTGGCATTTCTATGGCTGTTACCTGGATAGGTAGCTTTAGTGGAAGTGATTGTGCTGTAGCAGGGATCTGGCAATGCATGGATAAAAAAATTGTCCAATTATAAATATGAAGACCAGAAAAATCTTAAGAGTCTTCCTTCACATACACCAGTGTTGTATTGCGTACCTGAGGTGCTGTTCCATACTGACAGTGCTCTCCATGTGAGTAGGAAGCCAAGCAGAACAAGGACACTGTGTCAGCACTTGTGGCTGGAGAGCAGCCAGAGGTGGTGCTGAGAATTCCTTGGGCTGCTTTGAGTGCTCTGTGCCCCTGCTGGGCTCTGTGCCTGCTCCAGGTCAGCTTCTCCTCTGGGGACAGTGAAGCTGGGGTTTGTCCCTCAAAGGCTGAGGGGCTGCTGCAGGAGCCCTGCAGTGCCTGGGGCCCTGGGCAGTGCCATGGGCACAGTGTGTGCCCTGAGGGAGCAGGGCACCTCCAGGGCAGGGAGCCAGCACAGAGAGGAGGGTGCCTGGGGGAGCCTGCCCTGCTCAGCTGCCAGCAGGACCAGGTTTGGGACCTGTTTCAGTGAAGATCTTGCCCCAGGTGCAGAGCTCAGGAGCAGCTGGAGCCCTGCAGGCTGAGCACAGAGTGTGCAGTGATCATTCCCTGTGAGCTGGTGTCCCCCATGCATCCCAGTCATGTCTCTGCCCAGCATCATCCATGCCTTCATCTCCATTCCTTAGGGGCTGGCCCTGCCACCTGGAGCCCTTTCCAGCAGCTCAGGTGGTGTTTAGGTGATGTTGTGATCCCCTCAGCATCAGGGGATGTTTAGCAGGAAGGCTCACTGTGCTTGACCCATGCAGTTCCTGAGGGTGGTGTTCCTTCCAAGGAAACCAGGCCAGGTGTGTCAGAGAGCCCTGAGAGCCTCAGTCAGGGATGTGCCAGCTCACAGCCTTGGACTGGGACCCTTCTGGAAATGCTCTGGCTCTGTGACTGAATATTTAACATTAGTAATTAATGATTCCTGCCCCTCTGCAAGGGTCTGACCCTAAAGGACCTCACCTGGGGACTGTAGGAAAGCACACATGGTCTGAGGTGCTGGGATCACAGCTTCTGCTCCAGGGCACTGGGGCTGGATGCAGACAAACCCTGGTTGCTCAGGGGGCAGCCAGCACCCAGCTTTCAGTCACACTTTACAGAAAGGCAGCCTGCAAGGTGTGCTGCATAGGAAATGTGCATTCTCAGCCTGAAGTAACTGCACAGCTTAGGAACTCTCCTTTGGTATCCAGGGAGAGTGAAACACCCTGGTTTTCCCTGCCAGCTTTAGTTTAAAGAAGCTGCATGTTGAAACTGGGAATTTGCATCTGGAGCACCAAAGAAAGACTTTGTAAAGGGTTTCTTGCCCCATGGCTTTTCTTTGCTGGCCTCTCCCCTTGTTTCCATTGCTGTAGCATTGAGTGTGTGTTAAAATCTCTGGACATTTTAAATTGGACAGGAAAGATGCAGAACCCTGGCCATGAGAAATTGGGCAAGGGAGAGAAAATGGACATGTTGGACTTGTTGGATTTTGTGTTGAATGGATCTCCCATCCTGCCCTGCCCTGGATAACTCTGGAAGTGTGGAGTAGGGATAAGGAGCAGGGAGCAGATGGGCAGAGCTGTGTAGAATGCAGTCTCTGCCAGTCTCAATATTTAAATCTCTTTCTTTTTTGCAGAAACCGCAAGTCCCCTGATTTCAAATCCTTTCCCGCTTTTACGAAGTAAGTGTGATGGATGTCTGTGGTGCAAGAGGCAGGGACTGCCCTCCTGCAGCCCTGCTGCCCTGCCCTCTGAGCAATTTTCATTAATAAATGCTTTTTTATTATGAGTCCAGGTGTCAGAGAATAAAATGCCTCGCTTCTGTGGCTCTGATGTCAGATTTAAATGCAACAGAAATCCTCCAGGGTGTTTCTGTGCAGTCTGGGGCTGCCAAATCACTTCATGTTCAGTCTTCAGGGAGTTTTTTGTGAGCGTGTTTTGAGGTCAAGATTTGAAAATGGCCCCATATTTGAGTTACATTTGCACACAGAAAAACTTGTGGTGAGGGCTCAGCTCAGTAAAGTTCCAGTGGCCTGGCATTGGACCCTGGGAGTGAGCAGGGCTGGGATGGGTGGACAGGGGGTGTCTGCTGCAGATTCTGCCCTGTGGCCTTGATGTTTCAGCAGGTGGAGCTTCTTCCCTTGCCTTGCAGTGTGTTTGGTTGCTGGCACTGGCTTTGGGGTGATTTGTGCCAGCCTGGTGGTGTGGGCCAGCCCTGAGTGCCACACCCTGAGGAGGAGGATGCTGTTCTTCCTCCTCTTACAAACCTGAGAGAGAAGCAAGGGCTTTATTGAGAACATGAGTTCATGCAGGAAGAGAAATCCAATTAATGCCCAGATATTTGACAAGGGTGGTGAATTTGGGACTCCTCTTTTGCAAGCATACTCCAGAGCACCTTGTTACCTCTTGCTGTTTGAGCTGGCTGGAAATGACAGAAGGTCTGTTTTCAAGAAGCTTCCACTGATTTTGGGGTGTGCTGGTGTTCTTGTAGGAGCCTGCTGCTGGTTCTCCTGCCTTGTCTCGTGGGTTTGTGTCAAAGGGAAGGTGCAATTCACTGCTAGTAAAGCTAAAGCCAATGGAAATATTGGGTGGAAATGCTGAGAAGTTTTCCTCACAGTTGTTCTGCATTTGTTTTTCACCAAGATGTGGACAGAAGTGTTGAAATGTGGGTTTTCAGTGCTGAGGGAAGAGCAGCCGTGGTGACACCCTGCTGGGTGTCTGTCACTGCACAAGCACCTCAGGGCACTTGCTGAAACTTTCTGTTAAAGCTCTCAACTCCTGCTCACTCCTGGCTTCAGACCAGGCTCTGCTGTTTTCCCTGGCTTAGATGTGGCAGTGAGAGTTAACATGGCAATTAGAGTGATTTATTTAACCCAAGCACAGGCACTGCTTTTGCTCTGCCTTGCCTCACACAGCTGGGGCCTTGCTCACTGGGTAAAGCACTGCTAAAAGGCTCTAATTATAGCCTTGGGGAAAGATGTTTTAAATTGTGCAGCCAGATGTGAGTGTCAGTTCTGTGTGGCTCAGGACACTGAAGAGGTTTAACAGCTGCTGGTTGAAACTGCTCCCAGAAAACCCCTCCACAAGCACAGGGGGCTTCCCTTGTGCCACCAGCAGCTGGGAGCAGAAGGACAGAGGACAAAAGGGGAGAGCTGGGGCCCTTTGCTGAGCTCAGCAAAGGGAGGGCAGATCCCTAAGGCTGAGTAAGGAAGAGCTGAAATTCCCAGGGGAAGGACAAGCAGAGGGCCAGCAGTGGTGGGAGAGAGGGAGAATGGGGCACAGCTGTGGCTCAGGTGGGTGTGCAAAGCAGTTTGGGCAACTTTTCCAGTTCATGGTCAAGAGAAATCAAAGGGAGGAGGATTGACTGGATTAGCAGCCCAGGTGAGCAGACTTTTCCCTGGTTTGGGATACAGATTGCCTCTTTCTTCTCTCCACCTTCCAGATCCCTCTTGCTCTTGTAGCCCTGGCACATCCCACCCTCCCTGCAGCCAGCCTGACTGTTCCAGCTCTGCATCTGGAGCATGAGGGGCTCAGAGAGCTCTGGGAAGTGAAGTGAGTTCATTCATTGCCCTGGGGATTCTGCACATCCTCCCAAGCATCCCTTCCCCTGCTCCCAGGAAATACTTTGGAATTGTTGGGTGAATTTAAATGTTATGCTTATTTTTAATGTAGCTCAGTTTTATTTGTGGTAAACTTAGACTTCTGTATGTCTTTGTGTCAGAATTATTTAGAAAATGCTTTGGCATTTTCAGAATATGACATTAGCTTTTGAAATAGGTGGTGATTTTGTTTCCAAATTTGGACATTTCTGGAGTAGAACAGAAGGGGTATCTTTTGGAACTGAGATGAAAATCAACACAATTTTTCTGAGAAGAATCACAAATGAGAGATTTTACCAGTTCACTGGGTAGCCAGAGATTTGTGGTGCCAAAGGGAGGAGTTTGAGATGAAGAGCTGTGGAGACCTTGGTGGTCACAGCCTGCTGGATTGTGGTGGTTTGACAGGAAATATGTTTTCTGAGATGCTGTAGTTAGGCTAGTGAGTGCTCAGATTTTAATATTGGCACTTGGTTTTGCAGATGGGAGAACCCAGAAGAGACTGGGCAGGGGTGAGGGGGAGCCAGGCAAGGAGAGAGCTAGAATGATATCTCAGGTTTGTGCTGATACAATACCTGAGAATACAGCAGGATGGAGGTGAAGCAGCTCAGGGAGACAAAGTGAGCTGAGAAGGAAATGTGAGTGCAGCAGGAGAGCAAAATGAGTGTGGGAGATGTGCAGCTTGGAGAGTGCTGGCTGATGGGGGTTTGCCTGCTGCTGGGGCTGTGACTGAGCTGTGCTGGAGCTGCTCCCAGGGCAGCTGGGGCTGTGACTGAGCTGAGCTGAGCTGGATTCTGCTCCCAGAGCAGCTGGGGCTGTGACTGAGCTGTGCTGGATTCTGCTCCCAGGGCAGCTGGGGCTGTGTGGGCACAGAAGGGCCCTGGCCCTGCCCTGCCTCCCCTCTGCACTGCAGGCAGGGGGGCAGCAGGGAGAGCAGTGAGTGCTGAGGTGTCCATGGCACAGGAGAGCTGCCAGTGCCCAGGGGACCGTGGGGTGACACCTGGGCTGGCAGCACTGACGGGTACAGCAGGGCCTGCTCTGCCCTCTGCTGAGGGGCAGGGAGAGAGGGGCACACAGCCAGGGGCCTGTCAGCAGCAGGCAGCAGGCTCTCACAAGTGTGGCTGCTTTCATTGAAATATTCACAGGTTAATTTTGACCCTTGGGCCCCCTGGGTTTGAGGCATTCCCATTTGAGCAGTGTGGGCTCCGTGAGCAGCACAGGCACACAGGTGTGTCTGTAACACAGCTCTTTGGCATTGAAATACAAGCCCAAGAGGGATGGTTTGCACCCACAGGGAGCCTTCTCCTCTCTGACAATTAAAAACAAGTGGAAACAATTGGATTGCATTGTACCTCTTGTGGCACTGTACCACAACTGCCTCACTGCTGATGATTTCAGCAGACACAGCCAGTCCCTGCTAATTCCCAAGGACTGAAATCCCCATGTGCCACTCAGTTGTTCAAATCTTCTCTTTTTTCCACAAGCACAGTTACTAAGTACCAAATTTCCAAACTTCCATGCTGCAGCAAGCCCAGGAGCAGCATCACAAGCAGACACAGTGTGTTAAAGCATTGAGCACAACTCCAGGCAGAGCTGGCTCCATCATTCCAGAGGCTCTAGGTTCTCACAGCATAAAAGTACAGCTTATCAGACTTGCTCATGCTCTCTTTTATGTTTTTCCTCACGGATTCCTATAGCCTTGAGGTGAATTCTGGGGTTTTCTCTCTGAGACAGACTTCCCACAAGCTATAGGCAGCCTTGTGCTTCCCTGGGCTTTGGTTCTTCTGTCCTGGGTGCTGGTACTTCTGCTTATTCATTGATTCAGAATATGTTTTTCTCTTCAAACTCAGATCTAGACTCCTGAAATATTGTAGCAATAGACTCTGCTCCATGTGTGTGCCCAGCATTTGTATCCACAGTTGTTCATATGCCACATGTGTGTCCATTCTGCTGCTCCGGGACAAAATGCCCCAGTGAGAGATGGCAGTGCTGCTGTGGCTGCAGGGACAGAGGCAAACTGCCCTGTTCCCAAATTGCAGCACTGTAGTTTGGGATCACATCTGTCAACCAATGCACTCTACTGATGCTGTTTAGACAGGCAACTGCAAACATTTGCTTTTAGGTTAATTCAGTGGAAGAAATGCACTTTCAACATAGAACAGGGTTAAATGCATCTTCCAGCTCACCAGGGAGCTCTGCACCCAGCTCTTTCCTCACTCCAGCTCGTCCATATTGCTCTGGCACATGGCTCTCCTGCTCTGCTCTCAGCCTTCGGGCACAGGCCTGGTTCCTGTGCTCCTGCCCTCCACCTCTGCTTCCCTGGCATCCTGCTGCCACCCAGTCCCTGGTGTCACTGCACTTGGTGACAGCCACAGAGCCCCAGCTGAGTTCCCCCATGGCACTGCTCCACCCCCAGCCTCTGACTGCAGCATTTGTCACAGCCCAGTGCTCCTTGTCTCACTCAGGACAGGCAGCAGACACTGGAGTGGACAGAACTGGATGGAAGATGAGCCCAGCAGGCTTTACTCCCAGCACAAAGCAGCAGGGACACGCTCAAGGCAGGCTGCAGCAGCCTGGGCCAGCACGCCCTGGCCAGTGGGCAGCCTCCAGGAGAAACCTGTGCAGGACCCTGAGATGCCCACCATGGCCCCAGGGGCTTCCTGTAGTGCCCTGCCCGTGCCCTGGCAGTGAAGTGCAGCAGGAGGAGCTGCCCAGCCCAGCCCAGCCCAGCCGTGCCCGGGCCCTGCCCCGCTCGCTGTGCCCACAGCTTACACACTGAGGTATGCACCTGTGCTGCTTCCTGCAGACTCTGTGTAATTCTTCTGAACTGATTTCTCCCAAACAGAGCCTTACACCTGTGGAGCTTGTGGAATCCAGTTCCAGTTTTATAACAATCTCCTGGAGCACATGCAGTCCCATGCAGGTAAGCTGGGCACTTGGACTCGCTGCAAGCAGAGAATAAATTCTGTGCTGCTGCCTGGTGCTGACCCCAATGTGTGTCTGTAGGGCTCTCAGTGCTCCCCATTCCCACAGCCCCCTCATTTCACTGCAACAAACACAGTCATCCCTCAAAGGCTGGAGCAGAGGCTCAGGGTCTGTTGTACATTTTGCTCCTTTCCATAGGGACAGAGGGAGTGTGCCACACTAGCTCAGAGTCCATCACTGCTCATTGCCTTTATCCAGAGCCAGCAGAGAATCCTCACTGTGTAACCTCCTCCAGCAGGTTAAATCCCGCTCATGCCAAAGGGGAGGCTCTCATGGAGCAGGGCAGCAGAGCCTTTGCCCACACAAGTCCTGTCCTGTGCCTGTGTCTCCTGGAGTTCTGCAAAGGACTGAGATGTGTTCTCAGAAGAAGAATTTGCCATTTCAGCAGCTGTGTTCAGTTCCCTCTCAGCTACCTACAAATGAGAATTCTTAAGAGTCATTCCAGTGCTTTGTTTCTAAGTCACTGCTTTTGTTTCCTGTCTTGATACATAAGAGATGGTTTTAAAATTTCAAAGCCAAACCTGTTTCAAAGACAGCACTCAGCATATTCAAACATGTAGAAACAGAATTCATTTTATATTGGCAGATTTATTTTCTTTTTTTTTCCCTCTTGAATTCAATTGAACTAACATGGTTATAAGAACAATTAAATCCTTTGACAGACCTGTGTTCTCCAACAGACAGCTGCTCTGTTGAGATGTAGATGCAGGCCCTGAGGAAAGTGGCATGGGAGGACAAGAGGCTTGAGGAAAAGCATATTTTCCTTTCTGTAATAATGTTAATCAAAGTTCTTATCTTGCTCTTTATTTTAGTTTTAGTTCTAATTTTCATAGTGTCACTTGAGTTCTTCATCCATGAGGTTCCTCTATTCCATCTTAGTTCCTGCTGGCAAATCTTAGTGCAGGCTTTGTGTGTTGTTCAGCAGCTACTTTATTTATCATCTGTGTGATTTACACGAGGCTTTGTGAGCAGAAGGTGTGAGTTTGTGTTTCTGGTAGAGCACTGGGGTTCTGTGCAGTACTGGGACTCTGTGTTCCCTGAGGAGCAGTGGGCTCTGCTCAGGGCAGGGCTGCCCTCACTCCTGCCTGTGCCTCTGTCCTTGCTGTCCATGGTAGTTCTGCTGCCTCCACACTGTTCTGACCATGCTGTTCTTGCTCTGGGCTCTGGCACTGAGATGGAGCATGTGGAGTCACAGCTCTGGGTGACACCGAGCACAGGAGGGGACAGGGGCAGCTCACTGAGGGCTGAGCTGTTGCACATTTTAAGCTGGTGCTACCTGCAGCTTCCTCCTTGTCTCTTCTTTACAAGTGACCCATGGGGGTGGTGCTGAGGGCTCCCTGGCAGGGTGGGCAGGCCCTGGCACAGGGTGCCCAGAGCAGCTGTGGCTGCCCCTGGATCCCTGGCAGTGCCCAAGGCCAGGCTGGGCAGGGCTGGGAGCAGCCTGGGACAGTGGGAGGTGTCCCTGCCATGGCAGGGCTGGCACTGGATGGGCTTTGAGGTTCCTTCCACCCAAACCAGTCTGGGATCCTGTGGTTGTTCACCTGGGTTACTCTGGCCACAGAACAGGGTGGAGGGAGCAGTATCTGTGATAGGCTCCTGTCACATCACAGCTCTGAATGGGTAAATCCCCTCTGTCTAGCTCAGAATTCTCTTTGTAAACTCTGTTTTCTCCTTGCTCCCTGCTCTGTTTGCAAGTCCCCTCCTGTGCCTGGCTCCTCCTGCTGAAGTCTCACTGGTGCAGTGACAGGGAGGTGTCCGAGGTGTCCGTGTCTCCTTCAGCTCCTTCCTGCAGCGCCCCCAAGGCTGTGCCCGTGTCAGGCACTGTCCCCTCTGTGCCTCACAGTGCCTCTCGCTGTCCCCTCCCTGGCCTCGGGGGTGGTGCCTGGCAGCCCTGTGCTCACAGCTCTCCCCGTGTCCAGCTCTGGGATGAGGGCAGAGCCAAAGCAGAGGCAGGAGCCTGTGGGCAGCGTTGGTGGGTGCCCAGCTCTGGGTGAGCTGTGTCTGCAGACAGCACTGAGGGCACACAGGGCCTGCAGGTGCCCTGGCAGCACTTTGTGCCTTCAGGCTGACAGGGGCTGTAGTGAGGTGAGGGTCGGTCTCTTTTCCCAGGGAACAACTGAGAAGGGCAAGAGGAAATGGCCTCAGGTTGTTCCAGGGGAGGTTTAGACTGGAAGGGTTCTCAAGCAGCCTGAGGCCAGGGCAGGGGTGGGGTCACCATCCCTGGAGTGCTCAGAGAACACCTGGATGTGGCATCAGTGGTGAATGTGCTGCTGGGCTGGGCTGATGGTTGGACTGGATGATCTTAGAGGTCTTTTCCAGCCTAAACAAGTCTGGGATTCTGGGGTTTCCATATCCAAGAAGCAGCATTGCCCCAACATCTCTGAAGTGTGGGAGTGCAGGAGCCTTGCAGTGGTCAGCAGAGCTGGTGGCACAGGGTGCAGGGTCTGGGGACTCAGGCATGGCAGTGGTTTGTCCCTGCTCAGGGAATGTTTCATTTCTGGATGCAGAGAGGCCACTATGGGTCAAATGCTCCCTCAGTTCACATGTTCAGCAGCCCAGGTTGCTTTGTCCTGTCTAATGCAAAGGGCTGATCTCTTCCAGTGGCTGTGCTGCCTCCCCTGGGCCCTTCTCACGAGGGACAGAAGGCAGGGAACGTGCTGCTGGCCTCCAGAAGCAAAATCAGGCACATTCTGGCTCTTGAGTGATTCAGAGGGCTGAGCCCAGAGGCTGGAAGGTAATAAGGAGAGATTATAGCTTCATAAAGCAGCTACACAGTGAGGAGAAGCAATTAGAATGTAAATTGGGTGCTGAAAGGCAGAAATAGAACAGCAGAACACCAGGCAGAGGAATTTGTTCTGTAATTACACTGAACAATATACAGCTTTGACTCCCTTTAGAGTACTTTGTTCAGGTCGAGTGCTGCCATATAATGCCCTTCCTACAATCTAGGCCTGAAAAAACAAAAGGAGGACTAGGCTGAACCTGGATTAAAGGATTGGAGGCATGAAGAAAAATTAAGAACCATGATCTGTGTAGTTCACAGACTGCCTGATAAGGAAGATGAGGCTGAAATGTACAAATCTCATTAATGCCACTCTGAATGCCAGCAGATATTTGTATATAATAAATCCCCTATTATTAGGAAATAGATAAAAGAGTTATGGTGAGGAAATACAGAGGGTTTCTCCCCCTACCCATCCCTCACCAAGACAAGGAGGGCCTGAACCATGAGCAAAGTTAGCAGGCAAAGTTATCGAGCATTTTCCTTTGCCCACGCACAGATGTTTGGAGTTGAGGACAATGGTGACATTGGCTCAAGAGCAATTAGTGTGGCAGATGCTGGGGGAAAGGTGATGTGTCCCACGTGGTCACTGGTGCCCTCTGAGGCCCCTCGTGCTCTTCAATCTCTGCACACCTGCAAAGTTCAGCCTGTGGCTGCAGCTGGGCCTGGCAGCACTCCCTGGGTGCCCAGCCTGGCCAGGGAGCTCCCCGGGCACACACAGGCCCAGGCAGGGCCAGAGGCTGTCCTGGGCCATGTCCTGTCACTGGGGGACTGCCCAGCCTGTGCCAGTGCAGTGCCCACTGAGCAGCCTGTGCCAGGTGCTGGGCACTCTGCAGTGCCTGCAGTGAAGGGCAGAGCTGCTCACCTGGAGAGGAGCCCAGCCCTGGAGCTCCATCACAGCCCTGCTGCTGTCCCTGCTCCCCCAGGCTGCTGGCACACATGGAGGAGAGCAAGGGCAGCTCTGCCCTGTCCTGTGTGTCCTGCTGCCCCCAGAGCAGCCTGGCAGAGCTGTGGGTGCCTCAAGGCACTGCTCCAGCTCGTGTTTCTGTGCCCAGGGCACAGGGCAGGGTCACTGCACTCTGTGCTGCTGTCCCCAGGCTGCAGGGGCTGCCACCTGAGCTGGCAGTCTGCACTCCCTGTAAAATCACTGGAGACTCAGTGACTCCAGGTGAGTTCAGGTGGTTCTCACTCTAGGAGAGGATCCAGTTCTGCCTGGGTGAATGAGTGGCACCCCTGAGTGTAAAAGGAGCCCTAATGGGCCACCTCAAAGAGAGGTGTGTCTGACAGGTGTCCAGAATTAGTGTGATGAGTCCAGCTGTGATGAGCAAATGGCCTGTTCTCTTTTCCTTGGTTTTATTTCCATCCTTCTGCTCAGCCTGGTCATCAGTCTCTCCGTCTTCCTGCTTCCTCTTCCAGCCCATTTCACTGTGCACTGTTCCTTCACAGCCTGTTTCACAGCACCATTTCATACTGAAGCACACTAAGAACTAGAGAATTTCCTCTGGAGGGTGGGGAGAAATTCTTGGGGCACAGGAGAGGAAAACACTGATACAATACAGACTTGACTGATCTTGCTTGCATTTTCTTGTAAGATCCCATCAGACTGGCAGCCAGAATGTTTAGCCCAGTTACACACACAGAAGTGGGAGCACAAACACAAAGACTTTGGGGGCACTTGGTGTCTGCAGCCTCAGGGTGGGATGGTCTTTGGCCCACACTCCAGAGACTTTGGCTTTGTGTTTGCAGCAGGGAGAGCCCCAGAGGAGATGGGCCCTTGCCTCATGGGGAAGAAACCAGACCTGAAGTTTGCAGTGAGACCCTTGGATCCAGAAGAGCTGAGCACAGCTTGCAAACCAAAGTGCTTCCCAGAGAGAACAGGGCAGCCACCTGCAGTGCAGGAAGAGGCAGGGAGGGGACAGATGGGTCAGTGTCTGTTCCACCTCATTTTGGAATCAAATGAATGGCCCAAGTCAGGCTGAGCTTCCATTGCTCCTGGTCTGCAGCTTCAGCTCCTGAGGAGACATTCCCCAGGGTGTGCTGATGGCATCAACGTCCCTGGTGCACAGGAAGAGATGTGGCAGGATGTGGCACATTTCAGCCACGTTTTGGGGAGCGATAGGTTGTGAGTCCAGCCTGAGGGGGCTGTGTGAGCTCACTGAAAGCTGCCTAAAAGCCACAGAGAGTGTAGTGGGTTGTTGTCCCCTTAGTTAGAGGAGCCCTACATAAATGCTGAGCAGTTGAGTGGTTTCCTCTTCTTTGCGCTTTAAGCATTATTTTGTGCTTTTAACCCCTCTCTGTCTCTTGCCTCGCAGCTGACAATGAGAACAACATTGCCTCCAGCCAGCAGCCCAGGTCACCTCTCCCCGTGGTTGAAGAGAAGTGGAAGCCACAGCTCCAAAGAAATAACGCCAACAACAGTACGTAGCAGCTTCTCACTTTGTCCCTGTCCAACAGGAGCCTCAGGGGAGCAGCAGTGATGGACACTGCACAAAGCCCTTGCCCTCACCAAACTGTATTTGATTTCACCTTAAATCATGTCCTGCTTGGCAGAGCAGAGCACCCTTTCCCACTACAGGAGTGCAACAAAGAACCCTGGGGTGGTTGGAAAGGTTTGTGAGGAAGAAGCATTTGGTAGCTCCTGGAAGAAGGTAACTTCTGATCCAAGGTCAGACTTTCTGGCCTGGAGTTAAAAATTAATCCAGTCATCATGGTGTGACATAGGCACAGGTGCCCAGAGCAGCTGTGCTGCCCCTGCATCCCTGGCAGTGCCCAAGGCCAGGTTGGACAGGGCTTGGAGCACCCTGGGACAGTGGGAGGTGTCCCTGCCATGGCAGGGGTGGGAATGGATGGATTTTAATGCCCCTTCCAACCCAAACCAGTCTGGGAATCTGTGATTTGATGTCCATCTTTCCATCTGGGCTGAGTTGTGACCATCCCCACAGCAGGGACAGGATGCAGATCTCCTCCCTGCTGCTGTGACAGGAGCAGGGCCTGTCTCTGGAGGTTCCTCAGTCCAGAAACCCTGGGGGAACAAACCCAAGGTTGGAGATGTCTCTTCCATCATCTGGGCATGTCCCTCCTCTCTGGGGGCTCTGACAATTGTTCTGTGCCTTGTGCTCTGTCCTGCCGCGGTGTTGCTGACCTGGCCCTTTCTGTGCCCGCTGTGTTTCCCTGCAGCGCCGGCGAGCGGCTCTCTGGGGAACAGCGCCATCCCGGAGAAGGAGCGGCAGAACATCGCCGAGCGCCTGCTGCGGGTCATGTGCACCGACCTGGGCGCGCTCAGCGTGCTCAGCGGCAAGGAGTTCATCAAGCTGGCGCAGACGCTGGTGGACAGCGGGGCTCGCTACGGTGCCTTCTCCGTCACCGAGATCCTGGGCAACTTCAACACCCTGGCTCTGAAGCACCTGCCTCGGATGTACAACCAGGTGAAGGTGAAAGTCACCTGCGCCCTGGGCAGCAACGCCTGCCTCGGCATCGGGGTCACCTGCCACTCGCAGAGCGTCGGCCCCGACTCCTGCTACATCCTCACCGCCTACCAGGTGGAGGGCAACCACATCAAGAGCTACGTCCTGGGCATTAAGGGCGTGGACCTTCGAGACAACGGTGATTTCATCCACCACTGGGTGCAGAACGTGCTGTCGGAGTTTGTGATGTCGGAGATCAGGACGGTGTACGTGACCGACTGCAAGGTCAACTCCTCGGCGTTCTCCAAGGCGGGCATGTGCCTGCGCTGCTCGGCCTGTGCCTTGAACTCGGTGGTGCAGAGCGTGCTCAACAAGAGAACGCTGCAGGCTCGCAACATGCACGAGGTGATCGAGCTCCTGAATGTCTGTGAAGACCTGGCGGGGTCCACGGGCCTCTCAAAGGAGACCTTTGGCTCCCTGGAAGAGACCTCCCCGCCGCCCTGCTGGAACTCGGTCACCGACTCCCTGCTGCTCGTCCACGAGCGCTACGAGCAGATCTGCGAGTTCTACAGCAGGGCCAAGAAGATGAACCTCATCCAAAACCTGAACAAACACCTGCTCAGCAACCTGGCAGCCATCCTGGCGCCGGTGAAACAGGCTGTGATCGAGCTGAGCAACGAGAGCCGGCCCACGCTGCAGCTGGTGCTGCCCACCTACGTCAAACTGGAGAAACTGTTCACTTCCAAAGCCAACGATGCTGGCGTGGTCAGCAAACTCTGTCACCTCTTCTTGGAGGCGCTGAAGGAGAACTTCAAAGTTCACTCGGCACACAAGGTAGCCATGATCTTGGACCCTCAGCAGAAGCTGCGGCCCGTCCCGCCCTACCAGCACGAAGAGATCATTGGCAAGGTCTGCGAGCTCATCAATGAGGTGAAAGAGTCCTGGGCAGAAGAAGCAGAATTTGAACCTTCAACCAAGAAGCCTCGTGCAGCAGGGGAGGCCACAGCAGCTCAGGAAGAAGATTGGTTTGGGAAAAGTGAAGTCTATGATTATTTGCAAGAACCTCTCTTCCAGGCCACCCCTGACCTGTTTCAGTACTGGTCGTGTGTTACCCAAAAGCATACAAAACTAGCCAAGCTGGCCTTTTGGCTCTTAGCAGTGCCTGCTGTGGGTGCCAGGAGCGAATGTGTAAATATGTGTGAGCAGGCACTCTTGATCAAAAGGAGGCGGCTACTCAGTCCAGAAGACATGAACAAACTCATGTTTTTGAAGTCCAACATGCTTTAAGACTTTAATTAACAAAACTTTAAAACACTGTTCCAAACAAAGAAAAAGAAATTTAAGTTCTAAACACTGTGGACCTCATTATGAATGCCCCTGGAAACCAAGTGCTTTTTTATATATATATAAAAATATAAATATATATAAAATTAAGTTTGAAAGGAAAGCTGAGCACAGGAGAGAGACAGCCCTCTGCCAGGAATGTGCTGCTTTCCATAGATAGTGTGTGGACTTGACAGACTTTCTAATGTTTTCAAGTGGGCAGACGAATGGGAGGCTGATGTTCTAAAGTCTTCAGGCAGCTGAGATCTAAAGTGACTTGAAGTTTCTTTTGTTTCTCCTCCACCCCACCTTTCCTCTTGTCCCCTGGGCCATCTTGCCATGGATAATCAGACTCCATTGACCAGACCAGTTCTGCACTGGACTTTGCTCCTTTGAATAACTGTACACCTTGAGGGCACTTGGCTACAGCCTTCTTGGCATGGTGCGTGAATCAGGGCAGCTGTGTTCCACCAACACCGGCATCTTTAGAAATCAGGAAGGGAGGCTTTAAGGTTTCTGACTCTTGATTTTATTTTTAACCTTTCCATATCCTTTTTTTTTCCAAAAAACAAAAGTTACTCCTCTGTCTCTACTCCCAGTTTTGAGTTTAACATGGCAGCAAGTGATTATAAGTTTGATTTCAAACTAAGAGAAATGGTTCATGGCAGAAACTGTCAGAAGTTGTTACGTTTCTTGGCTTTATATTTTTTTACAGCAGAACTTCTTTTCTGAACTCCTGGTGTTAATTATCTTTTCTGTGAATTTTGTACATCAAGTGTTCTCAGACTTGTTCTAGAGTAGTCCATTTGCAATTAAATGATGTTCTTATGGGAACCTCAGCAGTTGTTTATGTGGCAAAGCCTAGAAACCAAGAAAAGCAAATGGTGACAGCACAGGTGGCTGTGGGCCACCAGTGAGCTTGCCAGGTCTGCCAGAGAACCCTTGTACCTAAAGATTTTTGTTTAGAGGTGTCTCAGTGACACACAAACCACCCTTCCCAAGGCCAAGGACAAACCAAGGTGTATGATTTTTCAGGGGAACAAAGCTCACCAGTTTTGTCAAACTGGGGTTTGAAGGAAGCTTAGAGAAGTGCATGGGCTCAAAGATCCTTCTGAATGTAAGTGCTCCTGATTGAGTGCAAAGAATATCTTCCCCTTTTTGTTTGGAATGGTTTCCTCTAGTGGCACGAATGTCTTTTTGATACCTACAGTGCATTACACTACTTGTTCTGTTGCTGACCTGTTCTGGCCAGGAAGGCCACGGGCCCCGAAACGTTCACACGTAACTGGCTCACCCCAAATGCAATTAGAGATCCCCATAACCCCAAACCATCTGGTCACTCTGCTGTCCCCAAGGCCAGAGCTCCTGCAGGCACAGCTCCTGGGCTGCTGGACAGGCTCTGCCAGCTTTGGTGCCTCTTGGGCAATTCCCAACCTGTGGTGCCAAACTGTGCGTTTTTCACTGCTGGGACTTGTCTCCTGGAGGAAAACTGAAGCAAATTCTTTTTTCAGCAGTCTCTTGGGCTTCCAGGAGCTCTGGAGCTGCGGTCCCAGTGGTGTGGGAGGGTCAGGAGGAGGGACTGGCCCTGCTGAGAGCAGGCTGGAGCCCTTCAGCAGCACGGGGAGTTTGCTGCTGGCTGGCAATGCAGGGGGAAACTGGAGACCCTCTCTGCAGTGCTGCTGTTGAGCAGATGTTAAACCAGGATCCCACCTGCCCAGCTCTGGCTGTAAGAGAAGTTGCAAGTTGCAAGACGTGAGAAATAGCAAACCCAATCTCTCAGGCTTTGTGTGCAGATGCCTTGAACCTCACAGGCACTCCCTGACACTGCACTGCCACAGGACTCAGGGGCACAGTTTGCACACTGGACCCTTCCCCACGCCAGGCTCACGAGGACAGACCTTGGCACCAGCTGTCTTGCCCTTTCCAGCCCTTTCAGCCTTCCATTGCCTTGAGGCTGGTGTTTGGGTTGACCTCTCAGCACTGTTACTGCCATCAGACCAAAACCATTGTCTCCTAAAATGTTAAGTTTTTGCCTAAAGCACACGGCCTGCCACATGAACAGGAGCTGCCAAGGCAGAGGCTCCTGGACTCCTGATTTCCCTGTCAGTGGCTGATGGAGGGGTTGCTGTAGGGCCAGCTTTCCTTCTTGCTGCTTTTGTTTTCTCCTGTACCAATCCTGCATGCCCAGCCAGCAGTGGTAGCACATCAGTTTGCAGGGCAGGAGAAACCTGTGGCAGACAGAAATGAACCCTGAGTGAGTGAGATGTGTGCCAGGCCCACTGGTACCTGACAGCAGGAAAACTTGGCTGGTGCATGTCCCCAGGCAAGATTAGCTGTGGGCACAGAAGGTACCACACAGCTCAGCTGATGGCACAGGGATCAGGATTGGCAGCTCCTTCTCCTAATGGCACGTTACACCTTTTTGTGTGGCTCACCTGAGACCCTGAGAGCTCTTTGGTGCTCAGGGGAACATGCAGAGCCCTTGGATTCCTTTGGAAAGACAGCTCCAGCTCCCAGCCCTCCTTTACTAAGGGACATGTAGATGATTTCTGTGGAATTTGTGAACTCGGGCTCACGTTGTCTGGTGAGAAGTGGGCAGAGCTAGCACAGCTGTAAATCCCTGGAGCTGAGTTGGGCAAAGTGCAGGGATTTGTGCCCAGCAGTGGTGCAGACTGAGGGCCTGCATGCAGGAAGGCCACAGCCACCCCTACCTCCCATCCCACCTCCCCTTTCCCTTCTCACACTGTGGGTTTGGCACCAGAGCTGGCGTTTTCTGGTGGTGCTGACCAAAGAGAGGGATGGACTGGCCCTCTCCCCCATCCCAAAAACTGCCCCTCTGAGGCAACTTCACTTGGAGTTGCACTAATGATGGGTGTTAAGCAGTGATGTCAGGCAGATGAGATTCTCCCAAAGACTTAAAAACTCAACAGCTGCAAAAGCAAGAGAAAACCTAAGGGCCTAAAGTGGAGCCTTCTCAGAGGTGGTGAGGAGAGGGGCTGCTTGGCCCCTTCTCCAGAGACTCAGTGCAGGAAGGTGCAGCTTTTCCTGACTTGCACATGGCTGCAGGGTGCCCAGCTCAGAGGAGCTGCTTGTGCTGGGCCTGCTCCAGGCTCTCTCTGGGTCACTTGGGCCTCAGTAAAAGCAGAGGAGCACATCTGGAGCACATGCAATTACCTTAAATGCCAAGCTTTTGCTCTTCTTCCTTCTTCTAGGCTTGAATTCACATTTTGAGGAGCAAAGGTGCTTTACCAATGTCCGAAATTTGGAAGTTCTCAGTTCCTGCTCTGTGGTGCCCCAGAGGTGAGGAGCAGCCAGGGTGTTGTAGGGAGCTCTGCTGGTCCTGGGCTGGGAGACTGCTCAGGAGAGGCTCTGAGTTTGGCCAGGGCTGTTGTGAGGTTCTGCTCCCTTTGAGCTGGGAGGAGAGGTCCTCAGAACTGGGATCATCCTCTGGTTGGTCATGTTGAGAACTTGCCTTCTGCTTGTTGGTTGTCTTTAATCTCCCTTGTGAAAAGTGTCAGGGTGCAGGAATGGTGTGTGGCCTCCAGGCATCCACCTGTTCCTGCTGCTGACTGTGCCTGACCTTGCAGACTCTTCCTGGCTTCACAGTTTGCTTTGGGATCATTCTGACCTTCAGGTGGGGAACAAGCACCACCAGGTGAGCCCCAAGAGGGAAGGGCCTGTCTGAACATCCTTGTTAGCGAAGAGGGTGGGACAGAGGCAGAGCTCTTGAGGAGGTTGTTCTGTGTGGAGCAGCAGCCAGGAGGTCAGGAAGGAGCTCTCCTGCCTCTCAGTAGGCAGTGGTTGTGTTTGGCCTGCAGGATGGGCTTGCTGTCCTGCACCTGGGTTGAGTTGAGATGGAGGTGAACTTCCCTTTCTGCCCAAGCTCTCTGTCTGTGCTGAGGAAACTGCTGTGGGTGGGTTTGAACTGGTGCAATCTGTAAAACTTTCTGTGACAGCTGACTGTGGGCTCAGGTTTTGTCTAACTCAGTTGTTCCTTCATTGCTGGTTAAGCCAGTTTAACTTGAGCTGGACTGGTTTAAGTGTCCAAACCACCTGCACTGGTTTATCTGTGCTTGCTGGGCAGACAGGATGTCCAGCAGCAGCTCAGGGAGTCATGACCTTTATGTGACTTTTGCAAATGAATTTGCAGCAGATGCTCTCAGAACCTGGCAATGACTGAAAATAGAGGGGAGACACTTCTGGAAATGACTTGAGCTCTAAATGGTGGCATTGGAGTGTCCAGTGAGATGGCTCAGGTGGGTTGGGTGGTTTTTCTCCAACTGTCTGCAATAACCCAGAAGGTTTAGCATGGGAAGGAATTACCAAATATGTTTGTATTGGTGGCTGAGTCTGCTCAGAGGAACCAGTTCCACTCTGGCCATGGTGAGCACAGGACAGGGGACTGGAACCTCCTGCTGCTCCCACAGTGCCCTGGGCATTTCCAGGCAGCACCATGTTACTGGTGAATCAAAATGCATTAAAAGAGCAGCCAGGAAGGTGCTCCAAGGCTGGGAGTGCTGCTCTGTGCTGAGGAGAGGCTTGGATTGCTGATGGCACCTCTTGGCTGAGGGAGAGGCAGGGGTCCTGTGAGTATTCACACAGGGAGGGACAAGCTGTTCCCTGTGGAGTAATTAGGAGTAATGGGAAAATAAAAAGATACTGAAGGCAGATTCTGGGAAATCTCTTCAGGGAGGAGAGCTCTGTTCCTCTGGGAGGGGTCTGTCAGGGGAAGGGGTTTTGAGCCCTGTTGCTGAGAGGCTGCAGAGTGGAGCTCGCTCTGTAAACACTTGGCTGGACCTTGCCAAGAGAAAAGGAGCTGGGTGTAGGGGTGGGAAGTGCCAGGTTCCTGCCCAGAGCCCTCCTGGAGGGTTCACAGAGCCTTTTCCTCCCCATCCTCCCACTCATCACCAGCAGCAAGGCCTTGCCAGCTCTCAGTGCCTCCCTCAGCCAGTTCCTGCAGGGAGGGAGGCGGCAGAGGGGAAGCTGCCAGTGGAGGAGCAAATGTCCTGTGGGATCAGTGTGGGGAGGGTGTTCAGTGTCTGCTGCTCCTGCTGAGCTTCCTCTGCTGCTCCATGGCCTGGGATCCCCTGGGAATGCCCAGAGCCTCCAGCTGAGCCCCGTGCCCATGTCAGACCTGATGCTGTCGCTCTGTAGCAATAAGAACTCCCTGTGTGTGGGACCTGTCCCCTCACTGCTCTGTCACCTCCTGGCGCTTCTGGAAGTGTCCCTGAGCAAACCCTGAGGCCAGCTGAGCTCCTGGGACAGTCTGCTTATGCTAGGCCAGAAATGGTGAACCAATGACAGTGGGTTGCCCTGAAATTTAATTGTATCTATTGAATGTTTGTGGGATTTCTGTTTAATTTCAGGTTTAGTTTGGCTGCTTAGTTGAGGTTTTTTCCTGTTCTGAGTCCTTTGTAACTCGACAGGAGAGTTTTGCTCACACAGACAACGGTGTATCCATAGATCCTGAGGGGTTCTTTATCCATAGGCAGCTGAGTTGGGATTTTTGGCTCCTGAAACAAGGAATGATGACTGGCAGGATTTTATGTAGCATCCCTGACAGTGGGACCCAGATGAGCAACTCAGGCTTAATGATGGGAATATTGTAGGAATATTGTTGATGACACGTCCAGCCCTTGCTTTTTACAACCAAAGCTCCTTAAAAAGGCACTTCCAGCCTCACTGGCCTCAAATCCTTGTTCTCACCTCCCAGGGGTGGCAGTCCCTGCAGTGTCTGTGGATAGGCTGGGATTGTTTCTTCAGTGGGCTGGGGGTGTGGGAGAAGGGATAACTTTTCCCCTTGCTGTGTAGAAGGACCTTCCCCCTCAAGGAAGGAGATGTGTTCTGGAAGGAGCAGCAGATTTAGGAGCTGTTTTCCATGGTCCCTTGAAGCTTGCTGGTACTTTAATACTCCTTTTTGTGAATTGTTTGAAGGAAAGCTGGTAGTGGATGACCTGCCCAGCAGTGGCAGGCGGCAGCCCAGGCTGTCGGTGGGGGGACACTCTGCCCAGGCCGTGAGGACTGTGGTCCACGCCGTAGCCAGACAGTGTCATGGTGACAGCCAACCATCAGGAGATCCTTGTTTGCAGCCAGTCTGAAAAGAGAAGCTGTTCCTCACTCGTGAGTTCCATTTCCCAAACCTCCTCCTGGGAGCTGAACTCGTTGCATCAAGCAAAGGATTTAATGTTCTCCTGCCCCTCCTGGCCCTCCCTGCCCTCAGTAACTCGTGTGCATTTCCTTCCTTTCTGTAGATGCAGATGTTCTAGGCAATACCACAGAGCACCCGCGCTGCGAGTGCGACCATGTCATCTTAAAAAATACAAAAAAAAATATACAAAAAATATACAAAAAATATCTTTTTTAGGCCAGAGTTTTCTACAGGTATTAATGAATATTTTTCTTAATCCTTATAAGTTTTATGTGTTTAATATTTCTTAATACCGGTAGCATTAATTTATACTTTTGTAGCAACACAATATTTTTATAAACCGCCACCGCTGGCTTTGTCTTCATAACGGGAAACGTGCGGGCAGCTGGCCCCGCGCTGTACCATGTACTGTATTTAAAAGGTTATCTAATGTCACACTTGCTGTGTTAATAAACAAAACAAAACCTGTTTGAAGTCTCATGTATTGTTGGTGTGGATCAAATGACTCACTAGAGAGCAATATTGCACGGGGTTGAGTTGCTGATTTTCATTGTGATATGCGAACGCTTGAGGCCAACTCAAGTTCTGAGGTTTTTTTTTTTTCTTTTTAGGATTTTGTTTTGTTTTTGTTTTGTTTTGGGTTTTTTTTTCAGCTAAATAAATTCAGTGCTGTTTGAAACTTAGACTGACGTCAAATGAAAAGGATTATTAAAGAAAAAAAATATCAAGGTGTTTAAATGTTGCTGTTTTTACAAGTCTGTTGCTGTCTGAATGGAAATATTCCACGAGAGGAGGAATAGTTCCACTTAGCTTCCAAAGGGGCCGAGCTCCAGGCCAGAGTTCGGTTATTTGGAAATACCTTAGAGACATGTTTCTGCAACATTCTTTTCAGAATTGATGCCAAGGCAGAAGACAAACTGTAACTGTAAGAAAGCATCCGTTGCTTGAGGATTTTCATGTCAGTGTTGTATTTATGGTTTTACAATAAAACAACCTTTAGGGAAAAAAAAAGTGTCTGGGCTTTTCTGTGTTTCCTGTATCTCAGCCTTGTGACTGGGACATCCCCAGTGCCTTTGTGAGGGGGGGAAACATCCATGGAAGTGACCTGATCCCAGCAGGGGTGTCTGATGGATCCCACAGAATCATGGAATGGTTTGGGTTGGAGGGGACATCCAGTGCCACTCCTGCCACTGTCCCAGGCTGCTCCCAGCCCTGTCCAGCCTGGCCTTGGGCACTGCCAGGGATCCAGGGGCAGCCACAGCCTCCCAGGGAACAATTCCTAATTCCCAATATCCCATCCATCCCTGCCCTCAACCATATGAACTGGGCAGCAGGACAGCTCCACATCCCACATCCTTGGGGCACTCAGATCCCCCCAGAGCATTTCCTAGAGCATCCTGTGCCCACACTCAGTTGCCAGGGCTATGAACTGCTCCTGTCTCTGTTTTTGTGCGGCACAGAGGCCCCCAGCTGTCCCTTGGGGTTGGGGTTCCCCCACCAGGAGGTGCAGCCCAGCTCAGGGTGTTTGTGCCAGCAGCCTCAATGCCAGCACCAGGTTCTGCTCAGGGATCCCACCTGTGCCAGCAGCTCCAGCTGGGATTGGTTTCTCCTGGGGGAAGGGGCTTTGGGGGCTGGGTGGGCACTGGGCTCCTCCCAGGACCAGCCCTTGGCAGTGCCCATGGTGAGGGCCCAAAGGGGCACCAGGGACTGGTGTCACAGGGATGTGCTGCTGAGGGGACACTGACAGCTGGGACTGGGACCTGCTGGTGCTCTCTGGAGCTCCAACCCACCTCCAAACCAACCAGAGACCACCAGGAATTGTCCCAAGGGAAACAAGCACAGAGACCAGGATGAGGCCAGGCCTCACACTGGAAAATCCCATTTTCCCACACCCTCCATGTGTCCTTTTCTTTGGCCTGCTTTGATGTCCTTTGGAGTTTTCTAACCTTGCACCCACCCTTCACTCACAAGTAAAAAAAAAAAAAAATCAGAAAAACTTTGCTGGAGAATTAGTGAATTTGTAGTGAATTTGTGCCTTGGGAAAAAGCAAAAGCCAAAGACATGGAATGACAATGGGTCTGGCCATTGGATAAATTCTTGTCTAGTGGTAAAATGTGAAGATAAACCAAAATAAGAAACAGAGCTATCAGTATCTGATGGTGAGAATGGCTGAGACTTTGCTGGGGATTTGCTGTAGCAGAGGTTTCGGTGAACAGATCAGATGCCCTCAGGTGCTACTAGATAAGAGTTGGGATTTGTTTGAAGATCTAAATGTGTAAAGTGGATAATTTAAAGCCAACAGGCCCAGAAGATGGGATCCCTGGCATGCCAGCAGCTCCCAGCACTCAACTGTTCCTTTTGCTGGAGCCATTTAAAAGGATAAATAAGATTGCTAATGGGAGTGGAAGAGGCTTAAGCTAATCCTGCTGTGTTTCCTGATTCCCTGATTTCTACCCTAACAGGAGAAAACTCCTTTAGCTTTAGCAATAAAGGAACTGGTAGCTCTGAGTTCAGGCTCTGCTCGAGGTACCCAGAGTTTTCTCTGATGGAAGTTTGCTCATCCCGAGGTGCTGTGTGGGACCAGGGTGGGAAGCAGCAGCGAGCAGCAGCCCGGGTGTGTTTGTGGCTCTGGGCTTGGGGTGGCCCCTGTGCCCCTGGAGTTTGGGTGAGCAGCGCCCCCCGAGCCACCCCCACCAGGGAACAGCTCTGCCCTGGAGCTGCCTCTGCTCTTTCTCCATCACCATCTCTGCCAAGGAAGGCGCTGGGGGCTCAGGGGGCCTCGCTGCTCCCGGGATGGGCAGGGCAGGCTCAGCCAGGAGTCAGATCCCTGGGCAAGCTCATGGAGATTTTCATGAGGGGCAGTGTAAGAGCCTGAATGAGAGATGCAGGACTCCAGGCAGCTCTCCAAAATGCAGTTTATTGTATACAAAATGCAGTTTATTCCATCCAAGAGGTTACAGCAGTCCAGGGTCCTGGGTGACAGAGCTGTGCCCACAGCTGTCAGCTCCAGCTGCCGGCAGGCCTGGAGACCCTTTGGTTTTGGTTACAATGCATTATAGACTTTTCTTTGCTGAGCATCTGAATACAGTAGAACCAATCTATACCTTAACTATTACCTATAGTCTATCATAACTACTGTAATTACCATATTCATGTTACTGTTCTCCAATCACTCAAAGTCAGTACATTACAGTTTAAGCTAGAAGTTGTTTTTCAGTTTTCTTGCAGTGGAAAATTCTGAGAACTTTTTTCTACTTGCTACATCAGCAGGCTTGTTTCCCTGTGCTTTCTGCTTGGTAAAAACATCTTCTTGTTTGAGGTGGATTTATCCTTTGCTCTAAGCCGTAAAAACCCCTGCTAACTAACATACCCCTTGCCTCCTTGGTTCTTTTCTTCTATATCAATATTTCTTGTCATTTCTATTCCTTCTTCAGATTCTACATTTAAAAATCTTTCTGCCAAGCATACATATCTGTGAGACTTTCTTGTCAAACTTTCATCCTTCCCAACCAGGCAGGGCTGAGGTCCTGAGGGAATCAATCTGCAGCTCAGAGCCCGGATTTGGAGAGGGGATGCAGGGTCAGACAGAGCCCAGCAGCTCCGTGGGGATGGGGCAGGGGAGCTGCAGCTGGGCGGGCAGGCAGAGCCCAGGGCAGCCAGGGGAGCAGCATCACTCAGGACAGGGCTGAGGGCCAGAGCTGAGCTGGGGCTGCAGGAGGGGGGAATGCCCCAGGTGAGGCTGGGCAGGGCCAGAGCTCTGGGTCCCTGAGAGGCTGAGCTGTGAGCTGGGCAATGCTCCTGCTGCAAGCTCCTGCTCCCCGTCAAGTTCCTCCCCTGGCTCCTCAGGAAGGAGAGCACGGACCAGTTCCAGGATCCCTTCTCATGGCAAGAACACCCCACAAAACAGCGAAGAAGAACAAACAGGGAATGAGAATCATTTTAAAGGACATTTAATAGTGAAATATTGACAGAACAGACTGGTGTGAAGTGGTTTGCACTGGAAAATAAACATGAAATAAAAATTACTAAACCATCAATCTCCCAGATTCTCACAAGTCCTCTGCACACTTCTAGAGCTGCATCTCCTGTGCTTTTGTGTCTTCTAATAATTCTGTTCCTCCCTCTCCCCCGCTGGGATGCAGTCAGGCAGGTGCTGCCTCTGCACTTGGATTTAGGGTTTTTTTGTCTGGGAATTTTGCAGCCAGAAGTGCCTGCTCAGCACCAAGCACAGACAAATCTCCCAAGGACCTCCAGCATCCCCCACTTCCAAACCTGCTGGAGCCTCCCATTGCTCTCCTGGAGGAGCCCCTGCCCGTGGCTGCCCCTGCTCCCCCAGGGCCGGGGCCAAGCTCCCTCCTGTCTGGTGCCACAAACAGGTCCCAGATTCATTTCCAGAGAGGTGATGGAGGCAGCAGTTGTTCACTCTCCGTGGCACATTTGTCAGCCTGGGATGTGGCTATGAAGATGAACAGCCAAATAACTGCACATTTCCCCTGGGGTGATCGATGAGCTGAAAGCTCCTGAGGCTGAGTGCTGCAGCTCTAGGAAAGCTGGTTTTAAATTGCACGGGTTGTAAGTCACAGCAAATGAACAGATCCTTTTTAAGTACCCAGAACATCTGTTCTCCTCGAGGAGAGAAAATCTGTGTTGGAGGAACAAGTGCTGTGTTCACACAGGGGTGCTCCTGGGTCAGAGCTGTGCCAGCAGCACTGGGGACACTGCTGGGACTGGGTGAACTGGGGGGAAACGGCTCTGAATGAGTTAAATGGGGGAAATGGCTCTGAATGAGTTAACTGGGGGAAATGGGTCTGAATGAGTTAATTAGGGGAAATGGCCCTGAATGAGTTAACTGGGGGAAAAGGTTCTGAATGACTTAATTAGGGGAAATGGCCCTGAATGGTTGAACTGGGGGAATGGCTCTGAATGAGTTAATTAGGGGAAATGGCTCTGAACGAGTTAATTAGGGGAAATAGCCCTGAATGGGTTAAGTGGGGGAAATGTCCCTGAGCTGTGCTGCAGGAGAGCACCCAGGCATGGATGGTGGATGTCGGATGTGCTCCAGCAGAAGGAAGCCCCCAGGTTGCTCACTGAGAGCTCTGTTTGCCCAAGGGACACTCAAACACCCCTCCTGGTGCTCTGGCACTGCTGGGCACTGCCCACATGAGGAGGGACCCCCCATGCAGTGGTACCAGAGCAGAGCAGCCCATTCACCCCCAGATGGCCAAGGGCAGGGGAACCCGTGAAAAGAGGCAGCTCCAAGGGTGGCACTGGCACCAAGGGTCACCTCATCTTCAAGAGTCAGCCCATCCTATGTAGCCATGATATTTTCTGTAAAATCCTTTCCTTAGGATTTTTTCTCCTGAGAAGCTGGGAGGCCTCAGGAACAAAATGCAAACATTGATTATCTGCTGCTGTGGAATGCAACAGGTGCATCTGGGATTGGTCTCATGTGGTTGTTTCTAATTAATGGCCAATCACAGTCAGCTGTCTGGACTATCTCAGTCACAAACCTTTGTTATAATTCCTTTTCTATTCTTAGCTAGCCTTCTGATGAAATCCTTTCTTCTTTTAGTATAGTTTTAATATAATATATATCATAAAATAATAAATCAAGCCTTCTGAAACATGGAGTCAACATTCTCGTCTCTTCCCTCATCCTAAGACCACTGCAAACACCACTACAATCCTGAACCATCCTTGTGGGAGAGATCCCTCTGGCACAAACACATGGTGGCACTTTTCCAGCTTTCAGAGTGCTGAAGGACAACAGCAGCTACAAAGGGCACAGCAGAGTTTGTTCCAATCGGATTTATTTCAATCAGGTGTTTTGCATGAGTTTTGTGTGGCTTGGTTGCCCTGCTGCCTCTTTAACCTTCAAACAGCTGAACGCTGCTGCATCGATGGATCCTCCTCCATGTTCAATGAGCTAAAAGGAGCTGCTTTTAGTTCTAGATGCGAGGGCAAGATCAAGTCATTCTCTGTTGTAACATTGTAGGATCGTGTGCTGCTCATTCTTTCCAGAGAAATTAATTTTGGCATTTACACTTACCCAGTATCAGAAAATGCATCTCCTGCAGGATTGGAAGGCTGTTGCCTTCGTCACTTTTTCTTTCCTAATGTGGAAACAGCACCAAGGAGAGCGATTCGCTCCTGCCCAGCCTCAGCTGCTGTGTGGGAGGTGGGAGTGGGGGAAGCGAAGTTTCTCCTTCAGTCAATGAAGAGCCGAGGGGGCAGGAGGAGCCCATCCCCGGTGACAGAGCCTGGGCCTCGGGTGGGATGGCTCTCATTGGATCTCAGAGGGCTCCCTGTGCGCCCGCACCCACAGGGAGGGTCTGAGTCCCTCAGGTGGGAGCAAACCTTTAAAGCCATCGGGTCCGAGCAGCACCGCCCGGGCACCGCTGCCCCCTGTGCCCAGTGCTGCATCCACCTGGCTTTGAAATTCCTCGGGGGATAGGGACCCCCTGCCCCGGGCAGCTGTGCCAGGCCATGGCCACCCTCCCAATAAAGAAATTTTCCCCAGTGTCCACCCTGAACCTCCCCTGGCCGTTCCCTCTGCTCCTGTCCCTGTTCCTGAGGGCAGAGCCCGACACCCCCGGCTGTCCCCTCCTGTCAGGAGCTGTGCAGAGCCACAAGGCCCCCCTGAGCCTCCTTTGCTCCAGCCTGAGCCCCTTCCCAGCTCCCTCAGCCCCTCCTGGGGCTCCAGCCCCTCCCCAGCCCCCTCCAGCCCCTCTCTGGGCTCTGGGTTCCTGCAAAGGGTGCTGGACGTGCTGCCCATCCCAGCTGCCCCCAGATCCCTCTCCAACAAAGAGCATAGGGGGCTTTGAAATCACCCTGAGCCCTTTGGGTGGGGGGGACTAGGGCAGGTGGCTGCAGTTTTGACTTTTTAATACCTCTGGATAGCAAGAACTCAGAATTCAGCCATTTCAGATGAAATCCCAAATCTTGGCAAGTGCTTGCGTATGTCCAGAATATTCTCTCTCATTTTCTGGTGAATGACATCATTGCTCAGTACTTGAACCAAAATTCCATTTGAATGCAGCTCCTGACTATGGGGGGAAAATACAGTAATTTTTTTTTTAATAACACAGAGAGAGAAAAAGAAATTGCAGTTTGGTGAGATCTCTACATTGTTTTTCTTACCCATAAAGATGGAATGGTTTTTTCACTTTGGGAGAAACAGATTGTTCAGTACTAAGACTGATCTGTGCTGCCACTCAATGAATGTTTCATTGCTGTCCATCGATCCAAATCCACTGGAGTTGAACTTCCCAGGACAATCGCTAAGAAACACAAGCCAAAACAAAACTCAGGGTAAATGGGTTGGTGATTTAAGCTCATTAGTGCAGGCAGATCAAGTAATTAATTGCTCCATGTGAACTTTAGGGTGCTCTCCTACACAGTAATGCAAACCCTCTCTAAACAGCGAGGAGGTGTGAGGAGCTTTCCTGAATTACAACCAGAAGTTCCCTTTCAGCCTTAAAAGGACAATAAAATTCCCACTGAGAACCTGCTCTGCTCATGAGGCACATTTCAGCACTGATGTGCTGTCAGCTGTCTCTGCAGAGCTCCTCGGGATCCACCCCGAGGGATGTAGGGGATGGCTCAGAGTGAAAAATCTGCTTTGTGACCCTGCCTGGGAGTGCAGGGATGTGGGACTGCCAGAGCTGAGAGGGGTTAACACAACAGGGGCTCACTGGGAATGTTCTCTCCTTTTAAGGCTTGAAGGGAACTTTTGGTTGGGATTCAGAAAAGCTCCTCACATACACCCACTGTTTAGATAACTGCAGTCCCAGTCAACATCTGACCCAGAAAAGGGCACTGGAACCCTGGGTTCCAGCTCCTGTGGAACACTGGGACCGGGAAACCCAGGATGAAAATCCGGGCTCTGCATGAAACAGGGGAGGGGGCAAGGGGAGATTATTACAGGACAACTTTCCCTTAGTCACTTTTAATGGGGACACACAGGGCCCTCCTCTGCCTGCGTCTGTCCTCCGTGGATCTGGGAACGTTCACCTTTCCCAGTTCATGGAACGCTGCTGCATTTCCCATCCCCTCCTCGGAGCTGCCCGGCAAGGTGGAGCTGACCCGGGTCAGGGCAAGATGGTCCAGCTGGGAGCGAAGCACAGAGAGAGGTTTTCCCGAGGGAGAACGGGAGATGTTCTCTTGAGGGAACAGGAGATTTCTCCTGAGGGAACGGGAGGTGTTTTCCTGCAGGAACGGAAGATTTCTCCTGAGGGAACGGGAGGTGTCCTCCTGCGGGAACGGGAGATTTCTCCTGAGGGAAGGGGAGGTGTTCTCCTCCAGGAACGGGAGGTGTTTTCCTGCAGGAACGGGAGGTGTTCTCCTGGGGGAACAGGTGATTTCTCCTGCGGGAACGAGAGATTTCCCCCGAGGGAACGGGAGATTTCTCCTGAGAAAACGGGAGGTGTTCTCCTGAGTGAACGGGAGATTTCTCCTGCGGGAACGAGAGATTTCCCCTGAGGGAACGGGAGATTTCTCCTGAGAAAACGGGAGGCGTTCTCCTGAGGGAACGGGAGATTTCTCCTGAGGGAACAGGAGGTGTCCTCCTGCGGGAACGGGAGATTTCTCCTGAGGGAACGGGAGGTGGTGCCGGTGTGAGGCCTCACCCCGGGCAGCAGGGCCGGGGAGGCCGCTCCCTGCTCGGCTCCTCCGCGCGGGCAGCACCGAGCTGGGCCCGCCACAGCCTGGGAAGGACCCGGTAATTCCGCTGGAAGTGGGGCCGGAGCGGCTCCTTCCTCTCGAGGGGACAGGAGGCAGCGCTGGAACAGGGATTTAACCACGAGATGGCACCAGGCAGCTGCCAGAGCCGGCGGGGACAGCAGGGACGGGAGGGGCAGAAGGGACAGCGGGCAGCAGTTCCCTGGCGGGCTGTGGGCAGGAGCTGTTCACTGGCTGCAGAAAGTGTGTTTTGTGTGTTTTGAGCACACCAGTCTGGGCTGGCGCTGCTGAAGGTGCCCGGGCTTTGCTGGCCACAGGATCAGCTTTAGAGGCCATCCCGGAGCAGACCCGGCCTGTCACACCCCGTGTCAGCCCGAGCCGCTCGGAGGGTCCCACAGAGGCTGCTGGAGCACAGAAACACCCGAGATGAGAGGCATCACCTCGGTCCAGACAGGGAATAATTTCTCACCGTCATCTCCAAACCATTGTGGGAGCCCCGGGTTTTGAGCTCCTGAATCCTGTTTTGGCTGCAGGATAAAAGCCACCTTCACAAAAATGTTGAAAGGTTTAGAATGTTTCCCCTGCTGAGGGAGAGACACTCCCTAAGTCTCTCTTAGAGAGAAGAGCATTTAGAGAAATCTCCATTCCTTCCCCAAGCCTGGAGGGGCAGAGGAGAGCCACGGGCTCCCACAGCCCAGGAATCTCTGGAAAGGGGAGGCAGAAGGAGGAGCCCTTCATCGCTTTGCTCTTGAGCCCCAAGAGTCTCTGAGGCTGTAACTCGGCAGCAAATCCCTGCCTCGGGCAGGGCCAGCCAGGGCAGGGATCCAGAGCAGCGACACTCCTGGGCAAAAAGGAGTTTTCTGGGGAGGTGAAGGGAAGGCCCCAGCTCCAGACTGGGTTGCTTTTCCCCATTAGCTGGGCCTGACTCCTGGTGCTCCCTGGGGAAATGTGAAGTTTGCCCCACTGGGATCTGTCCCTGCTTGGTTCTGGGATCCTCCTGTTCCACCCTAGCTGAGCACTGACCTGATCGAACAGGGACAGGCAGCACCTGGGCCATGGCAGTGCACAGCTCTGCTGCAGCCAGCTGTGCTCCTGCCACATCTGGATGGCTGCCTCAGCCTCCCCTCAGCTCCTCCTGAGGGGCCACACTGTGCCAGGTGGACAGGAGCTCCTGGGGGCTGCTCACAGCTGTGGCCACTGAGGCCAGGGCCAGGTTGTCCCTTCCACACTTCAGGTGATGCACATTGGCATTCAGAGCTCATTCCCTGTGAGCTCACATTGTTGCAGTGGCTGCTGTCACTTGCAGCTGAGACAGTGAGAAATGAGGGACACCAAACTGGGAGCTGAGCTCAGCACACGTTGTCAGGCAGCCACCCTGGTGACAAATGACACCGTGTGAGCTCTCCCTCCAAAACCACTTCCCTTGATTGGAGTGGTCTGGGCCAAGAAAAGGAGCCCCTGGAAACCTTCCCAGCCTTCAAGCCTAGGAAGGATTATTTGAGAAATGAGCTGTGCTACCCCAGTGCTGGAGATCTCCCAGCCCTTCTGGAAGGTTCTCCCACATCTGCAGGCAGCAGTGGGGGCACCAGGGATCACCTGCTCACTCCGAAGCATTTCCTGTGTCTCTGAGCCAGCCCTGCAGCTGAGCTGAGTTTCAGGACAGAAGGGGGAAGGCAGGGAAAGTGTTCCTGTGTGTGGGAGGTGCTGTGGGCTCAGCAGGAGCAGGGGGAGCACAGAGGAGCAGCCCGGGGGTCCCAGCTGTATATCCCAGGAGCAGCCCTGCCAGTTCAAGGTGCTTTGACTCCAAGAAGGTCTCACCTTCAGAAATGAGCCTGGAGCTCTTCTGCCCTCAAGATGAGAAACTGTTCCTGTGGCCAGACCCTTTCTGGGCTGCCGAAAAACTTTACCCAGGACTCCTGAGTGCTGCTCTTAACTCCAGCCTTTGCAGCCTGGAGCCACCAGAGCCAGAGGTTGGTTTTTGCTCTGGTTGTATATATATATCTGATGTCTCTCCACTTGGGAGGAGAGTATTCTGCCCTAGGAAATACTGAGAAATGTTGCAGGTGAGTATCAGAGCACAAACAGCCAGATTTTTTTTCATTGTAATTTTTATTTATAATTTTCCCATATAATTAGTTTATTTCTTTTACAGAAAACAAGTAGCACTGGTAGTGAGTAAATCACAGGGGACTTAAAGAGCCCCAGGGCCCCGAGGCAGTTCTGGGCACTTGTGGGAGCACAGAGTCTGTGAGCCCCTGCAGAAGGAGCCCTGCACAGCTCTGAGTGCCTGTCAGGAGAGCCCTGGCTGTTAACTGGTGCTTGGAAAGAGATCTGAGCCTTCCTCCACTTGTTCCGTGCCTGCATCTGCTCACTGTTCCACCAGACAAATGCATGCTAAGGATAATTAGCATTAATGTTAGATCCTTTTGTAGGCAGGATCTAAGGGGATAAAAAAGCAAGGCCCGTGGAGAACAATAATAATTTCTATTAGATGAGTTGATACAGCTGGAAAAAAGTGGATGAGCTTTCAGGTATAATAGCCCTCCTTCAAGAATAATTAGGAATGTAATTGGGAACAGCAGAAAAGCACAGAATCCTGAAATAGCTGGGGTTGGGAAGGAGTTTTAAAGCCCATCTAGTCCAACCCTCCTGCCACAAGCAGGAGCATCTCCAGCTGAACCAGGCTGCTCAGAGCCACGTCCCATCTGACCTGCACAGCTGCTCCCTGCAAGGGGGGCTGATGGTGACCCCCTCACCCTGCAGGGAGCAGAGAGGGGACACAAAGGGCAAAGGGGGATCAGAATCCAGGAGTGGCACAAGCAGAGCAGACCTGAAGTGCTGACATCCCCAGGAGGTGACTTTACCCATCCATTGCTGGAAACTAAACCACTCCCTGGCCAGGCTGTGTCTCAGTCTAACACTTTCTTTTTAAGCTCATATCTGACCCCTTTTCCAAGTTGGATGGAATTTATGAGTGAGCAGAGCTCAGTTAGGCAGGAGGGAAGACAACAATGGGAGACAAGGGGAGCCCTGAGGTGCTGCTGCATAAACTCAGCAGCAGCAGCAGCAGCTTCCATGGCATGGAGACCAAGAATTGGTTGTCAGAATCTTTATGAGCGCTCATCCTTTTGTTCTGCCCTTTTCCCTGAGATATCTTCAACATCCCTCTCCTGGGATGTTCAAAATACCTTGCACACCTCTTGTACAGTTACAGGGGCAAGCAGGAGGGCCAGGGCACCCCCTGGGGATGCACCCCCAGCAGCAGGGAAGCATCAAAGGCTGTTCAGGGCATGACAGGGGGGTCTGTGGACACCTCTGCTCCCCAGGGCTGGGCTGGGGCAGGGAACAGGACTCAGGGAGCCCTGAGGATGTGAAGGCTGCCCTGGGGCTGAGACAGGCACACACAGGTGGAGGTAACGGGCCAGGATGGGGGGCTGAGGGTACCCCAGGGTGACAGCAGCACCAGGACCCTGCTGGACAAGGCAGGAGCTCCCCAGACACGCAGGGATGTGGCTCTGTGCTGTGCCCCCAGGATGGGGAATGTTGGGATGAAACTCATCCCAGGCAAGTGGGGAAAATCAGGGGCAATGCAGAGATTTCCTTCTCATTCCAAACTTCCCGGGAGGGCTGGGCAATGACCTGCAGGGGACTGTCCCAAGGCAGCTGGGACACAGAAAGGAGAGGCTGGGACATAAATGTTTCTGTAAATTCTGTGAACTGAGCACAACGAGGTGTTGGTGAGGTAGCTGTGGCTCCTGCAGCTTCTCTCTGTGTCTGCTTTTGAGAGACACTGAGAGTCTTTAGAGCAGCACACAGCAACCTCAGCAGCACAAAAGCATCTGTCTGAGTTGGGAATGGTGCCTTTGGGGACACATGGCCATCACCTTGCAGCAGGTACAAACCCACAGCTGCAGAAAGCTTCTGAGTGAGCAGATCTGAGCCCCTGAGGCTGGAATGCTCCATCCCCCAGGCCTGACACACACAGGAGCAGTGGTTGTGAGAGAGGATTCACCTTCATTTCAAAATGTTGAAAACATTTTGAATCTCTAGAAAAACAAGGAAAGGAGAAATGTGTTTCACTGATACTAGAGGTCCTTCAAATGTCTGGGGTTTTCCAGCACATCTCTGCATTAGATCAGGGCTGGGGCTTGACCTGGGGACAGAAATGGGAAGTGAAGAGCAATTCCCAGGATGGCACGAGGAGGATGGAACCTTGAAGGACTGGGTTGCTCGACACAAAGACCACAATATGGAAAAGACATTAAACTAGAGAGAGCATCCAAAGAGGGCCTTGACGGTGGGGAAGGGGCAGAAGAGATGCCTGATGAGGGAGGAGGGCTGAGGTCACTTGGTTTGTTCAGCCAAGGAGAAGGGGAGACTGAGGTCAGACCTCACTGGAATCTTCATCATCCTCACAAGGGGCAGAGTAGGGGTATCTCCAGTCTCTGCTCCCTGTGACAGGGACAGGAGCCAGGGCATGGCTGGGGCTGGGCCAGGGCAGCTCAGGCTGGAGCTCAGGGCAAGGCTCTGCCCCCAGAGGGTGCTGGCACTGCCCAGGCTGCCCAGGGAATGGGCACGGCCCCGAGGCTGCCAGAGCTCCAGGAGCCTTTGGGCAGCGCTGCCAGGGGTGCCCAGGCTGGGGCTGCTGGGGGGGCTGGGCAGGACAGGGGCTGGGCTGGGGGATGCTGGTGGGTCCCTCCAGCTCAGGGGATTCCGTGATTCCCTGATCCATGGCACTTTACCCCAGCTCTGTGTTTGCCTCTTTCGAAGCCCCTGTGAGACTGTGCTTTCCACAAGGGCTGACTTGTAAGCACATTGCAGGAGCCTTCAGGGAAGGAGATGAGATTAAAGCAGTGTTCTCTCCAAAACCAGTGCTGCCTCATCATGTTTTACTTGGGCTTTTTTAGGCTGGTTTCATAATAGAACTTGTGTAATCAATCTTTCTTTCTGTCCTCAGCAACGAGATTTTGATCTCCTATCAAGCATCAGTCACACAGGACAGGAGGGCACAACACTCTGGGGGCAGGTTTGTCACCATTTTCCCGTGGTTTGGGTGGTTTTGAGCTGTCACCACCACTGGTCTGTTCTGGTGGTGCTGGAGCCCAGCCAGGCTCCCCCCTCCTGGGCTGAGGGACCCAGTGCAGCACCAAGTCTGCTGCTCCTGCCCCTGAGTGCCACATTGTCACCAGGGGCCAGCCTGGCCTTGGGCTCTCTTGCTCAGCTCCCCCCAAGGCTGTGCACATCTCCCTGGTCACCTTTGGTGTCTTTGAAAGCCACATCTGGCAGACTGGAAAGCCACTCTCAGTTTCCTGTCCCCCTAAGGACAGGAGGATTCACGGGGGGCTGCACAGACTGGAGAGCCCCTGGAGCTGTGCAAAGTCAGGAACATCTCCCAGCAGCAGGGTGAGGGCCTGAGCACTGAGGTACCCCAGGAATCACCCCCTGCAAGGGGACAGAACCACGTGTGGCTGGGCCAGGGCAGGGCTGGGACACCAGGGATGCTCTGTGGTGGCTCCTGTGAGGGCACAGGAGGCTGGGGCACATAGCCAAAGGAGATGTCTGCTGCCTCCCCTAAGGGTGGATCTCAGATGGGAACTGCTGCGTGATTGTGCACCCATCATTGAGAAAACAATGTCCTGCTTTTGTCTCTGGAAGGGTTGCAAGTTCCAGAGCACCTCAATTGTCATTGACCCTTTCCCTTCCCTCATTTCAGCCTCACTGCAGCTCCAAGAGGTTGGAAATGTCCAGAGATCTCCCTCTCCCCTTGACAGGGCACAGCCATGGCACCTCTGCCCAACACTGGTGCCTGTCACCACCTGGTCTCTCCTGGGGACAGACAGACACCTGGGAGAGGCTCCTGTGGCCCCTTTCCCGGGGAGTTTGGCCCCTCCAGCCCCTCTAAACAGGGGATGGTTTCTGCACAGGCACCAACCACCACTCCTTGCAGCGGGCAGGATGGAGACTGCTGCTGTGCCTCCAGAGAGTCCCTGGAGAGGGAGGTGACATTGCTGGTGTCAGCCCTGCTGTGGGAGGCAGACAGCCCCATCCCATGGGGAGCTTTCCCAGGGACACCCTGAGTGTGGTGGGGACACCAAGGGCTGCAGGGGGCTGATGTTCCCCACGTGCTCCATCTCCAGCCCCTGGCCCAGGCTCCAGCCTCTCTGAGGAGAAGAAGGGCAGGAGATCCCCAGGCAGTGACCAGGACTCTGAGGTGCTTTCCAGCCCTGCTGTGTGGCAGTTCCAGGGGACTGGAGTCCCTGAGGACAAACTGTCCAATCTCCTGGGACACAATGTGCAGGAAGCTGAAGCTGAGCTTCTGGCTGGTTTTCCAGCAGAAAATTGGAATGTTATCAAAATGAAAATTTCCTTACAGTGCATTTCAAACATGCAGATCCTGGTTTTCCCTCAGAAAGTGTTCCCAGTTGAACTTCCCACCCCTCCTACAGCACATCTGACTGTGTTCCTGCACCTTCAGCTCCCTCTGGTTGCACAGGAGCTGCTCTGGGCTTTCTCACCATCTCTGCCTCCAGCCACTGATGTTCCATGTCCCATCCTCTTACCTCTGCCCCCAGATCCCCCTGCCTTCCCAGGAACCCCTCAGTGTTCCAGGCTGACTGCTTGCCCCTTGTTTATCTCCCCATCCCTGGTGTGCCCAGCTCCTGAGGGAAGGCAGAGCTTTGCTGGGTGCTGCGAATGTCTTTGCACAGGGGAGACAACTCCATTCTCATCACCTGCTGGAGGGTGGTGCTGCAGCTCCTGTCGGTGACGGGGGGGGTTCCAGATGTGCCAAACACTGCTCAGGAGGGTGGCAAAGGCCTTGGGGGCCTGGAGCTCCTTCCTGTGGGCACAGCTGGGCAAAGGCAACACGGGTGCCCATGGGCACCTAGAGCAGGGAGCTGTGCAGCCTGGGGACTCCTGAGCTGCAGGCTGGGCTGGCTCAGTCCCTCTCAGCTGGGAAAGCGTTCAGGAAGAGCACAGGGACTGAGGGACTGCAGTCCATCCTGGATGTTGTCTGGAAAAGAACTGGAGACAGGGCTTGAACACACAAAAGCAACCAAGGGGCTGCTCAGACACTCCCCCCTTGGTTTCCACCCCGTTGCTCCCTGCAGCTCCCCCACCATAGGAGCAGAGCCCTCGGGCACCTTCCCCACAGACTCCAGTCACTGCCTGTCTGTCCGTGGCTGATCCTGTGACAAGGACATCCTGCTGTGTCCCAGCTGCTCACACAAACCACAGCCCCAGAGCACTGGCAGTGAGGACACACTGTGCCAGCCTCCTGCAGGGTTGTGAGGAGCTGCTGGGGCCCTGCACCCCCTCCCTTGTCCCCTGTCCCTGCCTAGACCTCAGGCTGGGCTTTGGTGCTGTTCTCTGTCCCTGTCCTGGAAGGCAGCAGGCTCCAACTGCATCCAATCTCCCCTCTGCTGGAGCAGCTCATGGGGAGTTTTTCCTCCAAATATTCTGAAGGGTGGTTTCTCAAATTTTTCAGCCTCTTTGCAAAGAATGTGATGCCCAGATCTGCAGGCAGCCTTCCTGTGCAGGGTTCCCCAGTGCTGCCTGCAGAGGCTCAAGTCGTTGCCAGCTGCTGCTCTGACTCCTCAGGGTGAATCCAAGGACAACAATGCCACCTTTTTGTTTGGCAATTCGTGATCTCTGACCCTCAGGTCAGTATTAGAGACCACATTTACAGTCCATGTCTCCACTGGATCTGCAGTCCTGTCTGAAGAGCAGGACCAAAAATTCTTGCTTCTGCTTTCATGGCTTTGCACTGCCTGTCCTAAAATACATTCCAGTTCTGTGCTTATCAAAAAACCCAAGTGATTTGGCATCATTATTTGCTGTCTCACAGATTTTATCACTAGTGATTGCTTCCAGAGCAAAGGCAGGAATACTGAAGTGGCAACTGCATTGCAAATCCTTTCATCCCTGTATGAACACCCACATCCCATGGCAGCTCTTCAGTACCAGGCCTTGGAGCCTTGCCATGGGCACTCTGCGTGTGCTTTGCTCCATTTTACACCTCAGATTAACCTTGCAGCTGCACACAGGAGCCATTTCCACAGCCTGGGTCGCAGCTACTCCTCTCAATTCCATTTTTGCTTTCTCAAAAGAAGAATGATTTGGTAGCTCCACAAGGAGTGGCACAAATTGCATATTCCTAATACTTTATTTTGTCTTCTATGAAATTCCCCATTGCCTTTTCTACCGCTGGGACTGATGCCTTACCCTGAGGCAGGTGAAGTTTCCAGCTGGGTTCAGTGCTGCTCCTCTGAGGTCTCCAGGTTTTACATTGAGTCACTCTGGCCATGGAAGGAATTTCAGCACCCACTGGTGAGGGGACACCTCACCCACAGCCCTCCCATGCCCCTGTCCAACCCCTGCATCCGGGAGGTGCCACATGAAGAGCAGCATCACACTGCACTAATTGCTAACAGCCAGCCCAGGTCAGTTCCTGCCCTCCGCCACTGCCAAGGAGGAGGCTATGATGTGCCAGGAGCAGCGACAGGGAAAGGAGAGAGCAGCCCTGGCTGCCAGGAGCAGCTGGTGGAGGTGGCTCCTACCTGGGAAAGCCCTGCACACTCCTCTGCCTTCAGAGCATCAAAGAGCCCGAGGACACAGCGAGGGGGAGACTCATGTGGTGACAACATCTGTGCTGGCTGTGCCTGGCTGGGGGCATTGTCACCCAGGCTGCTCCTGCTGCCAGCACAGCCATGGGGGCAGGACCTGAGAGGGAAGCAGGCTTTTCTCAGGTCTCCACAACTGTGCCAGAAGCAAGAGTCTCTGGAGACAAAAAATGAATGGAGGCACAGAGGGAAGAGCCTGCCAGCATGGTAGGCTCCATGGCCATCCCACACTCCTGGCCAACACAAGAAGGACTCAATAGCTGCACTCCTTTTCCCTGCAGGGAACTCCAGGTAATGAGAGGGAAAGAGCTCTTGCACTCTGAATAACGTTTCAGAGCCTGCCTTTTTCCTTTGTCTTCTCTGCCAAGCCACCTGCTGTGGCCAGGTCTTAACTTTGTTATTGTACTGCCATCACACCCACCAGCATCCAGGTCTGTACAGCACACTCCAGAACAGTTCCTTCCCACACAACCCTCTGCAGGTGCACCTGGTAGCAGAGGAAGGAATGAAGTCAGCTCTGTGCACACTGAGGGTAGGGATGTGACCCTCTTTGGCTTTCACTGTCTGTCCCTTCAAGACAAACCCACACCGTGTGAATCCAGCCAGGCCCTCAGCTCCATGCGTGGAGGAGTGTCAATGACATGGGGACACTGAAAAGGGTTAAGCTTTCCTGGAAGTCTGTTCCAGGAGCACAGCAGGGTTGGTGTGGAGCTCCATGCCAAGCACTGCAAGAGTTAAGGCGAGGTGGGGCCATTTTCCTTCTCTCAGGGAGCGCATCACAACCTCCATGGCTTTCATTGCCTCCCCAGGCCATGGTCTGCAGCTTCCTGAGAGGGTCTCATGGCTGGAAGAGGCTGCAGAGCCCCGAGCCCGGCACGCTGAGCCCTGCAGCGTTACACAACGGCCATTTTGCTCCTGCAGCTCCTTCCGAGTGCATGTGGGCAATGTGGGACACAGGCAAAATGGTTTCCATGGCAACTCACACTTCAGAGATGCCAGTGAGAAAATTTGCGTTGGGGGAAAATATTCTGCTTCTGCTTCAACTCACGTTGCAAAGGAAGGACAGAGGTGGGCTGCAGCAGCACCCCAGAAATGGTGGTGTAAAAATATCCCTGGTGGTTTTGGTTGTGCAGTGCTCGGTCTATTCCCTGCCCGGGCTGGCTGTGCCGTTTGCCCCATGCAGTGACAAAGCAACACCCTCTCACTACCTGAAATGTGTTGTTTTTCTCCAAAAAGGCCGAAGTGGCAGGTCTGGGGAGCAGTGTGCTGTTCTGGCCACCTCACCCCTGTGGCCCTGGAACGGGACAGATGCAGTCCAGGAGTGAAACTCAGTCTCTGTGCCATGGAGCTGGACGGCCCTCCAGATGCTGGCCACTGGCTGCTGTGCCTCCATTTCCTTAAGGGAGGCTAATGGTAGCCCAACAACAGGTAGATGATGAGAACCCCAAGAAGTCTCCTCAGCAGAGAAATCTTAAGGTTATATCTCAGAGTAATTTGGTGAATTTAATTGAGTGAAATGGCTGGTTGCCCTGTGAGCTAATGTCTGGAAGAGTGGTGGCTCTGTCTGGAGGGACAGAGTGAAGCCAAGGAACCAGGCTGAGCATCAGCTGAACATCTCTGCCCAGGAGCTCTGCTGGTCAAGGGAGGGTTCCCCAGCGCTGGAGTGCACACAGGCCATGACAGAGTCCATGTCACACAGAGCTGTGCCCAGGCAGAGCTGCGGAAGTGTGCTGTTCAGAGGTGCTGCATAACTGGCAATATTGATGTGGAGAACAAACCCACGGACCGTGTTTTACCCCCAGTCCCTGGTTTGCCGAATGCCCGATGCGTCCGTGCCTCCCGAGGCACAGGGAATGCGCTGATCCCGAAAGGGCACTGCAGGTGAAAAGGGCGGAGCGGGACCCCGGAGCTCAGCCCCGTACCGCCCGCACAAGCGACTCTCGCAGGAGCTGCGGGACGCACCCACACCCCGCACCGGCACAGGGCCGGCGGGACCCGCGCCCTGCCAGCGGTGCCTCCGACCCCGCAGCGACCCCGCACACCCCGCGGCAGGGGAGGGAAGGGAAGGGGAGGGGGGCTCTGCCGCAGCGCCCGGGGCGGGCGGGGGTCCCGGGGGCGGGCCGGGGCGGGCGCTGCGGCAGCGCGGGGCGGGCGGGGCGGGGCGCAGCGGCGGCGGCGGCGCGGGCGCTTCAGCACCCGGGAGAGCGCCCGGCAGCGCCCGCAGCGCCCGCAGCGCCCGCGCCGAGCGCCGGGCACGGCCCGGGGACCGAGCCCGATGGGGTCGCGCTGAGCCGGGCGGGCGGCCCGCGGGGCGGGCGGGCGGGCAGGGGGCCCGGCGGGCTCCGGGCCGCCCGTGGATGAGCACCATGCGGCTGCTGCTGCTCGCCCTCCTCTTCTCCTCGTCCTTCGCTCGCGCCGGCTGCGACCCGAAGATCGTCAATATCGGCGCGGTGCTGAGCACCAAGAAGCACGAGCAGATCTTCCGCGAGGCGGTGAACCAGGCCAACAAGCGGCACGGCACCTGGAAGCTCCAGCTCAACGCCACCTCCGTCACCCACAAGCCCAACGCCATCCAGATGGCCCTGTCGGTCTGCGAGGACCTCATCTCCAGCCAGGTACCCCGGGACGGCGACCCCCTCCCCGCCCGGCCCCGGCGGGACCCGAGCCGCCGCCCCCGCGGCCACCCTGCCCCGGCCCCGCCGTGCCCCCGGGCCAAGCCGAGCCGAGCCGTGCGGGGTCTGCCCGGGCCCGGGGCGCGCTGCCCGCATTGCAGCCTTTATGTAAGCACGGCCGGCTGAGCGCTCCCCGCACCCCCGGGCACACTCGGGCAACCACAGACACTCTGGGGCACATCCTGGCACCCGCACACAGCTCGGGCACACGCGGGCACCCACATACACCCTGGGGCACACCCGGGCACCCACAGACACCCTGGGACACACCTGGGCACCGGCACAGCACGTACAGGCTCGCACACACCGCCCAGGGCACACAGGGCCACCTGCAGTGCCCACCCGGGTCACACATGGGCTCACACACACACCCCCCAGGGTGCGCATTGGCATCACACGCCCCCGGGCACACACGGGCTCACACCAGCACTCTGGGGCACACAGGGGCACCCCCACAGCCCTGGGGCACACGCAGGCACACACACACCCCTCAGGGCACACAGGGATCACACACGCACTCCGGGGTGCACACAAGCACCCACACGCACACCAGGGCACACATGGGCTCACACACGAAGCCCAGGCAGGCACAGACTCACACATGAAGCCTGAGCACATATAAATCAACACAGACACAGCCCTTGAGCACACACAGACTCACACATGAAGCTCAGGCACACACAGGCTCACACCCAGGGCACACACAGGCTCATACATGAAGCTCAGGCACACACAGATTCACACACACACCCTGGGCACACACAGACTGGTACATCCAGGGCACACATGGTCACACACAGGCTCACACATGAAGCTCAGGCTCACACACAAAGCCCAGGCATGCACAGATTCACATATACCAGGGCACACACAGGCTCACACACACAGGCTCACACTGGGCACCACAGGCCCCCATACCTTGGGGTTGTGCACATACATGCCCACCCAACGCTGTGCATGCACACAGCAATGTGCACACACACCTACACCACACACAGGCACCACGGGCACACACAGAGCCAGGTGTGAGCACACACAGGCATCCCCAAACTGGGGGGACATTTGGGCACAGGGAACACTCTGTGTGCCCGCAGATTGTGCCCTCACACACATGTGGGAATGCCCACGGGCTGCACTGCATGTGCACATATTCCATACACACACAGATTCCATGCACACACACAGATTCCATGCACACACATTCCATGCACACACACACCATGTGCACACACACATTCCACACACACACATTCCATGTGCACACATTCCATGTGCACACACACACACACTCTATGTGCGCACACACGCCATGTGCACGCTGCACTGCTGAGCAAACGTGGGCTCACACACAACACGTCTGCACTTGTGCCAGCATGCACAGCTGCTGTGACACATGGACACATACATCTGCGTGAGGGACCTGGCACACCCACTGCCACACGCACACCCGGGACATGGGCACACATGGCTGGGGGTGCAGACACACAGGCATGGCACGCACAGACACACGAACACACGGACACACAGACCCAGGGTGCAAATGCACACAGACTCGGTGTGTGCTGTGTGTGGCTGTGCACAGAGCACAGAACGCTCCTCGTTCCTGTGCCCGGGGTGACTCTCAGCGCACCTTTGGGTGCAGCCCGAGCCCCTGGTGCCGGCGGGTGCAGCCCTGGCCCGGCCTGTCCAGCTCCCCTGCCCTGGGTGCAGAGCCCGGCGAACCCCCCAGGCCGTCAGTCGGAACCATCGGGGGACGGGCGGGTACAGACCCCCCTCCAGCGCCCCCCGCAGCCGCGGAAGGTCCGCGTGGGCCCGCGCAGATGGGACCGCGCCCCCGAGCCGCACGAACGGAGCCTGAGCCGCCCAGGGCGCGGGGAAACGCGTGTGGCACTCACGGCCGGCAGGGCAGGGGCTGCCAGCGCGGGGCAGAGCTGGCCCTTGGCGGCTCAGCCTCCGCCGTGGCGGTGCAGGGTGGCCGGGACAGCCCTGGGGAGGTGGCTGGGCCGGACAGCGCGGGCTGTCGCCGCTGTCCCCTGGCACGGGGTAGGCTCAGCGGGTTCAGCACTGAGCCGAGGCTCCATTCAGCGCTGCCGGCCGATGGATGCCCGTGGCCGTGTCCCCTCCCCGCCTTGTCCCCGCGCACAGCGTGGGGACGGGCACAGCCGTGCGGGGGCAGCGCGGCCGGGGCTGCCGTGGGCGCTGGGCTCGGCGTGCCCGCTCTGTCCGACAGCCGGGGCTGTCCCGGCCGCTGTGCCCCGCTCGGTCCCCGCTCGGTCCCCGCTCGCTGGCGCCGTGCCCGAGCGGGGGCTGCGGGGCGCAGGAGGGGCTGGCAGCCCGCGCACCCAAAATGGCTCCTGCCGGTGCTGCGGTGCGCCACGGCACAACCCGAGCCCCGCACGGCCCCGCCGCTGCCCCGAGCCCGCTCCTGCCCCAGCGCCCTGCTGGGTGCGGGTCCTCACCCCCTGTGTCACACCGGACACCTCTGCCCAGGGCATCCCCTCCTCCTGCATCCCCGGGAGCTTCCCAACCTTTTCTCTAGCAATTTCTCCCTACTCCCACGTAGGGTCTCCGCCTGGCCCAGCTCCCTCTGCACCCTCAATTTTCTCCCTCCCAATGCCAAGCAAGATGCTCCCTCTTCCCGCAGACCCCCGGCGCCCTTCCTCAGGCAGGCTCCATCCTCCTCTCCTGTCCTGCCAATCTGTCCCTCCAGCCCCGCCGCTGGGCACATCCTGGGGCTTGGGCAGATGCTTGGAGAAGGAAGAGTTATTTCCTCCAGGCATCAAAGTCCTTGCACTGATTCGCCCTTGCTGGAGATATGTCACCAGCTGGGGACAGTCCTTGTGCTGCGAAAGGGCATTGGTGTAATAAAGGATCCCCAGGGAGTACCCAGCTCCCTCCTCTCCCTTTGACACAAAGTAGGATCCTGCTGGAGACCAAAATCCCAGCCCTGCTGTAACAGCAGAATTTTGCCGAGATCCTCCTCTCGCATTTTGGTATAGCCCAGCTCCCGGCTCCTGCCCCCGCCCTCCGGGCTCTGCCATTCCCTGTGCCCAGGGCCAGATGGCAGATTCTCTCCCGGGCTCCGCGCTCCCGCTCCCGCCACAGTCCCAGCTGACCACTTTGTTCCTAATGGTCCTCAGAGGGGAATTACGACCGAGTATTAAATGTGTGGTTAAAGAAATCGCATTACACAGTGTGACTGGTAGGGAGATGCTTCCCTTTAATCCATGGCAGTTATTAGTTTAGCGAGCGGAGCGCCTGGGCACGGCATTCCATTAGGACGGAACCCTGAGCAGAGCCATCCCCCCCCCCCGCCGTTGCACAGCACCCCTGCGCCCGGCACAGCCCTTTCTTCCCCATTCCGAGCCATTGCAGTGCCATTGTCATGTTAACGTGGGGCTGTTTAGCATTGCAGAAAAGAAAAGGGGAAAAAAATTCACACTCGATGGCCGTGGCGCTCCCGTGAAATAATGTTTGTGTCGTGTATCCTGTCCTACAGGTCTATGCAATATTAGTTAGTCACCCTCCTGCTCCCAACGATCACCTAACACCAACACCTGTATCATACACAGCTGGCTTCTACAGGATCCCTGTCATTGGTCTGACAACACGCATGTCTATATACTCTGATAAGGTAACTGATGCATGCTTCTGGTACCTCATACGTGTGCTGTGAATCAGGAGTGCCCGCCAGGAGGGCTCATGGTGTCTGCACTCTCTGTGTCTGTCTGTCCACCCTCTCCAGCCCAGCCCGCAGCTCCCTCTCTCTCTCTCCCCCCTGCATTCCAGGGTACATCATTTTTTTGCAGCTGCCAGTGCTGACCTACATAGCCCGGGATGATTTCTGCAGCGCTGCTCTGCCAGGCTGCCAGGCTCGCTGCTCTCCAGCCAGGGCAGAGGCACAGGCTGGCTCCTGCCCTGTCTCTGCTGCCAGCCAGCGGCTCCTGGAGGGGTCTGGGAGGGCCAGAGGGTCCTGTCAGAGCCTGAACATTGGGCAGGAGCTCTCTGGGGCTGGGAGGTTGCTTGGTTGCATTCACTTCTCTGGGTTTGTGGGATATTGGTAGGGGAGATGACAGAATATCCTGAGGCTTCACGTGGCATTCAGTCTGGTCAGCACTCAAGACAGAGGCTCAGATTCCAGTGTCTCAGCTGTCCCTGTGGGAACTCAGAGACTTCCAGGCTGGATGAGGTCCTGGGCAATGAGGTGGTGCCCTGGCCTCAGCTCACAGCCCGTTTGGCAAACACCTAAAGCCTTAGGAAAGGTAAAAGGAGGAGCTGAGCAGAGCCAGGCCTTCCAAATGCCATTGCAGGATTTCATCCAGCACACGAGCTCAGTGGGTGAGATCGAGCCTGCTTCGAAGCACGAATCAGCCTTTGCTTGGAAAATGTGAATATTCACAAATGTAAATGTTCAGTGCAAAAATAGTCACTCCACCTACATGGTAAATAAAGTCAAATTTCAAGAGGAGGAGCAGCAGCTCCCAGAGAGGCACCAGCAGCACTGCTTGGCTGGAGCAGCAGCAGATTTTGGCATCTCCCAGCAGGGAAGCCAAGGCAGGGTGGTCAGCAAGCCAGGATAGTGATGGTGGCTGTCAGGGCTGGGGACCTGCACACCCTGCCAGGGTCCCACCAGGCGTGGGTACATGGAAAGGGATGGCAGAAGGTCTGGCAGAGCAGGCAGGAAGCATTCAGGGGGGATTTGCTTCTTGCTGCTCTGGGGAAGATACAGATCTAACAGCAATGTCACTGGGAGGGTCCTTGTCACAGGGCCTACCATGGCAGCAAGAGGGGACCCTGCACCTTCTCCTCTCTGCTCCATCTCTGCAGGGCTGTGCCCAGTAAAGCAGCCCGGCCCACCTGTGCTGGCCTGGAGTGCTCACTCCCAGGGCTCACCCTGTCCTCTCCTTCTGCCAGTCTTGTCCTTTTTGAAACCTGTTTTCTGCAGAGCAGCCCCATAACCCCCACCTGGCTCCCTTCAGGGCTGGGGGAGACACCCAGAGTGGCAACCCAGTGCTGGCAGGGAGATGCTCTTCAGGGAATATTTGGGGTGTTGAGCAGATTCAGGGGTGCAGCTGCCTGGCAGAGGGTGGGCAGGGAGCCCAGGCTGCCCACTCCACACCCTCAGGGAGCTCCTGCCTGCCTGGCATCATGCTCAGCTCCTGCCCACCAAGGCTTGGAGCTCTCTGAAGAACAGGAGCTGCAGGCAGGGACTGGGGAGAGGAACAAAGGATGTTTGGACAGTGGAGGGGACAGCAAACGTGGGAGTGGAGTGGGGGACAGAGGGGTGTGGAGCTGTGGGACAGGACAGTGGAAGCTTCTGCACACCCCATGCAGGACAGGCTGGCTCGTGACACAGGGATATTCAGCTGTTCCCTTTTTGGTTTCCAGTGATCAGCTTGCTTTCTTTTTTGTTTTAATTCAGGAAATTATATGTTTCAGCTTAGTTTCTATGGAAACAAGCTTGTAGGATCACTTTTTATGTACGCCCCTAACTGGTTTTGGAGGCATCAGGCAATTTTAGCTGAATTTCACAGGGAGCTGAAGTTGGGTTAATTTTGGTCCTCTCAAGGCTACCAGGGGAGGAAAGGTGTGGGCCTCAGCTTGGACAGGTTTGCCCAGAACCTTTTGATGCTCTCAGAGCATCTCCAGTCAAGCACAGTTGTTCATGAGCTGTACCATGAGCAGTCTTTCAGCAAGGATACCCAAGGGAAGTGAGTTTTACTGCTCCAGTATCCAACCATTTGTTCTAGAAATAATACTGCAGTTATCAGGCAGGGCACTCTGGCTTGGCCTCCTCGTACATCTTATGAAATCACAAGCTGTTCCTCCACTGAGGCCCTCTGAGCTCCCAGCACAGCCCTGCCTGCTGGGGAGGGGTCTCTGGGATTCATCACCTCTGAGAGAGGCCAGCAGGGAGCTGGGGGAGAGAGGCACTCTCAAGGTAAAGGCAGCAGAGTGGTTCCCATCACTGTGGTGTGCGTGGCTATGGAGAGCCCTCCAGGGAGATCTCATGGGCTGAGCATTGCAAAAATCCCCCTCTGCTTTCCCTCAGTGCTCCCGTGCCCCACAGGCCACTGGGGGTGTTTCTCTCTGCTCTGCATCTCAGCTGGAACAAATTTGTCACTGACATGCTGGCACCATGAAAAGGGTGAGCTGACAGCAAGTGCGAGAGCATAGCTGAGCACAGCTCAGGAAGGTCTGTGCTCTTCAACCACACCACCTGGGACTGTGGGGCTGGAGGGACACCCTGGCTGCTGAGCCCCTCCCCACCCCACAGCAGATTATTGCAGCCGAGGAACAGGGAGATCAATTAATAATTTAATAAATTTTTAAAATCAATAAATTAATAAATTAACAGATTAATAAATTACCAAATTAACAGATTGATAAATCAATAAATTAATAAGTTATGAGACCTGCTCTGCTGCTGGAGGAGTTGGAAAATGCAGTTTAGACATGCTGCAATTGGAGATCTTCTTCAGTTCCAGCACCTTCCCCTGGTGGTTAAGTGAGGTCTGTCTGTCTCTCCAGTCAGGGGATAGATTTCCCTCTGGTTCCTGCTCTCAGGAACCATTCCAGGCCCTCACAGGGCTTGTGCACTGAAAGGGTTTTCTGCTTTATTGCTGTCTCACTGCAGCCCATGCTCAGCAGAAGCCCTGTTAGGGCTGGGAAGGTGCAGGTGGGGACAAAAGTGACTTTTGTTGACAAGTTCAGGGTCAGTGCTCCTTCACTGGCACCCACAGGTGACGACTGGAGAGGCTGCTTGGTGCAGCACAGAGATGTTTGTCCTGGGAGTGGGGAGCACAGGCCTCAGCAGGGCAGGAGAGCCCTCAGCAGGGCAGGAGAACCCTCAGCAGGACAGGAGATCCCTCAGCAGGGCAGGAGAGCCCTCAGCAGGGCAGGAGATCCCTCAGCAGGAGCCAGAGGCAGGAGAGCCTCAGCAGGGCAGGAGACCCTCAGCAGGGCAGGAGACCCTCAGCAGGGCAGGAGAACCCTCAGCAGGCAGGAGATCCTCAGCAGGGCAGGAGAGCCTCAGCAGGCAGGAGATCCCTCAGCAGGGCAGGAGAGGCCTCAGCAGGGCAGGAGAGCCCTCAGCAGGGCAGGAGAACCCTCAGCAGGACAGGAGTGCCCTCAGCAGGACAGGAGAACCCTCAGCAGGGCAGGAGAGCCCTCAGCAGGGCAGGAGAGCCCTCAGCAGGGCAGGAGAGCCCTCAGCAGGGCAGGAGAGGCCTCAGCAGGGCAGGAGATCCCTCAGCAGGGCAGGAGAGCCCTCAGCAGGGCAGGAGAGCCCTCAGCAGGGCAGGAGATCTCTCAACAGGGCAGGACAGGCCTCAGCAGGGCAGGAGAGCCCTCAGCAGGGCAGGAGAACCCTCAGCAGGGCAGGAGAGCCCTCAGCAGGGCAGGAGAGCCCTCAGCAGGGCAGGAGATCCCTCAGCAGGGCAGCCTGGAATGTGCAAGAGCAGGCCAGGGAGGTGGAGGCCAGGCCTGATGGAGCCCCCACAGGGCAGATCCCCACAGGTTCAGATTCCAGCTGGGAGCAGGACAGAGCAGCCCCACAGCCCCACAGCGGCCCTGCCCATCCCTTCCTCTCTGCACTGCAGGGAAAGGCAGAGAGAGTCACTTTAGCCTGAGCTTTGCTCCAAAACCCCTCCCTGCACTTGTCTGAGCTGTTTTAGAGCTATCTCAGCTCCCTCCCATCTCCTCAGCTGTCATGTGGGGCAGTGGGCAGGCTCCCTCCATGGAAACAATGGCCAACACTTCTTTCTCATGCCCAGCTGGTGAATTTTACCAAATTTTCAGGAGCTCCGCAGATTTGAATCTCTGAAAGCTCTGAAATTCCTCAGGCAGCTCAGCCGGGAGTGCATTGCTAGCAGGGGGGCTGACCCCACTGCCACAGGTAATGAAGCAAAGGCACATTGCTCCCTTCAGCCTGCAAGGAAAATCCATCCCCCAGCCCTGGGCTGAGCTCCTGGGCAGGCAGGAGTGCAGGAAGTCACAGACCCTTCACTCATGGCACTCTGCAAGGCCCTGAGGGGACACACAGGCCCTGCCTGCTGGCCCCAGCCACACCCTTTGCCCTGTGGGTAAATCCCCATGCCAAGGCACCCCCAGTGCTCTCCCCCAGCTCAGAGCCAGGCTGTGCACAGGACTGCAGCACCCAGGCACCTTCCCTGCAGGTTCACTGCTGTGCATGCACAGTCTGTGCTTTCACACACACACACACACACACACGCGATCATCTGCTCAAACAGCTCCTCTTTGTATGGACTTGCATCAGATATTTGCAGCTCTCAAGTCCTGACCCCACACAGAATCATCACAGAATCCCAGACTGGTTTGGGTTGGAAGGGGCATTAAAGCCCATCCAGTGGCACCCTTGCCATGGCAGGGACACCTCCCACTGTCCCAGGCTGCTCCCAGCCCTGCCCAGCCTGGCCTTGGGCACTGCCAGGGATCCAGGGGCAGCCACAGCTGCTCTGGGCACCCTGTGCCAGGGCCTGCCCACCCTCACAGGAAATATCCCGAACCCTGCTCCCTCTGGTCCCCCTGGGTTCCTGCTGAGCTTGGGCACTGGATTTCAGCCCAGCCTGTGTCTGCTGCCCCTTTGCAGAGCTGGAATGAAGTGGGGGAGCACAGGACTGAGCTCTGAGGTGTGGGTGGGCTGCAGGGGGGTTTGGGGTTGCTGTGAGCCATTGCCATGGTCCCACTCCAGCCCTGGCTGGCACCAGGCACACTCAGAGCAGAGCAAGGGGTGAGGATCCTACAAAGCACCCCACAAGGCCAGTGTGGGCTCGTAGTGAGGAGCAGTTTTTGCTGTGTGCCTGATCTGAGGGCAGAGAGGGAGGGATGACAGCCCTGGGTTCAAGGGCTGGAGAAGCATCAAGGGCACAGCTGGTGCAGCTGAGTGAGCCCACCAGCTGGGCTGGCTGTCTCACAGGGGCTCTGCTAAAAACCACAGGTCTCTTTTTACAGTTATTTGCCAAAAAAATGGGCTAGTTAGGGTGCATAAATCACTGCCCCCATCCTCTGCAGCGCAGCCCGTGTGCCCGTGCCCAGCTGAGCTCTGTGCTGAGTTTCAAGGGGGTGTGACAGGGACCTGGGGGATGTCACTGTGTGTGCTGGGGTGGGGGTATCAAATCACACCAAGCTGGATCCTCATCTGCCTCTGCACAGCACAAGCTGCCCGTGTGAACCTCTGGGGGACTCTGGTCATTTTTTCTGCCAATCTTTGGCCCTTGCAAAGATGCTCAGGAGTCCCAGGTGCTTCAAAAGCTGTGCCAGACCATGAGTGCTCATCCTGAGATCTCAGCTCAGCACTTGACATGAATTTTCCTTCATTTTCCCTTTTGAAAACCACAGTTCAGGGATCCAGGAGCTGAGATACCACCAGAGTCTGTCCATGACCCTTTTGACACCACCTCAGAAAGCAAATTTGTCTGGACTGTTAAACCAAGTTGCCCCCCAACAACCTTGCAGTATTTTTTTCTTCTGAACCAAATGATATGTATTTACAATACTTAAGAAAGCCATGAATGGTTAAACACCATTTTTGCAAGCTGGTTGGGAAGCTAGAAAGTAATTTGATGCAATATACAGAAATTTCAAAGATTTTTTTCATTTGAAAAAAGGATTGAAAGAATTTTTATAGATGTTTAACCTGTGTTTCTCTGATTTCCTTTTTTAATATTGGCTTTTCTGTTATTTTTTCATCTCTTTTCTCTCTTCTGATTTTTTTCCCATTTCCAGTTTCCCTTTCCCTGGATTTCCTTAAAGCAATTAAAAATGCTTGTGGTTTGACGCTGGTGTAATGCTAGTGCTTCTATGAAAATACATTTTTTTGGGGGTCTACTGGGAGATGTGACTAGGAATAGAGCAAAGCAGGCTCTAACTTAGGAATAAAGAAGAGAAAACTTTTTTAACTTACAACTACATGTAAAAAGAAACACACAGAAAGAATGAAAACTTTCTAAAAACATTCTTTATACTGAATTTTTAATACATCTGTCTTTTAGATCACTAACTTTCAGTCTATGACTACCTTTTAGATAATTAATTCTCAGTTCATCAAGGAGTGAGGAGCCTTTCTTGTGCCATAGCCTTCCTCTGGAAACAGAGTTGAGACCTCTGGTGTTTCCAGTCACTTGTGGCACCGCCTGGAGATCATTTGCCATTGTGACAGTGCTCTCACTACTGAACATGGACTAGAGCTGCTTCTAGGGTTTTCCTTTTAAGGGTTCTTTGTCTAGTTTCAAAAAGAGCACAGTCTCTCACTCTCAGGACACTTGTTTTCTCTAAATTTCACTTCTTGGGGCTGAGGGGTCTCAAGAACAGAGATCTTCTCTTGTACTGAAGATCGAGGGCACCAACTACTTTCTTCACTCATCATCTTTGTTTACACACTCTTTCACATAACAACACTGAACTCTCTTGACTCTGAGCTATTGCCTCTTTTTAAATGCAGTGTCTGTGTCACAGGAAAAAAACAGTTCTGTCTATGGCTATACAAGAAAAGTCTAGCCAAAGGCCACTCTATCACTTCTTTCTACTTAAGATTCTTCTTCACTTCTCTTGTGGCCTATTTATTTTTATCTCAACTCTATTCTCTTCTCATTCAGCTCCAGAAGGGTTAGCATTTGTAAAGTTTCTATCATCTAAGAAAAAGGTTAAAAATCTCAGGCTCTGCCTGTCCAGAACTCTTATGCTGTCTTGCTGGGCGCCTTCTTGCCGCACTTTCTCTTTTTGTCTTTCTCAACTGGCCATGATATTAAATTTTTAAGGTGGCACAGGCACAGGCTGGCTCTCTTTCTCTTTCTTCTCGGGGGCTGCTGCTTGATGTTTCTTGGTGCTCTTCTACTTTTCTATCTTCAGGGCCTTGGCTTACCTTACCTGGCCGCATGGCTTCCCCTCCCCGCCCAGCCGGCAGCACCTGGGCAGGGGAGGTTTGAACTTCTCACTGACTGGAACTAAGAGAAAGTTCTCCTGGGAGTTTTCTGCTTTTAACTTCTTGTGTTCTCAGAGGCGTATCTATGTCTTCAGTGGCTAATATTCAAATCTGAGCACTTATTGGTTTGACTACAGCATCTCAAAAAAAACCACACTTCCTCTCAAACCATGACACCTGTGTTTCTCTGATTTCTTTTTTTTATATTGGCTTTTCTGATATTTTTTCATCTCTTTTCTCTCTTCTGATTTTTTCCCATTTTCAGTTTCACTTTTCCTGGATTTCCTTACAGCCATTAAAAATGCTCTGGGGTTGAAAATTAAAAATGCTTAATCCCAGGTGGTATGCCCCTGGCCCAGGCTGTGCAGCTGGACCTGGACATTCCTGGGCATCTCTGCTGACTGCAAAGAGCTCTTGCACACTGTGTTAGTGTTAGTGAGGACACCATGGTTGCCTTTCCATTGTTTGTCCCTATGGGGCTTTTTCCCAATCCCATGGGTTTGTGGGGTGAGCTGCTCTTCCTGTAACTCCAATGTTTGTATCTCCTACTCTGAGAGTCATGTTGGGGCTCTCCCGGTTTTTTTCTCCTCTGGTTAAACATCCGCCCTTCTCCTCAGTGTCTGAGGTTCAGGAAATGTTCCCAGTGCTGTGGTGGCTCTGCTGCTCCCCCATTCCCCTGCGCTGAGCTGGGGCAGGACCAGGGACCTGCTGAGCCTGTGAAGGGAGCCCTGAGCACAGCAGGGAGTTTGCATCCTTTTCTACACATTTCATGGTCTGGTCTGACATTATCACTGCGTGGAGTGTGAGGAAGAGGATTTATCTGGTGTGTCTGTTCCTCCTGTGTGTGTCCATGGGGGGCAGGATGCCTTTTCCTTCCCAGTGTGTATTACTTTGGCCCATTCAGGACATTTCTGACCCATTCTGGGTCAGGTCTCTGGATGAGCAGGTCTGGACAGGCCCTGTTTGGTTCAGACAACCATCTCAGCCTTAGAGAAAGAAATATTATGGTGCTTTATTTTTGTCCTCTCCAGTTCTGGCTCCTGCCTCCCTCCAGCACGTAGCTGGGCTGCCAAGCAGGGTCCATGCTGAGCATGAGCATTTTCACTTCCTAATATTTGACTCTAGGGTTTTTTGGACAAGCTGCATTTGTTTGAAAGCTCTCTGTCAGCTCCAGCTTTTGGTCTGATTGCTCCCCTAAGAGCAGTGTACTTAATTAGGCTGGAATTGCTATTGCACAATCAGCCAACCATAACGATGTCTTTAACCCAAGCAGAGAGGTTTGCTGGGGCACGGGTCCAGAGCTGCCTCCTCTGCCTGCTGCTGCAGAACAGGCTGACCTAGAAACAGCCAGGGAGCATGTTATAAAACTGCCTTTCTGAACTTCTGCCATGGCACATGACGGGCACACAGCTGCCTGTACCTGCCTCTTGCCTTCTGAAGGGAATTCTTCTCCTTTTTGATGTCCATTGTCTGGTAATCATTTAAAAGGTCAAGAGGCAAGGCTATATTTGCACTGAACACTGCTGGTCATTCGTGGCTCCATAGGCTTTTCTTCTCTGTGCATTTATGGAGCACAAAGCAGAAACCCCTGTTTGTCATGCTCTGGTTTAACCACAGAGAGTTGCAAAGTCATATGCAGGGTTTGCTTCCCAGCCAGAAGGAAGGATGCAGGTCCCAGACGTTAGGTCAAGGTGTGCATCCCAGAATGGGTCCCTGTCCCTGTCCCTGTCCCTGTCCCTGTCCCTGTCCCTGTCCCTGTCCCTGCCCCTGCAGACGTGGCTGGCAGCCCCACAGCCTGTGTTGAGCTCTTGTTCTCCCTTGCAGAGCATCCACCTGTCCTTTTTGCGCACGGTCCCACCCTACTCTCACCAGGCCAACGTCTGGTTTGAGATGATGAGAGTCTTCAACTGGAACCACGTCATCCTGATAGTCAGTGACGACCACGAGGGTCGTGCTGCACAGAAGAAGCTGGAGACCCTCCTGGAGGAGAAAGAGTCCAAGGTCAGTTCCTGAACATTGTCTTGTAGCTTTGTTTAAGCAACAACAACGAAACTAGAAGTCTTGGGCTGTTGTATGTATGTAGATTTCTGTATGTAAAACACCTTTTCTTTCCATTGTAACATGGCTAACATGCTTAAAGCATCAACAGTGTCTGACTAGTACCTGACAGAACTTTGTACTTTATTCATTTCACTTGCTTTGCCATGGTCAAAATCTCCTACATGTAAATCGACTACAAAATGAAGGGAAGGATAACCTGGAGCTCTGCAAATGCCTTGCCCGAGTTTCCCACCCAAGGAGAGGACCAGTCTCTCAGTGTAGGGAAGCACCTGCCCCACTGCAGCCACCCCGGTGCCAGGCAGTGCCAGCAGTGCCCAACCCACCCTGCAGAGCAGCTTCTCAATTGGCCATGGGGCTGAGCTCGGTGCCTGGCAGGGGCTCTGAGCCCTGGGCAGCGCTGTGGGCCCTTCCCATCTCATCGCAGCACACCCAAACGCTGCTTTCCTGACACCCCATGCATGGCAGGGCCGCTGTGGGACCTCGTCCTGCTCTCAGGGCCAGGGGAGCAGGGAGGGAGGCAGCCAGGGGGACAGAGCACAGACCCCCGGCCTGCAGGGAAAGGACTGAACAACTGCTCGAGGCCAGCACAGAAGAGCACAGGAAGCTGTGCCTGCAATCTGGAAGGCAAGGAAACACCTCCTGTCCTTTGGGGGGAGTCCAAGCACGTCCTCTCTCCTGTGTAGGGTGAGGTCCCCTTTGGATGGGCAGAGCCTGAGTTCATCCAGTCTCCAGCAGCATCAGGGCAGGCACCCATTTGGGGATGTTCCCTCCCAGGCAGGGACCCCAACTTGCTCTTTGCAGCCCCACCTGCAGCTGCTAGACCTTTGGCAGTCTCTCAGCTGTTGGGATGTGGCCATGGATGCTTCTTGTGGTTGGAGTTGGTGGCTGAGCTGAGAGATGGGACCCTAAGACTGCTCTTCATCACCTCCCGGGAGGAACAACTGCTGCAGGGGTGCAGGTTGGCACAAGCCACACTGACCAACAGACTCCTGATTATGGCAGCGATTTTCAAGAAGTTTCATCCTTGCTGCATCCCAGGCTGTCTCAAGGCACTGATGTTCCACCAGTCACAGAGGGATCCTCCTGCCTCCAAGGACAGCTTCCCACTGGGTGACAGCAGGACAGTAATCTTCTCCAAAGCCTCTTCCCAGCACAAAGCCCTTCATGCAGGGAGAGCCGTTGTCAGTCTCTCTCCCTCCTCTTGCATCTTTTAAATTCCCCTTTTTGTTTTCCTCTAGTTCCTCTGCATCCCATTCTGCTGTTCCCTCTCATGCCTCCACTCCCACCTGCCCCATGTGGTGCTTCAGGCACAGGGTGCATTTCTTCAGCCTGCTCACCCTGCAGGAAAGCCTTGGAGAGCTTGGAAGATGGGGAGAGAGAGTCTGTCCTCAGACCTTCCCCATTTTGCACTGCAGCTGCCACATCTTGGTGTGCTCTGGCAGCCTGAGAGCCACTCTCCAGCCTGGTGCACCTGCTCTGTCCCAGCAGGTCACCTTGTCTTCTCTTTGGGGTGTGCATCTTGTTGCTTTTTCCTTTGACAAAGGTCAGGCAGACTGGTCTGACTGGTCTTGCAGGTGGCAGATACCCCGTTGGGGCTTTCCTGTCTTCCTCCACCTCTTCTCTTCAGTCTCTCTTCTGATCACAGCTGTGCTGGCTCTTTCCATGCCATGAAGTTGCACCATGGGCCCCTCCCCAGCCTCTCCAAGGGCAGCCTGGGCCCTGGGGACGGAGCAGGCAGGAGACCTGATCTCAACCTCTTCAAGGCTTAGATCACAGCCCCTGAGGACATGGAGGACCTGCTCAGGGTCAGAGACTCCCCTGCCATCTGGGCTCTTGGTTTGGGGCATGGCTTTGCCCCCAGGGTCTGTGCCAGCCCTGTGTGCCATCCTGGCACCACTGTGTGGGCCTGCAGCTCCAACAGCACCCTGAGCCCAGCACCCAGGCTGTGCTGGCCAGCCCTGGAGTGCCCCATGAGCTGCTCCACCCAGCACAGCTCTGCTCATCCATGGGGCTCAGAAGGGAGTGCTGGACACTGGAACCAGAGCTTGGGGTCAGAGGTGGCAGCTCCCTGCTGTGCTGCCTGCCTTTCTCTTGGACAGTGACCTGCATGAAAGTGGCAAATTTTTGAGTGATTGCAGGAGCATGTGGTGGAAAGGGAACTTCTGATTTGTCAGTCCCTGTGTGAAACATGAAGAGCGGAGAAGGGCCGAAAGACCACATGGAAAAATGGGAAAAAGAGGATTACTAGTGTAGTTCTGGAAACAGGGCTAGTGACAGGGAGAGGTGACCAGGGGCCAGCCTTGTTCTTCTGAAGACTCTGCTGACCAGCCTGGGCCGAGGTGCCAGCACATCCCAGGAATTCCTGGTTGATGGCTGCAGCATGGATGACCAAGTTTTTGGCTACATTGACAGTGCCTGGGGAGAAGTGACCAGCGTTGCCTGATTGGAGAACATTCCTGCTGTTCTGCTGCATCTCTGGCCTCCTTGTAGCAGTCATTACTCCAGGGCTCACTGCAGGCCCAGCAGAAGCCACTGCAGAAATCCTCGCTGTGGGAGCCATCAGAAATGAAGGCAGACCTGGGCTCCAAGCAGATTTTGCCTCTTCACACACTTTTCCTTGCCAGGACCCAATTTCTTTAAGCAATGAGAAACTCATCAGGCTGCGTCCAAGGGGAAGAAAGGAAAGGTCACACAGCTGCATGGAAAGAAGACCTGGCAAGATGTCCTGACAAAGACTGGCCTGAATGCTCAGGAAAAGGCAAGCTAATGAGTTTGGAAAGCAAGATGAAGAGCAATCTGTCTGTCTGAGGAGCAGCCTGGGAGCATGGACCCCCACTCCTGGCCGGGATCCATTGCCATCAGGCTCTGGAGAAATGGAGATGAGAGTAGAGCTGTGTCCCACGCCCCATGTACACAGATCAGGGATGCTCAGCTGGGGCGGGGTCGAGGAGAAGATGTCTCACTATGTCCCACCAAAAGCTGCCAAGCCCTCTCCTGCAGGCCCCATCAGGTTGCTGTGCCTGGCCAGGCCCCAGGGGCTGCTCCCAGGAGGTGCTGGGGCTCTGTGTAGGGTCAGGGCTCTGAGCAGAGGCTCTGGGCCCTCAGCACAATGCCTGCCAAGAGGAAACCTCCAGCCGTGGCTGCCCTGCCCTGGGCTCCTCTGGGGCCAGGCAGCAACAGCAGCTGAGGCACAGAGCAGGGCAGGAGCAGGATCTCTGCTCCAGCCCCATCTCTCCAGGGTCAGTGCAGGCCCTGAGCCCCCCTGGCATGCTCCAGGCAGCAGCATGGAGACCACCAAGCATTGAGCCCCCCTAGCTACGCTTAGGGCCAGCCCTGGTCTCAGGTAGCTGCACCTCCCAGGGCCACCCGTGTGCTGCAGAGCCATGAGGTGCCCTGGGCCCTCCCCAGGCACCAGGTAAAAGCTGCAATGCCATCCCATGTTCACCATCGCTTCATATCGCCACGCTTTGAGCCAACACGGCACCTAGAGAACTTTATCTTTCTCTTTTGGATGTCAACAGAGCTCAGGAAGCTGCTCCCTCCTTTCAGGGGGTGAGAGGTTCAGCTGAGACCGCTCACTTTGTGTGGACTCTCTGAGGGTGGACAGGACTGTAATGCTGCTAGTGATGCTAGTAATGCTGATACTCTGAACTGTAACAGTTTGCCTTTATCCAGCACTTTCCGTACACAACATTTTGTCCTTTACTTCCACAGTAATTCCATGGAAACCCCACCACTTAGGCCCTTAGATTCTTTCTGAGCTTAAGATAAAACTTCCTTGCTGAAGAATCCCCCAGTCCCTCAAGGGAAAATGCAACTGCATCGCACCAGCTGTGCCACTCAGGCTCTGCTCTCAGATTGCTCCGTGACCTCCCGTCAGAGCTGAGGCACAATCTCTCCTGATAGTGGTTTTTGCGAGCTCCAGCGTTATAGAGACCCTTTAGCAAACAGTGGAGGAGGAGGTGGATGTTGGATTGCTTTACTACACGTCATTTTCAACTGTTTATAATATTCTTCTGTGTCTACATATTTTCTCTGTGCACATTATTCATCAGAGTAAAAAAAGGAACTATGAAAACCTCGACCAACTTTCCTATGACAACAAGCGAGGACCCAAGGTATATATGCATGGAAATGCACGCCGCCCACCAACCTAACTAGCAAATGAAAAATAGCCACAGCCAACAGAAAAATTAAAAAAAAAAAGAAAAAAAAAAGAGAGAAAGAGAAAAAAAGAAAAGAAAAGAAAAGAAAGAAAAAAAAATATCCATGACTATGTTTCTTGGTAGCACGTTTTTATGTTGAGATAGTTTGGTTTGGACTTGAGAATGGAAACTTAGCCAGCTGACCCTGGAAGGATTTCTTTTTGAAACATGCATGTGAACCAGTAATTAACTTGCAAGTTCTTTTTTTTTTGAAAAGTTGAACCAACCCCCTTTCCTCCCCAAAGGAAACAGTTCCTTGGTGTAAGTTGCTCACTTTGATTCCCAAAGGTTAACCCTGTGCAATATGTTTTTTTTTTCATTTCCCATGTTTTTGAAAAACAACACTCGTTTGAGTTTTCAATTGCATTTCAAAGCCTTTTTCTCTTTCCTGTACAATGCACGCCTCTTTTTGGGTCTTGATTGACTTCAGTTTGCATGCACAGTGCAAAAAAAAAAAAAAAACCAACCGAAAAGCCAAAACCTTAAAAGAGAAAGGAAGGAAGGAAGGAAAGAAAGAAAAGAAAGAAAGGAAAGAAAAAGCAAAAAAATAACTTTAACCAATCTTATTTAGCGGACTTTTGTGCAGTTTAATGAATTCTCTTGACCCTTTTCTAGATAGCATGGCTCTCACCACCAGTCTCAGGGCTCATTCACTAACCAGCTTTGCTCACACTCATCACAGGCTGAGAAAGTGCTTCAGTTTGACCCTGGGACCAAAAATGTGACAGCGCTGCTGCTGGAGGCGAAGGAGCTGGAGGCCAGGGTCATCATCCTCTCTGCCAGGTGAGCCGTGCTGCCCCTCCCTGCTCCATTTCCTCTCTCCCAGCGCTGGGGTCAGTGGACTTGGGGTTTGACAGCTTCCGAGGAGCCTGAGCGAGCCCGCACAGCCAGCCCCTGTCCCGGGCAGCCGGGGGTGCTGGGGGTGCTGCTGCCAGGCAGGGACAGTCCCAGCGTGCCTGGCTGTGCTGCAGGAGCAGCCCTGGGCATGATGGCGTGTGCTGGTCCGGCTGGAAGGAGGGCAGCCCGATGGCCCCAGCCTGCAGCACCACGGGCAGATGTGCAGGCGCTCCGCAGCGCCGGGAGCTGTGGGATCAGGCGAAGCACCGAGGGTTTAACCACTGCCCAGCAGTCAGAGTGCCCCGGGGGTGGCACCGCCGCAGCCCTGGCTCAGCGGGAGCCCCATGGCCCTTCCCTTGTGTCGTTGCAGCGAGGATGACGCGGCCACGGTGTACAGATCAGCAGCCATGCTCAACATGACGGGCTCGGGCTACGTGTGGCTGGTGGGGGAGCGGGAGATCTCGGGCAATGCCCTGCGCTACGCCCCGGACGGTAGGCACCTCCCGGGCCCCGAATATCACAGACCCACCCGGGGCTGCGAGCCCGAGGCAGCGGCGATGAGCGGCGGGATCGCGGTGCCGGCTGGGCCCGCACGGAGGGGCCCGCACGGAGGGCCCCGCACTCTGCTCTCCGTCCCTCCGCCCCCGTGGGGACCCGGCCTTGGCCACCCTGGGGCTGCCGAGCCCCAGATTCGTGTCACTGCGGCTTGGCAAGCTGCCTGTCACCCGGGAAGGCTTGGGCAGGGCCCTGGGGATGGAGCTGGAGGTGCCAGGTGCCAACCTGCAGCCCTGTGCTCGCTGTGCCAAGAGCTGGGCACGGCAGTGACGCTGGAGCAGCCAGGGCTCCCAGCAATGCTGACCTGACCATCCCCTGTGCCGCGGCAGGAGTGATCGGCCTGCAGCTCATCAACGGCAAGAACGAGTCTGCCCACATCAGTGACGCTGTCGCCGTGGTGGCCCAGGCCGTGCACGACTTGTTCGAGAAGGAGAATATCACAGACCCACCGCGGGGCTGCGTGGGCAACACCAACATCTGGAAGACAGGACCCCTTTTTAAGAGGTATTGGGGAAAGGGTCCTGCTGGAGGGAGCAGAGGACCTGGTGGGGGAGAGCTGGAAAAGGTGGGAGCATGTGGAGAAGGTGCAGGAGGACATGGTGGCTTTGTCCAGGGCCACTAAAGCTTGAGAGCATGTGGAAAAGGTGCAGGAGAACATGGTGGCTTTGTCCAGGGCCAACTAAAGCTTTCGGGCATGTGGCACAGGGCTGCCTGGACTGTCCTGCATGATTTGGATGTGAGGGCTACACATGTCCTAGAAAACTCTCCCAGACACAGGCTCAGGCAATGGAACCCAGTTTTTTCCAGGCTGTTTAGGCATCATCCTGCTGCCTGGCACCAACTCAGTCCATGTCAACCCATGCTACCCTGGGCAATGCCTGGACAGCTGGCATGTGTGGGCAGGGAATGACTCCAGGAGGAGAAGATTGGGGACTGTGGCCTCCTCCAGTGTGGAGCTTGATTCCATGGGTGGATATGGGAGAGAGGGGGGTTCTGCCCAATCAAGGCAGGGGGATATGTCCCATTTTACCTCAGTGCTGCTGACATGTTTCCTGCTGAGCATTCCAAGGGCTGTGCATGGGTCCAGTGCTGCACGCAGGGCTTGGTGGCAGGAGCTGTCCAGGCATGGGACAGGCTGCCCTTGGCTGTAGCAAACCCTGGTGCTGTGGATGTGGAGGCTGGAGTGTCACCAATGGGAGCATGTACCTGTGGGGTGCTGCTGCCAGGGCAGGGGGATCTGCAGGTCCTGCATGAGCTTCCAGACCCCAATCCCTGCATCACTGCAGCTGCTGGGGCCACAGGGGCTGGGCCTTGGTGCAGCAGCCGCTCCCTACAGACTGGGTTCTGTGCAGCATGAGACCTGCAAGGCCTGGAGATGGTTTTAGAGGCGTTTCTGGCATCCCCTGCAGTGACAGTCTTTGGCATGAGTGAGTCAAAGCTGTTCTTCACAAGTGACTCAGGCAATCCTTGTGTGTCTCTGCAATCACCTTCCCAGGGTTTGGGGGCTGGTTCTCTCCTTGGTGGTGTTTGTGTGTGCCTGGGCCACTGGCCAGGCGGGGTGGGCAGATGCCAGGCACAGCACCAAAGCTGTAGCAATGGGCACATCTCCCAAGGAACCCAGAGGAAAGTCCTTGGGTGCTGTGGGATGGATCATTCCAAAGGGAAGTGGGACTGATCTGGTAGAGAACAAGGGCAATGGCAGCAGATATGGCAGAGAACATTTGGGAAACTGATTCCATCCACCAGGAGGGGATGGCCACAGGTCTATGAACAGACCATAGGTAGCCTTGGCCGGACTTGTACAGGGCAGTGAGCTCATGGCAGGGAACTGAGAGGAAGCATTTGCCTTTCTGATGCCTTGTGAGGCACCTCAGGAGCACGGCAGGTGTTCTAGGTTGTCCAGCTGTGTTTCTCTCCCTAGGGTGTTGATGTCCTCCAAGTACTCAGAGGGTGTCACCGGCCGGGTGGAGTTCAATGAGGACGGGGACAGGAAATTTGCCAACTACAGCATCATGAACCTGCAGAACCGAAAACTGGTCCAGGTTGGGATTTACAACGGCAGCAATGTACGTGCAGGCTGGCCTGGGCGGGGAGGGCTGGCACTGGGCTGTCCTCCTTGGCCTCATGTCCATCTGCTTCCTCTGGGATCCATCTCAGGTCCTGACCAATGACAGGAAGATCATCTGGCCAGGAGGGGAAACTGAGAAACCTCAAGGCTATCAGATGTCAACCAAACTGAAGGTAAGAGCAAATGGCATTAGGGGCAGAGCTTCTCTGCTCTCTGTGTGCTGGGCAGTGACTTCATCTGCCTCCCACCTCCATGGCTGCTCTGCAGCTGGCAGCTGCATTTGCAAGGCCAGGAGAGGATATGGGAGAGAAATCTGGAGCATGTTCAAAGCACAACTTTCAGCTGGAGTCAATCTCGATAGGGCAGCAGGCATCCTTGGGTTTGGAAAGAGACAGGTGGGAAGTAGATAGGAGAGAAAACAGCACGGAAAGGTGGAGGAGCAAGGTGCTCACCATTTCTCATGGGAGCCAGAGGACACCTGTCATGGATTTGTGAGAAATGCAAGGATGGGCTCCTTTGGCTCCTTTGGTCAAGGCATGGTTCAGCTCCGTTAGACAGTGCAGAGGGCAGGTGGAAACAGATCTAAAAGCAGATTAAACCCTCTTGTGAAGGATGGGCAGATTGGTGACTGCAAGGCTGAACTCAGGAAATCCCTGAGGAGCTGATGGCCAGAAGCTGGAGGTAACACTGGCAGAAGGTCCCACCAGTCCTGCTTTGCTTCTCATGCTCTTCCTCTAAGTGTCCCTCAGCAGCCCCTTCAGTGACTGGATCCCACTTTAGTGACTGGACCCTGGCCAGGCTGATCTTCCCAGTTTGGCCATTCATTTGTTGCACTGTTCATTTGTCCAGCAAGGGAAATCCCATTCCCACTGGCAGCGTTGTCCCTGCAGAGGTGCTATGGGAACATTGTGATTGCTTCTTTTCTCAAAGGTCCAGAGCAGGACTGAAACACCTGCATGAACTTGGGGCAGTGTCTGCAGCCCCTTTCCAGGCACCACTCCTGGCTGTGTCTCCCATCAGTCTCCTGTTAGGGAAAGAGATTTTGGGGCTCAGCTGAAAGGGCCACATGAAGGAGGACACTCCTCACCTTGGGTGCAGGGAAAGCAAATATTCTTGGTGTTCTTCTTGGCAATGCTGTGTTTACAGTTGGATTTCATGCTCTTAAAGGTCTTTTCCAGCCTAGAGGATTCTCTGTTTCTCTGATTCCACATGCCAGAGCTGCTGGGCTGAGATGGCAGCTGGGGAGGGCACCACGGCTCATGTGGGAAGGGCAGCCCAGCTCCCACCATGGGAATGTAGCTCTGGAGGGAAACACAGACCAGAGGGTGTTTGTGCTTCACCTCACAGATTGTGACCATCCACCAAGAGCCCTTTGTGTATGTGAAGCCCACTCAGGCAGATGGGACATGTAGGGAGGAATTCACCATCAATGGAGATCCTGTCAAAAAGGTTTTCTGCACTGGACCCAATGAGACCATCCCAGGTAACTCAGTCTGCTGGGGACTGCCATTCCAGGAAGGGGTCCCAGGGAGGGTGCTCAGTCACCCAGGAGGCCTAGAGGATGAGGCACAGAGAGGTGACAGCACAGCTGGCCCCCAGACACACCCTCCTCCCCATCAGCTCAGCCTCACAGCAGCTGGGCCCTGGGATCCAGGGATTTGAGCCCAGCAGACTCTTTCCCATTGTCTCTCTTCTGGATGGGCTCCAGGGCAGCTTTGAGGGATTGCATCCCAAATTTCTATCTCCTGACATGTTCCAATTCTCTCTGCCTTGCTCTTCAGCAGCAGCAAGGACCCCAAGGCACCTTAGCACATGCTGCACTGACACAGCGCCAGTTCCAAACTGTCACAGAAACTGTGTCAGGATCAGGAGTGAGCACCTGGTGTGGGTTGGGAGCTGCTCAGCAATGCCAGCCTTGCCCAAATCCACCTGAAGGGCTCCCCTGGGCTCATCACACCTTCCTGTGCACAACATCCCCCCAGAGTTGTGTCCTGGGCTGTGCTCAGCCTGCCGGGCTCATGTCAGGACTCCTCCAGCACGTGCACTGAGCCCTCTCCTTGCCCTGCAGTGGGTGGGCAGCAGCCCCTCTGAGCCCACCTCCCTGGGACATGGCAAAGGATGGGACCCCTTTCACCCAGCCTGCCCACACCCCCGGGGCTGGAGGCAGCATGGAGGCAGATGGCCCTGAAGGACAAGGTGGTTCCATCCCACATGGAGCCCGAGCCGTGGGGTGGCTGCTGTCCCTGGGGACAGGGGGATGCTGTGGGGGTCCCTGGCTGGGGCTGTCCCCACTCATGGCCCCCCTGTCCCCCCCCAGGCCGTCCCACCGTGGCCCTGTGCTGCTACGGCTTCTGCATCGACCTGCTCATCCGCCTGGCAGGCGTGATGAACTTCACCTACGAGGTTCACCTGGTGGCTGATGGTAAATTTGGTACCCAAGAGAGGGTGAGTTTGGGCAGCCTGTGATCTTTCTTTGCCTGTCTCGTGTGTTGAAACACCCCCACGCCCTTCTCCTGAGCAGGGTGGGTGGAAGGGCAATGCAGGATTCCTATAAACTGCAGGGTCCTGGCTGGTGGGGGATGTGTGTCAGGGCAGGGGTCTGACCCGGCCTTGGCTCCCTGGCAGGTGAACAACAGCAACAAGAAGGAGTGGAACGGGATGATGGGGGAGCTGCTGAGCGGCCAGGCTGACATGATTGTGGCTCCCCTCACCATCAACAACGAGCGGGCTCAGTACATTGAGTTCTCCAAGCCCTTCAAGTACCAGGGCCTCACCATCCTCGTGAAGAAGGTATGGGCTGGGTGGGAGCTTCTGTAGAACACGGGAGGTGTCCGTTCCCCAGACTGCAGTGCCCAGAGCAGCCCCTGCAAATTCCAGCCTCCAGGCTGCTGGTTTTAATGTAGGCTCTTGTCTGCACCAACTGAGCCTTCCTGAGCAGCAGGAGCTTGGGGCAGGGCCCCTGTGGGTGCAGCTGGGGGGTGCCAGCGCTGTTCCCTCTCTCCTGTGTGCAGGAAATCCCCCGCAGCACCCTGGACTCGTTCATGCAGCCCTTCCAGAGCACGCTCTGGCTGCTGGTGGGACTGTCTGTGCACGTGGTGGCAGTGATGTTGTACCTCTTAGACCGATTCAGGTGAGTGCACTTTGGGCCACTCGGGATCTGGAGGGGACAGGGAGGTGCTCCTGGGAACTGTCCCCTGGGTCCCTTGCTTGGGCACGTCTTGCAGCCCTTTGGGAGCTCTCACAGGGACTTACCCCACCTGCTCTGCCCCACCAGCTCCTGGCCCCTCTGGCTGCCTAAGCTAAGGGATGTGGATATTGGGGTACCCAGCACGTGGGGATGTGGAACACACCTGTCAGAGCAGGTGCTGTGCAGATCCCTGACCAAGGGCACTGTCAGCTTCTGGGCTCTGAGAGAATTTCCTCTTGGCCTTCCTTGGCCCTGTGGCAGCTCCTCTGAGGGCACCTGTCTCTGCCTCAGCCCTGTGCCCAGAGGCTTTGATGGCTGATCTGCAGGGAGCCCTCTGTGCTGCAGTGGGAGAGGCTCGAGCAGGCCAGGGTCAGATGATCTTTCTGGTCTGGAGAGAGTGAGATGGGACCAGCAGCAGTGTGAGCCAGGCAGGGCTGCAGGTCAGCACGGGGATGTGCCACAATAGGGAAGAGCTGCCTGGGAGCAGGCACAGTCTGTAGGAATGAGGGACTCAGGGCTGCACCAGGACACGTGGGGCACAGTGGGGAGCCCTGGGAATCAGGGTGAGGGGAATGACAAGGGTTCTTCATCTTGTTTTCCAGTCCATTTGGCCGGTTCAAAGTAAACAGTGAGGAGGAGGAGGAAGATGCCCTGACTCTCTCCTCAGCCATGTGGTTCTCCTGGGGAGTCCTGCTGAACTCTGGCATTGGAGAAGGTGAGTCAGAGCTCACAGCAGGGCTGCTCTGCCCTGCAGCCCAGGCTCTGAGCTGGGCAGGCTGGGGGGCAGTCCCTGCCCTCCTCCACAGCCTCCCCCTGAGCCCTCCCTGGAGCAGGCTGCAGGAGATTTGGTGCTGCTGAGTGTAGCACATTTGTGGCAGGTGTCAGGGCTTCCTGCCATCCCCAGCCCCGGGTGGGAAACAGGGCAGGGAAACCTGGGCTGCTTGTCCTGCCCAGGGTTACCCACCCTCTCAGGGTGGCACACAGCGTGCCCTGGAAGGAGCTGGAGGCTTTTTTTGGTTCAGGCAATGCAGAGGCTCCTTGCACAGCTGCTGGCAGAGCAGATAGATGGTGCACATCTGCAGCTGCCATTGGGCTCATGAGGATTGACATAGCTTTGGCAACCAAGCCAAGCCCTCGTGGTGCTGCTCTGATCCCTCCTCTCTCCCTGCAGGTGCTCCCCGGAGTTTCTCTGCCCGTATCCTTGGCATGGTGTGGGCTGGCTTTGCTATGATCATTGTGGCTTCATACACTGCCAACCTGGCAGCCTTCCTGGTGTTGGACCGACCTGAGGAGAGGATCACAGGCATCAACGACCCCCGGGTAATGACCCCTTGCTTGCTTTCCCCTTCCCTGGGGCACATCACATGGCTTGTGGCTCCCAGAGCCCTGAATCACTACGGCTGTGATCTGTGCTGGGGGCCAGACCCAGGGAGCTGTGCCTGGGCTGGTGCTGATGAGTCTGAGCCCTTGCCCTGGGTGGGAATGGACAGACGTGGGCAGGGATCAGCAGGAAAACAACGTGCCCAGAAATAGCCTGTCTGCAGTCAAACTGCCTGCCAGTTCCTGGAGAGCCTCCTCTGCCCACCGAGGAAACGATTCATTATGGATGAGTTATAACTAATGAAATCGTCCCTGCGGTGCAGTCAATACTCTCCACATGCCTCAAATCCATTTCCTGCTCTGGCAAGGACACAGCCACAGCTCATCAGCCCAGGCACGCAGGAATGTGCCCTGCAGCATCACGGACCCACAGCATCCCACACCCTGCAGTGTGCCCTGCCCACAGCACTGCCGGACCCACGGCATCCACGGGGCTCCTGCACCCTCAGTGCCTCCATGTCCCTGTCCCAGAGCATCCCCTGGTCCAGCACCGTGCTCCCACAGCATCCCCTGCCCCAGCACCATGCTCCCAGAGCATCCCCTGCTCCCAGAGCATCTCCTGCCCCAGCACCGTGCTCCCAGAGCATCCCCTGCTCCCAGAGCATCTCCTGCCCCAGCACCATGCTCCCAGAGCATCCCTGCCCCAGCACCGTGCTCCCAGAGCATCCCCTGCTCCCAGAGCATCCCCTGCCCCAGCACCGTGCTCCCAGAGCATCCCCTGCTCCCAGAGCATCCCCTGCCCCAGCACCGTGCTCCCAGAGCATCCCCTGCTCCCACAGCATCCCCTGCCCCAGCACCATGCTCTCATAGCATCCCCTGCCCCAGCACCATGGTCCCAGAGCATTCCCTGCCCCAGCACCATGATCCCAGAGCATCCCCTGCTCCCACAGCATCCCCTGCCTTAGCACCATGGACCCGGAGCATTCACTGCCCCAGCACCATGCTCCCAAGAGCATTCACTGCCTGTGGCATCCTTTGAGGAGATCAAGGTCTTCTCTAGAGAACAGGTGCCTGAAGGAGATGGGAGATTAGGAAACAGCTTTGGGCTGAGAAAGTTTTGCTGGTGAAGGCCAGAAAGCATTGGAGCCCTGCCGTGTCCTTTCAGCTGCGCAACCCCTCGGATAAGTTCATCTACGCCACGGTGAAGCAGAGCTCTGTGGACATCTACTTCCGACGGCAGGTGGAGCTGAGCACCATGTACCGGCACATGGAGAAGCACAACTACGAGAGCGCTGCCGAGGCCATCCAGGCAGTGAGGGACAAGTGAGTGCCTGGCCACGCTGGGAGGGCCTCGGGGGCTCAGCTGGGTGGAGCAAGCAGGGCAAAGCTGGGGGAGCTGCGGCCAAAGCGGGGCTTGATGGCACCTCCCAGTCCTGGTGCGTCCCAGGGCTCGGTGGGGAGCACAAGCTCTGCGTGAGGGGGGCATAGTGGGAGCCCTGGCCATGGCCTCCCTTCCTGGCCTCTTTTCTTCCTTCAGTGCAAGGCTGGGTGGCTTCAGTGTTTCAGTCCGGGCTGCCAGCACTCTTGCTGCAGAGCAGCTGGGCTGCCCAGCCTGACCCGTGCATCCTCCTGTGTGTCCAGCAAGCTCCACGCCTTCATCTGGGACTCGGCGGTGCTGGAGTTCGAGGCCTCCCAGAAGTGTGACCTGGTGACCACGGGGGAGCTCTTCTTCCGCTCCGGCTTCGGGATCGGCATGCGCAAGGACAGCCCCTGGAAGCAGAACGTCTCCCTGGCCATCCTCAAGTCTGTACACGGCTCTTGCCTCCATGCTGTTCGTGCCAGGCAGTGCCAGCCTCCCCCCAGAGCTGCCCTTCCATCGTGACAGAGGGACCCTGAGAGGCTGGGCTGGGCACCCACAGCTCCGGCGCGCAGGACTGGGGAAGAGCAGGGAGCTGGAGGGGGCAGAGCAGGGCAGGGAGCAGAGTCAGGGCCAGCCAGGGCTGCAGGCAATGCGGGCAGAGAGCAGCAGGGCTGTGTGAGCAGCCTGTCCAGCACTGTCTGTGTGAGCAGGGTGTGGGTGCTGCCATCACCCTGCTCCTCCCTCGGGGTCAGCCTGTCCCACAGCACTGCCCTGCCCTGGTCATGCAGGGCTCTTTTCTTTCAACTCTGGCTACACCTGTTACACAGGGGTACGTCTGAGTCCAAGGCTTTTACAGCAGCACTGACCTGCAGTGTGGGGTGTCACAGTCAGCCTGATATTATGGGTGAAAAGGGATTTCCTTGTGTGGCCTTGGCAATGCCACACTCATTGCAGACAGAGAAATGTCACAGTGGAGAAACAGGCAGCAGGGAAGGAGCAAGTGAAGGGAGGGAGTCCTGGGACATTCATTTTAGGAGAGACAGGGTCAGGAGCCACGAGGGTCCTGCCCAAGATGCAGAACTGAAAGGCCTCAGGGAGAATGGTCAGGATGTGGAAGATGGGCCAGACCCAGGGAGCCATGGTCCCTGTCTGTGGGATGATCTTAACATGGTGAGGGTGGCAGCAGGACAGATGGGACTTGGGACCAGCACGTGAGAAGCCTGAAGTGACCACAGGGGTCCTCAGTATCCTCCTGGGAGAGGGTGGGGAATCTCAGGGCTACAGATGTCCCAGGAAGGTGGTGGGGGTGTACCAGGAACAAGAGGGAGGAAAGTGCAGGGAGTCTGTGGTGGGATGTGTGCTCTGTGCCCACTCCATCCCCACGAGCTGTTCAGGACATGGTTTGTGTCCTCCCAGGCTGTGACACCGAGCTGTGACACTGAGCTGTGACACCGAGCTGCTGGGGTGTGCCAGCCCTCAGTGTGCACTGCAGGCAGCAGTGCCCTGGCCTAGAGGGTGCTGGGGGTCACCAGAAAGGACTGGGGTCCATCATTGCCTGGGGTCCAAGTGGCCCTGGCAGGCAGAGGAACCCTGCAGGAGGGAACTGGTAGATGTCCACTCCCTGCAGCCTTCTCCAAGAGCTCTTGGAGCACTGACAGCTCCATCCTTCCCTGGTAGCACACCTTCCCCATGGCTTACACGTGGCCCTTTTGGCAGCAGGCACTGGCCCAGAGCTGCTGCAGGGGCAGAGGGGAGCTGGGGGTGCCTGCTCACAGCACTCTGCTGTGTGTGCCCATGCAGTGCTGGCAGCCCCTGCACACAGCCCACACACTCCTGTGCAAAGGTGCACACACACACACACACACACACACACACACACACACACAGAGCACATCCCTGCTTCCTGTGCTAGGAGGTGCAGGCAAGCCCAGAGCCCTGGGATGGAGGGCACAAAGGCACAGAGTGTGTGCCCCAGCTGCCTGTGGCTGGTCCCCAGTGACTGCCCTGTCCTGTCTCCTTGTGCTTGCAGGTCTCATGAGAACGGCTTCATGGAGGATTTGGACAAGACTTGGGTGAGGTATCAAGAGTGTGATTCCCGTAGCAATGCCCCAGCAACACTCACCTTTGAAAATATGGCAGGTTTGTTCTGCAAACCTCTTTCTCCCCCTTCCCTGGGTAGCCTGCTTTTGCTCAAGACATCCTCCCTGGGGCTCTCCTCTCAGGCCAAATCTCTGCTCCTTCTGGATTTGTGCTTTCCTAGTGCCGGGAGGCTGCTGAGGTGGACTTCGTTCCCACCTTGCTCAGAGCAGTTCCACAAAGCTTCCCCCACCTTCCCTGGGTGCCCTTCTTGCCAGTGGGGCTGTGGTGTGAGCATGGCCCCCCTCCCTGTGCCCTGGCCCAACTGTGGCTGTCACAGTGCCATCAGAGCTGGCAGCGATGCAGAGAGGAGAACAGCACCTCGGGGGAGGCGAGTGAGAGCCCTGCTGCAGGAGGGGCTGGAGGCCAGGGGCTGCCCCCAAGTCCTGAGGAGCCCTGGGCAGGGCCAGAACAAGGATAATTGATAGAAAAGGGTTTTCAACTTGTAAAGACTCTGAGAACCCTGAGACAGGCTCTCGCTTTGCACTGAGGTGGTGCTGCTGGTCCTACAGCCAGACAATGCAGGGATGAGGGATAAGGGATGGGACCCCGTCTGCACCAGCACTGCTGGCCAGTTACAGGCAATGGAGAAAAGGGGTATTTTGCTCCATCTCCTCAGACACCACTCCAGAAATGTCAGCCCCAAGGGTTGCAGGCATCCAAGGACAGCACAGAGCTCTGTGCATGGCTGTGTTTCCTGATGAGCACCAGGGCTGGGTTCTGGTGCAAATGGCCCCACGGTCCTGGGGATGGGGAGTGCCCTGGGGCTTGCTGTGCCTGTCCCCAGCAGTGCTGCAGCTCAGTGTCCCCCCAGAGCTGGCACTGACACCCCTCAGTGCCCAGGCTGTGTTCCCCTCCCGGCCCTCCAGGACTGGGGGGAATGGCAGGGGGACCCCGGGTTGGCAGATGCTCCCATTGCTGAGCACGATGCAGAAGAAATGAGGGATGGTGTTGCAATTCCACTGCCCCATGTAACTTTCCTGCTTATTTCAGGTGTGTTTATGCTGGTGGCTGGAGGTATTGTTGCCGGGATATTTTTAATATTCATAGAGATAGCTTACAAAAGGCATAAGGACGCGCGGAGGAAGCAGATGCAGCTGGCGTTTGCGGCCGTTAATGTGTGGAGGAAAAACCTGCAGGTAGGACAAACCGTTTTTAGAGCAAATCTCCACCAGGTGCGTTTTCCATTCCTTCACCAAATCAGTGAATGCAGAGCTGTGGATTAGCATGGGGCCCTCTGTCCCCCACCCCACCCCCGTAGCTCCAGCTGGGTTAATCGGTGCCTGTTAAGCTGTAGGGTAGTGTCCCTGTGTCCCTGCCTTTTCCCCGGGAGCTGCCCCTGCCCGATGCCGTCTCTCCCAGAGAAGCTCCAACAGGGCAGAGGCCTGGCCCAAACACCCCCAGTGGAGCTCGGGATGGGGACTTTTCTCTGCTGGGGACCACATGCCAGAGGCACACCTTGCCCTGGCTGAGCAGGCAGTGCCAGCACGGCTCCTTGCAGATTCTGCCCTGCAGCCCGGCTCCAGCCGTGCTCAGCAGCAGATGGGAAGGTCAGCCTGCTGCCACTGACCGTCCCTGCCCGATGCTTAGGTGGAGGAATGCTCCAGGGATAGTTTCCATCACCTTCCCTTCCCTGCCTGCTCTGCAGCAGCATGGTAGCCCTTGCCATACCCAGGACCAACTCCAAAAAGAGGTGGTGCGTGCTCTTGTCCTTTGGAGACAAGGACATCTCCCCACTCAGGAGCCAGCAGTGCCGGTCCCTGTCAGTGCCAAGCCTCCCTTGGTCTCCTTTAATGGGGTTGTTGCTCTCCCACGCTTCTCCTGCTGCTGGAACATCTCTGTGCCGCTCAGGCAGGGAAGCCCAGGAGGGTCAGAGGTGCCTGGCAGTGACACTGAGCCGTGGGCACATCTGTGGGCCACCAGCCTCACAATTCCCTTCCCCTGCTGCTTTTGGGGCTGAGCCCCACAGTGCCCCTGACCCCAGTGTAGGGCAGCTGGAGGCTCTGTCTGAGTTGCCTGGGCTGGTTTTTCCCTTGGGGAAGCGCAGCGGCGTTCCCAGAGCGAGAGCTCCTTTAGGTGGCTAAAGGACACTGCTGCTCACAGCAGAGCCAGCCAGGCAAAGAGAGAGGAGGAGGCTCGGGGAGCCCGAGGAGCCCGGCGGGGCCCCGGGGAGCAGCGCTGGCTGGGGCTGCGGGGGGAGCAGCGAGGGGAGCACGAGGCCGGGCTGCTGCATCCTGAGAGCTCGCTGGGTTCAGTTCACCGGAAAGAGTCTCGGAAAAGCCATTTCTCAATTTTTTTTCTCCTTTTTTTCCTTTTTTTTCCTTTGCTTCCAAAAAGCAGCAGCACCGAGGGGGTTAAGGCTGCTGGGACAGAGCACACTAGTCGCACTGCCATTTTTCACTTGCCAACCTTCTAGAAAATACTGCACTGGGTCCTTGGGCAGAGTCTGTGGGACTGTGAGCAAAGCATGCTGCCCTGTGGGGGTAAACAGCCTCATGGTAAAGAGCCGTTTGACATTGTAAGACTTTTCCACAGGAGGAAACGTCAGAGCACTAGTATCTGGTACATTGCTAGAAGGTAGGCAAGTGGAAAGATTTATTTGTTAAAACAAACAAACAAAAATAATGGTTTTTGGGATCACAGTTTTGCCATGGCTATTTCCTGAGATGCCATGGAAGAAAAAGACATTTCATTCCATTCATCTTGCTTTCCTTTCCGTTTGTGCATGTCCGCAAAAGAGAGAACTGAGAAGGAGGAGCAAATGTATCCCCGAGCATGCTCTACGCACCAGCGGGATACATTTTGGTTACCCCCGTGCGGTAGCAGAGCCAGACCTGGTCACTCCGTCCCCCGTCGGCAAGGTCACACTCATTGGCACCAAAGCAATTGGGGAGGACTCGTTGCCAGCGCCCGGCGCCGAGCGCGGCCGGGCCCCCCGGCCCGCGGCCCCCGCACCATGGCGGCTGGTGCTCCCAGCCTGCGCCAACCAGGTCCGACTCGCTAACTCCAACGCCTACATTTTTCAGTTCTGTTTCTCTTTGAGTTCATCCCGACCCGACGACATCATGGCACTAACGCTTTGCTTCCTCCCTTTCTTTTCCTTTGTATTTTTTTTTTACTTTTCTTTTTCTTCCAGTTTCCTTTTTGTTTTTTAGCCTGTTTTACTTTGGAAAACAAACCAAACCACCACCAACAACCACGTTCGGCTTTGCACAACTGCATCATTTGAATTTTTGAACACATTTTTTTTACAGAATATTCATACAATGACTTCTCTTTCAATGCAGTCCTCTCTCTCTCTTGTGGCACTAGGATTCAGCCTCAGAAAAGGCCCTGAGCACTTTTTTTTTTAGTGGTAGGTGCAGCATCTCACGTCTCGGTCCAGCCAGGCTAGCGGTGGAAGCGAGGGGCAGGGCGCCAGGCAGAGCATCCCCAGGAAGCGAGGTCAGCTGTGCCGGCCTGGCTGCAGACACCAGGAGAGCAGGGCTGCCTCCCAGAGGGGTTCCCAGCGCTCCAGACGCGAGGCCGGCCCCCCGTAGCTGTAGCAGTGTGGTGGCTGTGCCGTAGCCCTGGCTCAAGGAGGCCCTTGGAGGACTGGGAGTGGCAGAACACCTCCAGTAGCTTTCTCACCTAAATGAAGGCCATGACACGGGGCAGTATTCAAATAGATTTAGAGTTTCCAACAACACACTAGAGATCTAATTACTTATACATATTCATTTTAGGATAGAAAAAGTGGTAGAGCAGAACCTGACCCTAAAAAGAAAGCCACTTTTAGGTCCATCACCTCCACCCTGGCCTCCAGCTTCAAGAGACGTAGGTCCTCCAAGGATACGGTAAGAGGAAGAAGAACAATTCTGCCCTCTCTCTTTCTCTCTCTTTCTCTCTTCTGCCATCCCATCGACTGCCACACACCCATCCCGAAGCTGCCAGTGTACATGCATAGCTCATGTTCGTCACCAGTCAGTCAGTCAGTCAGTGAGTCAGTCATCCCGTGTACCTGAAAGGATGCTGGGATCCTGGAGGGCAGGCAGGAGGTGGCTTGGAGTCCTGTGATGAGTTGGGAGATGCAACCGAGTTTTTGTTTTGTTTTTTTGTTTTCTTTTTGCCTGGATGATTTCTGATGTTCCTCTCTGTGCTTCGCTCACCTTACCGGTGCTGACCTCTTGAAACTGATGACATTTTTTCTTTTTCTTTTTTTTTTTTTTTTTCTGTTCCTAAGTGTTCCTGTACCTGTTTGTCATTGTATGCCTAAAAACAATCACCCCGATTTAATTTGGGCACCGTGTCACCTCACCAAGAGCCATGCGTGTCACACTCTCTACATGTGATTTTTGTTTGTGACAATTAGCATTCGGAATAGTCCTCGCACAGGAGTGACAGCTGTCTCTGGTTATCATCAGCAGTAATGCAGCTCTAGAAAAGAGATGAAAAGGCTCCAAAGAGGAGGTTGTTAAAGACCCAGCCTTGGTTCAAACTTGTGTTTTCCGCTGCTCTCACATAACCAGAGAAAATTTCCAAATTGCTGCCTCTAAAGCCAGCTGTTTCCAAATGTGCAAATGTGTCTGCTCGTGCTGGAGCTTCAGACACTTCAGCGTCAGGTTGGGCTGTTGGTCTGTCGGACTGAGCCGTGTCCCTCTGCATGTCGCCGTCTGTTGTATGACACTCTGCACTGTGGCTACTCTGTTGTCTCGTGTGGCAGCGCCCGCTGCGTTTTGCTGCCCGACCTCCTGGCGCGCCGGGCTTGCCAAGATCCCGTCCCCGGGGCGACCGGCGGCTTTGTGCCGGGCTTGCCCAGAGCAGGTCCCCGCCAGGCTGCCCGAGGCGCAGCGGGGACGGGGGGACGGTGGCAGCGTGGGAGATGTGGCCCCCGTGGCGGGGTGCCCGTCCCCAGCCGCAGGCTTGGGCGCCTCGGGGACAGCATGTGGTATCGCAGGGGGTCTCGGGGCCACGGCTGTGTATGAGAAATGGAGGAGGCTGCCCTTGGCACCAGCGCAGGCTCCATACCAAGAAGCTCCTGGAGCACCCCTGGAATGCGGCCCTGGGGACAGCTGAGCCCTCGGCCGGGCTCGACTGCCACCATCTCACACAAAGTGCTCCTCTCACTGTCACCTCGAAGCCTGGAAGTCATGGGGGAAACACCCACACTCTTCCCACTCATCATCTGCACCCCCAGGGAAGATGGGTATCCCTGTCATCTCCTGTGCTGCTTCTGTGCTCCCTGGGTGGCACCTTGTCCCAGTAATGCCCCCATGTCTGGGGTCCCCTCTCCCCACTGCTGCACCCCCGAGCAGCTCTGCAGGGAGGTCACAGGGTGTGTCTTTGTGGCCTGAGCTATGACCGGGGCAGAGGAGACAGAGATGGGGTGGGAGGTGCAGGGGGTGGTGCAAGAGTGAGGAGGAGGAGGAGGAGGAGAAGGACAAGGAGGAGGAGGGACAAGTAGAATGCCGAGAAAATAGAGAGGAGAAAAATTGGCAGAAAGATCTGCATGTGCTGAGTAGACCCCCATGTTCTGATGTGTTTGAACTACTCCACAATTAGGAAACCAAGGATTCCTGCCCTGGGAGAGCAGCAACATGATAGTGCCCTGGGGACCTGGGGGAACCAGTGCCACCGGTGAGCAGAGGAGAGGGGGAGAACCCAGGAAAAATGGGGCAGCTGGTGTGTGGCATCCCTGGTAACCCCAACGTTGCTCCTTCTTCAGGGAATCATCCTGGTCCTGATCCTGCTCCATAGTGTGGCATCCATCCTACACCAACCAGCCCACAGCCCTCTGTGCCCCCAACGCCCTGAGCTGAGCAGGCCCAGTGCCCACCTGCACCACAGGTCCCATGGATGGGCAATGGAGCTGTTCTCTCCCCTTCCTTGGGGTCCTGCACAACACAGAGCTCTCCATATTTGGGTCCCAGTCATGCTCTTCTTGCTACATTGTTCATGGGCAAACTGTGGAGGAAGATGACCCCACTCATCCCAGAAGATGGTCCCCACTTTGGGGGCAGCTGCACAGTCAATTACTTCCCAGTGCTCTGAAGCCTGTCACAATGCTCTGCCTGCCACGGGGTGCCATGTCCAGGCTCCCAGGACGCGTTCCCCAGGGAACTGGGCTAGCTGGGTCAAGAACAGGCCAATGGGGTGAACGTCCAAGCCGTCATGGCCAACTTGGAGGCTAGCAGCTATGGCAGGAGGTCCGTGGTGGAGCGAGCTTTGTGGTGATGTTGGGCAGACCTGCTGGTTGCTCTGCAGTGTCAGCAGCCAGCGGGAGCGGGGTGCTGCCACCAGCTCATGTCACAGCCTGTGCTCGGTGACCTCCACTTCCATGCAGCAGCCCTGGCTCAGAGACCCCAACGCCCTCCTGCTGGAAGGCCCCATGAGTCCGTAGCATGCTGGGGCACGTTGCCTGGGGTCCTTGTAAAGACGAGAAAGCAGCGAGGTGCTCTCTTTCATGATGCTCAGCAGAGCTGCGGGCCCACACCAGGTCTTAGATGGGCAAGGCTGGAGAGCCCTTGGGGCTGGAAGGCCAGGCTGACCCCAGCCCCACGGGCTCTCCTGGCTAGCGAGCGAAAGACGCAGACCTGGCGGCCTTGCTTCTTTCCTTTCCGTTGTCGGGAGTTTTAAAAATGGATTCTGCTCTGCAGCCCTGCAGAATGGTCCCTCAGGAGTGCCAGAGAGACAGGCTGGCACCATGGAGCCAAGACAGCCCTGGGAAGCTTCCACCCCACTCTGAACGTCCTAGCGCCCACCATCACCCGAGCTGCACAGCCTCTCCGCGGCACATCATCCCCACCGCCCCAGGAGGAGATGCATGTGTTCCCCATAGGCAGCTCCTGCAACTCGAGTAGCACTGGCAGAGCTGACGTGTCCATCCATCGCAGCCACCCACGATACTGCAACCCCACAGACGCCATGTGAGACGCATAAACCACACAGACACCTCCGAGCCGGCACATTGCGTACAGACACGATCGAGGTGCACAGGTCCCTTAGCCCCCGCAGAGCCACACTGCCAGCCCCAGCCCCGTGACACAGCAGTGACACACGGCCCGCGGCACCGCCCCGCCCTGGGCACGGTGCCGGGGCTGGGCGGCAACCGAGGGGCTTCCTGCAAAAGGTCACCTTTTCAGTAAAGGATCAGCTGTCCCAAAGCCAAACGCTTCTTGGCTGAGAAAGAGCCTAGTTTTTGGCCCAAAAGAACCAAAAGTAGGTCAAAGACAACTTTTTCTTTTTTTTTTTTTTCCTAAATGGAAGTTGATATTTTCTACAGCAAGATCGCATTTAGCTGGAATCCTAATTTTTAATGGAAAAAAAAAAAACCACAACAACAAACTAAAATTCTTCCAGAAAATCTTCCACCAGCCAGGGACTACCATATGAGCCCAGTTAGGTTGAAGTCATTTTTAAAGACATTAAGTTCTTGTCTATATTTTCTTCCTGGTTGTCATTTAAAGTTTTTGGTGCCTTCACTTCACTTCCATACCTTAACATGTTTGAGTCTCTTCTACGGTTAATATTGATTAATTTCTTGGCTTTATAATGTTTGGTTTGGGGATTATTGCACCGTCCCTGTAACATAATTTACCTTAAATTATTGATATGTGCTTCTAGCATTAGTCCTACTTTAACATAGTTTTGATATGACCGTTTTCTTGCTTTTTTTTTCTTTTCCTTTTTTATTTTCATTTTAATTTTTATTATTAAAAATTGCATGCATGAACTTTACACACAAAAAAAAAGTAAATGAGAATGTTACCCTGTGATAACTCTGTGATTGGAGGAGATATGCTTTCAAATCAAAAGCCATGCTCTTGTATTTTAATTTTTCTGGCCAGATTGCCCATTTCGCTTGGTTGTTTTAGCGTTTCCCACCCCCAGAGCTGTGCAGAGAGGCCAGAAGGCCCCAGCCTGCCCTGCTACACCACCACAGCAGTCACATGCACACGTGCACCGAGGCACACGCACTCACACAGGCACACTCCGCTTCTTCCACCCCCCCCACATCAGGATGTTTAACAAAGGACCTTTCTTCTACCCATTCATTTTTGTATCTCCAGTTCCTCCTTCTCCTCCACCAGTGAGTCACAGCCTCTCCCCTTTCCCAGTCACCTCTCCTCCCTGCTGAAGTCAAGCCCCATCCCACAAAGCACACACCTCCCAGCAGCTCTGCCATGGAAACACTGCATTTAGCTGGAATCCAAATTTTTCATGAGGAAGGGGTGGCTGCACCCGATTTTGGGAGAGAGGGGTGTTTTTTGGTGGGCTGCTGAATAGCCACAAAAAGCTCCCCCCAGGGCAGCAGAGTAACACCAGGATGGCCCCGGCCGCTCTCTGTGCCAACAGGTGATGGCCGAGCAAGGCAAGGCCATGGCCAGGAATTCCCAGAGGCTCCATTGGAATCTTAGCCAGCGCCCTAAGTGGCAGGGTGATCCCCTGAGAGGTGCTAGGTGATCCCCTGAGAGGCTCCCTGTGTGATCCCCTGAGAGGTGCTAGGTGATCCCTAGGCCCTGTGTGATCCCCTGAGAGGTTCCTATGGATCCCTGAGGTGTAGGTGATCCCTGAGGGCTCCCTGTGTATCCCTGAGAGGTTTCAGGTGATCCCCTGAGGGGCTCCCTGTGTGATCCCCTGAGAGGCTCCCCGGGTGGCAGCGCGTCCCTGCTCGGCTCCGGAGAGACGGGAGTGTGCTGGTTCCCGGCCCTGCCCCAGCTGCTGCCACCGAGGGGTCCCGGGAAGCACAAATCCGGGCTGGGCAGGGCAGGGCAGCCCCACGGAGCCCATGCAAGGCTCAGGGGTGGCAGGAGGCAGGGTGTGCAGCACACAGGGTAGCCACAGTGCCAGAGCTGCCGGCAGCGCCGCGAAGGCCACGGCCACCATCGGCCAAAGCAGGGCAGGTGAAATCTGTCACCGAGGAGCCCCCCTGGAGCCCCTCAAAACATCAGCCCTCCTGGGCAGGGTGGTGCAAGGGCTGGGAAAATGTCACTGGAAAGGATCTGTGCTGCAGTACATGAGACCCACAGAGACCCTTTCCTGCCCTGGCACCGGATTAGGACCCCAGAGAGCAGCGCAGGATGCTCCAGCCTACAGCAGGGCTGGACAGAGCTTCCAGGTCAGGGTTTGGAGTTTGGAGAGTGGAGCTGGGAGAGGGAGTTTGGAAGGAGGAAGGGAGGAAATACTTCCCAGCTGTAAATTCCTGCCTGGGGAGGAAGGACATTTTTTCTTGCCCATTGATGGGTATTTCTGCTCTGCGCCCCACCTGCTGATGGGACTGCAGCAGGGGAGGGCTCTCCCATGGCCTCTCCCATGGCTTCTCCCATGACAAGCCCCCCCATCTGCAAGGAGCTCAGAACCCCAAATCCAGACCACATCCCCAACACAGGCCATATTTTCACATTAGAAATCAACGCCACACTTTATCACAAACCAACCACACCACACATCTCACCTGCATGAAAGGATAGTCACAGCAGGGTCATTCAAGCAAGGAGGTGAAACGCCCTGGCCTCAAAGCACAGCTTGATCTGGCACCAGAGAGGTGCCAAAACCCAGCCAGACCCTCCAAACACAGGTTCAGGCGTGGGCTGGGCTGATGAGTCACAGGCTTTGTCTGGTAGCCCTCCCAGAGCAGAGAGGGCCTGGCTCAGCGGGTGACGTGGCAGCCACGCTCTGCAGAAGCTGCACTGCGCTCCTGGGTGTCCCCTCTGCCCCGCTCCAGGGTGCTTGGAGAGCGTCTGCAACGACCTCTGCCCAAGCATGGATGGCACTGGGAAGGGGACCTCAGCCAGCAGCAGCTCTCAGGGCGTTGCTTCACCCCCAAGAGATATCCTGTAGGGACACATGGGATAGAAGTGGCAGCGGGGACAAGTGCCAGAACTGCCTAACACTGCTTTCTCTTTGTCTGTCTATTTGTGTGTTGCAGCAGTATCACCCCACCGACATCACCGGCCAGCTCAACCTCTCCGACCCCTCAGTCAGCACTGTGGTGTGACCTTCTCCCCGAGGGCCATCAGTCCTTGCCCAACCCAGTAGGAAGGCACAGCCAGGACTGCCTTTCAAGGGACACTGATGGGTTCTTCTGGGTGAGATGGGAGGAAAGCATCCTTCATCCATACACGGTGACTCCATTGTATATCTCCCTCCCTTCCTAGGCCTGCTGCCATGCTCGTGCCCCAGGAAGCACGGCAGAACCAGGACAAGGTTTGGACTTCACTGTACAGAGATAATTGCTTCCAAACAGTGCCACAATGATCAGAATTGCCACTGGCTGGCTCCGTGCAAGGGGAGAGGACTGCAGAAGGCACGCGGTGGCTGCTCTCCCACGGTAGCAGGGAAGAGCTGGTGCCAGACCACAAACCCGTGCTTAACCTCACAGGCTGCAGCCTTCTGAGCACACACAGCCCCTCAGACGTGTGCTCCACGTCTCCCACCACCTGGAGGGCTCCACAGTCCTGTGCAGCAGGAGCAGCCAGCTCCTGGTGTGGCAGGTTGGGCACATGTTCCTGCTGTGCCCAGAGACCCTCCCTTCTGCTGCAGGGGCTGGAAGATGTGTGCTCTGCTCCTTGCAGGGGATGGACACTATTCCCTTCCCTCTCACCGTCCCGTGGCTGTGACTCCGTTCCCATCCGTGGTCTGGCAGCAGCAGGAGAGCTCCCGCCCTGCAGCCCTCGCCCCTGAGCTAACCGCGGTACTCCGGAGCCTGGAGTGCCGCCAGCCGAGACCCCGGCTCCCACCTCTCCTGCACAGAAACATCCCCAGGACCTGGCCACGGCCAGCATGTAGCACTCACACAGCAGCTCTCCTGGCCAGGAATTCTCCACGGGAAATGGCTCTGGATGGTTGCACTGACCTCTACCCCAGCTCCACACTGCCTCAGCACCAGCAATGCAAGGAGAGATGCTGCTGGCTGGTCCCGGCTCGCTGCGGCCTCCCAGCCTGTCTGCACGGCCGGGGCACCACGGCCAGCGCTGGCGGCTCCCCTGCCACCCTCACCTGCAGTTCAGCTTGCCAGCAGCTCCCGCGGCTGCCCTGCAGCCCCAGCTCAAGGAAACGTGGAAAGCAGATCCCAGTTCGGGAGAAGGAACAGAACGGGCCGGGCTGACCCCGTCCCTCCCCGCACCGTCCTCCCCTCGGGCCCGCACGGGCACCCCGAGCATCCTCCCCGTGGGCAGCGGGGTGAGCAGCGTCTCCTGCCAGCGGAACACCCAGGGGCAGCGTGGTACCCACGGACTGCCCTCCCCGGCCCCAGGCTGCCCCCGCGGGCAGGATTTCACATGGCAGCTGAGGTCTGTGAGCATCGTCCCACCGACTGCTGTGGCTCCATCATGTTCATCTAGCTCCAGCTGAGAAATCGGACCCATCCTACTTTATACGTCAATGTTACATGAATACCAAGTTTTTGCAAGAGCTCAGTAAAGTCTAGACTGGATCATGAAGTGGTTTATTCCAGAGCTGTGTGCCTCTTTCTGTCTCTGACCTCTGGCAAAGCTGGCGGGGAGCCCTGTGGTGAATCAGAGCCTCACCCAAGCCTGTGGCAGGGTCTGCAAACAGTGGAGGGACAGGAAGGGATGGAGAAACGAGGAGGGAGAAAGGCCAGGGGCTATAGAGGAGACTGGGAGGGAAAGGGCATCCCCACCCTGGGATACTCAGGTGCCAGAGAGCCTGCACAGCCAGGGTGGTACACAGGCCCTGCAGCGAGGGGATGGGGACAGCAGGGAGCTGTCCAAACACCAGCACCACGGCAGCTGGCCCTGTCCCACCTCCATCCTGGGGAAAACTGTCCCCTGCCACTGTGGGCTCCCTCTCCTGGGAGCCAGCCTTTGGGAACAGGGGATGGACTGCAGGGATGAGGGCACTGGGGAAGTCCCCACACATCAGCCCATCTATAGGAAGGTCCATCAAGGGATATCCAAAATAGGAGGGTCCCCCAGGGCTGAACTGAGGAGCATCACCCACCCACAGCACCTTCCCTTTGTGCTGAGACCTCCAGCCCAGCCTCCATGGGGGCTGAGCCTCAGGACAGTCTGAGGGAAGGAGCAGGGGTCAGGTGGTCGTGCAGGATGACAAACAAGGTCCCACCTCCACATGGGAAGCCCAGGCCTTCCTGGGAATGACTGAACCCTCTCTAGAGAGGGTCTGGGAGAGCTGGGATTGCTCCTGGGGCAGGGCTGGCAGCACTGGAGCAGCTGCTGCCTCCAGCATCTCCCTGCCAACCCCCTGCCCCACAGCAGGGATCTGGCCACGTGGCAGCACATGGGGCTGGCTTCTCTCTTAAAAATAAAAACAGGAGCAAGCCACCACTGAGGTGACACGTGGTTTATTCATGTGTGATTCACTGAACCCTTGCCAGGAGCCTGCTGAAGGATGCTCTGACTCTTCCACAGCCCTGGCAGGTCCCAGCTCTTGCAAGGGCAGGAGATGGAGTGGACAAGGCTGGTGGTCACAGCATCTCATTGTGGCTCTAATCATCTTGCAGTGGGTAAGAGGTCAGGCCAAAAAGGGCTCTTGTTTCTCCTTGAAGGGTGTTTTTGTCACCCCAGCTTGTGGCTTTCTCGTGGAGCTCAGCTCCAGATCCTTCCAGGCCATTTCCCAGCAGGCTCACTAAGCATTTCCAGCAGCATTTCCACAGGAAAGAGGAGGGACCAGGGCAGGGGCAGCCCCAGCTCTGATCTGTGGGTGATGGGGGGTGAGGCAGCAGCCAGGGCTGCTGCAAAGGGCCCCTGTAAAGGGCTTGTTTGTCCCTGCTCCCAACCCTGAGCTAACCCCACACCTTGGCTGGGGATGAGCTGTAGCCTAGGGAAAAGCTATTGACAGAGAAACCGCTGTAGCCTCCCCATCCTTTGGCAGCTGCTGTGCCCAACCACAGCCCTGGCAGCTCAAGGCTCTTCCTGGCCCTCACCCTAAGCTTCAGCCTCACCCCAGACCTTGATTGTTGGCTGAACCATCTCAGCACCAGCATTCCTGACTCAATGGAAAAAACTATCAAAAGGAGCTTTTTGCAGCCAGCCCTGTCCTTGGGCAGAACACTGTCAGGCCTGGGGTGGTCTGACAGCCCCACGGAGGCTTTGGAATGCTCCCAACCACCCAGAGATCTCCAGTGCACCAAAAGCCACACAGACAGCTCTGAGGTACCCTAAAAGGAAAAAAGTGCCTGCCAGGACATGGAAGCCAAACATGGTGTTTAGGTGGAGTTCTGAGAGCACAGAAAAAAAGCACTGAGGCTGCTGGGGTCACTGAAGGCAGTCAGAGGGTGCAGGGGGCACCAATAGGCCCAAGGAACAAACTGAAAGGCACACAGAGGCTCCTGGGCTGCACCAAAAGGCAAATGGTGACTCCTGGGGTGGCCTGAAAGGCACCAAGAGAATATGGTGTGTCCTGGGATGCACACAGGGACTCCCAGGCTGCACCTAAAGGCACAGTGAGGCACATGGGGCATCCTAAATGCACACTGGGCAGCACAGGGGGCAGGACAAGGGGAGAAGGATGCCCCCAGGAAGGGGATATGCAGATCTGAGGGTGGCCCTGGGGAGCCTCCCAAAACATTGAGAGCATTTTTGGTCAGCCCATGCCCCTGCAGGGAGCTGAGCTGGAGGCTGCTCCCCGCTGGCAGAGGCAGCTTGGCACCATCTTGGGGGACTCTGAGAGAACCCAGAGCGACTCCAGGAACAGAACTTCCTCTGGGACGAGTCTGCAGCAGGTGGGTGCAGGCAGCTGGAGAGGGGCAGGGATGGAGCCCAGGCTGCCAGGGCAGGGCTTGCCTGGGCCCCTCAGTGCACCCTGCAGACGCGGGGTCTCCTCCAGCAGTGGGACTCCCGGCGCAGGCTGTGGTAGAACACCACCAGAGAGCCCAGGAAGGTGCAGAAGAAGATGCTGGCCAGGAAGGAGAAGGGCCCGATGGTGAAGAAGGCGATGTAGTGCTCGGGGGACAGGGAGGTGTCCTGGCACTGCCTGAAGGACTCGTCCCCAAAGGCCATGATCGGATACTTGTTCAGCTGCTCTGGAACTCTGCAGAGGAGCAAATTCTTCTCTGGAAGAGAGAGAGAAGCAGTGCTGGAGGGCACACTGGGCAGCTGGGAAAGGCAGGGGCCAAGGACAGGGGGATGGCAGGTCTGCATGGGACAGATGGCACCAGGGCAGGAGGACGGGGGCCAGCATCACCAACATCCCCCGTGTCAGGGTGCAAAGAAGGGGAACAGTGAGCTTCAGGAGTCACCTGTGTGGGATGGGATGGGTTGGGATGGGATGGGATGGGATGGGATGGGATGGGATGGGATGGGAGGTGGGCACAGTGCTGGAGGGGACATAGGAAGATGGGTTTGGGCAGGAGGGCAGGTGGGGCAGGCAAAGGGGAGGGACTGGCTCCCAGAAGACAGATGTGGGGAGCAGTGAGCAGCCAGCCTGGAGATGCCACAGAAGGTCCCAGCCAGAACAAGTGCAGTCACACATCCGAGCTGGAAGCGAGCAGGAGGGGGCAGCAGTAGTGGGAGAGACTTTGCTGGCAGAGCTGTCTTTCAATAGGGCTCGTGGGGGAAGAAATGCAGGATCAGAAGCAGGTTGATGAAGGCTTTGGGGAAGGGGCTGAAAGCATTGCATCCTCGATGGATCAGCGGTGATGTGCGCCCTGACACACGGGCTCTACCTGCCCCCCCAGGTGCCATGTGCAGGACTGGTGCCACTGCTGGGGCCAGCACTGGGTGCCTGTCCCTGGGACACTGGCAGGCAATCCCTGCTGCTGACCAGAACCAAAATGTGGGCACCAACTGAGACCCAGCGGTGTATCACCCAAGCAGACACAGGAGCTGGCATGACCTAAGGACAGCTTCGGGGAACCTCACCCCGAGGGCACTGACCCCCCAAGCCCCCAGGCAGGCGGCAGCCAGGGTGCTGGGTCTGCCTCAGCCCTGGCAGGGTGACCAGGCAGCACGGAGCGCGCGGGGGGCTTGGGGACAGCGCTCTGGGCACTCACCTCGCACTTTGTCCCTGTTGCGGCGGAGCCAGCGCCAGAGGGGCAGGATGCTGCAGCTGCACACCCAGGGGTTGTCCTGCAGGAGAAGCGCCTGGAGCTGGGGCAAGGCTCCCGGCACCCCGGGCTCCAGCTGCCCCAGCCTGTTGTTGGTCAGGTTGAGCGTGGCCAGGCCGGTGAGGGGCCGGAAGGTGTCGGGGGTGAGCACGCTGAGGTGGTTGTGGCTCAGGTCCAGCGCCTGCAGCGCCCCGAGCCCCCGCAGCGCCTGAGGGTGGATCAGCTCCAGGCGGTTGTGGGCCAGGCTGAGCAGGCGCAGCCCCGGCAGCGGGGGGAAGGAGCGGGGTCCCAGCACGGAGATGAAGTTGTGGGCCAGCCGCAGGGTGCTGGTGTTGGCCGAGAGGCTCCAGGGCACCTCGAGGAGGCCCCGCTGGCTGCAGTCCGCCTCTCCCGGGGAGCAGCGGCAGGCGGCCGGGCAGGCGGCCGGGGCCGGCGGGCACAGCAGCAGCAGCAGGCCCAGCACGGGGCCGGGGAGCCTCCAGCAGCCCATGGCTGCCCCCGAGGCACAGAGGGCTCCCTGCCCCCTCGGACAGGCTCCCTAGAGCCCCGGGCCGTGCTCAGCCCCCCGGCCGTGCCCGGTGCCCTCGGCGGAGCCCGGCGGCGCTGGCTGGAGGGGCCGGGCTGTGCTCGGCTCCCCGCTGCCGCTCGCAGTCATGCCCTGCTCGCCCGGCTGCAGACCTGCATGGGGCTCTGCTCCCGGACCCGGTTTTCCTCGGGGTGGAGCTGCCCTTTTTTCAGCAAATATTTTTACTATGATGCTTGCCCTGCAAGGTGTGGAACCGTGCCCACGTCCCTCCCTCCCCCAGGCACCGGTCCAGCCAGGTAAGCAGCCAGCTCTGCGTGGCCTGGGATTAACTGCTTGTGTGTGCTGCTGGCTGGAGAGCTGGAAATCGGCAAATCCAGATCCATCTCTAAGCCTCCATCCTCCCCAGAGGCATCCCCCACAGGCATGCTGCCTCAACAGCCAGGTACAGAGGGGTGTATGGGCCCAGGAGCCCCATAAGTGGCTGAGTTACCAGGAAAAAACATAACTGAGACAGAATCATATCATTTGAAGGTCTTAGCCCATCTTATGTGCTGTCCCACCACGCCCAGGGGCCCTCAGTGTGGAGCTGCGCTGGGAACTATGGCCCACCCTGCTGAGCCCAGCCCTTGCCCAAGCCCTGTCTGTCCTGCAGGAGACCACCAGCCCTGCCGGCATGAGGAGGGCTGGGGTTACATCCCATGGGCACCTTCCTCCTTCCCAGGAGGGGAACAGTCCGTGTGCACATGCAGGGGGATGCAGGAGCCCCCAGTGAGAAGCATGGCAAAGGTGACCTTGCCAGGCTGCAGCCACCCAAAACTGGTTTGCCCTCCCCCCGGCATGGCAGTGCCAGTTCCATAGGGCTCAAAGTCTGCCTCCACCCTGTTTACACCCTCTCTGCCCCAAAGCCACCCAAAGCCTGGCTGCTGAAGGCTGGGCTGCTGTCACCTGCCAGTGCCCCTGCCCCTGGCAGAGCTCAGTGGGGACTGGGCCACCAAGGGACGTGACTGGCAGCACCTCATCCCGCTGAGAGCCAGAGGGGTGCCCAGAGCAGGGACACTCACACCCAGCAGGACACAGTGGCCATGGTCCCAGAGGAATCCCTGTCCCTCTGCCCCACGGCCAAGGGGCTGGATGGGCACAGTTGCACCCGAGGACAAGGCCAGGATGTTCCCAAATCTGGGACAGAAGCAGCAGGCAGAGGGTTTATTAATAGCATCCCAAGGAGCTTTGGTTTGTTTATCTATCCTGCAGCAAACTCGCTTTGCTGCATTAATCCCCATCTGGAAATAATTCAGAGGAATCCACCAGCCCAGCCCAGCCCCAGGGCAAGGGCACAAACCCAGTGCCATGTGCAGCTGCAGCCCCAGCTCATCCCATCTGCAGCCACAGGCTGTATGGAGACCTGAATTTTGAGGGAGTCCTGTCCCAAAATGCTCTTCCCCCGCAGGACTTTCATTGCCCACTCCCTGCATCCGTCTGGAATCAGGTGAGAAGTGCAACATTCATGCAAAAAATAACTCAAACCACTATTAAAAGCAAGGTCATTTCCAGCTTTTGTGCACAAAGAGCCCAGGAGGCTGAAAATCCTGAAAACTCAGCTCCTCCGGAAGGCCCTTGCTGTCACCCTGATGGCACGTGGCAGGAGAGCTGTCCCTGCCAGGGACATGGCCAGACATCATCCCACGCTTGCCTGGTGCCACTCCTGTTCTCCATCCACTGGCTGCACCCTGCTGCCATGGCAGGCTGGGGACACGTGGGGTCCTGAACCCCAGCAGTGCCACCTCTGCCCTTTGCCACCTGCTGCCAGTGCTGAGGGCCCTGGCACTGCCCCTTCCTGGAGCATGGGGACCCAGAACCACGCAGGAGGAGCCCAGGGCCCCGTCCCCAGCCAGAGAAGTGCTCACCAGTGCCCCGCTCCCCCTCCACGATGCCCCTCCTGTGGTTCTGGGCTCCACATGGAATGTGGCAGGACAGGCTGCTCCCAGCAGCTGCTCTGCCAGGCCAGCTTGGGTGCCTGTGCCAGGGGAGGAGCCCCCAGGGCACAGCACTGGGCACTGGCCCTGCAGCCAGCATGCCAAAAGCATTCCCAGAGTGATGGAGGGGATGATCCCTCCTTCAGGGGCTGGCTGGGAGCAGGGGGACATCCATGGAGGAAGGAAGCAAGGCCCAAGTCCCCCAGAGGGGCTCTGGTGCTGGGGGGAGGCAGGGAAGCAGGGACATGGGCTATGGGACAGACAGCCATGGGTTTGGTCACCCAACACTGGGGACCCAAAGGTGCTGGGCTGAGCACAGAGCTGCTGGCACCTCTGCAGGGAGGCATGGGCCCTTCCTACCCCCTCACCCACTGCTGAGTCTTTGGGGAGAAATGGAGATAGGGGAGGAGGTGCATTAGCACTCAGTGATAGCTCTTATCCATTCCTTGAAGGCTTTAATTTCTCACACATTTCTCGCACATAATTTCTCTCCCAGGTAATTAAAGGTTCAAGGCAGGACTCACATGGAATTTCTGACCCATCTGCCCTGGGGCACCCCAGGTTTGTTCTTCTGGGAACATCTCAGCTGGGGCTGTTTTATGGCAGGTGACACCAAGTGGCAGAATGGTGCATGAGCTCTGTGCAGGGCTGGGTGCTGTCCACGGCTGATGGAATCCTCTGGCTGCTGCAGCCCTGCCCCAGCGCAGGGAATATCCAAGCACCAGGACTGCCCAGGAGGCACAAGGTCCCTGCCAGCCCCAGGGAGGCACAGGCTGGGGTCCCTGCTCAGCCCTGAGGGGGTTCCTGGTGTTGGGCTTTTGCAAGAGCTCATAAACCACATGGAAAACAGATGCAGAAAATGAGCCCTGAGGAAGAGCTGCAAGAGCTGCCCAGGCAACACCAAGCCCTGGCCAAGAGCTGTTTCAGTATCACCCTGTGCAGCCCAGTGCTTCCAGTTTGGCCCCTGTTAGCCCAGACCAGCTACCTGGGCTCTTGTCCTTGCACCCTGGTGTGGAGTCAGGCAGGGAAAGCCATGTAGGCAGCAGGGCACAACTGGAAAAACAGCAGCAGGGTTTGTGTGTGTGAGGAAAGGGTCAGGCAGGAAAAGCCAAACCTGGCATGAGCCACAGAGCAGGAGGCCAAGCAGGAGCTTCTTGAGCTCAGCTCTCCTCCCACAGCGGAGCAACATCCGAGGTTTCCTGACAACTCTGTCAACCTCAATTTCAACCGTCCTACTATCCCAATGCCAAAATTTTTCATGCAGTTGGCCAGGAGAGCAAACACTCCCAGCACAGCAACCCAGCAGGGCAGGTCACGTCTCCCCCACCCGCCACAGGCAGGGCTTGCCCCGAGCCAGGGTTGCCAGCAAACAGGACCAGGATGTGCAGCCCAGCAGGAGCAAAGTGTCTTTAATAGACCTGGAGCTCTCAGGGCGCTGCACACAGCCCATGGCATCGCTGTGCCAGGCCCCTGTCCCCTGCCAGGCGGTGCTCGGTGCCACTGTCCTTGCTGCAGGGCCACATGCTTGGGGGAACCGAGCATGAGCCAGGTCCAGGTCCGGCATGGTGACCCCTCCGCGCGGCATGGGCATGTTCTGTGCTCAGGGCCAGGGAATGTCTGTGATGGCTGGACCAGGTTTCTGAGCCATCAGCAGGGCAGACGGGCAGGATGAGGGGGTGGTACCATCCTGATCCCCTGCTGCTGCACCCCAAATCCGGACAGGATGGGCAGGAAAGCCGTGCCCAGGCTGAAGCCCTTCGCGGGCTGCCAGCACAGCCCCGGCCCTGCAGTCCCCAGCGGGTCCCAGAGGCAGTCGCGGGCCGGCCCGGGGGCTCAGCTCTCGAAAGCGGCGGTGACCCCGCAGCACAGGCACAGCCGGCAGCAGCCGCGCCGGGGCAGCAGCGCCGGGGGCACCGGCTCTTGGCACAGCCCCGCCGGCTGCTGGGTCACGGGCGGCTCCTTGCCCGGGCCCTTGGCGGGCAGCGCGGCCGGGCTCCTGCCGGCGCCCCGCGGCTGCTCCCGGTCAGCCTTGACGGCCAGGAAGGTGGCCAGGTCCAGGTCCAGCATGGTGACCCCTCCGCGCGGCGTGGGCGTGTTCTGGCGGCACTGCGGGCACGGGATCCAGCGCTGCTCGTTGCTGACCGCGTCCAGGCGCCTCAGGCACGCCTGGCAGAAGGTGTGCCCGCAGTAGAGGCGCCGCGGCAGCCGCACGCCCAGGTCGTAGGAGGAGTAGCAGATGATGCACTCGACGCGCTGGCTGCCCCGGCTGGGGGTGCGCGAGTGTGCCCCGGCACTCGGCCCCGAGCCCTCTGCACGGGGGCTGCCACCGGCCTGCGACATGCTGGGGAGGGGGAGAGGAGCCGTCAGGGCACGGCCGGGGAGGGGCACAGGGGTGGGATGCCAGCTCCGAGTGCCCCCACACGTGGGAGCAGCAGGATCCCCGCCCAGCACCCTGCCCGGTGCCTGCCATCCCTGCCAGCCCTGCCCGGCAGAGCGGGATGCTGCCACTGCAGTGGCACTGCCACTATATCCATGGCATGTCCCAGTGCCACACCGGGAGCTCTGCAGGGAACGGGGCTGGCCAGATCTCAGCAGCCTGCTCACGGTGCAGCCTGGGGCTGGGGGAGCAGGGCGGGAGCAGGAGTGAGGTGGCTGGCTGGGCTGGGGAGCAGCACTTGGAGACCAGGCAGTGGCACAGCCCCGGGCTGAGCTGGCACAGGGGTGGCACCGAGACTCGTGGGGAGGGGTCTGAGGGGACCCAGCCTCATCTCAGGTGGGGTCTGGTACACACTAGTATGTTTGCAAACTTCTCCCGGAGCCCACCAACACTCTGTTCCTTCTCGGGTGACCTCAAGTGTGTTGGTGCACACGGGTACCACTCTCTCCCCTCCTCCCAGTTCCCCCATCCCTACCTGTCCTGAGATGCCTCCCAGGGCCTCGGGTTTGGTGGCAGAAGGGCTGTGCTGTGCCGGGGGCTGTGGCAGTCCCGTGGGGAGCATCGGGGGGCTGAGCCGCCAGCCAGCTCCCTGTGGCTGCCCGTGGCCGTGGTAGTGGGCAGGGGCTCACCTTTCAGGGACAGCTGCTATTGGATCTGCTGCAGGGAAGCCAAGCCCGGGAGATTGGGTTACAAGCACCTGGGTAACAAAGACCTCTGAAATCTAAGCCCAGGAATGGTCAATAACCATCAGCCTGTGCTTCACTGACAGAAGGAACCGTCTCTGGGAGGCCAAGGAGCTCTGGGTCCACCCTAGGCAGAGAACTTGGATGTTGTCTGGACCTGGGCAGCAGCAACGGAGTCTTCCACGTCCTGGGCCACCCTTCAGAGCCAAGAACATCCGGGCAGACGTCGGCCAGCAGAGACCCCCTGGCGCTGCAGCATCCCCAGGTGCTCCGGGCTGTGGGCACAGCTGTGACAGGAGCGGGGGGCACGGTGGGGTGGCAGGGCTGGCACTGCTGCAGGGACACTCTGGCAGTGCCCAGACGTGGGGTGTGGAGCCTGGGGGTGACTGTGACCTGCCCTGCCCTGCCCTGTGAGGCTGCAGGCTCTGCAGGCTCAGTTACCAATGCTCAGCGTCAGGCTGGGGACACCCCAGCATCCCACAGGGACACCTGCAAGGTGCAGGACCCAGGGGAGGTGACAATGCCAGGGAGGTGCCAGACTGTCCCCACAGCTGCCCGGGCTCCAGCAGCGAAGTCCCAGCCTTAGCATGGAGGGGCTGCAGACTGAAGAGGGAGCGTGGTAGGGGGACAGGTCCTGAGCCTGGGATCCTGGGGGACGAGAGCCCGTCCTGGAGGCAGGGCAGGGCAGGGCAGGAGGGCCAGGACAGGCAGGGCAGGCAGGAGCGTTCCCGCGGGCAGCAGCTCCCACTGCCGGCGGGAGCGGGCACGCAGACAGGCAGCGCCGCCGCCTCACCAGCAGCCCTCGGGCCGTGTTCCCAGCACAGCTCAGAGAAGGAATTGGGCATTTTGGAAATGAAGATCCCCACGGGGTCACTGCAGAAGGGCTCAGCTCCTGATGCTGGTGCCTGCGAGCGAGGAAGCAGCTCCGGGAGCACGGCACCCCTGGGGCACACATCCCGACCCAGGAGTGACCCAGCCCTGTCACGGGCTGGGTGTGCCATGGGTGCCCAGACAGGGGGTGGCACCCCGTGGCAGGGTTTTGCCTTCCCGTTGCCAGGCCAGTGGCAAACACAGGCGGTGGGGCCGGTTTGGGACAGGGCTGTGCCAGGGAAATTGGTTCTGGTCAAACCAATTGGAACAAGGGCCGTGTGGATCAGGATCCAGCTGTGTAGGATTCCAGCTGTGCCCTGGCATGCTGGGGTACCACCGTGCCTGCCTGTGCTGGGTGCAGCCCCTGGGTGCTGGCAGCCAGGGCAGAGCTGGCTTCTGGCGGGCTCAGTGTGCTCCTCCAGGGCCGTGCAGGGCTGGGGCTGTCCCAGGCTGTGCTTCTGCCACCCAACACACAGCGCTGGCCTGGCTCAGCTGCCACAGGGACAGCAGAGCTGCAGTCCCATGGGGGCTCTGCCACAAAACTTCCGTGGGTGAGAGGGCTGGGCTTGGCTCTGTGCACAGCCAGGGGTGCCCTGGCACTGCTCAGAGGCAGTGACCCCTCAGGCTGCCTCTCCTGCTCCACATCCACACCCACACACACCCCCAGGTGTCCTGCCTGTCCTCCTTCCCCCTCCAGCCCCTGCCCATCAGCCCTCTTGTCCCTCCCTGATGCCAGCAGAGCTCTGTCCCATTGAGGGGCTGTGCCCAGCTGCCCTTGGCCACTCCTGCCCCTTGCTGGGCACCCCAGCTCAGCACAGGCAGGGTTTGAGGCAGGGGAGCCCTTGGTGGCAGGGACTGTGCATCTGCCACGCTGACACCAAGGGCACCACCAGCCCTGCCAAAAGCCCACCTGGATCCAGGAACAGAGAATCACAGAACCATTAAGGTTGGAAATTATATTTTAAATCATTAAGTCAAATATCAACCCAGCAGTACCACGTTCACCCTAACCTATGTCCCCAAGTGCCACATCGACTCATGTTTTGAACACTCCCAGGGATGGTGACTCCACCACGGCCCTGGGCAGCCTGTGCCAGGGCTTTACAGCCCTTTCAGTGAAACGTTTTTTCCGAATATCCAACATATCCCCTGGCACAACCTGAGGCTATTTCCTCTTGTCCTGTCACTTGTTACTCGGGAAGAGACCAGACTTCACTTCCCAACAGCTCCTTGCAGGGAGCTGTGTGGAGCAATAAGGTGTCCCTGCAGGGAGGCAGATCTGCAATCAGCAGCGACACACATGGATGGCAAACGTGTTTCCCTGTTCCCAGGATCATCCGCGGGCTTGCAGGGACCTTCGGCCCCGCGACAGGGAGCGGCACCCTCAGGGAGAGCAAAGGTCCGATGGGGATGAGCCAGAGCCCTGCACCGCCACCCACCTCCAGAGGCAGGAGTGGCACTCACCCAGCACAACCCTGGGCACCCGCGGGCACCTTGGCAGGGTGGGCACAGCCGGGGAGCGCCCATGGGACTCTGCGGCAGTGCCCGGCCCATCAGAGCCCTGCCCGGTGTGGGACCGCAGCCTCCCCTGCCCTGCTCACCCCCCCGGGGCTGCGGCTGAATCATTGCCCGCCGCTCCCGCCGCGTGTGCCATCGCCCCGGGGCCGGGCAGAGCCGAGGGCAGCGGTGACACACGGCACATGTGCCACCTGCCCTGCCCTGCCCTGCCCCGCCGAGCCCCCGGCCCGCTCGTACCGGCTGCTGTGGCCCCGGGCTGTGCCCAGGCACCGCACACCCTGGGGACACTTTTCTGTCCCGGGCAGCCCTGCCCGCGGGGCCGTGTCCCCTGCCCGCCACACGCACGGGGCAGGGCTGGCGACACCAAAGCAAACAAGGGGTGGATCTGCCCGTCCCCACTGCGCTCTGGGCAGGGAGAACAAGGGAGCTTCTTGTGCAGGGCAGGCACCGTGTGGCTGTGTCCCTGCCAGCCACACATCCTGGTCCCACCGCCCTGGCACCTGCGCCAGGCAGGGGGGGCAAAGCTCTGCCAGGCCACGGCCACCCCAGCCCAGAATATCCCGGATTTGGGGTGGGATTGCAAGGGTGAGGGGCTCCCAGGCCGTGGCAGGCTCCTGGGATGGCTCCCAGGCACTGTGGGATCTGTGTGCTGTTCCCCCAGCACTCCCGGGCCTCAGTGCAGATGGGCTCCAAGCAGGGAGGGATTCCAAGCCATGGTGGGCTCCCATTGCTGAGGGACTCCCAGGGAGTCACAGCCAGCCTGGGCAGTGTCCTGGAGCCCACCCAGCTGCCCAGCCAGGAACTTCATTTGCCAGGCCCTTCCTCAGCTCTCCCAAAGACTCACGAAGTCTTTCCAGACAGGACAGTCATCCAGCTTGGCGGGGCTGAGCACTGCCAGTGTCCCAGACAGGCAGGAGCAGCCTGTACTGGGAACGCCTGGGCACTGCTGGATGCAGGCTGGCACTGCTGGACCCAGGCTGGCACTGCTGGATGCAGGCTGGCGCTGCTGGACCCACGCTGGCACTGCTGGACCCGGGCTGGCAGTGGGGCACCAGGCAGCAACCAGAGCTCAGTGTGAGCTGCTGCTGCCATGAGTCAGCAGGGCAACAGTTAAGCCTGGTTTGGAGGCTTCAGAGCTGCCCTTACACACCCACCAGGGAAAGCAAGAAATGACACGGGAATCCCAGAAAAGCCTGGGTGGAGGGAAGAGGCACACCTTGGCAGGGCAGGAGAGGACTGTAATTTTATTTGCAGCAGCCTGAAGTCATCTGCAAACACAGGCACTCCTCCCAGGGCCCGGTCCCACAGAGCAGGCAGTCCTGCAGCGGCCAGGGAGCAGAGCTGGGACAGCAGCCCCAGGGAGGGACGTCAGCACACGGCGGGACAGCAGCACAACAGCGGGCTTGTTCCAGGGCCATGGCAGCAGCCCCAGCCCAGAGCCCAGCCTGGAGGAGCTCCAGCACAGGGGAGAGAGCCAGCAGCTCCTCCCCCCTTCCTCCAAGCCCTGGGAGCTGCAAAAAGCCAATGCTGGGCCTCTGCCTCCCCAGCAAGGTGCCCGAGGGCAGCCCCACCACTGGACCCGTCTCTGGATGCAGATGGGACAAGAGGGTGCACCCAGCACCCCACAAGCCTGGCAGGAGGAACAGAATGGGGCCAGGGGTTTCCTGGCACAGGGATGTTAATGCCCACATCCATGCTGTGCCATCAGGTGCTGCCCTGGAGCACGGCCCAGCACTCTGCCATGCTTTGGCTGTCTGTCTTTCCCGTGTCCATCACTCTGCCCCAGAGGCAGCGTGGTGAGGAGGAGCAGGATCCAGATGGAGTTTGGGGCAGGGGGGCAGCAGCACCCCTGTGATGCTGTGGGAGGGAGGATGCTCATTTCTGGGCAGGTGGGTCCCTGTGCCAGCTGGAGGCTTGTCCCTGGTTCCACTGCTCCAGGACAGTGATGATGATGATGTCCTCTTCTGCCATGTACACAGGGCTGCCAGCATCCAAACCCAGCCTCGAGCACTGGGCACTGCCTGCCCCTTGCCAGGGTGGAGTTCCCAGCACAGGGACACTGGCAGGGGCTCAGTGCAGGATCACAGGCTCAGTGCTGCCCCTTCTCCAGTGCAGTCACTTCTTGGTGACACCTGTCCTGGCACACATCGCCCTTATGGCCCACCTGGCAGGTCCCCATCGCCAGCACATCTGGCTGCAGAGTTCACAAGTAAAAAGCAACGTCAGTCCAGGCAGTGCCAGCTCTGCCAGGCGTGCCCAGGCCAGCAGCCATGTCCCTGTGGGGTCACGCCATGGTCACACATCCCGTGTGTGCAGGGAGGGCCCTTAGGAGATGACACAGCAGCACTTTGGGCACCAGGAGCAGCACCTGCAGCAGCCACATCTCCTGCCAGCCTCCTGCTCCTGGCCCTTGGGTTCCTTGTCCAGGCTCACGGTGTAGAAGGAGGCAGATGAGTCCCCATTGTGCATCCTCAGACTGCCGTAGGGGTTGTAGGGACGGGACCAGGACTTGTCTGTGGAGATGTCTGGGCTGTTGCAGCCATTGGCGAGCTCTGTGTGCCCCCCGGTGCCGTAGGAGGGCACGGCCGCGGGGTTGGCGATGACGGTGGGCTCCTCTCTCAGGTAGCGAGTGATGAAGCTCTGCTGGAACTGCTCCCGCAGGATGTTGACGCTGGCGTAGGGGTTCTGCACGGTGACTCCCCGATCCATGTCCCTGCCCCTTGTCAGGCACTGCCCACCCCTGCGGGACAGAGCCCCTGTCACCCCCGGCAGACCCCCCAGACCCCCTGGTTTGGGTGACAGCAGAGCTGTGCTCCCCCTCCCTGCCCCCCCAAGGGACCCCCACAAGGCACACGAGGACCCACCAGAGCCGGGAGGGGAGGCAGGAGCGGGGCCAGGGGGTGAGCGGGGCACGGGGGGCAGGAGGGGAGGCTGAGTGGGGCAAACAGGGCAGGTGGGGCAGTGGAGTGGGGATATCTAGGGAGACACAGAGCAGGACGGAAAGGAGTGGGGAGAGGAACGGGAGGAAAGGGGGTGCAGGGGAGTGGAAAGGCAGAGGGGAGATGGGACAGGACAGGGACAGCTGGGGAGGGAAGATGGGACAGGACAGGGAATGTCGGGATGGGGGTTGGGGACGGGGCAGCGATGGGAGCTGGGAATCGGGGCGGGGGGCGCAGAGCAAGGAGGAGGGCAGGCAGGGGAAGGGGCGCAGGGGGAGCAGGCAGGGCACGGGCACGGGCACGGTAGGGCAGCGATCCCCGGGACTCACCGAGCGCGGCTCCGGCCGCTGCGGGGCCGCTCTGCCCCGGCTGCGCTTCCTCCTGCACGGCCCGCCCCGAGCGGCGCCGCCCCGAGCCACAGACAGACAGACGGACCGGCCTGCAGACAGACAGACCGGCCCCGAGAGAGCGGGGCAGGGACAGCCCACAGCCAGCACCCGCCCACCGGCCAGCCCAAACACAAGCACCAGCCCAGCCCATGGGCACCGGCACAGGGCAGGGCACAGGGAACTGGGCAGGGGGCAGTGGGCACAGGGAACTGGGCACTGGGAACTGGGCAGTGGGCACAGGGAACTGAGTGCTCGGCAATGGGTACAGGGAACTGGGAACTGGGCAGGGGCACAGGGAACTGGACACTGGGCACCTGACAGTGGGCACAGGGAACTGGGTGCTGGGCAGTGGGCATGGACACTGCTCAGGAGGCACTGGTACCACAGCTGGACAGGGACACTTGGCACTGGACAGGGGCATTGGGCACCGGGCAAGGCCACCAGTACCGAGGCACCAAACCAGCACCACCCACTGGTACCAGGAACTGGGCACCAGCAGTGGGTACCAGCACCAGCACGGGCACTGGCACCGGCACCACACAGTGCGCAGAGAGACCACACAGAGCAGGCAGTGCCACCATGCACTGTCACCACCACCAGGACTGGCACTCACACTGGTCCAGCCACCAGTGCCACCCCGGGCACCAGCAGCAGCACTGTGTGCCATGCACCGGGCACTGAGCTCTGCACACTGGCACCAGAACTGGCACCACTCTGGTTCTGGGCAGCGGGCAGGGACTGGCATGGGGACACTGCACTCCACAGGTCTGTGGGCACCTGCAAACCCCGAGCACCAGGCACTGGGCAGAGCGCACCGTGCCCATGTCCTGAGCACCGGGCAGGGCACAGCAACTCTGCACCCTCTGCAGCTCCCAGCCCCCCTGCCAGGCTGTGCCTGCCCCCATGGGCACCCAGGGCCCCACAGCCCCTGGCAGGCTCTGAGACCCAGTGCCAGGGCTCTGCTGGGCTCCTCATCCCTGCTGCAGTTTGGCTGGGGGTGGCCTTGTGTCCCCAACAAGGCCTTTTCCAGGGTGGCTTCAGGGCTTTCCAGGGCACCGCTGGATGGTGACACCCACGAGGCTGGATGGAGTGAGGACTTGGCTGTGCCAGGGCAAGGAGAGGGTTGCTGGCACCCGTGCCAGTCCCTGGCACCAGAAGTGCTGCAGTAGAAAAGATGCAGACATTCAGCACCCTCCAACCCGCCCCATGCATGGCCCCCACAGTGGCTTGTGCAGAGCCTCAGCACCTTCCCACGAGCAGTTCTGGGCAGGGCCTGCCCCTCCCTGAGCCCAGGGGTGATGGCACAGCATCCTCCTGGACATGCCAGGGACAAACACCTCAAACTGCAGCTGAAGCTGCTGGCAGGGAATTCCGTTTCCCACACATTTGCAAAGGGAAAAACCACTTCCTTCTGGCCATCCTTCTGACAGCAGAAAATATTCCTTCCCTGTCCTGAGGAGCAGGGGCTGCCCAGGCCAGACCCTTGGCACCCATGGAACAAGCAGGAGAGCTCCAGAGGGCGATGGGAGCCTGCCTGCCCTGGCAGCTCCTGCCCAATGCCCATCCCTGCCCAATGCCCAGCACCTGCCCAATGCCCATTCCTGCCCAATGCCCGGCTCCTGCCCAATGCCCGGCTCCTGCCCATTGCCCATCCCTGCCCTCCCTTCTGGGGCTGATCCCTTGTCCCTGAGCCCACTGGGCTGGCACCTCCCAGAGTGGGGGTTCCCTGCAGGGAGACTCACCAACCTTCCTGGTGGTGAAGGGAAAGGAAGAGAGAGGCCTGGGATTTTTTGGTGGGAGAAGCTGACCCTCTTCTGTACGGTTCTAGCATCGAGAGGGGGCCTCATGCACTTCTGTGCCTCAGTTTCCCCTTCGAGACTGCCAGTGGGGGTGCAGCAGAGCTCTCTGTGCAGTGACAAATCAGCCCCACAGCACATAGGGGTCTGAAAGCTGCAGAACTCCTGCACAGACCTCTCGGGGTTTTCCTGCCACCCCAAGGTCACCTCGAGGGGAGCCACCCACAGCCCCTGTCCCTTCACCGGGCCTCGCTGCTGCCCCGTTTTCCCATCTGGAGCTGTTTCCCCACAGAGAAACTCATCAGTCTGACTAAGCAGGAATAGAAAAAGGCAAATCCTCCGCCCAGGCGTGCTGCGGTGCCCCAGCCCCGCCCGGCGTGTCCCTGCCTGCGCAGGGGATGTCGCTGTGGCTCTCTCCAGCAGCGCCTTCCCCATCCTCGCAGAGCCTCAGCACGGGCTGGGTTTGTCTTTCAGCCCCAGATTTCCATGCCCAGCGTGTTCTGAACAGCTCTGCTTGCAGGGAGCTGCGGGGCAGGCACAGCCCAGGGACCTGCAGCCCCCGTGTCCCTTCCCTCTGCCAGGGCTGCTGTGAAAAATGCATGTATTTTATGATTGGCTTTTCGCAAATATTACAATAAATATTATATGTGTTGTGTTAGAAAGAAATGCTGTATTAATTCTCTTAAGTACTGTGTTAAATATAGTTTTAGGTTATAAAAATTGTTAAAATAGAAAATATGCCATATAAAGATGCTTTGTTTAACAGAAAGGAATTGCAGTGAGATAGCAGCCACAGGACACCTAAATCTTTCAGAGAAAGGGAATTTATTGCCTTCTTATCAGAAGAAATGAACTTCTTCCCGCCTTGAAGGCGCTGTTAGGATTAGAAGGAAGAAGTTGACACTGACCAGACGGAATCCTATGTTTGAATGGAATTTATGCATCATGTATGAAGTGTATGAATATGCAATGGGCTATTGTTCTTAAGGGTTAATCCTTTGTTAACGTGGGTCCTTTTTCGGGCTCATGATGCCCAGAAAAAGGTACCCGGACGTCCATAACTCTTTGCTTTTATTGTCTCATATTGTCCTAATTCAATTTGTCCAAATTGTTATTACTCTAATTGTGTTACTATTCTTTTTAACCATTTTATTACTATTAAACTTTTAAAAATTTTAAAAATAAGTGATTGGCGTTTTTCACAGCTGCCACATGTGTGTCACCTCACGGAGCCCCGGCTGGGGACATCCCTCAGCTGCTGCAGATCCCAATGCCAGCCGCGATCTGCGGTGCCCCCGTGCCAGGGATGTCCCTCGGCTCTCCCAGCACCCAGCTCCCATCCCGCAGGCACCTCCTGCATGTCCTCATTCCCCTCAGGGCAGATCTGTGGCAGCCCCAGGTGAGGAGAGGTCTCACCAACTCTAATCGGGAGCCTGGAGTTCAAACATTTCATTTCTTGCCAAGAGATTCTCCAAATCGAGCTCCGAGCGCCACATCCAGAAATCATGTGTTGATCCTTGGAGGATTTATAGACGATGGAGGATCCCCAGGTGGAAAAGTTGCTGCACCAAAGCTCAGGCTGCTGGTTTGGAGTTGTCCCATGTGGGATTCCCCAGGCTGGGAGCCGGCAGGTGCTGCAGAGCCGTGCCCTCCTTGAGTAAATGGAAGAGCTGAGCTAATGTGAGGCTCTCCGTGGCTTAAAACCAGCCTCATTTCCTGCAACTGTTTGTAGGGGGAAAAGAAATAAACAGAAAAAAAACAACCAAAAGCTCAGTGCCCACCTTGGTGATGTCCTGTGCTGGGGGTGATGGAGAGGGAGGTTCTCAGAGATGCCACTCCAGAGGAGTGGTGGTTTGAGGAGGAGCCTGGGAGAACCAGGAGAGAGAGAGGGGAAAAAGCCAACCATGGCTCTGGTTCGTGAACTTGCTGGGAGCCTGAAAACGAGGGGACAGCCCCGTGCAGGGGCTGGGCTCCCAGCAGGGGCTGCAGGGGCAGGAGCATCCCCATCCACGAGCCAGGAGGAAAATTCCTGTGCTGGCTCTGGAATCCTCAGTCTCACTGCGTGGATTCCATGGGGAACCACGGCAGGGCACCCACAGCCCCTGGCCTGTGTGACCCAGCACGAGCTCTCGGGAGTTTTTCGTAACTGCAGGGATCCCTTGGCTACTGGAATCCTGCAAATCCTCCCCTAACTGGGGTGCCTCAGCTCGCTGGTGCTTCACACACAGCAAAGGCACATTTATTTTGTAAAAAATCACCCAAACAAACAAACCAACCAGAAAGCCACAGGCACGTCCTGCTCCTGGGCCTCTTTTTGCTGGGGACAGGTATTTGTGCTGTTTTTGCTGGGTACAAGTATTTGTGCCCTTTTTGCTGGGGACAGATTTGTGCTCTTTTTGCTGGGGACAGGCATTTGTGTCCTTTTGCTGGGGACAGGTATTTGTGCCCTTTTTGCTGAGGACGGATATTTGTGCCCTTTTTGCTGGGTATTTGTGTGTCATCCCAGCGCTGGAGCTTCCCCAACTCCAGCTCCTCCCGGGGCTGTCCCAGGCACCGGAATGAGCCAGCCCGGTGTGTGAGCAGCTCCGGGGCTCCCGGGCGTGCAGTGCCTGCCGCAGGCACAGGAGGGTGGTGATGCTCTGCGCAGCCCGGCACTGCCGGAGGATGATGAAGGGCGACGCTTCCTGAGAGAAAGGCTTTGCCACTGGCAGAGGGGACAGCTCGGGGAGCCCCGGAGCTGATGGTGGCCGCTCACCAAACCCTGGGGGGCTGAAGGCTCCGCTGAAGCTCAGGAGAGCCCGTGGGTGGTCGGTGTGAAAAAGGGACACGGGGAGGGGTTGGGCCAGTGCAGAGATGGGAGGGCGACCCCCAAATTCGGGCTGTGTGAAACACAAGGGGGATGATTCCCTCCGGGACGTCCCACCGTGGAACGCAGCCATGCGAGGTCTTCTGCAAGGCTTTGACCTTAATTCTCAGCTGCCTCCTCAATAAAATCAGAGTGAGGCCTCGGGGAATGGAAGGAGAGATCACAGGGAGTGGGAGGCACCCGTGGGGTGAGCATCCCACAGGGGAACCCCACGGAGCAGAGTCACCAGCACCGGGGCTCAGGGGTCAGTGAGGGTGCCATGAGGGGATGCCACTGCTGCAGGTCTGAGGGGCACCATAGGGGGCACAGAGCAGGACCCAGGGGTGAAGCTGCCAGAGACAGGGGCCTGGGGGCTCATGGAAGCTGCAGGATTTGGTGCCTTTGAGCAGCACAGCCCCTCACTAACACCCCGGGTGGGAAACTGCAGCACAACATCCAGCCTGTGTCCCCAGGCCTGTGCCCAGCATGCCATGGGCAAAGACCCTGCCTGCTTGTCTGCCAGGGCCATGCCAGGAGCTCCCACAGCTCCCGGCTCCCTCTCGGGGGAAGCCGTGTGTCCCAAAGCGTGGCAGCAGCTTCTAAAGCCCAAACGGAGCCTGGAAGTGACCTGTCAAGGCTGCTCGGTGGGAGGGATTTCCTGTGGGGCCGGAATGTGCCCCGTGCCTCGCTCAGCAGCTGGGGGCACACCCCGGGCAGCCCTGGCCCCGCTCCCCGTGCCAGCCCAGCCGCAGCTCCGTGCGGGAGCAGCTCAGGCTCCTCTGCAGGAGGCGGCCCTGCCTTGGCTGCTGCTGCTCCCCATGAGCACAGCACAGCCCCAGCGGGCTGGCAGAGCCCCAGCGTCCCCTGCCAGCGCCATCCTGCCCTCCCGATGGGACATCCCGGCCACCTGCGGGCTCCCGGCCGGCCACAGCGATGCACAGCTGGGCCACGCGTGCTCGGGCGGGCCATGGGCACCGTCCCCTGCCCTGCCCACGGGGACAGGGACACTGCAGAGGCGGGTCTGCTGTGCCCGGGGAGCCGGGGCTGCTCGGAGCTGCTGTCAGACACCTGCGCGGGGATGCTGCAGAGCCCAGAGCCTCTCCAGCTCAGTGCCAGGCTCTCCCCTTGGCAGGGGGTGCCGCATTCCTCAGGGATGACGAGCTGGGTACAGGAGCCGCTGTCCAGGCTGGCACCGACAGCACAGGAGTGGGCCTGGCCCGCCGCCGGCTCTCCCCGGGCTGCAGGAACCGGAGCGGAGCCGCTTTCCTTATCGCCCTCCCGCAGCCCCGTCCGTGCCTCTCCCCCGCGGCTCCGGCCCGGCCGCCCCCGGGTCACGGCGGGGCTTGGCAGCGGCGCGGGAAGCGAAGCATTGTGGCTGCCCACTGCGGCCCGGCTGCAGGAGAAAGCAAGGATTTCCTGGCCTGGAGCAAGTCCTTCCCGTCCCCTCCCTGCTGCCGAGAGCCTCGGGGCTGAGGGTGCGCTGTTCCCAACAGGCTGCGGACCTGGAGCCAGGGGCTGCCCTGCACGGAGCTGCTGCTGGATGTGGAAGGAAGCAGGAGGCAGCACGGATCCGGGCACCTCTGCTGGCAGTGCCAAAATCTCCCCCTCTGCTCCATCCTTCCCATGAACAAAATCCCTGCTCGGGCAGAGCCTTTGGCCAGCACAGAGGCGCTCCCCTTGGTGCTCGTGCATTCTCCCCACAATGTGCCACGGGGACAGTGGCAGCTAGGTGGCCTTGTGCCTTCCCATAGGGACTTTAGGCAGGGCAATTCGCCCTTTGCCAAGCTCAGCCCAGCCCCATGACAGGCGGATGGATGCTGTGGGGATCTGTGCCCAATCCTGCAGCTCCCTGGGCAGAACCAGGCAGCAGCAAACAGCCCGGCATGTGTTCCGAGGCTGCACCTCGCACAGACACCTGGAAAAGGGGCTGTAAGAGCCCAGCTGGGACACGGAGCTGGGCAGCTCACATGCACAGCCACGTTTCTTCCTGCTCAAATGTCACTTCTCCTTCCTGCGGAGGGAGCAGCCGAGGCGGGGGCAGCTGCCGCTCCCACCCCGAGCAGCCGCGTGGGCGCTGCCGCCGCTTCCGCTGTGCCGCGACCTTGTGCAGGGACTGCACCTGCCCATGGCTTTTTTAGCACAAGGGCTGGTTTCCTGCTATATTTCCGTGATTTAAAGTTTCCAGTACTGGGGATGGCTGTGGCAGAAGGGCTGTCCCTCATCTCCTGGCCTGGAGCGTTCCCAGCACTTTGCCATGCTCTCCATCCGGGCATGGGTTGGGGATGGCCCCGTGCTGCCCCGGTGAAGCCTTGGCCGTGGATCCGGGGCTGCTCTCCGCACGGCGAGCCGGCAGACCCTGGGCAGCACCCATCTCCCAGCTAAGCCCTTGGCTCCGGCTCTGTCCCAGTGGAGGTCTGGTTTCTGTCCTGCCGTCTGCTTGTCCTGCCTCGCTGCGAACAGTCCCCGTTTGTTTGCCTGGAGCCGGGGCCGCGTGCCTGGGCCGCCTGTGCACAACGGCTCCTTGTTCACCGCCTCCCTCCCCGCTCGCTCCTCGCCTGTTTTAGCAATTATCCCAATTAGCTGTGCCCTCTCCTTGCTCCCCAGCTGCACCTCGGAGCCTCATCCCTCCTGCTCCGCAGCGGCAGCGCTGCTGTCCGGAACGGGCCAGGGCTGTGGGCACCTTCCTGGTGGGAAACAGGCAAAGCAGGCTGTGCAAAATCCATGCGCAATCCCAGGGCTCTCCAATCCTCTTTGGCACTCGAGGAGGGTGAGGGAGCCGTGCCGAGCCTGCAGCTCCCGGGGCGCCGCTGGCATCTGCCTCTGCTCCTTGGCATCGCCCGGCTGGGTGCTGCCCGTCCTGCCCCGCCGCACCGGTGCCCCCCTGGCACGGGGAGCACCCAGACTGTTCCTGCACGCCACGACCCCGTGCCCCACGGTGGCACCATCCTCTGTTCCCACAGCCGCCAGCTCACCGGAGCCGGGGCGGGGGCCAAGGTTGAGGTTTGCACCCGCTGCCGAGGCTGGGGCAGCCCAGGGGCCTTTCCATAGAAGCTTCTGGCAGTGTCGAGCTCCAGGGCCACCTTCTCCTCTGCCCCTGAGCCCACGGGGAAGCCGGAGTGCAATCCCTGGGGCGCTGCTGGGCACAGGAGCATCCCTGCCGGCCGGGCCTAGCGAGAGGAGCAGGACCAGCTATTCCTGCGTGCTGACAGCGTCCCGTGCATCTCCCAGACTGGAAACCCAGGGCAGGCAAAGCCTGGATCCTCCGCCCGAGCCCCTGCAATGGTCACAGCAGCGTGGGCAGCCCCTGGCAGCACCCCGGTGCGGGGACACAGAGGGGACACAGCGGGGACGCAGCGGGGACACAATGGGGACACAGCACCTGGCAGGGCAGCACCGGGGCTGCTGCTATCGGCGGGGCTCGGAGCGCCCGGCCCGCGCTGACAGCAGCCCGGGGCTGCCGGGGTTTGATCTTTACCGCTCGAGCCGGGCTGTCTGCTCCCATTTGCGTCTGCCGAGGGAGGGCTGCGAGCGCCGGGCTGGCAGCTCCGTGCTGGCACGCAGGCAGCCGCCGGGCACGCAGCCCCCGCTGCTGCAGAGCCTCCTCCGCAGCCGTGCCAGCCCCTGTGTGCAGATCAGGGTCCTGCAGGAGCCAGGGCTGGGTGAGCCCGGGCAGGTGGGGGGGCTCCCGGGGACCCCGTGTGCCTTGCTGGGCGACAGCCCTCAGCCTTGAGCCTGCACCTTCACAGCAGAGCCCTTGAGCCTGCAGCCAGCACTGCCCCTTCTTCACCATCCGTGGGGGCTCCAGAGCGCCTGGAGGGCACCGGTGCTCTGAGCTGAGCACTCTGAGCTGTGCTCCATGTCCTGCAGAGCTTCCCCTTCCCCCCAAACACACACACGTGCCCTCAGCAGACAGGGACAGGGCTCCTGGTGGGCCAGGTCTCTCTGGTTACCTCTGTCCTGTTCTGGGGACACCACAGAGCCCCAATAGAACCTGAGAGCTCCTGCAGCACTCTGGACATGCTGGGTCCCCTCCCCAGGTGGAGCCCTGGTTTCTGTCACACAGAATGGCCTCACATCCCCATGTCACCCGGGCTACAGTGCTCCATTGCCTCTCCACGGCCTGCACAGAGCACCAGGCTGCTGCAACTCCCTTGTGCCCAAAGGTCTCCCTGCAGCCAAGGCACAGGGCAAGGAGTCCCCTCTGGGGGGAGCAGAGGGGAAAGCCAGGCCTCGAGGGCCTCAGCAGCATCCTGGCTCCAGGCACAGTGGCCCTGGCTCTTGGAGGACTGCAGAAATGAGGGCGATGGAACCCCAAGGCCAGATGATGGTGTCAGCCCCAGGAACAGCCCCCATGCCTGCCCCGTGGGCTGCAGCCCCTCCCAGGCTGCTGCAGCTCCCACACTTGGCAGTGCTGGGGGGTTCAGCAGCTCGAGCAGGGTGGTCACCCCACTCCCCATCCAACCCCCCACCCCCAGGCCCACGAGCCCCCCTCCTGCCCCTCTGCAGCTCCACCCACACTCACACCAAGCCTTGGCTCAGCTTCCCCAGCTCCAAGAGCAGCAGCAGCTCCTGCAGGGCAGCCCCAGGGCCCCGCAGCCTCTGCCAGAGCAGGAGCCATGCCCAGAGCCAGCCCCCAGCTGTGCACCCACACAGCCCCAGGGGGTTACACAGGGAAAACAAAACCCTCAGCTCAGCGCTCACATTCACCCAGCTGACCCAGAAATGCAGCCCTGCTGCTCCACACAAAGCATGGGCTGCCCAAGCTGGGCAGAAGGGCCAGCAGGAGAGCCAGGGGTGCTGCCAGCTGCTGAGAGCGGGGATGGAGCAGTGCAGTGTGCCCTCAGGTGCTGTGGGAGCGCCAGGACAGTCACAGGGACAGCAGGATCACCCTCAGGTCCTGTGGGAGCCCCAGGACAGTCACAGGGACAGCAGGATCACCCTCAGGTGCTGTGGGAGCGCCAGGACAGTCACAGGGACAGCAGGATCACCCTCAGGTCCTGTGGGAGCCCCAGGACAGTCACAGTGACAGCAGGGTCACCTGTGAGCACAGCCACAGCCTCGGGCTGTCCCAGAGAACAGGAGCAGCAGCCTGGAGCCAGGCAGTGCTCGCTGGGTCCCATCCGCTGCCTTCAGGGAAGTTTTCCTGCAAAAGCTGAAACCGCACTGCAAAAACAAATCACTGCCTGGGTCTGGGCTGCTGCTTGGAGCTGTGTCCCAGCTGAGGCACGCCCAGGAAGGAGGAGCAGGCCCTCGGGGTGCCAGGAGCACCGTGTCCCACCGGGCACCCCGAGGGCATGGGCGGCCACTGCTGCTGCTCCTCCTTGCCCCAGTTTGTGCCCGGCCACGGCATCGGGCGAGCAGCGCTGGCTCGGAGCGCCGGGCTGTCCCGGGAGCCAGAGCTCAGTGTCACCACATTTACCGGGCCCTCAGTGTCACCGCAGTTACCGGGCCCTCAGTGCCACCGCAGTTACCGGGCCCTCAGTGTCACCGCAGTTACCGGGCCCTCAGTGCCACCGCAGTTACCGGCGCCTGCCGCAGCCCCAGCCCCGGCAGCGGAGCTGCCCCCACACCCGCACCCGCCCAGCCGTGAGGAGGGGCGGCTGCTCCCAGCCCTGGCACATGCTCTGGTTTCTTCTGAGCCCCGAATGCCTCAGGCTCTGTCAATGCACAGGCAAAGGGAAGGCTTCTGCAGAGCTGCCATTTCTATTTCTGGGCCTGCCCTGTCCTGTTTTCCTTGGACACGAGGTGTTTTCTGAAGGATGTGGGTCTTCCTTGCAGCCTCTCAGCCCTGAAATGCAGCTCCAGGTCTTTGTGGTCATCCCTGCCTGGGCCAGCAGTCCCTGGGGAGCTGCAGAACCACCCATACACACACACACACACACACACACACACACACACACACAAACACTCATTCCCCAGTAGCACTGCAGGGCTGGGAAGGAGTTTCTGACATAGCTGTGCTGCTGTGGGGTCTCCAGCCAGATGTGAACTTCTGCAGGGACTATGCCTGCCTGGGGCTGGGGAAGATGCAGCCTCAGATGGAAAAGGGAGCTCTGATGGGAGCAACAGGGCCCGTGGCTCAGAGTGTAGCCAGTTTGTCACTCTGCACCTAGTACAGGGCAGCTTTGAAGGACACCCCACCACTTCCCTGTGCCCTGGCCTGCTGTTTGACCCTCAAAGTCAAAACTATTTTCCCTGTGTAGCTACAGGGAACTACATCTGGAATTTCCTATGTCCTCACCTGTAACCACAGAGCCCCATCCTCTCTCCCTGCTCTCAGGAGGTAACTCTGGAGAGCAGTACATCTTCCCTCAGTACATTTTCCATCAGTACATTTTCCATCAGGGTTCTTTTCTGGCAGCTGAGCAACCCCAGGTCTGCACAAGGAGTTGGTGGGGAGGGGAATGAAGGTCACCACCCCCGAGGAGAGAGAGGATGTGCTCCCTCTGGCCCTGAACCCTTCACCTCCCCCCAGCCCATGTGCATCCCCCTCCTCCTGCTCCTTCCTCCTGCTCAGGGCATCACCAGCAAGGTGGGCCCCTCTTCACACCCAGGGCTCACAGAAGTGGCCACAGTAATAATCACTAATAGTAAAAATAATGATTAAACCTCTTGGAATCTGTTGGGGCATTACAAACATCCGTAGCCTTCAGGCTGCTCAGGGTACCACGTGTGCATCTCAAGGTTTGTGTGTGGCTTCAAACACTTTGGAGATCTCACTTCTCTCGTGGTGGGGTCTCTGTGGACAGCTGCAAGCCTAGAAACCAGCCCATGAATGCCCCCACCATGGCTTTAGGATTGATGCAAGAGCATCAGTGGTCAGGTCCTGATCACCAGCAACCAACCCACACCCTGCTTTAAACAGCAGCCACTGCAGCAGCTGGGGCATCCTTCAGCTACCAGCTGGCAACAAGAGGCTGCTGCTTTCTTGGCAGATATTTCAGCAGCATCCCTCCTTCAAAATGGTGTTTGCTGAGCCGGCAAGCTGCACAGACAGCTCCTCTGGTGGTTTGGTGGAGCACTGTGCCCTGCTTTCCTCTCCTGTGAGGGCTGTGCTGGGCTCTTGTGGCCACCTCAGACAGCCTGGAGGGTCTCAGCCTGGCATGGTCTGACTGGGGGTCCCTCCTGCTGATGCCCTGCCCCGGGAAGGAGAGGCAGAGGCACCCAGAGGGTGAAAACTGGGCTGTGGGTCCCACATCCATCCTGGGCAGGCCCTGGCACTGCCCCACACAGACCTGCAGGGAAAGCTGCTCTCTGCAAAGCTGGGGATGAGCTCACGGCTTTGTGGGTGAATTATCTGTGTGATGAGTGATTCACCAGAGCAAAACAAGATTGGTGTGAGAAACAGACGAGATTTTGGGAAGAGCTGTGGATGTGTGCAGGACCTGGACAAGCAAACTCAGTGACGAGAGCAGCAGGGAGCAAAGAAAGGCAGCAGCAAAGCCTGAGGTGCTGCCACAGGAGCATGGACAGCGTGGATGGGGGTCTGGGTGTGGGACAGTAAGGTCTGGCACACAGGGAGCTGCCAGCTCGCCCAGGTGGGGTGGAAAGAAAAGCCTCAGGTGCCATCACAGGGCAAGGCTGGCACCAAGCAAGAGCAGGGCAGTCCTCTCAGAACAGATCCTTCCCACAGGTGCCAGAAATCCACAAGGGCAATAAAATCCTGAGCAAACAGCTAGATGGCTGATGGTGAGGAAGACATTTAGGGCCAAATTATCTTCTGGCTTCACCATTCACCTCAGCAAAGCCTGGCCAGCAGTGTTACAGCTCCCAGCACAGAGCAAAGGTTTCAAACTGATCCAGTCAAGACACTGGATAGGAATGAGCTTTGCAGAAAGAAGCTGTGCTTTCACACAAGGCCAACACCAGCTGAATTAGAAAAAAACCCTCCTGATTACAAACAGCAAAACCTTTTTCATCTGGGACAAATGAAGGGAATCCACTGGAAAAGCTGCTCCTGCATGTCTGTTTAAGGAGAGCTGGACCCAGGACAGCAGGTACCACTGAGCTGAAGAGCAACCTCTGAACCCAAAGGTGTGCTTGGCCTGCTGACAAGGTCTCTGGAAATGATAAAATATATCAGTGCTGCTTGTAAAACCCAGGAGAGCACCCCTATCACATCAGCAGAGATCAGAAGGCATCCTGAGGATATCCAGCCAAAATATGCACATTTATGAAAACACTCAATGCTATAGGTTTTTATAAAAGATAACACAACATGTATGTTTATATGCCAGAGTTAGGTGTTAAACCAGGAGCAAGAGACAGGACCCAAAGACAGAGGTGGCCACAGGGCTGAGGTTTGGTAGGGTCGGCACTCAAGTCTGAGCCACACAGGCCCAGACAGAGATGGAAGGTTTGGGTTTTGAAGGATGAGATTTTTTCATTTTGGGTAGAAAGCAGAGATCTTGGTGGACCAACTCAGCAGAGGAAAGGGAAAAGCTCTGCATTGAGCATGCAAAGCAGAGGCAGAGCCATTGGGGCAACAGGAAGATCCCAGCACCTTGGCACAAACACACTCTTATTCAGCAGAAAAAATGCCCAATGTAATTTATGATTATTTTTAAATAGAGCTGTTGCTTAACTCATGGAATAGCAGCATAATAGCATACGGTGTAGCTGGGTCAGCACGGGGATGCCATATGAATTAATAACAGAAAATAGCTCGTGCTCGCTCACTTCCTGCAATTTCCTGTGCTCAGTGAGCTCAGGCGTAAGATCTCAGCTCTTGCATCTGCACCCAGGCACGTTAGCAGGGAAGGCAGGAGCACCTGACACAGGGAGGATGGGGAGCATGGAGGGAATCCCTGTTCAGCTTGTGCCAGGCAGCAGCAGCAGCCTCACACTGATTTCAGCAGTGAGCAGATCAAAGAACGGCACTTAGAGGTGCCAGAGGCATTAAAAAAATCCCAAAAATCCCTTATCCACTGAGAGAAACTCCCAGATGAAGAACTCAGCCATTGTCAAGAAGGGAGCATGGATTTCCAGGTGGAGGTGATGCTGCAGGGTCCCCAGGGAGAACCTGACTCCAGGGTCAGTCTGGCCTGGGAATGGAGCACAGCTGAGCCCTTGGGGGACCCTTGGGGAATCCTCATGCCCAAGTGGCATTGGTCATCTCTTCCAGGTCAGAAAGAGGCACCTGGGTGAGATTTTTATCATCACTGTGTGAAGTGTGGGTGAGAAGATCATCTCTGGGCTGCATAAGGCCTGGCAGAGCTGTGAAATGTGTAACCTCCAGCTCCTGTGTCTGTCCCACTGATGGCAGGGCCAGAGGACAGCCATGGTGTGAGGACAGTGTGGCTGTGGGGACACGGCAGCTGCAAGACCACGCAGAGCCCTCGTCACAGGGGCTGGGTCTTTGCTGCAGCAGGGCTGGAGGGTCAGCAAGCAGGGCTGGGCAGGGCAATCTTCAGGGAGGGCACAAAAGCCCAGGCACAATCCTGGAGGAACATAAAAAACTAAAAAAACAGCAATGGGTGACACGAACCCCAGCAGCACCCAAAGGAGCCTGGTGAGCCCCCAGCAGCATCCCGCTCCAGCCAGGGCTGGGTGGAGTGGGTTTGGGTTTGGGTTTGGGTTTGGGTTTGGGTTTGGGTTTGGGTTTGGGTTTGGGTTTGGGTTTGGGTTCGGGTTTGGGTTTGAGTGTGCACATCCTGGGTCACAGCTCAGGGAAGGCTCTCTGTAGGGTTGCCTGCTCATTTTGGCCATTTGTCTGTGCAGTCCCCATTCTGGAGGCACCCACAGCAAGGGGAGAAGGCAGCCTGGCTTCTAACAGGGGACATCCATGCTTTTCAATCTGCAGGAGCCAGGAAGCATGGGCCAGGAGTCATCTGCTCAGGGCACCTTGTGGGGTGTCCCCAGCCTGTGGGGTGCTGTCTGCCTGTGCCACTGTGGGGGTCACACCAGCACGCCCATGGCCATGAGCAATGCTCCCCAGCACTCTGCAGGACCTGTCAGCATTGCTGGGACCCCCCACCCACCACACTGAGCCCACGGTGTCCCCAGGGACCGATGAGCCCTCGTGCCCAGAGCCCCGGAGCTCAGCAGGGCCTGGGGACTCTCAGGGCCCCCTCTGTTCCCCCGACAGCCGCGGCCACGGGTCCCAGGGGACAGTGTGGGGTGCACGGCTGATCTGGCAGTGGGAAAAGCAGTGGTGGGGGAATTCCTGCCTGTCCGACCTCTCCCCATTCCCGGGGGCTGCAGGGGCTGCTGGCAGGGGCCCCCTTGCCCCACAAGCGCGGCCCCGGCGCCGCGGAGCCGCTCGGAGCGGCGCTGGTGCTGAGTCACCGCGGGCCCCTCGGAGCCACCCGCGGGGCCCGGCCGGCCCGGGAGAGCGAGCGGGGCCGGGGAGGGCTCGGGAGCGGCTGCGGGGAGAGGGGGTGCGGGGCGAGAGGGGCTGTGGGGAGCGGGATGTGTGGGACCAGGGGAGCGGGTCGGGGCAAGGAGGGATGTGCGGGGCGGTGAAGGGGTGCGGGGCGGGGAGGGGGCGTGCGGGGAGGGGATGCGGGGCGGGGAGGGGGTGTGCTGGGCGTCAGGCGCTGCGGCCGGCGGGCCCCGGCGCTGCTGAGCGAGAGAAATGTGAGGCGGCTGCACCACTGCGGCGGCACTGCGGGCGGCAGCGGGAGCGCGCAGCAGCGCCCGCGCCGCCGGGCCCCGGGAACGGCGGGCACGGAGCCGCCGCTGCCTGCCCGCTGCTGCCCGCAGCTGCCTGCACCTGCCCAGGGGCACAGCGGGGCCTGGCATCAGCCCCCCGCAGCCCGCGCCGCCGCCCGGGGGTGTTGCATCAGCCCCGCGCCCAGCCGGGCTCCGCGGCCGGGGGCGGCGGGGGGAGCCGGGGCAGGGCACGAAGGAGTCCCCGGAGCGGCAGCGGCCGTACCTGCCGGCTCCCCCGGCCGCCGGTCCCCGCCGAGCATCCGGAGCCCCCCGGCGCCGCCAGCCCCGGCCCCTGCGCCCGGTCCCCTCCCCGCGCGGCCGCGGCCGGAGCAGGCGGCGGGGCCGGGGGCGGCCGGCCAGGACCAGCCCGGTGGAGCCGCGCCTCGGAGCCGCCAGCATCCCCGGGGAGCCGCGCCTGGCCGGGCCAGCGCCGCATCCCGCTGCCTTTCAGATAACCTCCGCCGCTCGGGCCTGCGGAGCCGCACCGGGCACCGAGCGGGGGCTGGAGCGGGACCCCCACCCGGGGCCAGCGCAGGTAAGGGCGGGCAGGGCCGGGGGAGTCACCCCGCGGGCGTGCGGGAGCGCACGTGTGTGTGTGCGGGAGCGCCGTGTGCTGCGAGCGTGGGGCACGGAGCGTGGGGCTGGGGATTGCGGTGGGAGGCTGGGCAGGGGAGGATGCTGGGGAGGGCTGTGCCACCCCCGGAGTGATGGGGGTGCGGGGTGCGGTGGGGGCTGTGTCACCCCGAAGGGAAGGGGATGGCGGGGGGCTGTGTCACCCCTAAAGTGACGGGGATGGCGGGGGCTGTGTCGCCCCAGGGGCGCTGGGGGTGCGGGTGCTGCGCCAGGGCTGTGCGTGAAGGGGTGTGACAGAACGAGCGTGGGAACGCGGTGACAGTGCGTGGCACTGCTGACCACCCGAATCGCTGTGCTCGTGGGCGCTGCGGGTGAGTGTGTGAGAGCTGCAGGCAGAGCCCCGGGGCTGCTGCTGTGTGCCGGAGGGGGGGCGAATATATGCTGCCTGTGGGACGCGAGGTGCAGGATGTGGGGTGCAAGATGCGGGGTGCAGGACGTGGCGTGCAGGATATGGGGTGCAGGATGCGGGGTGCAGGATGCGGGGTGCAGGATGTGGGCCCGCGGGGGAGAATGAAAGAGGCGAGGCCTCCCTCTGCAGGGCAGGATGCTTGCGGGACCCCAGTGCTGCCAGGGCATGGCCCCCGGGACATCCCTGCTGGGGCTGGGCCGGGATCCAGCTCCCCCCGCAGCCCTCGGGCACCCGGGGCTGAACCCCGCGGCCTCTCTCCATCCCCAAGGGCTGCTGCTGCTGCTGCTGTAAGCAGATGGCCCCCTCGGGCCCCCTCCGCCAGGCACGGCAGCGCCCGCCGGGAGAGGCATCCCTCTAACAGGATTTGCAGCGTGATGGAGGAGAGCGCCTTCGCCCTTCTCGGAGGAGAGCCGGGCTGGCGCAGGGGCTGCTGAGGGAGAAAATGGCCTCGGGCTGGCTGCCTGCCCCCCATCCCCTGCCCGCAAACGTGGCCTGTCCTCTCCATCAGCCCCGGGACAAGGGCAGGGAGCTGGGAAGGGGGGGAGAGGAAGCTGGAGGGAGGGATAATAGCAGGGACAGATCAGGAGCAAGAGATGGAGGTAAAAATAGATCCACTGAGCAGAGGAGGGGCTAAACGTGAGAGAAAACCCTGAGCAGAGGCAGGTCGGTGGAGGAACCCCTTCGGGAGGGGCCCTGCAGCCCAGGGGGGTTCAGGGGGACCTGCCCTCCCACCTTAGGACAGAGGGGGTCCCGGCACGCCACGCTCGGGGCTGCCGAGGGGATGCCTTGGGGGAGATACCTGCGTGCTCCCGCTTCCGCAGCCCCAGCACGCGGGCGGATGCACAGGACCCGGAGGGCACGGCTGCCAAATTGCCGGGATGCAGGCGGGCACGCGTCCCCAGGGAGCGCTGGCAGCCGGTAGATCCATGGAGAGCCCTGGATCCAACCCCCTCTCCCTTTTCATTTCCAGCGAGCACGAAGCTGAGCTGGGGACAGAGGTACCAGGGACCGAGGGGACAAGGTGTGTGCTGTCCTGGCCGCAGCCAAGGTGAGCTGCCCTCTGGCACGGGATGTGCCCCGAGCCCCTGCCCTGTGGGAGCTGCCGGTGACTGCAAGTGGGAGAGCCGGGAAGTCAGAGCAAAGGAATTTGCAAACACATTCTTCAGCGCCACGAGGATCCCACTGCATGTAAACAGGAACAGAGGCCGGCCTGGGGCGAAGTGAGAGCCGCCTCCAGTTCTGCAAGGTCCTCGCCGGACTCACCTGCCCTGGGCAGTGCCCAGCACCGCCATCCCCAAATTACCGTTCTGACTGCAGCTGATCTGCCCTGGGAAGTGGCAGCGAAGGCGAAGAGCAGGGCTGCTGAGTGACTGCCAATGTCACGTTAACATCCCGGCAGGCTGCGGGGAGCCGGCGCTTTGATCAGCCGCCCAAGCGCATCTCGAGGCAGGCAGGATGGCACCGTGAGCCCGCCCTGCCTTCTCCTGCCCGCCCCAGCCGCGCTCCTGGCACCTCGGGGCTGGCTGCACAAGAGGGGCGCGGGGTCCGCTGCCGCTGGCCCGTCTCCCCAGGATGCTCTCCCGCACCAGCCGCTGCTCCCTGTGCTCCTGCTCCGCGGCCAGAGCGAGATTGAAAGCTCAGCAGGCCGCCAGCATGTTTTAGCCTCATGCAGGCGTCCCTCGGAGACCCCAGAGCAGTGGACAGTAATGTGAAAACGATACTCATGTCGTGTCTGAAAGGGCAACAGGTCATCATCAAAATGGAGGCGATGAAGATCATCCACCCGGAGAAGTTCTCGGAGCTGCAGGGGCCGCAGCCGCGCTACGCGCCCGCCCCGCGCCGGGAGCCGCCGCTCGTGGCCAAGCGCGCGTGGCCCTCCGAGTCCGAGATCATCGTGAACCAGGCGTGCGGGGACATCCCCGCCCTGGACACGGCCCCCGCGCCGCTGCCGCTGCCCCGGACTCCGCCCCTGCCGCGGCGGGAGCGCGGCTTCCAGGGCCAGCGCAAGGGCAGCTCCGAGGTCTGCTACCACCGGCAGCCGCCGTCGGACGAGGTGATCGTCAACCAGTACGTGCTGCACCCCTCGACGCCCTGCGAGCCCCTGGAGTGCCCCACGTGCGGCCACATGTACAACTTCACCAACAAGCGGCCCCGCATCCTCTCCTGCCTGCACTCGGTGTGCGAGGAGTGCCTGCAGATCCTCTACGAGTCCTGCCCCAAGTACAAGTTCATCTCCTGCCCCACCTGCAAGCGGGAGACCGTCCTCTTCACCGACTACGGGCTGGCGGCGCTGGCCGTCAACACCAGTATCCTGAACAGACTGCCGGCCGAGGCCCTGGCCGCCAACCCCGTCCAGTGGAGCAGCGACACCGACCGCAGCTGCTACCAGACCTTCCGCCAGTACTGCGGGGCCGCCTGCACCTGCCACATCCGGAACCCGCTGTCCTCCTGCACCATCATGTGAGCCCCTCCGCACGGGCACGGGGGACAGCGCGGCCCCCGTGTCCCCTCCCTGCCACGGCATCGCCGGGGAATGCTCGAATGCTCACCACGGCCGAGGATGTGGCACCGGTGTCCTTGCGGGACTCGCGGGGGGCAGAGGGGGTGCTGGGACCTGCAGCAGCCCCTGACTCACCCGGGGATTGGGACGCTGGCACGGGGAGCGCATCCACCCGCGCACCCGGGCCTTGCGGCTCCCCTGGCCCTGCGGCGGGCGCTCCTGTGCTGCACCGAGCACCTCACCGTGCTCCTTCCCCGGGCGCCTCTTCCTCCTCTCCCCCCGGCTCTGCCAGGAGCGGACGCTGGGCTCTGGCCGGAGTGACGCCCTCCCCATTGCCCCACGGCCGGCGGCAGCAGCACAAGGAGCCCTGGAGATGCACGGTGCCACACTGGGCCACCCTCCCAGCACAGGAAGCGAGGACAGGTCCCCAGCTGCCCCCTCCACCCCCTCTCTGTAAGTTATTTGCCAAAGCTTTCATCTCGGTGGCCACGCCGCCGTGCGCCCGAGTCTCAGTAGCCACACCAAGCTGCCAGCCCGGCCCTCGGATGCCAGCAGACGTGCGGCCCATGCCCTCCGCCGGCCCTTGAGGAAAGCTCCACTTTGTCCTCGTTTTGGAGGATTCTTGTTTTTCCCCATCCATCCCCAGCCACCCCATCCCAGGCCACTATGTGTTCACAAAGGCATTGAGCTGTGCCCGTTCTCTGCCCCTCCGCCCGGGACCCACACCCATGCCCCATGGGATGGCTCAGGAGGGTGGCACGGGGTCCAGTGCCCCAAATTGCTGACTCCAGTGAGGGGATTTGACTGGGTAGGGGGACTGAGGTCTGGCTCCTGCCCACAGTCCCTTCCCCAGAGCAGCACCTCTGCTCTGACCCCTGTGCAGAGGGGCTGGCAGGGCAGCAGCCCCCTGTGCACAGTCTTGCTTTCTCCAGAGCACCTGGAGGGGTAAGTTTGCTGCCAAAAAAAGCAAAAAATACAAAAAAGCAAAATAAAGAAAAAGCCATAGTTTTGGGTGCTCCCATGGGGCTGAGCACCACAACCCAGCATGGCCACGGCACCAGGGGCACGCGCTGCCCAGTCCTGGGTGCTGGGGCTGGGTGAGCCTGAGGGGTCCCAGGACCTACGTCCTGGAGGAAACAGCAGCCCCTGGCATGGCCAAAGCCCAGCAGCCATGCAGGGAGAGGGGCCAGTCCATGCCCTGTGCTGTCCCGAGGGGCGGGTGATGCCGCTGGCGCAGCCCCAGGCCCGTTCTCGCTCTGAGGGGAGCGGCGCCGGTACCGTGTCTGTGTTGCTCTGCCAATGCCTCCTGCTGCTGGTTGTGACCATGATCATGTTTTATACCCGGCCTTGTTCTGACCCCATCAGTCTCCCCAATAAAGATTATATTGGAACGAAGGCTGAGCTGGAATCCGGGGCCGCGTCGCTGGGGCGGGAGGGGGGTGACACCGGGATGTGCCCTGGCCCTGCTCCCCCTGTGGGACAGGCTGGGCCAAACCCGGGTTACAGCTTTCCCCTGGGCTGGCACCTCCTCCCCCAGCCTGGCTTTCTGCTCTGATGGAGTTGTGTCCTCTCCTGGGCACCTTGGGGGACCTGCCCAGCCACAGCAAGAGCCCTCAAACACCCGCTGGATGTCCCCTTTCTCCCCAGGTGATGTGGGATACTGGAGGGAGGATGTGCCATTTGGTGGGACCTGCTGTTGAAGGGAGCTAGGAGGGACATGGGCAATGCTGGGTTCCCCTGTTCTGCTGAGGCAGCTGCACTCATGGACTCCCCTCTACACCATTCCCACAGCAGGCAGGAGCTGCCCTGGGGCTGGCAGCACCAGCACATGGACCCCACTGTGTGCCCCAAAGGACCCCGGGGTCACTGGGATGGCAGCTCCACAGCTGGGAGAGCCAGGAACCTGCAGAAGAAGCAGCTGGGATGATGACCTCAGGACAAGGCAGCTCCCAGGGCAAGCTGTACACCCTGGCTGGTGTGGGCACAGGCTGGGGTGGGCCCACAGGCACTGTGTGCCAGTGCCAGCCCCCAAATTTCCCTTCTCCAGGAGCAGTCACTGTCTCTACCCTCAGCTCTGGGCCAAGGTGGAGCATCTGCTTCCAAAGCAGCAGCACATCCAGGAGGGTGCAAGGGTGGCTGCAGACCCTTTTTCCTGGTGTGCTGGTTCCCATCCCAGCAGGGTTTCAGTGCCTGGAGAATAGAACACCTCCCAGCCCATGGGTGCTGAACCACAGCACCAATAACGCAGCCAGTGCCACCCTCATCCCCGAGGATGCTGTAGCTGTGTCCTGTCTCCCTGCCTTCACCAACATCCCCACCCTGCACCCACATTCCTCCACCCTTCGTGCAGCCTTGGCACAGTGTGGGGTCTCCTGGTGGTCACAGCAGCCCCACACTGAGCCAAATCATGCAGCTGCTGGAGGAGCTGGGGCAGCCCCACATCCAGGATGTGCATCTCCATCAGCCCAGAGGCTCAGGCCAAATCGAGGATAAAGAACTCTGACACCCCAAAAGCTCATATTAAATCCAGCTGAGCATTCTGTCCCCACAGACACTGAAGCTGTGGGCCAGCCAGAGCAGAGGTGGCAGCAATTTTGCCCTCAGTAGGAATTTACCCTTTTTATTACATAAGGACAAAGGGTACAATGTGTTCTCCCCTACACTCGTGGCACCTCTTGGGCACAGAGTAAATTTAAAACTGCTAATTTGATTTTGAGTTGCAATTAAGGAAGAAATAGGGCCTTTCAGGAGCAAGTTCTGGGTGAGAACCCATTTCTCCTGCCCTATTAACCTCGAATAAGCACTTGCTGGAAGAGGGGGCAGGTTTGCTGCAGAGGAGAGGGACATGGGCTGGTGCCAGCCCTTGTGTCACAGATGCAGGTGAAATAAAAGTCTTTCACATCCCCTAAAATGTTCCCATGGCCATTCTGAGCTTTGTTACTCCATGCTAAGTTTTTGAAGATCTCTAAGTCCTATCAGCTGCTTTTTAAGCATGGCCAGGGAATTGCTGCAGGAGGAGGTTTGGCCACATGAGAGCAGAGATGTCCCCAGATGTTCCCAGGTGAGCTGGTTCTAAAATCTCCTCTTTGTTGTAACATCTGTCCCAGGCTGGGATAAAGCTCTGGGCTCTCCCAGGGTCCAGTTTGGCTCATGGTAGGAGAAGAGATGTGGGGAGTTAAATTGCTCCTGGGGGTGATCCTTATCCCAAATGTCCTCATTTTAGGTGGGAAGGGCCAGGATTGGGCTGGTTTGGGCTCGGCCTGGTTTGGGCTCAGCCTCTGGCATGGGTTTGGGGTGGGGTGTTTGCCAGTCATTCTCCCCAGAGTTAAGAAGCATTTGGACAATGCTCTCAGGCACAGGATGGGATTGTTGGGGTGTCTGTGCATGGCCAGGAGTTGGACTGGATGATCCTGATGGGTTCTTTCTAACCCAGAGCATTCTGTGACTCTGTGAGAAGCAGCTCCTGCAGTCAGGCTGGCGGTGCCTGGGGCTGTTCTGCTCCTGCAGGGATGGTGGCAGCACTGGCAGTGCCCTGTTGGTCCCCATGGCGTGTCCCCAGCACCCCCATCCTGCCCCATGGGTGGCACAGCAGGAGCAGCTGGCCCTGGATACCAACAGGCGAGCGAGACTGTGCCAGGCCCTGGGGAGTGCAGGGACCTTGCTGAGCACCAGGGCCGTGCCTTCCTTGGGGACACGGAGCCCCAAAGGTCCCCAGGCGGTCCCGGCCCCGGGCGCCACTCCAGCCCAGGGAGCTCCATGCTGAGATCCGTGCCGAGCTCTCATAGCGCATCCCGCGGTGACACGGCCATGGTGGCGGCAGTGACACGGCGATGGCGGCGGCTGTGACAGGGCCATGGTGGCGGCAGTGACACGGCCATGGTGGCGCCTGTGACGGTCCCCAGGGCAGGGCTGGCCCTGGGCAGGCACCGCTGAGCTCGGGAGCTCCCTTGGGGTCAGTCCAGGAGAGGGCTGGCCGCGGGCTCCTGCTCTCTGCCAGCTCCGTGTCCCCTCCCCGTGCTGGCCCCGGGGCTGCGGGCACTCTGGTCACACTCCCAAGGGACACAGCGAGGGGACGCATCCCCAGAGGAGGGGCATAGTGCAGGAGGGAAGCTGCTGCTCCCCGTGGTGCAGTTGGGACAGGGATGCCTCTGGCCAGAGCAGGGACACGCCGGGCTGCAGTGGGAGAAGCCAGGAGAGAATGGGCAGGGCCCTGTAGGATGGGGACAGCCAGGTCACTGCTCTGGGGACACCACATCACCTGGTGCCAGCAGGTGCCAGCTGGGGATGCCATGGAGCATTTGGGGTGGTGCAATGGGGTGTCAGGGGCTTGGGAGAGGGGACAGGGCTGCAGGTGGGAAGGTTAGGTAGGTTTGGGGGGCTGTGCTGGAAGCTGTGCCGGTGGCAGGAGCCCTGCATCAGCCCTGGGTCAGCCCTGCCAGCCCCCTCCTCACCATTATCCCAGGCTGCCAAACATAACCCAGCTCTGGGAGTGGATACTGAAGCCAGGCTCCACATGGCCCACAGGTTCCATCCCACCCCACAGCCCCCAGGGACCCCATTCTGGGGGGGATGGAGGTGCCCTTCAGCTTTCAGCACCCAGAGGTGCCAACAGCTGGCCCAGGGAGCACAACAGGGCTGGGGGTGTCCCATGGGGGCAGCTCTGGCCTGGTTCACCCCAACATCCCCACACAATGTAGGGCAGGGGCATGAGGCCCCCATATGGTGACAGGGCCCCACACGGTGACAGGGCCCCCACATGAAGACAGGGCCCCCACATGGGGATAGGGCCCCACACGGTGACAGGGCCCCCACACGGTGACAGGGCCCCCACACGAAGACAGGGCCCCACACGGTGACAGGGCCCCCACATGGGGACAGGGCCCCCACACGGTGACAGGCCCCCACACGGTGACAGGCCCCCACATGGTGACAGGGCCCCCACATGGTGACAGGGCCCCCACATGAAGACAGGGCCCTCACATGGGGACAGGGCCCCCAGGTGTCTGAGCTGCCCCTCCCCACAGGCTCCATGGAGCCAGAAACGCCCCAGCCAGGGCTGAACTGGCACTTCTCCTGATGGAGCTGCTCCACTTGGTATAAATAAATATTCCTTGGTGCCACCAGGGCTGGGGGACCCACCTGCTTCTGCCTGCTGACCTGACCTGTTTTGGGGTGCCCTGCTCCTACCCTGTGCCTCAGCACTTTGCCAGAGCAGCCCCTGGCAGCACTGATGCTCAGTGGCAGCAGTGTCCTAGCAAAGCCCAGAGCCCCAATCTCTGCCCACCTGGGCACAAGGACAGGGGTTCTCTGTGGGGCTCTGTGGGCATAGCAGTGCTCACTGGCTGCTCAACCCCTCAGTTTCTGGGCAGGAGGAAGGGCAAGAGGAGGGGGGTTGGCACCCTGTCTCCCACAGCCCTGGAGAGATGCCCAAGGGTGTTTTCAGGGCAGAAGGGCAAAGCCAGGACAGGGGATGGTGGCACAAGCCCAGCACAGGCAGGCAGGACAGGGCACAGCAGTGTCACCAGCCCCCAGAAGGGCTGGACTGAGGGGACAGAGAGGGGGGACAGCACAGGGAGGGGGGAACTGGCACGGGGTCAGCACAGAGCCTTGGCAGGACACCCACAGGAGGCCAGAGTGACAAACAGACCGCTGCACATTCCAGCCTGTGGGGGTGGCTGTCAGCACCCCTGAAATGGAATCCTGGCAGGACCTCGAGGGTCTGACAGCTCCCTTCCACCCACCACCAGCCCCAAGGTGGCTGAAAGCCTGGGAAGATCCCCATCCCTGTCCCCTTGGGGAGGAACAAGGGTGCAGAGCAGCCACACTGTGACCCAGCCATCCCCAGGCTGGCATGTGGCCCCCACGTGAGGCTGGCAAAGGCAGAGCCCAGACCCTGCTCAGCCCTGGGACACTCCCGCTCCATGGCAGGGCCCGTGTGGGCACAGCCCCAGTGCCACTCAGCACAGGCTCCTCCACCCGTGTGTGGCACTGAGTGAGCCGTGTTTGCTCACTTATCTCCCCGAAGGGCACGGGCTGAGCACGGGCTGGCACGGCTCGGCAGGGGCTGGGAGGTGCCATGGTGGAGCATGCTCCCCTTGTAGGTGGGGGCACTGGCTGTGCCCATTCCCTCCTTGTGGCACTGCCAGGCCCCAAGGGGACATGCTGAGACCAAGCACTGAACTCAGCTGGACACAGCTGTGGGACAAACACAGGTTGTATTTTCAGTGCACGCTGGGGGATCCCAGCCCGTTTGTCCTGGGTGCAGGTGGCACAGCAATGACACAGCCCGTGGCACAGTCCATGGCACAGCAATGGCACAGCCTATGGCACAGCCCGTGGCACAGCCCATGGCACAGCTCTGCTCTGCCCACAGAGCCTCTCTGGTGCCCAGCCCCAGGCAGGGATGTGCCCCAGGCAGGGATGTGCCCCACTCCATCCGCCCCCTGGCTGCGGCAGCGATGTCACCGCGGTGCAGGTCATGCCCAGCTCCAGGGTCGCCTCCCTCTGCTCCTGCTCCTGCGCTGCCTCCCCCTGCCCGGGCTCACGGGCAGTGCCAGGTGTCCCGGGCACCAGGGTCACAGGCCTGCTCCCCGCTGGCACCGCGGCCGCGGGCAGAGCCGGAGCCGGGCTCCTTCCCCACGCACGCTCAGCCCGAGGGCACAAAGCCAGTGCTATTTGTCGAGGATGAGGAAGAGCATCACCATGAGCAGGATGGGGAGGAAAATGAGGAGCAGGCTGAGCATCTCTGCGGCCAGCAGCAGCGCCAGCAGCAGGAGGTAGCAGCAGCGGCAGCGCCGCTCCAGCCGGGCCAGGGCGCGGATGAGGCAGGGCGGGTACCGCACGCAGGGCAGGCAGCCGAACATGCGGCTCGTGTGGAAGCGCACCTGGAAGCGATGCTCGAGGGCGCCGGCCAGGCCCGGGCGCCGGGGCGGCAGGGCAGGGGGCCGGGGGGTGGCCAGGGCTGCGGGGTAGCCGGGCTGGGCGTGCAGCAGGAGCAGCTCCTCCTGCAGCTTGCAGATCTCCCACTCCAGCATGGGCGTCTTCTGGCGGCAGATGGGGCAGCGCACGCGGCCCAGCTCGGCGCCCGTGGCCGTGTCCATGATGGCGCGCAGGCAGGCCCGGCACAGCCCGTGGCTGCAGTTCAGCACGGCCGCCTTGTGCCGCTGCTCGTCGTAGGGCTCCGTGCAGATCGGGCACTCGTCCTCGCCGCCCGCCAGCACCGGGCACGGCTCCGCTGCCCCCGCCCCGCCGCCGCTCGGGGCCTTCTCTGCCTCGCCGAAGAGGCTCAGGATGGAGCTGGAGACGCTTTGGGAGCCGGGCCGTGGGCTCTCCCCGCGGGGAGGGTCCTGCCCCGCAGGCAGGGAGGCACCGAGGGCAGGCGGCTGCTCATGCCCGGGCAGGAGCGGCTCCCTGGCATCCTCCGTCCGTGGCAGCTCCCAGCATCTCCAGGCAGCAGCAGATTCCTCTCCACAGCGTTGGAGCGGCTCCCCGGGGTCCCCCGGCCCCGCAGTCTCGCTCTGGTCCCGCTGCCCGGCACAGCCCTCCCCACCGGCTGCCGGCACCGGCCCAGGCTGTGCCCCCTCGCCCGCCGCCGGCTCCATTGGGGCAGCCAGAGCAGCCACCCCGCTCGGCTCCCGCCCGCCGGGTCCCCTCGGGGCTGGGTGTGGGACGTGGGTGCTGCTCCAGGGCAGGAGAATCCTTCAGCAGGGCTGCCCGAAGGGTTTGGAGGCAGCAGTGTCCGCACAGAGTCCCGACATCGCTCCGGGGCGCTTTGGGGCGCCCTCCCAGAGCGCTGGGTCAGGAGCCTCCAGCGCCGGGTGCAGCCCCATCACCCTCACCGAGGCCACCCCAAGAGGGCCAGCACCGTGAGCATCCAACAGCCTTTTCCTCCTCCTCCTCTTCCTCCTCCCAAGCAGCAATGCAGTACTGACCCGCCACGGTCCGGAGGAGAGGGCACCGAGCTGGGCGCTGCCCGCTGTGCCAGAAGGGAGCAGGCGTGGCGGGCACCCGCGCAGGCAGCTGCCTCCCGCCGTGGGCCAGGCAGGGCTGGGGCCAAGCCGGGCTGTAACCAGTCTGGTTTGTCAGCTTCTGGAAGCGGCTCAAATGCAGGGAGCCCGGGGCAGGAGCCGTGCCTGCGCCAATCAGCTCCCGCCTCTCCTCCGCGCCCAGCACCAGCGGAGTCACCTCTGCGGCCAGTGCTGCCCACACCCCTGACCCTGGGGCACGGCAGCACGGCCCTGTGCTCCTCCAGTGCCGCCTCACAACACGGCCCTGTGCTCCTCCAGTGCAGCCTCCCAACACGGCCCTGTGCTCCTCTAGCACAGCTCCACAACACGGCCCTGTGCTCCAGCGCCGCCTCACAACATGGCCCCGTGCTCCTCCAGTACATCCTCCCAACACGGCCCTGTGCTCCTCCAGTGCAGTCCCCCAGCTCAGACCCCAGGACAGTTCCCAGCACAGACCCTGCACAGACCCTGCACTGCCCCATGACAGTTCCCAGAGCAGGCCCTGTGCAGCCCCAGTCCAACCCCCTGTCCCCCACACTGGTCCCTGTGCAGGGCCACCTCTCCTTGTCATGTCCCACAAGCAGCCTGCAGGGCCTGGAAGTTTCCTTCCAGGTTTCCCACCGGGACAGTGCCCCAGATGAGGGGATGGTGGCCCCAGGGTGGTGACTGCCATGCTGCCATGCAGCAGCTCTGCAGCGGCCCCACTGTCCCTGGCACATGGGGACACAGCCCAGCCAGGGTGTGCAAGCACAAGAGCTGCTCAGAGCAGTGGGGTGGGGAGCCCCCAGATGCCCCTGTTCCCCCTCACTGCAGTACCACAGCTCCAGCAATGCCCCAGGCACTGCCCAGCCCTGCAGGATCCCATGACTCCACCATGGGAGGGTGGCTGGGTCACAGGCATGGTGTGGCACAGCTGTCCCTTCCTGTCCCAGCCTGCTCCCAGGGAATGTCCCTGCTGACTCATGCCCCGTTCCTAATTGCTATTTACGCAGTGGCACCCAGTTCCCTGAACGGGGGGAGGAAGGTGGTGGCACTGGTCCCACTGGGGCACGGGCAGGGCCAGGAGGGTGCACAGCCTCGAGGCTGCAGGCAAAGGGCTGGAAGCAGCTCCCAGGATGGGGTGGAGGAGAGATGCAGCTGAGCAGGCACTCAGGGAAAGGGATAACTCAGCAGGAACTTGGAGCTCAGACTCAGCAGGCTGAGGATGATGAACTGGCAGCAGAGACAGAGGCATCAAGGCTTCCTCCTGTGCCTGTGCCTGCTGGCCTTGGCCACTGGAAGCAGGGGGAACAGGTCTGTCCAGGCAGCCTCCTCCTGCAGCAAGCGCTGCTGAGTAATGCTGGGGTGGAGAGACTCCCATGCAATACTTCCCTTCCTCTGGCCCTGCCACAAACAGTGGCCACTGCCACTTCCAGCAACACCCTTGGGTGCCACCCACCCCACACAGGGACCCCAGGGTTGGGGAATGTGGGGCAGATCAGTCCCACACTGAAGCCAACCAGCAGAACCCCCCAAGAGACCTCTGGCCCCTGCTCTGCTGGGGTGTGGGCACGGGGAGCCAAAGCCCCCAGGAGATGGGGTCCCCCCACTACCATGGCCCTGCTGCTGTCATGGGAGGGGCTGTTGGGTAAATCCAGCCCAAGCAAGATGCAAGAGGCAGATCCCTTTGCTGGCTCCTTTATTCAGGCAGTGGGAGGGAGGCAGGAGCCAGGCTCAGGACCAGGTTTCAGACTGGAAGCGCCGGGACCGTTCCAGGGCTGTGAAATGCTCCTCTGCTTCCAAGGGGGACAGGCCACCCTCCTGCTGCAGCACCGACTGCAGGGCCTCAGCCACTGCTGCTGGCATCTGCTTGGCATTCCTGGGGAGAGAGCAGGACACAGTGGAGGGTGAGCAGGAGCACAGGGGGCAGAGCAGCAGCCCCAGTGCTCCAGGATCAGCAATCAGCAGTCCCTGTGGCCAAGCCCACCACAGGGCAGTGGGAACCTGCCTTGTCCTGCCACAGGGTAAATGACAGGCCTGAGAGGCAGCTCCTAGCACTCCCTTGAGAGCAGGGCTGTTATCCACAGGGCTCCTCAGCACAGGCATGTGGAAGGCAAAATCATGGCCATGAGCCCCAGAGCCCAGGGAAGGAGCACCACAGGTCAGGAGCCCAAACACTAGCCCTACACAGCTGCATCTGCCAGCATCCTCATTAGAGAGACATAGGCAACATGCACGGGTTGGAATTTATCAGCAGGAGGGCAGGAACCTGTCCTTTCATCTCTGGAATCACTCAATGTCAAACATGTCTGATCCTCAGCTGGGCAGAGCAGCCGCTCCTGTCCTGCTGCTGCCTGCTCTCAAGAAATCCAGAATGATTGGTTTGATAGTGACATTTGGGACCAAAGCCAGTTCAAACCTCAAAATCAGAGAAATGCTGGAGAAAACATCAAGCCCCTGTGTAGAAAATACCCAAACAGAACTCAGCACTTTCAAGCACAATTATTTCTTATGGGAAATCAGAAATTCTGACTTTTTTTTTTTTTTCCTGGAGAGAATTTCATTTGATGAACTGCCTGTGCGACAAAAAAAACCATCTAATAAAAAATTTCCCAGCCTGCTCCAATTGGCACGAGCATCTGGCAACGTCCTTGCTGTTTCCCAAGAACAAGGCAGAATTCTGACTTGCGTTTGAAGCTGATTAACATCCCAAAATACCCAGAAAGGAGGTCTTCTTTTTTTGGAAGAGTCGCATTGTTTCTGAGTCAGGCACTGATATGCAAGTACAAGATAATGGAGCTGGGCTTTGTGATGGAAAACATGTCAAATAGCTAATTTTTTTTTTTTTCAGAAAAAGAGACTTTTTCAACCTTTTTGCCCCTGAGTGGGACAAGTGAGGAACAATCATAGAGCAGATGCAGCTGTGGCTCCCCAGAGCCCCCTGGCCCCAGAAGGGAAGGCAGAAAAGTGTCCCATGGCCCAGGGCTGCTGCTCAGGGTCACACAGCTCAGGAGTCACTTCCCCCAGCTTTCTCCCAGCCTGGCTGAGACTGTGAATTTGGGGGCAAACAGGATCACCCACCTGCGCTTTCCTGCCTGCAGCTCACTGACAGTTCAGTCTGTGAGCTTGGGGGGCATGGTGATCCTGGAAGCTTTTCTACAGGGTTTGGGCTGTTCAGGAAAGGAGGAACAGTGTCCTCTGCAATCAGCACAATGTCACTTGTGCAGTGATCCCAAGGCTCTGGATCCCACCTGCCTGATGGAGGCTCAGGGACACCCCACAGCAGGACAAAGCTGCCAACAAGAGGAGTCTCAGAGCAACTCTGATGTCCAAAATACCATCCTATGGCCACACAAAATCTGCCATGGGGACAGCTGTGCAGGCCCTGCTCTTTCCAAGAAACTGATCCTCTTTGGGGATCTTCATCAGCACCAAAAGGCAGGAAAGAGAATGGAAGGAGAGAATAAAGCCATGACCCAACAGCTCAATAATCTCAGTGTTTGGGCTGTAGATGGAGGCACATCCCCAAGTCCCAAGTGCTCCAAAGCCCAGAGCCAAGGGCAGGAATGCCCAGTTTGGGGTGAGGCTCCAGGAAGCCCTGTGCTGCAGCAGTGAAGGACACAGTGGGGTGGCCTGGCCTCCACTTCCTGGGAAGTAAACACCAATCTCCTTGTCCCAGGAATGCAGCGAGGCCAGTCCTGCCCTGCCAGGCACCAGGGCAGCTCCTGCTCTCCTGAAGGACAGGCAGGAAAGAACCTCCTGCACTCGCTGCTGTGTGACAGCCGGGCCCAGGCCCGCCCTCCCCAGGTCACAGGGGGCACGGCAAACGCCATGGGCGGGCTCTGCCCAGCCCAGCAGCACAGAGCACTGCCCGAGGCTCGCCCTGGGCACGGGGAGCAGCCCCTCCCTGCACAGCAGGGCTCTGAGAGCTCAGAGCAGAGCTGCCAGCACTCTGACCCCAAAGCCAGACCCACCCTCCAGACGTGCAACCAGCCCCAGACAATACCTGAGAGGGGCTGAGCTGTGCAGGGACACTGGCTGTGGTGCAACAGGGCTGCTCCCTGCCCCGGGAGGCAGCTCTGGGTGCAAAGAGCCAGAGAGTGTGCCAAGGCTCCCAAAGCTGCTCCTGAGCCCCAGCAGCACTGGGGATCCTGCCCACACAAGTGGCTACAGGTGCCACACAAGCCTTTTGTCCAGAGGAGAGGGCTGTGCAGGGACCAAGCCTCTGCTGTGTGTGGATGTGCTGTGGGTCAGAGGCTGGGCAGGGGGAGGGTTGGGCAGGTGGCATTGGCTGGAGAAGCTTTACCAGTTCCAGCTGTGCCCTCCTAAGGGGAGCATGCGGTAGGTGACAAATGTCCCTCCCAGCCCAGGGCTCCTGGAGCAGGACAGAGAGCAGGAATGAGCTGCCCCTCTGCAACAGGGGGCTGAGCCGAGTAAAAGCCTCCAGGTGGGTGAAGAAGCAGAAATGTGCAGCCCTGCTCCCTCAGGCCCTGCACAGAGAGCTCTCACTCACCCAGCCAGGTAGATATGAGCATTTTCAGTGCTCAGCAGCTCCCACAGCAGCTTCCCATTCTCCCGGATGCGGTGCTGGACATAAACCTTCTCCTCCTGCAGGGAAACAAGGCACTGAGCCTGGAGCAGCTCCAGCTCCTGCTCTCAGGACCATTCTCAGGGGCTGTTTCCAGGAGCTCAGGGCAGCACAGGAGGCACTGGGAGAAGCAGTTGGATCAATGACCAGTGTGGGGAAGAGGAGCCCCACACCCGATGTCTGCACTGGGTTGGGCTGGTGGGAGATGGGTGCAGCAGCAGGAGCTTCAGGGGGGAACACCAGGCCCGAAGCAGCCCCCAAATCCTTTGGGTGTCCACTGGTCAGGGCTTCCCTCTTCTCCCAGCATGGGCAGAGGAGGCTCTGTGGCCCTTGTGTGCCAAGTCTGCTCCATGACAGAGACCCTTCCGTGCACCCCTGACTGCTGGAGACCTGAAACAGCTTGGAAGGGCAGAAAGCTTGGGGGGACAGCTCAGTCCCAGTCCCTGCCCCTGCACTGTGCTTAGGGACCGGATGGGGACTGGCTCTGTGCACAGTACAGCCCAGCCAAGGAGAGCTCCTAAAGGGTTAATCCACAAGACTTCAAGAATCCAAGCAACTGCCTCCAGCCCTGGCTCCTGCCCAAGAGAGCACCATTGCCAACGTGCCTGCACTCACTGCTGGCCCAGAGGGCTCCCGTGACAAAGGTGACACTGTGACGGAGGCCAGGCCCTGTGCTGGGCGTCCCCCACGCCCCATCCTGCAGGGTGAGCTGGGCCATGGGCACAGCCTCCTTCCCTCACAGGGCCATGGGCACAGCCCCCTCCCCAGGACCCCTCTCACTGGGCCATGGGCGCAGCCCCCTCCCCATGCCCCCCTCACAGGGTCATGGGCACAGCCTCCTCCCCATGCCCTCCTCTCACTGGGCCATGGGCACAGCCTCCTTCCCTCACCCCCCTCAAAGGGCCATGGGCACAGCCTCCTCCCCATGCTGGGCCATGGGCACAGCCTCCTTCCCTCACAGGGCCATAGGCACAGCCACCTCCCCTCACAGGGCCATGGGCACAGCCTCCTCTCCTCACAGGGCCATAGGCACAGCCACCTTCCCTCACAGGGCCATGGGCACAGCCTCCTCTCCTCACAGGGCCATAGGCACAGCCACCTTCCCTCACAGGGCCATGGGCACAGCCTCCTCCCCACACCCCCATATTGAGCCATGGGCACAGCCTCCTCCCCATGCCCTCCTAACTGGGCCATGGGCACAGCCTCCTCCTCTCACAGGGCCATGGGCACAGCCTCCTCCCCAGGCCCCCTCTGGCTGAGGCTCAGCTCCTGCAGGCTGGGGATGTGTGTGGAACAGCCCTAAGCAGCCCAAGGCCAGGCTGTCCCAGGAGCTGGGCACTGTGGGGCCCACAGGTGCCCTGGCTGTGCCAGCCCTGACTGGGCAGTGCCCTCAGCAGCACCAGCACAGCCTCAGCTCAGCAGCAACGAGCCCAGTGCTGCCAGAGCCCTGCCAGCCAGGCTGGGCTCCCAGGGCACCATCTGAGGAGCTCAAACTGGGGTCACAATGCCCAGGTTGGTCCCATCTGGCTGGGACCAGTCTGCACTGCAGGTGGATGTGCTGGGACAGGGGGCACCTGCAAAGGGACTTCAGAGAGAGGAGCAAAACTCATCCCAGCCCTCACCTGGGTCTTTGACAACAAACTTTGTGATGAGTTAAAGGCTGTGGTATCTCCTGAAGCCAAAGGCACAATGAGCCCAGTGTGGCTCATCCCACCTGGCTGTGGGATGTGGCTGTGCTCCCACTCTGCCCTGGGGGCAGAGGACTCTGGTGACAAACTGCTTTGGCTGGTGGAGCAGGAGAGAGGGGACACTCCAGTGGAATTCCTGCCCCTCCACAGTCAACAAGAGCAGAAGGTGGCTCTGGCTGCTCTCCAGATTCAGAGAGCAGCAGGTGCCCCTTCATTGGTCATTCAGCACCCTCTGCAGTGCTGCTCCTGTTCCTCACAGACTTGGAAAGCCTGCACAGAAGCACCCAGCTCCTGCCTTACAAGTGAGTGGATAAAAAACAATGAATTCATGTCAACACATGCACACAGCCATGAGAAAGGGCTTGGGCTGGTGCAGCTGAGCTCCAGAGATTGCCATTCCCTTTTTATCACATCTCTGTTCCAAAGCCAGGCTGAGCTTTTGGTACCATCAAGGGACAGAGGAAGGCAGTGAAACACATCCCCAGCTCAGGGAGCCTCTCTGGCAGCACTGCAGCCCCAAGGGGGGACAAGGGCTGCCCACCAGAGACACTGCCTGGGAAAGCAGGAAGCAAAGTGAGGGGCTGAGCTGTGGGTGTGCTCATACCCATGGGGAGCTTTTCTCTGTGTATCTGGGACTCAGAGAGAGCTGGCAAAGAGACCAAGCTCCTCAGCTGCAGCCAGGGCTCAGAGGGACACCATCAAGAGGGGTATTTAACCAATGAGTTATTGCCTGGTGACCCTCCAAGAGGCTTGGGAGCCTTTTATCACTCACGTGGCCCAGCCAAACAAAGCTGGTTAATGCCTTATCTGCTCTGCTGTTCTCCAGCCTTGTCCCAGTAACCCCTCCAGCCCAACTTAGCCAGACACACCTCTGCAGGGCAGAAGGGGATCTCAGCCAGCACTGAGCTGTGTGGGGGAAGGAGGTGCAGCACACTGTGCCACCTCACCAGATCCCTCACAGGTCGTGCCCTGGCAGAGTCCCATCAGCACTGCCTGAGATGCTCTTGTATCCACCCTCCTCTTCTGGGCACTGACCTGGTCCCTGGAGAAGGCTGTGAAGAGTGTCAGGAAGCCCTTTGTGACCAGCTCTTCCCACTCTGCCTGGCAGTAGAAGTCCTTGGATTGGTGTCGGCAGCCGAAGAAGAGGCAGTTCCCTGCAGGAGCAGAGCACAGGGCTGTGCTGGGAGCACCCAATGCTGGGCACTGCTGGTGCCACCTGCCTGACAGCCCTGGCCTGCAGAGCCACCAGTGACCTGTGGCAACCAGAGCCCCCTGTCTGCTGAAAAAGGAGGAGGGCAGAACATGTCCTCCAGGGCTGCCTGTTGCCTGAGCCAAGGGAATGAGGATGGGTCACACTGCAGCAGCAGCTGAGCCCAGTAACCTGTGTTCACTCTCAGAGAGCCTCTGCAGAGCCTGACCCAACCCAAGGAGGTGCCCTGCAGCACAGCCTGTGAATGACCCCACAGGCTGCTCACAGCAGGCTCTGGGCCTCACCTGCCCCAGAGCTCAGCCTGCTTCTGCTCAACACAGCAAAGGCTGACCCAGTGGAACCCTCAGGAGCCCCCAGTCCATCCTTCCATCTGTCTGTGCAAGGGGCATCCTGAGTGGCTCCCAGGACCATCCCTCACCTCGGCGCCCCAGCGCCACCCGCTCCTGTATCGCTGCTCGGAAGGGTGCCACCCCTGTGCCAGGGCCAATCATGATCACAGGGGTGCCAGGGTCAGCTGGGAACTTCATTCCTCCTTTCTTCACCCAAAGAGGCACCCGGACATCACCTGTGGGACAGACAGACTGACAAGCATCACTCCACCACCAGTGCCCTGTGCCTGCCTACAGAGGGTGAGTGGGCACCCAGCTCTTCCAGGGAGCTCCAAAGACACAGGCAGAGCTGGCTCATCAGCCCCTGGCACTGAGGGTACACTGTGTGTGTGAAAAGCCCTTCAGCTGTCTCAGCACTGCCTCTGCAAGAAGCTGAGTGAAGCCCAGAGCAAGGCAAGAGCTCCCCAGCACACAGGCTGCAGGACAGCCCTCTCCTCACACAGCCTGTGCCAGGGAACACAGTGGTGAAGGCAAGCAGAGATCCCAGCCTGGCTGGATGTAAGGGAGGCCCCAAGGCTGCCAGAGCTCCAGGAGCATTTGGACAAGGCTCTTAGGGATGCACAGGGTGGGATTGTTGAGGTGTTTGTGCAGGGCCAGGGGTGGGACTTGAAGATCTTTACGGGTCCCTTGCAATTCAGCTTTTTCTGTGATTCTGTGGAAGGGACCAGCCTTCCCAGAGCTGTGGCTATGGGACTGGAGGTGCCCAGCAGACACCAGGAGCAGCCCACAGTGGAACAGCAGGGTTGAGCAGCTGGGAGGTCAGGGTAAGCTGGAGAGGCACAGCTCTCTGTGTGCTCTGATGAGGAGGGGGCAGTGAGGAAGGACAGCAGGACCATCCTGCCAAGCCAGTGTGCTCCCCATGGAGCTGGTGCTCCAGCCAGGCATCTCCTGCACATGGTCAGCACCCACACAGCTCCATCACACCCCGAGGGATGAGCCCTGGGTGCTGTGGGAAGCACTCAGGATTCCCTCAGAGTCCAAGCACTTACCCTGCTCTGGGTTGAGAGAAGCCAGCCAGGTGGAGCAGAGCCCACGGCGGGGTTTGCTGAGCCGCGTCTTGTACTGCACCACGGCCACGAGGATCTGCATCCGCTCAGGATGGGCCTGTGGCACACAGAGCCATGAGCACACACCCCATGGACAGCTCCCCAGGGACAGGACACCCCTCCTGCAGGGACAGAGCCTGTGCCCAGCTCCCTATGGACAGGACACCCTGCTCCTCCTGCAGGGACAGAGCCTGTGCCCAGCTCCCCACGGACAGGACACCCTGCTCCTCCTGCAGGGACAGAGCCTGTGCCCAGCTCCCACCAGGCTGCCTGCAACACCCATCCCAGTCTGGCACAGCCACTAACAATGGAGCACACCCCTGCACAAAACCTTTCCAACAGGGAAGGGGGCTTTCCTGGGGAACCACTGCCACAGGAATGCTCTGCACAGCTGGCAACAGCGATGGTCACTGTCCAGCCCAATTTGCTCCCATGGAGCACAAATCCAGCCATGCAGGGGCTGGGTCTGCAGGCAGCCGGGCCGGTCCCTCTGCCACCTCCTGGCAGGAGCAGGGAGCAGCACTCCCCGTGCCCAGCTCCTGGGACACTCCGGTGGCACTGCATCCCACTGCTCCCAGGGACAGTGACACCAGATCTCTGAGCTGGGCTGGGACAGTCCTGGCACTTGCAGGGCTGCAGGAGAGCAAGTCTCCTGTCTGAAGGTTGGCCTAGCCCTCAAGTTTGCATCCAGCACATCAGGCTGCTGCAGGCTCAGTGCAGAGCAGGGATTTGGGCAGGCTGTGGAGGCTCCAGGGCACACCTGCACCAGCAGTCAGTGCAGGCCCTGCCAGACCCTCTGTTCAGAGTCTGAAATGAGGCCAGAAGGGCTGAGCTCTTACCAGCAGGGAGGAGGCGATGGAGAAGGCACGGGGCCTGATGCGAGGGATGAGGTCGAGCAGGTAATCAGCTGGGATGGCACATGTGCTGTGAGGGAAATCCCACAGGACCTGCAAGGCCAAGAGGGTGAGGCCTGGTGACCCCAGAAGCAGCCTACCTGCCCTCAGGCTGCCAAGAGGCTGTCCCACACAGCTGTGCCACGCTGCCCTCGGCCAAAGGCACCACACGGGCACCTCTGAGCACGAACCACCCTGTGCCACTGCCCTGTGCCCCCCAGAGCAGCACAGAGCCCACCTCAAGATCCCACAAGGATCTTGAGCTGGTCTTAACCACCGGTGGAAACCCATGAAGACCAGAAAGTGTGTGAAGGAGATTACACTCCTCAGCCAAGACAGCATGGCTGATGGTGCCCTGGGTGCCCTCAGCCCCAGCAGAGCCCAAGGGGCAGCCCCACCTCCAGCGTGGTCCTGCGGGGCCGGTTGCAGTAGCTGTACAGCTCCTCCTGGCCCTGGGCCGAGCTGAACTCCTGCAGCTTCTCCCGCTCCAGCTCGTTGGTTGAGAAGGAGGCCAGCAGCTCGAAGAAGGAGCGCCGTGGCACACAGGAGATGTCCAGGTAGTGTGTCACCAGGTACTGGATGCTGCAGGGCTGTGGCAGCAGGGGAGGGAGGGGTGTGCCTGCAAGGCAGGGGGGACAGCTCAGGGCCAGCCCTGCTGCCTGCAGCACCCACTGCTACTGGAGCCAACTCCCCTGTCCCTGCTCCCACCGTGGGCCCCCAGCCCCTGCTCTCCCCAGCTTGCTTTTCAAGCCCACAGGTTTGCAACAGAGTAAGTCTGCAGTGTTCAGCCATCCCTCACTTTTGGCAGACGCTTTGGGGTAATGTCTTATCCACATGACTCCCACCCTGCCTGCACACAATGCAGAGGAAATAACCAGCAGTGTCATGTGTCAGGCATGTCTGTGTCTCCCACGTCTCTCCCAAGGGTGTGAGGAACAGCCTGAATTTCTCTTGGGTTTGCCTGCCAGGCAGAAGCTCCAGCATGGACAGATACAGGGAAGTTGGAGGTGGAATGGGCACTCAAGAGCCTGGAGAAAAATGCTCCCTGCTCCATGCAGGTACCAAGAGCTCTGGGGGGTCTCCAAGGGACTCCTCCGGTTGCTTGTGCTGGTTTATGGCTGCAGGAGCCCCTCAGGAGGTCCCTGGGGCACAGGCAGACAGTGAGAAGACCTGCACACCCCAGGCAAGGAAGCACAAGATTCCCAGTGTGGGCCTGGGGCTGAGGGGGCTGCAGGATCCTCCCCACTCTGTGCTGGGGCTGCCAAGGCACAAGGCTCAGGTGGAGCCTGGCACTGCTGGATTCCTCCTGTCCCACTGGCTCTGCACAGGATGCACACACACAGCACTGGAGGGAAGGACAGGCAGCTGTCCTGTGTCCATCCAGCACTCCCAACCAGGTCTACAGCAAAGGAAGAGCAGAGCTCCAGGCTGGGCCAGAGCTCAGGGGATGCCCTGTCTCAGCAGGAAGGGGAAGGAGCAGCAGGCAGCACCTACCAGGCTCCGTGGGCTGCAGCACAAAGCGTCTGTGTGGCTCCAGGCGCAGCAGCTGGCAGAACTGCTGCACATCTTCAGGGCAGTTCTGGGGCTGGATCATCACCACGTCCCCTGCACTGAACCTGGGGATGCAGGGGGAGCTGCCAAGCACAGCCAGGGGGCAGAGCCACAGCATGGCCACCCCCAGCAGCACCCGGGGAGGCAAATTCCCAGTGCCAGCACCAGGCAAAGGGAGCTGGCCCATGGGCAGGACCCCCACTGCAGCAGGGACCACGACCACAAGACTGCAGCCTCAGATCTCAGTGAGGAAGGGCAGCAGAAGAGCAGGGCAGGCTCCAGGACACCTGGTCCCACACAACAGAGCTTGGGGGAGTCAGGAAAATGCTCACGTGATCCCTGAGCCCACGATGTCAAACTCGATGAGCCGGACATCCTGGAAATGGGCAGGTGCTGTGAGCCTCTGGTTGGACACCACGCGGGCAGGGAAGGGCTGCAGCTCACAGGGAGCCCCCCGGGGGGGTGCTGGCTGCAGCAGGGCACCCTCAGGCTCTGGGCAGTCCTCAGGCAGGTAGTGCAGTGTGTATTTGGGGGGCAGGCTGTGGGAACGACAGCAATGCAATGCAGCAGGGTTACCTCCATGCCACAGCTCCTCTACTGCTGCAAGATGAGAGGCAGGGAGAGGCCTGGAGCGTCCCACCAGCCATTGTCCCCATCCCCTGGAGCTGGCCTGTGTAAGGGAATGCAATGGAGACCACCAGGAGGAGATGCCAAGGCTCCTGAGCATGCAGGGCACACACACACTCTCTGCCAGGGCCAGAGGCACATCAGGACAGACAGATGGGCAGAACAGTCACAGTCCCCAGGGGATAAGGGGACACCCATCCAGAGAGAGATGGGCCCCCTGTGGCCAAAGCACAAGTGACACTGGGGATACCAGAAGCTGTATGGGGAGCGTTCCTGCTCCAAGCAGAGCCCATCTCCACTCTGGAGAAGAGCCAAGGCAGCAGAGCCTTTCACCCCAGGCAGCCCAGCAGCCCTGCTCACCCTGTGCACTCACCGCACGTCGGGACTGATGATCTCAAGGCCAGGAGGGAGAGGATACAAGGCAAGGATCTTCTCCCACAAGGCCACAAGCCAGGGATCAACCACTGCATCTGGCCTGCAAGAGGGAAACTGAGGCTGCAGCAACATCATCCCTTCAGGGTCCAGCCCTGCTACCCCTGCCCATGCCCAACAACCACTCCCACAGTCACCCCAGGCCATTCCCTTCCAACTTTGGGTCTGGGAAGAAACACCAGACTTGAAATCTCAGCCACTCCATGCACTCAATCGCTCTCCAGGGCCCAACCACTGAGCCCTGAACAGGATCTCCAGCCCCTGAGCAGCACTGGGTCACTGTGTCCCTGAGCCATCCACAGCCTTTGCCCTGTGCCAGGTGAGCACAGCTGAGGCTGCTGCAATGCCTGCAGGTACAGGGCTGTGTGGCACAGCCATGCCCTGCTCTGCACAGGGCAGGGGCTGAGCCAGGGGTCATGGCCATGTTCTGGGGACCATGGGACACCCTGGAGCAGCAGGTGGCCCAGGTGCTGGCACAGGAGGGTTATGAGCAGGGATCAGCACATTCCCAGAGAGCTGCAGGAGCAGCCCCATGGTGGGAGCAGCACACAGCCCTGCCATCAGCCCCAGGAAGGAGCTGCAGGGCACCCTGGGGCCCTCCCACCACCCCTCCTCTGGGCTCTTACCCCAGGTCATGCTGGTCATCTCCCAGGGCCACGGGCAGCAGCGGGTTGGCCCCGAGCTGGAGCAGCCGTTTGTGCAGCTTCTTTGCAATGAAATTAAACCTGAGCAGAGAACAACACAGGGCAGGGCTGCTCCAGCAGCACAGCAGGCACTGCCACAGCACCAGCACACACTGCCAGGGCCACCAGAGCAGCACACATGCAGAGCCAGAGCTGTGACCTGGCCCATTGTCCTGCCCAGCCTGTGCCAGCTCACAGAACCAGCTAAGTGCCACTTGCTGGCCCTCACAGGCTGTGCCCAGCCCTGAAACAGGACAAGGCGAGATCCAGGTTCCCTTCAAGACAGCTTGTGCCCTGGGCCTTCCCTCCAGCCCCTCAGTGCCTCACAGAGCTCAGGCACACCCATCCCTCCCACTAGAGCTCTTTGAGACACAGGAACCTCTCTGGGAGAGACCTGGGACCAGCATGGCTGGCTGCCACCTCTGTTTGATGTCCCCTGTTGCCTTGGCACACAGCTGTGATAAAAGACTGACACATGATGTCTGACCCACCAAAGCATCCTTAGTGAGCTTGGGAGGAAAGAAAAGGGCAGCAGCCTAATTCCTGGGGGTGAGGTGGGACACAGCAGGGGAAGGGTTTTTAAGGCTGGTGGGAGTTACATTTTGTTTGAGTGCTGCTCCAGAATCAGACTCTGTCTCCCCTTACCCCCTTGGCTCTCCATCCACTCTGCTCTCCCCTGCAGCTTCCTGGGGCTGCTTACTTGGGGTAGGAGGAGTCCCCGAGGCCCAGCACGGCGTAGTCCAGCTGGCACAGGGCGCTGCCAGGGAGGCTCTTCCGGAACAGGAACCGCCAGAACATCTACAACAGGCACATGCAGCCAGTGCTGCTGCTGCCAGGCACCTCCTGCCTGCCTGGCCCTGCTCCCTGCCCACCCAGCCCAGCCGAGTGGGGAGCACGGCTTTCTGCTCAAATGCCCCTGCTCCTGTTCCCTGGCATGTGCCTGGTGCTGCTGCAAAGCTCCCCCAGCAAGAACAAGCCCAAACTGCCCCAGCAGAGAGAGCCCTGCAGCAGGAACACACAGCAACAGGACAGGAGCAGCTCCTACCTTCATGTTGTCAGGTGGGTCTCCCTGGCCTGTGGTTGCACACACAAACACCACCAAGGGCTCATGGATGAGGTTGGCCTGAGGGTACAAACACAGCACAGTCAGGTCAGCAGCCTCCAAACTGCTCTGGAGCCAGGATGGAACAGCTCAGGGTGTTCAGCCTGGGGAAGAGAGGGCTCCAGGGAGACTCAGGGCCCCTGCCAGTGCCTAAAGGGGCTCCAGAAGAGCTGGAGAGGGACTGGGGACAAGGCATAGAGGGACAGGACAAGGGGGAGAGTCCATAAGCTGAAGGAGGGCATGTTTAGGCCAGATATTAGGAAGAAATTCTTCCCTGTGAGGGTGATGAGGTTCTAGAACAGGTTGCCCAGAGAAATTGTGGCTGCCCCTGGATCCTGGGAAGTGTCCAAGGCCAGGCTGGACAGGGCTTGGAGCAAGCAGCACCAAGCCTGTCTGAGTCCAACAGCGTTTGGACAACGCTCTCAGGGACAGGGTGGGATGGTTGGGGTGTCCTGGGCAGGGCCAGGAGCTGACTCCATGATCCTGATGGGTTGCTTCCAACTCAGCTTGTGCCATGGTTCCGTGGTGCTGTGGGAGGTGTCTGTGCCCATGAGGTTGGCACAGAGTGGCAGTACCCCAGCAGCCCCGCGTCCCACACCCACACTCACCAGGTCACAGCTGTCCAGGGCCTGCACCCGGCAGCGCAGGTGCCGTCTCTGGGCCTCTCTGCCCACCCTCTCCGCCGTGTCCTGAGCTGTGCCAGTCTGGCTGCCAAAGAGCACCAGGAGTCCCTTTTCTGCCATCTACAGGAGACAACAGCAGGGAAGTCACAGGAGGGAAGGGACAGGGGCTGGGCAGGGCTGGGCTGAGCAGCACCGACCCCCAGGGGCTGGCACAGCACCCAGCCAGCACAGGCATGGTGAGCAGCTGGCATTCAGCAGAGCGAGTCAAAGCTGCCAGGCTCTCTTCCCACCCCTGTGCAGCACTGAGGGAGGGATCCCATGTCCCAGCCCATAGAATAAGCAGGGACACTACTGTGCTCCTTGTCCCCGTGCCAGGCCAGGGGAGTGACCAAAACTCAGATCCTGCCCTGCTGAACTGCCCTCAGCAGCACAGGGTGAGCACAGCCCTGGGTGGGATGTTCCCCAGTCCTGGTGTAACCTTCCTGTGTGCCCTGGGAACCCTCCCTCCCCTGAGGGGCTGGGGCAGGGCCGGGAGGCTCAGTGACAGACACAGACACCGAGCTCTCAGCCAGACTCTGGCAGAGCAGGGGGCCAGCCCAGAGGGGATCCAGCCCTGGCACCTGTCTGAGCTGCAAACAGCTGCCATCACCATGTGCCCACAGAATAATATTAAATTAAATCATAATAATGTGAAATAGAATCGCAGAATCCCAGACTGGTTTGGGTTAAAAGAGACCTTAAAGCCCACCCAGTGCCACCCCTGCCATGGCAGGGACACCTCCCACTGTCCCAGGCTGCTCCCAGCCCTGTCCAGCCTGGCCTTGGGCACTGCCAGGGATCCAGGGGCAGCCCCAGCTGCTCTGGGCACCCTGTGCCAGGGCCTGCCCACCCTCACAGGGAACAATTCCCAATTCCCAATATCCCATCCAGCCCTGCCCTCTGGCAGTGGGAGCCATTCCCTGTAGACTGTCCCTCCATCCCCGGTCCCCAGCGCCTCTCCAGCTCTCCCGGGGTTTCCCCTCTCCAGCTGAGCACCCCCAGCCCCGGGGCCCGGCCCGGCGGCTCCGCGGGACTCACCATGGACGGGCCCCATGCCGCCTCTGACGTCACCACTTCGCGACAGTCCCCACTGACGTCATCATCGAGGCAGACGGGCCGAGGCTCCCCGCTCACCGTATCTCCGCATGATGACGTCACCCGCCTGTCGCCTCTCACCGTGACGCCATCGCCCCGCGCCGCCGGGCCGGGCCAGGCCGGGCCTGGTGCCGGTACCGGTGCCGGTTCAGGTTCAGGGCTTGGGACGGGGACCGGTGTCGGTGTCCGGGCCGGGCTGGACCTGGTCCCTGGCTGGGCCAGGGCTGGTGCCGGGGCCGGGCCGCGGCCGGGGCCGGGCCGGTGCTGGGTTAAGGGCCGGTGTCGGTGCCGGCTTGAGGACTTGTGCCGGTGCCGGTATCGCGCCGGGCCGGTGCCGGTGCCGGTGTCGTTGCCGGGTTGAGGAGTGGCGGTGCCGGTGGCGGTGCCGGTTTAAGGACTGTCGGTGCCGGGCCGGTGCCGGTTTGAGGAGTGTCGGTGCCGGTGCCGGTGTCGGTGCCGTTACCCAGCGCGGACGATGCTGTTCTCCCTGCGCGAGCTCGTGCAGTGGCTCGGCTTCGCCACCTTCGAGATCTTCCTGCACGGACTGGCCTTGCTCGCCTTCTCCGTGCTGCTCGTGCTCAAGGTGGACGGCGCGGCCGCCGCGCTCTCCTGGTGGATCGTGTTCGTGCCCTTCTTCGCCGCCGACGGGCTCAGCACCTACTTCACCACCATCGTGTCCGTGCGGCTGTTCCAGGACGGCGAGAAGCGGCTGGCGGTGCTGCGGCTCTTCTGGATCCTCACCATCCTCAGCCTCAAGTTCGTGTTCGAGATGCTGCTGTGCCAGAAGCTGGTGGAGCACACGCGGGAGCTCTGGTACGGGCTCATCATGTCGCCCGTGTTCATCCTGCTGCAGCTGCTCATGATCCGGGCCTGCCGCGTGAACTGAGCCCGGGGCCGCTCCCCGGGGCCGCTCCCGGCGCTGTCCCGGTGCGGAGGGGCCGGTGACAGGCGAGACAGGGCCGTGCCCCGCTCGCGGCCGTGCTGCAGAGCATCACGTTCTCCACACATCCCTGCACATCCCTGTTCGTGCCCCCTCAGCCCTGCCCTGTCCTGTGCTGTGAGCGCGGCTGGGCCTGACACTTATTTTATTTTAGAATTAAAATGGCTTGAAGGATTGAGTTTATTTATAAATTCTTCTTGCCTAGAAAGCTGTTGTACCTCAAACTGCTGCCTGGAGGGTGGGTGCTTGCTGTAGATCTCCGGGTACAGCTCAGACTCCTGCCCTGGCCTGCCTAGCAGCTGGCTCATGGATTTCCATCTGTCCCCTCACCTCCTTGAGCACTTCACACCTTCACTGCTCTGACAGGGTTTGTGAGGTCATGTTGAGATCACTGGTGTGTGTATTTTTGAACAGGAATATGATTTTTCTTTGTGTTTCACTCCATTTCCTAAACATGGAGTTGGGGGTGTGGGGAGGCAGGAGCATGCAGGGCTGATGCTGGTTCTGAAGGGGGGGTCCCACTGAGCCCCACCTCGGGCTGCAGCACTGCCCCCAGACCCCCAGAGAACAGGAGGAATTCAGTATTCCCTGTGGGAATGCAGACCAGTGTGGGGAGTGCCAGTGTCACGGGGGTAGCCAGGGTGGCACTGTTGGGGTGTCTGTGCAGGGCCGGGAGATGCCCTGGATGGTCCCTCCAGCTCAGGAGGATCTGTGGTTCCTGCACACCCTGAGGTGGCTCTGGACCTGCCCCACAGGTGCTCTTCAGCTCCTGTTTCACGTTGGGATGCTCCCAGGGCTTGCTGTCACCTGCCCCAGGTGCTCAGGTTATTCCTCTTGGAGCCTCTCTCTGAGCCAAGGACACAAACGTCACCTGGGGGTGGCAGCGCCTGCCCCTGTCACCCCTGACTCACAGCAGTGTGAGCTCATCCCCCTCTTGCTGTGGTTGTGCCACATGCCCCCAGTGACCCTGAGTGCACAGGCCAGGGGTGTTGTGTGCCCTGCTGTCCCCAGAGGGGTGTCAGCAGCAGCAGGGTCACTGCTGGGGCTGGGAGGGGCTGTGGGGTGGGAGCTGCGTGGAGTCAGTGGCTGCTGCAGCAGCTGAGGGACAGGAGAGGAGCAGGACAGGCAGCAAAGCCTCTGAGTCAGGAGGGGACACTCACAGAGTGGTTTTGGGGACTGATGGTGCCTTTGGACACTCCCACAGCTAATTAATAAACTCAGGAAGGGGCTCATCAGCCCCAAGGAAGATCAAACAGATGATCACATCCCTCAGCCTCGCTGCACAGCACGGAGCCCTTTGCTGCTGCCCAGCCCTGCACCCAAAGCAGCACCAGCCTGGCCCTGGGGTGCTGTGTGACACAGGGGGACATCTCCCCGAGGGCACATCCCCACCTGCAAGGGGCTTTGCCGGTTTTGCTGCTGCCTTGGGGACAAACCAGTGGTCAGTGTGTGCCAGCTCTGCTCCTCCAAGGTAAGGCAGCTTCCCTGGGGTTGTGGGGACACAGGGGTGGCACACCATTGAGCAGTGGCATGGGCTGTGCTGCCCTGCTGGCGTGCTGGGGTGTGGGGAGCTCTGGCAGCCAGGACCACCCCGTGACCCCTCCCAGGAATCGTGCTTGGTGCACAGGAGTCACCTGTTGTGCCCAGGGCCACCAAGTCCTGGAACAAACCTTGTTGTGGCCTTTGCCCTGGCACTCAGCAGTGTGCATTGCTGGCACACCACCCTGTGGCCACACAGAATCCTTTCTGGGATCACCCCCCCATGCAGAAATGCTGCTGGATCCCCCTCTGACACAGCTTGAGGGGACGCTGACACCCATTCCCTGCCCAGTGCGAGCTGAGGTGTCTGGCCTGGACTGGAGACTCGTCAGGTTCCAGCCAGAACTCTTCCCCACGCTGCAGTGCACCCTGGCAAAGGTGAAAATGTCACCTCTGGGTTTGTTTTATTGCTGTGGCTGCTGGGTCCTTTCCCAAGGCCAGGGGAGCCCTGCTGCTCTGGCTGTGTGGGTACCCTGGGAGGGAGGTGCAGCTTCCCAGGCTGCTGCAGACCCCAGCCCTGAGCAAGGACCCTCTGCACACCCAGCCTGGGTGCCAAAGCAGCATTGCTGTGGCACAGGGGCAGCACCAGCCCCAGCTGCCACCCTTGCCCTGTGTCCCAGCCCCTGCAGGGACAGGAGCAGCCCCTGGAGAGCCATCTGAGCCTGGGGAGGGTGCAGTGCAGGAGAGCAGCCAGTGCTGCTGCTGTGCCCATGCCCAGAGCACAGCCTGGCACAGCCCAGGTGGGCTCCATGCACAGGGACAGGGCTCCAGCATGGCCTGGGCCTCCAGGGGAGCGAGGGAGCTCCCAAAACACATCTGGGAATGGGCGGCCCAAGGCACCTCCATCCCCCCTGAAACCTGCCATGGGCAGGGAAGCTTCTAATGGCCCAAACTCCTCCAGTCCTGCTGGAATCAGTGGAGGGGAGGGCTGGAGCTGGTCTGTGCTGGGACAAGTCACAGCAGGACCCAGGGAAGGCCTGGCAGAGGGACACGGGGCAGGAGCAAGTGGAGCAGCTCCCTGGGGACATAGGACAAGCTCAGAGCCACCGCCTGCACCTCCCATCCTGGGACTGGGGTGACCTCACAGAGCAGAAACTGAGTTCTGGGAAATGAGACTCGCTTTTTTAACCCTGAGTCAAGATGCTTTCCTTTGAGAAGGCACCAGGAAGGTGCTGGCAGAAGAGGTGATGTCATTTGACAAACAGCCTCCAGCCAGGCAGCGGTGGCTGGGCTGGAGCCCCACAGTCCCCACACCAGCCTGGCAACTCCCTGTGGGTGCCAGAGCCACTGCAAGGGCCACAGGCAAATAAAAACCTGTCAAAAGCAGATCAAACAGGGGTGTGTGTGTACTCTAGCGACGCTTCCCCACAGCAGATTTGTCTATCAGAAGTCAGAAGGAGACACTTGGTGCCTCTCTCAGTCAGGAGCAAACAGCACATTTCACTCTCAGCAGAGCACGTCCCTGAAGCCAAACAGGGCTGGGCTGATGTGCCCAAGGACCTGAGGGGAGCCACGTGAGAGCAGCTGCTCCTGGGGCCATGGCCCTTCCAGGTCCTGCTCGGACACCAGAGAGCCCTGAGCCCCCAAATTTAGCAGAGGCACCCTTTGGTGGGACTGCCTGAAGGAAACTGAGGCCTGGGTGTAGCACAGAGCCAGTTGTGGGGAGGGTCAGGGCAATGAGGGCTCCTCTGCACAGCATTTCCCTCCCAGGACGGCCCCGTTTGCCTCAGCTGGGATAAGGCAGCTGGAACTGTGTCCTTCCACAGATCCCTGTGGTCTGTGGCTCACAGCCAGAGACCAGCCAGGGCAGCATCACTGGCACAGCTGCAGAGCTGCACATGGGGCCAGCATGGGCAAGGGGGAGCAGCCCCTCAACAAAACCTCTGGGGCTGTTTAGTACAAAAAGGGACAGGAAAAGTGAAGAGTTGCTCATGCTGTGTTAGGGTTTGGAGCTGGAGGTTTTGGCCAGCTCTGGGTGCACACAGCCACTGGCAGTGCCACATGAGGGACAGGGCTGGTTGGTGCCTCTCTGTCCCAGGTGGGGACGGGACCCCTGTGCCCAGAACAGCCCTGTGCAGCCAGCAGGGGATTTCCAGAGCAGGGACACTCGGCCACCCCTCCCACTGAGCCCAGGTGAACCCAAAGGCTGTGTGTTGTGTGGAGGTGGGAGTGCAGGAGCGGTGGCACCCTCTGGGCTTCAGGAGCCACCCCAAAGGACACTGCCATGGGAGTGTTGGCATGCCACGAGCCCACAGACACTGTGCTGACATGCCATCATATCACAAAATGAAAGAGTTTGTGTTTGTTTTGTTTTTTCAGCTAAGAGTCAACTATGTTTTTTCAAAAATAGGGTGAGACTTACAGAAAATGCACTGTGGACATTTCTCTAAGTGTCAGAGAGGGGATTTGTTAAAATGAAGTACCACAAGAAGGTTAAAAATTCACTGCAAGACAGGACAAACAAAAGAACTTATGAAAGTCTTGAGAATAACCAATCCTCCAGTACCTGAGAGCCATAACCCCAGAACTAAAGAGCAGGAGAACTAAATCAAATTACAAAGCCAAAGAAAAACTTTGTGTGCTTCCAGTGCTCATTAGCATGGGGAAATCCCTGCCCACAGGCTGTGATCACCCCTTACTCACAATAGCCCCTTCCCCACAGAGCAGGAGCAGTAAAAGAATTGTGCAGGGTCTCTTTAAAGGAGGCAGAGACTGCAAATACCAATGGCTGCACCAGTTGTGGTTAGCTGTAGGGAAATGCTCATTTCTGTCGCTTCCAATGTGCAACAATGGGCACCTGGCATGCTGAGGGTGTGTCAGCTGTGATGCACCACCAGCACCCATCTCGGCACAGAGGAGAAATAAAATAATTCTCAACTCAGAGCATGAACCTGCCCCTGGCCCAGGGGTGGGGGATCCCAGATTGGGGCAGCAGGGAGAGGGAGGGTCCGGAGGTGTGAGGGGCCCTGCTGTCACAGCATGGTGACACTGCCACGGTGACACTGCCGGGGTGTCACTGCCACAGTGACAATGCCAGGGTGACACTGCCACGGTGACACTGCCACGGTGACATTGCCAGTATAACACTGCCAGGATAACACTGCCAGGGTGACAATGCCAGGGTGACAATGCCAGGGTGACATTGCCAGGCTGACACTGACAGGGTGACACTGACAGGGTGACACTGACAGGGTGACACTGCCGGAGTGTCACTGCCATGGTGACACTGCCACAGTGACATTGCCAGGGTGTCACTGCCACGGTGACAATGCCAGGGTGACACTGCCATAGTGACACTGCCATGGTGACACTGCCACCGTGACACTGCCATGGTGACCCTGCCAGGGTGTCACTGCCAGGGTGACACTGCCAGGGTGACACTGCCGGGGTGTCACTGCCGGGGTGACACTGCCATGGTGACACTGCCATGGTGACCCTGTCATGGTGACACTTCCATGGTGACACTGCCGGGGTGTCACTGCTGGGGTGACACTGCCACGATGACACTGCTGGGGTGACACTGCCAGGGTGACATTGCCAGGGTGACACTGCCAGGGTGACACTGCCATGGTGTCACTGCCGGGGTGACACTGCTACGGTGACACTGCCAGGGTGACACTGCCAGGGTGACACTGCCAGGGTGACACTGCCAGGGTGACCCTGCCACGGTGACACTGCTGGGGTGACCCTGCCACGGTGACACTGCCAGTATAACAATGCCAGGGTGACCCTGCCAGGGTGACACTGCTACAGTGACACTGCATGGTGACACTGCCAGGGTGTCACTGCCATGGCGAAACTGCCATGGTGACATTGCCATAGTGACACTGCTATGGTGACACTGCCAGGGTGACCCTGCCACGGTGACCCTGCCACGGTGACACTGCCGGCGTGTCACTGCCGGGGTGTCACTGCCAGTATAACACTGCCAGGATGACACTGCCATGGTGTCACTGCCATGGTGACACTGCCACGGTGACATTGCCAGTATAACACTGCCAGGATAACACTGCCAGGGTGACACTGCCAGGGTGACACTGCCAGGGTGACAATGCCAGGGTGACCCTGCCGGGGTGACACTGCCGGGGTGACACTGCCAGGGTGACACTGCCAGGGTGACACTGCCACGGTGACATTGCCATAGTGACACTGCCAGGGTGACACTGCCATGGTGACTCTGCAGGGGTGTCACTGCCAGGGTGTCACTGCCAGGGTGACACTGCCAGGGTGACACTGCCAGGGTGACAATGCCATGGTGAGCCAGCATGGTGACACTGCCAGGGTGACACTGCCATGGTGAAACTGCCACGGTGACATTGCCATAGTGACACTGCTATGGTGACACTGCCATGGTGACTCTGCAGGGGTGTCAGTGCCAGGGTGTCACTGCCAGGGTGACACTGCCAGGGTGACACTGCCAGGGTGAGCCAGCATGGTGACACTGCCAGGGTGACACTGCCAGGGTGACACTGCCAGGGCACACAGCAGCGCCTCTGCACCCTGGCCATGCTGCTGGGCAGGGCCAGGGCCCCGGAGCTCCCCAGCCCAGCCCTTCCCTGCCAGCCCTGTCCGTGGGGCTCAGCTGGGGCTGCTCTGGCCCTGCCTCAGCCCGGCGCTCTGATCAGGGAGCTGCAGCAGCAGGAGGCAGCTCAGCCATGGGCCCAGGACAGCACATCCCTGCTGCCCAGCCCTTCCTGAGTCCTCCCCAGTCCCTCACCTCTCCTTGGGCTCTGCAGGGCCCCCAGGAGCAGCACAAGGCTGGGACAAACCCAGGGAAGGGGAGGCCACAGCCCCAGCTGGGCCATGAGGGAGCCTTGGCCTGACCCAAGGCCCTGCCCAGCCGGTGCTGCTGAGAGCCCTGGCAGGGCAATCCTCCCCTCTGATGGGAGCTTCCACCTCAGTGAGGTAAAACCCACAGTGACCTCCTACTCTGCCAGCTGGCAGGGCACTGGGTGCTGCAAACATCACTCTCACCTCTTACAGACCTTGCAGAGAGCTTGGAATGGGAATGAGAAGGCTGAGGAGAGCAAAGAGAAAGCAGAACCAGGGGGTGTGACAGCCCAGAGAAGCAGAGGGACAAGGGTTAAATATGGTGATTTGTCCTTCATTCAAATGAGGAGGAGGAGGAAGCAACTGGCTGAAGATAAAGGCAATACCAAACTGGGCCATGAATATACACCTGCAAGACAAACAGGAGAACAGATATTCAAGAGTTTCACCTATGGCTGATGAGCCCTCAGAGAAAATAACGGGGGAGAGATTTTCCAGCAGTATCCACTTCCAGAGGACATAAAAGGCAAGTCCAAGCTGGGTTTGCTGCACTGGAGGAGCACAGAGAGACCCGAGGGACCCCCAGGGCACAGCCTGGTGAACTGAGACAGGTGAGCTGCCCTTCCCAGCCCTGAAACCTGGGAAGGGCAGGGTGACACAGCAGCCTGCCTGCCCTGCTGCGGTGCCTCAGTGAGGGCTCTGCAGCTCCTTGTGCTCCCTTCTGCTCTGTGCAGGGCTCCTCTCACCCCTCCCAGGCCCAGGAGATTGTTGTGATCCCATCATGGCTCTGCCAGGCTGTGGGGCAACCAGCCCCTCTTTCCTCCAACTCCCTGTATTTTATCCTCATAGTGCTTTTCCCAGGAAAAGATCTGATTATTCCCCAGGGTTGTGAGTGCACGGCTTGAGCCAGAGTCAGCTTTGGGAGTGGTCTCCTCACAGCTCTCACTGACACTGTTGCTCCCAGGTCCAGCCACGTTTCTGCCTGTCTGGGTTTTCAGAAGCCTGCCCCCAATGCTGGCCAGGAAGAAATCCTTCACCAGTGCCATCATCGGGGCGCTGGTGGCGCTCTCCATCATCGCCCTGGTTCTCAGCCTGGTGAGGGTTGAAGATGTGACGCTGCCTCCCACGGTCAAGGTGAGCCCAGAGCAGTCCCTGAGCCCCTGGTGAGCCCAGTGCCCCTGGGCAGGTGCTCTGAGCCGGCAGCTGCTCTGTGGGGCTGGAGGGGCAGTGGGGGTAGGACCTGCCTGGCAGTAGCAGGGTGGGTTTGGTCCCCACTTCGAGGTGCAGGCAGAAGAAAGTCAGAGGGGAAGGTTCCTCTGGAGCCCATCTCCACTGTGCTGTGCCAGGTTTGGAGATTACCTTGGGGCAGTGCTCCCTGTGCTCTGGTGTGCCCCTTGTTCCTGCCAGCTTCCCCCAGTCCATCCCTACCCTCACACCATGGCACAACCATCCTGCCTCCCCCTGTCCGTGCCCTGGGCATGGCTTCCCACCCTGCTGGGAGGGCTGGCAGGGCTGTGGCTGGGGGAAAAGGCTTTGTGGGCAGGGGCAGGGGGCTGAGTGCCCCTGGAGAGGCCCTGCCCAGGCTGGGCGCTGCCGTGGGCTCGCAGGGAGCACCAGAGATGGGAGAGCTGCTGGCCCCAAGGTGGGGCCAGTGCAGACACAAAAGGTATGTGAGCATGAAAGAAAATAAAACAAAACAGCATGAGGAAACAACAGGAAATGTTTGTGTGGGTTGGCATTGCAGCACAGACCTCAGGAGAGAGAACGACAGTCCCTTGGTCACTGTGGGGGGCTGAGGCCACGGCACAGCTGATGGGTTCTGTGCCTCAGACAGGGGTTTGGGGGAATCTTCTGGCCCCACTGCCCTGGCAGGGCCACAGTGGGGCCAGGGCCAGGCTGCTGCTCCCCCTGCCTGATTGTGTGTGGATTTCCCTTGCAGTATGGGATGGTGTTTGATGCAGGCTCATCCCACACCTCTCTGTTCGTGTACCAGTGGGATTCGGACAAGGAGAACGACACTGGAGTGGTCAGCCAGACCCTGTCCTGTGATGTGCAGGGTCAGTATCCCCCTGCCATGGCTCTGTCCTGCCCTGTTCCATGGTGGCAGGGGTGGCCTGGCTGGACAGCCCTGTCCCTGGGCTGGCACTGGGGCACAGGGAGCTCTGGCTGTGGCTGGGGGTCCCTCAGCACCTGTGGTGCCCCTGCACTGGGGGGGCTGGATGTTGATGGTGAATCAGTTTTTGCTCCTCCACCTTGGAGTGCCTCCAGCTGCTGTCCTGGCTGGAGAAGGTGTCACCCAGAGTGACACTGCTGGAAGCAAGGGAGACACAGGAGGGGAATAGATGTGTGAGTCAGTCAGGTCTCAGGGGACCAGGGGGCCCTGGAAAAGCACCGTTGTTGCTGAGAGGTGACAGCCCTCATTGCCCTGTGGCCTCCTGTTCCCACAACCCTGATCCCAGCCATTCCCATCTGCCTGTCCCATCCTGACTCTTTTTCAGGGCAAGGCATATCAAGCTATGCCAACAATCCCCCTGAGGCTGGCAATTCCCTAGGGGAGTGCTTGGATAAAGCCCTGCAGGTTATTCCTGCTGAGAAGCAGAGGGATGTCCCAACTTATCTTGGAGCAACGGCTGGCATGAGGCTGCTGAGGTACTGCTGGGGACAGGGGTGGCAGCAGTGACAGAGCTGCAAACAGCCAGGACAGCTCCTGCACAGGGCAGGGAGGAGAGGGGGGAAAGGCAGCTTGGTGGGGACACAGGGAGGGCTGAACTGTCCTGAGCAATGTCTGTTGGGACACCCCAGATGTCCCAGTTCTAAGCAAGAGATGTTTTTCACTGCTTTGTTTGTTCTTCATCATTCCTTAATAGCAAGGGGGTTGGGGTGCCAGCTGATGTGCCACCTGCCCAGGTGGATGGGTGCTGGTGGGGCAGAAGTTGGAGGCAACAAAGTGCTGCAGATCCTGTCCTCACCTTTCACCAGCCCATATTAGCTCTCTTCAAATGGCAGCCCTCATTTCATGGCCCTTGGTTTTATGGCTGCAGATTATTTCTGTGCCCTGGGCCATAGCCTGAAGGGTGCTCACTTCAGAGAACAAGAACAGCCCTGAGACATCTTCCCCCCTGGGAGGGCTGAACCCAGCCTGAAACCTTCCTGAAACCCCAGAGGTCAGCAACCAGCCTGGGCACAGCCAGGGGGTGATGCTCAAACCCAGCTCTGGCAGCACAACCCCTCCAGGCTCAGCAGTCAGGCAGGGAAGGGTGGCTGGGATGGCTCTGGGTGACTGGGATCAAGCTGCACTGCAGGGGAGGGGTTGCTGTTGCTCCCACATTGGCAATGCCAAGCTGAGGCAGCTGGGATTCACCTCGGATGAGCAGCTCAGACAAGCCATGTGGCAGGAAACCCTTTCAGACAGATTGCAAAACCTGGGAGTATGTGGAACTGGGAGAGAACCAGACCTTGTTTGTGTTTCCTCTGTTGTAGCTGGGTATGTGTCCTGTCCTTTGCATCCCTCCTAGGGAACAGAACAGCTCAGCAGCAGAGCAAGTCCTGGCTGAGGTTGCTAAAACCATGCAGAAGTACCCAGTGGCTTTCAGAGGGGCTCGGATCCTCACAGGAGAGGAGGAGGGGGCCTATGGCTGGATCACCATCAACTACCTGCTGGACTCCTTCACCAAGGTGGGAGAAGGGTGCAGCACCCACGCCTTTGCTTGTAGAGCTTTCTGATTTTCCTCAAGCTTTCTCAGTGCAGGAGAGGTCAGGGTTGGCAGCTTTGGGAATGATCCAAGGGAAGGAGACACATCCTCTGGTGTGCCCACAGTGAGTGAGGAGGGAGGACTCAGGAATGAGGGTGTCTGCTGAGAGCTCAGGGCAATCTCCACAGTGAGTGGGCAGAGGGTCTCTCGGGGACTGGGAGGTGAGTGCAGCACAGCTGGGCTCTGTGTCCCTGCCTGGGAAGCTCCATCTCCCTGCAGGGCTGGGAGACTCCAGCTGAAGGCAGCTCACACCAAAGCTCTGTCCCAGCCCTGCCACAGCTCAGTGCTGGGCTCCTCTGGGGGCTGTTGGAGGATCCTTGGATAGAAATCCTTCCTCCTGCCCCAGAGCCCTGCAGCCTCCTCGGCAAGGGCAAGTCCCCGAGCCTGTTGCCACCAGCCCTTTGGCCTGGGGGTGGTGACTCAGAGCCAGGTGAGCCCACAGGTGAGGTCAGCAGCTACTGACCCCCTGAGAGTGAGGGTCAGCTCCTGCTGACCCCCTGAGAGTTCCGTCTCTGCCGTGGCTCTGATCACTATCCCAGCTGCCTGGGCAGGGAGGGTGGAAGGGCTCACACGCAGAGGCCCATTGAATTTAATAACAAAAGCCTGTTCCCTTCAATGGGATGAGAATTCTGCTCAGGGCATTCTGTGCCACTCCTGTTCCCTTCAATGGGATGAGAATTCTGCTCAGGGCATTCTGTGCCACTCCTGTTCCTCCCCTGCTCTCGTTGGCAGTACTCTCCCAAAGCACACACCTGGCTTCGTCCGGAGGCAGCCGACATTTTTGGGGCGCTGGATCTTGGAGGAGCATCCACCCAAATCACCTTTATGCCCGAAGGTTCAGCCCTGAGCCAGAATGAAGGCTCTGAGCTGACCCTGTACGGGTACAGGTACAGGATCTACGCCCACAGCTACCTGTGCTACGGGCAGGACGAGATGCTGAAGCGGCTGGCCAAGGAATTGATTGTGGTGAGCGGCTGCTGAGCCCTGCAGCGTCACAATGCCAAGCACACACCTGTTAATGCACGAAGTAAGGACAGGCAGGGCTCTTCTGGAGAGCCATCAGCAAGGACTGAGAGCAAGGACAGACTCCCTGGAGTGTGGCAGGGCAGATGTGGAGAGGAGCATGGGTACAATGGAATCCCAGGCTGGTTTGGGTTGGAAGGGACTTTAAAGATCATCTGTTCTGCCCCCTGCCATGGGCAGGGACACCTTCCACTACCCCAGGCTGCTCCAAGCCCCATCCAGCCTGGCCTTGGACACTGCCAGGGATGGGGAAAATGTCACAAGGGGCAGTTTGGGATCTTCTGGCTTCACATGGGGTGTGCAGAAGTGCCAGGACCAGGCTCTTCTCAGAGGCGCAAAGTGCAGGGTAAGAGGCAAGGGGCACAAGCTGGAACATCTGAGTTTCCAACCAGACAAACAGGAAAAGGTTTCCCCAACAGGAATGATCAGATACTGGAATAAGACCCAGAAATGCTGTAGAGTCATTGTCTCTGGAGATCCTCAGAACCTGATGGTCGAGGCTCTGAGCAGCCTGCTCCAGTTGGTCATGCCTTAACAAGAGGGAGATCACAGGGAGCCTCCAGCTCCCCTGAACCTCAGCTACTCTGCGACCTCACAGCCTGAGAAATGTGAGCTGAAGACCTTTCTCAGGCCATTTTTTGTAAGATCAGAGGTGAAGAGCATCTTTATGGAGCTGCACCTCACCAGCAGAGCAGCCTTGGTGAGCCAGAAGGGTTTGCCCTTGCTGTATGGCCAGGAAAGTCCCATATGGGGACCCTGGATAGAGTTGGAGCTAGAACCAGAGCTAGAGCTGGTTTTAGAGTTTTAGCTGGTTTTAGTTTTGGCCTCTCTAAAGCTAGAGAGGGCTTTACACATCCCCAAAGAGGACCTTGTGGCCAGGGCAGAGACATGCTGGGTCCTTGAAACTGGTCTGCCTCTGTGGGAGAGGGAATGAGATAAAGCAGAGCGAGAATTAGCACTGGGCCTGTGCTGGGACAGCCAGCAAGGCCAGGACTGAGGGACAGGAGGAATTGGGAATGCGGTGCCTGGGCTTTGGGGAGGTGTTGGCTGTGTGCACACGCAGCCAGGAGGCTCTGGAGTGTTGTTATCTTGTTGTATTTCATATTTCTAGAGTCCCATACTGTCACAATCATATTTCTAAAGCCCCATACCTTCTCGGTGATATTTCTTGGGGGCAGTTCTTCACAGCACAGACTTCTGCTTGTTGCTGCTTCTTAATCAAAACTCCTTCCAAGCTCTCCCTGACCAGCCAGCCCACCCCCTTTTATCCCAGTTATCTTCACCAGCCACAGCTGCAGCCCAATTAAGGACATCGCTGCAGCCCATCAAAAAACAACCAGGGCTAATCAGGGCAAGGCCTATATACAGATATTCAAATACAACACAGATATTTTACTAGGACTCCAACTATACCGGCGGAGCTGCAGCTGCTTTTTGCTGTCCTCAGGAGTCGTTCCCCAGCACCCGAGTGCAGCACCCCTGCTACCCCAGGGGCTACGAGGAGCCGGTGTCGCTGTCGTGGCTCCGCGCCAGCCCCTGCACGGACAGCAGCGACCCGCGCCTGGCGCCGGGGGACAGCGCGGTCACCCTGGAGGGCAGCGGCAACGCCAGCGCCTGCCGGGCAGCGCTCAGGAGCCTCCTCAACCTCTCGGCGTGCGGCCACAGCCAGGACTGCGCCTTGGACGGTGTCCCCCAGCCCCCGCTCCGGGGACGCTTCATCGTAAGGCAAACCCGTCCCCCCTGCTCGGAAAGGCTCCCCCGGGCTGGGCTGTCCCCAATGCCCCTGGCACTGTCACCTCCCTGCAGGACAGGGCGAGAGGCTCCCCAGGCACCGCTGGGCACTCTGGGCGTTCATTGCCGCTGGGCGCTCCGCCAGCCACACCTCCAATGGGAACGTGCTGGGAATCATCGAATCCCAGACTGGTTTGGGCTGGGAGGGATCTTCAAGCTCATCCTGAGCCCCCCCCCCCCCGGCTGCCATGGGCAGGGACAGCTCCCACTGTCCCAGAGTGCCTCAAGCCCTGTCCAACCTGCCCTTGGGCACTGCCAGGGATTTGTTAATAAAACAGGGCTTGTCAATAGGAGTTGAAACAGCAGCTTCAGGCAAGGCTCTGGCTGTGCTGGCTGTGCTGCTGTCACCAGCAGGCACCAACCCCCAGCCCAGCACCTGCTGGGACAGGGACAGGGACAAACCTGTCCTGGGCTGGGACAAACCCCGTGAAGGAAAACCTCACCTCCTGCTTCGGGCAGCTGCTGGGGGTGCCCCATGCAGCTCACCAGGGTTTCTGTCTCTGTTTGTCCCTTGCCTTGCAGGCCTTCTCTGCCTTCTACTACAACTTCAAGTTCCTGAACCTGACGGAGGGGCAGCCGCTGGCCGCGGTCAGAGAGGCCATCGAGGGGTTCTGCAGCCGGAGCTGGCAGGATGTATGCTGCTCCTCAGCATGGAGCCACAGTGGGACACGCAGAAACAAAGGGCTCCTGGGGTGGGGGGAGGCAGTGGGGACCCCTCCAGGGCAAGGCTCTCTGGTTCTGAGCTGTGTCCTACGCAGCAGAGCCACCCTGAGCTCTGTGTGGAGCTGGGACTGTTCTGCATCCACTCCTTGCTCATTCACCCTTGGGAAAAGGGCAGCTAGGGCAGGCAAGGGCAGCAAGCAGCTGGGCTTGGAGGTGGGGTGGGGATGGGGATGGGGATGCCACAGAGGATGGTGAGAGCAAAGTCAGCTGGTGGCACCATGCTGAAGACAAGTCAAATCTTGGAATCATAGAATTCCAGACTGGTTTGGTTGGGAAGGCTCATCTTGTTCCACATCCCTGATGTGCGCAGGGACACCTTCCACTAGAGGAGGTTGCTCTAAGCCCATCCAATCTGGCCTTGTGCACTTCCAGGGATGGAGCAGCCACAGCTCCTCTGGGGAGTACATGAGGGTGGATAAGCCCAGAAATGTGCCAGCAGCACCATGGGGCAGGGAGCAGGAGCCCCTTGCATGAAGAGGCTGAGATGGAGAATCTGGGGCAGGAGGAGCTACAGTAAGCTACAATATGTGCCTCTGTTTCTGTTCGGAGTGTAAATCCTCCCCAAAGGAGCTGCTCTGCATAGACAGGCCCAAAATCACTGCCCAGCCCAGGAGTCTCTACCTGGATGCTCGTGACTGTGGAGCCACTGCATGCAGCACATTTCAGGGCTTTGTCTCTGCTCAGAAAGTGCCTGTCAATAACTCCCCTTCACCCCAAACATTCCCCACCCCAGCTCTCTTCCAGCTACCCCACAGAGAACCCCAAGCGGCTGCCCAGGTACTGTGCCAACGCCAACTACATCCTCACCCTCCTGCTCGACGCCTACAAGTTCAACGAGAGCAGCTGGAGCAACATCTGCTTCCAGATGAAGGTGGGCACTGCTCCCAGCCCCTGAGGGGGAGCAGAGGTGGTCCTGGGAGAGAACCAGCCCTACATTGGGGTGCTGGGGAGAACCAGCCCATGTTGGGGTGCTGGGGACAGCCAGACCCTGTGTGGGGATGCTGGGGAGAGCCAGCTCCCACACTGGGCTGCTGAGGGGGAGCCAGCCCCTGTGCTGGGGTGCTGGGAGGGAGCAAGCCCTCGTTTTGGGGTGCTGTGGAGGAGCCAGCCCCTGTGTGGGGGTGCTGGGGAGAACCAGCCCCATGCTGGGGTGTCCTGGGGAGCAGTGGTGCAGAGAGCTCTGCCTGCCCCCCATGGCACTGCTGTGGGCTGAGCAGGATGGGTGGGTGGCCCTGGGCCAGCAGTGGCTCCCCTGCAGGGCTGTCCCCTCTCTCTGGCAGGGCTGACCCTGTCCCCTCTCTCAGGGCAGGGCTGACCTTGTCCCCCTCTCAGGCAGGCTGACCCTGTCCTCTCTCTGGGCAGGGCTGTCCCTCTCTGGGCAGGCTACCCCTCTCTCTGGGCAGGGCTGTCCCCTCTCTCTGGGCAGGGCTGACCCCATCCCCTCTCTCTGGCAGGGCTGACCCCATCCCCTCTCTCTGGGCAGGGCTGACCCCATCCCCTCTCTCTGGGCAGGGCTGACCCCATCCCCTCTCTCTGGCAGGCCGGGGGTGCTGACGTGGGCTGGACGCTGGGGTACATGCTGAACCTCACCAACATGGTCCCGGCCGAGGCTCCAGCCAGGCTGAAGGGCCACAGCTCATCCCTGTGGGCTGCAGCCATCGCCTTCATCATCCTCACACTCATCTTGGGGCTCGCTGCCCTGCTCCTGGAGCTGTGGGTGTAGAGCCTGGCCATGTTTGGGAGCCCAGCAGGGACAGGCTGGGGCTGCAGGGCCGTGCTGGAGTCCCCCTGCTCCTGCCTGCATCACTGGAGCCAGGACTGGGTCTGTGCTGTGAGCAGAGCCACCTCCACAGCTCCAGAGAGCTGGGGGCTGCTTTTCCATGGGCCTGGCCCCCAACATGCAGACAGGCACTCTGAGGTTTGCAGAGGAGCTCCACTCCCATGGAGGCACAAGCCTGCAGAAGCCTCAGCCGAGCCTGTTTGCCTGCTGTCAGTGCTCTATGTGTTACAGACATGGCTCCATCCCTCCAGCTGGCCCTGGGGCTGTGGAGGGCCAGCCTGGCGTGGGACAGTGCCCTGGTGCCAGCCTGGTGGGGCATGGGGCAGGCACTCCAGGGTGCTCCATGCAGTGCCAGCTCTGAGCGTGGCCACCAAGAGCCAGCGGGTCCCTGCCAGCTCTGCCAGCCTGAGGGTGCTCTGTGGGACCCCAGCTGGCCCTGGGCAGGGTCTGTGCCTGGGGCTTTCATGGTCTTGGAGAAAGAACACTGAGCACCCACAGTCAGAAGTGTGGTCCAGACCCCTCCAGAGTCCATCTCATCATCTCATCACCATGCTATGGCATGTCATGTCATCATCACATCTCACCACCCATCTCATCCTCTTCCTTTTCACCTGGAATAAGGGATTGATGCTCCTCAGTGCCTTCCTGCAGACAGCACTGTCCCACCAGCAGAAGGCCTGGACCCCATGGGTGTCAGGATGAGGTTCCAGCAGGCTGAGTCCTGCCCTGCCCATGGCCTTTGCCTTTGGTTCTGCTCATTTTTAGCTGCTCTGTGGATGATTCACGCTGTTGTTTGCGTTCCCACAGTGAGCAGGAGACCTTTGGTGTCCCTGTGGAATGCTGGGCACCTCACAGCTCTCAGCACCCAAATAAACAAATAAATAAAAGGCAGCACATGGGGAAATGCCTGCTACTCTGCTTCCAAAACGTTGTGATTTTATTACTTCTGTCTCCCAGGTAAGGGCTGGTGACGACAGAGACTCGGGTGAGGCAGTGAATCTATGGGAGGTGTCCCTGCAGTCTGCTGGACTTTGGAGTGGAGCCAGCAGGGCACAAGGACAGGCCTTTCCTTCTCTGAGGAGGTGTCTCACTTCCCCCATCACTTGGCTGCCAACAGGACTCCCCAAAAATGTACCGGGGCCCCTGGAAGCTGCCTCTGCCATGTCCCAGCAGTGTTCCCAAGTCACCCTGTGTTGGGAAGGGAGGATGAGCCATGGGGTGCAGCTGGACTGGAGAGGAACCTCATTGCAGGAGAGGAGGCAGAGCTGTGCCATCCCCCCTCACAGGGCTTCCCAGCCCTAGGCAGAGCCCTGTCTCACAGCTGTGGGGAGGGTGTTTCACAGCTGTGAGGGGGGTGTTTCACAGCTGTGCCAGCTCCAGCTCACCAGACCAGGACTCGGGACCCCCAGGACAAGCCCGTGGCCCCTGGGCACACAGGGGGGATTCTCGGGAAGCAGCTCCCTGCAGAGGAGTGGCAGCAGGACCCGGCCTGGCGGCCTCTGGAGGCAGTGCTGCTACAGCTGCTCGTAGCCCGAGGAGTTTCTGTGGCAGCACGTGGCTGTGAGCAGGCAGAAGATGAGGATGAGCATGATGGCCAGCAGAAGTGTGGCTGCTACCCAGATGTTTCTCGGGAGCTCTGCGACTGCTGTGGGAGGCTCCGAGGGGATCAGGTTGGTGAGATTGAGCATGTAGCCCAGAGTCCAGCCCACATCTGTGTTAGCAACCTGTGCAGACAGACAGGGAAGAGGGATGGAAAAGGCTGCAAAGTACCAGGCAAACTAGAGAAGAGCCTGCGCCCCCAGGACCTGCTCCACAACCACCATTTCTGTGCCCAGCTTGGGCTGCAGGGGCCCCAGCAGTGGCATACACTGGGGGAGAGCACCAAGAGCCAGGCCAGATGTGCCAGCAGCTGTGTGAGTGTAGCTCAGGAGCTGCCCTGGGTATGGCCAGTGGGGCTGTGCTGCCCTGGCATCCCCCGTCCCCAGCAGCAGCAGGGTGGGCACAAGGCACTTCATGGCACAAAGTGTGGAAGCTGGGGGCTGCTGGACACTCTCCTACCTGCTGGACGAAGTGGATGCTGGGCCATGTTGTGATGTTGAATTTGTAGCCTTGCAGGAGGAGGGTGAGGATGTAGGAGCTGGCTGCGCAGGCGTCACGGAGCTGGGTCCTGCTCGCCGTGGGGAACAGCTCCTGCACCTGCAGAGGTGGGAGAACAAGGGCAGGCTGGACCCAGAGCACTGCTGGATGTGCCCATGCTGGGGAGCAGCCCCTCAGTGCAGCTGGGAGCAAAGAGACCCCGGGGAGCAGCAGGAAGCTCTCCCATCTCTCTCCAGGTGCACAGACCTTTGTGCTCCTCCTGGCTCTCTGCAGCTGAGCACAGCAGAGGATGGACTGGGGATGAGCCTTCAGGCTGCCCAGTGCCCAGGTGAAACACACTCCTGGGCAGAATCTCACCTGTTTCCAGCTGCTGTTGCATATCTGCCTGATGGTGGCATTGACCAAGCCCAGGGACTGCCCTCCTGTCAGGTTCAGAAAGTGAAGGCTGTGATAAAACCCCGAGAAGGCCTGTGGGTGTCGAGACCAAAGGTGACAGGTTATTGAAGCACTCAGGGCACTGATGCCACCCACACCTACACAGGGGTCCCTGCAAGGCCCGGCTCACACTGCAAAGAGCTGGCAGTGACCCTGGGGGAGGGAGCTGGGAATGCTGCCCACATGGACAAGGAATGGCACTGGGAGAAGAGATCTGGGGCTGCCTGGCACACAGAACAGCACCCCCCTGATGGTCTGCCAGAAAATCTCAGAGCTGGCCCACAACCCAGGAGCTGTTCTTGCACTCTGAGCTGGCTCACACAGGCTCCCTCAGACAAGCTCTTCCCATTTCCCTCAGGAACGCTGGCACATGGCAGGAGGCAGAAGCCACCTCTGAGCACACAAGAGGTTTGCAGATAGAGCCAGCTCCGAGGGTCCCTCTCTCCCCAGCCCGTTCCACAATCAGTGGCAGAGCAGACACCCAGGCCCTGCCTTCACCCTCCCCAGGCAGGGCACGGAGGCTGCTTACCAAGAACTGTCCCCGCACGGGGGGCTGATAGACCCCATTGAAGCCGCACGGCCCCTGCGCCCCGCAGCTGAAGTTGAAGAGTCTCCGCACGGCCGTGTCACACGCGGCTGGGTCCCCTGTCCCCGTCACCGTGAGGACAAGGCCAGGGCTGGCTGAGCTGGGCGCACGCACACAGGGGCTGTCGTAGAGCTCTGCCACAGTGATGTTCTCCTGGTACCCCTGGGGGTAGCAGGGGTGCTTGATCTGGCCACCCGAGCTGGCCTGGAGAGAGATGGAGCCTTAATGGGGCTGCAGTGCCACTGAGACCTTCCCACAGCCCATCCCAAAAAGCAGGACTACACCCCAGGAGGACTGGATGCACCCCACCTGAGAGCTCCCTGAGCAGCCCTGGCTCCTGCAGCGCTGGGCTCTGCCTCTGTCCCCGGGCAGCGGTGCAGGGACTGTGCTGGGAAACCTCTCTCTGGGCACAAATGGAGCAAGGCCAAGAGCATGGTGACAGCAGAAAAACTACACATACAGCTGGGCTGGGGAAATTACAAAAAATGCCACTGCACGTCAAGATGTGGGGAGAAGGGAGCCTGGCCGGCAACCACCACCACCTTCCACCCAAATGAGGCAATTTTTTGCTTCCCTAGATAAAACCCAAGCCTCTGCCAATTCCTGACTCTTTGCCCACAGGCACACCCAGCACTGCAGGGGGAGATGTGCCACGGCACTGGGAGATGGCTGAGCAGCCCCCGTGCCCCATAGCACCTGGTGCAGAGCTGCCAGCAGCATCTTCAGGGCCTGGCTCTGCCCGTAGCACAGGTAGCTGTGGCTGTACAGGGAGTAGTTGGTGCCGTAGAGCTGGAAGAACACGGACGTGTTCCTGTCCTCCACGGGGACCCCGGGCTGGAAGGTGATCTGCGTCGAGGCACCGCCGAGGTCCAGAGCTCCCAGAACCTCGGTGTCCTGGGGATGTTCCCATTTCTCTGCAAACGAGAACTGGCCCAAAACACAGCAAGGCTTAGGCTGAACTGCAGCACTCACACTCCCACTCCCTTCCCGCAAGGACTTGGGGGCCCCAGGGGCACCTTCCATGTGCTCCTGGCTCCCTGATTTACCCCTGCCTGCCCACATCCTCCTCAACCCACAGACACTTGCACAGAGCACTCAGGCGCGGCCTCTTGGCTGCTGAACATCTGCTGGGATCCAGACACTTGGAGCAGGGAAAAAGGAACCCTGTCCCCTGGAGGCCGATCCCACTGCCAGATCTCTGGGACCCCAAAATCCACCCCTGTGTCAGCACACGAGAGCACAGGGCCAGGCTGAGCTGGACACAAAGATCCTGTGAATCCCATTAATGAGGTGGAATCTGCAGCCCACAACCACAGGGAACCTTTGGCTGCCTGACCAGTGCCCCAAAGCTCCATTCCTCCCTCCTCTGCAGGTAAGGAAAGCTGCTGCAGCTCAGACAGGGACGTTCTCCCCACCGGCCCTCCCCTGCCCTCTCCCCAGCTGCACCTTGACCAGTGTCTCCAGCAGGTAGTTGACAGTGATCCAGCCAAAGGAGCCCTCCTCGCTGCCCGTCAGGATCCGGGCTCCGCGGAAATCCACAGGGTACTCCCCAATGGCCTTGGACACCTCGGCCAACACCTGCTGGGCCTTGCTGCTGTTCTGCTCCCTGCCAGCAAAGGCACAAACACCTCAGGTGCTGCACGCCCTGCCTGCCAGCTCTGGCAGCCGGGCTGGCACTGAGAGGCTGCCGTGCCCTGCCAAGGAGCTGCTCCCAGACATCTCTCAGCACTTCCCTGCCTGCAGGTGGCTCCTGCAAACCCCAAATCCCTCGCCCGGGGCCCCGGCACTCTCCCTAAAAACGCTGCCCGCAGGCTCTGCTGGAGCAGGAATGCCCACGGCCTGGCCGGGCAGCATCCCCGTGCCCCCGCCCCTGCGCCCCGGTGCCAGCCCCGGCTCTGGCGTGGAGCAGGAAGGGCAGGAGGTGCCGGTACCTCAGCAGCCGCATGCCGGCCGTGGCCCCCAGGTACGCCGGGGTCTCCCGCTGCTGCTCGGCCGGGACGATCTTCATGGCCCTGTCCAGGCAAGGCTTCAGGCTGGCGCCAGCCCCCGCAGGATCGTCTGCGTAGCTGGAGATGCCGGGTCCTGCCACAGGGAACCGGTGATGGAGAGAGCCCAGCGCCACCCCGCAGGGACGGCACAGCAGGGGACTTGTCCACCCAGGAATCCCCAAGGAGCTCTGCTGGCCTGCTCAAACACACTCAGGTGTCCCAGCCATAGCACCTGCCCTGCTCAGTTTGGAGCAGCAGATACCGAAATGCAAACTGCTCCCCCAGGAGCTGTCAGGTCACACCTGAGTGGAGACAGGGGATTGCTCAGGGAGTTGTGCAGTGCTTTGGGAGGCCCTGTGGGCACACGAAGCTGGACACAATGAAGGAAGGTGTGAACAGATGTGGTAAGAGGAGCCAAGGAAACTGAGGCAGGTGAGAAGGAGCAACGGACACATCCTGCATCCCAAGCTGTGAGGTAATGCACATCTGGAAAGGACTGGCTGCAGGATCTGAGCTAAGTGGGGGCCCAATTCCTCCCCCACCTTTGCACCTCCCAGTGACTGTAGGGCTCCCTCAGGTGCAGACGATCCCGACCCTTTCCTGTGATTCCTCTCAGGGCAATCTCCCTTCAGCCCAGAGCAGGTTGAAAGGGATCAATGACGGTGCTGTGAGGGTTTGGGACAGCACTCCAGGAGGCTGGGAGAGAGGGAAGGCAGCCCCCAGCACTCACCGGACACAGAGCAGGCCTCCACCTGGGACACGATGCCCGTGCCGTTCTCCTTGTCCGCGCGCCACCGGTAGATGTAGAGGGACGTGTGTGTGGAGCCAGCGTCAAACACCAGGCCGTGCTGGGGAGGAGAGGGGACACGGGCTCACAGCTGGCCTGGGGCTGCACCAAGTGCCACGGGGGTTTCTGAGAGCTTCTGCTCCTGCTTCCCCTGTAGAACCACGGGCAGCAGAGGTCTGCACATCACCCTCCCTTCAGCAGCCCTGCTCCACCTCTAACGGCCCCGGGTTCGCCGCTCCAGCGAGTCTCAGCCCAGAAAGGACGCGCAGGTCAGCGGGGTGAGTCGCAGAGCAGGGAGGCACCCAGGCATGGCCCAAAGCTCAGGCTGCTCCCAGGCCTTTAGCAAATCTGACAAAACCTGGCATTTTTTAGCAGACCAGCGGCAGAAAGCAGTAGGGAAGAGAGGTGAGAACCCAACAGGTGATCTGGATGTCTGAAAACAGGGAGGAGAGTGACTGGGGTGGCAGATGGAGCAGCTGTGGAGAGAACGCTGCACTTCTCTCTCCCACCTTTACCAAGCAGCCAGGACTGTGGTTTGGGGGAGGCTGATCTGCCCAGTGCCACCTTGATGAGGCTGAGTCCTGAAAAACTGGGCTAATCATGGGGAAACTTGCAAGCTGAGAGGAAGGCAGGGCTGATGGAGGAATTCGAGATAGAAAGGGGTTGGTGGGATTCGCAGGCTCCCCCAGGTCTCACTGGACACCTACTTTGACTCTGGTAGGAAGGACAGCATCCTTTGCCGGGAGTAGGACCAGGACGAAGACGACCACGGTCAGCAGGGCCAGCACGGCCGCCCAGCCGCATCCCACCGCCCTGAGCAGGCGCGGCGACATCGATGGGCTCTGGGGAGGTCTGCAGGAAGGGATGGATTGGGGAGGGGTCACTGGCGAGGGATGGTCTTTGGGAGGTTTGCGGGGAGGCGTGGTCTCTAGGAGGAGGGTCTGCAGAGACGGACTGTGGGCAGGGGCGGCTTTTGGGCGGAGGGTGTGTGGGGAGGGGGGAGGGTTTGGGGGGAGGGATGGTCTTTGGGAGGAGGGTTTGGGGGAGGGATGGTCTTTAGGAGGATCTTTGGGGGGAGGGATGGGCTTTTGGAGGAGGGTTTAGGGGGAGGGATGGTCTTTGGGAGGCGGGTCTGTGGGGCGGGATGGGCTTTGGGAGGAGGATGTGCGTGAGGGATACTCATTGGCAGGACCTTTGGGAAGGGGAACGGGGGATCTTTGGGAAGGTCTGCGAGGAGAAAGGGACTTTGCCCGAGGAGACCCAAGCCGCCTCTGCCCCGAGCCTCCAACCTCTCCGGGGATCCCCTTCTCCCTGTAGCTCGTGGTCCCCCCCACCCCCTAAGTGACCCCCTGGGACACGAGCTGGGCCAATGGGGACACCATGAACTTGTCTGGCCCCGAGCCGCCGGGAAGGGGCAGGGGCGAAGGTCCCGCCTGCCGCGGTCCGACCGTCCCGTACCTGTGCCCGGAGCCCTCTCCGTCCCTCGGTGGGGCGGCGATCGGGGCACAGCCCGGTCCCCGCCGGCCCCGGGCCCACGCCGCCTCGGCGGAGCAGAGCGAAGCGAAAGCAAAGCTGAGCCGCTCTCGGACGTCCGGGTCCGGCCCCGGCCGGGGCGGGCTCTGGGCGCTGCCGCGGGCGGAAAGAGCGGAGAGCTCGGGGCTGCGGCTGCCCGCACCGGACACCGGCCCCGGCCTGCGTGCCCCTGCCTGCCTCGTTCCTCCCTGTCCCTCTGCCTGTCCTTCTGCCTGCTCCCTCCCTGTCCCTCTGCCTGCTCCCTGCCTGTACCCCTGGCTTTGCCCTGTCTGTCCCTCTGCCTGTCCCCTCCTTTACCCTGCCGCTCCCTCCCTTACTCTGCCTCCCCCCTGCCTGCACCACGCTCCCGCACTCTGCCTGTTCCCTGCCCGCACCTCTCCCCTATCCGTCGGTCCATCTGCCCGCATCTCTGCCCGTACCCTGCCCGCTCCCTGCCCGCACTGTCCCAAAGCCACGGGACTCTGGCCATGGACAGGTGCTGGCCATGGGGACAGACCGGACCCTGGCAATGGGGGTGGCTCCCTAACCGTGGGGACAGCTCGGTGCCTGCCTGAGGGGATGGATCCCACGCGGATGGCTGTGGGTATGGATCCCATGTAGATGGCTGTGGGGACAGCTTTTCACCTGCCAGGTCCTTCCTGTTTCTGTCCCGAGCCCGCTGCCAGCCTGGCTTGCGGGGGTCCCGCAGAGCCGGGTGACAGCAGAGTGACAGCAGGGTGACAGGGCAGGCTCGGCCCCTCACGGCGTTTATGCCGCAGGTCTGGCAGGGGTGTCTGAGGCTCCCCTGAGGAGCTCAGCTGCTGCCTCCGGCGCCAGCGCTCGCAGGCTCCAGGGGCTGCCCGGGATCTCTCTGTCCCCTCGCTGATCTCCGCGGGCAGCGCAGCCCCCCCGGCCCCGGGCGGAGCGCGCCCGGCTGTGCCGCTCCTCCAGCAGCGAAGTGGTTAATCCCGGATGCTCTTTCCACCCCGGCTCTCCAGCCCCGGCCCCGCTGCCTCCCGGACAAGCGCTCTCCTGGGCAGGTTGCTGGTCCGGGGCCAAGGGGAGGGCCACGCCGGCGAGGCAGCCTTTGTCCCAGGAGCGGGCTCCCGGCCCCAGGTGCGCGCTGAGCCCGGGCCGAGGCGGCGGGGCCGGAGCGGCGGCCGGAGCCAGCGGGGTGAGCCGGGGCAGGCACGGGGGGAGCCGGGCCCGGGGCTGCTGCCCCTCCATGGAGCTGGGCTGGGAGCGGGCCCCGGGCAGCAGCGGGGGCGGTGCTGGGGCAAACGCGCTCCGTGGGGCGGTGCGGGAGGGCGAGGGGGCCGGGGCGGCCGCTCGCCGCACGAGGTTCCCAGGTGCGGGGGGCAGAGGGGCACGGAGGGCACAGAGACCAGGCACGGAGGGCACTGCTAAGCCCCAGCGCTGGTGGGAGGTGGATGCAGGGAACTGCTCTGCCTGGCAAGGATGCTCCTGGCATCCACAGTCATCCTCTTAGAACCTTCAGAGCCCTTTTGGCTTTCAAATCCCAGTGGGAAGTCAGCCCCCCCCCCATTGTCCTGAGCAACAGGCAGTTTAGATCCAGCAGTGGCTCTGAGCCTTTTGCCCCAATTTTCGAGGCCCTGCTCCCTGTGCACAAGGGATGCTGCAAGTGAGAGATGTCCCACAGGTGTTTGACAAGCTTGTCATCATGGCCAGCCCTGCACATCAAGTGCTGCCCTGCTCCAGCTGCTGGGCACAGCTGGAAACTTTGCACATCTGGAAATGGGCAGGCACTGTGCAGCATCGTGCCTCCTCTGCAGCTCTGGAGGCATCAGCACCACTCTCCTGTCCTGCTGCTCCTGATCCTGCATGAATGGTAGCAGGTACTGGAGCTGCCCAGCCCCGGGATGCCACAGAAAGCCTGGGCAGATCGATCAGCTTCTCATATTGTTTCCCACCCACTGGGCTCCCTTTCTGTGCCCTGTTCTCCTGCCTGGGAGAGCTGGCTCTGTGCTGCCTTTGGGTGATGCCCCCTGTCCAGTCAGGATGGGCATTAGTCCCTAGCAGAGCAGGAGGAGCCCATTTCCCACCCTCTCCTGCATTCAGCACAGTGCAATTTGTCACCAATTCGTGTCCTACCATTTCACAGTGCGTGGGACAGAGCTTTCCAGGATGTAGGCTGGGCTGCAGACTTTTCCCATTGCTTTGTTTGTTACCTGGAGCAGATGAATCACATCCCAGCAGCACAGTTATAACTGGGCAAACCCCAGCAGGGCTGCTGGGACTGCAGATATGACAACTGGGGACATAATTAAGTGGTTTTCTTGGTGATGCTGGGTTAATGATTTGAGTCTGAGATAACTTTGAATCGATAACCACTTTAATATCTCAAAGAGGTCCTCAATGATTCCCTGTTTCTATGACAAGGATTTATCAGAGGATTCCATACAATCTCTTCATAGCCATTGTAGAGGGAAGGCTCCTGGCTATAGGACAAGGTCTGATAAGGGATTTTGGTGGCCCCATATCCCATGGGCCCAAAGTACAGCTGCTGTTCATTGTTGTGCATCTCATGCCATGCAGGAGATTGGTTACCCTTGCTCATTGCCAGAGATGATGACTCCAAAACAGGAATCAGCATCTCCTTTGAACTTGCCAAAGGTCTTCTCTCTCCACTGGCCTGGGAAAAGGGCAGGGGAATTTCTCAGGGACTTTATGCACTCACAGGAGAATTGTGTAGCCAAGTGACAGCTCCAGGTTCCACCCAAAGCACTGGTGGGGTTAAACAATGCTTCTGGTGCCCAGGGCTCTCAGGCCACCCGCAGGTTTCAGCTGGAGTGTGAAGCGAGGTCAGCCTCGGCAGGATGCAGCAGGCATCCTGCCTGTGTGGCTCAAGGCACCGAGCAGGGCAGTGCAGGAGGAGGAGGGAGAGCTGTGCACTGCAAAAAGCACATCTGGACCAGCTGTGAGGTGCTGAGCACATGGATATCTCAGCTGCCCTGTGCAGAGGCTGTCACAGAGAACCAGACTCTTTGCTTTGCTACAATTCCTTAGAGTACCTGGGGGCTGTTTCTGCTGGGAGCTGAGCTCTGGATGGACAAGTGGGAAGTGCTCCAGTCCCCAAGGGCAGTGCTGTGGGCATTCCAGCCTGGCTGTGTGCCCTGATCAGCAGGAGCTTCCTGCCTCTGCCCTCCTGCCTGCCCTTGGGGCTGCAGGAGAAGTGTGGGGATCACAGCAGGCATGGACACTGTCCCTGTGCATCTCTTACAAGCTGTGGCATCAGCAAGAGCTGGGCCAGGCAGGAGACACACAGCTGCAGGTGCTGATTCCCTGCCTGAAGCAGAGAGGACTCTCTCAGGGACAATCTGGGCCTGCTGGGCAACAGATGGGACCTGGTCCCAAGTGTTGTGGGATGGGTTTTGAGGTGGCAGCATGTGGGTGCTGGAGGGATGTGGCTCTGCACCCCAGAGAGGATGGTCACACTGGTACCCTGCCAGGCCACAATCCTGCTCCCAGCTTGGAACTCCAGCTAGCCATGGCTGGTCTTCCCCCAGTGATGCTGCTGTGAAGGAAGGTGCTGATTGCCAGCCAGGGAACAGCTTGAGCAGGGCTGGTCACAGAGGGACCTGAGGGGCTGCAGGTGAGAAGGCAGGGCTGAACAAGTTGTACTGGAAATCCGCCAAGGAGGGAGTGCTCAGAATGGCAGAGTGTCCCAGCCCTGAGGCTGCCAACACCCCCACTGGGATGGGTCCAGAGGAGCCCGTGGATATTATCCTCTTCCATGGTAAGAATGGCCATGTACTAGAGAAACGCTTCATTTCTGGGAAGGGAAAGTCCCATAGCCATGCATGAGGTGTGAGCTGGGGCTGTCCCTGCAGGTTGGAGGAGGAATGGGCTCCAAAGCCAAGGCCATTGCCGGTCTCCTGGCAGCCACCTGCGTCTGCAGCGTCATCGCCCTCATTCTGAGCGTGGTGAATGTGAAGGATGTGCTTCTGCCCCCCAGCACCAAGGTAGGGTCCTCAGGAGGAGCATACTCTCACTTGGCTGCTGGCTACCGTTGAGTGTTGGGTTTTGCCTGGGTTTCAGGCAGGCTGTGCTGTTTGCCACCAACATGGGGACAATGCCCTGCACAGACTGGAGCAGGTCTGGCTGAATTTGGTCACTGTGCCTGGCCCCACAGCACATGCAGCTTTTTCATCCCAAAGCACTGCCAGCTCCAGGGGCTTGGGAAGGATCTTTGTCCCCAACATAGCTGGTAACTGCAATGCCACCAGACTTTTTCTGTCCTGGTGAGCACCAGTCTTGTTTGGCCATTCTAGGCTCCCCTGCCCACCAGGAGCTCCGATGGCTCTCCTGGAGCTTCTCTCCCTCACTCTGCAGCAGGTGACACTGGTCTGCTCCCCTGACACCCCGTGTCCTCTCTCCTCCCCAGTATGGCCTGGTGTTTGACGCTGGCTCCACACACACGTCCCTCTACACCTACCGGTGGCGCGCGGACAAGGAGAACGGCACGGGCATCGTGTCCCAGGTGGAGGCCTGCTCTGTGTCCGGTGAGTGCTGGGCTCTGCCCTCCCTCTCCATGGCCAGCCTTGGTGCTGCCCTGCATGGCCGTTCCACACACCAAAGCTGATTCACGCCAGGTGTGATAAATGTTAATTTATCTATTGGGCATTTCTAAATACCCACAGGGGCGTGTATTCCTATTGCAAAAGTGCTGTGTCAGGCTTCGGCACAAGGACAAGTCTCTCTGGAGGAAATGCCCACCCTAGAGAGCAGATCTAGGAGCAGATAAATGGTACATGGAGCTGGGCTGGGGCTAGCAAAGGCCAGCAGGCCAGGGCAGAGGTGCCTGGGCAAGGGGAAGAGGGCTCAGAGCTCACCTTGCCCTCATGTCCCACTCGGCAGCAGCGGCATGGCAGTTACTGGTTAACTGCAAAGGTCAGGCAGAGGGCAAAGTGTAACGCAAGGGCTGCTTGGGCTAATGGCAGTTATTGAGTCAAAGCTCCCGGGAAGATAAACAGTGAGATTTCCACCCCAGAGTCTGGCCTTACCAACTGCAGGACCATGCCAGGTTCTCAGATCCAGTGCCAGCCTCTGAAAATAGGGAGGCTGTGCAAGGGCACACAGAGTGCCTATCAGCTCCAGGTGCCCTCAGGGAAATGGGGAACAGCTGTGTTTGTCCCCAGCTCCTGCAGGACTCACTGGCCGTGCCCAGCACTTCGGCCCCCCCGGGATCAGGTGTGTGCTCAGCATCCCCGGGCAGGCCAGCAGCCCTCCCGCTCTGCCCGGAGCAGGAGCTCCTGCGGCTCCCGGGGCCAGCGGCCGTGCCACAGCTGCTGCCGCCTGGAGGGACAGCTCCGAGCACGGGTCGGGACTACCTGGGGCAAGAACAAAAAAGCCCTATGGGATTCCTGGGTGGACAAGTCCCGTGCTGTGCCGTCCCTGCGGGGTGGCGCTGGGCTCTCTCCATCACCGGTTCCCTGTGGCAGGACCCGGCATCTCCAGCTACGCAGACGACCCCGCGGGGGCTGGCGCCAGCCTGAAGCCTTGCCTGGACAGGGCCATGAAGATCGTCCCGGCCGAGCAGCAGCGGGAGACCCCGGCGTACCTGGGGGCCACGGCCGGCATGCGGCTGCTGAGGTACCGGCACCTCCCGCCCTTCCTGCTCCACGCCAGAGCCGGGGCTGGCACCGGGGCACAGGGGCGGGGGCACGGGGATGCTGCCCGGCCAGGCCGTGGGCATGGGCAGAGCAGCCCTGCCCGCGATGCCTCGGCGTGTCCGGGAGAGCCGCTGGCCGTGCTGGAGAGATGTCGGGAGCAGCTCCTTGGCAGGGCACGGCAGCCTCTCAGTGCCAGCCCGGCTGCCAGAGCTGCCAGGCAGGGTGTGCAGCACCTGAGGTGTTTGTGCCTTTGCTGGCAGGGAGCAGAACAGCAGCAAGGCCCAGCAGGTGTTGGCCGAGGTGTCCAAGGCCATTGGGGAGTACCCTGTGGATTTCCGCGGAGCCCGGATCCTGACGGGCAGCGAGGAGGGCTCCTTTGGCTGGATCACTGTCAACTACCTGCTGGAGACACTGGTCAAGGTGCAGCTGGGGAGAGGGCAGGGGAGGGCCGGTGGGGAGAACGTCCCTGTCTGAGCTGCAGCAGCTTTCCTTACCTGCAGAGGAGGGAGGAATGGAGCTTTGGGGCACTGGTCAGGCAGCCAAAGGTTCCCTGTGGCTGTGGGCTGCAGATTCCACCTCATTAATGGGATTCACAGGATCTTTGTGTCCAGCTCAGCCTGGCCCTGTGCTCTCGTGTGCTGACACAGGGGTGGATTTTGGGGTCCCAGAGATCTGGCAGTGGGATCGGCCTCCAGGGGACAGGGTTCCTTTTTCCCTGCTCCAAGTGTCTGGATCCCAGCAGATGTTCAGCAGCCAAGAGGCCGCGCCTGAGTGCTCTGTGCAAGTGTCTGTGGGTTGAGGAGGATGTGGGCAGGCAGGGGTAAATCAGGGAGCCAGGAGCACGTGGAAGGTGCCCCTGGGGCCCCCAAGTCCTTGCGGGAAGGGAGTGGGAGTGTGAGTGCTGCAGTTCAGCCTAAGCCTTGCTGTGTGTTGGGCCAGTTCTCGTTTGCAGAGAAATGGGAACATCCCCAGGACACCGAGGTTCTGGGAGCTCTGGACCTCGGCGGTGCCTCGACGCAGATCACCTTCCAGCCCGGGGTCCCCGTGGAGGACAGGAACACGTCCGTTTTCTTCCGGCTCTATGGCACCAACTACTCCCTGTACAGCCACAGCTACCTGTGCTACGGGCAGAGCCAGGCCCTGAAGATGCTGCTGGCAGCTCTGCACCAGGTGCCACGGGGCACGGGGGCTGCTCAGCCATCTCCCAGTGCCGTGGCACATCTCCCCCTGCAGTGCTGGGTGTGCCTGTGGGCAAAGAGTCAGGAATTGGCAGAGGCTTGGGTTTTATCTAGGGAAGCAAAAAATTGCCTCATTTGGGTGGAAGGTGGTGGTGGTTGCCGGCCAGGGCTCCCTTCTCCCCACATCTTGACGTGCAGTGGCATTTTTTGTAATTTCCCCAGCCCAGCTGTATGTGTAGTTTTTCTGCTGTCACCATGCTCTTGGCCTTGCTCCATTTGTGCCCAGAGAGAGGTTTCCCAGCACAGTCCCTGCACCGCTGCCCGGGGACAGAGGCAGAGCCCAGCGCTGCAGGAGCCAGGGCTGCTCAGGGAGCTCTCAGGTGGGGTGCATCCAGTCCTCCTGGGGTGTAGTCCTGCTTTTTGGGATGGGCTGTGGGAAGGTCTCAGTGGCACTGCAGCCCCATTAAGGCTCCATCTCTCTCCAGGCCAGCTCGGGTGGCCAGATCAAGCACCCCTGCTACCCCCAGGGGTACCAGGAGAACATCACCGTGGCAGAGCTCTACGACAGCCCCTGTGTGCGTGCGCCCAGCTCAGCCAGCCCTGGCCTTGTCCTCACGGTGACGGGGACAGGGGACCCAGCCGCGTGTGACACGGCCGTGCGGAGACTCTTCAACTTCAGCTGCGGGGCGCAGGGGCCGTGCGGCTTCAATGGGGTCTATCAGCCCCCCGTGCGGGGACAGTTCTTGGTAAGCAGCCTCCGTGCCCTGCCTGGGGAGGGTGAAGGCAGGGCCTGGGTGTCTGCTCTGCCACTGATTGTGGAACGGGCTGGGGAGAGAGGGACCCTCGGAGCTGGCTCTATCTGCAAACCTCTTGTGTGCTCAGAGGTGGCTTCTGCCTCCTGCCATGTGCCAGCGTTCCTGAGGGAAATGGGAAGAGCTTGTCTGAGGGAGCCTGTGTGAGCCAGCTCAGAGTGCAAGAACAGCCCCTGGGTTGTGGGAGAGCTCTGAGATTTTCTGGCAGACCATCAAGGGGCTACTTGATGCAAAACCCTGGGAATTACTTGAGACTCTCTCCCCAGGCAAGAGGGGCCCCTGGGTTTTTTCTCAGGTGAGGAAGCAATTGTTTTTCACCATGTTTTCCTTGCCCCCAGGCCTTTGCTGGGTTCTACTACACCTTCAGCTTCCTAAACCTGACTCGCCAGCAGTCTCTGCGTGAAGTCAACACCACAGTCTATTCCTTCTGCCGGAGGAACTGGACAGAGGTGAGAGCCCTGTGAAGGGCTGCCAGGAGCCTTGTGCTTATCCTGTCCCAAATCTCTGTCCTTGGAGTACAAGCTGTGCTGTTCCCTGGGCTTGGGAGGGTTTCTGAGCCTCTCTTTCTTTCCCTGTTGCACTCTGTCCCTGATGGCCTCACAGCTGGTGCAGAGCTTCCCAAAGGATTTGAAGTACCTGCACACCTACTGCTCTGTGGCCTTTTACATCCTGACGCTGCTGCTCGATGGCTACAAGTTCAATGAGCACACCTGGAGCAACATCCACTTCAGCAGGCAGGTAAACACCTGTGGGCAGCAGGAGAGGGTGGACATGTTCAGGAGCAGCATCTCTGGAGTCCTCTGTGCCAGAGATGTGTCCCTGCTTCATGGCTGCTCCCCAGGGATCCCAGGAGAGATTTGCTGTCTCTCAGCCACGCCCAAACCTCTGACCCAGCTCATGTCTCACTTTCCCTGCTGTCAATGTAACTGATTTTAGGGGGGTCAGGGAAAAGCAGAGGATTTGGCCACTTTGATCTCTGATGGTGTTATCAGAAAGGTGATGGTGGCCCCATGACCACTTTGAATCAGAGTATGGCCTGACCAGAATATTCTCAGGATGAGAAGAGACAGCCTCAGGTTTTGCCAGGGGAATCTTAGTTAGGTACTAGGAATGGTGTTTTTTCATGGAAATGAAAATGGAAAGGGTCAGGCCTTGGAACAGGCTGCCCAGAGCACTTGATGGAGTCACCATCCCAGGAAGTGTTCAAACAACATGTGGATGTGGCACAAACAACATATGGATGAGGACACAGCTTAGTGATGAGCATGGTGGTGGTGCTGGGCTGATGGCTGGACTCCATGATCTGAAAGGTCTTTTCTGATCTTACTGACTCTGCAGCCAGATTAGAAGGATTATGGCAATGGAGGAAACCCCAGATCCAAAATCACGTGCAGGTCACAGAGGCACACCTGGATCAGAGCAGTCATCCATGTTCAGCTGTCCCTTAGCCCTGGGGGAGGGGGGCCAGGAAAGCTCTTTGTGCAAGTGCTGCTGGCAAGATCAGGTTCATCACAGCTTGGTCCCCATGTGAGACAGCAGGGACAGCTCACGGGACAGATGCCCCTCAGCCCCTCAAACAAGCTGCTGGTGCCTGGCAGAGGTGCCTTTGGATGATGCCCTGTGCTGTCTCCCCCCAGGCAGCAAACACAGACATCGGGTGGACACTGGGCTTCATGCTGAACTTGACCAACATGATCCCTGCTGAGGCTCTGCAGCAGGTCAAGGGCCACCAGCCCGGCCTGTGGGCAGGGGCCGTCTCCTTCCTCGTGCTGGCCATCGTGGCAGGCCTGGTGGCTGCTTTCCTGCACTGCTTCTGGAAAACAAAGTAGCTCCCAGCCTCCTGACTAGAGGCATCCTAGGCATCCTGCCTTCTAAACCAGGCAGGGAAGTGGTGCAGAAGAGGTGGAAAGTGGAGAAGGATGAAGGCATTAGACCCATCTCCATTGCTCAGGAGATCTGACTGGGTCATCTCTGTGAATGTGGAAGATGACTTGATCTCTCTCCAAGAGGAAGACTCCTTTAATCTGACTGCCAAAAGCTGATTGAGACTTGCTGGCTGCATGTAGCTAAAAAAATTCCAATGAGAAATAAAATCAGTTTTGTTTTTCAAATATGAATGTCACTGCTCAGCCTAGCACAGTTTCCTTGGCATTCCCAGTCCTGCTGGGCTACTCTTCCAAGAGTCCTGGGAGGCAACTGGCAATGGAGAGTGGTGGTGGGCACCAAACTCTGAGCAGAGGGATGACATCATCTGTATCCTGCCCTGTGCAAGATGTGCAATATTTTTGTAGTATGTGACAGAATCTCTTCCCAAAGACACTGTCAGCTGTTGTTAAAAATACTTACTGGCATATCTCAGCAGAAAAACACAAGTGGAAGTTGATTTAAGAGTTGCCAACTCTGGCTCAGGGTTTATTTTATATTCAAGTTACATAGCCAAGTTTTGTCAAGACACCAAATCCAGGACAGGTTCCAGCTCCAGGCACTTGAGTGTTTTATTTAGATTAGTCCAGCCCAGTTGCAGGAATTGGACAGGGCTTTCACCTTTGCAGCACCAGCCCAGCACTTCCCAGCCAGCCCTTTCTCCAGGGCTCTCCCACAACCCAGAGCTGCTCTGAGCAGTGGAGATTTCCACAAGTGCCTATTTCCTCTGTGCTCCAAGATCTCACCTAGGCCTTAGGGCTTAAGAAAAGTGCCTCAGCACCTGGTGAAGGAATGGTCAGGTCCATAGCTGTGTGCTATGGAAGACAGGGTTCTAACTCATGGTGTTATCCCATTAAACCCTCTGCAAACTGGTTCCAAAAGCCTTTTGAAAGAGCAGCATCTGTGGCTGGTGGAGGTAAGGTTATGTGACCCGAGAGCCTGGAGAACAGGGCTCTGCCCTCTGTTCCCAGCCAGCCACCCTTGGCTTCAGGAGTGAGGCTCAGCTTCCCAGCCTCAACACGAGCAGCAGGGAGAGGGATGAAGACTCTCACCCAGAGGAACCTCCTCCCACCCAGGGGAACCTCTTTCCACCCAGCAGCCTGAGCTCCCACATGGACAATTCCCACAGCCAAACTCCAGAGCCCTCTCCCTGCTCTCTGCTCTTCACAGGTACATCTTTGGCAGTGTAAGCACCAAGTAAAAAATGCCAGGTCAGGGAACAGGCTGTGGGAAATGCCATCACTGCTGGAACTGACCCCATGGATCTGAGTGGGAGATATCCCCTGTCCAGGTACAGGAGAGCTCCTGGCTGTGCTGGCTGGGGCCCAAATGAGCTGGGACGAGTGTCTCCCACCCCTGGGGGTGCAGCCACGCAGGAAAAGGCTCCTGTTTGCTATAGGAAGGCAACATCACAGCTGGTCTGGGTGGCAAAGCATTTGGGGAAGATGCCAGTCTTGCCATTGCATCGTCCTTCCAGCCAGTCCTCGTTCACTGGAAAACATAGAGGAGCAGGAATGAGCCCTGGCCCATATGAGTGGGGTTAGTGAGAGTTTTCACAGCTGGAATTTAACTCTGGGAAAAACCTGTTCCAAGCCTGTAACTCCTGAGTATGAACCTGAGACAGCACTGGAGAGGCCACATTTTCCCCATGCTCCCCAGAGCCGACTCCAAAAGCCTGGCCCAGCAGCAGGACTGGAGAGCTACCTTCAGAGAGGATATCCAGCACATCTCCCTTGCTGAACTCCAGGTCCCCTGGTCCCTGTGGCAGGTAAGAGTGCTGAGCCAGCATCTGGTAGAGAACAGGTCTGCCCGAGTGGGAGTCTGAGTCCTGCAGGAAAAAGCCAGCATGGAGGTTGCAAAGCAAAGCAGAGACTGGAGCCCAGCCCAGCAGAGACCTTGTCCCAGCCTACGTACCTGGCAACAGAGTATCAGCTTGCCCTCCATCAGCTGCTGCCACACCTTCCCCAGGTCTTCCTGTCCCAACACTGTCCCCAGCTCTGTGCCATCCAGGAGCCTGTAGCTGCAAGGGTTCATTAATGCCGAGCAAATAATTTCATTTAAAGCCAAACTTGGAGGCCAGCCCAGCCCTCTGCCAACCTCAGTCTTCACAGTCCCCTTTGCAGGCCAGTTCTGAGCTTGTCCCCTTGCACAGTGACATGGGGCCACCCCAGATGCTCAGCAGGCAGAAATGGCACTGTGGGGAGTGACACTGTCACCTGCTCCCACACAAACTCAAGGGGAAGATTCTAAACTCTCCTGATGGCACTGTGTGTCCCAAGGGGTGTCACAATCAGGAAGACCTCACCCCAGGATCTTCTGCCTGAGTGCCAGCTTGTTCTGCATTGATCCTTGTTACTGCAAAGGCTGAGCTGAGTGGAACAAAACCCAATCTGTGGCAGCTGCATCTACACAGAGCTTTTCCTTCTCTCCTCCCTTTTTCTTGACCATGGCACAGTTTCCTAGGAAAGATCCTTTAGGCTTCCAAGGCCCATAGAATCACAGAGTTGTAGAATGGTTTTCCTTGGAAGGGCCTTAAAGATAATTTAGTTTCAACCCCCTGCCATGGGCAGAGAATCTTTCACTACACCAGGCTGCTCCAAGCTCCATCCAATCTGACCTTGAACAGTTCCAGTGATAAGGAATCCACAATCTCTGTGGGCAACCTGTGCCAGGGCCTCACAACTCTAATATTAAAGAATTTCTTCCTAATATCCCATCCAACCCTGCCCTGTGTCAGTTTGAAGCCATTCCCCCTTGTCCTGTCACTCCATGCCTTTGTCATAAGTCCCTCTGCAGCCCTCCCTGAGCCCTTGATGTACTGGGAGGGGATTACAAGAGGAATAGAATGTGCTTCCCCACGGGGATCACGCTGTTGTCCCACCCAAAGCCCACGGTGAGGTTTGCCCTCTGGGCAGACTGTGTGCTTACATCTTTGCAGCTTTTGGCCCCAGATAAACGTTCCCAGGAGCCCAGAGGCAGCTGGATGCCCGTGTCCTGAGGGGAATGGCTGCTGGCCCATCCCACCCCACAGCCCCGTACCTGAGCGCGCCCCGCTGTGCCTGCTGAGCCAGCCTGTCCCGCAGCAGGGCCCGCAGGGCCGGCAGGGCCGGGGCCTCGCCCGCCCGCAGCACCAGCGAGCACTCGCAGCGCAGCCGCAGCACCGCCGGCCTGTCTGCGCCCGCGGGGGCGTCCCCGCGCCTCGGCGGCACCTGCGGGGAGACGGGCTCGGTCAGGGCGGAGAATGAGAGTGTCCTGAGCTGGAGGGACCCACCAGGATCACCCAGCCCAGCCCCTGCCCTACCCCCCACCCTGTCCATCCCTGGCAGCGCTGCCCAAAGGCTCCCGGAGCTCTGGCAGCCTCGGGGCCGTGCCCATTCCCTGGGGAGCCTGGGCAGTGCCAGCACCCTCTGGGGGAAGAGCCCAGACTGACTCTGAAGCTCATGGACTAAGAAGAACCCCAACTGACTAACAAACCCAGCTGACAATATCTGCTCTCATACCAAGAGAGGTGACACAGGCACAGTCCCTCATCTCTGTGCTGCCATGTTGCAGCAGAACAGCATCAAAATACAGACCTGAATTTCAAAGGGGGAACTCTGGATTCAAAGCATGGGATCAAATGCTCCTCCTGTGACTCAGGAATTCTGGGTTTGGTTCTGATTTTACAGGTACCTCCTCAACCCAAACTTATATGAGCAGGGCCCCAATTCGTCCAGCCAGCTGGAGAGGAGCAGCCACATTCCTCTGTTGTGCTACTTCTGGCTGAACTACACCTGAAAAAATTACCCCAAAAGCCCCAAAAACAGGTGTGGCAGAGCTGACCTGCAGCTGAGAGACAGAGGTGGTGTCCCCAGAGGGTCACAGGAATCATTCCAGGACCATCACATGCAGGGGTGGCAATGGCATGGAAGTACCTCAGAGGACATCACCCAACAGGGCAAACTTGAATAAACTGTGCTATCCAGACTGATAGGGACAGAAAATGGGACACAGGAAGAGGGGGGAAGGGACAGCAAGGTGTTCAAAGACAACTGCCTCTTGCAAAGTGGGCTGTAAAACATGTGCACAAGAACTCTGATGCATTTGCTGCTCCTGGTGCCTCGGAGGGTGGCAACAGGTCAGCCTTGGGCTGTGTCACAAAGTGGGATGGTCACAAACTGAGAGGAAAGACCACGTGGGAGCCTCTCTTTAGAATGGAAAAGTGGTCAGAGGAAGGAGTTTTTTCCCCAGTGATTTGGGAGCAGCTCAGGAATTCTGGGCAAGAATCTTGCACTCTTTCCAGCCCTGGTCTCCTGAGGCTGTGCCAGCTTCAGCCTGTGGAACACCTCACCTTAGAGTCCATGTGGGCACTGGCATCATTGACAGAGGCATTTTCTTCCCCAGGAGGATCTGCAGAACAGAACAAAGGCAGGGGAACAGCCCTGCAGTCAGCACCACCACCTCCTCACGCCCCCTGAAGAGCAGGGTTTGGGCACAGCTTCACCCACTGAGGGCCCAGAGATTACCTGGCTTCTGCTTCATGGGGAGGCGGCTGGGAGGCACCTGGGCAGGAGGAAGGGGAATCCCAGTGCTGATCTTCTGCAACAGAACAGCAGCAGTAAGGAGAGGGCAGAAAATGGGAGCCTGGACAAGGCTGGTGTGTGACAGGCTGCAGCCAGCTACTGACTTGTGGGTGTAACCCCAGAGAGAGCCCCAGGGAGAGCTGCTCATTGAATGGTTGGATGAGTTGGAGCAATGAGGGTCTTGAGGGCAGTGTCCCCAGACACTTCCCTGGCACCCTGCTCCCTGCTGGGTTGGTGCTGGGACAGAAGGAGGCTGCTCACACTGTGCTGAGGGCCCTCCCCACTTGGGCCGGCTGACAGTGACACAGCCATGGAGCAAACGCCCAAGTGTGTCCCAGAGGTTCATTTGGAGGGGGAAAAATGACAACTAAAATATCATTGCAACATCAGAACAAGCATGTGCTTGAAAACTCCCTCACAGGAAATGGGGCTGAGCTGCACCCTTCCACACTGGGTTCAGATGGAAAATGATTGGGATAATGTGTGGCTATGCCTGTAGTGAAAATGAGAGATGAAGTTCTCCCAAGTCAAAGGGATTTTTTGTACTCCTAACTCTTCTGTTGTTCCCATTCAAGAGTACTTGATCTTCAGTCAATAGTCTCAGTGCTTCACACTCTATGTTTCTCTTACAGAGTTGTCCCAACCTGTGATAATTTTACAGATAAATGTCCCAAATGTATTCTTGGTCCCTCCCTCCCCCTGGTTGCAAGGTTGCCAGCTCACCCATTTATCCATCCTTGAGGCAGGCTCCAGGAGAGAGCTCGGGATGTGCAGCTTCTGCAGAGGGACATGAAGCAGAGCAGGGTGAGAGAGGAGCCCAGCAACCCCAGCCCAGCCCCAGCACTGCCTGTCACCCTATGGCCACACCAATGTGCCTGAGCCACCCAAGTGCTCAGTGCTCACAAACTGCTGGACAAAATCCAACGATCCTTTTGCAGCTTTTCCTGCAGGGAGCAGAGCTGCTGCTGGAGTGGCTGCAGTGGAACAGACCAAACACCCACCAAACCCCCTGCTCCCAAGACAGAGCTCAGGGTGAGAGAGCAGCAAGGATGCCCAGGGGTACCAGTCCAACAGCATTTCTGTGTCTTCTGACAATCACTGCTGCTCATTTTAACTGAGCACTGTAATTTTTTGCTTACAACGTTTTGGTTTTTTTCCTATTGAGAGTCTATTTTTATTTTTTCTACATTGAATTTCACCTGGCACTTCACTGGGCAGTGAACCAGCACATCCAAATACTTGTGTAACTGTTCCTGTTAGCTCCAGATGCTTCAGGCTCTCCCCCTATTCCTGTATCACTTAGGAATATGCTAAATGCTTATGTCACAGAAGATTTGCTGTGGGGACATAATTTTTTAAAAATTAAAGGAAGAAAAACCTGTTCCTTTATATCCAGCTTTTAATTCTGTATTTTTACCAGTCCTGAGAGCACTGCCTCAATTGCTCAAACACCTTACTGGTTTATAGTGGTCTTATGAAGAATCTTGTGACTTTTTTGAAAGACAGGCAGGTAATACATTCACTGAACCTAATCCAGGTATAGAACAGCTCTTTCAAAAAGTGAACTAGACAGGTGAGAAATGGCTTCTGCCAATAAAAGATTTTCCATGTTGTGTTTATCTGTTTCTGTTCAGTCTCTTTACACTACAGCTCCCTGGCCTGCAGGAAGATGTCAGATTTGTTGGGCTCTAAGTCCTTAGGACTTCCCTAGAGCTGTTCATAAATCCTGCCTGTACAGCTGAAACCATCCCCAAACCTTCCCAAAGTTCACTGAACAGAGGCACTACAGACCAGGTAAGGACCAGCCCACCTCCTCAGCTCCATCAGAGCTCTCAGGGGATAAATCCTGCTCTAAATGGTGGTCCTTGCTGAGGTCTGCTATGCTACAACTCCTCAATAGGATCCCCTACGGCGGAGAGCCCAGAGACCATCCTTGTGTCTTCTGCAGGGGTGAATGGCAGAGGCCGGTGAGAGCCCAGTGTCAGGAAATCTGGGGGGTGTGGGAAGGAGCTCCTGAGGACTATGCTCAGGGCGGCTGGGGCCAAGCCCTGCCCTCGGGGCTGTGTTCCTGCCCTCGGGGCCATATCTGTGCCCTGCCCTGCCCTCGGGGCCGTGTTCCTGCCTCAGCACCCTCGGGGCCATGCCCCTGCCCTGCCCTTGGGGCAGTGTCCCTGCCCTGCCCTGCCCTGAGCACCGTGTTCCTGCCCTGCCCTCAGGGCCGTGTCCCTGCCCTGCCTTCGGGGCAGTGTCCCTGCCCTGTCCTCGGGGCCGTGTCCCTCAGCACCCTCGGGGCCGTGTCCATGCCCTGCCCTCGGGGCCATGTCCATCACTCAGCACCTTCGGGGCAGTGTCCCTGCCCTGCCCTCGGGGCCATGTCCATCCCTCACCGCCCTCGGGGCCGTGTCCCTCACCTGCCCGTCGTGGATGGCCGTGGCCCAGCCGTCTGCCGCTCTGCCCAGCAAGAACACCAGGCTCCCGGCCGCCACCTCCTGCCCCGGCGGCTCCTCGGGGCGGTACCGGGCCAGCACTCGATGGTAGCCGGACTCGGCCTCCCTGCGGGGAGAGGGGAGCGCTGACGGGCCTGGGGCGCGGTGCTGATGGCTCCGAGCCACCGCACTGCACCGGCCGCAGCTGGCATGGGCTGCAAGGTGAGGGTGCTGGGAAATCGGGATTTCCATTGCTGCTCTCTGGTCCATCTGGGAACAAAAGGGGCTTGGGAAACACTGATTTGCCAAATGCAGCTGCGTTTTCATTGTACTGATAAACAATGTCAAGATCAAAACATTGATCGACACAGCCCTGAAGTATTGCTGGTGCAATATCACCGAAACAAATTACTTTCTTGGAGTTTGAACATGATTTTGGCTTAGGACACTAGGGCTGGTTGTGAGTATTTGGAATTGTCCTGAGAATTAAAATGGGAAATGTGGAAGGGGCTAACAGCGGGCCTGTTAGCTAAAGGAGTGAGAGGAAGCTGAGAAGCAAGAAGCAGCTGATAAGGAGCTTTTTCTAAAGCTGTAACTAAGGAGACCAAGAGAAGTGAGGAATTGAAGAAAGATAAGAAGAGAACTTTGCAGCTATATGAAGTATTTTTAGAAAGGTAGCTGAAATCACTGTAACTTTTCACCAATGGTGTTATGTTGATTTATTGTAGCCAATAGTTAAGGTAGAAGAAGTATAAACAATTAGAAAGTGTATAAAAGGTCAGCCATGTTCAATAATAAAGAGTTGCCATCTGAGACTGATTGTAGTCTCTGCTTTGTGTCGTGATCACCTCGACAATGACAGGGAAAGCTGAGCATCCTCTGCCACAGACCTGGGCAGGTCCCACAACCTCTGTCTGCTTCCATTCCCCAGGCATGCCTGATCCATGGTGGTCTCCCAAGACCATTGAATCAAATCCTGCAAACTGCCCAGAGGCTCTTGCAGAGATGCCAGGGACCTGCAGCTCCTTTGCAGCCACAGAAGCCTTTGTATGTTTGTCATTCACTCCACCCTGGCCAGAGTGGGTGTGGATCCCTCGGAGTCTTTATTCAAAGCAGCCAGAGAATAAAAGACTTTCTGAACAGTAGAGAGAGAAGGGTAAGACCAAGGTGGGACTGAACACTCACCGCAGAGCATTGGCACTGGGTTCATAAAAGCCCTGTTTCTGTGGGAGAAACAACAGGATCTGTTTGTAACAGTGCCTCCTACAGCAGCAGTGCCACCTTATCTCCTGACTCTGCTATTTTGTCTTTACTCTTGACCCCATTTGTCATTCCACACCATGAAAAGGTCTGCTGCTCCACACCTTACCAGGATGTGCCTTCTCTTCCTTCCCCTCCCTCTTTATCTCATCAGGAAGTAAGACAGTCTCTTCCCCCTCCCCTGGTTCCAAGGAACTCCCAGCACAGTGGGAGGCAGCTGTGCTCACACTGACACATTTACTGAAGTGATGAGCAGAGACAGGCTGAGCACAGCAAAGCACTGCTGTTTTGACAGGGTGAAGAGCCAAAAATGCATCTTTAAAGGGCTGGAGATTCCCATCACTGAGTCCCTTACAGCCAGTGCTGAGCCTGGCTCTGAACATCCCTATGGATCCAGACTGGTGTTACACTGGTTTTACCAAGAGTCCACTCTTCCTTCCCCTGATGGTTGGATCTGAGCCCCTTTCTGGAGCTCCATGACAGCTCTGTTCCTCCTCTCACAGCCCTGTCCTGCTCACCTGAGGCCTGAGAGGCTCAAAGCCAATGTACTCATCGTTGGGAATGATGGATGAGATGACCTGTTGGAGAACAAAGCAATCAGTGAATCTAGGCTGGACAAAGAGATCCCCAAACTGCATCCAAGATTATCTGCTCAGACCCATTTCCTTCTGGCATCCCAAGGTCAGGCAAAGTGTGAAGCTGTACATGCAGTGGGAGAGGCAGAGCTGGATTCCCAAGGCAACTCAACCATTTGTGTCCCATTTTTTAAGTCTTTCCAAGGTTTCTTTAAAAGTATGTGAATTTATTACTTTCCCTTTCTTTCTTTGTTTTGGAGCTCTCTGTTCTGACTGCACTGGTCACAGAAAAGGTCAGAGAAATTCTCTGCTGTCTTATATTAAGGGATGTGACAAAGCATTTGTCCCCTGAGTGCCAACCTGTCCCCCAGGGAATGCAGGACTGAGCAGCAGCATGCTGGGACAATGTGCCCCTCTTAAAAACGTTACTGTCAGCAAAAGGGCAACCACAGATTCCCAGAGTATCTGCTCAGCCCTTTCAGACTTTAAAGTGACCAAGACTAGAAAGGTATTTTAGTGCCAAAATGCATTTTTTGGTAGAAGGGGTAGCAATTCTAACAAATTTTGGCTTCTGTGTCCTGACTGCCTGGACTGGCTGCAAGCTCTGCCATCCTGCTCTCTGGAGATGGCAGAGGCAAGGTTTTTTTCTGCTGCTGAAATCATGACAATTATGTTACCTTCGGTTTACCCAGGAAATCTTTTGAATCCAGCTGCTCAACTTCCTTCTTTCGTGGTCTGAAAAGTTCCTCAAGAGGAACCAGCATGGGCTCTAAACACAGGTGGTCCTGGGGTGGGGAGAGCAGGTGAAGGAAAAGCCATCAATTTGCATTAAATGAAACATCAGAGCCCTGAAAAGCAAATACAGCTCAGGTGTGCAAGAGCAGCTCCAGGAAGATATTGGGGCAAAAGTTTTGGCTGTGAACTCGACAAAGGCCACTCAGGCTCCACAAAAGCAGGAGCAAACTGAGCGCTCAGCAGCCCCTCCCCAATGGGGAGGCAAGGACTGACACTGCTGGCATGGGGTGGGTGGGAAGGGGGGCAGTGCAGGAAGGTTTATCAAACAAATCTTAACAGCTTTTCTGTTGGATTTCAGATATTTTCTGTTCAGCCACTGAGTAGCATGCTAATAGCAAATACAAATAATACACTGGAAAAGCACAAATGTGATGCCAGAAGAGATGATCAGATTAAAAACAAAGTGATGAATCCTTCAGGAAGAGTAAATCAGAGATCTGCAAATGTTTCCAGATCATAAAGAAGTCTAACAGGAAACTTTCACTTAGAAGCAGCCCTAGAAACACTTTCACACCCAACTTAAGCTCTAAAAGTGCTTGACATTATTATCTGAGCTGCCACCAATTGTTCCTGAGGCCAAAGGGACTCAAAAGAAGCCAGCCAGTGCCACAAGAAGGGAGAATCTCCAGGCCTGCACTTGTAGGGGTTCTGCATTTGAAACACTGCACCAGGAAACTGGTTTTGCAGGACAAGTACATATGGAACTGAGCTCCTGAACGTGAAGGAACAGGAAGCCATGTCCTCAACCTCAGAGGTCATCCCAAAATTCTTCACTGTGGTGTTTCTGGGCAGTGAAGCACCTGGGGAAGATGGAGTTCCTCGATCACCTGAAGCCCTGGTTTGGCAGAGCATCATGTACAAATGGCTTAGACCGTGCTAGCAGGTGGCCAAGCAGGTGGGTGGATGGCAGGAACATGCAGGTGTCAGGAACACTCAAACTGACAACTTTTAGCACACATCCCTGAGCTGAAGCCCAGTGCACACTCCCAGGAGCTCACAGAGGTGGCCTTACCTGCACCCGCTCAAGGGCCAGCTCCAGGATTGCTGTTCTTCTTTCAGGTCTCCACACAACAGCCTTCTCCAGGGTGACCCTGGCCTCCTGCCACTGCTGCAGGTGGCACTGCACTGCTGCAGTGCTGTACAGCACCTGGAGGGGGCACAGGGAAGTGACTCAGAGGGCCAGGACCAAGGGACACCCAACCCGTCCTCCTGAGCCCAGCCAAGAAACAGGGACAGGCACTACAGCACCAAGAGCTCAGCAACAGGAGAGGCTGAGTGGCAGAGCTGGGAACATTTCACAATCAGACAGGAAAAATAAAAGCTTGTATGTGCTGGAGCTGCTGGTCAGGGTGGTGAGAGACATGAGGACGGCAGGGGAAGACTCTGGTATCACACTTTAATTCTGATCCTTCCTGCAGCCAAAAGGCCAGGAAGCTTTCCTTGGGTGATTTTCTGCATGAAACTAGGTAATGATTTTTGTAATCCTGACTCCCTGTCACTGCAAAATAACTTAACTGAAACTATTTCATGTTGTAGTGGGCTGTGAATGTGCAAACTGTCAGCTGTAGCTTGTCACCCTTCAGCAGCATGTCAGTCTGTTCCTGGGGAAGAGCAGGCTGTGGGAGTGTTGCAGATGGGGTGTTGGGGAGCTGTGGTCTATACTGAGAGTGGGAGATCTCTCCCTGTCACTGACCAGCTGTGCCACAGCCAGAGCACTGTCAGACAGCTCCTTATCTCCTGTGATAGGGTTATCAGCTGGGAATTGAGGTGTGTACCTGGCTGCACGCCCTGCTCAGGACAAGGCTCAAGCTCATAGGATGCTTTTCCTTTACTCCTTAACCATGGCAGTAGAAGACTCTGTTTGGGAGTGTGGGGAATGGCAACCCTGAGCATGTACAGGAACTGCAGGGACAGGCAGCAGCTCTCACTCAGTCAGAAGTGTCACAGCCTTGCAAGAGGCAAATATTTCTGGGTTTTCAAAGCACACATGTATCTCCCACGAGAAGATCACCTGCAGCACGTGAGAGGCCGTGCATGGGGAAAGCTGATGGCACAGTTCTGCTGGAGGAGGATGTTTGTGTATTTTGAAAAATGAGCTCCAGGTAAGAATGAGATACAGCTGAATCAGGATGCTGATCCCAAGTCTGGAGGGCCAGCCCATGTCCTGGTGATGCCTGGAGTAAGGGGTTGTGTGTCCACACCAGGAAGGGCCCCAGCCTCGGGACACTCCTGAGCCCTGCCCCTTTCCCAGGGAACTGCTCATTTCCAAGAGAAGGCAGCGCCGTGGCACTGAAGCTGTTAAAGCCAGGGAGGTTTGGGTAATACCACGGATGCCAAGGATTGCTTCCTCCTGCCAGGTATAGGGTGCTTGAAAATTGCTGAGATGCTTGGCTGGAGTCACACAATGACTCCTCACTCTCACGGAAGTAAGCAGTTAAATCCTCTTTCCTGTATCTGCTTTTCAATCTGTGTGTGTGGACTCAGAGAAAACAAAATGAACCCTTCCAGTAAAGGACAGTTTCTATGTTTCTAACTCTACATATGTCCAAATATTATAAAAATTTACAATCAGTTCGGCCTTTGAGCTTCCTTGAACAGGATGTGGCAGGTTGGCCCTGTGTGACAGTAAGAGGTACAGGATGAAGCATTTCAAACACAGCCTGAGCACGGGGTGCAAGTTCAGGCACAGAGGGAATGTTAAGATCAGTTGCTGCAGTTGAAAGAGGCTTTCATGCACCTGACTTTCCTACAGCCCACATTTTGCATCAGTGCTGTTCTCATCTGTCACTGAACTCTGAGAGCCGAGGAGTTCACTAAACTTCCATGTGTATTTACACCCAAGTGTAAATATTACACAGAATCCCAGACTGGTTTGGGTTGGGAAGCACCTTAAAGCTCCCAGTTCCACCCCTGTCATGGCAGGGACACCTTCTACAGACCAGGTTGCTCCAAGCTTCATCCAGCCTGGCCTTGGACACTTCCAGGGATGGGGCAGCCACCACTTTGTCAGATACAGAGAAAATAAAACCCCTTCCATATAGAAATTCCTGCATACCTGCTCTGAACAATTTTACTTTGCAAATGCATCATTTGCTAAACTTTCCAGAGATGATGTTGGTTTACAACTTTTATGATTAAGTTACCTTTTTAAAAGTGCAAGCAGAATATTTTTACAGCTCTAATGTACTTGCTTGAAAAAGTCTTGGGTCACTAATGCCTGTTACTGATACCCCCAACAGTGGGGAAGGATTGCTGAGCCAGGCTGACTCTTACCTCCCAGGCATAGAGGATGTGCCTCAGCCCCAGCTGCTTGTAATCAATGAAGGGATTTTCTCTTAGGTGACTGAAGGCCAGGTGATAGTCAGAGAGAGCTTCTTCATACCTGCAATGCAGAGGTGACACAAGAAACTGAGCCTGAAACAGCTGGAGACTGTTTAAAAAGCTTAAAAATCACACTAGCAAATAACATGTATTCTGCTCTGCAGCCTGTGCAAGGAGAGCTGCACCAGAGATGTGCTATGAAGACCCAAGGTTGCCCACTGCTGGGAGCTCCCTGCTGTCCCAGCACGTGTCCCAGGAGGATTGAGGGCTGGGAGCCTGACTGATGGGGACCAGGGAGGGCACACACATGGCTAGAGCATTGAAATTGAGAAACTTGAAGTTTAGAACCTCAACATTTAGAAATTTAGAGAACCTGTGTGGATAAGGGCAGTATTAGTCTGAAATTACACCATCTATGCAACTGAAATCCAAGCAGGTGCCCACTGAGGCTGCAGGTGGTGAAAGGAAGGGCCCAGGAAGGGCTGTGCAGTGGGCACCTGGCCCAGAGAAGGTGCCCAGGTGGGTGTTGGTGGGTGGGAGCAGCTTCTGATGAAGGAAGGAGCCCTGGGGGCTGGAGGCCAGCAGCTCTTTGGGCAGGAAGCAGCTGCCAGCTGTGCTGCCCCTGCAGTGGCTGTGCTTGGGCCACATTTGCTTCTGCTGCTGGTGGAGCAGCTCCAGAGAGTCACAGCCCCTCTCCTGGAAAAGCCAGAACTGCTCACTTTGACTCTCTTCCAGAAATAAAGACAGGCATTTTGTGGAGATTAAGGTCTGGGAAATATGGGGAAAACAAGGGGAAAGACAATTGCTGAGCTCAAAGGTAAGACAAGATCTGTAAAATACTTCACCCAGCTCCCTGAGGAGGATGTCACTGTGATTTAACCGTGGAAACAATGAGTAATCAATCCCATGACACATCTGGAGCAACCTCAATGTTCTATCAATGAGACTGAGATCAGGCCCCCAAAGTCTGCTGGCAGGAAAGTGTGCAGGCTGCATTTTTAGCAAGGCCAGACTCATGTGTGTCATGTGAAGACACACGAAGCAGCACAATTATATTTTTTTAAATTTCTAGAGAAAATCTGAATGGCAACATAGCATTGTGGCAGCCTTGCATGCAGGAGTCTCTGTCTGTAGGGGACAGCAATGCCATGTGTCAGCCACCCCAGAGTTGTGCAGCTCTTATCAGAGATAAGACTTGCTGACCTGTGACAGGGTTCCAAGGCTAAAGCAGATCCTGTGACTCTGTGAGGTTGCTAGAAGAAGTGAATTTTGGAATCAAAGAATCATTTAGGTTTAGGAATAAAGCAGGACTGAAAGGACAGAACCAAAGACTGCACTGGCTGTGCACCTCACTCACATTTCCAGCTGCAGGTGGACATATCCTCTCTGGAAGTAGCCCACAGCCAGGGAATTGTCCTTCTCAATGGTTTTATTGAATGCCTGGGGAGAAAGACACAGGCAGGGCCCAGCTGGGATGTGTCCTGTCAGTGCCTGGGCACACACACCCAGCCAGCCCCATCCCAGCTGCCCTCACAGAGGCACGCCCTGGGCTCCTGCCCAGCTCTGAGGGCTGGGCACAGCTCCCAGCCATCCTTCAGGTCTTGGCTCTGTGTGAGCTGAGCTGCAGGCTTTTACCCCTCCTTGCTACAATGGACTGGACATAAATGAGCTGCATTGGCCATCTGGCTTCTTAAAATGGAAAACTGTAGCCTGCAGAAGAAATGGCCAGTGGGAGCAGCGGGACTGGCCAGGCTGGGGAAGGCTGAGGTGATGAAAGAGTGAGAGGGAGGGAGGAAGCTGCAGGGCTTCTCACAATGGCCTCTAAGTCAGTGTTTCTGCTTCGGTGCCCCAGCTAAAAGCAGGCAGTGCTTGTGGTAGCAGCTCGTGGTTCAGTGTGCTGGGAGAGCCAGGAGTCCTCCTGGGGCAGCATCAGGGCTGTGCTCCTTCCCTTGCCAGCGCTGAAAGCCCAGCCCTCCTGCCCTGCCCTGCAGGGGAAGGTGAGTCCCTGTGACCCCACACACCGTGCTGAACGTCTGCCTGCCTGGGCCAAACCTGAAATAACAACAACCAACCCCTGATCCTCACGGAATAGAGCTGAGCTTCTTCCCAGTCCCTGCCCCTTGACTGGGCTCAGAAGTCTCTCCTGTGCTCTCTCCTTCAGCTCCATGGCCCCTCTGTGTCCCAAACAGCCACTGCCTGCCCAGGGCTCCACGGCGCTGCCCCAGCCCCTCAGCACAGCCTCAGCAGCTCCTTACACAGTTTGAGAAAGGTTTATCTGCATCTCCTCCCTGGAGACAGATGAGTGGATGGATGTGCAGACACACCAGGTGCTGTCACAAAAAGGCTTTTCCTCAGGGCACCTCCTCTCCCTTCCCAGTGGTTTTCCAGCACAGCAGCTTTGTTCTGGCAGTCTCCACTGCCAAGCAGCATTTTTGTACTTTCAAAGTACACCCATCTCATGTCTAAACCCACAGCTACAGAACAGCTATTGGCCAATCTTTTTCCTGCTTTGATTTAAAGCTACAATACATTTTTAATTTATTGTGCATGTCCAGTGGGTTGAGGTCTTCTCTTGGAATCAGGCAGGCTGAGCTTTAGAGGTGTGGTTTTTCACATGATAATGAGCTAAATTCACCTAAAGGACAGGATTTTAACTGATTTAGTTTTAACAAAACTTAAGGTATATTGCCAGATGCCACTTCCAGTATTTAATTTCACAATTCTCTATTATCTTGTTTCAAAATGATTCTGCCCACTGACCTGGATTTCATTTAGAGAACCATGGAATCACAGAATCATTAAGGTTGGAAAAGGTCTCAAAGATCGAGTCCAACTGTGAAGCGGGCATCACTGAGTTTACCACTGAACCCTGTCCTCGACGGCCACATCCTCCTTTTTAACTTCCATCTTTTCCACTTTTCTGTGATTCACTCAGCTAAACTTTTCCCTCCAACCATTCACCCTTCAACATCCTCGCTCGCACTCCCGCGGGACACGCAGGACACGAAACGCCGGATCCCAGATCTACATTCAGCACCGCTCCCCCGCGCGGACCCGGGGCAGCCAAGCCGCCCATGCCCAGGGTCCCCGGGGATCCCCCCGCTCCCGGGCTGCTCACCCGCAGGGCCGCCTCGGGCCGCCCGGCCAACAGCTGCACGCAGCCCACGTTGAAGCAGATCCTGGCCGGAGGCTCCTCGATGCCGCCGAACGCGTCCAGGGCAGCGTCCCAGTGCCCGCGGTCCGCCGCCCGCACGGCCTCGTGCCAGCGCCGCACCAGCTCCCGGTACGCCATGGCCGGGCTGCGGCAACGGGAACGGGAACGGAGCCGCGCGGGGCCGCACCTGCGCCGCACCTGCCGGGGAGGGGCCGGACGGGAGACAGCGGCCACTCTGCCCGCTCCGCTCCTCCCCTGGGCGGCGGGAGGAGACACCGAGCCCGCAACAGGACACGGACCGGGAATGGGACACGGACCCCACAGTGGGATATGGACCGGGAAGGGGACACGGACCCCACAGTGAGGCATGGACCGGGAAGGGGGGACATGGAGCCCGGGAGGAGAGACGGAGCCCGGAATGGGACACGGCCTGGCAGGCGGCCGGGGCCGGCGGGGCAGAGCATGAGGGCGGCGGCCGCAGCTGAGCGGGCACCGGGGGTGCTGCTGGCTGAGGGCACCGGAGGGACCTGACCTGACCAGCCGCCAGAAGCGAGCCCGCGGCCAGCGCTGCCGCAGCCAAGGTACCGCTTTGGGAGCTTCTTTGAATAAAATATTTAACGTAAGTTTAATACAGTAGATACTCTCAGGGCCGTGTGGGTGCGAGTTAAGTACAGTACGTTCGGCGGCACAGGCGGCGCCGCACTCTGGTAAATACGGTACAGCCCCCTCCCCCCCCCGGCCCGGGCTCGCGCGCTGCCGCGGCCGACAGCGCCCCCTGGCGGCAACGCGCCTCGGTGCCCCGGAACAGGACACCGATGAGGGCGCGGCGCCGTGCGCGAGACGTTCCGGAGCTGCTGGCGTTTGCGGCGCGGAGCGGCGGGGAAGGCTTTAGGCGACGGACCGGCGGTGCCAGGTGAGTCCCGGGCGTGCCCGGAGCGAGCGGGACCGGCCCGGCCCGGCCCGGCCTGGGCACCGGCACCAGAACGGGCCCAGAGTGAGCGGGACCGGCCCGGCCCGGGCACCGGCACCGGAGCGGGCTCGGGCTCTGAGCGGGCCCGGCCTGGGCACCGGAACGGGCCCGTGAGGCTCGGCCGCCCAGAGGAGCGGCGAGCGGGCGGCGCGGCGGGGGCCGCTCCCGGGCTCCGCATGGCGCCACGAAGCGGCTCCGGGGCTGGCGGGAGCGGGCCGGGCCGGGCTGAGGGGTTTGGCCGGGCCGAGGGCTGGGCGAGGAGCCGGTGCCTGCGGGAGCGCGGCGGAGAGAACGGTCAGCAGCAGCGGGCATTGCACCCTGAGCTCCGCGGGGCGGCGGGACGGAGTCACAGCGGGCACGGCTGGAGCGAGTTAAGGGCAGTTCACAAACCGGAGACATCCGCGGCAGCCCTGCCGTGCGGCTCGGGGGTTTCGGTTTGAAACAAACTTGTGGGGCTCCTGCCACTGATCTGAAATGTTACAGAGAATGGGAAAGAAGAGTCGGTGGGATTGGAAGTACCGCGAGTATTGTCCGCACGTGGAAACATAAAATGTGGTTTAGGAAAAGAAGGACAGTTTGTTAACGTGATGTCAGCAGCAGGAGTGGAATAAAATGTGCGGCAAAAATGTTGTGTCTAATTAGATCCTGCAGATGCAATGAATGTAAAGATTAAAGTCTGACCCACGTGTGGTTGGGAAGGACCGCACTGGTGCTCCTTCTTGGGAAGGGATTTCAGCGTCTGAGCCAACTGATGTATGCTTAGAACCATGTACTTGCATTTTCCGAGGAATTGAACTCTAGTGCAACTTGACAAGTTAATTCAGCAGCTGGGGTTGCCATACAAAATGTCAGAATGGCCTCAGGACAAACTGTGCCTCAGCTGTGAAATGGAGGGGTGGGAACCAGCTGCTCCCCACACCTTGTTCAGTACCTGGCTGAGCCCAAAGCAGCTGTGCCACCTCTTCTGTTCGGGGTCCCTGCTGACACAGAGGGGACATGGCAGGGACAAGGTGCTGCTGGCCTGCCTGCCTGCCGGGGTGCTTCCACGTGGCAGGAGGATTTGATACCAGGACAGCTTCCACCACAGGCACTGCTGGGGGTGCAGGGGGACAGGCAGGACACAGCTGCATCAGTGGCACCATCTGGACTGCACTGCTGGGGCAGGGGTTGATTGCTTGTGTGTTTGCAGATTTTCTAAAGAAAATCAAGCTACAGTGACCACGCGTGTGCCCGTGGTTAGAACGGGCTGCCAGGGCACCTCTGTTTCCAGGAGCTCTCCAGTAAGATGGAGAAATCCTGGGGAGTTCAGGGCAGGCCACAGAAATGCTCCAGTTCTGGAAAACAAGCCCTGAATAAGCTCAGCTTATTCAGGAGAAGTGAGCTGAGGAGTGACTCAGGCACTCTGGAAATCCATGCCTGTGGGATGTTCTCCCACAGCTGGATCCTGTCAGCCTTCCCAAAGCACGCAGTGGGATCTGCTGACTGAGGCACAGCGACACAAACTGTGTTAAACGTGCCCCGGGTTCCCAGCGGTGGTGCAGGGTAATTACAGGAGGAGCTGGGGCAGAGGGGAAGGGCTGGCAGTGCTGGGAGCTCCTCAGCTGAAGGCTTTCAGGGCTGGAGGTGGGCTCAGAGCAGACTCCTGGGCAGTCTCGGGGGCCAGGCCAGTTTGGGCATGCAGTAGGGCAGAAACAATCAAATTTTAACATCTGGAGCAAAACCAGCAAAATGCATCTTCTGGAACGTAAATGCCCCATCAGAGGAGCTCTGTCTGGAGTCCCTGCAGCAGCAGTGCTGCCTGTGGGAATGCTGGCACTCAGCTGCAGGTTGCAGTTCAGCACTGAGAACACTCCTCTGGTGGTGCTGCTCACACAGAGCCCCTCAGGCCAGTGTGGGCTGCATAGAAGGACTAAACTGAACACTTGAAATTGCTCTTTTCCACTGCAAACAGCAACTGGCACAGCTGGAGCCAGTGCAGCTTGTGGGATTCTCCAGAGGCAGCAGGGAGAGCTCCCTGTGCTGGAGCTCCCAGCTCTGAAGTGGTGCAGGGGGATCCTCACACAGAGGTGGATGCCAGTTCACAGAGGCTCAGTTATACTCAGGCAACCAAAGCAGCTGCTCCTGTGAATGAATAATTTACCCAAACAAGCATTAAATAACTTGCTGATGTGTGCAGGGATGTAACCTGGTAGGAGAGGGAATGACACAGGGCACCTCTGGGCTAATGACAAAGACACTTTATTGAAATTAAGAGTGCTCTTCTGAACCAAGTTTGAGTAATTTAATTCAAAAGCTAATTGCTGAGTCTGTGTAATATATCTTTAAATAAAAATATATTTTCTGTAGCTCTCTGAGGATTCTTGGTGCTCTGGCAGCCTCCTCAAGCAGCTCCCTTGGTAACCAGGGGCACTGGAGGGAGGGCTGGTCACACAGGAACTGGGGAACAGAAACAGGACATGTGCCAAGGGCTGAACATCCTGCAGATTCACATGCTCATCTCTCATCTGAATAAATGTGTAATAAATTGATAGAGTGTTGGAGGAACCATGGCAGATGTCAGTGATAAAGATCTGAAAAAATCTTGCAGAAAAACGAAAGAAGGTGGTGTGTATACGTGGGATATTGGGAGTCTGGAAAGCTCTTTTCCCAGAGGATAACAGTCTCTGCCTCTTTTGGAATATATGTGGAGGCTGCCAGTGGCATTAACGTGGGCCTGGCAGGTGAGAGCCTTGTCCAGGTGTGTGAGGTCAGGAGCAGCGTGTCCTTCCCCCCTGTGCTGACTGAGTTCCCTGCTGGGGACCTGGGGCAGGTCGTGCTTTGTGGCTGCAGGTGAGAGTCAGGCAGTGAGCCCTGCCTGTGCCATTAGCAGCTCCCTCAGGCTCAGCTTTGCACTGCCTGGGCTCTGGCCCTGAACAGACCTGTGGAGGGTTGAGGCAATTGCTTCTGTCAAAGACATTTCTACAGAAGGAAAAATATCCCTGTGTTGCTAATTCTTACAGAGCAATCCTCCTTGCAGTTTCTTCTGCAAGGAATAGGTGGAAGTGCAGGTAAAGAAAGATAAAGTGTTTTGGACCCTGGTCAGACCAGGAGCAGTTAAAAACTCTCCAACTTCTGTCTGATCACCTGTAACACATGAGGGTTCTGTGCCTTCCCTGACCCTATCCCATGGACAAGGTTGTGTATTCCTTGTACTTGCCACACTGTGAACGTGAAGAAGGAATTTGCTAATGAAAATAAGGAGAAATAAATAAGAAGAATGGAAGAATTAAGCAAAGAAAGAAAAAGTCGAATTTCTGTTGTCTAAACATCTGAACAGTAACAGGCCAGAAACCAATTTGAAGCTGACATATCAGGAGTGGTTCCTGTTGGTGTCCTGCTCTGGGGCTGCTGGTCCTGCAGGCCAAACCTGCCCCGGCTTGTTGTGGTAGCAACTGGCATAAAAAATGCATCAAAGACTCTTTTTCTTGTCATAATACAGCAGCCAAATTCTCTGCCCAGTGCTTCAGTGCATCTCTGAGTCTGTTTGGGAGAGCAGAGCTGCACGTGTGTCTGCACAGGTGAGCCCTGGCCCCTGTGCATTGCTGCATCCTTGTCCCACGATACTGATTCAGGGCAGGGGACACTCCAGCTCTACATGGATTTAATGCCTTTAAATAATTTCCTCTTTGTTACATCTCCAGGTCTGCCAAGGGTATGGTCACATTTCATGTTAAGTCTAAATGTGTGGCTGCTGTCATTTTAGACTCTTGATTAATGTAAGACTTTTTTTTTGGCTTATTCCATGGTTTGTGGTACCTGCACAATGTGTTTTATTCTTGGTTGTTGCTCATCTTGCCTTCAAAAGCAGAGTGCCCAACAAGGGCTTACCCTTACAGCTCTGCACACAGCTGTGGTTCACTTACTGATTTCAGGTATTAATTTGCTCTTGCATTTTTTTACACTTTTTATTGTCTACTGAATAGGATGCATGTCCGGTTCAAAAGAGACTGTCTAATCATTTTTGATTTTACACCAATTCACTGAGCCTTGTTTGGGTTACATGTTCATGAAAGAAAAGTCTCTTTTACAAAACAGCCAGGACACTGTCTGCCCACTGCTGATCTTTGTGATGTCAAACTCTGCCTGAATCTCCTCAAGGAATAAGCTTTTGGTCAGGAAGAGAGTTGGCTGGGATGTAGCAGTGCTGTGAGGAGTGTTTGAACACAGCACTGCTTGGGAAGCTCTATCAAACTGCTCCACGTGGGTTCCTTGGGTTATACAATTGCCTGTACACTTTTGGAAAATATTCCTAGGGACTTGAATCTCCCAGTGTTAGAAACTGAAAGGAAATGAGCTTGGCTCTTTGAGGAGGGCAGTGCAGTTGGGCTGTACAGGCTCAAGCTCCAGTTTCAGCTGGAGCAGGGCAGGTTTTTGTTACCTGTGCAGCTGAGGGTGTCCTCCAGGGCTGTTTGTGAGCAGTGGTGGCCACTGGGCCACTGCAGCCATGGAGTGGAGCTTTGCTGGAGGTGTTTGTTGTGCTTGTTGAAGTGGATAACCCATGTGGGTCAGGGTGCTGGTTCCCTGCATGCTTCATCACATTGGTAAGGTGTTCTTAGTCCTTGGTGACCCAAATGGAATCACAGAATGTCCTGAGCAGGAGGGACCCACTGGGATCCCCCATCCCCTGTCCCTGCCCAGCCCCCCCAGCAGCCCCAGCCTGGGCACCCCTGGCAGCGCTGCCCAAAGGCTCCTGGAGCTCTGGCAGCCTCGGGGCCGTGCCCATTCCCTGGGCAGCCTGGGCAGTGCCAGCACCCTCTGGGGGCAGAACCTTGCCCTGAGCTCCAGCCTGAGCTGCCCTGGCCCAGCCCCAGCTGTGCCCTGGCTGCTGTCCCTGTCCCAGAGCAGAGATGGGAGCTGTCCCTGCTCTGCCCCTGGGAGGAGCTGCAGATTCCTCTGAGGTCTCCCCTCATTGCACCTCATGATCTTAACATTACAGTAAAAATGCTTAGCAAGAAGTGAAGAGGTTAGCAAGTACGTGAGAGGGGTTCAAGGCAGAATGTGCTGCCCACCAGCTCTGTCTCCCAGCCTGCATTAGCCAGGTGCCTGCTGGCTCGGGGCTGAGGTGTTGGTTGCCAGGTGTCCAGGTGCTCACAGCTCTGTTTGCTTCCTCACAGCTCCTGGTGGCAGCAGGGTCCCCAGACATCGCCCAGCAGTGACACCTCCACCATCCTCCCTCGGGGTGAGTTTGCCAGACCTCTTCAGAAGCTTCTGACTCGCATCTGGCAGGATGGGGGCAGTGCAGCTTCAGGAACTTCTGCCCCTTTCTGTTCTGTCTTGTAGGAGCTTGGAAAAGAATCATTTGCACCCTCTGCTCCCAGCTGGGTGGATCCCACTTGAGTGGGGTGCCTTGGTGCAGGACAGGGGGAGGGAGGGGACAGGAGCTGCACAGGGGCTGCTGTGACTCTGCTGATCCCACCCTGAGCAGCTGTGCTCACCTGGCACAGCTGCAGGCACAGCTTCAAGGGCAAGGAACAGCCCTGTTCTGAGATTATTCCAGTGAATTTCTGTTCTGAGGATCAGCGTTTGTTTCTCAAGAAGAACTTTTCTGGTTTGCAGGATGCTTTATTAGTTTATGGAGGTGGGTGAAAGGGAACTGGGCAATAAACCACATGTCTGCTGTATGAACTTGTAGCCAGTCCTGTTCCACCACTGCAGTCTGTGACCACTCTTGGGTGCAGACCTAATAGTCAGTATTTTATGGTACACCAGTGTATTAAGGAATATATTCAAGGAGATTCCATTTTGATTTGTGAACTTCATTGATTATATTCACTTATTTTTGTAAAGTTTGATTTAACTGCATCATGTGTTGAAAAGTTACCCAGCAATTCCTTACAGATTGTGTAAAACTCAGTTTATCTTAAAAAGTTGTACTGGGTTAACTTTCATCTTACTCAGTATCCTTTCTTCTCTTGGAATGGGAGAACTGTGAATTTTCCCATCTTTCTCTATAGTCCTGCTGCCTACTGAGGTATTTACCAACGAGGCAATATAAAATATCTGAGCAGGAGCAGTCACCAGTTAGTGTCTGTCATCTGCTGTCCCGTTTTCAAGTGGAGACAAGGCTCATTTGGGGCTTTCCTGTGCTCCTGTGTGTGTGAAATGCAGCTGCAGCCTCGTTAGAGGGCACTCTGGAATCACCCAGGGAGCTGAGCAGCCTCATCCCCCTGCAGCTCTCCAGAGAAATCTCGCTGCAGAAAGTGGGAATGTGGAGCTGGATTTCCCTGGGTTACTAGTGATCCAAGGCTGCAGTGCCTGTGCTGTGGGCTCAGTTCATGCTTGTGCTCTGTATGGAATATAGCAACAACTTATTTGAGAATTCACTGCAGTTTTCCTAATGTGAATTAATGAACTTGCTTTTCTCATGGCCTTTACCCCATCAAATGCCCTGATTCTAAATCTGTAACCATTTTGGATATTGGTTTTTGGTTGCTATTGTCTTTCAAAAAGTAAATCCTTGATAAAAATATAAGGTGCTCCAGAAACTCTTGGGTTTTAGTACCAGCCCTTCCGCCAGTTCTGTGTCTTTGACAAACAGTTTGTTGTGTCTCCTTTCACTTTCTTCGTATCAAAAAGAGGATAATGATTTTTACCTTGGGTGAATTAATCAATATATATAAATGCGCTTCAAAATCTGAGGTTTAGAATCTAAATCTGAGGTTTAGAATTTTTTGCAAATATAATTAAAATATTGAACAAAATAGGAGTCAGAGAAGTCAAATTTAAGACCATGATTATTATTCAACTGCTTTTGTGGTGCTTCTTTTCTGGCAAGATTATAAAGCCAGATCATTTGCATTACTTTTGATTTCCTGATGTTTTTAGTTTTTTGTCCAAGGAACAGCATATTTATATGCAGGAGTCAGATTGTCTGTAAACACAAACATAATCTCACCTTTGTCCAAACATACCTTGTTTTGCTTTTACAAAACCAAACCAAACCGGTGGAACCCATAATTGCTAATTCTGAGCAATATGCACTGACTCATCCCCAGCCTGGGGAACCTTGGCAGGAGCCAGGTGGTGTTTCCTGGGCTGGAGCCGTCCCTGCAGGGCACAGAGCTCAGCCCTGAGCTGGAGATCCACTGAGCCCTGAGCTGGGGATCCACTGAGCCCTGAGCTGGGGCTCCCCTGACCCTCTGGGCCATGGCTCCACTGAGCTCTGAGCTGGGCACAGAGCTCAGCCCTGAGCTGGGGCTCCACTGAGCCCTGAGCTCTGGCTCCTCTCAGCTCTGAGCTCTGGCTCTACTCAGCTCTGAGCTCTGGCTCCACTCAGCCCTGAGCTCTGGCTCCACTCAGCCCTGAGCTCTGGCTCCACTCAGCCCTGAGCTCTGGCTCCACTCAGCCCTGAGCTCTGGCTCCTCTCAGCCCTGAGCTCTGGCTCTACTCAGCCCTGAGCTCTGGCTCCACTCAGCCTCTGGACTCTGGCTCCTCTCAGCCCTGAGCTCTGGCTCCACTCAGCCCTGAGCTCTGGCTCCTCTCAGCCTCTGGACTCTGGCTCCACTCAGCCCTGAGCTCTGGCTCCACTCAGCCCTGAGCTCTGGCTCCCCTCAGCCCTGAGCTCTGGCTCCCCTCAGCCCTGAGCTCTGGCTCCCCTCAGCCCTGAGCTGGGGCTCCCCTCAGCCCTGAGCTCTGGCTCCACTCAGCCCTGAGCTCTGGCTCCTCTCAGCCCTGAGCTCTGGCTCCACTCAGCCCTGAGCTCTGGCTCCCCTCAGCCCTGAGCTCTGGCTCCACTCAGCCCTGAGCTCTGGCTCCTCTCAGCCCTGAGCTCTGGCTCCTCTCAGCCCTGAGCTCTGGCTCCCCTCAGCCCTGAGCTCTGGCTCCCCTCACTGGCTCCCCTCAGCCCTGAGCTCTGGCTCCTCTCAGCCCTGAGCTCTGGCTCCTCTCAGCCCTGAGCTCTGGCTCCTCTCAGCCCTGAGCTCTGGCTCCCCTCAGCCCTGAGCTCTGGCTCCACTCAGCCCTGAGCTCTGGCTCCTCTCAGCCCTGAGCTCTGGCTCCCCTCAGCCCTGAGCTCTGGCTCCTCTCAGCTCTGGGTTCCCGGTGCTGTGGGAGCTGCAGGTGGGGGCTGGGTTCTGTCACTGCTCTGGGGTGTCCCTGTCCTCTCTGGGATGGGAGGGGAGGAGGGGGTGGTGTGACAGGTGACAGGGCAGGGACAGCTGTGCACAGAGCCAGCTGACTGAGCAGCTCTGTCCAGAGTGCCGTGTGTGCCCTGCCTGTACTCCAAGGGGTGGCTTTGCTGTCCATAGGGCAGGGACAGTGAACCCCGAGCACAAGAGTGTTTATCAGAGCAGGTTCTGTGCCCAGCCAGGAGACAGCACTTGCCTTGGACTCCTGAATCACTGTGCCAGGCTTCTCTCAGCTCTCTTGGCCATGTGACTTCATTCTTCACAATCAAAGCAGAATAATAAGAAAAAGTCCTGGTCAGGCCTACTTTTTCCTCTCCTAGTTTTTAATCTCCTCTTGCACTTTTCCTTTCTGTCCCCCCAGAACTTTCCATCCCCTTGGAAGCTTTTTGGCAAAGAGAGATTGCCTGCTCAGGGATTCTCCAGCATCTCTCTGTGGGAGAGCACAGGAGGAGGCAGCAGGAGCTGCCTGAGCCCCGTGGGTGGCTGCAGGTGTGTGGGAAGCAGAGCTGGGGAGACGCTGAGCCTGTGAGGCAGCTGATGGCACAGGGTGACAGCCCCTGCAGGCAGGGCTGGGCTGGGCATCCTGCAGAGCTGCCCTGGGACAAGGCAGGCACTCTGCACTTCCCAGCACTCTGCAGTTCCCAGCTCCCACTGCTCTCCTGGAGGGTGGCACAGCTGCTCTGGGCAAAGGCAGTGGGCAGGGGACAGAGGGCACAGAGCAGCCCAGAGCTGATCCAGGCTGGTATGTGCCCCCTGGATCCTTTCAGGGAGTTGGGAATACAGCAGCAGACAGGCAGGCTGGGATGGCCTCCCAGTGACTGCTGGAATTCCTGAGGAACCTTTTATTTGTCTGGCTGGCAGATGGATTTTAAGGTGGAATGGAATACACAGGAACTCCTCTGGCAGAGATAAAAACAGTTGCTGGGCTTAAAGCATCTTGTCTGTGAGACTGGGGATTGTGGTTTTTAATGGGTTTGAAGAGTGTTTCTTGTACTCTTGTGATTTCTGTAAGTGACTTCAGGACTGACACCATGAATGGCAGAGGCTTCAGCCAAAATCTTCACCACTTCAGTGTTATCCTCCACACCATATCCAGATCCCTCTCGTGTTTTACCACAGTTTGGATATTCTAAGAAGTCATGGTAATCCAGGAGCCAGAGACATTTCAGAACATGTCTGAAGAGGAGCTCTACCTTGTAGGAAATACTTTCTGCCAGATTTGAGTAATACCTCCTCACAGAACAGTTCCGTGGAACTGAAAGTTTTGTTTTATGGTGATGGTGTTTTGTTTTCTGTCACTGTTAGAAGACAGCTGTGTTTTGTGGGGACATGTTTGCCGGAGCTGGCCAATGCCATCCCCACAGCACAGTGTCCTAAGGGGAATTGTTAGATGCTTTAGCTTGGAAATCAGCTCCAGGTACAAATTAAATTTTTATTATGCAGTACTTAGACCCATCTATAGTTGCAGTTCAGTGTTGTACTCAGGTTCTGCCAGACCCTGATTCTGGGCAGTATTTTGGGGCTGGGGTTTCTGAGCCCCTCCCTGCTGTTCACTGCCCCACAGTGATGCTCTGACTGGGCAGCCACTGTGGGACAGTTTGTGTGTGACAGGGAAAGGCAGCAATAGTGCAGAGTGTCTCCTGCTTTAAAAAGAGTGAAAAAGCCCCTGCTGATAGAGGTTAAGGGAACAAATACAACTGTAAAAGCACACGAGAGAAGCATAATAGGAAAGCTTAAATTTTGGGCAATTTTCTGCCTAATGTAATGATGTAATGGAGCAGGAACCACTTTTTCCTTTCTTTTTCCTTCCCTTGTTTCTGTAGGTGCCCAATGGTGCTATCTGGCTGACTTGTCAGAGGTTTAAGCACCAAAAAGTAAGCAATTTTAACAAATGCACATGCAAAACTTCGGGTTTATGCTTAAAACTCAACAGAAAATGATCAAACAAAAAAGAACAAAAATGGAGAAAGTCTTTTGTGTACCATGTCCAGAGCAATTTTAAAATACTCTTGTTCCATGCCTAAATAAATGGTTATTTCAGCCAAAGAGAAATCTTTCCTCATGATTTATTACACTACTCTGGATATAAGGCCTCTGAGCAGGATTGTCAGTTTATTAGAACAGCTTTCTTCTCCTTTCAGATTTAATCCACATGTTGTTGTATCAACAGAGCCTTTGCTCAGTTAGGAGTTATCCTTTTTTAATAATAATAAAAAAGTGAAAACACATGCTTTTTAACAGCCTTATTACAAAGGAACCTAGGATGACACAGGGAGAGGTGATCATCAAATGGTGACTGTAATTTGTAACTTCATAGTGGTAAGAGGGTGAAAATGGCCCTTTCCCCTGTGCCTGGGGCAAGCCTGGCAGGGACAGCAGGAGGCAGCATTATCTTTGGCCAGGATTTCCGAGGTTTTTTTCCCCAGCTTGTGCAGTGATGCTAAACATGCTCTTTTTAGTTAACTCTAATTTCCTTCCTTTTTTTTAAAGGGGAATTTATCTAGAGGTGTATGTAATTCACATTTCCTTCCTTCCTGTCTTCCTCCCCTGTAAAGAAGTTCTTTCTTGGACGCCTCCTGTTTTCTAAATGGAGAGGAATTACTCTCAGGAAACTCATGAGTTTGGTATTATTCCTATACTTGGTTTTGTGAGAAAACATTTACTTTAACTATAAATGCTTGCTCAATATTTGCATGAGGGCTCAGAAGTGCACATGAGAGCTGCTCAGTGAAGCAGCTCACTCCATCACATGATGATAACCTTTGCTTGGCCCTGTCACCCCACAGTCCTGCAGCATCAGGAATTAGCGCTGAAGCACCTCAGCACCTCCTGAACTGGCAGCCTGGGACCCAAATGTGGCCAAAGGCAGAGCAGTTCTGGTGCTGATGTTTCTGTTGCCAGTCTGGTTTCTTCCAGCTAGTGCTGGACTCGTGGCAGTCAGCACAGTCCCCTTTAATTCTCTTGCAGATGTCAGCACAGCAGCTCCTGCCTCAAGTGTCAATAGAATCACTTGTAGTTGGTGTCATTTTAAAAGAAGCTGCTAATAACATGTCTTAAAACAGAATGAATTGGCATTTAAAAAATGTGGTATAAGCCTATTCTACTCCTCAGAAGTATAGAAGAGAGTAAAAAAAGATCTACCCTTAAGCCTTAAATAGTGGAGGAGGAAAGAAGGTTGTGTCCTTGCTGCCAGAAGCAGATGCAGGGATATTGGAGCTCTGGGGTCCTGCTCTATCAGACAGATCCCTTGGTCCATCTTGAATCACAGAATTTCAGACTGGTTTGGGTTGGAAGGGACCTTAAAGCCCATCCAGTGCCACCCCTGCCATGGCAGGGACACCTCCCACTGTCCCAGGCTGCTCCCAGCCCTGCCCAGCCTGGCCTTGGGCACTGCCAGGGATCCAGGGGCAGCCACAGCTGCTCTGGGCACCCTGTGCCAGGGCCTGCCCACCCTCACAGGGAAGAATTTCTTCCTAATCTGCAATTTAATCCCACCCTGTGGCAGTGGGAGCCATTCTTCTTGTCCTGTCACTACCTGCCTGTATGAAAAAATCTGTCTCCATTCTTTTTACAAGCTCTCTTTAGGCTCTGGAAGGGGCTCTAAGGTGTCCAAAGAGCCTTCTCCTCTCCAGGTGAGCACCCCCAGCTCTCCCAGCCTGGCTCCAGAGCAGAGGGGCTGCAGCCCTTGGAGCATCTCCATGGCCTCTTCTGAACTCTCTCCAGCATTTCCAGGTCTTTTCAGTGCTGAGGCCTCCAAAGCTGGGCACAGCACTGCAGATGGGGTCTCAGGAGGGCAGAGCAGAGGGGGAGAAAAGAAGACAGAATCCTCAAGAGCTTGTGCAGACCCTCAGAACTGGCAGCACCTTTTGGTGGGAGTCAGACTGGCCTGGCTTTGTCAGTGGCCAGGCAGGCAGGGCAGGCAGAGCTGGCAGGCCAGGCAGTGCCAGGCAGGGCAGGCAGAGCTGGCAGAGCTGGCAGGCCAGGCAGAGCCAGGCAGGGCAGGCAGAGCTGGCAGAGCCAGGCAGGGCAGGCAGTGCCAGGCAGGGCAGGCAGAGCTGGCAGAGCCAGGCAGGGCAGGCAGAGCTGGCAGGGCAGGCAGGGCTGGCAGAGCCAGGCAGGGCAGGCAGTGCCAGGCAGGGCAGGCAGGGCAGGCAGAGCCAGGCAGGGCAGGCACAGCTGGCAGGGCAGGCAGTGCCAGGCGGAGCTGGCAGAGCCAGGCAGGGCAGGCAGAGCTGGCAGAGCCAGGCAGGGCAGGCAGTGCCAGGCAGGGCAGGCAGTGCCAGGCGGAGCTGGCAGAGCCAGGCAGGGCAGGCAGAGCTGTGCCAAAGCCACAGGCTGTTCCTGTATGAGGCAGCTGAGGGGCAATTGCCCCCCTGGATGTGAACTGTTGGAGTGTTCCTTGCACAAGAAGGAAAACACCTCCTTTGAGTGGCTGTGGAATGCAGACTGGGGGTTGGGTTTGTTTTTGTGCATACTGGCCTTATGTCACTGCTGCCTTTTTCCCACAGGCTGAGCATACCTCTCCAAAGTAAGATAGATTAAAACACAGATCCTGAGCGGACTGGACTTTCCAAGTTCTCTCAGAGTCTCCTGTTCTCAAGTCCTTCTAGCGTCTGAAGTTCTCCATCCCTTGGTCCTACTGGGTGCTCAGATTAGGTTTGTTTCCTTTGCAGTGTTCCCCTGTTCCTCATGGCTGCTGGTCCTATTGCTTCTCAAAACAGCTTAGAGTGGAATAATTTCCAGAGCAGTGGTAAATGAAGAGGACATTTGGCTTGCAAGAAAAATGTCTTTATAGGTGGATTTTGCAGGGCACTGTACTATGTTGTGCTTTCATCTATAATATCTTTGGGCAGCCTCACCCCACTTTGAAGTTGGCCATTCTTTGAGCATCTGACTGGATTGGAAAACTCCAGAGGTCCCTCCCAAACCGACTGACTCTGATTCTCTTTTCTTGTAGAGTTCTGGCAAAGATGTTTCTTTTGGCCTCATTTCCATCTCCCTTCCTTCATGCTCAACAGCTTTCATCATGTTCCCATCATAAGCAGTTCTTTAAACTGAAGTGATGTGTAAACATCAGGAACAGTTTCTAAACTGTAACATGAGTCTCCTTCCCTCATAGTTTCGACTTACTTTATGCTGCCATATTCAGATGATGTGAAAAATCAATTTTCTTTTACTATTATGTATTAAGAGCTAAAACCTTTTTTTGTCCTCAGAGAGAAACATTTTACTATGGGGCAATAAAAAGAATAATTCTCTAAAAGTTAATGGTTTGTGTTTTCAAATCAGCTTTGGTCCTGTGCACTCTTTGTTGGAAAGCTGCAGAAGAAGGAAAGACAAAAAGAAAATAGCCTTGTTATTTAGGATCTATAAAATGATATTGTTACTGCCTTTTTAGTGAGTGTTGCATTTTTGCATTAAAAACTGGAGTTTAGGGAAAGATACTGTTTTTATGGATATTGGTAACTATTATCCAAACACTTTAGCTCATACTTAATGCTGTACAGCATTTTGCTTAAAATTTCAGCAGTTGTTGAAGCTGCCTTGTCTGGTAGTGGTGATGTGTTAGTGCTGCAGGAGCTGGGCAGGGACTGCTGACAGCTGCTGCCTCCCCTGCAGTTCCAGTTTTATTCTGGGGGCAGGACAGGATGGTGGGGCACTTAAATGGAGTTCCAGATACCAGAAGTATAATTTATCACATGTGTCCTCCAAACTGGAGCTGCCTGATCTCAGAGTTGCTGCCTGCTGTGTGCTCAGACCTTAACCTCTGTGTTTAGATTGCCAATGTGGTGCCAATTAGTGGGACTGGGATGTGGATGCTGAGGAATATAACTCACTTCACATGGGCTGCCAAACAACTAGCAGATGTTGAGCTAATGGGTCTTGGCTACTACCAGCCTGACTTGGATTTCAACCCAGAGGTGAAGGAATTTATTTCTCTCTCATTACCAATTCCCTTGTCCTGAGATTTGGGAATTCCACCAGCTTACTCTGGGAGATGATGTAAAACATTTCCCCTCTCCTTCGATCCCGTTCCCAGGGTGTCTTGTACCTTGCTTTATTTTAGTGTTAATTTGCCACCTTTGGTTTGTGTTATCCTACAGGATAACAAGATGATCCATGGAAAATGAGGGTGTGAGCTCAAACATGCAGCTGGAATCCTGAACAGGAGAGCTCTGTGTGAGTATGGGGTGGGTCAGGCAATGTCCCTGCAGCCTGCTCAGAGCTGTCATGGAAAGCCTATCCTGGGATTCCTGTATCCCCTTTGAGTAACAGAGGCCATAGGAAGTGCTGGGGTCTGGCTTGCTGGGGTCTTGCCTTTCTCTGTTCTCATGACTGGATATTGCACACTCAAACCCTGCAAAATGTGTAACTGCAGGCTCAGAGTTTTCCTTCTGGCGCTGAGTCAGTGCTGAAGAATGGCCTGGCAGGTTCTGTAGCTTCTCTGGTGGATTTAGAGGAGCAGGCAGTAGTTCTTACTCAAGTCAACCTTACTTGGTCTGCTCAACCTGGAGAAGAGGAGACTGAGGGGAGACTCATCAGAGTTACAACTTTGTGGTGAGGTGAAGCAGAGGGGCAGCTCCCATCTCTGCTCTGCGACAGGGACAGCAGCCAGGGCACGGCTGGGGCTGGGCCAGGGCAGCTCAGGCTGGAGCTCAGGGCAAGGCTCTGCCCCCAGAGGGTGCTGGCACTGCCCAGGCTGCCCAGGGAATGGGCACGGCCCCGAGGCTGCCAGAGCTCCAGGAGCCTTTGGGCAGCGCTGCCAGGGGTGCCCAGGGTGGGGCTGCTGGGGGGGCTGGGCAGGGCAGGGGCTGGGCTGGGGGATCCTGGTGGGTCCCTCCAGCTCAGGGGGTTCTGTCACAGAAGTACAAATAGGATGTGGGAATCACTGTCTCCATAACCCTCAGCAGCTTCAGGAACAGAGACAGGGAAATGGGCTGAGCTGAAGGAACAGTGGCACTGAACACTGGCTGGTACCAAAATCCCATTTCATACCTCTCTGTACAGCCAGCTGACACATTTAATGAGTGTGTGCAATATTAGGGCTGATGCTTTTTGTTCTCTCTGCAGTAAATTTGTCTTTTGTTCTGTGAGGATTTAGCCTTTGACCTAAAAATGCCATCTGTACCATTCTGTCCAGCATTTGGGTTTTCAGCAATTTCTTTACCTTGCTCATTTTCCACTGCAGTTCAAGGCTATGCTATTCCCATAACAGGTGTCTAAAAACCAAAATCTTACTTAATGAGAAGTTTTCAGTTGTAGCTTATTTTCTTACTGACATGCTGGTTTGAGGTGTCAAACATGATCAGCATCAACAGCAAGAGTTGAGTGAGGGTTAAATAACTGTCACAGCTATTATTCAGTGAGCAAGGAAAATAAACTTCTTGCAAGGTCCTGTCATTTCTTGCTTTTCTTTGAGGTTTTAAAGGTTTTAAAGGTTTCATTCAGTGATGTATTTCCTTCTGAAATTCCAAAGACAGCAATTATTTTTAATTCCTTGGTATGAGCAGAACTGGATCTGTTCTGTGGATTCATCTTTCTAGATGTTTATGTATTTATTAAGGATAACAGAATAGAAGCAATGCAAACAATTATTCTACACTTACATGATGAATAATAGCTAAATGATAATTACCTTTCTTGAAGCATAATTAGTTTTCCCAATTTCTGTAGAAGAAACAAAGAAAATGCAGCATGATAAACCAAGCAATAAGCTAAAATACCTGCTTTTTGAGATAGGAAAAGTATAGAATAATAAGGAGTAGGGAGCTTTAAAACAGGAAAAACAATGGGAGAAAATTGGCACCCCTGTCCAAGAATGACATCCTTGGGAAACATCTGGTGAAGGAATCTAGAGAGGGGAAGATAATTTTGACTTTGTTCTGGCAGTTGTGCAGAACTTGGTACAGAATTGTACTGCCAGTGAACACAAGTGCACTTACAAATCCTGCAGAAGTAACCCAAGCCAAAAACTTCAGAGAAGTGAAATTCCTTCATTTGCAAAGGGAAAATATATCAGAATGAGGCAGCAGGTTAAAAAGAAACTGAAAGGAGCCGTGACAAGGGTGAAACCTTTGAGGGGAGCTGAAGCTGATTTCAAGGCTCTGTGCTGCAGAGGAAATGCCTCAACCCCATCAATTGCTGTGAGAGAAAGTTCTGATGTGAAGCAGCAGGGAAGGAAGGCTGGAGAGGCAGGGGCATCCTTCCAAAAGCTGAAGTCATGACCAAGTGAGGAAGATAGAAAAGAATAAACACTTTCAAAGGCTTTCAGAAAGTATAAAAAGTAACAGTTCTTTCCCAAATATGTTGGGAATAAGAAGCTTGTCCAAAAACTTGACAAAACCCGTGGAGACCAGGGTGTGAAAAATCAGGAGGTGGAGCAGAAAAAAACATCGAGTTTCTGAGGCATCTACACTGTGCCTGGTTTCCTTAGCAGAACCCATCTCAAACCCAACTACTAAATTAAGAATTTAAGAACACAGTGAAGAATACCTGCCTGCAGGGACCAGGATGTCAGAGCCTCGGAAGGAGTCAGGAGAGGAACTGTTGAATAATTAACACTTGTATCCAACCTTTCAGTTAAATTCTCCTCACTCCTGTTAGAAAACAGTCAGGGCTGATATGATGAGCTTCCAAGAGAGTTTCAGGGAGCTTGGGGAGTGGCAGACAGAAATCTGGCTTTGTATTGTGCAGTGTTGTCAAAAGAATAATACAGATCAGAATGAGCTGGCACTTCATTTTGTATGGATGTGGGGGAGTCAGCATGTCTTTTGTAAAAGGAAGTTGCACTTGAGGAATCTTCAAGGACAAACATCTGGATTTTGGTGTTCAGTGTGTGTGGTGTCCTCAGATATTCTAACAGCTCCTGACATGGTCCTTTGTCACAGCTGCTTTCCTGGGGATCAGAGAATGTTCTTTAGCAAACCAGACTGGTTAAAAGGTGAGAAAAGGTGTAGAAGGGGTGGTTGTTACACCCAAGAGCAGTTCCCATGAGAATAACAGGGGAGTCTCAGGGACCTGAGGGAGGCAATGGATGGAGAAATAACAAAGTCTGAGGGAATTCAGAGTTGTGGCATGGGCAGATCTAAAGCTGCACAAGTACCTACCCTCTGATCCTGTGGGATTGGAAAACAAAGCGGCAGGTTAAACTTTGGGTCAGTAAATGTGGAGAAATGTGAGAAAGCTATGGCTAAAGGAGGTCCTGCCTCCCCCAGGAACACATCCTGGGACAGTTTGCAAGTGCAGAACATCTGGGCCTGAACAAAGGAGTGGGACAAAAGATAAGCAGTTGTTCCCCATTTCTCCTTAATTCCCTAACCAAAATGATGGACATCAGATGGAAGGTCAGGAAAAAGAGAAACACTGCTTTGCCTGCTGAGTGCAATGTGGCACCCAGTGCAATATGGCTCTGGTGATGAGGGTTTGCAGGAGTGCCTGGATCCATTCTTGGAAGGAAGGGTCCACAAAGGCTGTGTTGTACCAGTACAAAGGACCTGGCATGTGGAAATCCTAAACTGCAGGCTGCTGTGGAGTCAGGGGATGAGCTGGGGACAGCACAGTGATAGTGGAGCCCTGGAAAAAGTTAAAGATAGAATCTAAAATGTTAAGCTTTGTGTTTTCCCAGATCAACTGCACCTGCGTAAGCAGTATGATAAATTATATAATTGTTAGATGTGATGATTGTTTAGTAATTAAATATAATTATTATATAACCATAAGAAGAATAATGAGAAACTATGTTGGAAATTCAGAGGGGGGCTAAATCTATGTATACAATAGAACAATATAAGTTTAATAATTAACATGAAAGTTATATAACGATAGAGTATAAAAGCATGATCATTTCGGATGTATGGTGGGAATCAGATTTGGGTAATGCCCCGATTCCCAGAGCTCTTTAATAAAAAGCACTGCATGTAATCGCTACGTGATTATGTGTTTTTGAATGCTAACAACAGCTCCCAGCTCTCTCCCTCAGGCCACTGTCTGAGACATGGCCCTCAGGTGAAGGTGTGATCTGACCTCGAAGGCTCCTCTTCAGTGCCTTATTCTCCTGAACTGCATTTCATTATTTCTGTGCTTGCCTGTTTCAAGCTATGCCTTCCTCTCTCAGATGCTCCTCTTACAAAAAAACAAAAACAAACAACCCAACAAGTTTGTTTTTTATGAAAACACACTTTTTTGTCCTTTTTTTTCCATATAGTACATTGAGTTTTCATGTAACTTCAGTTTATTGTGTTTGTCTACAGACTGCTTGGACAGAAAATAGAGCTGCTGCTTAAGCATTTCCATATGTGTTCAGCCACATTGCTCAGCTATATTCTTCACCTAATGTAACTTGTAAAAATAAACATTTTTAAAGTGTTATTTTTATGTGTTGGTGAAGAGTTAATGGAATTAGAAAACGTTCCAGACCAGTGTCTGTTCCCACTGAGGATTGTGAGGAGGCCCTGTCGTGTCCTGCTAGTTTTAAAGCAACCTACAGCTTCTTGTCTAGGAATTTGAAGGCCAATTAGTTGATCCCTCCAGGAGACTTTGCTGAACATAATCCTCCAGACATTTGAACACAGCACAAGACTTGAACCTTCACAAGTTTTCCGTTTATGAGAGAGTTGTTTGTTAAAAGTGGAGAGAACAATCCAGCCCTGCCAAGTACACGCCAGGCTTACACAGCCCTGCTGGCCTCAGACAGAATGTGTTGTCAATTCTGGTTTATTTAGGGCAGATTTGCAAAGCTGGTGTGTTGATATGACACGAGGGAGTGTGTGATAACTCCCATCTGTGCGAGCTCCATTTCCTATAGGCTGCCTTGCACAGATGGCCTCCTCCAGGATGGTTTTCATTTCACACTTGAAGCTGAGAAAGCCAGGTTTGAGGAGATGTGCTGTATGTTGATTAAGGCACTTGTAAACTCAACACAGATAAAAATGTTGGCGAAGGGGTAAGTGGGAGGAAGGAGAAGCCATCTCTGTCTCCTGACTCAGCCCATGTCCCCCCACCTGTTCCCTGGAGCAGGTAAAACTCTGCCTCATCTCTTGTTTCTGTCTGGGGAATTGAACTGCAGGAAGAAGTTACTGGGAGTCCTGACATGGAGGATATTTCCTCCTTGTCTGCTGTTGAAAATATGCTTATTTGGGTAGGCAAATTGAGCTAGGTCTCGTTTTTTTGTCTTTTCTAGTTCCCAGCTTTTCCATCACTGGTAGAAATGAATGAAATAGGAACAATGGGGCGAAGTTAGAAGTACTGAAGCAAAGTCTGTGGCCTTTATGTACAAGAAGAAATCAGTCCTAGAATCCTGCAGAGCGTGGGAAGAACTTTGAGACGCTCCAGGAGCCTGTTGATTGTTCCTGGCTAAAGTTAGCCCACATCTCCTTGGTGTGTCTGTGCAAAGTACCCAAAGCAGGCTGGAGATGAGCCTTTGCTTTTCCCCTGTTGCTCTCTGCAGCTCCCTGACAGGAGCTTGTGGGTCGGTCCCTTCTCCCAGGTGACAAGTGACAGGACAAGAGGAAACAGCCTCCAGTTGTGCCAGGGAGATTTAGGTTGGATCTTAGGAAAATGTTTTTCATGGAAAGGCTTGTGAAGCATTGGACCAGGTCTTTTCCCGCCTCACTGATTCCATGGTGTGTAATGTTGAGATGTTGGGACGCTCCAGAAGGAACCTCATGGAGTTTGCTGGTGCATGATCACCCTGGGACAGTGTGTCAGGAGCACATGGGACTTTGTTTAGGTTCAACTCAGAGGTGAAACCAATAGATAGTCATCAAAATAAGAAAAAACTTGTATAAAAATTCAAGTCACTTTTGCAGATTAATATTTTTAGCACTTCTTTGAGGGAAGCTGCCCAGAGTGCCCAATAGAGAGATGCTCAGGAGTGAGGGAATATGGGTGACCTGGAAGAGTCTTCTCAAAGGAAATATTACCAAAACCACAGTTTGTTGGTGATGGGGTGAGAACCCTGGCCATGTTGGTGTGCCAGGGTCTGCAGAAGATGTGCTGGTGCAGGTGCTGCTTTTGGTGACAGAGGGTGAGCTCGGGTAACCTGTGATCTGCCAGCCCTAGGCTGAGGTCAGCCTTCAGCTGCAAAGTGAGAACCTGTTGGTCAATAAAATCAGACAGGGTGGCAGAAGGAGCAAGGATTTAGATTCCCTGCCCTGGTGTGTGTTCAGGTTTGATGGTGATGATGATAAGAGTGCAGCAATGTTCTGTGGTAGCTGCTGGGGACAGGAATGATCTTCAAAGGTCATCCTGTGGTCAGTATCTGGTCCTGCATTTCGGCATGCAGGGCACAAGTGGGATGAAGAAAATGGGTTCAGTAGCACCCTGTGACAGCAATAGCTGTGGCTGCAAGAGAAATTTAGAGCCCCTGAAGAAATTAAGTTTGACCTTCTAGCTGTTCTTCACTGAACAATTGCAAATTAAGGTCTTTCTGGGGCTCTCAACTTGGCCTGATTTTCAGAGATTTTAATGAGAATGGCAAAGCCACATCCGGGTATGGAAAACATAGGTGCTTCAGAAATGGAGGAAATGCTTATGAAGGAATTTTCTCAAGCAATTCAGTCTGCAATTTCCATCAAGGAAATATCTGCTGAGATAAAGTTCTGTGGAACTATGAACAATTTCAGATCACAAGGGTATTACAGTCCTGCTGTTGGGGTTCTGTAAGCCTGATTTATACTGATTTATGCCTTTTCTAGAATGGAAAATAGCTTGGAATCAACTTGCTGTGTCCACAAGTTTCAGTATTTGCCTTCTGCTGCTGTGCTGTGTGTGTGTGTGGTGTTTTGTTGGATTTTTCAGTTTCTTTTGGGTCCTGTTTTAAGGACCACCCCTCCCCTTGGTGCTCCAGTCCAGGAGAACTGCAGTGCTTATGGGTCTGTGAGTGATGCCCTGAGTCCTGCATCTCCTCCCATTGCCTGGAGTGAGACCAGACACTGTATTTTGGATTAAGGCAGTGAGAAGTCCTGGGATGGAGTAAGGCTGATATCTCCTGTGGCTCTGTGCTCCACAGGGCAGGTCAGCCCAGGTTCTGTGCAGCCAGCAGGGAGAGGTGTCTAGGGCATGAGTCTAAAAGGGCCTGAGTTGTACCCAAGAATGAAGGGTCTCCCACAAGTGTGTGTCCTTTGACAACCCCACTAACTGTCAGAGATGTCTTAAACAAAGTAGAGAAGAAAACACCCTGCCAAAAAAGGACCTGGCCAAAACCAAATCAATGAATTCAAATGTTTTTATTTAGTAAACAATGGGAAATTGCTTTCAGAGCGAAGTCCTTGAGAGCGCTTTCCCCATTTCCTGTCTCTTCTGGCACTGGTTTCCATTCCCTGTATTGTTACAGCACTTGTCAAGGAGCTGCTGAGCTTTAACCATGGACAAACCAAACTCTGCCATATGTGCAAGATTTGCCACAGCCCCTGAGGCAGAGTGGGGTGCAGAGTGAATGTGCTTCATTTTCCCTTCCAGCTCCCATCTGTGCTTGCACAAAAGCCCACGGGGATGTGGTTGGGCAGCCCTGCCCAGCAGGACACAGGCAGGACACTGGGGACTCTGCTGCCCTGGGGATGCACTCCACAGGAGACTGTGGAATACAACAGGAGGCTGCACTGAGGTGGTTCCAGTCTGTTCCAGCTGACAAATTGTGCAATATCTCTTAGCCAACATTTTGCTGAAGTGGTTCAGTAGATGCATGTACTGGATCTGTTTCAGTGAGCCCAGGATGGGTTTTGTGGTGGAGGGGATACCCTTCCCTGGTCACCAGTGCATGTGTCACTGTGACTTTCAAGAACTGGACATGCCTGTGTTCTGAAATGATGGCTGAAGTGCTCTGTGTTAGTGAGCTGAGATCTGAAAGGAGATTTCTTGGGAGTTTTTGACCCATTCTTGCCAAAGTAATGGAATAAGCAGGTGTACACTGGTGCTCCTAAAGCTTCATTTATTCTTACTGTTCCTCTAATTGCCAAAAAGGAGCTGGCAGGTACCCAAGTGCCATTGAACCATCTGTAGATGGAAATTCCATTTCATTCTCTGGAAGATGGATATCTTCTATTTCCTGTTAGCTCATCCAGATTCTTCACATTACTAGGAAATATTGGTGTCATTTATAAGCATTAATAATCTGTAGCCTTGGATTATGAAGCATTCACGAACATTAAAAAAATACAAAGGGATATGAAGAACAAAAAAATGAGAGTAGAATAGAGATCCTCTTTCATTGATGTGTGACTGGCAAAAGTGTTGTTGTCTTCCTGAGTGCTCCCCAGTGCATCTATCCTGCCTTCTGGAGCTATAGCAATGCAGCAACACCAAAGGTGCTAAATCACTCCATTACTTGATTTAATGATTGAGATATGGAGTAAATGCAGGATAGAAACAAAGTGCATTTTTCAAATATCCACTTATATTGAACAGAGCAAGAGGAATGGAAAACACAATTACTGCAGGATATCAGGCAGGTTTGAGCCTGACCTAATAGTGCCCCCAAACCTGTGGTTCTTTCAAGTATTTCTTAACTTTAATTTAAAATTTATAATTTATATTTATATATTTTTATTATAAACTATATTTATATATTATATTTATAATATTTATAATTTAGATTTTAAAGTAAATTTTGCAGATTGATGTGAGGTGCTTTGCTGGGGCCTCGAGGAGCATATTGGAATCAGTGGGACATGGAAATTCTATAAAGGTTTGTTGGACTTTCCTTCTTTGCTCCGTGACAGTTGCACAGTCAGGTCTGTTCATGCAGTCCAGATAAAATGGAGACCAGGATCTTTTCTGATTTAACTCTGCACAAGCTGCAGATTAAGCCCTCTCTTGGAATGAGTGTGTAATTTCTGGCTGTGTTCCTGCCCCACTGCTCGCTGTGGCCAGGCAGGACGTGGATGTTCCTGGTGCTGCCAACCTGCCAAATTCCCTGGAGAGCCCTTGACCAAAGAGCTGTGGGAGGTTAAAAGGATATGGCTCCCTGAAGTCCTTTCCAGGCACATGTTCTCATTGTTCTTATAATTGGAAAGGATTTAAATGGCAATCCATGCTGGTGGCAGACTCAAAGCTCTTCTATTCATTTGATATTTATTAACTCCTCAAGAAAGAGCAGCATTAAGTGTAGAGGAAGGTACACATTCCATTTCTCCAAGGCTGAGGGCTTCTTTTTCATTGTTTTGGGCTACAGAATAAAATCATGAAAAAGGCACGGAGGGCTTCAGCAGATTCATTGAACTTTTACTCTTTTACTTTTACTCTTTTCTGCCTTTAGGCAGATGACCTAGAGAAGTTTATTGGTAGATGCTACAATGAATGCCTGCTGATTCTACTATCTTAAAGATATCAGCATTTATCCCATTGTATCGGCAACTACTGCTGAAATTCACGGAAAGGAAAGATGTGAACTCTCTTACAGCCTCCACCAGAACTCAGCAATCATCTCTCCAAATCCTTCAGAGGTACCAATAAATGTGCCTGGGATACTGGAAATCCATGTGCTTCCCAAAGCTTTCCAGAACCATCCATGCTCACATTCTGCTTAATCACAGAAATGGATTAATCTGCTGTACTTGTGTCTGTTATTTTTCTGGAAACATTAGAACAAAAGAAATTTCTGGAGTTTTTCATCTGATGTAACAGCCAAAAGAAAATAAAGGAAACTTCCCCAGAGCCTTATATTCATGAAAGCTGATCTTTCAGTGTTCCTGAAATATCTGCTGATCAAAACTTTGTTCCTCTGAAAAATGACTCAAATTTAGAAGCCTGTCCATTCTCAAGATTCAGTTCTGTATTTTGTTTCTTTGTTCTCAGCTGCTTTTCAGCTCTTCTGACATTTCCGTGGGATGGGGCTGGGTTTGATGTTGCAGCTCCCATCTGCTGTGTACAGTTGGTTATTAGAGAAATAAGGAACAGGAGATAGGAGGGATTGTGACCAATCTCTTCTAATACCAAAGTTGTGGAGCTTCAAAGTAACAGTGGAAAGGTTTAGATCTCTCTATATCCATCACAAGGTGATACTTTTTCATGCACCATGGATGAGTTATGGAAAGCTGTGGTGTGGGGTGGTGCAAATGCTAAAACTTGTGTGAATTCAAGAAACAACTGAACAAACTGATGGAATAAAAACACCAAAGACTTTTACAAACAATCTCCATCTCTGTCTAGCAGATTTCTAGAGGCTGGGAGAGTGTCAGGGAAATACCTGTTCACATATGCTCTGTTTTTCTGCTATTCCCTTGGCATCTGCTATTGCCAAACTTTGGAAAACTTTGGGGACAGGACATGGCTCAATGATTCTTCAATCTGGAAGGGCCATGGGAAGGCAGGAAATGCTCTGCTATCCCATGAAGCATCTCCATGGTCTTCTCTGCAGTAACTCAGCCAGGAGCTAACAAAAAGGACTGGTACCTTTGGGGAACACACACACACAAAAAAAAAATAGATGACAAAAAAATAAAGACATGATGAAATACAGATCAAAGAGAGTCCTAATCATTATCTCTAGGCAAGAAGATGGGCGTCCCACCTAAAGTGTTAAACATTAAGATACTGTTGTGTGTTTGTTTATATGAGCCCTTGGTCTGAAGGAGGGTGCCTCATTCTGCACAGCTGCCAGTGCAAAGCTGACAGAAACTCAGAAAATTGAGATGAGGTTTGTGTGTTTTACACTGGTTTAACATGACAGCTCTGCTCCAGTCCTCTGCCCTGATGGCCAGCTTCATCAGCTCCATCATTTTCTGGGTGCTTCACTGATGTGCCAGTAAATTCACCATGAGGGAACAGTTCCTTCCTGCAGGAGGGGAAGGGTTTTTAATGGGCCAGTGTGTGTTTACAGTGGCTCATCCCTGGATTTAACACTTTATCCCATTGGTAAGTGCCTGTTTATTTGGGTGTTGTGGCCAACCCCCATTAGTCAACAAATGGAAGGGAAGCTCTGGCCTTTGGTGTCTCCCACAGCTGCATCTGCAGTGGCTGCTCTGATTTCGGTGTCAGATGGTTCTTCACAGAGGCCTGACTGGATCCTGGCCAGTGCCAAAATGGATTCTGTGCTTCTTACAGTGGTGGGAACCCTACACAAGGAAAAGCTGCTGGCACTTCTGCTGTGCTCCAGTGAACTGGAGTGAACTGGAAAGGATGAGACAAATACAGAAAAGCAGTTTGGCCAGCCAGCCATTTTCCGTGTTTCCATTGCTGTCGTGTGTCCTTGGAAAGAGTCGCTTCTCTCACATATGTGTCTTTAAATATTATGTTCCTCTGGCTTTTTTTTTTCCTTTTAATCAACTTCAGCCCTCTTGTTTTCCCCAAAAGCTTTAGTCTGTGTCTCAGTTTTGTCATCCTCAGTATCCCTGGTGAATTCTGCCTTACAAAATCTGTGGACATAAACTGACCCATCATTAATATGAAAATAAAATAACAATGAAGAGACACTCCCAGATCCCTTTCAGTCTTTGGTGTGGTCTGTCTTAAGACCATACCCATGGTAGTGAGGGACTTGGGGCTCGTATGGGGCAGTACTTAATGGTAACACCACAAATCCAGTGGTGAGGTCATGGTCTTCTCTTCACAGAAATCGGATCTGGAAATTGTCTTGCTAACACGTTTAATCCATTTCCTTGCCATTGTCTGATTCTTTCCTGCAGTACATTTGTTGGTGCTGTGCCCAGTCTCTCATAAAATACCCACGCAAAAGCTCTTCCACTGTTTCCCTGAGGACTAATTCCTTATATTGATTCTCACTCTTTCAGAATTTTTTTCCCAGGTACTCAGCCTACCTTTTGCTCTTAGTTAACTTCCTTGCTGCCATGCCTGTGTGCTGGTGTGGTCTTTGGGATTGTCTGTGAAGTCCAGGCTTGCACCCTTCAGATCAGGTCTCCCACTGTGCTCAGGTTCTGCCTGCACCTGTCTGAGCTCCATCCTGGGGCAGCTCCCATCTCTGCTCTGGGACAGGGACAGCAGCCAGGGCACGGCTGGGGCTGGGCCAGGGCAGCTCAGGCTGGAGCTCAGGGCAAGGCTCTGCCCCCAGAGGGTGCTGGCACTGCCCAGGGAATGGGCACGGCCCCGAGGCTGCCAGAGCTCCAGGAGCCTTTGGGCAGCGCTGCCAGGGGTGCCCAGGCTGGGGCTGCTGGGGGGGCTGGGCAGGGACAGGGGCTGGGCTGGGGGATCCTTGGGGTCCCTCCAGCTCAGGACATTCTGTGATGGTGTTGGCTTCAGCAGGCTCTGCAGCAGTGTTGTTGTGGTGGGATGCCAAGGGTTCAGGAGGTGCATGTAGGACCCCACAGCTGGGATGTGCTTCTGCAGCACTCGTACGTGTGCAGCCCAGAGCACAGATTTTCACAGAGCCTGGGTCACCCCCTGAACCCCCCGGAGCCACCACAAAATGATGTGGTCTTGATTATCCATTTATTTAAGAATATTTCTCTGCAGTGTCTTTAGTTTACTTTTTTTTTTCTCAGACTTCCTTTATTGTTCATTGGGAAGCTTGAGGTTACACAGGGTTACTTTGTTTCTGTGGTCATCTGCCAAATTTTTTGAATAAGGATCATCTGCTCAATTTTTTAATGTATTTTTTGGTTCTTTAGAGTTGTCTAAGAAAGATGGAGCCAGCAGCAGCATCTTTCCAAAGGATTCTCAAAAAATATTAACTAGAAGATTTTGAATGATGATGTTTTACCTGAATTTTGCAGGTTTTTTTAAAAAACCAAAATGCATTCTCTGAGTTAGTCTGGGTAAGGTTTATTTTTCAGGAACCTGTCTGTGGTTCACTGATTGCTTTAAAAAAATCCTAAATTTATTGGAGGGAATTGCAGCCATAAAGAATTAAGTTGTTGATACTGTTTTCATCAGCATTCAATTTCTAATGTAAATCTCTAGTTGATACCAAGAGAAAAATGTGCAAGTAGGTGTCATGTCACAAACTCAGTAGGAAAAGTGTTTCAGAATTAAAAAAAAACAGCTTTGACACTGACCCCTGTGTTGCACTGACATCTAAAAGCAGAGTACTGGGAGAGATGGAGGAGTTCATGTGTAACTCATTCTTTTTTATGTCTCCATCACAGTGTTTCTGCCCACAGGTGTGGACAGAAGCAGCCAGCAAATGCCTGCTAGGACAACATATCCCACTTTTGTTTTCAGCATGTATGTTAAAATAATTTGGCTTTCAGCAAGTGCACTGGTGGTGTCAGAGCATTGAGCTGCCTCCAGAATATTTCTTCCCCTTTGCTGACAAGGTTAAATAGCAAAATCATCTTCTCCCTTCAGTTTATTTTTACTGGTCTGTTTTATCTCTGCCTTATATGATAATATTTCTTCAGAAGTGATAATGTTTCGCTGAGGTTATCAGCATAAGCTCTGGCAGGTGGGAACTGAAATTAAATTTGTTCCTCCCTCTCCATGCAACTAAAATTTTGCTCCTGTAAAAAGTGTTGAAAGAACTAGAGTGAAGTAAAATATTTCAGTCCATGTGTTCACTGGAAAAGTGTGTGATGGGGGATGCTTCTCACTGAGAACTCCAGTTCAGCAGGTGCCCTCTGCAAGGGAGGAAAAGGCACAGGTAAAAGTGGTGGGGATGGGTGAGGTTAAGCCTTTCTCTCTCCTGGGAGTCCTCTTGCCCAGACTGGTACAGAGAAGTTTCTCTGGCTGGGCCTTGCTAGGCTGTGCTCGGTAAGAGCTGATGTGTGTGCCCAGTGAAATGCATGTTTCTTGGAAAGGAATACAAAGCCTGTGCAGTGAGATTCTGCAGTGCCCCATTTTGAGAAGAGTGATGTAACAATCCTTAAGATGGCTGTGCCAGCGTTCGGAAAGGTCCCAGGAGCCAGGCAGTGCCATGGTTCCCCAGGGGAGCTGCTGGCCCTGAGGGAGAGCTGCTCTGGCAGTGTCCCCTGTACCCTGCCCCCTCAATGTGCCACATGGAGGCGGGGGAAAACGCCCTTCCCATTTTGCAGATGGGCAATGGCACCTGAGATTCTTTTTCTTTGTCTGAGGTACTGAACTGAGCCAGGTGCAGAAATAATCCAGGTTGCAATGGCACAATCAGTAAAACATTACCTCAGTTCAGTGATGGCTGGGATTCTGAGGACAGTCACACCAACTGCACTGCTTTTGTGCTACGAGCCCTGAGTGTTGCTCAGGCTGTAAATGCAGCAGTTTTAGGTAAACTAAGCTCCTTCCTTTCTTTAGTGATCCCTCATTTGCATTAGCTGGGCTGTGAAGGTCACTGCCTGTCCTGTGCTCGCAGTTGAGTGTTGTCCATGGGATCTCCAGTGCTGATGGCAGCCCTCAGGAAGAGGGAGCTTTCCTGTCACTCAGGGCCTCCTGAGACTCCACTATTCCACACACAGTAGGAATTATGTTGTAAAGGGCCAGGCAGAAGGGTTCCTGACTTTGTTCTGCTTGGCTGTAAGTGCAGGGAGGAACTGCACAGGATAGAAGCTCTGCAGTCAGGATGCTCCTGGAAATGAGTGTTCTTTTCTGGCTGCCCTTTGGCTCCAAGAGCTGCTGTGTCACCACCACTGCAGCCAGTGTGCAAAAAGAAAGGTTTTTTTGCCTCTCATGTACTCTTTCTTTCTTAAAACTTACTCCATTGCAAGGTAATGCTATTTATTGCCCACCAGCATCACGGAGGAACAGTCCTAACCATGGAGGATACATTTAATTTGTTACTTATTGTTCTGTCCAACAAGTGGAAGTGAGACATATACAGCAGTACCATTCTGAGCTGTAGCCTGGGCACCAGTTCCAAGAATCACATGAAAATTGTGAGAGTTGGTGAGAATAAATGCTATCACAGAACTACAGACTGGTTTGGGTTGGAAAGGACCTTAATGATCCCCTTGTTCCCACCCCTGCCCTAGGCAGGGACAGTTTCCAGTTGATATGATTTAGAGTCAACTTTTGGTGAAGTTGTGTTGATCAGATTTCGATCACATTACAGTTTCTGTCATCCTCCTAAGCACAGGTTTGTAAGCATTTTTCTAGAGGTCTCAGTTTTTACTCACTGTGTGTAGTGATAATCTAATATTGGGGTTTTGGAAAAACATTACTTGTGAGATGCTTCCAAGGTCTGGAAGTAGTTTTTAAGAATTATCCTGGGGCAGAATCCTTTCCGAAATAAAAGGCAGTCACATGCAGTATTCCTAGAGGCTGGAAAAATGTGTTGCTGCAATTTTTAGTAACAGTCTGTGAGCGAGATCCAGAAAAGTCCATTCTTGGCTGAGACACTCATGTTAACGGAAGGGTTTTCAAAGAACGCTCTGGGAAGTCATTTCAGGATACATAAAAGTTGTAGCCTGGAAGGGGGCTACATGCATGTGGTTTTCACAGGGGCAAAAATCCTGGCTCCTCAGAGCTCCTGCAGAAGGGAACATGATGTTCTCTTTACAAGAAGGGCACTGAAAGCACAGCTGCTCCCCAGCACCACAGAGCTCAGAGCATGCTGTGCAGCTGCAAATGGATGTGATGGGGAGGTTGTTGTTGGGTTTTGGTTGGGTTTTTTTTAATTAAAGCTATGGGCTAAACTTGTTTACATCAGTGTTTGCACAGTCTTGCAGTTCCAGCCAGTGTACACCGCATAAAAACTCCACAGACCTCCAGACCAGCTGAACACCTTTGCTTTTGCAGGCCCCTTTCCTTTGGAGGAAAGGGAACTCCTCCTGCTCTTTCCCTGGGTATGGATTATTGAGGATGGGCACTGGCACAGGCAGCCCTAGTGATAATCAGCCAGGGGTGATGGCAGAAGGTGGGGGACAAGCTCCTGCCTGTTGCCATGTGTGGCCCAAGAGTAGCTGTTCCTGACAGCATTCTCCTTCCTTGGAGTTCTTCCTTCCTTCCATGTTTGTCTCTCCCATTTCAGGATACTCTGTGACATGTACATGAATCTATTAACTAATAAAAGAGGATTCATTACTTAGGGTGATCTCTTGGAAGCATGTTTGCTGCTGGCTTGAAGGTTCTGGTTTTCTTTTTTCATTTTTTGTTTTTGTTAATGTTACCAATGAAAGACTTTCTCTCTTGAGCTGTCAAACATCAGTGTAAAGGTTTAGATTTAGGTCTCTGTTGAAAATGGAGTTAATTCCGCCTCTAGGCAAGAGAGGAACATTAGATGAGACTGTAAGAGCCCTTCCAGCTCTGCTTTTCTCCGATTCTCTAATGTTTTCCTGCCACTCATTATTGACATCACAAGTGCAACTGCCTGAGAACGTGCCACCATAGCAGGGCTGCCAAGCAAATTCAGTGACATACTGTATACTCAATACAAGCTTGTTCCCAGGAATTTTTCAACCTTTTCCAGGATGAAAATAAAGAAGATCAAGGAATTATATCTGTACTTCATCTTCAGTTTAGCCAAATTGGTCAATCAGAATCTGAGAGTGTAGAGGATGTGGAAGGAAAGTTATTGTCCACTCAGCCATCTGGAGGAGAATATCACAGGTCCCTGGAGAGGCTGTGTTGTGCAATAGCCAAAGCTCATGATTTACCTTCAGGAGCTGGGGATAGGAAACATGTGGAGGGTGAAGGCAGGATGTAAACAGTAAAGCATGAAAGAAACACTAAAGCTGGCCTGGGTGCAGCCTGATGCTGTGAGTGTGAGATCAGGCAGGGAGGGTTGCGTTACTCAAACAGGAAACTGGAGGGATGTTTCTCCAGTGTCTGTCCTTCCATTATCAGCTATTTGTGAGGCTGGGCTGATAACAGGAGACATTTGTCCTCTGGCTGTAGCGTTGTCATTCCTGGGACAGTCTGGCAGAACCACAAACTCACTCCTGCCTGCTCCCATATCCATATCCCATATCCCATAAACCAGTGACATCCCAGTCACTGGTTTGGCCTGGTGAAGCCCGAAAGAAGCAACCAGTCCTTGAGCCTCAAGAAAGGGAAATCTTTATCCACCATTTACGCTGATCAGAGCCAGATGTGTTGTGAACAGGACAGCAATAATAGATGCCTAAATTATGAAGCTGTGCCTGTCACGTGTGCTATGCAGAGAAACAAGAGCTTCTGAAAGATTTTTTTTTTTAGTGAAGGTCTCTTAATTATAATAGCTTGGATAGAATTGAATAGAAACTCATAAGGACAGAAACAGAATTGTTAGTCTTCAGCTGTTTTACCAGAAAAAAAGTCTTCATTCAGCAAGAAGAATGTTCTAGTTGCTGTGCCTGAGGTCTAGGGGTTCCTGTGCCATGGTGATAAGGGATGCACCCACAGCTCAGGAGTGCTCTGTGTGTGTTGTGTTTGAAACAAGAAGAGCAGGGAAGCAGAGATAATTGTATTTGTATTTCAGAATCACTTCTGAGAGTAGCTGCCTTCACCTGCCATGTCTGCAGCGTTTCATCTCACACAGCTGATGTGTGGGAGGCAAATACTGACCGTCGGATTTTTGGGACGCATCCATTAAAAGTTTTAAGCCAGTGGTGTTTCTCGAATGGGAATTCTTTTCATACAGCTGGATGAAAATTTCTTACAAGTTTTCCCTGAAGTCTCTTGAAGTCCCCATCTCCAAAGTGGGAAATTAGTCTCGTTAGTAGAGGAATCACTTCAATTTAATGTGGTGAGCTGACGGGAGAAGGGTAGAAAATGCCCAATGCTGTGTTAGAAGTTTTCTGTGTCCTGTAATCAGGCATACAACACTCCAAACAGTCTTGTTTTATCAAGTAGTTGCTGTTGTTCCTGGCAAAATGCAGCTGATGAAATGCACAGCTTGGCTCCCCATGCAAAGGGAGCCCTTCGGAGGAAGCGGGGACTCCTCACCATGAGTAACTGATTAGTACCGGATTGCGAGAACTCATAAAACCATTTGGAGCTGGTTGGAGAAGTAAGAAATAAAATGAAAAACTAGAATGAATTGCAGATGTGTGTTGTAGATTTTAAACTGGGAATCCTGAAACTACTTGCCGAATCTGAACCACATTAAGGGCTTGAGAAACACCAGGTCCATGGGAATCCTGTGCTGTTGGCATGGTGTCCACAAGCCTCTGTTTTTCAGGCTAGACACCACATTTTCAGCTAGAGACTGTTTGGGTTCCAAGCAGATTTTAAAAATTTTGTTTTAAGCTAAGTTAAAAAAAAAATGCAGCCAGCAGCCAGGAGAATATCTGGCTTTTGTTTCTATACCAGCTGTTTTTGTTCTCAGAAACTGATTTTAGATCCTGGTTTCTGCAATTTGTAGCTCATGACTTACAGGAGCAGATCATCCACTGGCAAGTGTGCCCTGTGCGCAAAGCCATGAGAGTGAGGGCAGGCAGAGCATTTGTCATTAATTCCTAGAAAGGAGGAGATTTTGGGTGAAGGTCACTGGACAGGATCTTGTAACAGTGGAGTTGGCTGTTTCCAAGAAATCTTTCTTTGTAAGAGATCTTAAAGTTTTACCTTTAATGGAGCTGATTGCAACAACGCCTACGGAGCAAAGGCTGGGAAAGGTCTGTACGTAGTGCTCTTAGGAAAGGTTTGATAGAGAGCAGGCTGGAGCACCTGTCCTAGGAGGAAAGGCTAAGAGAATTGAGATTAGGTCTGGAGAACAGAAGGCTCCATGGAGACCTCAGAGCTCCTTCCAGTGCGTGAAAGGGCTCCAGGAGAGCTGGAGAGGGACTGGGGACAGTGATGGAGGGACAGGACACAGGGAATGGCTCCCACTGCCAGAGGGCAGGGCTGGATGGGATATTGGGAATTGGGAATTGTTCCCTGTGAGGGTGGGCAGGCCCTGGCACAGGGTGCCCGGAGCAGCTGTGGCTGCCCCTGGATCCCTGGCAGTGCCCAAGGCCAGGCTGGGCAGGGCTGGGAGCAGCCTGGGACAGTGGGAGGTCTCCCTGCCATGGCAGGGCTGGCACTGGGTGGGCTTTAAGGTGCCTTTCAACCCGGAGCAGTCCGGGACTCTGTCATTTCCCTGTTCCTCTTCTCTCTGGTTTGGGAGACAGCAGAGCCCGGCTCACGCCGGCCGGGCCCCTCCTGAGGCCGGGCCCCGCCGCCCCGCTCCCCTCGCTGCCGCCCCGCTCCCTTCCCTGGCAGTGACGCCTCACGGGGCGGGGGCCGCGCTCCCGCTCCTCACAGCGTAAACCCACAGTTGGTGCGGTTTTGTTGAGATGCTTCTTATCTCAGCCATTGTTTCACTTTTCCTGCTTGTTCCCTTAACAACCGCTTCTGCTCCGGCCCCATGGCTGCTGCCCCATCCTCCCCCCACGCCCAGCACGCAGCATCCCCAGGGAACAATGCCATTATCTCCCCCTCGACGCCGATGGCGTCAATATTATTCTTCATTTGTCTGCTCTGACAATACGGGAAGGCTGTTGGGATCTGTGCTTCCGCGAATGCCGCCCTTGTCAGCCTGAGTCCTTTAGGAATCCAGTTGCTTTCCAGTTTCTCTCTTTGATCTCAGCCCGTGGCTCTGTCCGGAGCTGTGGTTTGTGCAATTTGTGCTGCTCCGTCGTGTGCTGCATTTCAGGCACGGTTAGAGTGCTCGTGTGCTTGGGCTTGTTCACAGATGTGCTGCTGTCCCAGGGCTGGGCTGTGAATGAGGAGCCAGGGATTGTGGCTTCATTCTAGCAAGGCATCGAGTTGGGCTTTCATGCTGAAGAATTGTTCTTTAGGGATGCTACTTTTTCTGCACAATGATTTATGGTGCGCTACGAAAAAAGCTGTATTTAGATTTCTAATGCAGGGAGCCTAAACTGAAGAAATGCCAGAGCTAAGGATGCCTGCACACCACCAACCTACCACAATGTGGGTGTGAGTTATGGCAGGCTTGGATTACATGATCACATACCAACCTTTTTCCCCCAAGAACTGTTGCTTTTTTCAGTGTTAAAGATGTATGTGCTCTGGAATGAGGAGTTAAGAAAGCTGAAAGTCTGTCACAGCTGTGCCTCACTTGTCACCGCAGTCAGGGCATGGAGCGGTGTATTCCAGGATAAAAGGGAATTCTGTGTTCCACAAAAACCTGACTTCTATTCTGAATTCCTCCACAGAGGTCTCAGACAGAGGCAGCTGTCTGGAAGCTGAGCACACCCAGAGCAATGTTCAGAGTTTCAATTAAATTGTCCCTGAAAGGAAAAAGCGAAGGGATTTGTGGAATAGAGAGCAGTAAGGGCAGTGTCATGGAGTAGGATTGGTGAAGGACAGCTGTGATGAGGGGATTCTCTTTAGGGAGGAAAGAGCTAGATAAGTAGTTAGAGCAACCTCAGTGAATAGTGGGGGATCTCTCTCTCCGTCAGCTCCATTACCTAAAATGTGCTGCTCTGCCTAAAATCTCTAATAATTTCCACCAACCTGGTTGGGATAGTTTAGTGAGAGCTACTCAATGACAAACATGGAGCAACACTGCTGTACCAGTATCCTTTGGGTATATATTAAGCTGAGTGCTTTGAAAAATAACTCCCTGATCCCAAGAGCTGAAGGTGTGCATGTGCCTTGTGGCAGTGGAAATGCCTTGTTGTCCTCAGTGTTTCAGTTTGCCATGTAAAACTGGAGCTAGCACCGCCTGGTACACTCCCAGCCCATGGCTCCCAGTCCAGTCTGGTGTGTTTTGGTGCATCTCCCTCTGTTTTGAAGGTGGAAGTACTTGTGAAGAAGGTTTCAATTTAAAAAATCAGGTGTAATTCTGCAGAATTGTAGTTGTTCTTCATCTGATGTAATTCCTCACAGAAAACTCCAAATGAACATACTGGTTCTGTTTTCAAGAAAAAGTCCTTCCCTTCCCTTCCCTTCCCTTCCCTTCCCTTCCCTTCCCTTCCCTTCCCTTCCCTTCCTTCCCTTCCCTTCCCTTCCCTTCCTTCCTTCCCTTCCCTTCCCTTCCCTTCCCTTCCCTTCCCTTCCCTTCCCTTCCCTTCCCTTCCTCCTTCCCTTCCCTTCCCTTCCCTTCCCTTCCCTTCCCTTCCCTTCCCTTCCCTTCCCTTCCCTTCCCTTCCCTTCCCTTCCCTTCCTTCCCTTCCCTTCCCTTCCCTTCCTTCCCTTCCCTTCCCTTCCCTTCCCTTCCCTTCCCTTCCCTTCCCTTCCCTTCCCTTCCCTTCCCTTCCCTTCCCTTCCCTTCCCTGTCAATCTCACAGGACCAAAAGTGGGGAGACTTTTGGTGATGAACAGCAGCTTGTTGTAATCTTTTAAGTTCAAATCCTCTTCTGTCCAAAACATGTTCTTGCTAAGGCTTGGGCAGTTTGAAAAAAAAAATGATGAGCAATTTACTTTTAATTTTTTCTCTTACTAAGCCTGATTATTGTTTTAATTACCCATTGTTATTGTTTGTGACCTTCCACAAGAATTGTTCAGTGTGAGTTTAGAAAGATTCCTGCTTTTATGTGCAGAGGGTGTGACTGGGAGGAAATGTTTGTTCAGATGGGTGGAACCACTTATCTTTCTTGTGCTTGCTTTGTGGGACATTCATCTTTAGTGAATGCTGCAGGGTCACTTACTGAACTGTTTATCATCTCCAGAAAGAAAATGGTATTTAAGATTTAGCAGATTGAACTGGCTGTTCCCCTAAAGCCCCCAGGTGATGCTGTTGACTGGGGTGGAGTGCTTGAACAACACAGATGCTTTAGTACCCAACTTTTAGCATTTAGGAAGAGAAGGAATCATAGAACCATGGGATGGTTTGGGTTGGAAGGGACCTTAAATCCCACCCAGTGCCACCCCTGCCATGGCAGGGACACCTCCCACTGTCCCAGGCTGCTCCCAGCCCTGCCCAGCCTGGCCTTGGGCACTGCCAGGGATCCAGGGGCAGCCACAGCTGCTCTGGGCACCCTGTGCCAGGGCCTGCCCACCCTCACAGGGAACAATTCCCAATTCCCAATATCCCATCCATCCCTGCCCTCTGGCAGTGGGAGCCATTCCCTGTGTGCTGTCCCTCCATCCCTTGTCCCCAGTCCCTCTCCAGCTCTCCTGGAGCCCCTTCAGGTGCTGGAAGGAGCTCTGAGGTCTCCATGGAGCTTTCTCTTCTCCAGGCTAAACATCCCCAGTTCTCCCAGCCTGGCTCTTTAGGAGACACCAGAAGAAACTGGAGGGGAGGGACTGGGTAAGCCTAAACTCCAGAGAACCTTCCCTCTGGAATCAAAATCTTTTACATTGGCTTGTGCAATACAGCCATGAGGCAGGAACTGAATGTGCTTTCATGAATGAACTATTAAAATTGTCCCTCCCTAATTTGTCGTTGGTGCATTTCTGGTTTGTGTCTGGAGGAGTCAGGGCTTGATGGGATGCTGGAAAGCCAACACTGCCAATTTGGAGTCCCTGCCTCCAGTACCTGGTGGGCCCAGTGCCTCAGCCATGATGAACAGGCAGTTCAAATGCTCCATGTTCCAAACCTCATTGCCTCATTTAAATGCTTTTTTAAAGGCTCTGGTTCAGTGTTTCATTTCTCATGGCCCTGGTGTAGGAGGGATGGGAGCCCTGCAGTGCCCGAGCTGCAGCAGCCATGCAAGGCAGCCATGCAGAGCACTCTTGGTTCCACAGGAATTCCATGAGACCCATCCAGAGGTGAGAGATGGGAGGTGTATGGCTGAGAACAATTATTCCAGAGAGCTTTAGAGGTGAGCAACTTCACCTCTGTGCTACAGACCTGTGTGGCACTAAGGAAGGGATTTTCAAAGGGATCGCTTTGCCTCATGCTGGTATTTTGTGGGGACACTTTGGAAGTGTCTGATAGCTGAGGTTGTGACATTAGCTTTTGCAGTAAGAAGAACTATACAGATACATATTTTTAATGATCTGTGCCCCTACTTGGTTTCTCAATATTAAGTACAATTCCATTTTTAAAAAACAATTGCAAACAGTTTTAGAGTTTAGTCATTATTTACATTTGATTTTTAGGGCAGGGAAGAAGCAAATATGCAGAGGGTTGACTTTTTAAAAAATAATTATTAAAAAAAATTACATTACTTGATATACATATAAAAAACCTATCTGATGAAAATAATGTAGATAAAGGCAGTAAAACTGTCAGCTGTAGAAGAAACCACTGTGTCATTTCAGACCATGCACATTTGGGAACAGGTTCATGTTTCAGCTTCTTAAAACCATCACCTCCTGTTTTAATGAGCAGCATGCTTGTTGGAAATAAACTGAACCTCCAGGGGGGAACCCAAATGAATAATGTCCCACTTTTCATTAGAATCTCATTAGTTTTGCAGTTATGAGGTATAAATCAAAAAGCATAAGCGAAACCAGCAGCCCCCAAAACACAGGGCTGTTCAGATTGCTGCTAATGGATGTCTGGCTCCTTGACTTTATGTCAGCCTGTGAGTGGAGTTCAGCAGGGTACCCTGGGGTTTTTAGGCTCAGGCTAGTTAGTGTCAGTAATTCCTACTCGCAAGGCTGTGAAGAGGTGGGAATTTTGCTGCCACTGCATTCCCGGGGTTTGCATCTGCAGCCTCTTTGAGCACGTTTGACTTGGCCTGGGGAAGATGCAGTTTTAAAGAGTTTCTGCTACGATTGTGAAAAGCATCTTTTTAAAGGCTTAATTGAAACTTTTGTCTTGAATGTGTTTTGCAACACACTGATTTTAATTTTAGTGAAATATGGGCATTGTGAAATGACAGAGATCTGAAAATGGGCATGAAAATAAAGGAAACTTTCAATGTGTTTCCACCACACAGTTTTTGCAAGCTTATGTTAAACCAGATCATCGCAGATGCCGAGTTGGGAGTTCATGTAACTGCCTGAGATGTCCATTCCTTTCCATTCCATGGGGTTCAGTCTTCCCTGGATATTTGGAAAATCTGGATTACTCTGCCTTCTCTTCCTGCTGTGTTTTTTAAAGCCATTTAGAAGCAGGAAGAACTTACCATCTTCACTGCAGACCCTGATTTCCATGACAGGCCATGAGTCACTGGGCTATTGTGGCAAAGGTGCATCTGTAGGAATAAAGGCCTGGCAATAATACCAAACACGAAGTAGATCAGCAGCAGCCTCATTTCCCAGCTCCCTGCAGTAGCTTCAGTGGTCTAGAGTGGGAAAAATTTCTCATGTTGTAAGAGAAAGATTGGGTTTATTTCTGAGACTGAGTGTGGTGCTGTGTTACTTTCCCACTTCTGCAGCCTTTTCCATTGCCTGGCATTGGCCAGACCACTTGTGAAATTTCAGATGCAGGAAGGGGCTGCACTGTGAGGCAGGTAAAGCACAACCTCACTCAGAGAACAACAATCCCAGGGACTGCTGCCTGTGCTGGGGTGAGGGCTGGTGCAGGTGAGAGCCTGTCCTTGGGCTGCTCTGTCCCTCGTCTGTCCTGGCTGTGGGTCCTGGCTCTCCTCAGCCCCCAGTGCTGTTTGTTGTTACCCAGCCCCTGCCCACGCAGGCAGCTCTCCCCTGTGGAGCTGCTCCATAGACAAAGCTCCACGTTGGCTTTTTGTGCTTGTGTCTGCTTAACCACATGGCTGTTATGGTAAATATAAGAGAGAATGTGTAGAGCAGTTCAAGGGAAGGAAAATGTCTCTAGTTGAACCAACTCCTATGGAAAATTCATTCCCATTTTTAGTGTTAATACCAAAACACAACCTGCCTGCATTCACATAATACCCAGCATGTGTCACTGTAGAAAGTGGCACCTTTCATACCAAACATTCACTCCCTGGGCCCAAACAGATTTAATAGCTGAGATTGGAGGGCACATGCAAGTCTGTTCAAAATCTGCTGTAATTTGACACGAACATTGATTTCCTGCCAGCCTGCAAATGTAGGTCAGGAAAAACAGGTACTTGTTTCTACAACTCTCTGATGGCTGTGCTAGAACTCGAGGGAGTGTTCTTCTGACTTTTTTTCTTTTTTGAAAAAGATTTGCATTGATTTATAAATCTTTAAATTTAGAAAGGCAAACCGGTCTTTCATTTTTTCCAGAATTGCTTCATTCTTTCCACAATATATGTTTGGAAGTCTGAGCCCTCTCTTACTTGGAGACTGGGGGAGAAGGGGAGGGAAGTGCTTGCCAGTTTGAAATGTTTTACATTTTTGAGAGCAGCACAGGCTGCAGTAACGAGCAGTGGGAGCCCTTCCCTCCGGAGTGCCCTGGGATGCCGCGTGGCCTCATTAACTTGGCTGCTCCAGGAACAGATTGAAAGCTGCTATTTTCATGGATATTGTTTAAAACTTGGCTGCAGTGACGAGGTGGGGAGGGAGAAAACAAACAAGGGAGAGAGCAAGAAAAAGAGCCTTAAGGCTGATATTACTCTTTTTCTGGTTACAGATATGGAAAATGTTGCAATTTTGCTAGGATAACATCATTTTGGCTTTGATATATTCCATTTGGGATGTTTGCTTTACGCTTGCTGAGTTTAACTTGGATTGAGATGAGGAACTTGTTCAGATTTGAACATAGCTCTGCAAAGTCTCTCTTGGTGGTAGGTTAAAAATAGAGCAGTTTTGCATTATTTTTTCCCCTGCTGTGGCCTAGATGAGGTGCAAAAAGAAAGACTTTGCATTGTACGTGCTGTCTCCTGGGTTTCAGTCCCTCCTGAGCACAGGGCACAGCACTGTTGTGTCTCCTCTGGAGGAGCTTTAAGCCAAGTGGCAGGTTGTCCAAGGTGGGGCTGAGGGAAGATGGGACACCTGGACACGGCTGTGAGTTCCTCAGAAGGATGTGCACCCAGATGAAGTTTGTCACTCTGTTCTGTCCCTGTGGCTCTGTGATGGGGTGGGGGGTGTTTCACTCTGCCTTTAGCTGGCAGTGGGGCTCTAGGTCACCACTGAACCCTGTCTGAAGAATTCTGTGGAGAAGCAGGGGAGGGGATTCTCCCCAGAGCTGGCCTGTGAGGGGGATGTTGATCAGGAGGAGATCAGAGTTGTCCTTGTGCTAAACCCTTTGTCCTCCGCATTCTCAGCAGAAATGGCACTGTCAGGTGCTTCCTGGGGAGTCAATGGAGCTTTGGGGAATTTGGACAATACAGTCAGAAATTTCAACAATACAGTTGAGGATGGATTTCACCGTGGAGGACGTCAAGCTTTCTGTTAGAATCACCAAAAACTCTGAGCTGGAAGGGACCCCTGGGATCATCAAGTCCAGCTGCTATCCCTGCAGAGATCCCAACAATCCCACCCTGTGCATCCCTGACAGCACTGTCCAGACGCTCCTGGAGCTCTGGCAGCCTCGGAGCCACTTCATACATTTGATGGGCACTGAAGGGTTTTCACATTTGCATATTATTCTGCCTTCCCTTCCATTGCCCCTTCCTCCTCCTCCCCACTCCTCACAGAAACACCACATTCCCTTCTTAGTCAAATCAACCCTTAGGAGTGAATGGCCTGAGGTCAGTGACACTATGGTCACCAGTTCTGGCCAGTGGAGTCCTGTGTGGCCTTTGCCTCCAGAGCACACTGGAGAGGAGTGACAGACTGTCCCAGCCTGGGAGGGAAGGGCTGCCTACCTACCTGCTTTCTGCTTCACTCCTGGGAATGACAGCCCTATAAAATCTGCACCTTGCAATAGTGATTAATTTTGGTTTCAGTTACTGCATTTTAATTCAAAAATTCAAGTACTGGGCAGTTTGAATTCCTTGCAGAAAATCCATAGAGACTGCTGCTGTGGTGTAAGTAAGAAAACAGACACTTTGATGAATGAGGGCTCGGACAGGTGATGGTTTTTGTCCTGGTTATCCCTGGGGTGACAGACCTGTGCAGCTCTGCTGACAGGGATGAGCAGGGTGCACTGTGGGGAAGACAACCCCCACATCAGGAATACAGAGAGGGGCAAACTTTTGAATTTTGCAACCCACTGAAACACTGTCCTGGTTTCACATGAGAAAATAGCTGCCCTCTGTAAGTGCTGTTGGTCATGACCCATCCACAGACGGGTTACTGTGAGCTGAGCAGTTCCCTTGGGTACCCAGGGCTGGAAGAGTGTGGGACTTGCTGAGCTTCCAGCAGCTGAAGAACAGCTTTTGCTGCTCTATTGTGCAGATGTGAGAGCAAGCCTGGTGCCATCTGACCAAAGCTTCGGTGTTTGCAGATTGTTTCTTCCCCAGGACTAAGTCAAAGGAGGGTGCTGGAAATGCTTTTGCTGGAGCATTGTTTGCCGTTGTAGATCAATAGAGTTTGAAGTGTCAGTTCTATCCAGGAATCCCTTCTTTCCCCCCCAGTTGTGGCTGGGACTCTGGGATGGCACAGGATCAGATGGATTGTTGCAGTGTCTGAGGCCTCATTGTCCTCAGCTTGGCTTCTGATGCTGCGTGGGGAACGCCAGATGAGCCAGGCAGGGCAGCGCATCCCCCAGCTGTTTGCAGAATCGAGGCAGAGAAAAGGGAGAAAGGCAGATTATCCCATTATGTTTACAGGGCATCGGTCACACAAACAATGACTGTCCTCTTTGACAAGAGGATTGTTTAATTAGTTAAGGGTTTGATAAAGAGATGACTGAACATACAGAGCTCTGAAGGCATCTGCCTTTTAGTACAGCAGGCACGTCCTCCCTGCCAGCCCTGGGCTTTTCCTTTCTCCTGAGGAGCACCAGAGGTCTCCAGAGCTCTGTTCCAAGGCTCAGAGCTGCTTACTTTGAGCATATTAAATTGAGTTTCTGTTATGTGAGAAGCAGAATTATAATTTAGCTGCCTGTGAACTAGTTCTGAGCATTCAGAAAGAGGGAGGCAATGTGAGTTATATTTGGAAGCATGTCTTTTTCATGTCTGTATTCTAGAATTACTAGTCCTCTTATCTGTTACAGCTTTTGCCTTGCTCCTTTCTTCTTGATTTTTAATCTGTGACAAGCGTTGCCAGTTAAATTCCATAGACTCTGAACTGAGCCAGAATGAGAATCTGTGCAAAGAGGTAATGAATTAAGCATAGTCAAGTGGGTGTGAAGCAATGAAATTCCAAGTGTGTGCAGTGGCTGTGGGTACAGTGTTACACTGGCTTCACCTTGCTTCTGAATTTGACCATAAAATCCAATTTGAAATACAGAAGTAATGAGTAGAGATTGGATTTAACTAGTACATTGTAATGTTGGTGTTAGCATTGATTCTCATCTGTGTAACTCCTCAAAAGCAAGGAGCATACAGAATTTAAATCAATATTCAGCACTTCAGAAAATATTCCAGCTCAGCCATGAAATATTTATGTTTAACATCCTGCTGAACTTGCAGTGGTTTGCTTGGGTTTAAATTGGCATCTGCCTTTGTACCCCAATACTCACAAATAATTAAACACAACACATTCTGGGTAATAAGAAATAATGTAGAAATGCAATTCTTTAAATTAAATCTACAATCTAAAAATGTTTTGTTGCTGTATCTTACTTTCAAGCCAACATTAGAAGCCACTTAGTATCTGTATTATTTTTTAAGGTTTAAGCCTCCTGTTGTTTTTTTTTCCTTGGAGATTTTTCACACTTTGTGGTGTTCTGTGGCCCCAGCAGAAGCCGTGCTGCTGTGTCAGAGCGTGTGCCATCAGCTGTGTGACCACAGGGGCTGGAGGAAGTGTTTTATATTCACAGGGGGTTGTGCATCGAGATGATCTGTCCAGCACTGGGGACAGACTGCCATGGTGGCTCCCAGTCCCTGCCCTGGTCACTGGCAGCTCCCTCTGTGTGTGCTGAGCTGTGCCCTGTGTCAGCTCCTGCCTGCTCCAGGCAGGGACAGCAGCGCCAGTGCTGGAGCTGAGGGAGGCTGAGGGCTGAATTCCACCCTCTCAGGCACCAGGATTTGTTCTCTTCGTGTTCTTAGTGCTTAGTTCTTTGTCCTACAGGGCTGCAAGTGTGTCCCAACTCTCAATAAAAGAATCTGTATAAAATAAGCCTTTCTCCAGGTTAATGGAAATGTACAAACAGAGCTGCAGCTGGAACTGTGAAGATGTTATCAGGGCACAGAGACTGCTCTTGGGGCCCCTTTCTGCTCATTCTTTACCCCTCAGTGTGGGGCTTAGAGTGCCCCAGGGGAGCTGAGCAGGGACTTTACAGCTGACCCCTGCTGCTTGCAGATCTCATGGAAGTTTCTGGAGTCCCAGGCTGGTGCCTCAGTTGTTGCCCAGAGAGGTTGTGGGCTCCCCATCTCTGGAAGTGTTCCAAGCCAGGCTGGATAGGGCTTGGAGCAACCTGGGATAGTGAAAGGTGTCCCTGCCCATGGCAGGGCTGGAAGGAGATGAGCTTTAGGGTCTCTTCCAACCTAAGCCATTCCATGGTTCTAAATTCCTATTACAGCTTCCCAGAGGGATGCACAGCATTCTCCCGCTAAATACCAACAGCCTTCAATTTCTGTCAACGAGCAGCTTTCCTCTTGCTGCACTCCTGTGGTGTCTCTGGTTCAGGTGGCTGCTGCCACAGGCGGCTTCTCTCTTCCTGTTTTCCAGTCTTAAGCTAAAAGAGGTGGCAAAAGAACCTTGAAAGAAATTCAGGTCGAGTGTCTCATCAGCACAGGATGCTGCTTCATGCTGTTGTACCAGTGAAGATCAAGTTCCTCTTTGGCAGGAGCTGTGCCAACTTCACCACCCACACTTTGACAAAGGGTATTGTTTTACCATTTCAAGTGATTAATAATTTTTAGGAGGTTGCAATTTTCCGTTTTCAGCATGTCGCCTCTGATTTCCTCTTTGTGTCCCAGAGGCCTTGGAGAAGCTGAGGGGCACAGTGAGGAATGTGCTTGTGCAACCAGGATTACCTTCACCGAGTGGGGGGTGTTGTAGTTCTTCCTAATCCAGCCCTATTTGAGAACCAAGTCAGTGTTTTCCTCAGCCACCAAATAATGTTTTCCTTAATTGCCATCAGGCTGTGAGAAATTTCCTCTCCGAAACTGAGTTTAAATAACAATTTTCCTGCACTTTATTTCCATTGTTAGCCTGAGACAAGTCCCTGAAGAGGGATGGCAGCAGCCCAGGGTTGTACAGAGCTTGGAGAAAGCTTGTACAGAGGTGCAGTCAGGTCATCACTGAATCCACAGTGACCTCAAACAAGATGAGGAAACACACAGGACAGCAACAAGCAGCAATGCGGGATCTTTCCAGCTTGTGCCTTTCCTCTTTCTTGCCCTTTTTCTGGGATCTCTCTTCATCATGCAGGGAGAGCTGTTCTGGGGCTTCCTGCCCTGCTCTGTGCTGCATCTCTGGCATGGAATTTAGACAGGAGAGACATGGCTGTGCTGCTCACGTTCATACAGTGTCAGGGCTTCCATGGCAGCGTGTGGCCATGAAAGAGATGTGGTGTGAGCAGTGGGGAGCCCAGGAGATGCAGCAGGACAGCCTTGTGTTGTGGCTGCATCCAGAGCACCCAGCACTGCTGCCATCCCATCCTTGGGTGGCCCTGTGCACCATGCAGCCTGCTGGGGGCTTAGGCAGACCCCCAGCTGATCTCTCACACAGCTGAGATGTGCTGACAGCAGCACGGGCTGTCCTGGTCCTTCAGAGCCCACCAGGAGCAGGTGTCCCCCAGCTCACCCCAGCAGTGGGGCTGGCTGGGCTGCTGATACCTGAGGAGACACCAGGGCTCCCTTGGTTTGCTTTTCAGCTCCTGCAGTTTCTGGTAGGCATCTGCAGACTTCAGTGGGGAGTGAGGCAGGAGAGAACCACAGGGTGAGATCTCTCTCCAGTGGTTCCTTTGATCAAGTGAGGACTTGTGTATTCGCTGTGCTTCACAGCAGAGGTGCTCTTGGCTTTGTGGCAGAGCAGTGCAGACACAAACTATCTTGATGGAGCTGACTTGCTGTGCTGTGAACAAGTGAATTAGATTAGAGCATCCCAGAACAGACATAGCATTTCATGTCCAAATGCAAAGGGGAGGAATCCCAATCTTGCCAGCAGTTGCCCACAGTTTTGCTGTTTCACTTTGAATTTGTTGCCAGCTGTTCAGATGCCAAATCATTTGGCAGCCAAAAATCAGATATCCCTGCCCATGCCTAAAGGAGAATAATATGTTGTTTCTGACATTTGTATTATTTTATGGGTCGATTCATCACTACTTAAAGGTTTTTCAGAAGGTGGTTAAAACTATGCATAAACTGTAGTACTTTCTGAAAAATTATAGCATGATTGTTGCAACTCTAACTACAGCTAATAAGAAATCATACTGAGAAAACGCATGCCTTTCAGGTAAATAATGTTTGTGGATGTGGAACAGTCCAAAAGCTGGGCAAGGCCGCATTTTTCTCAACTTCTGAAGACAGTGGTGGAGACGTCTGTAGCTATTGAGATCTCCTGATCTGAGCAGATGTTTCACAGTGGCTGTGCATGTCATTGCTCAAAACACTTGTGAAAATTAACCTGAGCCTTTGAACTGGAGACTCTGTTCCCCAGTCTGACCCAAGTGTTGGGGGCGAGGCAGGAGGAGGCTGCAGGGTGAAGCCTTTGCTTGTGCACTGTGAGGAGAAGCAAAGGGTGAGGAGGAGGCTGCTGGAGACCCATCTTCCAGACACATGGGAACAGCTGGCTCCCTACCCAGGAGCTTCAGGAGTGGTTTCTCTGTGCTGGCCTTCCAGGAGTGCTGCCAGGAGAACAAAACTGCACCATTGTGGTCACAGGGGTTTTCAGGATGAGAGAGAGACGAGAATGTTGATTCTATGATCAGAAGGCTTGATTTATTATTTTATGATATATATACTACATTATAACTATACTCAAAGAAATAGAAAGAAAAGGCTTCTTCAGAAGCTGGCTAAGCTAAGAACAGAAAAGAAAAGAATGATCAAAAGATCTGTGTCTTGGCAGAGAGCGAGAGCCAGCTCTGCCATGAGTGGTCAGTAAATCTAAACATCTACAGGAGACCAATCATGGATCCACCTGTTGCATTCCACAGCAGCTGATAACCATTGTTCACACTTTGTTGCTGAAACTTCTCAGCTTCAGCAGGAAAAATCCCAATAAAAGGATTTTAATGAAAAGATGTCTGCGACACACCTTCAAGACTCTCCTTATTTCCTCCTTTAGTATCATCTTCTACAAACTTGATTACAAACAAACATCCCTTGTAAAAGCCATTTATGCCACCAAAGGTGATCTTGTTGATCCCACTGGTGGCTAATCAACACTGCATTCAGGCTTCCCTGGCCCTTTACCTCCTGAATAAGCTTAGAGAAGATCTCTAGATCTGAGCTTAGAAGGTCTCTAAGCTTGTTCAGGACATAAAGCGTGAGGAACAACTACCCATGAAAGAGTTTGGAAAGCAATTTCTTATCAAGCATGGTGGAGAGAATACTGCTATAGCTTGGGAAGAGATAAGAAGTCAGTGCACAATGTGTGGTGAATAATGTGACTTGGCGTTGTCCTGACCTTGTGGGATTGGACACTATTCCTAAAAACATTTCCAGCAGAATGTTGTTTCTCTTGCTGTGGGTGTGAGTGTGAGGAAGTGTACAAGGAGAGTGTGGTGCAGGTACTGGCTTTGTGCTTGACAAAGACTTAATTGACTTTGATAAGCAGCCTTAATTGACCATGAGGTCATCTGGTGATGAGCAGTGAAATGAAACTTTTTCAGGAGGAGCAGGAGGGAAAAGGGACAGTGCATGGGTGTCAGTCCCTCAGGTGCCAGCAGGTGGGATTGCCCAGGACAGAGCTCTTTCCAGAGGGTAGGGAAGCAAAGCCACCATGCATTGAAAGGCATGATCTTGTAACAACAGCTACTGGTCAAGGTTTCAGACTAGCAATCAGTCATCCCTTAGTTTATATTCCAAGGAGCAGTCAGGATCTTCAGCCACAAACAAAGCCACTCTTTCCTGCAGCTGTTCAGCCATCAGCAGATGTTGCAGCTGATCGGTGCTGCAGCTCCTGCCTCTCCAGCATTCCTGTCCTTGCTGCCATCAACATCGAGGAGTCTCCCTGCAGGACAGGGGAGGACTCACCGGCAATGATGTGGGCAAAAGGCAAACAGAAATGAAATAAGTTGTTACTAAAACAAGTAGCTGCTCGTTGTCGACCCTGTATATCAGATCTCAGGGAGAAAAAACTCCAAAGGAAATCTGAGTTAAACATGACAAGAACCTGGAAATTAAAACACCAATAGCTTGTGGAAGGTCTGAATTCTGGTTTCAGGAGGGTTTCCAAGGCAGGGTAGCAGTGTGTGGGGGAAGCACAGGAGCTGCCCATGGCCCTGAGGGTGCTGGAGCTGTGCAGGCTGCAGGGCCCTGGCTCTGCTCCGGCTGCTCGGGAGCTCCCGCCAGGGCGGAAGATGAGGAGCTGCAGACAGTTGGGATCTGAGGGATTTGCTAGTAACAGGGAAAACAGAGGAAATGGTGATTTGAGAGGAAATCCTTGGATTATTGTGCTTTGATTCATGGTTAGACATGGTCTGGAGTGAAAGTGATCAAGGAGAAATACACACAGTGGAGCTTCAGCTCCTGTGAGTGACTTGAAGGGCACAGAGGGAGAGAAGCAGACCAGGATGGAGAAAATTTAGCAGATTTCTAAAATTACTCATTCATCCTGTAAAAGCTTTTTGTTTATTGTTACATCTACATCTGGAGGTATTCAAGCAAAACCCTGGGGAGAAGGAAGGCTTCAACACTAATAAAAATAACTAAAAAAGAAGGTAGAAAAAAGGTACTTTAATCAAAGACAAACCTTCCTCCCTTCCTTCTTCTGTAAATGCCACAGTTCATGAAATTCTCTCTGTTTCACCTGAGAATTTGCTGGAGCATGTGTCAGTGAGGAGGTGATTGCATTTACTTCAATTTACCCAACCTGTGCAGTGGGGATGTGAGTGCAGAGTGTGTGTGGGTGATCCCTGGGGACACCCCCAAGGTGTGGGATTCGTGCAGAGGGGAGCTCAGCCCGTGTCCCTGTCACCGCTCTGACCCTGCCCAGCAGCTGCACTCGGACACTCGTACCTTGCTGTGTGCCAGCCCAGAGCCCCCTGGTTTTGTACAAACCCTTTCAGCCACTGCTCTCATTCATGTGGCAGAGCTGCGAGCTGAGCCCCAGCCAGCTGTGCTCTCGTGGCAGGGCAAGGTGGGACAAACATCTGGTGACACGAGGGCTGCAGCTGCCATGGCCACTGCGGCCAGAGCCCGTCCAGCCAAGCCTTTAGAAGTGTCAGACTCCGGATGATACTTCATGCTTAGAAAAATAAAACCTGAATATGCTTATGAGGGATAATAAAGCTTCCTCAGCCATCCAGGAGGGAACATTCAAACACTCCATGAGAGAGCTCTGGACAGATGTTGGTAATACTGGCTTAACACTGCTGCCTAAACTTGAAATCCAAGTCCTGGGAGCAGTCAAAGTGTCTGAAGAACTCACACTGACGCAACCCTGGCTCTATTTGGGAAGTGCTGAAGTCCTACATTGAGTCCTCAGAGGAGTTGTGCTCACAGCGTTAACAAAGCTGTTCTAGGACGGGAAAAAAGCAAGCCAAGTAAGCTCTTCTAATGTGAGAGAGCTCAAGAGAGACTGAGTTGTCAGCATTTAAAGTAACTCTGCTGGATCTCCTCAAAAGAAGGATTTACATGTTACTATTACAATCACCCTGATTATTTAATCCCCTGACATTTTAAAGTTTTTCAAATTTTTCTATATTATAGTGGTTTTCAGTAGTAGCCAAACTTTGGAATGAAATTTGTGAAGTGTCTTCAACTGAGCTATTTTTCTATTTGCTGAGAATTTTTGTTTACACATTGATTCTGGTGGAAATCCTGAATTGTCTATTTCCAAAGTTATTCCTTGGGTATTTTGGTTTTTTGTTTAAGGTCCTGGTTTGAAGGTGAAATGATCCTTTGAGATTCTTTCTCCTGAAGTGCAGACCCTTTGACAGCTAAGTATGGCCTGCATGTGTTTGAAACAGTTCTAGAAAGTGCCAGTCTGTTCAGCACCTGAGCTCTCCGTGCCTTACCCAGGGTGTGCTGTCACCTCCTCACAGCCTTCCCTACAGAAGCAGCAAGAATCAGAAAAATGCAGACAATAATCAATCTCTGAAGTTAACATATCCCCAACTATCAGGCGGCTGTTTCACTGTTGCCCATACACAGAAATTTCTGTTCTTGGTGTTCATTTTTCCCTGGGAGCTCTCCCGTGCAGCACAGCAGGGTCAGGGTGCTGTGCCTGGGTTCAGCAGGGTGGGTGTCCCTGGTCACAGCCAGTGCCTTGGGGTCTCTGTGTGACACACTGGGGGTTGGACACGTCAGGCACATGACCAAGGTGTGTGTGGTCACCTCCCTGTCCTTCCTCGGTGCCAGGCTGCCCTGGTGGAGGGGGTGGCCCAGAGCCCCCCTGGCAGGCACAGCTCCTGTGTCGTGCTCAGGGACAGGGAGGGGTCACAGCTGCTGTGTGACACGGGTGGGGTGCAGACTGCTGAGGGAATCGTGCATCAGGAGGGTGGGACTGGCAGGTGTGTTCCCTTCCAGGGATGATTCCCTCAGGTGGATGAGGGGTCCCCTCCCAGGTACAAAACTTTCAGAAATAAGGGAGAGCATCGATGCTGCCTGCAGGAAACTGGGTAGTGCTGGGAGATAGAAAGGACAATAAATCCCAGAGGTTTTAGGCAACCCAGGGGTTTAGGTGAGCCCGGAGACAGGAGAGGAGGGCATGTCCCTGTATGGGCAGTGTGCGGCTCCCCGAGCAAACCCGGGGCAGAGGGGCCTGCTGTGATCAGTGTAATTTTACAGAAATATCTGAGCAGACAGATAAAACCTGCCAAGCTCCGAGCTATTAATGCAGCAAAGGGAGCCCAGGCCCGACCGGGTTTGTCAGCAGAGGGTGCCAGAGCCCCGCGGCTGCTCCGCGCACGGGGAGCGCACCGGGAGCGCACGGGGAGCGCACGGGGAATGCACGGGGAGCGCACGGGGAATGCACGGGGAGCACATGGAGAATGCACCGGGGAATGCATGGGAATGCCCCGGGCAGCGCACAGGGAGCGCATGGGGAATGCACCGGGCAGCGCACGGGGAGCGCACGGGGAGCACACGAGGACGCGCGGGAATGCACGGGGAGCACATGGAGAATGCACGGGGAGCGCACCGGGAGCGCACGGGGAGTGCTGCGGGGAGCACACAGGGCGCGCATGGGGAATGCACCGGGCAGCGCACGGGGAGCGCAAGGGGAGCGCACGGGGAATGCACGGGGAGCACACGGGGAATGCTGCGGGGAATGCATGGGGAATGCACCGGGAGCGCACGGGGAATGCACGGGGAGCACATGGAGAATGCCCGGGGAGCACACGGGGAATGCTGCGGGGAATGCACGGGGAGCGCACCTGAGCCCGAGCTCACCGAGCGTCCAGGGCTGCGGCACCTGGGCTGAGCCACCCCCGCGGCAGCACCGTCCTGGCAGCGCTGCCCGGAGCCACTCCAGGTGTGCTGGTCGTGTCCAGGGTTCGCTTTCCCAGTGGCTGGAGGTGATTGATGGGTGAGAAGAGTGAAATGAGCAGGGAGTTCTGGGTCGTGGAACTCTGCAGGCATGCAGGGAGATACATTCTTTGGTATCCGGGGCTTCCTCCTGGAGTTCAGGTTATACTTATGCCCTGGGGTCACAACAATTTGCTTATTGATGTTAGGAACTTGGACAGGAATTCCATAAAAAATCATTCCTGTCAAGCTGGTGGGCTTCACCATGCTGAGGGGACAGCCTTGAAAATCCAACAGACTTTGACAGACATCTGTTGATGTTTTGTCAGCTGCTTTCCAGTTTTAATGTCCGAGCTAATGAGGCAGAGGGTGTTCTCTGGAGCAGTGTGGCTCTGCTGGCTTCTGCCATGAGTGTTCTGCTCTGAAACTTCAGCACTTCCAATGCATCTTATTATGGCACGAATAGTGGGAAATTATTAAATTACTCCCATAAATTATCAAAAGTCAATAATCATTTAATAAAAATTCCATTCAAGTGAAGTGATCTCCTTAGAATAAGCTCCAATTGAATAAATTTATACAGGAGGCAGAGTCATGTCCTGGCCCCTTTGCTTCTGCAGTGCCAGTGGTCCTGGTGGTCCTGAGCAGCCCTCTCCAGGTAGGAATTTGTGGACCCCTGCTGGTTTCAGGGCCCTGGAGGGGAGGGAACACAGCCTGGGGTTCTTCACACAGGCCCAGAGTCAAGGCAGGCACTGGCTGAACACTGCCTGGTTTGAATTTTCTTTTTTATTTTTTCCTTGTGTCAGTGTTTTTTTGTTCTATATCATCACAGCAAAGTGAAGTTTCCATTTCTGAGTAGTTAAAGATTTATGTGATAATGGGAAGTCTGTAAAATTAGGTGGAGCTGCAATTTGCATTTCAGCCTGAGGTGCAGAGAGGCTGCAGCCTCTTCATCACTTCTGCCCACTGTGAAAGAACATATGCTACAGACACAGCTTGTGAAAGGGCTTGGGAGGCAGGTCATTTGTGACGCACTGCAGCCTGAGATGCCAGGATTTAAGCAGAGATTTTGAATGGTGCAGCTTTGCTGGGACATTGTGAAGAATGAAGCTTGTGTGAAGTTTGTGAAGGATGAATGCTGGGTTTGTAGCTGATGGGAGCTAAATTGAAGCTAAACTGGGTTTGAGTACAGAATCCAAAGTCTGTAAAAGCCAATGAAAAGGCACCCATGATCTTCAGAGGATGCTTTTGCAGGCACTCCTAGAACTACAGCTCCTTCACCCATCTCCTAACTCGTGTTTTTTCTGGGGAGAGGTCCATGACAGTGGAAACTTCAGGGCAATGTGCAGCTTCCTCTGAGGGACAGCTCCCATCTCTGCTCTGAGACAGGGACAGCAGCCAGGGCACGGCTGGGGCTGGGCCAGGGCAGCTCAGGCTGGAGCTCAGGGCAAGGCTCTGCCCCCAGAGAGTGCTGGCACTGCCCAGGCTGCCCAGGGAATGGGCACGGCCCCGAGGCTGCCAGAGCTCCAGGAGCCTTTGGGCAGCGCTGCCAGGGGTGCCCAGGCTGGGGCTGCTGGGGGGGCTGGGCAGGGACAGGGGCTGGGCTGGGGGATCCTGGTGGGCCCCTCCAGCTCAGGACATTCTGTGCTATCTTTTTTAGCTGTGTATGCCTGTATGTTCTGTGACACCAAGGCAATAAAAGGAAGCTTGTAAAAATGTGAAATAGGCTTCAAAATCCCCATATGAAGACACCTACAAATAAGTACTGCTTTGCAGTGTTTGTTTTCTTGTTTCTAACGATTAAAGTGACTCTCACTTCACATTTTCAAATATTTCCCATACCCAGGCAGAATAGAAACCTTTTTTTGTGGGGACATTTTCTGAGAAGAGATAAGATTTTTTATATAGTCACTTCACCACATTTTTGAGCATTAAGGGAAGCACCAGCTCAAGCAGAGCTTGAGATACCAACCCAGTGCTGATCCTATGGAAGTTAACAGACTATCAGGAAAGAGACCTCCTGCTTTTCCCAGCATGGTCAAGAGCACCTTGTTCACTCCAGCCCAGCAATGGCCCTGCTTGAACTGAAATCACTCAGAAAGAAACCAGTGGCCCCCCAGTTCCCTGTCTGGCAGTGGCTGTGGCTTCAGCTGTTACTGAGAAAGCAGAATGGGAGCTCTGTTCACACTGTCTCCATCCACCTGCAGGTTGCTTTGCCCCTGCGGCACTTGCAAGCAGGGCAGGTGTCAAACACTGTCCATCCATCCATCCATCCATCCATCCACCCATCCATCATCCATCCATCATCCATCCACCCATCCATCATCCATCCATCCATCCATCCTCCATCCATCCGCCCATCCATCCACCCATCCATCCATCCGTCCATCCATCCATCCATCCATCATCCATCCATCATCCATCCATCCATCCATCCTCCATCATCCATCCACCCATCCATCATCCATCCATCCATCCATCCATCCATCCATCCATCCATCCATCCATCCATCCATCCATCCTCCATCCATCCACCCATCCATCATCCATCCATCCATCCACCATCCATCCATCCATCCATCCACCATCCATCCATCCATCCATCATCCATCCATCCATCCATCCATCCACCCATCCATCCATCCATCCATCCATCCATCCATCCATCATCCATCCATCCATCCATCCATCCATCATCCATCCATCCTTGGTGTTACCAGACTGACTGTGTGCACCCTTATCTCTCCTGGCTGCAATACAAACCAAGTATTGCATGGCACCAGCCATGAGCTCGACATCACAATCAAGAGCTCAGCAGTGACCACACCTGCTCTGGAGAAAAGGCAGCAGTCCTTGGAGAAGCAGCTTGGCAGCTCTTTGCCTTTTCCTTTGGCCTTTTCCTTTGGCTGGTCCATGCTGGGTTTCCATACAGGGAATTGTTTGAACCAAGCAGGAGACACTCATGGCAGCAATTGCCTTCTTGTGGGCCATCACCCACCCCTGCACACTGATCACTGCCCCATCCTGCAGGACTGAGCATGTGCAGTTATCTTCTCCCTCTGGACACACTTGATTTAGACCTAATGGAAAAAGCTACAGACTGGATCCTGACCCCAGAAATAGCAGGCAAGGAATGAGAGATTAGCCATTCGAATGGAGAACAATGGAATTACATTTCATGTTAATTCCTGAATTACTCTCATATGATGTCAAAGAGCGAGGCTTGAGGGATTTCAGATCATGTCAAGGTCAAAAGAAGCCCTGAGGAGAAATTGTGACTTTTTTTACTGTTCAAAGGAATTGAAGTGCCTCAAAGTGTCTTCTGGTGAGAAACTTCTGCTGTAGTAGAAGCCCCATCTTGGGGCTTGTTAGAGCTGCTCTAGATCTGGGTGTGACCCCAGGATGCTGCTGAGAGGGAAGCTTTGGTTCCCTGTCCCCCAGGAGTGCTCAGGTCCTGCTGGGATTCCCAGGCTGTGATATTTGAAAGGGGTGTCCTGGAGATTCAGTCCCAGCTCTGCCGTCTGCCCAAGCCTGTGTTTGTTGGTTACTGTGGTGGGGTCCTGTGGGACACAACCTGAAAGCCACTGCTTGTGAATGGGGAAATTCTTCCCCTTTGTCCAACTGCTGAGCAGAGCCAAATTCTTCAGAGTCCTGGACCATGAATCTGCCATTTCAGTGGGTTTGTGTTTTTTGATAGATCATGGATGAATTACAGCCCTTTTTGTTTTCTAGGAGACCAATGGGGCAAAGTGTGTTTAGGCTAAAACATATTTGTTCCATTTTTGGTATCTTCCCCTCATACACACGTTGTGGTTTTTTGGTTTGATTTTTTTTTTTTTTTTGGAGCTAAAGACCTTAAAGAAAGTGAGGGCCCTTTGCTTGCACAACATGTTGAGGTTAATTCAGACCCTCTGGATCATATCCACAGCTGCTTGCACTTGGCAGGTTTGCTCCCAAAGGTGACTTCCCACTGTCTGCTGAGAATCCAAACCTTTTGAATGGCCCTGAGTGACATACCCCTCGTAAACGTGGGGAAGAGACTTGCAGAGTCACAGATCATCTGTGGAGAGCAGGAGGCTGTTCCTGGGAGCCACCTGGATGCACTCCTTGTTCTGTGTTGTGTCCTGCTCCCTGGGGCCTCGCTTCCACTGCTCCACAACAAACCCAAGGTGCTGCTGTGCCTCCAGCCAGCACAGGGACTTCAATCACTTGTTGTTATTGCCTCTCTGTTTGTGTTTTTCTAAGCATTTGTGTTCCACCAGCACACTCAGAGTGAGTGCTCTCGAGGGGGAATTTCCTTCCTGGTAAACAATCCTGCAGTGTGATTCAGCAGGAAGGATGTGGTGGTTCAGGCACTGGGCTGGGATTTGGGAGACAGGGGTTCTGTTCCCAACTCTACCACAGTCAAGATGTGATGATGAGTGGAAGGGCAAGCAAACAAAGAGGAGGAGCTGTGTAGCTGTGGCAAAAACACACTTCCACATGGCCTGTTAGTCCAGATTGGGGTTAGGTAGGTCTGGGGTTTGCACAGAATCATAGAATTGGCTGAGTTGGAAAGGACCTCAGGGTCATCAAGTCCAGCTCTTCACCCTGTGCAGGAGTTTTGTTTGGCTACTCAAGTAAAGAGCCAAACTCCTGTTTGTGCAGTTCAAATCTGGAACTCAGCTTATTCCAGGAACCTAGCTGTGTTTTTAACTCCATGTTGTTTTGCCTTCCATGGGCTCTCAGATGCCACTTTCCAGGGCTTCTTGGTTGACTCAATTCAGTTTCCCATTGCATTCTCTGATCTTGTAGCACGTGTCCTATGGCTCCTACACCAGGTTGTACATGCATGTAGGTTCTCCACTCTCCTGCTAAATTCAAGGACAACAGACTGCACACAAGATATTATCTTTCTCACACAGGGTGAAGTTCCTACAGTTTGACAGTAACTCTACATTTTCTTTCCAGAAACAAGAGCTTGGGCTGCATCTCTGAGTTTAGACCTCCAACCTCAGCATCTTGATCTGGTGCCGCCTTTGGGAAGATGAGTCAGGACAATTACTCAAGTGATCAGCCCACGGGTGAGTTTTCATTCAGCATGATTTGCTTTCCATTTATTTTCTTACTGCTGTTGGAGAAGAATGCTGAGTCACAAATAAAGCAAAACATGTGAATCAATGCCAAATTGCATGCCATAAAGATTATTGGATCTTTGAGGTTTCCTGTCCACATCTGAATATCAGCATTCTTAGAATTCTAGTCCAGGTTGAAAATTTTTCTAGCAATTTTTTTCTGGAAGTTCTCCCCAGTTCAGAACACAGGAGTTTTATTACTGTGTTAGACAACTCTTTCTGCTATTTGACATAACTTAGTTTTCTCATTAATTGCATTGGTAATTGGTTACCCTTTGCAGTAAGGAAGATGTGCACACACCATTGTATGTCCCGTCAAGTCTGAGGGTCAGGGTCCCTGCTGGAGGGAGAGCTTGGATAGACAGGAATTTGTTACTTCTGGCTCAGACCTGCCATCAATTTGCTCTCTTCTTCCATCCCCATCTTTGGCTGTGGGAGCTCAGCCTCACGGAGTGCTGCTGGCAGTTTGTGCTGGGAGAGGCGGATGCCAGGGGCTGTGCCTGCAGCCTCCCAGGCTCTGCTCAGCCTGGGCTTTTTTGGAAGTGTCAAGGGGCATTCTTAGCTCTGACGTGAGGGCTATTTTTTGACAGTTCCCATTGTTCCCCAACCTTTGTTCATGGGTGAAGTCTTTTTGTCTGAGGCCTTTGTCAGAAATAGAGGCTGTTAGGAGAGCTGTCTGCTCACAGGTTGGGGGAGTTTTCTTTTGTTGTTGAATCCTGAGAATTTGTTCCTTGCTTTTACAGACTCGCTTGGGCAAACTTGCCCAGAAAAATGAGGGGATTGCTGGGATCTCCCCTTGCTGGGCCTGCAGGGAGAGGGGTTCCTCAGAGCCACCACCCATGTGCCCTGCTCTGGCTGTCCCAGGCCACGTGGCTGGGGCAGAGCAATTTGTGGTTCTGAACATCTGCCTACACTAACACCCTTGCCATCGTCCATGGGTTTGAATCTGGGGCTCAAAAATGGAAAATTTAGGAAAATTCCTGTGGTAGCATGAAATATCTATTGTCTAATACTCAGCATGTATTTTATTACTGTGAACAGGTGATGATGGCACATCAGGATGTCATGGAGATTCATGAATCATCCACAGAAGGACCTAGAGGCTGGGTTTGGGGAAAAAGGCATTCAAGTCTCTATAACATATCCTGGGTGCTTGTGAGAAATGTCTGGTCAGAATATTCACAGATTGCTCATTGCAGCCTTCTTTTTTGTAGGTGTAATAAGCTGTGGTTTGAGTTTAGATCCACTCTCTAAAACAGGCACAGGAATGAATCTGTCCAGAGGGACTAATTTTCCATGTATCACTCATGTACATTTTACACCTCCTGTTGAAGTGCTTAATCCTGATTGCTCTTGGAGTCAAGTGCTGAGTAGGACAGGTGTGATCACTGGTGATTTACATCCTGGCTGAGGATAGGAATCTTCCAATCTGGACCTCCATTTGTTCCGCTTCCAGCACCACCTATTGAGTTTTACATTGTTGGTTCATTTCATTCTCTGAGCTGCCACTGGAGCTATACTTAGAGAGGAAGGATATTATAATCTTGTGAAAGATTAAAATACTGTTACTGTAATCCAGCTGGAAGGGGAGACCTTTTCTCAGGGCGAGAGACAGCCAAGGTTTTTCCCATTCTGTCCTCCCCTTGTATGCAGGAAGGAAGTACTGGCAAAGGCCCCTGAGCTTCCTGAGGGCTGGGGAGCGTTTCCAGACCCAGCCCTCGGCACCATCCATCAGCAGCCGCCAAACAATCGCTAACGAGGGGAAAACACCGCGGGATAAACAGGGAGCAGAGCCTGGGGAGAGGGACTGGGGAGACAGACTGGGAGAGAGAATGGGAGCAGAGACTGGGGACAAGGCCTGGGGAGAGGGCCTAGGAGAGAGGCTGGGGACAGAATGGGAGCAGAGACTGGGGACAAGGCCTGAGGACAAGCCTGGGGACAGAGACTGGGGATAGAGACTGGGAGCACAGCCTGGAGAGCGAGAGTGGGGACAGGGACTGGGACAAGGCCTGAGGACAGAGACTGGGGAGAGAGAATGGGGAGAGAGAATGGGAGCACAGTCTGGGGAGAGAGAGTGGGGACAGGGTCTGGGGACAAAGCTTGGGGACACAGCCTGGGAGCAGAGCTTGGGGAGCAGGGCCTGGGGACAGAGAGTGGGGACAGGGCCTGGGGACAGAGCCTGGGAGCACAGCCTGGGGACAGAGTGGGGACAGAGCCTGAGGACAGAGCCTGGGAGCACAGCCCTGCAGCCCAGCACCAGCCAGCTCCTCTGGGGCTGGGCCTGGCAGCAGGCACTGCACATTGGCCACCCTTCCCTTTATCATTAAGTATCTCAATAATCAAGTTCCCCTTCGAAGAAGCATCTCAACAAATGAGAAAGGGAGGAAGGGAGGCGAAGGGCTGATGTTTGCTGAGGAGCTGCTGTGCTGGCAGGTGGTGGGGCCTGGGCCTGGGCCAAGGAGGTGCTGGGGATGCTGTGGGTGCAGAGCAGCCCAGGTGATGTGTGGGTCACTGTGGGTGCTGGGATGAGGCAGAGCTTTCTGTCAGCTCTTCGGGGCAGTGCTGAGGCAAAGCCATCTGTGATGCCTTAAGGAAGGAGGAACCAAGTCAGGTGGGGGCCTCACCTTTGACTGGATCACCTTTGAGTAGGGCTCTCTCCAAGAAGAGGCTCAGAACTGAATTGGGATCTTTTCCCTGTATCACTGCTTTTGTTTAAATGCTGCATTACAATATTTGGGTCATATTTTCAGATCTATCTTCTCTGTAACCTGTTTTTAACCATTCCTTAAATCAACTCTTTGGGTTTATATTTTTCAGTATGGCTTTAGTATCCTCACAAACTTTGAGCTAGGAATTTCTCGCTACAAGTACCAGAAGGGAGTTTGTAGTGAGATGGTGGTTTGGTCTCTTTTGCCCTGTGCCAAGGGACAGGCTGAAAGGAAACAACCTTAATTGCAACAGGGGAGGTTGAGATTAGATATTAGAAACATTTTTTTCCCTGAAGGAGTGGTCAGGCTCTGTGCTGACTACCTGCACCTTTTCTTCCCAGCCAAATGTGCCTTTCTGGGGTTCTTTCATTCCTTCTCCTCTGTTTCACATTTTTATTGCCCTTTGTCTGGGATTGCAGCAGGCATGGGGTGGGCAGTAATCTCCTTAAATGCCTCTACAACACTCTGCAGGACAGAAATAATTTTTTATTTATGGTGTATAAAGAATGCAGGATTATGGAACTCCTTTTTTAAAGCTGAAGGTATTTCTGCAGTGCTAACAGTTATTTTTAAATCTATCAGAAATGCACATAAGTAACAGCAAGTGAAAAAGAAAAGAAGAAGAAGTTCCTGGGGATGGGATGGATAATAAACAGTAGCCCTGGCTGTGTGGTTATGAAAACATTAACCCAAAAAATTTACCCATCTGGCCTAGAGCTGGAGAACAGCAGGCTTCCCCATGCTCAGTGCTGGGTGTAGATGCTGGAAGTTGAAGCTGTCAACTTTAAAATAAAAAAGCCAGACTCAGCAACCTGGTCTCAGGTCCTGCTGCAGCCCCCCAGTCCCCAGCTGGAGGCATTGGGTGCTCTCATTTCCGTGTTTGGGAGAGCATTTGTGCAGCTGTGTGACTGTACACAGCAAAGTGCTCACGTTAACTGCATGCAGCATTTTGAAATTCCTTCTAGAAAATAACTGATTTTGTGTTTGCTTGTCCTGGGCATCCTGTTGGGAAGGAGGCACCACTGGAGTGGTCCTGGGTGCGATTCTGCTCAGGTCCTTCATGCATTGATCTTGTTGTTATTTCATTAACCTAATGATGCCCTGTGACAGCAAGGGGTTAAAGAGACAGGACTGGTTTGTTGGCAGTGTCCCGTGAAGCTCAAGGATGCCAGCTGGAGATGAACCCACGAGCAGTGAGGGGAACGTGGCACCCTGGAACAGGCACTGAGGGGTTGTGTCAGGACACTGGGCTGGAAGGACTGGGAATTCTCAGAGAAGGGAGAGCAGGCAGGGACTGCCAGCCTGGCCTGACATGTGGCTCTTGTGGTTCATGGCTCAAGGGAAGTCTTGGGACTGCCAGAGTCTTGGAAAAGACAAAGAAATAGGCTTGTGATAGTAAGTGTTCTTTGCCCAGGGATACAAAGGCACCGTGTGCCTGGGAAGAATGATGTTTAGATTGGATATGTGGTCACACAACAGAAACTGATGGATAATGAAGGAGTTTTCCAGGAATTGCCTGCTGGTCTCTCCATTCCTCTTTGCAAACAGGCATGGAGTATAACAGCTGCTTCCACCCACTCTGGTTCTTTCACATAAATCTAGTGAAGAAAAGGGTCAAGTTAAATCCAACTGTCCCAAATACCTTCCCAAACCCTAGCAAGGTTCAGGTAACAAGCCTTGGTGGAAGAACATCCTGTGAAATCCAACAAGCACTATTTATGGGAGAAACAGGAGGTGACCATGCAGTGCCCTGGGAGGCTGCAGGGCCGCCCTGGCTCCTGGGCAGAGTACAGTGTGCCCTGGGGGAGCAGGGCTGCCTGCAGCACACAAGCACAGCTGTAACACAGCTCTGGAGCACAGCCCTGCCCAGGCAGGGAGGGACTCGTTTGTGCTGCAGTGGGAACCGGGAGCAGTGGACACGTCCTGCTCAGAGCCCGCACCAGGGCTTGCTGTGTGTGATTGTGCCTTCTTTTAAATTAAACTATTTTGCAAGCACTTCCTTCCTGCATTTCTCAGAAGGAGGGAGGGGGGTGTGCAAAGAATGTTGAACTGCCTTTGACAGAGGAGGAAAACTGAAGAAAACAAGAGATGCAATCCTAACTACTGACCTTTTACTTGAGCTTGGTGATGTTTTTCAGCAGCAGAGCCTCTGGGGAGTAACAGCATCCTCCTTGCTATTGTGCTGCCTGCCCAAAAAGGGGGCTAAAGTTCAGCTTTTATGATGTTCTTACTCTGGGCTTGTGGGAAAAAGGCCACATTCCCTTTCTTAGGTCATACGAGTGCAAGAGATGACAGAGTCCTACAGTCTAACCCCAGGGCAGGAGGCCAGTGCAGAATGGGACTGGGATAGACAGCTTGGTAAATACACTGCCAGCTTTTTCTCCTTATGGAGAGTCACAGCAGGTGGGAGGGTAATTTACATTGTTAAATTAAAAGGCACTGATTTATTTTATGTTGGTGTGTTATTGTTTCATAAGAGCACATGGGTTGCCATAACTTGTGATGGACTCTTGCACTTTATTGTTAAATCCTCCTTTTCCACTTTGGTCAACAGTTACTGGAAATGAACATTATCTACCAGGACAGAAACAAGAGGCAAATAAGCATAAAACAAAATTCCAACCTCCTCCCCAGCAAACTGGAGGTTTTCAGGGAACCCTCCACAGTTTTGAGGACTGGGATTATTGCAGTGGCTGTTCTCAGATGGTGTTCTTTGGCCCTAAACTGTTCCTGTACCTGGGGCCTAGAGAGACACGGGTCCCTTTGCTCACAGGCCCTGATCAGACTGTGTCTTTGAGCTGCCACGTGGTCTGACTGTCCCCCTTCCGTCGGCCACATCTGGTGTTTCTCTCCATTGAGGCTTCCTTCAGCCTTGTTGAGGTGCTGTTCAACCAACACTGAGCTGGTCTTTCCACATGGCATGATCCTGGCTGTGCTGTGCTTTCTGAAAGGCAGGGTCTGGGAGCAGAGGAGGTGGTCCTGCCTGGAAAGGCTGCCTATCATAAGGATAAATTCTGTTCTAAAATTACAAATACAGTTTTAAAGTTTCTATCAGGCATACTGTTTAAAAAACAAATCTGGCTGATGCTGACATGAACCTGTGCACTGCCATCCTTTGGCAGTGCTGGTGACTCTGCTCTAGGGGCTCAGGGTGCTGATCAGCTCACAGCCCCCTCATAAGCAGCAAGCTGAGAAATCCTGTCCTGGGGCTGCTGTGTGAGTTTGCCTTCAGCAGTCTTGTCTTCTTCATGGCAGAGCACATAAAACCTTCATGCCACTGAAGGATAGGTGTGACTACCTGATGTGCAGTCAGTACTGTGAGCTCTGGGTGATAAGGAAAGGTGTGTGTTCTGGCAGAATGGAGCAAGTGGAAGTGCTGACTGATCAAACAGCTGAATCACAGCTGCAAGAGAAGGGTCTTGCTCCTGCCCTTCTCTCTCGTGCCCTTGCACCCATGCCTGGCACAGGTCACCTCTTTGCTCCTGTGCTGGTACCTTGGAGTTGGGTCAATTCCCTGGCCCGGCAAGAGCAGATCTGTGTTTTGGCCAAGTTCATTTTCTGTGGAGGTGAAGCAGAGGGGCAGCTCCCATCTCTGCTCTGGGACAGGGACAGCAGCCAGGGCACGGCTGGGGCTGGGCCAGGGCAGCTCAGGCTGGAGCTCAGGGCAAGGCTCTGCCCCCAGAGGGTGCTGGCACTGCCCAGGCTGCCCAGGGAATGGGCACGGCCCCGAGGCTGCCAGAGCTCCAGGAGCCTTTGGGCAGCGCTGCCAGGGGTGCCCAGGGTGGGGCTGCTGGGGGGGCTGGGCAGGGACAGGGGCTGGGCTGGGGGATCCTGGTGGTTCCCTTCAGCTCAGGACATTCTGTGATTCTAACGAGTATGAGTCACTTTGCTTTTGGACAGCTCATGTCCTAAGTAGAATATCTTGGCACCACGCAGGTGGTGTGATACAGGCAGATATTTATTCAGAGTGCTTGGGGAAACATGCAGACACTGAGCCCACCTTTGGGTGGCTGTTTTAGGGGCACAAAAAGGTGTTCCCACCTTACTGGGGTACCCCATGCTGTGGCAAGGTGAGCTGTCAGACTATGGCCAGAGGAGGCAGCTCACCCACCTTGTTCTATTTCATTTATCTTTGGCACTGAGCCTTGCCTTTGGCGTGGCTTCCAGTTACTGTCCCTCACATGTGGCAAACACAAATACCCAGTGACCTGAGCGTGCAGGCAGATGTGTGGGCTCTGAAGGAGAGAAATAAGGTGCTTGGAGCCTGTTAACTCTCTGGCATTTCTGGTTATCACAGTGAGGGGTGGAGGGAAATGAATGCTGTGAAAACAGGCCTGAAGATGAGGGAGGTTTGCCACAGACCTGTGACAAAAAGCCCAGGGCAGTGGCATTCAGGTAACACCTGAAGTGTGTCTGGTCAAGGCAAGATCACGGCTCCTGAAGATTATTTAATATTTCTCTGTCTTTCTGGCCCACAAGTTTTGATTTTCATATCTGCCAGGACTTGCCCATGGTGCCCTGTGGTGCTGTGTGGTGCAGGTGCTGGCCATGCACTGCTGCCCCACTGCTCCCCTCATCCCTCAGCCAGCACTGAGTGGCTCTGGTGGCTGTGGAAGATCCACCATCCCTGCACCCCTGGGAGGTGCCCATTTCACACAGCTGTAGGCTTTGGCTCTACACATCGCTCATTTAACCTTGCTTAATTTTGCCTAATCTGAGAACGGATCTCTTTTCATTTTCTGCTGGATGCACTTTGCACTGAGCTATACAGACATTGGGAGGGAGAAGAATTTGTCTAAATTGTTTGTTTTTCCTTGGGAAAAAAGAAATGGAGATTTATGAGCAGTTTTCCCTCCCCAGGGCTCTCCCTCAGCAAAGCCCTGCTTCGGTGGCAGAGGTTTGCAGCGATTCAGCATGACAAAAGTTCACACAGTTCAGAGCTCCAACAATTACAGAGGAGCTTTTCTTGGGATTTTTAAAATGTCCTAGACACAATTAAAAGAATTTCTCAGCAAGGAGAGTGCAAGCTGGGGACTCTCCAGCAGATGTAATCACTCAAGGAAAACTTTGTTTGGCTTGGCTGGGCCCTGCCTTCGTTCCACGCTCTTTCATCCCACCACCAGGCTTTGTCTCAGCCTTTGCAGTGTCTCTCTGTCTGTCTTTCCCTCTTTCCATCTGCCCCACATTCCGCTGCAGGCTGAATGGGACAGCCTTAACCTGGCTACTTCCAAGACAAACAGCAAGTCAGATGGAAAAAGGGGGGCCCTTGGCTGTCAGGAGGTTCTGTGGTCACTCACTTCCTAGAATTAAAGGCTGGGAGTTGATCTGTAAGCCAGCCAAGCCAGAGACAATGACTGGGTTCCCATTTTGTTCCTATGATACTGTCTTAAATATGTGCAATGACTGAGAAAACAAAATGCACTTTCTCATGCAGATCTCTCCTACCGTGTGTCCTCCAGTATGGATGGCACAGGTGGCAAAGCTCAGCTGTTGTGTCTTACAGGGTTTTGGGAAGCGGGCCTGTTCTTAGAGAGACAAGCTGTAACAACTCCTGGCTATGATGGGACAGTTTTGGTGGCCACATGGATGGGATGGGTACAGCTGCAATTCCGGTGTTGGACTGCCTGGTCCTGGTGAGTCACTTCCAGCTCAGGAGGTCCTGGGATTCTGTAAATCAGCAGGAGAGATGCATTAAAGCCACTGTGACCCCAGGTCAGTCCCAGTGTGTCCAGCCAGGCCCTGGTTTTGTGCCTTGGCTTTGCCCAGCCTCTGGACAGGGGTATTGCCTGTCCCACGTGTGACAGGGGTGTGAAGGTGCCTTCCCCTGCACCAGAACCACCCCTGGACAATGCTGCTGTGCTTTTTGGACGTGAGATTTTCAGCTTTAAACCGCAGAGTGCCGCTGGGCTGTAACCAGCTCGTGGTGATTAGAGAGCAGGTAATTATTGACTGTGTGGTTTGCAGGTTCTGTCACTGATGAAGCTGGGGTTAGAAGGGGGCAGATTCCCTCTCAGGCACTGAGGGACATTTCAAATGCTGCAAAGTGCCTCAGGTCGGGTGGGAGCCTGAGAAGTGCCTGTGAGCTGGTGCTCCTGGGCACAGAGCCCTTGAGAGCAGCCTGAGCTCTCTGTGCAGCCCCAGGCTGTGGCAGCCCTCACCCCCTGTGCCCACCCCCCCAGAGGGGCCCAGGCAGGGCTTGGGGTGGCAGATATCACACACTGGGCTGGCTCTCTGCTTTCATTCAGTGCTGGAACTCGGTACCACACACTAAAGAGCCTTTCCATTGGTATTCAGGGCTCATAGAGCAGCTCTGCACGGTTCCTGCGCCTTCCAAGGGAAAGGACTTTTCCATGCATAATTTAATCACGTTCAGCACGGCAGCAGTGGGTTGTGTTTTTTCCACAGAAAGTCTATAACATCCTATTGGTGAACTCCTATACTTGGAGAACTCACAGTGCGCTTGCTTATCTCGCTCTCTCAGATAAACACCTCTCAGCATCCTGTTTTTCTTGTGCCATACGAACAGGAAGAGAGCGATTGTTTGAGATGTGCGTCAGTCAGAGCTGGAACCAGGCAGCCCCTTACCCTCCCCATCACCATGGAAACCACCAAATCCCTTCAAACACATTGGTGCTGAGCTGACAGGTATCCTGGCTTTTCCACTTAGGCCTCCCCAGAGCCACGATTTTAACGTGCAGGACCTCTCAAAAATAAGGGTTTTTAATTTTATCTAGGAGGTGCAGCTATAAATTTCGGAAGGGAACAGCCATCACAATTTTTGTTTTAAGTAGCTGTGAGATCTTTAATTTGGCCATGGATTTGGTGCTAGGAGCAGTGGAAGGCAGCTCTGCAGTGGCAGTGGGGGGTGAGGGACTGGCCAGGTCCTGCCTGAGCCTTGGGCAGCATCTGCAGCGTGTCCTGGACAAGTGGCTTGAGCAGCCTTGGGAAAAGCTGTTCTGCAATCACTGCAGGGTCACCTGGAGAGCTCTGGGTGTGGAGAGAGCAGATCTGGGATTTGGGAGTGCTTGGAACTGTTCCTGGAACCTCAGGATGGGATTTTCAAAAGCTGCAGCAGAAATATGGATGAAGAATGCATTGTTTGAAGGTTGTGAAAATGTGTCAGTGTCAGTGCTGGTCTAGTGGCAGGTGTCCCCTTCCCATGGCAGGGGAGTTGGAATGAGATGATCTTTAGGGCCCTTCAACAAACTAGTCTGGGATTCTACCAGAGATGGAGTTTTAATCTACCACTCTGAGATGTAGTCAGAGGAAGAAGGAGAAATTCTTTTAGCTTAGAGGTTTAACCATTGTTTTATTCAAGCAAAGCAGCAATTTCCCTCTGCCTCTGGAGGGCTTGGTTCGGCCGGGACAGATGGGTCTCCTCCACTTGGTTTACCCAAGTAAACATGTCACCTGTCCCCAGGTGCCACATCTCCACCTTCTGTGAGCACTTGCAAGGCTGGTGACTCCTGCCCTGCCCAGGGCCTGGCTCCTGTCCCCAGTGACCTGGGAGAGGCCCTGCCCCATCCAGCAATGTGCTGCTGCTGAAATGTGCTCAGGGGAGGAACTGGCAGAAGAAAAGCTGGGAATGTCTTTTATACAAGAATCAAACTATTGTTACTGTTCTCAAAAGAAAGTTGGATGGCTTCAAAATATGTACTACAGCTTTTTAGAATTACCAGGTGGGTTTTTTCAAATAAAACTACTTAGGACACACAGTTAAAGGTTGTTAGGTTTAGAACTTGGGGATTTCCAGAGATGTCTGGAGGCAAAAAATTAGATATAATTTTAGCTCTATGATAGTGCTCTGGATCTGATGATTCTTTCCCATCCTGTGCTTGAGTCCTCTGGGGCTGCTGCTGTTCCTGGCAGTCTCAGTCTCTTACATAATTAAGAAGTTTCCCCTTTTATTCTGGACAATATCAATTTTCTTCCCCTTTGCAGGGTTGATAAGTTTGAAAGAAGAAATTGTTAGTTTTCTGGAGTGCTGTTTTAGGTGTTTTTAAAGTGAATTTCCATTTCTATGGAAGTGCCATTAACCCAGTGCAAGGGCATTCACTGGCTGTGACAGATCCCCCTGCTCCTGGCCTGAGGAGGTTGGCAGGACAGTGGGATGTGAGGAAGGGCTCATTCCAGGGCACTGATTGTTGTGCTCCTTCTGGGAACGTGGTGACTCGCTCCTCACCCTTCCCTCAACACCGAGCTGGTTTATGGGAACAAAACCCAATTCTCTTCATCACTGGAAAAATGCATGGGTCTGGTGCCCAAAGGAAGTAAGGGTAGCCTGGCTGAATTTCTGAAGGAAAAGAAAAACTGTAAGATGAAACTGTGAGTTTTGTTTAAACAGCTTTGAACACAGGAGTACAAAGCCTCGTTTGGTCAGGATGGGGATCCAACCAGCTCAGGCCTTGAGCCACCCTCTGGCTGTGCCTGGCATGAGGGTGGAGGGAGAGGTGTAAAATGGGAAGGGAATGAGGGACTGCAGTGCTGTGCTCCCCTCCCACGTGTGTCCCCACTGTCCTGTGCCAGAGATTGTCATCCGGGTGCTGCAGAGCCCTTGACACTGGGGTTAGAGCCCCTGACAGAGGAGGAAGCCATGTGAGGGTATTGACCTGCACAAGGGTTATGATTGTTTCATTTTTGGGCTTTTTTGAAGTTGGATTTCATTACCTGCCTAGAAAGGAACCTCTTGGTGTTATTTTTAGAATTGCTATTTCTGTACAGATTGCTGCACTTCTTGTCCAGCCATGCACTGAAAGCATCCCCAGATGGCCTCTGTCTGTCTGGGGTGATGTCACACCTCGTTCGGGGTGACAGTGGGGGACAGCTCCTTCACTCCTGGGCAAGGGAACTTTCTGCTGCCCTGGCTGGGTCATCTCGGGCACTGCAAGGATGTCCCAGAGCTGGGTGGCTCCTTGGTGAGGTTTCATTTTCATTTGTTGAGTTGGCACTATCTCTGAAAGGCACCCTCTGCTCCCGTGCTGGGTGTGGTGCCCAGGTGTTGGAAGGGAGGGGATTCTGCCCCTCTGCCCTGCTCAGGTGGGACCCCACCTGCAGAGCTGCAAAGCCCTGGGCCCTGTGGAGCTCCTGGAGAGATCCAGAGGAGGCCATGGAGCTGCTCCAGGGCTGGAGCCAGGCTGGGAGAGCTGGGGGTGCTCACCTGGAGAGGAGAAGCTCCAGGGAGAGCTCAGAGCCCCTGCCAGGGCCTGAAGGGGCTCCAGGAGAGCTGGAGAGGGACTGGGGACAAGGGTGGAGGGACAGGACACAGGGAATGGCTCCCACTGCCAGAGGGCAGGGATGGATGGGATATTGGGAAATGGGAATTGTTCCCTGGCAGGGTGGGCAGGCCCTGGCACAGGGTGCCCAGAGCAGCTGTGGCTGCCCCTGGATCCCTGGCAGTGCCCAAGGCCAGGCTGGGCAGGGCTGGGAGCAGCCTGGGACAGTGGGAGGTGTCCCTGCCATGGCAGGGGTGGCACTGGGTGGGCTTTAAGGTCCCTTCCAGCCCAAACCAGGCTGGGTTTCCGTGCTGTTGCTGTTGCTGTTGTTGCTCACGTGTGTGTACACTCTGGGAGGGAGAGGAATGTGGATGCTCTGGGGGCTGATGTGGGGAGAGGGGGAGGAAAGCCCCTGTTTGCAGCACAGGGCTGGGGCTGTGCTGAGCCTGCCCTGCCCCACAGAGCCTGGGGAGCAGCTCTCCAGGCTCTCCATTGACAAAAAGCACTAAGAAAATAAGAGGGCAATGTCACTGCCTGTTGTGCTCAGCCAAGCGAGCCTTCTCTTTTAATGAGAGTGCATTTTGTTTGATCTGAGCTTTTTGGGGGGAAATGATGAATTTTAGCCATTAGGAAAACAAAAGGCATGGTTATTTGTAAGGATTGTTTTATAAGAAGCATATGTGTGCTTTATTATTCTTGTGCTTGAAGTGTGGGGATTGTTTTCAGTTGGGAGGCTGCAGTAGAAGAATGTGAACTTCTGACTCACTTAGAAATCGAGCATGTATCAGCCAAATGCTGAGGTTCCTATTATGTTTTCATAACTCAAATTTCTCAGAATGGAAAGGATCTCACTTGCCCTTACTTAGAGAATGATTTTTGTTGCCATTGAGAAAGGCTGGCTTCTTTTCTAGACAAACTTCTCTTGCTTTCAATACACTATTCATTTCCCTTTTCCCTCTCCAGCAGGGCAGTTTCCCCATGTTCTGCCTGTGCACCTCATTCTCCCCCATATTTCTGTTTGAGCTCCTAATTCTGCCTTTTCAATAATGATGTAGTCAGCAGCACAGACAAGGTATGGCTTCACAGAGTGATCCCAGGAAAGTGTGGGCTCAGCTGATGGCACCTGAGGAGTTCTGGCTTTTGTCTAGAAGAACCAAGTGAGGAACATGAGGTGAGCATTGCCTGCAGAGCCAGATGCAGCCCCAGCCCTTTTGTGGTTGTGTGCTTCATGTAAGCTTATGCAAGGGTATTAGAGAACACACATTCAATAGGATTAATTCTGTGACACATGACTGCATGTTGGCACATTAACAGAGTAGTTCCAAACCAGAGTCTGATGGAGGAATTGCTGGCCTGTACCTTGCAAGGTGCATCACCGAGTTCAAAGTTTCTGTTAAACCAAGTCTGTCTGGAAGATGATAAAGAGCCACAAGAAGGCAAGCCTCTAGATACTGACCTCCTCCCTAAAGTGAAGCAAAATATTTCCTGCTGAGTGAAACAGCCACCTCAGTTGGACTGGAATAAAGCTTTGCCCCTGCTCTCAGTACAGGCAGAGAACTGAGCCGACTTTTCCATCTGAACAAAACATAAACTGTTCTGCAGTTCCCAGGGATGCCTGGGCCAGCTTGTGGCAGTGTGTTAGGTGATGTGACCTCTTTATTTCAGAGCCAGTCCCAGCTGTGGGAATCTTCATGTGCTGTGGAGAGGCCTCAGGGGCAGGCGAGCAGGAGGTGGCTGTCGTCACAGGGCTGGAGAAACAGAGCAGTCACAGCTGCCTGATGAATGAAGAAATGTGCAACCATTCATCTTGTACAAGGTTTCTGGTGACTGAGATTGAGCTGATGTTCAAAGTCAGGTGATTGCAAGTGAGGAACTCGGAGCATTTTGGGATATTTTCCCCTCCTGTTTGATGTAGATCCTCCCACTGATTGCATTAGTGTAGAAGGGGAATCCAAATGTGTGGATGAAGAGCTGAAGAAACAAGTAAGGAAAGCCCTTCTTTCCCTTGGTGAACCTGGACTCCCAGACCTCCCCAAAGGCTCTGTCTTTAATGTTAAATGGCAGGGGAGGTGTGTGGTGTGAGGAGCTCAGGGCTGTGGTGGCTGGTGTGCTTCCTTCCCTCCCGAGATGGGAAGGGCTTGGTGCAGCTGAGTTCAAAGCTCTGTGGATGAGGACACAGCAGCTCAAATGGACACTGAGCCAAGGCTGCAGTGAGCCAGACAGGCCAAATAATGAAGGACTCTCTGCATCTCCTTGCTTCATTTCCTTGCTGCAGGAGTTCAGTAAATGCACAGTTAGCCATTCTCATCATATCTGCCTTTTGTGGGAGGCACAGTGAAGGAATGGGCTGCTGGCATGGGGAGAGAGCCTTTGGAGCTCTGGAAATGGTGCTAAAGCAGAGCAATGTGTTGTTTCTGAAATTGTTTTGTGACATCTGATCCTCTTGTAAATTTGGCTCTGTTGGATTCAGTGGTGGAAGTGGAGCAGGCAGTGCTGGCAGCATTCCCTGTCCCTGCTACCTGAGCCCTGCAGGGAGCACCTCTGCCTGCCTGCAGTCCTTGGTGGGGACTCATCAGTGCAGCCCGTGGGGACTGGGATCCATCACCAAGTGCTGACTCACACTAACAAACTGAAAGGTTTATTTATGTTACATGTGCTCATTAAAGGGGGCACAGAATGAACACCTGGAAGGTGTCACAATCTGTGGGTTTTTACAGAGGAATTTTGTACCTTTTTAATTTGATCAGTTTATCCTCAGCGGTTCAAATGTAGGCACTAGAAAATGTATCCATTCATTTTTGCTCCATGTAAGTGATATTATTTCTCTGCCTGTTCTTCTGCAAAAGCAGCATACACTTTCTGTGAGCTGTAGCCACTTCTGAACAAAACTGAGACAAACTAGGTTTGGATAAGAGACTTTGATTAATTCACACATAACACACAATTTGTTTGTCCTCAGCTGCGATTTAAATGACCCAGAGTGGGTGTGCCCCTCATGCTGCTGGGACAGGAAAGGGTGAATGGCTCTGTTCACCCAAACACCCAGCTTGTGCATTGTCTTCATTGAGGTATTGGAGTTTTAAAGTCCAAACGAGACACCTGCTCTAAGGGGGTCATGGAAATACCTTGAATTTAGTTTTCCTTTCAGAACTACATCTCAAAGACATGTTGAGATAAGCAGGAGTTTTAGGAGTTTTCACTGATAACAGATTCCAGGGATTTATTGGGGCAGAAGGCACACAAAACAATAACTAATATTAAACATTCACTGATTGTCTACTGGGTGGGCTGGATATTCCATTAAACATCTATTAAAATTCAGTAAACTTGCAGTACAGGGGACAAGCTGGCTGCCTAAAGAAAATATAACCATTGTAGGGCAGCAGAGGGACAGCTCCCATCTCTGCTCTGGGACAGGGACAGCAGCCAGGGCACGGCTGGGGCTGGGCCAGGGCAGCTCAGGCTGGAGCTCAGGGCAAGGCTCTGCCCCCAGAGGGTGCTGGCACTGCCCAGGCTGCCCAGGGAATGGGCACGGCCCCGAGGCTGCCAGAGCTCCAGGAGCCTTTGGGCAGCGCTGCCAGGGGTGCCCAGGCTGGGGCTGCTGGGGGGGCTGGGCAGGGACAGGGGCTGGGCTGGGGGTCCTGGTGGGTCCCTTCCAGCTCAGGGGATTCTCTGATTCCATAAATTTGTAATTCATAATTAACATTTTGTTCTTGACTTTTCCTGTCTGTGGCTTTCAGCTGTGACAGTTTGGGGGCTGTGACCTTGCATTTCACTCAATTTTTCCACCTTCTTTGGGGTTGCTTTTTTTCATTCAGTATCTTTTCTTCTGCCAACTGTAATTCTTCCAGGTCTTGGGCCACAAGGCATTTAATGGCTTTGGGCACAAAGAGAAAGTGTCAGGAGGTTTTTTCCTTGGGAAATTTCCTCCTCTGGGGTTGGATGTCATCCTTTCCTCAGTTTCAGCTGCACTGGTGAATAATGCAGCAGAATTTTGCAAGGACACCACTGCAAACCTCACCACAAATCCAGTGCTTACCTCAGCAGCCCCCAGGCACTGCTTTTGTTGTGATCACAGCAGGATTTGAGTGATGGATGCACAAAGGAAATGGAGAGAATGAACAGAAAGTAGTTTATGGTTTTCCTCAAAGGCACTTTTCTAGCTCAAAAATATAAGCCTTGTGGTTTATATGGTTTTGAAATGTAACCACAAATCTTGAGAACTGGAAGGCATTTGATTTACCATCTCCTGCAATTTTGGTACCAGGTTCAGGGCAGAACTCATTCATTTTCATAATGAAAAACAGTCAAAGGAAATATATTAATGCAAAATGTTTAAAACAGGAACATGCTACTGGGAGAAACTGTCAGTGCCAAAACTTGGGGTCTTTTTTGTCTTGTTGGAGTTGGTGCAGATGTGTCTTTTTGAGATCTCCACCAAAGTGCTCTAACCTTGATTTGGTGAGGTTTTCCAGCTGTTTTAAGGTCTTCAACCCCCTTTTTTGGGAGCTGTGAAGGGTCAGTGCCAGAGTGAGCACTTTCTCTTGAGCTCAGTCTGGGAACTGGGAGGGCTCAGCCGCCTGGGACACATCTGACCCTCCTCAGCTGCTCACTGCTGGAGCAGGGAGACCTGCTTTCTCTGTCTTTCCGCACTGGGTTTGGTGGGGTTTTTGTTTGTTTGTTTGTTTGGTGGGGTTTTTTTTTGCTGTTTTTGCTGATTTTTCTTGTTTTTATTTTGCTCACAGAATGCCCCTTGCTAATAGCTGGATATCTCTTCAGGATGTAGGAGTGTCTGCAGGACCGAGGTTCTCTTTAGTGGAGCTTTTGGGTGTCCTTGGTGGCAATGGTGGGGTTTTTCTGGCCACCATGCCCCATACTTGCCTTGTTCTTGTCCAGAGCTGAGCCCAGATGCCCTCATGGGTCAGTTCTGACCATCTGCTTTTCAGTCCCTTTGCTTTATCCCTCCTTCCCTTGTATTTCTCTCTTGCTCCCTGCTGTGTGGAGCAGCCACAAGATCTCCAGGTTTTTCTGGAAGGTTTGTGAAACTCCCTGGGTGCTCCTGTTGTTTTTCCTTGGATGTCCTGGTATTAGTTTATTGCTAATTCTCTTCTTCCTTCACGGATGAGGATGGGCAGGTACCTGTCTGGTATCCCACCAGAGTATAGCAGTAGTTATTGATTAATTATCATTTTTCACACTCTAGGGGTGCCAGGAGAACCGTGAGGAGGACAGTCCTCCAAAGAGGTCCTGCAGGAGACAGAGCAGATGAGTTGTTCATTTCTTTCAGGAGACCTTCACATTTCCATCTTCTGTCTCATCTGGAGGGTGACTGGTGCAGCAGCTCCAGGTGCAGCAGGAGCTGCAGTGTCCTCCCTCTGCTGGAGGAGACAAGGACACAGGGTGGCTTTGCTCTCCTGTTTGTGTCTGGCTCTGGGAGCAGCTGCTCCTGGGTTGTTTTGTTATGTTCAGCCCCTGACTGTGCCTCATCCTGAGATTCCCAGAAGCCTCACCAGGTGAGGAACAGCTCTGTGCAGACACCAGCAGATTTCTCGGTTTCTCTCCTTGTTCAATCCCTGCCCTCTGTCATTGTGAAGCTATTCCCCCTTGTCCTATCCCTCCAGGCCCTTGTCCCATGTCCCTGTCCCGCTCTCCTGGAGTCCCTTTGGACACTGGAAGGGGCTCTGAGCTCTCCCTGGAGCTTCTCCTCTGGAGTCTGTCCCCCAGGTGCGTGTCCCTCCTGTGCTGAGGAGTGGATGCCATGCTCCAGGGGCGCTCTGTGGAGATCACCCAGCCTGGCTCTGGGGCAGGGAAGGTGTCCCTGTGTCCCTGTGTCCCCTCAGTGTCACTCTGGGGCAGGGAAGGTGTCCCTGTGTCCCTGTGTCCCCTCAGTGTCACTCTGGGGAGGGAAGGTGTCCCAGTGTCCCTGTGTCCCCTCAGTGTCACTCTGGGGAGGGAAGGTGTCCCGGTGTCCCTGTGTCCCCTCAGTGTCATTCTGGGGAGGGAAGGTGTCCCTGTGTGCCTGTGTCCCTGTGTCCCCGTGGCCGCTCAGTGTCACGCTGGCACCCCTGGCCTGGCTGGGACTGACTGCAGAGATGTTTTCCTCCTGCTGTGTCTGCTCGGGTTTCAGTGGCAGGGAGGTAAGGTAGGAAACAGTCAGTAAGAAAAGGGCTGGGTTTGTTGACTGAGGTTTAGAAAGCTTTTAACAAGTTGAATTATTGGTTGTATGTGAAGTCAAACACTGCTCTCCTAACTGCTCTCATTTCCTGTATCATTCCAGCCTGTTCCCTGCATTAATTACAGCTCAGATTTACAGTGTATTTGGTTACACACTGCGTTGCAGTCTCTTTTTTTTTTCCTCTGTGTGTATAAATTTCTTTGGGAGTCAGGCCAAGAGGAGAGTGTGCAGATATGCACACACACATGGACTGAATTTGACTGTAATTTGCTAATTTACTGGGGAGAAGAGATCTGGCTTTTCTTCTGTTTTGGTGTAAAAAGAGCCTTTTCTTTTTCCAGAGGAGGAGCAGTAGCTGAGAACAGCCAGTGTTTGGAGAGTTCAACATTTCAGAACAACCAGAGATGAGAGAAAATATTATCTTGTGAATTGTAAATGTGGCATTTTTAATTTGGCTGGTGTTTCCCAGAGGTTAGTGGATAATGGGAATATTATCATGCTCTTGGCTCAACCAGTAATCAGCTTGCTACTTCAAGTATTTTATAAATGCAGTGCCTCAGAGTTCAGCTGGATGAGGTAGAGCCTTTCACAGCTGAAGGAGTTTTTTGTGACCTGAAATATGAAGTGTGATGAGATACTGAGCATGAAATCTAGCATTTGGAAATGAGCTCTTTAGGAATTGTAGAACACAGAAGGTGATTAAAAGGAAGTTTCCTTTTCAGTTTAACATTTTTCTTTTCGCTGTATGAAAACATAAGAGGAGGTGCTTTGGGAGGATTGGTTTGGAGAGTTCATTCAGATTTTTAAATTCATTCTTCTTGATGCTGCAGACGATTTTCATTCAGAATATTTTGTGTCGTGGTTTCATAAGTAAATTATTGTGAATTAAGCAGAATCAGATATCAAACATGTTACTCTTTTAAAATGAAATATTCCTAAACAATTGCTTTAGAAGTACTGGTGTGATGAATATTGCTATGATGAATAATGGCATGATGACTGTATGAGGAATGATAACACACAAAAGAAATACTGAATGCAAGTGCTGCAATAACTAGGTGAAAAGTAAGAGGAAAATTCCAAATAACCATTTTTTGAAATATTTGATCCTTCTTTGTTTAGCCTTGCCACTTACCAGAGCAGCCTTTCATGGTCCCTCTTGCCTGAATCCCCCTGCAGCCCCATTGTTGTGCAGCCTGGCAGGGCACAGCCCTGGGCACACCCAGGGCCCTGTTGTGGCCCAGAGTCACCCTCCTCCATCCCAGCTGGCCAGGAGCTTCAATGCAGAGCCAGGCATTGAAATCTGTGCTGGTCATCCCTCCCCGCCTGGGCTGGCTCTCCCAGGAGCCTGGGGAGGGTGGGGTGGGCAGGGTTAGGCTGGAGCTGCCCAGCACAGCCTGGGAGTGCAGGGTGCTGAGTTAAATCCCAGCACAGCTGGGAGTGCAGGGTGCTGAGTTAAAGCCCAGCACAGCTGGGAGTGCAGGGTGCTGAGTTAAAGCCCAGCACAGCTGGGAGTGCAGGGTGCTGGGTTAAATCCTGCCCAGCACAGCTGGGAGTGCAGGGTGCTGAGTTAAAGCCCAGCACAGCTGGGAGTGCAGGGTGCTGAGTTAAATCCTGCCCAGCACAGCTGGGAGTGCAGGGTGCTGAGTTAAATCCTGCCCAGCACAGCCTGGGAGTGCAGGGGTGCTGAGTTAAATCCCAGCACAGCTGGGAGTGCAGGGTGCTGAGTTAAAGCCCAGCACAGCTGGGAGTGCAGGGGCAGGGGTGCTGAGTTAAATCCTGCCTGGCTGCTGGCTGGGATTTTGTCAGGATTTCAGAGTGCAGGGTTTTACACACTAATCCTGACTGGCAGTTGGAGCTTGGTGCTTTCCAGCATGGAGTAGCAGATTTCTCTGGGGTGAAACAATGCCCCAGTGTGTCTGAGCTGCCTCTACAGAGCCAATAAATCTGTTTTGTTTTGTTTCTCTCCCTCCTTTTCTCTCTTCCCCCTCCTGCAGGCCAGGACCCACTCGAACTGCTGCAAACCCTTCAGCTCCTGTGGACAAAGCAGGAGCTGGGCAAGGTAAGGCTGAGCCCTGCCCGCAGCAGCTCTGGATGCTGAGCATGTCCAGGCACAGGACGCCGGGTCAGACCCGCCAGCCTTCGGGGCTGCTTTCATTCCAGCACTCAGGGGAAGAGCCTCTGCATTTGCAGCTACAAGTGAAAAGAAAAGGTAGCTTTGTGTGATGGGGAGCAGCTCAGGGGCTCCTAGAAAAGAGCTGGAGTTTCCAGGGCTGAGTTACAGAAGGAAAGAAAATCAAAGTTGTTTTTGTTTTGTTTTAAACACTTTTTTTGTCCATTAAATGGAGGATCTTGGGGGAAAGGGGAAGAATATTGCTGGTAGCTGAGAAAAATGAGAGTTGAATTTGGTAAGGAATTTGGTAGGATATATCAAAGCTTTCATATTTGAAGTATTTTTCTTTTTTTTTTCTGATTTGGTTGGGTTTTGCCTTTTAGAGTGGTGAATGCAATTTACACTGCTGTCTAAAATTAGTGCTGTTATTTTTATACAGCACAACCTATGGGCTCTACACTGAGATTTTTCATAGGCAGTAAAATATATTTAGTCTAAGTTTGGAAGCTTGAAAACTAGCAAAACCAGCAGATGCAGGGTTGAGTTTTCCATGTTTAAGTCTGTGCTGCTCAGGCAGGTTCACAAGTGAAATGGTTCCTTTTCTAGGAGGCCCAGAGCCCTGCAGCTCCCACATAACCTCGTGGAGCATCTCCTGTGTGGAGTTGTCAGGGTCAGGGTTAGGCCCCAGCGTGGCTGAGGACCTGGTGGACGTGCTCCATCCTGGGTGTCTGCAGTGCTTACTCACTGTCCTGGGCTGCTGCTCTTAGACTTTCCATTACTGTTAGTCTGTGGTGGCCAGCTGGAATAAACAACTGCAAACCCAATGTGTGGTGCCTTTCCAAATGGTCACTCTCACTGGCGGAGACTTGAGCTCAGCAACTGTGAAACCTTGAGCTTTCCATCAAGTTTTGTTAGAGTCGGAGAAAAAAAATATTGTCCTTTAGGTCTGGATGGCAGTTAATCCCACAAAACAACAGCAGGAAAGAGGAATCATCAAAATCTCTGCACTGGGTACTCTGGGACGTGTATGTGGATTGGGAAGAAAAATACTCTGGCAAAGAAGAAGCCTCCCATGGACGTGTCCTTTGGCAGAGAGCACTGCAGTGATTCTGCTGGGGATGGGAGAGCTGGAGGATCCCCAGGACCTGTGGAATCGCAGACTGGTTTAGGTTGGGAAGGAATTTAAGGCTCATCCAGTGCCAGCCCTGCCATGGCAGGGACACCTCCCACTGTCCCAGGCTGCTCCCAGCCCTGCCCAGCCTGGCCTTGGGCACTGCCAGGGATCCAGGGGCAGCCACAGCTGCTCTGGGCACCCTGTGCCAGGGCCTGCCCACCCTCACAGGGAACAATTCCCAATTCCCAATATCCCATCCATCCCTGCCCTCTGGCAGTGGGAGCCATTCCCTGGGTCCTGTCCCTCCATCCCCTGTCCCCAGTCCCTCTGCAGCTCTCCTGGAGCCCCTTCAGGCCCTGGCAGGGGCTCTGAGCTCTCCCTGGAGCTTCTCCTCTCCAGGTGAGCACCCCCAGCTCTCCCAGCCTGGCTCCAGCCCTGGAGCAGCTCCATGGCCTCTTTTAGATTCGTTCCTACAGCTCCATGTCTTTCCTCTGTTGGCCACCCCAGTGTGACCTGGGCTTTGCAGGTGCCCAGTGGGGTTTGCAGGTGTGTCCCCCCTCCAGGCTGTGTGCTGAGCAGGAAGGTGTTTCTCAGCTTGGAGGGTGCCCAAGGAAAGCCCTTCTGGAGCAATGGAGAGGGCTGTGGTGAGCCCAGCTGCTGTGGGGGCCACAGCAGGAATGTCCCAGTGGGTTCTGACTTGTGCTGGTCACACTGTCACCAGGACGGGCTGAGCCATGCCCAGGGCTGTGCACCCACACAAAGTGCAGGCTCTGTTTTGAGGGGCTGGGCTGCTCTGCCCTCTGTGTGCAGCTCAGGGGGGTTGTGCTGCTGCTGCCCCCCACATGTCCACCCCAATAACTGAGGTGAGGTGGCTCAGGTCCAGCTCAGCTGCCCCATGGCTGGTAAGTGGCAGCAGCTTCTCTGCCTCTTGCTGTGGGTGCCTGTAGGTCAGTCCTGTCCATAGCTGGGGAAATCAGCCCCTGGGTCTCAAATCAGTGACCATGGGCAGGAATGTGTCTGCCAGGCTGTGACCCTGGAACAAGAAGTGGTCATTTCCTACATAGGAAGGGCAGTTTGGGAATAACCAGGAAGCATCAGCAGACTGCCCGGAGCTGTGGGACTAGAAAGAGGGGATCAAAGCTGAATAAAGGACTGTGTAGTTTGAGCATCAGTAACATTTTCCTATTCCCATGATCTGTCAGGCTGTAGAAATCCCCCCAAGGAGCATTCCCTGCCATGGGAATCAATTGAAATGGAAATGGCAATTAGAAAAAAACGTTTGAGAGGAATCCCTCTCTGGCAGAGGCACGGCCAGGCAGCACAGCACCCTTTCCTCTCTGATTTAGGTGCCTTGTGCCCTTTTTGTCCTCTGCCTTTGCCCCTCAGACCCATAGCTGCCCTAGCTGAAGGCTCGCTGGGGGTTTGGGATGAGGCTTTCCCCAGCCCATCACAGCCTCACTGTACAAAGGCCACACTCAGACAGGCACAGCTCGATGGTGGCAGTGCTGGGAGCTGCTCTGCCTGTGCCAGCAGGACCTGCTGTCTGCTGCAGCCCTTCCTGCCAGAGCCCAGGCCCAGATCCAGCCCAAGGACGAGCTGAGCAGGGTGGTGGAAGCTCCAAATGTGCTGAAGTGAGGCTTTTGGGGGGAAAAAGCCATTTCCAAACAGTGCAGTGGAGTTGGCGAGTCGCTTTATTTTCCTTTGGCTGTTGTATTGGATGTTTGTGGTTGGATCAGAGCTCATCTTTGCCTTCTGCTGCATCTCCCAGCAAAGTTGGAGCCCTGTGTTTAACATTGCAAACTCTCGCCACAGGGAAAATTACTTAGAGGGAGAAATCTCTTATCTAAAGTCCCATCTCCGTTAGTCATCAGCTTTTTCATACTGCCTTTATAGCCTACTGAGAAAAAAACAGTTTCTGTCATAAACCATAGGTTCTGTGGGTTTTCCAGACATGAAAGACACTCTGGAAAACAACTGTCTTCCAGTAAAAATTGTCGATAAATAAAAAAAGAAAAAATTCATTGGCAAATTTTCTGTGGATTTTATTTTGTTTTCCATGTTGCTCTTCAAACTTTATATTGTTTCCACTGGAAGCTCCGAATGGGGCCATGAATCCAGTAAATTACAAGTGCTGGCTGCAGCAGGAATGAGCATCTTTTGGATTTGGCTTTTTAGCCAGAAAAGAAAGAGAGCAGCTGCTCTCAGTGATTTCTGGTTTTGTGTCTCTCTCTTGCCCTGCTCCACGCTGGTGATGTGCCATGCAGTGAGAGGTCCTGTGTGGGTACTGAGGATGCCACCTCCTCACCCTGCCAACCCTCCCAGCTCCCTGGAAACTACTTCTAATGTAAACATTATAGAGATACTGCTCAGTACTGCTAATTTATCACTTCTACCAGATGGGGAGTAAGTAGCCTATTAACATTCACAAAGTGAGGGTGCAATTCCTTCACATTTCTAAACACATCACCCTGGGATTCCTAAGATTTATGGCATGGAGTTTTCCCATGTTCTGAGCCCCTTTGTGGGGCCTTTAGGCTCATGGAGGTGTGCAGGGGCAGGAGGTGCTCAGGGAGCTTTTGGGGGAAGGAGCACAGATCTGGAGAATGACAATCTGACAGATTGAACTCAGATATTTCATTCACTTTGATCTGAGTGTAAAATCCAAACTCATTTGAGACTCCCAAATATTCTGATTGTGGGCACTATTGTGGCTGAAGTGGGCATAAGGTCAAATGTGCAGGTTTGTGGTGCAGCCATGAGGATGGGCTCTTGTTCTACACCTTGCAGGTATCTTAGAAGGCCAGGAGGTTTTTGAGCCCACTTCTCTACCTTCAATATTGCCATTTTCCCAATAACACCCCTCTCTCCAGCTCACTTCTCCCCCTCCCCCAAATCCCAAGCCCCTTTGTCTGCCCCACAGAACAACTTCTCTGTCTTTATGGGATAATTAGTGTGGACAATTGCTGCTTTTCCCATTGGGTTTGAGGTGCAGTGAGCCATGAAGGAATCTGTAATGACATGAAAAGTCACTGGAGGCGCGGATGGTGGCTGAATAGCAACAGTTACCTCTCTGAATAGATTAAATTAAAAAAAATAAAGCTTTGTGTTCAGCTGGGGGAAGGGAGGATTCACTAATCTTTTTGTACATGACAATGTGGTTTTGTATCTCGGCAGCTCAAGGAAGAAATCAGGCGGGGCTTTGCCAGACTGGAGGACCCTTTGGCAGCACTCCTGGCCATGCTGGAGAGCAGCAGCGACTGGAAGGGGAAAGGGCATTCCCTGGGGTATTGCATCACCACCGAGCTGCAGCTCTGGATAAAAGCACATCCTGCTGTCCCACAGGTTAGCAAAAGAGAAAGCAAGAGAGCTGGGAGAGAGGAGAGAACAATTAATTGCAATGTTCCTCAAGTATCTCTAGTTTCACTTTATTCCAAAGTCCAGTATCTTCTCTGTAGCCTTATACAGAGTGTGACAAGGTGTAAAACACAGTGAGATGTTATCTGTGGCATGCTGGCCTGAAAATGAAATCATATTGGGAGCTGTGCTGCCAGAGCTGTTTCCCCTCCAAAGTTGGGATTTCATCTCCCCAGATCAAACCGCTTTGGTGGAGCGTTGCTCTTGCAGCCTTTCCAGGCTGGAGGCTCTCCCACTGGAACCCACATCCCTGCTGTCAGGAGAAACCCAGTTGCAGAAATCTGCTCTGTGTGTTCTTCCAGCTCTGCAAATAGAAGCCAGTTACTTTAGGATTGCTTAATTCCTGCCATATGGTGGGAATGCAGAAAATGGGAACAGCCTGCCTTTTCAGCAGCTGGATGATTAGTTCTGTAAAGTTGGGTCATCAGATTATATGTCCTAATGTTTACCATTCCTTCTGCCTTCAGATATTCTGACCTACTGAGATTTTCTCTTTTCTGTGAGATTTTGGCTCTGAACTGCAGGATACTTTTATATTTGTGTTGCTTCCTTTCCCATTTTTCCAAATTGCTCTGGTTAGATGTTGAGCTTACAGGTTCGGCAAAGTGCTACTGGCACTGAAATTCCTGTGTCATGAGTGAATGTTCATGTGGGAGCACAAGGATTTAAATACCTGTGTCTGTGCACCTTTTGATGGTGCTTTTGCTTTCCCTACCCTTCATGCACCCAGCAGCAAGCCTGGGAAGGAAAATTGAATTCTTATGTTTGATAGGTGAGATCTCCCTGGAGGGGAGCCGCTGGATTCAAAGATTTTCTTTTGGGAACTAGGGGGGAGAATTTCTGAAGGGCTCTGTTAGCACAGAGGGCATTTTTCCAGTTTCAGATTTTACTTTTGCACAAGGCCCTATCCCTTCTCCAGAATTACCCCACAAACATTTCATGTTCTTAAAGTGGGTGCTGTGGAAAAAATGTGCATCATATTGTTGTGATTTCTGCCTGCAGACTGCGTGGGGAAATTGGAGAATCCCTTCCAGAGGAATTTGCTTGCTCTGTTTAAACAAGCTGTGCTTTCAACCACTGTTGAATCGCAGCCATCTTTACCAAAGATGTTTGATTGTTTTTTTGGTTGTTTTTTGAAGTCTGGCACCAAGCTGAAGAAGCTGCAGGCCCGTGTGCTCGGAATGCTCTCCCAGTGCCCAGCTAATCTGCTTGACCCCCTGATTAGCATTTACCAGCTCCACACAGCAGACCGGAACTATTTGCTTGAACATGTCAGTCATCTTTATCTCCAGGGCAATTACAAAGAGGTGGGTCATGTCTTTCAAATAAATTTACCTTGCCAGCTCTCTGTGAATGTCTGTGTCCTTTTTTTTGGATGCATTTCAATGTGAATTCCATTTCATCCCAGCAGCTGCACGCTGTGAATGCTGCAGCTTAGTGTGCTCTTCCCATGTACAGGAGCAGCCTGGGCTCAACCTTGGCTTTTCTGTTGACTGAGGACAGAATGCCTGGGAATCCTCCCTCCACTGCTTTGCTGACCTTTGAAAGTAATGGGTTAATAGGCTTTAATTTGGAGAATTTAAGGGGATGGTTGTATTCTTTTTTGTTTTCCTTGTCCTTAGAAAGAAAAGAAGGGATTTTAGGCCTTGGTCATAGACCTGCTGTGCTATCTCCAGCCCACCTGCAGCCAGAGGGCTTGGAAAACCTCACTGGTCCCCTGTGATTGCCCCAACCTTAGGTCTCAGTTGGAGGAGTTTTGAAGCCTCTTTACCACTGAGGCTCATATTCCAAATGTGTAACACCTCCTGTGTCTGTGTCTGGGTGGTTGACCCAGGCAGGAGTTCACCAGACCCAGGATCTGGTGTGCTTTACCCTGTTTCACAGCACTGCAGCATCTCCAGCATGGTTGCGCCATCCCTGAAATTGTTCCAGGCCGGCTTGGACAGGGCTTGGAGCAACCTGGGGTAGAGGAAGGTGTCCCCACCCATGGTAGGGGCTGGAACTGAATGGTCTTGAAGGTCTCTCCCAAGTATTCTATGATCTTTCTTTTTTAAAGGCAAAAGGGTTTGTTTTTCTCCCAGAAGCATGGTTCATTTGGATGGTATATAACAACTTGACCTTGTTAAGCAAAAGTAAAAATTAAAATAGCATTCTTAAAATCTTAAAAATAGCAGTCATAAAACCCTAAAATTCTTCAGTACAGCTGAATTCCCAGGTGACATCCTGGAATCCCATTCTTTTTGATTTCTTCAATACTGAAACAAAGATATTTTGTATTTGGTTCGAAGTTCCCTGGTAGCTGCTTGAGAGTTAGTCTTGTGCTCAAAAAGTTTTTGAATGTGACCATTTGACAATTACAACATGAAGAAATGTCTTATTTGATTATATTCAAGTGGGATTTTTAGGTTCATGGCTCCAAAAATATTTGTTGTTTTCATTAGAAATACAGTTCTTTCTAGATCCAGCTTTGGAAAGCTCTAGATTTTTTGGAGGAATTGTTGTTCTGTTTTTTCTTCCACAGCAGAGATCATTTACTGCTCATTCCCAGTATGAAGAATAGGAAACCTCAACAGCTTCTCACTCTCAGCCATAGCTTTCTTCTGGCTTTCTTTTGTTACCCGAAGGATGAATAGAATTCCCTTCAAAAATAACAGGAAGTCTTTTACTGCCCTTGGGGACTGAACATACCTAAGTCAAGCTAACCCCAAACAACCTGGAGCTGGGGCTCTGAGCATTGCAGTGGCTGTGGGTGTCCATCTGTCCTTCCCTTCCCCATCTCTCAGCTGGGGCAGTGAAGCAGACTCACATGTAGGATTGTTGGTTCTTCAGTCTCTCATCTGAAAGGATAGAAATCCATACAAATCCTGACTGTCATTATTTATTTTCTTGCTGTGTTTGCAATAAAACACCAGGCATTTTACAGTTCAGCACTTAAAAGGGTTTATAAAAAAGAGGGAGATGACAATTTTCATGGGTATATAGTGATAGGACAAGGGCAACTATTTTAAGCTGAAAGAGGAGAAATTTAGATGGGATATCAGGAAGAAATCCCTCCCTGGGAGGGTGGGCAGCCCTGGCACAGGGTGCCCAGAGCAGCTGTGGCTGCCCCTGGATCCCTGGCAGTGCCCAAGGCCAGGCTGGGCTGGGCTGGGAGCTCCTGGGGCAGTGGGAGATGTCCCTGCCATGGCAGGGGATGGAGCTGCTCAGGCTTTAAAGTCCCTTCAAACCCAAACCAGTCTGGGTTCAGTGATTTATCCTAGAGCAGGTTATTCCCTTTGTCTGTGGTGTGCAAACCATGAATGTCCTCTGCCCTGAGAGTTAAGGCTCCTTTCCCTCATGGAGGTTTTGGAGAAGGTTCCCTTTGGGAAACGAGATTCCAGAGCTCCCTGGGGGTGCCTGTGGCACGTGTTTGTTGCTGGAGCACCTCTGGCCCTCCCTTAGCCTGGATTTGGGGAGCTGGTTGGAGGCTGAGCCTGGGGCTTGGGGCAGTGCTGGCACAGGAGAGGGGACAGGGGACAGGTTGTGGCTGTGCTTGAGCAGCAGGGGCTGTGCTGAGGAGGCACCTGCGGGGGAGCAGCGCCAGCGGATGGCACTGTGCTCCCGGGATGCAGGGAGCAGGCACTGGGAGCTGGGGAGCAGCGGGGATGTGCAGCTGGGGTTTGAGGTGTCCGGGCTGTCTGGCGTTTTATCTTTATCTTCTTTTGTGATGGGACCGTGCAGCTGCTGGAGCAGCAGTGAGAGCTCTGAGAGTGCAGTGAGAGCACTGAGGGCTCCCAGCTCTGCTCCTTGTGGGCCCCATGGCGTGGGGACATGGGGGGTTCAGCACTCCCACTCAGGGAGTTCCAGTGGGGCACAGCAGCCTTGTCCCCTTCCCAGAACCCCTCTGAAGGCAGCTGTGGCTCCATGCCACCCTCCACCTGGGCTGTGCCAGAGCTGCCAGAGCCCTGCTGGCTGCAGGAGCCGGGGCATGGTGTGGGGAAGGGTCTGGGGACCAGGGGAACACCGTGTGGGAAGGGTGCTGGCTGTGGGGGGATGTGCCATGGGAATGCCCTGGATCAGGGCTGTGCGGGAAGGGCACTGGGTGGCAGTGGATGTGGTGTGAGAAGGGCACTGGGGTATTTGGTGAGGGGAGGGTGCTGGGTGCTGCTGGATTTGGAGTGTGTGGGAAGGGTGGTGGGTGTTTCTGCTGTGGGAAGGGCACTTGAGTGTCAGTGGAAGTGGTGCAAGAAGGACCCTGGGTGGATTTGGTGTGGGAAGGAGACTGGGTGTTCTGGTGTGGGAAGCGTGCCTGGTTTGGGGAAGGACACCCTATTCTGATGTGGAAGGACACTGAGTGTTGTGGTGTGGAAGGACCCTGGGTTTGGGGAAGTACACCCCACTGGGGCACAGAAGGACACTGGGTTTGGGGAAGGACACCCCACTGGGGTGTGGAAGGACCCTGAGTTTGGGGAAGGACACCCCATTGGGGCACGGAAGGGCGCTGGGTTTGGGGAAGGACACCCCGTTGGGCGCGGATGGGTGCTGGGTGTTGTGGTGTGGAAGGACACCCCATTGTGGCACAGAAGGACACTGGATTTGGGGGAAAACACCCCATTGTGGCACAGAAGGACACTGGATTTGGGTAGGACACCCCATTGGAGTGTAGAAGGGCGCTGGGTGCCGCAGGACAATGCCGGGATTCAGCAGACCGGGGGTAATGCAGCGCGAGCGGGGCTGCGAGAGGCCCTGAATAGGCCAGGCTGTGCTGGAGAAGAATGAGGGGTAGGCAGAAGGCAAGCTAGTGTTTCATGGTCATCTTATGTTACACTTCAGCCTTTCAAAGAGTGTCTGGGGCTGCTTGAATGAACCTCTCTTGCACTGCGAATGCGGGAGCCCGCAGACAAAGGGGACTCTTGTCACTCGCAGGCCCCTTTGGGGAATAAAAGCCATTGTCACATGAACAGGGGCAGTCTGGCAGGCTGTGCATGCTTCAGTGCCCCATGATATCGCTAAGTCTCAGCAGAAATCACATTCAGGGCCCTGTCAGCTTTGATTAGCGGGGTCTCATGACTTAATGTGCTGCGATATTTCATGTCTAAGGGTGGCGGCTGTCTTTCTGGGGGATGAATGCCCTCTATTGTCCACTGAGTTATTTTATTTACATTTTTTAAACAGCTTATAAAGGTAAAAAGATAGCTGTGCTTAAAGAAGAAAATCAAATTCCTTTGCTTCTGGATCAGCAGTGAGTGCTGCTCGGGTCAGATACAGTGAAACTTGTTTTCACAGTCAGCATCAAAGTTCTCGTCTTGTTTAACAGCTTTATAGTAAATTCTGAACAGGTGGCAGTGGAGCTGGGTTTAGGAAGGAAACAATAAATAATCTTTTTAGCCTCTGACAAGCAGAAATATTCCTGGGCCTGAGAGACCTCCCACTCCAGCCTCTGTGTCAGTGATTCGCAGAGTTTCTCTCCCCTTCATCACTTTGGTTCTTAAAAAAGAATATTGGATGAAGCCAGAAGTATTTTATATTTAACAGAATTTTCAGTTGCTGTCTGTTCAGATTTCTCTGTTTTCAAAAGCAGAGTATATTTTTTCATCTAATGTTTTATCCATCAATTTCTAGAAATAATGAAGGCTTGTATATTAAATGTGGTTCATGTTGGCTCTTTCAATTAAGATAACGTGGGTTATCTGGTAGAGTTCAGTTAAAATTTGACATAAACTATGTTGGAATACCCAGAGAAGAAGTTGTGTAGCCAGAGAATTGCAGGTTTTGGTCAGCAGTACTGCTACAGACATAATAGAAAGGGTGATTGACCAGAGTTAAACTTAAAGGAGCACAAATACTCAGAAGTGTAAAATGCCCATCATGACCTTCAGTTTCAGTGCAGGGATTTTGTGAACAGAGCCAGGGGTGTTGGTGTTTGTAGCCCTCCTTCATCCATGGTGCTGGACTACACACAGTGTATCTCTGCAGATCTGTCAGCAGAGATCAGTGTTAGCATTGATTGAGCACATTAAAGGATAATCAGATTTTTGATTCCTCACTCTGGCTCTTTCTGAGCTGTTCTCAGGCCAGGGAAAAGGTCTCTGATATTGCTTCTTATCTCCATTCACCACCTTAATTACACAAAGGCATGTTCAGCTCTTACTATTTTTTAAAGTGTGTTCATTTGTATTTTCTTTTTTCTTTTAAATTAAGAATCATATTGGCTCAGAAGCCGAAGGAAAATGTTACAGCAGTTGTTTCACCCATAAAGATGATGATGTTTCAGCATCCACCCCTTTTTCCTCTGAGCATACCCTGCTGCTGCTGCAGTGGCACGTGGCCTGCCCACTGGTGCCCCAGCCCAGGGCCATGGGCCATGCTGCCCTTCCCAGCCTCCAGAGCCACCTCTGCCCTGGGCTGGGCCTGGGCAATGCTGGGAGTCATAAATGAAATGGCAGATTGCTGCTCCTACTGCCAGAATGTCTGGGCTCTGGGACAGCCCTGGGGATGTGCAGCAGATCCAGCTGTGCAGAGTCTGCTGAGGTGGGCAATGCTCAGAGAATGAGCCAAGCAGTTAAACCCCACCTAAAACTGCTGAGGGACCTGAGGGACACAAATCAGAGAGGTCAGGCTTCAGTTCCCTCTTCCCCTCACCTGTGCAGATTCCAACCTGCACTTGTACTTCTCTCCCTCTACCTCAAATTCTTTGGCTGGGAATAACCTGTCACTGCTCCATGTTGATGGTCTCACTCTTCCCTGGTTCCCTGAGTGTGGACCTGAGGAATGCTGAGTTTCCCTGGTTTCTGCAGACCTTCCCACAGCCAGCTGTGTATGAAGTGCCCTTTGAGCAGGAAGCAATCAACCATCGAACCTGATGTCATCCCCTTGAAGTGATGCACTCTGAGAGCTCAGCAAAGCTGATTAGCCTCAAGTTTAAAATGAGTGATTCCCAAACACAAAACAGATGTGTCCAATGATTAATACCTGGTGTGCCTTTTACTCAATTATTTCTGCCATTATCCAGGCTTTGATCACTGTGATTTTCTTGGAGTTGACGTTGGTTCCTCCTCTGCAAAGTCTCCTTCTGTTGTTTTGTTTATTCTTTGGGTTTTCAGAAATTCCCTCACCGTGTGTTCAGAAATAGTGCACTCAGTCAGGCACAGCCATCTCTGTGTTTGTGCTGTCCCAGCTCACGTGCAGCAGAGCCAAGAGCAGGAGTCATCAGCACCCACTGGTGTCTGTCCTGCCTCAGCACTCCAGGCACTTCTCCTGCACGAGGCAATTCCTCTGCTGCAAACCCCACCGTGGGAAAACTGCAGAAATTGTCAGTGCAGACACCACCCAAGTGCACATGCCCTTGCAGATAAGATCTTGTGTGGCTTCCTGCACCTCGTACTGTATGTGGAAAGAATAGTCATTTTTCGATGAGACAGAGCCAACTGCATTCAAAACAAGCCAGGAGGAGCAGGTATTGGTGCAGGGTGTCTGTGCTCCAGAGCACTCCCCACTTTCCCATACCCGTGGGTTGCATTTGCGTGACTGCAGGAGTGTTCTGCTGCTCGTGCCTGGGCCTGAACGTGTGAGGTTTAGGAAACTTCCCCCATCCTTTGGTCACTGCACCTACACCTGGGTTAGGTGGAATTCAGTGTCATGTTGCCCAGCTTTCAATTGTGCCCTAGACTCAACCAGCTCTCTGCTGTATTTTAGGGATTTATCCTTGGCATACAAAACTATTAGAAAATGTCCAGATGGGATTTTTGCATTCACCATCATTAAGTCAAACAATGGGCCAAAGCTCCCCAAGGATGAGGAGACTCAGGGGCTTGGGCAGAGTTGGATCAGGCATTGGCCATCAGCTTTTCTCCTGCCCTAAGCAGTGCATGCAGTGCATTCATCACATCCTGCTCCCAGGCACGCTTGGGGGTTCAAGGCAAGAGAGGGACCAGCCTCCCCCACGTTTGTTGTCATCTGTGGGAGTTTAGTACAGGTTGAACACTTGTATGTGCTGCAATAATGATAATTATTGCTGTTATTAGATTATGCTAGAAACTCTCTGTGGATGAAACATATTTTTGTGCAAAGGCTCCTCGTACCACCAGCCATGACAGTAATATTCTCTTTGGGGTTTGAGGGAGTGTGTAGACCCTGATACCTGTCAATATCTCAGCATTCCCTAGAGCTTGCCCATGTTCCTGCCTCGCGTTTTGGCCCTTTCTGACCAGCTGGTGAAGCTGGGGGTTCCTGCTGCCAGGATCTGGGCAGCCCTGCTGATCCAGCCCGAGGATGGATGCTGGCACTGCCAGATTCCAGCTTGCCTGGCTCGCCCTGCAGCCCAGCACTGCACAGGGGCAATGCTGGCTCTGCGTGGGGAGGGGGTTTCTCACTGTTCACTTACAGCCCACTCGGCCTCATTAAAGTGTTTGTTTTCCGAGTCAAATGAGCCTGCGAATGAGGTGTTGCTTTGCTGGAGATCTTATCGGCCGTAAACAGACTGTTAAAAATAGGGTCCTTTTACACAAAACTTGTTTGTGGAGTGAAACAATTCAAAACACGATAATAACAAAACAAAATCTTAAAATAGCTCGGAGCTGAGACCACAGACACAGCTGCCAAGCACTTTCATCTTTATTACAGTTACTCATATCTCTTCTCTTACTATTCCCATTGTAAACAGGCTGATGTTATCTCTGCTGGCCTCCTGCTCAGCCCAGCCCCTGGACCTGCACCCTGATCCAGCCTGGTGCCTGTTTCTAGGGCCCAGCTCACGATTCTCCTTGCACGTGTGGCTTCAGGCATGGAGGGGGCAGGTGCCCTGCTGCGGGAGCGTTCCCTATTCCAGGAGTGTTCCCTGCTTCCGGAGTGTTCCCTGTTCCAGGAGTGTTCCCTGTTCCCGGAGTGTTCCCTGCTCTGGGAGTACTCCCTGTTATGGGAGTGTTCCCTGATCCGGGAGTGTTCCCTGCTCCCAGAGTGTTCCCTGTTCCCGGAGTGTTCCCTGTTCCCGGAGTGTTCCCTGTTCCGGGAGTGTTCCCTGTTCCAGGAGTGTTCCCTGTTCCCGGAGTGTTCCCTGCTCTGGGAGTGTTCCCTGTTCCGGGAGTGTTCCCTGTTCCCGGAGTGTTCCCTGCTCCGGGAGTGTTCCTTGCTCCCAGAGTGTTCCCTGCTCTGGGAGTGTTCCCTGCTCCCAGAGTGTTCCCTGCTCCCGGAGTGTTCCCTGCTCCCAGAGTGTTCCCTATTCCAGGAGTGTTCCCTGCTCTGGGAGTGTTCCCTGCTCCTGGAGTGTTCCCTGTTCCAGGAGTGTTCCCTGCTCCCGGAGTGTTCCCTGTTCCCGGAGTGTTCCCTGCTCCAGGAGTGTTCCCTGCTCCCGGAGTGTTCCCTGTTCCGGGAGTGTTCCCTGTTCCCAGAGTGTTCCCTGCTCCGGGAGTGTTCCCTGTTCCAGGAGTGTTCCCTGTTCCCGGAGTGTTCCCTGTTCCAGGAGTGTTCCCTGTTCCCGGAGTGTTCCCTGCTCCCGGAGTGTTCCCTGCTCCGGGAGTGTTCCCTGTTCCAGGAGTGTTCCCTGTTCCCGGAGTGTTCCCTCTTCCCAGAGTGTTCCCTGCTCCGGGAGGCTCTGCCGGCAGCACCATCGCTCTCCCTGCTCCATTGCCTGCTGCAGCTGGAGGATGTTCAGTTGCTGTTAAAAACCAGCTTATGGGCCAGGCTGCCCAGAACGGAGTCATCATCCCTGGGGATGTTCAAAACCACGTGGGGATGTGGCACCCGGGGCTGTGGTTTGGCAGTGAACACTGTGGTGGTGCTGGGTTGATGGTTGGGTTTGGTGATCTTAGAGGTCTCCAGCCGTGCAGGCTCCATGAATCTCTGTGGGATTGGAGCTCCTGTGTCCTCCAGGCCTGCTGTGGGGGAGCTGTGTCTGCCAGCCCTGGGCAGGGAAGGGACAAATGAACATCTGTTGTTCTGCACCCTTGGGGACAGGGTGGAATATCCAACCAGGGAGAGAGGAAAACCCAACCTGACACCACACATGTTCATCTGATTAAGTCACCTGTACAGTTAGTAGAGCTGGAGATAAACCTCTGCCACATAGATAACAGTGCTGCAATTAGGTTAATCTGAACATTAAAAAGCCATTAGGGAGCTGTTGGATGTTGCAGTTAAAACTAAGGCTACAATAGGAGGTACTAATGAGATCAAATGATGAAATAAGGCCTGGAGAGTTGCAAATATTTTCTTCTCTCTCTCTCTTTTTTTTTTTTTTTTTATGATTTCTTTTGATTCAGCAAACTTGAGGAGCTGGGAGGAAAGCAAAACCAGCTACCAAAGCTTTGGAGACCCAAACCCCTTTTCCACATCCACACCAGAAATAGCAACTTTCAACTTGAGAATAATCACTCAGCTTGAACATTGTGTTGTTAAACTGATAATGTGAGAGGAAAGAAGCAGCTCTTTGCCTGTGAGTTGTGGAATAGTTACAAAGTCTGGAGTTGGAGAGGTTTGGTTGAGGTTTAGCTGGGCTAAGCAAAGCTCCTGTGTGTTTCTGTTCAGTCTCTGTGTTAATGATGATTCCTCTTTTTGTCACTTAAAATTCTTCTCTTGATTTCTCTTTTGGAGATGAAGCCTTGACTTCCAATGAAGCAGTGTTAAAAAACACAAACCACACAAACTTCCCCAAAACCAAACCTAAACCAAAGCAAACAGAAAAAACTGTTTTCCCACCTCTAAGTGGGGCAGTAGAGTAGAGCAGCTGAATTTCCATGGCATGTGTTGCTTCTCTGCTCTTGCACACTCAGTGTGTGATGCAGTGGGTGAAATACAGGCACCAATTCCCCAGAAAGGAACACAATCCACTGCTGCCGCTGAGAGCAGGGATGGGCTCTGAGGTGCCTGGGGCTTGTGTGGCCCTGCAGGACATGTGTGCCAGTGATGAGGTGACTTCAGGTGGCACTTGAGTCATCACAGGAAATTAATTTCAAGGCATGTGCCTGCCCCCACTTGGGTTATTCTGTCTTTTTTCCAGAAAAGTTCCATGCAGGTGACATGTAATGGTGGGGTTCTCTTTCCCTGGGGAAATACACACTTGGTACTGCATTTTGTTTATGTGTTATGGGGTTTATTAGGAAAATGGGGACAAACATTTTAGCAGGGCCTGGAGTGGTAGGGAAAGAGGTGACGGTTTTAAACAAATAGAGAGGAGATTCAGATTAGATATAAGAGATTTTTTTTACAGGAGGGTGGTGAAGCCCTGGCACAGATTGCTGAGAGAAGCTGTGGCTGCCCCATCTCTGGAAACATTCCAAGTCAGGCTGGACAGCAGCTCTGAGCAACCTGATCCAGCTGAAGATGTCCCTGCTCACTGCAGGGGGATTACAACTAGGTTGCCTGTTAAAGGCCCCTTCCAACCCAAACCAATTTACTATTCTGTATTCCAACAATTAGCACAGCTCTAACGTGTATCCATTTTGACAAATGCGTCGTTTTCCTGGTCTTTCTCCCAAATCAAAATCAATCCCCAAGAGCAAGGAAACCTATGGAAGAGAAGAGCTTTTCCTCCAAGCCCTTCCACACTGTTTTTATCCTGATGTGAATAAACAGGTGTTTGTGAGCTCAGTGGATTCCATCCCATTGCTGGTCAGTTCTGCACAGGTGCTCTGCCAGGATCCCAGGTGTATTTTCAGCCCTTTGGGAAAATCAGCCTGACTTGGCAGAGGTGTTGGAAGGACACTCCGTGTCCACCCTCCTCACTCCTGGTTCCCTCTTCAGCTCTGACACACAGAGGTGCTCCAAGGCTCCTTGCCCTGACTGCCCCAGTTTCTGGCACAGGGCACCTTTATTAAAGCCACCCATTAAGTGCTTATTCTGTATTTGGGGTCCAGGTGTTCTCACACACTACAGAAATGAGACACTCACCTCCTGTAAACCCTAATCTGTGCCTCCCAAGCAGGGCACAGTTAGAGCTTCGTCCATTCCTATGGTCCCCAGCTGGGATGGGACAGGCAGTGGCTGAACCAGCTCTTCTGAGTCTGAGTTCCTGCCATTCATCCCAGCAGGTTCTAGAAGATCCTGATTTGGATCAGTTTGTGAACGTGGCAGGTCTTGGCTTATCAAAGACTCAGAGATCCCACAAAAGGGAAAAATACATTTCTTCCCATGTTGCTGCCTGTGGTGACCCTGGGTGCTTTCAGGGCTGTGGAATGACTCAGGAATTAGAGAAACTGTAACCTTTTGATTTCAGGGTGTTTAACATCTTGAGTTGCTTTCACAAAATGCAATTGTTTTACAAAACTTCAGAGGCAGAGCAAGACTGATAAGGGTGGCTCAGTAAGTTATGGTGGGTCAGGTGTTTTTACCATGACATTGATAGGAAATATCTATCCCAGCTGGTTTTGTCCAAGTGCTTCACTTGCTTTCTGCCCAACAACTTGATCTTTAATTTTTGCTCCAGAGGCTGTTGATACTCAGATATGCAGCTCTGCCAGGAGTGTTCTTGTACTTTTGTGGAATCAATGTGGCCAAATGTTTGCAGGATTTGTGCTTGACAACATTACAGAAATAATTAATACATTAAAAATGTGTATAACAGCATTTTTATTTCACTTTGGAATAATGCCCATTTATCCACTGTAGAGTTCTTCTAAATACACAACTTTTTTCATGTTTTCTAGGCAGCCATGCTGAGTATTAAGCTGAAATTACAGCCATATCAAGATGTAGAGAAGGTGAGTCATTTTATCTGCAGGCTTCTCTGTCATCAGATCCACCTTTTGTTAGCAGGAGATCCATCAGGGCCCTCCAAGTCCTGCTGCCTTTCACCTGAGGCTTTACTCCATTCCCAAGAAGTCCCTGTTGTGTGGTTGATGTACCTTTCCATCAAGGTTAGGCACAGAGTGTTTTATTAGCCCCCATTACACATTTCACCTGGTTTTTCTGGCTGCAGCCCCTCTGGAACAAATCCTGGCAGTGCTCATCACTGAGGCAGAGATCAGTACTCTGCTGCACTGAAGGTTTTGCTCATATTTGTGTTACAAATGTCACAGCACTCCTGTAGGCAGCACTGGTGGCTTGGGCAGGGTTGGGACTCGCTCTCCTGCTCCATGGGGATCAAAGACAGGCGCTTTAACATAATTCCTTCTCCTAGATGTGTACCCCACTACTGCTCCAGGATAAAGCCAACTTGGTGGAAGAATATGTGGCAGAATATCCCGAGGTCCAGAGGAAGCTCTTGCAGACCCTGGACACATGGTGTGAGCCCAGCTTCAATATCAGGGACATCATAAGGTAGGAACACTTGTCTTTCTGAACAGCTGGGGCCAAGGTGCTGCCAGAGCACTGTGTGTCTGTCCCCTGGCTGTCTGTCTGTGATTGTGTCCCAGTGTAAGGGAGTGCAATATATTGACTCTTTGGCTGAAAAAGGGAAAATTCTGGTGGCTGTGTCAGAGCCTTCTCCAATGGCCCAGGCTGTAGAACAGAGGCATCCTTGCTATTGACAGATGCTGCATTCCTGCCAAGATGAGACCTGTGCAGGACACCCCAGCAGCAGAGCAGTATCAAAGCTTCCTGGGGAGGTTGGAGCAATCAGCCTCTTCTCTTCGCTGCAGACAAGGGTGACTTTCAGTATCGGTTGTACAGGTTTGGCAGGAAGATAACACTGTGATGAAGTGGCAGAAAAACAAGAGATGCAAGTGGTTAACCTTCCTCTGCTCATCAACTCCTGGTGTGTGTTTTCACTTCTGAATTGCCTCTCATTCGAATAACTCCTGTCACTCAGAGCCAGCAGCACAGAGTCACAGTGTAGCTGCAATAGCTGCTGACAGCTCTGAAAAAGACATGAAAAGGAGTTGCTCACTTTCTCTTTCTTTAAAATGAGCCTCGGGACTTGCTTCAAGTGGTTGACTGAAATTTGTGTGGTTGTGCTGTTGGCTTTTCACTCTATCTTGGGAAAGGCAGGGCCTGTCCTCCTCAGCATCCTGCAAACCCCAATCCCTGTGCTGGTAAATGTCTGCTGTTTGGGAAACATCCTTTGCATGATGCCACAGATATGTCTCTCTGGTGTTGTTACAGACCCTATCAAGGCCTGTCCAAGTGCAAACCCGAAAAATTGAACCGCAGAGTGCTCAGTAAGCTCATCTTCAGGCTCCTGGAGAGATTCAACGTTGACTCAGGTATGGGATATTACAACATATTGTGGACTTATCTCAGTAATAAAGAACAAAGTCAATTTGTCTTCTTCCATGTTCATCAAGGAATCTTTGCTGTCATTTATCCTGGGGAATTTCAGGGTTTAATTAATGACATTGAAAAAACAAAGCTGGCAAGTTATGGGAATTATCACTTTGTGCTGTCAAAGAATGAAGTGCTGGTGACTAATAGACTGCTTCTGCCACGATCTGAAATAAATCCTGACCTCAGCATGGCTCTGCATAAACACACCATGGTCAGCTCTGAGTTATGACTCCATTCCTCTCACATAAGAGGCAAGTCATTATTCACTGGGGATCTGTTTTCTTGGGCTGTGGGTGCGTCAGCTGGGAGGAGATAACCCTTGGGAAGCAAGAGCCTCACAGCCCTTTGTATTCTTTGCATAAACTAGGGTTGGTGGGGGGAATTTTAAGGCTCTTGCAACCTTACAAGAGAAGTGGCACATTTTCCATCACTTCATCAACAGATCTCTAACAAAATCTGCTTTGCTTTGGTTCTTAGTGGGCACTGTTGATTTTTTCTTCTCTTTGGGGCCTTGCACCAGACCCTTTTAGGTGCACCATTAGCTTTTACCCTGCAGAGGTTCCCATCATCAACCCAAGGTATGCAATTCTCTTTTCTTGGACTGAAAAGGGTTTTCTAACCACAAATTGTGGGCTTGTTACACCTGTCAGCAACACTATTGCATATTAATCGTCAGACTGGTGTTCAAAAGTTACCAAGATAAACCTTTCAAACCCTCACTGGAAGAGAAGTGAATATATTTAAACCCAGCACATTCATGTGAGAGCTGAGACATACGGGAATAATTTATTTAGAAATTAAAAGCTTCCCAGGAGTTCATTAGTTTTCAGTAGTTTTCCCTCCTTGACTGTCATTCAGTTGGCTGTGTTGTCTTTGATGATCTGCAAAGAGAAAAGTGTTGTTCCTCTTTCCTTATGAAAGCTCCACCAAGGGCATGATATAATGGTAGAGGTGAAGTGATGCAACTGTTCACATGCAAAATCCTGAGAAATAATAATTAAAGAAAAGAAAAATCTAGAAGAGGAGCATGTGTTGGGCTCAGGTGCACTCCATGGGATGCAGTGCTTTGACCTAGTGATGCTTTCCAGATGTTGTAGCTGCTGCTAATGGCCAGATCTTTCTGGTCCTCCACAGCCATTCACTGGTGAGGAGATTCCTTGGGGTAAATACAGATCCCATTCCTTCCAGATAAATGTCCTTCCAGACAAATGTCCTTCCAGATAAATGTTCTTCCAGCCCTTTCTCCCATGCAAACTGCAGTGTCTGCAGTGCAGGACAAGGCCTCGCTCAGGTGGGCTGCCCACCTCTGCTGGTGTGAGAGGGGATGTGGGCACCTGGTTTGGACTTCAGCTACAGCCAGTGCTGGGTGACTCCCACAGTCCCAGAGAGGACAGTAGGTGTTTATTTTTTACATCATAGCACGAGCAGGAATTCCCACATTGCTAAACTGTGGATGTCAGTCTCCTTTGAAGTGCTTTGGAAGGGAATGAATACCTGCAGAGGAATTGCTGCCCTAGTGCTGGGCATGCTGGAACTGAATTGGGAAATGCTAGCAGCTGGAATAATGTGCCTTTCTTTGTCTCCCCATCTCCCCCTCCCTTTCACTGAATTTCCGAGTGTTCTTTCTCCATTCTTTAGTAAAAGTAAGTCTGACTGGGAGGAAAAATTACACAAAAAGTAAGCAGCCTGGGCAAAGCATACAGATAAAAGAAACCCTCATTTCTCTTGTTCTGAGCAGCTCCCCCAGATGCTGGTGGTGAGGCAGAGCTCACACTTGTCACCTCACCTGGGCTTGTCTGCTGCTGTGGCTGCTTTCGGTCTCCTCCTCCCGTGACTCCCACTCGCTGTGAGAGCCTGAGAGCAGCAGCAGGGAGGGAAGTGGCTTTGATGAGAAGGGCTGGAGCAGGATGGGGTTTCTGGGTATGAGAAAGCAAACTTGTGTGTGACTCAGTTCTTGCAGTTCCAAACCGACTTGGAGATTTCACTGCTTGAGCTCACTCTTGCCCACTCACAGTAAATCACACTGACTGCCAAACACAGCTGAGGTGTCCATCAGCAACTGAGAACACTCCTGGGAACTGCCAGCCCTGAATTTCAGAGCCAGATAGGAGGTGGCCCAATTAAAAAAAGATCTCACACCTCAGGGAAAAAAAAAATAAAGCTATCCTCTTAGATTAGTCTTCCTGTTCTTTTTCAGAGCTGTATTTCAGTATTCCTGTTAAGTCCCAAACAGGGCATGGGAAGTGGGCTGAGTCCCAAAGGTGTCCCAATAAACTGTGTGTGGATTTCATTTAATTACCTTTATTGGGGGAGGAAGAAGCTGGGCAGAAGTGGTGTGTGATTGAGGAAACTGAGGTTTATAGAGTCTTTCCTCACACCTGGGTCAGTGTGCTTGGGCTTAACGAGCCTGTAGCTTTTCCAAGCTAATTACTTAATAGTCTTTGGAGACCCTGTGAGATCGACTTTACAAATGCAAGTTTCAGTCAAAACAGATCTCAGAGGTGAGGGAACAGCCCTGTCCAGGGCTGGCATGGTTGAGTCTGTTCTCTGCTGTGGCTTGGCACAGCCAGGACACAGAGAGAGCCCAGTGATGTTTTTCGTTGACAATTCCCAAGTCTGAGGTAGAAAGGATGCCGCTCCAAGAAGTGTAACAGCCTCATCTGTTGGGTTTAGTGCCTCCGTGCCAATGAGGGAGATGCAAGGGGAGGGACAGAGGGGCAAGTGGGGAACCCGAGAGCCCCGGTGCTGGGGGGCTGTGCCGGGACAGTGACAGACAAGCGCCTCCGGTTCCGAGCACTGTGAGCGAGCGTTTGCCGCGGGGATCCCGAGGTTTCTGACATGAACCAGCAGGAATGATCCCGTCGCTCGAGCACCCACTTGTCCGTGTGGTTTAAGGTGGGATTTCCGTCCGTGTGACCGCCCCGCCCGGGCCGCGCTGCCGGGAGCGCCGTGCTGGGGGCAGCAGAGGGCAGGAGAGGGCTGTGCACGGCCACAGCTGCACAGGTGAGCCACAGCTGGCCACAGCTGCACAGGTGAGGCACAGCTGGCTGTGCACGGCCACACATCTGCACAGGTGAGCCACAGCTGGCCACACATCCTCAGGGCTCGAAGAGCTGACAACCCATGTCCAGGCAGGCACAAGTGAGAGCCCCAGCTGAGGCCTGGGAGCCCTCACCAGGCAGAAGATGCCCTGTTAGAAACAAGGGAATGACTTGTACAACTTAACAGGAATGCCTTTGGAGGGAGGGCAGGAGGTTATTCCCTTGTTTTGCTCCTGACTTCCATGGTGATTTTCCTCCAGAGTGTTCTAACTCAGGTGTTAAATACCAGCACAGCTCTCCATTCTGATGTCTCTCTTAACAAGTTACCCTTCACCCTCATGTTTTTCATAGAATCCCCAACTGGTTTGCTTGGAAGGGACCTTAAATCCCATCCAGTGCCACCCCTGCCATGGCAGGGACACCTCCCACTGTCCCAGGCTGCTCCCAGCCCTGCCCAGCCTGGCCTTGGGCACTGCCAGGGATCCAGGGGCAGCCCCAGCTGCTCTGGGCACCCTGTGCCAGGGCCTGCCCACCCTGCCAGGGAACAATTCCCAATTCCCAATATCCCATCCATCCCTGCCCTCTGGCAGTGGGAGTCATTCCCTGTGTCCTGTCCCTCCATCCCTGTCCCCAGTCCCTCTCCAGCTCTCCTGGAGCTCCTTCAGGCCCTGGCAGGGGCTCTGAGCTCTCCCTGGAGCTTCTCCTCTCCAGGTGAGCACCCCCAGCTCTCCCAGCCTGGCTCCAGCCTTGGAGCAGCTCCGTGGCCTCCTCTGGATCCACTCCAGCAGGAGCTGGGCCCCAGGGCTGGGGCAGCTCTGCAGTTGGGATCTCCTCAGAGCACAGGGGCAGAATCCCTCCTTCCCTGCTGCCCACGCTGGGGATCTGCCCAGGGCAGGGGGTTCAGGGCTGGGGCAGGTCCAGCTCGGAGCCGCAGCACCCCCAGGTCCCTCCCAGGGCTGCTCTCGGTCTGTTCTCTGTCCAACCTCTGTGTGTTTTTGATTCATCCTTCTTTATTTTTTTGTTATAAAATACAGAAACCCAGATTCAAACTCAGTTACTTTGCTCCATCAGAATAAAATATATCACCAGTGCCTTTAAACATGTTTCCAGTCCATCCACGTTCCTCTGTCTTTTCCACAAACATTCAACTCCCCCAGTTCTGCCAGAGCCTGTGCTTTGGATATTTCCTTTAGAAGATCTTTTGGGTGGCCTGCAGGGGTCATGTCATGGTTCTTTCTGAAGAGCTTTGAAAACTTTTAATTTAGGTGGTGGTGTTACTAATTTTCACTTTGATCTTACATTCTTTAGAGAGCGATCCTTTCCATGAGCTGATGATTTTTCCTCCAGACATTGGGACAATATCCAGAGGAAAGATCACCATATTTACTGGTGCAATATCCTACGTGATAATGGCAGTGATTTCCTCGGATGCTTTGAGGGAAAGGATTTGTTGCCACACTGTGGAAGATTAACTTACAAATAACAGCTTTAAGCCTTTCTGTCTGAGATGGAAACGTTCTCATTCTGAGGTGATGTTTCAGGGCACTCTGAAGAGCTGCTGTAACCAGTGGGACATAAACCCACACCCCTGTGATCCCAGGCTCTGCTGTCCAGAGATCACTCTTTGTTCTCCTGGGGTTTAGTGCTCGGCCATGCCCTGTGTGGGGCACACAAAGGGATGAGGAATCAGCTTCTCCCTGTGGCTGCCAATTCCAGGGAAGCTACAGAGAATTTCAGGTCCTGTTCTCTGTGGCTGTTTGTGACTGTGGCCCTGCTCCCAGTGAGATGGTTTTGGTTTTGGCCCCATCTGAAGGCCAAGGAAGGCTTTGGTGAAGCCTTTCCCTGTGCAGGCAGCCCAGCATCCAGCAGGAACTGACAGATACCTGTGCTAATGCCACTGCTTTTATCTCCAGCCTTTATCTCTCCTTGCACTGGGTTTCAAAACAAGGTGCTATGTGAAGATCTTGGGTTTTGCAGTTGTAATGAGCCATATCTAATGAAGGTGACAGCAATAAAAATAATAACAACAACTGTGGCTTGCTAGCTCAGCAAAGCAGTATTTCCCACCCTCTTTGTGTGGATGTGGAGCCTCTTTCATGGATCTGTGTTTTATCGATAAACTTCAGCCACAAGTTTACATCCTGAGTGAGCTGTTCACAACTGCTTGAATGAATTAGCAGCACAGGTCCAATTAAACCCGAAAGAATGCAGCCTCTAGAGACTGAGGCGGTGCCCATGTGAGGATGCTGCCTAATTAAAGGTGTGAAGTCATTGACTGTGGAGCATATTGAACCAGAGAGTGGATCTTATCGCTCAGGGGTGGTGGAAGCAGAGATATCAGACCCAAGAATTAGCATTGCTAATCACGGATGAAAGTGTAAATAACAGTTTATAGTTGAGATAAGCTGACAGTGTGTGAGCCTGTCCCTCATTGTTCCAAGTGTGAGGGCATCCTGCCTTCCACAAACCCAGTCTGACACTGGGGAAGGAAAAGTGTAATGTCTAGACAGTAAAACTTCCAGGAAATGCTGTGTACTTAAATGTCTTTTTCCTTCTTTCAGCTCTCTGCCCTAATGTCATAAATCAGCGGCACTTGAGAACCCTGAATTACCTCTTTTACAAGAGATTTGTTGAGGTATGTGCTGTGTTGTGTGTGGCAAATGAGGATTTTGGTTACATTTACATTTTTAATAACTTACTTGAGATAATAAAAGTGTATTAATAGTTTATGATCAAGTTTATTTTACAAGTTCTGCTCCAAAGCCCTCCCAGTCCATCAGGGAAGCCTCGGATGTGTCTTTGCTGCCTGCCAAACCCACTGCCAGAGGAGATGGGGAGGATGGAACACTTCAGCCTCCTGCATCTCAGAGCTTTAATGCTGGATGATGTCACTGTAGGGAGCTTGGTCATGCACAGAGGGAGCAGAGAGTATTTCTCCAGGTGTATTTGTTTAGCAGAGGGAACGGATTCGTGATCTGCTGTTCTGCTCTCTTTGGCCTTCCACTTCCTTTGTTTTGGAGAATTTGCTTGCTTTAAAGTATCCAAGCTGGCCAGTTATTTCCATTAAGGTACATTTGGCAGCTGTTTCTGGACACAGTCCCTTCTTCTGAGAGTTCTTTGGTGCTCTCTGTTTACCATTCTCAGCTGTGTCTGAGCTCTGGTTAAATGTCTCCTTTATCTCACTAATATTTAAATTACATGCTTGGATATCTCAAAGCTGTTTTCTTTGAGGCTCTTGCTCCCTGTTTGCTCTTGTGTATTTCCATAAAAGTGACACTGACACTCCCTGTTTCCTCTGCCAGCTCTGTGCTGAGAGTCATGGTGGGTCTCATGCAGTTCTTGGCAGAGTGGAGAGCAGGTTCCTTCCTGAGTTTCTCCCCAGGTTTGGCTGTGAACTGCATTAGAATGGGAATATTACCTATCAGTTTTCTTTCCCAGACCTCATGATTCCGGAGGATTTTTCATGATTTGACTGTTGAGAAAAATTGTATTTGTATATTCTGAAGGCTCAGCCTTGCAGATGAGCCCCGAGATGTCTCCCTTGGCTGGAGCCTCCAGGAGGGCTCCCCATGGCTGGCTGGAGAGATGGGCTGGGCACAAACTGCACAGGAATTTTTATGTTTCACGTGTGTGGGGTAAGAGTTCCCTCATCCAAGCTGTTCTGCCATGCCTCAGCTGGGGACACTGAGGAGCTGAGGTGTCCTGTGTGTCCAGGTTACATTCCTTGGTCACAGGTGATGCCAGAGGTGTTCATTTCTAGTTTGCTGTATGGAACATCCTCCCTTTCCTTCCATGGCTCAGCAGTGATTTTGTCTTTTCAGAAAACCATGACTGAGGAGAACTGGGCAGACCACATCCAGGTGAGTGTGAATTTCACTGGGTTGTTTGCTGGGAGGTTATTTGAAGATGTTTTAGCATAACCAGCTCTGGATGTTGTAGTCCTGCTATCACAGTTCTGCACTTTCTCAGCTCTTTGAAAGCAAATTGTAAATGCAGGGGAGAGCAAGGGAGAACATTTGTGGTTTAACTCCTTTTACATCTTTGAAAATGCTTTCTTTTGGCTGGAGCCAAATTAGAGCATTTGGACAAAGCTCTCACAGATGCACAGGGTGGGATTGTTGGGGTGTCTGTGCAGGGCCAGGAGTTGCTCTGGATGATCCTTGTGGGTCTCTTTCAGCTCAGGATATTCCATGGCTCTGTGATCCTGTGATTTAGATAAGATTATCAAATACATTCTTTTACTTTCCTGCACTTGTAAGTGAGCACTACAAGTATTTACATTGATTAATGACAAGGAAGGGGGAAAGGAGGCTGTACCTCAGAAGCTAGCAAGGTGTGTGAGGAAACTGGGATTGATGTTAGATTCCCTCTGCATGCTCTGACCAGTTTCAACAGGTGACTGTTGTGACCTCTCTGTCTTGTGCTACAGGATACAACTAATTTTAACAGCACAAGGAGAAGGGAGCAGGGTGGGTTTTCCTTGGTGCATAAACCAGAAAGTTCAGGCAGCTCCCAAGTCTCACACTCTGGAGAAGGAGGCTCAGGATATCCTTGGGAAGTGCATGTGTAGTGCCTGGTGAGCCCTGGGAGCACAGAGCTGCATGCTGCACTGGGGCAGAGGGTTGTCTTGCTTTCCAAAGGATTGCAAACTCTCTATTTCCTGCTTGTTGCCAACTGGTGTATTTTTCACAACTGTGTAATTATCAGCCGAGTGGTGCTGAAACTTGCCTGTTATCAGCCTGACTCGGTGCTATCAGAGCTCCCTGTCTCTGGCATCAGTTGAAAGTGATGGGAATCTGTACCTGTGCATCTGCAGGAAGCTGAAATAACAACCTGTGCAGGCTGGTGGCTGCTGCTGGCAGGAAAAGGAGGGAATAAAAGAAGGATCTTTGAGCAAGTTTTGGTTTTCAGTGCAAAAACTAACACTGTCCAGACTTTATTTGTTTTGAAAGGTTGGACTTTACAGGAGGGAATGGCTCAAAGTTCACACAGAGCTTCATAGAATCACAGGATCCCAGACTGGTTTGGGTTGGAAGGGGCATTAAAGTCCATCCAGTGCCACCCCTGCCATGGCAGGGACACCTCCCACTGTCCCAGGCTGCTCCCAGCCCTGCCCAGCCTGGCCTTGGGCACTGCCAGGGATCCAGGGGCAGCCACAGCTGCTCTGGGCAGCTTTACCTGTGACCTGACATGTTTGACCTAAAAAATTCCTTAGGCTCCTCGTGGAGCTGAGGAGCCCTCACATTTGCGTTGTGTGTCCCATCCCTGTGTTCACCTGAGGTTCACATAAAGTTTGGATCTCCCAAGCTTTGCCTGGTCAGGCACTATTAAGGACTGGAGGCAGAGGATGAGACACAATGTGACCTCTGGTCACCTGCAGGAATAGAAAAAACTCCCAAAAGACTCCACAGTGACAGACTCTCAGGATTATTGTATCATTTTTGGATGCTTTTTTCAATTTGTAGTTCAAAGAGGTTGGAAGTCTTCATGGGATTTTTTTCAATTTCAGTTTTTTTCAAATGCGTTGCTGCAGCCATAAAAAAGGACATACATTATATTGATATGACTAGCTCTAGTGATTATATAGGTAAAGATATCAGGATTTATAGAGATACCAGGAACTCTGGTGAGGTGGGACTGTCATTGCTTGGAACTTGCCATTGCAGGCCAGTGACATTTTGGGACTGGGATTTTCTTTTGTTCACCCTGGACAGTACAAGTACAGATTTTTTCTGTTCCTGCTCTGTGGAATGAATCCTAGATGTGATCCTGACTGCTCCTATAAACAGCAGAAACTCAGGAGTTAATTGTGGGGCCAATAAAACCTGTTCCCAGCCCTGTGGCAAACTGGTTTTTCCCCCTCTGCCTGCCAGCACTCAGTGGCTGAGCCAGTGTCCAGGCAGGGATGGCAGAGGAGGCAGGAGGGGAAGGAGAAGGATCAAAACCTCTTCATAGCTATAGAAAGCTGCCCTCATCCCCACTGGCTGCTGCAGGCCTGGTCAGCCAGGAGAGCTGCCCCTTGCAGCCCCTTCTCCAAGAGGAGATGCCTGGAGGGGGGGGAAGAGACTCTCTGTGCCCAGTGCCAGCTGCTTGCTCTGCATTCCCTTCCTGGGCTGCTGGAACACAAGGAGTGCCTGTCCTCACAAGCAGGGGAACATAGGGAGGATATTGGTACACAGGCAGGGAAAAAGAGGCCGGGCATGAGGCTCCTGTCTGCTTTCTGTGTGCCCTTGTGGTGCCACTTTGGCATGCTTTGTGTTTGTCCTGGCCTGGCAGCTGTACGAGGAAGGTTGAGTTGGGCAGAGCAAGCCCAGCACAGCTGGTCTGGCTCTGCTCAGATGTGTTCAGGCTGCTCCTGCCAGCCACTGCAGGCCAGCAGCAAGAAGGGTTGTGGAGGGCAGATGTTCCCCTGGACATTCTGTAGGACAAAATCGCTAAAAACATAGAAGGAGTTTCTCCATGGAAGGAGTTTCTCCATGGAAGGAGTTTTTCCATGAAGTAAACACACATGGAACTGTGATATCAATGAGAAGCACGGTAGGGAAGTGACTCTGGTGGCAGGTGTCACCTCTGACAGGGTTTAGGTGTCAGACTCTGTCTGAGACACTTGGCAGCATGACAAGGGCCCTGCTGAAGGGCACTTCTGTCTCAGAGGGCAGCTGGAGCACCAGGACATCTCAAATAGCACCAGACACATGCATTTTGGTGGCCTGAAATGTCCCAGTTTGACAGAGAACTTGGGTGTGGGATGTTCTGCTGCCCTGCTCTCAGTGGTGTTTTCTCACTGGTGTTTTGTAGTTAGGACCTTCTAGACTTAGCTGGGCTGGTCAGTGCCAGATCAGTTTAAAATGTTATCTCAAACATACCAAGAAGTTATACCAAGAAATCTCCGTGTTTGTTTGGCCTTTCCTGTGATGAAACTCCTTCTCCTGTGGAGCAGAACTGGGTGACACTGCCCAGCACTGCAGCTCTTGCTGGGGACAGTGACTGGGAGCAGCACTGGCAGACCATTGGTTTATTTGGGATTGTCAGTGTTAGAACCACTGTGAGGTGTGGGTAGAAGTGGGATTTTCACTTTTAGTGACCTTAAGCAAGGGGCTTTTTGCTGCTACATCCCAAACTGTTTTGTGCTAGTGTTTGCACAGGGAAACTATCCCTTAACTTCTCAAAATTAAACATCTGAAACTCTTCCAAATCTGGTACTCAGAAAAGCACTGCTGTTTGGAAAGATGTCCCTTGTTCAGTGAGTGCTCCTGGGGAGCAGGGGCCTTTTGTTCAGGATGAGAGGAAACAGCCTCAAAATGCACTAGAGAATGTCCAGATTAAATACTAGGGTGTCATGGTTTGAGCCTGGCACAGAGCCAGTGCCCCCATGAAAATGCCTCACCCTGGTGTCTGCTGTGAGATGTGACCAGGAATAAGCAAAACAGGCTCTAACTTAAACATAAAGACCACTTTATTACCTAAAACTACAGGAAAAATAGGGAAAGGCTATAAGGAAGAAAAGGAAAAGAATTGAAAACCTTACAAAAAAAACCATTTTCCTCCTCCCCCACCACCTGACTTTCCCAATCCAATACATTCTCTCAAAACAACTGCCCAGCCCGGCACGACACTTTAGTATACTCAAACATCAGTTCATGAAGAGGAAAAGGAGTCCTTCTCGTTCCATAGGCTTCTCGTGGAGACACACTGAGACCCTCGTGTGCTTCCTTGTCACTTCGGCACCGCCCGGAAAGCCCATTTGCCGCTTGTGACATGTTCCTTCCATGCTCAGTGCTCTCACCACCGAGACATGGCCAGAGCTGCTTTTAGGGTGGTCTTTCAAGGATGCCTTGTCTCACTCCAAAAAGGCACAGTCTCTGCTTTTGGGACAACTGTCCCCCCCATATTTTTCCAACCCCCTGGGGCCGGGGGGTCCTCACAAATGAACCCTCCTGGTTTTGAGGCACTGCCTCCCCCTAAATGCAGTCTGTGTCACAGGAACAACTGAGTCCATGGCTACAAGAAAAAGTCCAGCCAAAAGGCCACTCCAAATCATCTCTCCCCATCCAATCATCTCCACATCTCATCTCTTATCTCCCTTCTTATTCAGCTTCGAGGAGGATTAGCATTTTTGCAAGGCTCTAATCATGAAAGGAAGGGTTAAAAGTTTTCAGTCTCTGTCTGTCGGTCCCGGAACGGCTCCCACGGGAACGGCTCCCACGCACGCTGCCCACACGCTGCCGCTGCGGCCGGGCAGTCTTCCTCCCCCTTCTCGCTGGCTGCTCTCCTGGGGGGAGGGGAGGGGGGGGCTGGCTGCCCGAGGGCTCGATGTCTCTTGGGGCTCCCCCACCCTTCCATCCTTGGAGCCCCCCCCGAAGCCCCCTCTGTCCAGGCCCCAGGCCTTACCGCATGGCTGGCCCCTCCCCCGCCCAGCAGCAGCGGGCCGGGCGGGGGAGAGATCTGAACTCCTCGCCCGACGAGGTCCAAAGAGGAAGTGCCAGGGCAGTGCCCTGCTTTTAACCCCTGTGTATTCTCGGAGGTGTGTCCAAACCCCACTGGCTACACCAGGTGTCAGTATGAAACCCAAAACCTTCATTGGTTTGACCACAGCTTCCCAGAATTCCCACTTCTTCCTGGTCAAACCATGACACTCCACCCTTCACCTTCCGAGAATACACTTTCTAAAATTATCAACAAAATTACAAAACACTTCTACACAACAATACCTTAAATTCACTATGACTATCTATCTACCTTAACTTAGTACATGCTTTCCTTATTCTTCTTGGTCTCATCTCACAGCTTTATCTCATCATTCTCCCGTGATTCGATTCCCGGTCAGGGAACCAAAAAATGTCATGGTTTGAGCCTGGCACAGAGCCAGTGCCCCCATGAAAAAAAATCATGGAAAGGGCTGTGAAGCACTGAAATGGGCTGCCCAGGGCAATGATGGGGTCACCATCCCTGGAAGTGTTCAAAAAATGTGTGAATGTGGCACTTGGGGATGTGGCTTGGTGGTGAATGTGGTTGGTACTGGGCTGATGGTTGGACTTGATGATCTTAGAGGGCTTTTTCTGCCTGAATCATTCCACAGTTCTCTGATTCTGCACTGACTGAGACCACTCTGACCTTGGTGTGTGCTTTGAGAGGAGGGTGCAGGGATGCACGTCCCAGAAAAGGGCCCTCATTTTCCTCAGGCCCCAATCCTGCAGCCTCTGCTGGGCTTGTGAGGGTGCAGAGCTGGGCTCTGGGGGCAGCTGTTCCCATGCTCTGCTCAGGGAGAGCCTGCAGCTGATCTCTGTCCTCCTCCAGCTGGGACAGTGAGATAACTTATTTATTTTAAAATTTCTGACCATGAAAATCAAGCACTGTGCCAGCTCCTTTTCTGGGTGAGTAGGGGTCAGATGCTGGTAATTCCTAGGAAATGCAGAACTCCAGTTCCACTACAGTTCATGGGTTGTTATGCTGCTTACAGACAATATTCAGAAATCTGCCCTTCTTTCTGTGTTATACATTGGAAAAACATTGACAATTCCTGGTACCTAAAAGGTGTAAATTACCTTACACTGCAGCAAGGAGTTGATGTAATCTTATTTATTTGACAAATTAATTTCTAAATGGCAGTGGCTGATGCCAAGTTTCTTTCTGTACAGAACCATTTTGACTTCAATTAAAACACAGCTACCTCTGGAATAAAATGTAAAAGCTCTTACACTCAAGGAGGGAATTTTTAAAGGGTAGAATGCCATTTATTTTTTCAAAGGTTTTTTTGTGGCCAGAACACCTGGCCAGGATTCCTGGGAAGTCTTGAATAAGGACAAGAAGTCAAAAAGGCCACTTTGCAAATACCTACATCCCCTATTCTTCCCTGGAACCCTTGAGCTGAAGGAGACTTTTCAACTGCTCTGAGTACAGCAACATCTCTGCAGTGTGAGGAATGGAATATCCCCAGGGAATGGAGCAGTGTGTGCTGTGCAGATGGGAGCAATGCTCTGGAGGTGATCAATAAGTGACATGGCTCTCAGTGTAAGGCTGCATACAAAATCCTCTCTCCCTCTGGTTGGAGTGAAGTGTTTATTCAGGGCTGGGATGGCTTTCATCACTCCAATGTCAAGCCCAGACTGGCTCTTTTCCTGGAGGGTGGAAACCTGAATGAGTTTAACCAGCCAACGTGTGGAGTCCCCTGTTAGTACTTATGGACTTCTTTAGCAGGAAATCAAACCAGTAGATGATTGTTTTGTTCCTTCTGGCCTTAGAAGTCTCAGGGAGGAATCATCAGCTGGAATAAATGTTCATGGTCCCACCCGTGGTGCTGCACGTGGTGCTTGTGCCGAGGTGCTGAGCCACTGGAGCCCAGCAGCTCCCAGGATGGGGGTGTGTGTGAATATGCAGGAGCTGCTCCCGCTCTGGTTTTGCCTGCAATCTGCCAGTTCAACCATCTGCAAAAGAATTGCATTTATCTTTACACAGCTTTAAGCAGCTCCCTAGCAGCTGCCATTGCAGAAAAGAGAAAGTTTGATTTTTCTTTGCTTTTTCCTTTTTGCAGAACAGCTGGTGTCTACACCTGGACTAGTGACAGGTTTCAGGTCTGCTGTCTCTCTTGGGAAGTCAGGACTGGGGGAATTGCTTTGTTTAGGGTCAGAACTGGCAGCCTTTCTTCCCCCAGTGTCCACTTGTAGCTCCCATTTCTCCTTCTATTCCTCTCCCTGCATTTTGTCCCCTGTTCAGGGACTGGCAGGAGCTCATTGGGGGTGACAGTGCTTTGACACTCATTCTGCTTTTTCCCTGTGCCATTTTCTCTCGATTCACTATTCTTGTTGGAGGTCTCTGGGGAGAGCACACAGCCACAATTTGGTTAAAAGGGAATATTAAACCATGGACAAACTGGAGTTTGTGGTAGGAGGAAAAGTGGGAGGCAAAATATCGATCTCCTTCCATTTTTCAGTTTGTCATGGGGTCATATATTGATTGGAAGCTGAAATAACACCAGTTACTGGAAAGCAAAGGGATGACTGATGGGGCTGGTGCAGAGAACAGGCTGTCTGTGACCATCTCAGGAGCAGCATCCCGTAATTCCAGGAGCTGGACTCAATGATCCTTGTGGTTCCCTTCCAGCTCAGGATATTCTGATTCCATGACTGTGATTCAGTTCTGCAGCTGCGTTCTGCTCTTGGGAGAGAGCGGGCAAATGTGCACCTGTACGAATGAGGTCTGCACTGCTGGGCTAAAAGAAATGGGAGCTTTGCATTGAACAAACCCCCAGCTGCTGTGGGAGCAGCACACAGGAAAACCCAAACATGCAGCATATTCTGTGCCTCCCCAGCTAAGGAAGAGTCTGTCAAAGGATGACGTGTACAGTTAAATGTAAACACTTCCAACTACTTCCTGCATGGCTTAGGCTGTGTTAATTCTCTCTAAGACCTGGAGGGCTGGTGTGTCTACTGTAATTGTAGTAGTTTTATTTATAACAAATCCAGCCATTGCTAGATAAATAAATTGTGGTTAAACACAAAGACACTGATGAATTCTGGTGTAATATTACAGTAGGTACAAAGAAGCCAAGAAAAACTGCCATAATTTGCTGTCCAATCTACCAAATTGTCAAAAATGTCCAAATAATTCTAAAAGTCAGCTAAAATTTCTCTGGAGTGATGTAAGATGTGTTTGTCCAATAACTTTAGAAAATCAGCCCCCATTTATTGAAGTGTGGATCTACAGGGCCAAGCTGGGGATTGACAGAGCTGGGTGTCGATTCTGCTTCAGGGAGACATTGGCAAGGGATGCTTGGAAAGTCCAGGACTTCAGTCTTAAAGTTGATGGCCAAATAGCCTTAATATGCAAACTAATTAAGTACTGGAGAGTGAAGAGAGGAAACTGGAGAGAACACACTGGGGAGAAAAAATCTCCTTTAAATTGTTTTGGTGTGTTAGAGATACATTCTGACCTTAGCCCCCTGCCACCAGCCAGGCCAGCGTGCTGCTAAGCACTGTAATTACATTTCTGTCACTAGCAGGCATTCACTCGGCAGCACAGCTTCATCAGAAGGAGATTTGGTATGGTATAAAAAAGAGCTAATTGGCTTATGGCTGTAGGTTGAGAGGTCAGGGTTAGATTAAGGAGTTAAGAGCATCAGTGAGCTGTTCAACTCCACTGGGGTGTGCTGGGGGAGGTTTAGTTCTGCCAAGTGGGAAAAGCATCCTAGGAGTACGAAACTATACAGGAATGATGATCATGTAAAACCTTATAGGAACATGTGGAACATACCAGGTCCTTAAAATCAACATCAGGAATGGTGTCCCGGATACCTGCTAGTGACTGCAAACTGCAGCAATACAGGGTAGAAATCATGGAATCCCAGACTGGTTTGAGTTAGAAGGGACTTAAAAAATTATCTTGTTCAAACCTCCTTGCCATGGACAGGGACACCTTCCCACTGGCCCCGTCCAACCTGCCCTTGGACACTTCCAGGGATCCAGGGGCAGCACAGGGAAGAATTTCTCCCTTATATCTAATAAAAATCTTCCTTCTGTCAGGTAAAACTGTTCCCCCTCACCCTCTCACTGCCTCTGTTTAAAGTCACTCTGTCCTTTCTATAAGCTCCCTTCAGGTACCAAAGGGCCATAACAAGGTCTTCCCAGAGCCTTCTCTTCTCCAAGATGAACAACCCCAACTCCTGTTTGTACTCCACAGAGTAAAAATGAGGACAGACTCACTTCAAACAAGCAACTCCTCATGTTCCTTTTGCTCCAGGACCAAGGGAGCCCTGTCAAGAGCCCTGACACTGGCCTGTGCAGCCAAATAGGGAAAGGCAGGGGAGAAGATGGGACATGGAGCTTTCCTGTTTCCCAGGGTAGCACAGAAGGAGGGATGGATTCACTGATAAAAACCAAGGCAGACAAGGGCTCTGCATGTACTCTGTTTGCAGGTGGGAGCCAGTTCTTACCTGCAGCTCCATGCAGGAGCCCCACGATGCCCTCGCCCCGCGGGAGCTGCTGTGAGCTGGGGCTGTGCAGGTGTGGGGGCTCTGTTTGCCCAGTGTCACTCAGTTTTCAGCCTTCACACACACACAGACCCTCTCTGCCCTCCTTACCCAGCCAGCAGTAAAATGATCCAGCCATTCAATAATCATCCCAGATTATTTAAATCCTCTGTAATCGATCGGTCCCTGTCTGAGTGCTCACTGATAGATATTGGCTTCTAAAGCCTGTGCAAATCAGCTGCCTTGCACACAGATAATCAGGCTGCTGGCAATTGATAGTTTGGCTGTATTCTACTTTTAGGCAAGATTAGTTCCCCAGTTCCCTGCCAAGAAGAGAACCACATAAACAGAGGATTGTTTAGAAACAAAAAAGTTCCTCTTGACGGAGAAGTCATGTAAATGGGAAGAAACAGGAAACTAATCTTCCCTTGTTCACTCTGAAAGAATGCATATCTCTGAGGAATGTTGTAATTATGGATTTAGGAAATCAGTCCAATTTGCCAGGGTGTGAATTTCAGAGTTCATTCAGTCAACCCTCTCAAGCATTTCTCCTTCAGAACAAAAACCACCAGGAGCTAAAGTGTAGCAAAAGAGATTAAAGCAGAGAAAAATCAACTGCCAAGCTTTGCTTTTGGGAAAGATCTTGCACAGATACTGATTATTGCTTTGGCTTTGCGCCAGGGAGGTTTGGGCATGGCAAAACAGAAATCAGTGGTAACTTATGTTTGTCCCGTGGGCATCTCTTTTCCATACACTAATGATGGGAAGAGTTTGTGCTCCTGAGCAAGTATTTCCATTGTCAGGATTTTTGCTTATTTACTTTGAAGGCTTTCCTAAATAGAAAAGAGGAGACTTTTTTTTCCTAAATGGAGTCTATGTACTCTCATGATCTATGTGACCAGGGAACACTTACTGGAGTTATTGGTGGGTAAGTGCACACTGGATTAGCTCGTTAGGGTTAATGCCAGGGCTCCAAACCAACCGAGCAGTGTTGGAGTGACCTTGGCTCACGCACATCCCCACAAGCAGGTGAGTGAACTCCGTGTTTTTTGAAAATACTCGCCCTGTGAGTTCAGGTCCCAGCAGAAGCACAGAGGCAGCGGTTTCACTCCCTCACACACCTGCAGCTCTGGTAGCCCTGCAGTGATGTGGAGCTGCAGGGCCCTGTTCCTGTCCCCACAGTGGGCCCAGCTCTGGCAGCACATGGAATTCCTGACTCTGTGGAATTCCTGCAGACAGATTCTGTAGCACACGTCGATGTCACACACCGCTGCTAAGCTGGAATTTGGAGTGCTCAGATTGGATATGCACCCTTCAGGCAGCCCCAGAGCTTAGCAGAGAGCTGTATTTTCCTTGTGCAAGTCTCCGTGCTCCAGGATAGAAACCAGAGGAGAGTTCTGGCATGGTGACTTCTGTAGAACATTTATGGAAGTGCCTAGATTGTAAAAACCTTCTGAGGCTGGAAAGCCCAGAGAAAGGATGTTTGGTGACAGTAGGCTCTGGCTCAGGGATGCTCAGCAGCAGTGCAGGTCACCCAGTACACAGTGGGAGCCTCCACTTCCTTAAACTGGAGAGCAGGATGGTCCCATGACACTTCATTCGTGTGTGTGTGTGTGTGTGTGTGTGTGTGTGTGACACGATGACAAAAGGCAGGGAGATAAATGCTACTTCAAAATACACTGGCAAGATAAGGGTTGCCAGTTTGTCTTCAATGCACTGTGTCATTGGGCTTAGACAAAGCATCTACTGTGATAAGTAACACAGTACTCTGCTCTGAAAGAGTTTGGCCAATTTCCCCATCCTCATTCATCTTCAGTCTTGCCAAGTGCTGGAGTGCTCCCAGAAAATATCTCCAGCCTGCCATCATGGGACCGAGGTGTGAGAAACCTGGAAGCATATCAAAAATCTGTGGCTTCTGTATTCAGACCAAGTCCTTGGTCCTCTACTGATCCCTAGGATGAATAATATTCAACAGCTCTGGGGCCAGGGTTAGGTTAGAATTCAGAAGGTGCCTCTGCAGTGGTTGTGAGAAAGAGATTTTGGGAGGAAGCACAGATCCTCAGGACAGAGTTCACACAGAAGAGAAGGGAAAAGAAATTATATCTGAAAAAGCAAGTAGGGTAAAGTTACCTTAGTCTATTTGCTATGTAATTGTATTTTGGTGGGTTATGGATGTCATGCAGTTACTCTTCTCTTCAAACAAAGGTTATTTTAGTGGGGTTAGTTGGATAGTACAGCTCATTGCAGAGCTACACCTGTGCCATTCCCTGACCAGCTAAGTGGAGGGGATAACAAGTATTGCAGGTGAGTTGTGATTTTGTGTATCAGCATACCTGGAGTTGTGGGATGTAATTGAGGAAAATGAGATAATTGTGGGCTAAAATAAGAGGTTATGATCTGGGAAAGTGCCCACAGTGTCAGGCTATGCTGACACTGCTGAACAGGACCAGGAATTGATCAGTGGCCCCAAAGACAAGTGGCACTGCTGACTGGTCCCAGCACAGCCTCAGGCTGCCTTCCTCCGGGGATCTGTCTGAAGTCTGCAGTGACAGGAGCAATGGGACAAGATCCCTTCTCTGAAACCTTCTCTGCAGTAGCAGTGGCCAAATGGGCTGTAAGAGCTGATTTTCTAGGAGAGCATTTTCAGTCAGTGGGGAGTGGGATCCAGAATCAGGATGAGCTTTGCTATCTCACAGATGTACCGTGGTGTCCTCTTTATCCAGAATCCTGTCCTGAAGTGTCTGGGGGATTCTGTGCCAGATGGTTCCTTGGGCACATGGGAGCAATGTCCCTGTACAGTATTGCCCTTCCCTCTTAAACCTGTTAAATGTCTATTGGGGAGTTTTTGGATGGATATCAGGAAAGGTTCTTCCCCCAGAGGGTGCTGGGCACGGCCCCGAGGCTGCCAGAGCTCCAGGAGCCTTTGGACAGCGCTGCCAGGGATGCCCAGGGTGGGGTTGTTGGGGTGTCTGGGCAGGGACAGGAGTTGGACTGTCTGGTTCTTGTGGGTTCCTTCCAGCTCAGGACATTCCACAGTCCTCTATTTCTGTTTGGGTTTGTGCTTTGTCCAGCCAATTAACATTACTATCCACTACTGAAGCTACTGAAGTGAAATCTGGGAATGATCATGCCAGATTCACTTCAGTGAAACTCCTGTTTGGAGCTTTTCACCTCTGTGGAGGGAAGAGTCCATGCCCCGTGCTGTGGAGCTGCTGCCAGCAGCAGGTTCATCTGTTCCGTGGCTCTGCAAGCTGCGTGAAGGCCCATGGAGGATATCCAGCAATGTGCTGAAGGAAATGGTCTCAACTTCTTGCTCATGTGTTTTTGAAAATACTCTCTCTCCAGATCTGCCTCTGAAAGCCGCATTGGTTCTTTCCTTCTGCTCTGTACCTGCTCACATCTGTGGCAGCCAGAGCAGATTTTGGAGACACAATGACTTCATCTGTTGAAAATGAATTACTTCCCTCAGGGGCTGCCTGACAAAAATTTGGAAGGCATCCCAGTGCAGGAAATGTATTTGGATCTCTGTGTAGTATTGTTGAGTATGATCAGGACCATCCTGTATTTTGGGTAAATGAGATCTTGGGTGTTCTTCGCCCGGGAGGTGCCTGGGACATGAAAGCAGCAGTTGCTGCAAGAAGCTGCCCGTTTGTGTGGGGAGGAGCCTGGGGAATGCAGGGCACTGCTAATCACACAATCAGAGCCTCATTTCAGTTTGAAATTAGCTCTTCTCAGAGTTCATCTCTGCCCTCCTGCTCAGACCAGGGCCAGCTTTGTGGGACAAGGTGTTGCCGTGCCCTGCCTGGTTCCACTGCCCTGCTGGGCCTGTTGCAGTGCTTAGCCACTCTCACTGTCTCATTTTTTTACTTTTCGGCCTGGTTGGAATTTCTATGAGGATCTGACTCCATCTTCTATGGTGCCTCCTGCTAAAACTGAAAAGGGGATTATATTCCCCTACATCCAGCCAGGACTTCCCTATGCTGAACAAGCCCTGCTCCCTCAGCCTCCCCATGTCCTTCAACCCAGTGACCATCTCATGGGATCCCAGCACGGTTTGGGTTGGAAGGGACCTTTAAAGCCCCTGTGGGGGTGAGCTTTACCAGAGAAGCTGTGTGGTGTGACTCTTGGGGCTGCCACTTGGCCGTGGTTGTGTGAGGCACACAGGAACATGGAGCAGATGCATCCTGTCACACAATATTGTTCAGCTGCTCACCACAAACCAGCAGCTTCCTCCAGGTTGCCCAGAACCATCAGCTCCCTGTGAGGAGCCCCAGTTCAGAGGCAAACTGACTTTAAGAGTTTGCCTTGATCCCTGCCAGTGATATCCTAAGTTAGACTCCTCTGAATTGCCTTTGGAAGAGGCCCCGGCGGCCCGGAAGCCGAGTGTCCGGATTCGCCAAGCAGGAGGAGTGGTGCGAACGTGCCCCGGGGAGCCGAGCCCGCCCCGGGGAGCCGCAGCTTTGTGCAGGAGGATCGGGCCCCTTCCCCGCCATTGATGTGGTAATGGCTGCCGAGCTGGGGAGCGTGGCTCCGGCACTGACGCACTGATCGCTATCTGAAAACCGGGCTGCGGGGCTCTCAATGGAGCCTATTTAGCTCTTCTCCAGTTCATAAATTAGTGCCCAGTGCCTGTGAGCGAGAGAGCAGCTCCAGTGATGAGAAAGCAGCGTGTTCTCAGGGTGTTCTCAGGCTCTGGCTGTGGGTGGTGGCGGTGGCCGAGTGACTGCTGCTTTCACAGGAAACCTTGCTCAGGACGGACTGGAGGGAAAGTTGGCCTCTTTATCCAAGGGAGAGGAATTCCCCTCTCCACCCTGCCCTTCTGACACCCCATGTGGAGCACGGTGTCCAGCTCTGGGGTCTTCAGCACCACAAAGGCATTGACCTGTTGGATAGTCCAGAGGAGGCCACAGAGATGGTCTGGAGCCCCTGTGCTCTGAAGCCAGCCTGGTAGAGCTGGAGGTGTCCAGCCCAAGGAGGAGAAGCTCCAGAGAAACCTTATTGTAGCCTGTTGAGACTTGAGGGGGGTTTATGGGAGAGAGGGAGAGGGACTTTACATGGGCAGACAGTGACAAAACAAAGGGAAATGGCCTTACACTGAAGGAGAGCAGGATTATAATAGACATTAGGGAGAAATCCTTCCCTGTGAGGTGGGCAGAGCAGCTGAGCTGCCCCTGGATCCCTGAAGTGTCCAAGGCCAGGTTGGATGGGACTTGGAGCAACCTGGGATAGTGGAAGGTGTTCCTGCCATGGCAGGGGGGTTGGACCCAGATGGGCTTTAAGATCACTTCCAGCCCGAATTCCCAGTTCCAGGATCTCTGTAGGCTCTCCAGAAGACAAGATCCCCCTCCCGTTAGGGAAAAGGCTGCGGCCCTCGTCTGAGCTGGCTCTGAGGGTCCCAGCTCCACCCTTATGCTCCAAGGAGTTCCCTTCAGTGACATCTGATGGTGACACTGCAGCATCTCCCCATGCAGCACAAATGATGGAAACTTTGAAAAAGAAACCTCGAGCACAAATACAATAAAGTTGCAGTGACAGTACCACAGTGGCATGTTCAGGGAGTGTTTAAGCACAGGTGTCTGTACCTGCCACACCACACAGAACTCAGCAGTGCTCTCAGTGCCTTCCACTGCTGACAGGGGTTTGTCCTTTTCAAGCCTGGCTTTCTTTTTCCCCTTTTAAAATTGCTGACTTTAAAATATTCTCCTTGACATTTTCTCTACATTAGCAGGAGGGGGTTTTGTTGGTTCTGGAAGCACTTGAAAACAGGGGAAATAGGCCAAGACATTCAAAAGTTAAATTAAAATCTGACTCTGCAAATAGCCAATGTCAGTCGTGTGAATAACGTCCCTCTTTGGGAAAAGATGTTGAGGCAAAGGGCAGAATTGGCTGGGACTGAAATGCAGCTTAACGCATACAGATAAAACTGATCTAGGGTTGGATAGGGTGATTTTTAAGGGAGATATTGGATATTTGGTTTCAAAATTATTGGGATGAATGGAGAAATGGTTGATGGGTTAAGGTCAGGACATCGCTGAGCTTGCCCTGCGTGGTTGGTGTGAGCTTTGTGAAGCCTTGGTGGTGAGAACAGGATTTACGGGTAGGAAATCTGTAGCCATCACTGTGGAAAGCTTTAATCATGGGTTATTGTTGGTGTCAGGGGTTTCTGTGTGTTCCTATGGATTAAAGAATGTATGATATGTCTAGAATTCCAAGAGGGATGTAAACAAGCCTCATACTCTGTAGAATCTTTTCCTGCTCGGAGGTGTTGCTGATGTTGATCAGAGCACCCGTGCCAGTTTCCTCTTGAGAAGTGTTCATTTACTGACAGCAAAGCACATGAAATGTCATCCCTGGTGAAACATTACTCTCTGCATCTGTGCCCACATCTCTGGGGCCAAAGTTTCCACATTCTTGCCTCTTGCAGAGCTGTTGCGGTGGAAGCCTTCCCCCTTTGGAGCAATGTTGGTTTTTTTCTTTTTTTTTTTTCAGTAAAAAGAGAAACAAAGCTATTTTCTGTTTCAGAATGCAAGATGGGATATCTCTGGAGAGATTAACCTTCTTTACAGAGTTGTTTTTTCTGGTTGAAAGAAGAAATCTGTTATCATTAAAATAATATTTTAAAAAATCTGCACCTCATTATTTCCAGAAATAAACCTGCCACAATGAGATTTATTAAGAATTGACTTGGGGTGAACTGAAGAGAGCTCCAACACCAAAGAGTTCATGTTTTAGAAAAAAGACAGGAAGACAATAGGATGGACACAGGGGGAGCAAGAAGAGGGAATTGCTCTGCAATGTTAGTAAGAAAATATGTTCTTTTGGGGAAGGACTCTGAGAAGTGGCTTGGCAGATGTGCAGGAGGGTTTAACTCAGCCCCTCCTCATGTGTTCAGTGCTTGTCTGAGCTCAGTCACAGAAGGCAAAGGGAGAGGGGAGAGAGGCACAGAGGTCAGGACTGGCATGGCCGGGGGAAGCATAGCGGGCAAGAAGCACGAGCAGAAGAATGTGTCCTGTCCTTTCCCTGCCCTGCCCTTCCCTCCTGTACCTGAGCCCGTGGGGAGCTGCTGGGCCCCTGTCCTGTTCCCCCGGGCTCCTGGTGTGCCCCCAGCCCCTTGGGAACAGCAGTAAAACTGTACCTCCACATATCCATGAGCAGAGCTGTGCCTTGGCATTTGGCAGTCTCCCGGGTGCAGACAGAGTGCTGAGGCAGCAGTTTTTGTGAGCAGGCTGCTGCTACCTGGGGTGCCAGATCCCTCCAAGCTGTTCTGAGCCTCTGCCCCCTTCTGCACCTCTGGGTGGGGGTCATCCTTTTTTTCTCCTTGGCTTTCTGTTTCCCTTCCTTTTTACCTTGGGGCCATCAACAGATTTGTTTCCTGATCTCTGTGTCTGCTTTGAAGACAGATTCTCACCTTTTAGTTACTGAAGGAATGTGAGGAATGAGGCCCCACGGCCACAGCCTCCCACCCAGCTGGGAGCTGTTCCTACACGCTGGGCAGAGGGAGCAAGGTGCTGCCCTCCCTGGGAACAGGCTGGGGCCCCGAGCAGTGCGGGTGGGCAGCAAAGGGCAGATGGTGGGGATGGACTTCCAGTGCAGATCTGAGCATTTTACTCCTCTGAAATTCTCGTTTGTAGTGCCGGTCCTAGAGCTACAGGTCCTGGGCCACCCTGTAGGGTTTCAGCTTGTTTTTGCAGTTTTCTTGACAATATTAACTTCAAGGGTATATCCATGACTAGGTCAGAGAGGAGAAGTGGCTGTGGGGGCTCTGGGATGTTTGCAGCACATGTGGGCTGGCTGGGAAGCTCCCACCCCATGGAGCTGGTGTGACCCTCAGTGTTACTGTCTTTGTATTTCCTCTTACACCTGCACCTCTCAGAGGTGGACAAGGCAGAAGAGCTCTGGTGCATCCAGCTGTCATCGACTGTCACTGCCCCTTGGAAGTGGCTGCTGACCCCTGCCAGGGTGGGCACTGTGCCATGAACCACAGGCAGGGTGCGTTTGTGCTGGTGTCCCCAGGCTCTGCAGTGGGCCAAGGCACTTCCCTTCCTTCAGGGAACAGCTGGGAGCAGCAAATGTCCTAAAGTGCCCTCCCTGTTTGCAGTTGTGAGCACAGGGAGTGACACAGCAACACCTGAGAGTGCGTTTGTCCCAAAGCAATGATCCAGTTCTCACCTTCACAGGGGCCTTGAACAGACACAAAGGGAAGAACTCCTTTATGCAATCACTGTTCACCCCAGCTGGATGTGGGACTCACATAGCATATTTCATCCAGCTGAGTTCCAGTGCAGGGTGACACTGCTGCCAGCCTGGACTGACCCGTGGCTGTGCCTTGTGCTGGGGGTCCCGGAGCCCCCATCTCACAGCACTGGGGGTAGGAGGCTGGAGGGGGATGTCAGCCTTTTCCTGGCTCTGAACACCACTCAGGAAAGCTTTGCTGATGTGCCCTCCCTGCCGTATGGATGACTGGCAATCCCATCCATGGTCACCTATGGATGACTGGCAATCACAACAATCCCTACAAATACTTCCAAGGATGGAGGAGACTCCACATCACCATCTGCCCTGAACACACAGCCAATGTCTATCCTAAGAAAGCCATCCCAAAGATGCTCCAGGGTCTGGAGTCCCTCTGCTCTGGAGACAGGCTGGGAGAGCTGGGGGTCCTCACCTGGAGAAGGCTTTAAGGAGACATTTCAGTACTTAAAGGGGGCTAATAAAAAAGATGAGGACAGAGTTTTTAGCAGGACCTATTGCGACAGAACTTGAGCTGATGGTTTTGAACTGAAATAGGGGAGAGTCAGACTAGATATAAGGAATAAGGTTTTTACAAGGGGGGGATGGAAGTTGCACTGACAGTGTGCTCTCCCCTGCTGCCCTTGCAGAGCACAGTTGGGGAGAACCGGTGGCTGCAGGCACACCTGGTGCAGTCGCTGCTCCGGCACTGCAACGCGCGCGGGGCAGCGCGGTGGGCGCGGCACTGCCGGGTGCCCCCCGAGATGCTGCCCCAGGCTGTGGCTGAGGAGCTTCAGAAGCTGCACATCCAGGACAGGTAAATCCTCTGTTTGGTGCAGATTGCTTGTCATACAAACACTGTGTATTTGCTTAAAGGTGTCTGCTGTGATGCATCCATGGGGACAGAGGTTTGCAGAGACTTCCTCCATATACTTGGATCCCATTGTGGCCCTGCACACACTGCATTTGATTGTCATAAGCCTGGAAATGTCTGTGAAAGGGGCATTTTAAACTCATCCTGAGTACACAGAAGCTCTGTGAGATTACTTCATGCTACTGAGGGCTCTTACACTTCTTCTGCCAGATCAACAGTGCAAATATTCATCAATTTTACTGAGGTGATTGCAGATCTGTCAAAGTTTTACTAGTTATTATTTTTTAATGCTGGTGATTTTAGGAAGGTCTCACAGATGGGCTTGAACTGTTCATGTTCAGGGATCCTGGTTTTGTGGATCTGCTCTTTCTCCTTGTGCATATCTGCACTTGTTCAAGCGCTGTGTCACCTCAGGAAATACAACACAGATGTAATCACCCTGAACACACTTCTCCAGAGGATCCTCAGCTTTTTTGGAGCACATGAAACTCTTGTCTGTCTTGGACATGCTCCTGCCTTGATCCAAAGCACTGCCAGAGCTGCCCTCCTCCTCCTCCCTCCTGAAACCACAGCAGCCACCAGTTGGGAGCCAGGAGGTTTTTCCATGAGGGATAAGCCCTCAAAACACAAAGGGGTGATTGCAGATATGTGGCTGAGCCACAGACTGTGCATCCAGAGATAAAACCCATCACTGCACCTCTGTGCTGTGGGAATGCTGTGCTGTGGAGGAAAGGCAGGTGAGGGTGCGCTTGCCCTGCGTGAGGAGCTGGGATGGATTAATGAAGCCCTTTGTACTGCAGTTTACTCATCCAGTCATGATACCTGCTGTGGTAGCTGCTATAAAGTCGGCAGAGCCATGAAACCCCATAAAACAGTCTGGCTGCCCAGTCTGTTGAGTAACACAGCCACAGGTTCCCAGAGGGAGCTCACACTGCACACAACAAGGTGGCACCAGCATATAAATGACATCTTCTGTCTCTGGTCACACCACACGCGGCTCCTGAGCTTTGCAGGTGAGAATATTCCAGGAGACCTGGAAGGCTCCTGGAGGCTGCACACCTTCATTAAATATTTTACACAAATATTGACTTCCCCATGCACACAAACCCACAGGAAAGAGTGTTTGTGCAGGGAGAGCTGCTCTGCTGCAAAACTGGGCACACAGCCTCCCAAACATAAGGTTACTAATAGTTTCCCAAATAATGAACCATTTCAAGTCTCTATGGGAAAAAGACTAACTGGAAATGTGTGATCTGTCCAAGGGAGCTGGATCTTTTTGATTAGTTTCTTTTCTCTGAGAAAGAGCTGAGTGTCATGGGGAAAAAGAGGATCAGGGTAAAATAAGGGGAGTAAAACTTGAGCTTCTTGTTCCAGTCCGGGATTTCCTCCTGGCTTTCCATGGCTTCAAACTGTTGCATCTGATTCTGTGCAGGGTAGAAGAGGTTACAAAAGCAGATAATTATGAGGCCAGTAAGAAGAAGGACTATTACCAGCTTCCTATTCCACGGGAAAATATTCACTTTCTGCAGACATGGGAGGAGACACTGCGGTGCTGGGAGAAGGTGCTGCAGGTGAGTGTTACCTGGGATTGGCCTGGCAGGGTCATGGAGCTGGAACTACATGCCAGGCTGAGACACAGAGCTGGATGTGGCCACTGCCATCCACTGCCTACCTCCCCAAGCCAAGAACAGCTGCTCCTTTAGGTTGGTCTGGTTTGGGGAAGGTGTTGGGAATTGTACCAGGGAAGGTTCCCGTGGGTGACACAGGTGCTATGAGAGTTCCCTGTGTCTGTGGCAGTTTGCACAAAGAGCTGCAGGTGCTGGGGAGGAAATGTTCATGTCCTGGACAGATTCTGCAGGCTCCTCTCAAGCACAGGCAGGCTCTGGGTGCAGGAAGTGTCTGTGTTGCAGGCTGGGCAGGTCGTTGGTGTGGACATGGAGTGGAAGCCTTCCTTTGGCATGGTGGGGAAGCCCCGTGTTGCCCTCCTGCAACTTGCACTGAAGGATGAGGTGTTCCTGTTGGACCTGCCACGGCTCCTCGAGCAAGCTGAGGCTGAGGGGGAAAAGGAGAAGCTTCCCCATTTCATCCAGATGCTCTATTCAGATGCAGCCATCATTAAACTAGGTAACACCCCTCTCTCTTCCCCACCTCGGGACTTCACACCTCCTGTTTTGTCATCTTTGTCATTCCTAGATCCTCTTGGTGTTGTCATTCCCTAAATCCACTTGCCATGGAACCAGCTTTTGTAGCCCTGAGTGTTCAGGCACTTCCAGGCCAGGAAACAGTGACTGGTGTAACTGGGAGTGATAGAGATACAGGATCACAGAATCACAGAATATCCTGAGCTGGAAGGGACCCACAGGGATCCCCCAGCCCAGCCCCTGTCCCTGCCCAGCCCCCCCAGCAGCCCCACCCTGGGCACCCCTGGCAGCGCTGCCCAAAGGCTCCTGGAGCTCTGGCAGCCTCGGGGCCGTGCCCATTCCCTGGGCAGCCTGGGCAGTGCCAGCACCCTCTGGGGGCAGAGCCTTGCCCTGAGCTCCAGCCTGAGCTGCCCTGACACAGGTCCATGCCATTGTATGTCCCCATCTCACGTCAGATCCAGGATTCCTGATATAACTTGCACTCTCAGACTTGGGATTGTGCTAGCTCTGTACTAATCCCCAGCTGACACCCAACCTTCAGTGGTTCAGGTAATTCTGGTGGGCAGAGCTGTCTGGATGTGCTGTCCCAGAGTTGCTGTGCTGGACACCAAAGATCTCTGAACTACCATACATGGTTTTTGGAAGCTTTTATCAGGAGCTGCTAAACCTGGATTTCAAAGGCAAATTCATAAATACATTTCCCAGATTTTAAGTAAGTTGATCTTAAACTCAGCATTTTTCATGCACCTCTCTTTTCCCTTGATATGCAGGAGTGTCTCTTGGGAACAGAAGAGACAGGACCCAGTCTTGCTCCCTGTTTGAACAGTCTTCCCACCAATGCTTATAAATATTTTGTCAGCATTTTGATTCTGAACTAGAAGAAGCTGCAGTGCATTAAGCATGATTTGAGTTTTCCTACCTGTGTGATTTGGGCTTCTTTTGTCTTCAGGTTATGGGATGTCTGGAGACCTCAGCAGCCTTGCAGCCACATGTTCTGCTCTGAAAGACACAGAGAAGCAAATGCAAGGTGTGGTGGATCTTCTTGCAGTGGACAAACAAGTAAGGATAAACACATGGAGATGTGGGAAGTGGTGTCTCCTGCATGTGCTGGTGGATAACTGTCCTGAATCCACAGCACTGTCTGTTTGCATCCTGGATTGGCAGGGAGATGGCTGCATGAGTAGAGAGACCATTTCCTCCAGATGGTTTGAGGTGTTGGGATTCAGTAAAGGAAGACAGAAGTATTTGGTTTTCATCAACTAAAATGTTAAAGCTTATAGTACTGACAGCTTTTTCATAACCTTTATAGAAGCTGTGAAAAGCTCTTGGAGACTGAGCTCCTTTCAGCCAGGACACAGTTTCTCAGCACAAGTTATACTTAGGTAGAGGAAGTTCTTGTAGAAATTCTGCTACTCCAAGGCCATGAATTATTGAAGCAGATATGGTGGAGTTAATGATTTGTACAGAACTCTGATGTTCCTAGGAGGGCTGCTGGTGGGTTCAGCACAGGAATTTCTGGTCAGCTGAAGCACAGCTGTCCCTGAATTTGCACACAGGAGCTTTCAGCAGTCCACAAAAATGTTCCGTACAACCATTTTAATGGGTAAAATGTAAGAGAGTTTTTGAGGCTGTGGGTTGAGGTGAAGCAGATCTTTGGGATTGATAGCTTAACCTGGGAAGTGCTGCATGGCTGACATAGCTGCCAGCAGGCATTGCCTCAGTTTAAGCTGGGAAATGGCAGGGAAATGGCAGCTGCAGAGAAGGCTGCTGCCCAGGGTGTCACAGGAATGCCTTTTCCCACTGGGACTAGGAGGAGAAAGGTGCTGAACTGCCCCTGCTGTCCTTTATTGCGTGGATGCCCAGCAGCCCCCAGCATGGTGAGCACCCTGCAGACCCCTAAGGAGCCTCTGCTGCAGGGCTGTACAAGAATGCCCTTTTCCCCCTTTCTTGGCTGAGGAAGAGATTTCTCTCCAGCAAGTGTGTTTGTTAAAGAAATAACCCAATGCCATGTTTATCTCGTGCCATCCCAAGGGCTGGGGTTCAATATGCCAGGCACGAGGTGGATGTCATGGGGCTGTGCCTGGCCCCAGCAGCTGGAGCAGGAGGTGTTTGGGAGCTGCTTCCTAACCAGGTGGTTTGTATCTTTGTGTTTCCATCAGCTGCAGTGGGGGAAGGACGGCCGGAAGGTCGATGGACTGTCCCTGGAGCACAGCCACGAGGAGAGAGGGGTCAGGCAGCCGGAGAGGGGACTGAGCCTCCTGGTGCAGCACGTGCTGGGGAAGCCTCTGGATAAAACAGAGCAGCTCTCAAACTGGGAGAAGAGGCCACTCCGGGAGGAGCAGATCCTCTATGCAGGTCTGGCCCTGGCTGGGTGCTGCAGGTGCCCAGGCCAGGCTGTGTTTGGCTGCTCTGTCCCCAGGAAAGTCTTTAAGTAGCAGAGGAAGAAAATGGCTTTGCAGATTAGTTCCTGTTCAAAGGAGTCAGCACATGTTTTGTTTGTCCTTTTGAGGACATGACTTTAATGGTTGAAGTTTAAACTGTCCAGTGATTCATTATTTCCCTGAGGAAGGAATTCCTGTGCTTTGCAGATTTGGTCTGATGAAACATCACCTCAGTGGAAACTCCTCTCAATAACTGTAAGGAGGAAAGTCCACTTCCTTCTGCCTCATTTCACTGCCTTCCTGGGAAACAAATGCCGTGTTCATTTGTCACAGTGAGGTGCTTGTTAGAGCCGGGTTTGAAATGGGCAGATGTGTCAGAAACTGCAGCACAGACTCAGGGCTATGGAGGGACCCATAGAGTTTATTGCTGATTACCCCAGAGTCAGAAGTCTGGGTCTAAACCTTTTCCTGGTGCATCAAAGGACAGTCTGCTGATGCAAACCAGCCCTTTGTTAAATTCGACTATCCTTGAAGCTGACACAGTTCTCACAAAAGTTAATCACTGGGACTCGTCAGACTGGCTGGGAGAGTTCTCCTGTTGCCGTTGCAGGGAGCAGCAGCACAGGGCACTGAGTGTGGGCAGGTGATTGCAAACAGCTCGGGCAGTACCTGCTCAGATATTGCATCTCCTGGGGAAGCTCCCTTCCTGTCAAGAGGAGTGATAAGGAGCTGTGGGCAGGCTTGGGGACAATGGTGAGGAATGGGGGCTGGCTGGAGCTACCTGGTGGTGGTTGGAAGAGCCACACTGCAGTTTACACTGGGCTATTGGGTTAGAGTGGAGATGGCAGAGCCTGTCTTTAGGAGCTGTTGCCTTGACTCCCTGTGACTGTGGGTTCAGCTGTGATGCTCAGTGAGTCAGTCCTGGAGCTTGAGGGTATGACCTGAGGGAGTTGCAGCTTCACAGTTGTTCACAGTGGCTTTTACAAAGGTGGGGGCTCTTCCTTGCCTTAGGAAAGCCTCTGGTTTACTTTTGAATGAGCCTCATCTGAGCTGAGGCTCACATTCTCTTCCCTGCAGCCTCTGATGCCTACTGCTTGCTGGAGATCTATGAGAGGCTCTGCAAGGACCCCGAGAGCTTCGGTCTGAGTTCAGACCTGACAGAGAGTCTGGTGGGAAAACAGAGCAAAAAACCCAGGGCAAAGAAGCAGCTGAATAAACAAGAAGCACCATCACCTTCTGGACAGGTTTGTAAACATCTTCAAAGAGCTGCTTGTTGCTCAAGACCCCTGCAAATCACACGCTGCTGCTCTCAGTCACACCATTCACTGGGCACGGCTGTTCTCAGGACTCTTGCAGCAAACATCCTCCCTACCCCTCCCTCCCAGGACACTCTGCTCTCTCCTTGGCCTGCCTGGGCCTAGCTTTCCCTGCTCTTTGAGGTTCACTTTCTTTGCACAGTGTGGGTGCAGATCTTTGTGCTAAGCCCAGTGAGCCTTGCTCGTGGAAATGCTCCTTCCACATTTTGGGTTTGGATTCTGTGGCCAAGGTTTCAAAACTCTTACTTCCTTACTTTTTCATTTTTACTGAGCTTCCACACCTTGCTTTCACATTGGGAATGTCTGGAGTAGAAGTCTGCAAAGTTAAAAGCAAATGATCCATCAAAAATGCCTTTCTGCTGAAGGCTTGTCTCTGCCTCCCTGCCCACCACCACATTCCATGAGAGGCCTCTCCCAGAAGTTTGTCCTGTGGCAGAGCCTTAATACTTCACCAGAGCTGTGCAACTCTGCTTAAGTATCTTGAAATGGGACTGGTGCCTGTCAGGAATAACGTTTTACATTTTAAATGGAACCATTCAGTGGTTTGTACACCTTTGGAAACCCTGGCACAAATCCCATTTTGTCATTGCCTGAGAAGACCCACCATGTGTATCTGTGTATCCTGAGGAGCCCCAGGTGTGTGTGGAGCTTCTGAAGTCAGTGCCCTTTCCGTGGCTGGGCTGAGATGCTGCTGAGTGTGTCCACCTGTGTGTAAATGTGCAGTATCCCTTGGCATTCAGCAGGCAGGAGAACACAGAGCTGCTCCCTGAGCATTGCATTTATGGGAATGTTGTGTGTTACAGCAGAGCTGGGTGGCTGCTGCAGAGGTGGGAAAAGTGAGCACTCCAGGCTTCAGTCACCTTGGAAACCCGCAGGTCATCTTTGTGCTCTGTACAGTCAGATCCATCAGCCAGAGGCAGTTGGTAAAACCTGGACTGGGATGCCAAGAAAAGCAGACTTGTCCTGACTGCATCCAGCAGGACTCTAAGCTCTCTTTCCCAGTGTTTCCTTGTCTGAAGTGGGGCTAATGACTCCATTCTCCTTTATAAGCTTTTTACTCTCTGCTGGCATGAAATGTGAGAAAAAAGCTCTGTATGACAGTGCTGGCCACTGGATAAACACTGGCTGAGAGCCAGCTGCAGCTCCTGCACATCTGTTTGAACAGCAGCAGCAGCCAGGGGCAGCATGTCCAACTGCCTCAGCTTCAGGGGGCAGCTCCATTCCCTGTCACCGTGTTCTGGTGTCACAGCTGCATTGACCAGGGTCCTGCAGGAACTGGTGACAGCCCAGAAAAGCTGAGTCTGCCCAGTGCTGCAGAGCCCTGGCTGCAGGGACCTCTGCTGGGAACTGCAGCATCACACCAGGGTTGCTCCTGGACCTGAGCTGGTTCCCATGGAGAGCCCAGGTGGAGCTGCCTGGTGTGCCACAGCATTCCCAGCTTGGGGACAGCTCCTGCAGAGCTGATCTGCAGTGCTGGCTCCCTGCATAGCTGCTGGCAGTGTCCTTCAGTCATCCCAGCTGATTCAAGTTCCTGGAGTCAAAAGCTGGACATTGGAAGTTCCTTAATAACTTCCCTTCTCCATGAATTTAGCTATTGTACTTCTGGGAGCCTCCCAAAGCCAAAGTCCTCCCAGTGCAGGAACTCCCCCAGCAGCAGACATTTGAAATAAAACAAACAGAATGCAGGCACTGTCTATTTTTAACCTTCCAAAGATAACAGAGTTGACGTGGTTGCTTTGTCTACCTGTTTCTCCCTCTGTCTGTCCCAAATCATAGCTTTGACATGTGTTTATTAATTGCAGAATAATTTAGGGGAACAACAGCCTTGGCTATGTTTCTGTGATTTCTTGATGATGAATGCCTGTGCAGAGCACTGGAGGCCAGGTTGGCACTTCTCCAGGGAAAGGCTGCAGGTCCCTGGATCAGGTGGCCAACTGGTCAGTGAGAGAATGACGAATGCAGAATTAGCCCCATCATGTTCTGCCCCTGCCTAGGTGGAATGTGGAAAGGATGGGAAGGAGGATCTAGAGGTGCTGCAGAGCATGGGGAGGTGGTGACACAGGTGGAAGGAGGCAGTTGGATGTGCCATGGTGGGTGAACTAACGCAGGGAGTAAAAACACAAATGTACTGGGAATCAGACTTCTGCTCCTTATGGATGTCCTGCCTTTCTCTAGGAATTCCAAGGATCCAGAATGGAGCCCTCACGTCCCCCTGCCCCTATCTCCCCCCAGGAGTTCAGTGTGGTCTGTGACAACATGCTGCAGGGCCTGGGGCGCTACCTGCGCTGCCTGGGCGTGGATGTGCGGCTGCTGGACAATGAGGATGACCACAGGAAAGCTGCTGAGGTGAGTTCACAGCTCCCATGTCCATGGGGACACGATGGGGCTCACTAGGAAGCTGCACTGGTGCTCAGGCTGCAGGAGCTGCCCCATGGGTCCCTCCTTCCATCCCTGTGCTGATTCCCAGCTCTGTGGGTCACACTGAGCACTGGCAGCTGGAATCAGCTGGTCCCTGCAGTGGTGTGCAGCCTTGGTTCTCCACTTCCAGGAGAGAGGAGGGGAGCAGAGCCTGCTCTGATCTCACTCTCACGTGTGTCTCACTCTCGTGTGTGTCTGTTTGTGTCATTGGCAGCTGGGGCAGCTCAAGTCGTGAGAAGAACACAAGGGGAGGGTAAAGATCATAGAATCACAGAATGGTTTGCTTTGGCTTTGAAGGGGCCTTAACAATCATCTCCAACCCCCAAAGACGTGACCAAGTCATGTGTGTGCTTGCAACAAGACAAAAGTCAGTGAAAGGAGCCAGCATTCACTTAGATTTCTAATGCACTCCAGTTTGGGCTTACAGGGAAGGTACTTGTCTGCCTGGTGTCCAGTTCAGTTGGGCAGACCCATAATCCAAAGGTGGCTGTTCAATACATAAGGGAGAATGTCCTTAATCAGTGGCCATGTAACATCCTGGCTGGCCTTGTGAGGTGACTCAAAGGTGATCAGCCACAACTTGCAGTGGTGTTTGGGAAAGGAAGAGAGGACCATGAGTATTGCTCTGGGCTCCCATTATAACTCTGCCCCTCTGCCTACTGGATGAGAGACAAATGCTGCTTCATTTCAGACACATTTCTGCCATCCCAGGAGTGCAGATCACAGAATCACAGAATCCCCTGAGCTGGAAAGGACTCACAGGGATCATTGAGAACAGCCCCTGTCCCTGCCCAGCCCCCCCAGCAGCCCCAGCCTGGACACCCCTGGCAGCGCTTCCCAAAGGCTCCTGGAGCTCTGGCAGCCTCGGGGCCGTGCCCATTCCCTGGGCAGCCTGGGCAGTGCCAGCACCCTCTGGGGGCAGAGCCTTGCCCTGAGCTCCAGCCTGAGCTGCCCTGACACAACTTCATGCCATTCTCTCAGGTTCTGTCCCTGGTCACAAAGAGCAGAGATCAGTGTCTGCCCCTCCTTTTCCCCTCACCAGGAAGTTGTAGCTGCAATGAGGTCTCCCCTCAGTCTCCTCCAGGCTGAACAGACCAAGTCTCAGCCACTTCTCATACAGCTTCTCCTCAAGGCCCTTCACCATCTTCGTTACCCTCCTTTGGAAACTCTCTAATGGCCTAATGTCTTTCTTACTTTGTGGTGCCCAAAACTGCCATCAGGGCTCGAGGCGAGGCCACCCCAGCCCAGAGCAGAGTGGGACAATCCCCTCCCTTGACCAGCACATGATGCCCCCAGGACACAAATGTCCCTCCTGGCTCCAGGGCTCTGCTGACTCACATTCAACTTTCTGTCAACCAGGACTCCCAGGTTCCCTCCTGTGACGCTCTTCTCCAGCATCTCATTCCCCAGTCTGTATATCCAGAGTTGCTCCATCCCAGGTGCAGAATCTGTCACTTTCCCTTGTTGAACTTCATCTGGTTGGTGATTGCCCAGCTTTCTTATTTGTCCAGGTCTCCCAGAGGGCCTCCCTGCCTTCGAGGGAGTCAAGAGAGATATCCAGGCCACACAGTGTGTGCTATCAAATGTGCATGGATCACCCAGCCTGGTGTGCAGGATGTTTCCTCTTCAGATGTCTGCTTGGCCAGAATCCGGGCCAGGCTCTAACTTCTGCAGAAATAATTAATATCTCCTCCCTGCCAAACTTGCACAAGTTATTTAAACAAACCAGTTCTCAGTGCCTCCCCCCAGAGCTCCGTCTCCACTTCTCATCCCCATCCCTTATCGTGCCATGGACAGGATGTTTGACATTGCTTTCTCTATGGGACTGGACAAACATCCTTTCACTATCAAAAGCCCTTGGAGTGTTACTGTATTGTAGAGCCTTTGATCTGGGCTTGGATAATCAAAGATAAAAATAGACTCCTCCTACCCTGTTTGATATCTGGCTGGTCCTGATTGAATCAAAGTTGAATGTTGACCACCCTACGCCCAAAAACTTGGGAATGTTATTGCAAAGGCCAACAGAGGGTTTGGATCCTGGTCACTGAGTACAAGACAGATGGTTTGGGTGTTGTCCCTGCAGAGTCCCAAACTGGTGTCACTAGGGACACCTAAGAGTGTACAGCATTAGTGTTTGCTCTTTAATAAAGTCTCTTCACTCAAATTATTTATAAGTCATACTACACTTCTCCTTGTGCCAAGAACTCCTGCAGCACCTGGCATTTGCTCCTTATTGTTCTCATTCCTTCTCTTTGTTAAAGTGGCTTCAAGTATTGGTGGGCAGATGGGTCCTTCACCCTCTGTTATTTGGGATCAAGCTTAAAAGCCTGAGAACTTCTTCAGCTGTACTTGGGTAGTTATGGATTTATCTTTTTTGTTTGTTTGCTTGTTTGTTTTTTGTTTTGTTTAGGCTAGCACGTGGTACAGGAAATGGTTTGGCAACCCCCATTCCCAAGGATGTGAAACCCTTGTCCTGTGTTATGCTTTGTGTTGTGTTGCTGTTATTGACTAAATATTTTATCTTGGACTTGTCATGGTGAGTTTGTCATGCCAGATCTGGAGAGGTGTGAGAGCAGGGCCTCTGGCACCACGATCCACTGGATCCCCTCTGACTGACCAGAGTTAGTGGTGGAGTTGGCAGTACTGGGTTTGTGGTTGGACTTGATGAGCTGGGAGGTCTTTCCCAGCCTTAATGATTCTGTGGTTCTGTTTATGTGCTATGAGATGCTACAAGCTTGCAGTCTCTGATTTAATGATGCCATTTAATTAGGACTTGGCCGGAGAACTGACTGATTAAAGTTGCCTGTCATAAGTGCAGATACAGAAAATCTTTAAAAATGGAAAACCAGTAGAAATTCATACTAAAAATGTCTCTGGTTTAATCTATCCTCATGTGAAAGGCAAAGAACTCACAGGCTGTCCTTACAGATGCAGTGGGGGTTGTTTTATTAAGCCCTCTCACTCAGTGGGGTGGCTGTGCTGTTTTTCCCATATTACCCTGCTGTCCTACCTGCTGTAGCTCCTGCACACACCTGTGTGGCCCAGCAGGTCTGCAGCTGGGGCTGGAATTAGTTCCAGATGTGCTGGACAAGCTCCTTTATCTGAGAATTTTTGCAGCCTGTGCACTGAGAGCTGGTGGGACCCACCGTGTGCTGTCCCCAGCAATCCTTGCCCAGGCTGGCCCCAGCCTGGCTCTCTGCTGTGTGCCCTCTGACAAAGGGCTGTGTGCATCCAGCCATTCCTCCCCAGGGACTGGCTCCAGCTCCAGGCAGTCCATGGGGTAAAGAATGTAGAGATTCCATCTCGGGGATGCAGCAGGTTCTGAGTGTGCAGGTGCCAGTTTTGGGTGATCCATCCTTTGCCTTTCCACTTACTCCTACAAGCAACATGTTATTTGCAATTAATACAAGTTTATTTACTTAAAATTATGCCCTGTGCCTGTTGTGTTCCTACCCAGGTCCTTCATGCCCCATCCCTGGAAAATTCCTGGTCAGGTTGGATGGAAGCTCTGAGCAGCCTGAGCCAGTTGAAGATGTCCCTGCTCACTTCAGAGCAGCTGGGACAAGATGACCTTTTCAAGATCCCTTCTAAACCAAACTATTCTATGATTCCATCTTGTCTTCTCCAAACTTCTCTTTGCAGAGAATCTTAAACCTATCTTTTGGGTTTTCCAGATAATTGGAAGGAGATGGAAAAGTGGATGCTCCTGTTTTCTCTGCAGTTTTGGAGAATCAGGCAAAGCAGTGGGATCCTTCTCACACCAACCTTACAGGATCATCCAGCAGCCTGAGTGACTACAGTAGCTCCTGCAATGTTGTACCTTGGGGGCAGAGCAAAAGGTTTTAAGAAAATGTTAATAGTCTCTTAGGTTTCTAATAAGAGACTCAGTGGAATCTCAAAGCTGCTCCATTTGTGTTCTGGGTTGGTTTACTTTATTTTTTGAATGGACTTTGCACTTGGTCTTCAAAATCATCCTCATCTCTAACGATAATCTGATGCTAAGGCAAACCTGGTATCTTTTGGAGTATGCTAATAACCAGAAGGCAGGTAAAACTGGCTTCCTGAGGCTCCTCTGCTGTGGAAGGTTCCCTTGCAAGGTTACACCTCCCCTCCAAAGCTCCAGGTGAACCAGCGAGTGAGGGCCAGGCTGGATGGATCTCAGGAGCCAGATAGAGCATTGTACACCCAGATCTAAATTGCCCTAGACTAATTTGGAGCCAGGTGACACAAAAGGGATTTTAATCCTGCAGTGAGCAGATCTTCACCTAATGGGGGAATCTAATCTTGGATCTTGTCTCAGCTTTGACTGGCTTTTTCCATATTTTTGATGTAGTGACATTCTCCAGGTTTGCTGGTCTTTTTAGTCTGGTGGGAAGCTAAATTCAGAGAGGGCAGATGAAGAGCTGTGTTGCTTTTACGATCAAGACTTGGCTTTTGATGTTGGGTCAGCAGGAGGAGAAGGTCTTTCATTGGAGACCTTGATACAAATGGATCTGCACAGAGAAAACTGGGTGGATGGTTTTGGTGTGACATTTAAGGCCACGTTACAAAACCATGTGATAACTCTGTGCAATTTATACTTTTCAGGAATGCTGAAGAGAAGATTAGGGTTGCAATACAGGGAGAGCTGGACTGAGTGTGCTCAGAGCTGTTAAGCTCTTGGTTTACTGTCTCTTTTAAAAGAGCCTGGGATTACAGGGGGGGGCCCTGGGTTTGGACTGGGTTTTGTGATCTCCTTCTCTAACAGATCCTTGTCTGGGTGCTTTCCCAGCACATGTCCTGGGGCAGACACTTTCTGTGCTCTCCCTTTTGGTCTGGCCGGGGCCTTGCTGGCCCGGGCTCAGGATCACTGCAAGGGAAACACAGCTTTTCCTGTGCTGCAGTTTGGCTCTCCAAGGACATGTGGCATTGCCCAACATGTGTCTTGCACAGACTTGGCAAAGTTTAACTTACAAATGCACAGCCTTGTGTTGCTGTTTTTTGGAACCTCCTTTGGCCTTGGTTCAGGACGCTTTAGATTGTCACGAATCATCCTGCTGCTGGTGCTGGCTTGGAAACAAAGGGTCTCTCTCTGCCCTCTCTCCTCAGTCGTTGCCCTTGCAGGTCTCTCTGACAGTAATTTGTGTGGGTTCATTCATTTCTGCAGGATGGAAGTTGGCTGAACAGACAGACACGTTAAGGGATAATCAGTAATACCAACAGATTAGGGAGTGCTTTCTATCCAGAAGGCCTGAGCCTTTTCCAGAGGAAGTTGATATTATCTTTGTAATAGATTGTGAAACTGAGGCCAATGCCCTCTCTGAAGCACTTGGGCTAGAGCACAGGTCCCTGACACCCATGCCAAAATGCTGCCCTGGGTGTTCTTTTCCTCTCATTTGCATCCCTGACCACACATCCTCCCCATGGTCCCAGTGCTGCCTTCCCTTGTTGCTTTTGCAGAAAAAGAAGGAATTGTGCCCTTTTCTCCAGCACATACCCTCTGTGATCTCAGTCAGATGTGTGCTATCACATGGCTTTTCTGGCTCTGTGTGCTTCTCCCAGTCGTTGTTCCAGAGGCAGAAAAACATGTTGGAAGAGTTATTGCTTTTCTCCTTTTTATTTGATGTTCTTTGCCTGTCTCTGCAGAGCCATTTAGATAAGGGGATTTATCAAGCTTGAACTAATTAACCCTGGATGCAGAAAGTCAGAATGGAGTGTTCCAGCTGTGAAATCCTCAGACTTACCCTGAAGCAAACATGGGTCTGGAGAAATTTCACATCCCTTTTCCCTTGCTGGCAAATCCCTGTGGTGACCTTTTGCTGTTGCCTTGCCAGACCTCCCTCACTACCGTGCCCCAAGGGTGCTGTGGTGGCTGCTCAGCAGCAGGACTGCATGGGGTGTCTGTGCTGCCTCTTCAAGGCTCCTGTTCTTAGAGGTTTTTTTCCTTTATTGAGCGAGAGAGGGTTGATTTTGAAAGAAATCCAGTAATTTTGCCTGTAGAAAGATGTTTTAGAAGTTGTTGCCAATCACTTTCTCAGTGCAGAATTTTCAGCCAAAGAGTGACTTCACAACTAAAGGAGGGAAGCAGATACCTGAAAGCTCAGGAAGAGGAAAAAAGGGAAAAAACAGGTTGTTTAACTGCCTGCACAGGGCCTTCAGAGCCTTCTCCCCTTGTTTCCTGTTGCCATAGGTTCAGTGAGTCTTAAGAGAATGACTACCCAAGACAGAGCTTAAAAGTTGTGCTTGGTTTGTCTGGTGTTCCCTGGCTGTGCTCGCTGGTGTCTCTCTGGGAAGTGCAGCAGGACTCTGATCCCAAATGTGTCTTCCTGCCAAGGGTAGAGAGGGATCCAGACAGAGCTGCTGCACTCTGAACCAGATGAGAGACCTCCATGACACACATCTGGAGTCAGTGAAAAACATGAGGCCTTCTAACAGAATCCAAGCCAGAGAAGAGACATAACCTTGTGCCTACTTCAAAGCACTGATCTCTTGTCAGCAGGATCAGAGCTGAGTCCTGGTTCACATGGGAATCCTTGTGAATCCTCCTATTGCTGCAGCCCTGAGTCTGTCCCTCCTGCAGGAGGGTGGGGGGTGCCAGGGAGGGCGTCACTCAGTCGTGTGGAGGAAGGTCAGTCCCACTTCACCCTCGCAGCTCCAGAGTCGGTGCCTCCCCCTGGCAGAGCCCCCTGTGCGTGTCCCCGAGCCCGGGGAAGGTCAGCAGGGCACCGATGGCTCCCTGGGGACTCAGCACACACCTTCCACTTGAAGGACTCTGACAAAAGCCCAGGATTCCAAGTGGGGAGGTGATAAACTCTTCGGGAGATGTTTCCTGCAGCCTGGAAAGGTGCAGAATTCCTGTGTGTTGGGTTGCCAGGACAATAACACCCTCCTTCTCTAAGGAGCAGTTTTGTTAAAGGTATGAAGTTTGCAGACACATTTCACGGTACAGTTTTTTTCTAGAATTACCTGCTTAGGTTTTTTTTTCCTTTTCTCCCTGTGCAGTAGAACTGTTTCCTTCTTTGTGACCCAGACTGGGGAAATAGAAATAATCTGGGTTAAGCGAAAAAATTAAAAGGTTGTTTTTGTACAGAATCGTTTCAAGGTGGAATGGTTCCCTGGGCCAGCAGCTTGCTCCACCACATGGCAGATGAGGCAGGGATTGGCAGGAAAGGGACAAGGGGTGAGCCATACCTTGGAGCTGCTGTTGCTGTCAGGAACTCTTGGCCAGGTGTGGACTGACAGTGAGAGAAACACTCAATATCTCCAGTTCACCTCCTCTCTTCTGTGACTGCAAGTAAAGCCTGGACTCAGTGTAACTTCAGCCCCTGCTCATTTGGATTTTTACTGTTTTTTCCAGATTGCCCGACAGGAAGGAAGAGTCATTTTGACCTCTGGACTCCCATATCAGACTGTGAGTGTTCCAAGCTGCTGGTGTGTTTCTGGCACTGATCATTGCATGGTCTGGGGTGTGCAGGGGAGACAAGAGGAAAAGTCAGATGTGAATGCAACAGCTGGCTTGGATTTTTCATGTTTTCTCCACTAAAAGCTACATTTAGGGTCTTCAGAGGTTTGCTTTTCTCAACCACCAAGGCTTGGGGCAAAATGTTTTTTTATACTTAGTCCTGCATTGGTGGGGAGAGCAATTGCTCTCCATTGGGGGTGGGGGTGGAAGTCAAGCCAAACAATCCAGAGCAGTGTGTTTCTGTCTGGCCTCACTGGCAGGTGAAAGGCAGCTCAATTTCTGTGCTTTTTATCCCAGAGATTCTTGTTTGCTGGCTGGCTCCGCACTGAGAGAGTTTCAGCCCTCAGGGACATTTCCTCAGGCTTGGAAGGGGGAGATTGGAAGGCCCCAAGCATGGGTCTGGTGGAAGCTGGAGAGGTTTCGTGTTGCTACACAGAAAAGGCAAAGCAAAGGCCAACCTTGCCCTCAGCACCAGCTGTTCAGAGCTGTTCACAGACATGCTTCAAAATGCAGTGCTGAGCCTGCCAAGTCAATGCTTAGAGAGTTGTGATGTCCTGTTGCAGGTCCTTTGCAATTTTTTAGTGCCTAAAAATCCATTTAGAAGAGTGAAAATGTTCTGCATGAGCCAGAGTTCTGTTCACATGAGCCAGGGTGCAGGACTTCTTTGTCACAAACTGTCAGCATAAAATCTCCCAGCTACTCAGGCAGGCAGTCAGAATATTTGCAGAGTAGGGGTTGCTGATTTCCTGTGGAAAATCAGAGTGTGGAATAAAACTCCTCCCCATAATGAGAGGCTATGAGGCAGGTGCAGCCACCCTGCAGGTTCCATGAGCCTACAGCTGGTGGAATAAGGAATCCAGCACCCTCTTGTTTGGCAGAGCTCTAATTTCAAAGTACTGTGTAGGAATTGCAAAAGGAAAATAACTGCTTCCAGGGTACAATTGTCCTGGGAAATACTCTGGTTCCCTCGGTTCCCTTGCCTTTGGATGCCCTCCACAAGGATGGGATGGCTCTGCCAGGCTCCTTTGCTGGTGTGTAGCTGATCCCATTCCTGTGAGTCCTTAGCCTGGTCATAAGATGTGTCTGGGACTTCCCAGTGCTCATTCACAGATGCACTTCTCTACAGACTGTGGAACAAACATTGAGAGACTGCCCACATCAACCCCTTCACATTTCTTGGCCACCAGGGAACTCCAGGTGAAACGTTTGTGTGAATCAGAGGGGTTGAAGTGGTCACTGGGCATTGTTTCCATCACTGTGCTTTGGCACACTCTGTGAGATCTGGCCAAGTTTCCTCAGAAAGCTGGGATTGAGGTCAGGTTTCTTTTGCTGCCCCTGTCAGTACCACCTCACCAAAATGTGAGTTGACAGGACTTGGGTATATTTTATAGAATAGAATAATGGAATTGTTAAGGTTGGAAAAGACCTTTAGGATGATCAAGTCCAGCTGTTAACCCAGCATCACCACTGTGGTCCCCACTAAACCATGTCTCCAAGTGCCACATCCAGATGACTCTTGAGCTCTTCCAAAGATTACTCCAACACCTCCCCAGACAACTCATTCCAATGCCTGACCACCTTTCTGTGAAGAAATGTTCCCTGAAATCCAATCTAAACCTCCCTTGGAGCATCTTGAGGCCATTTCCTCTTGTCCTGTCACTTGTTAGCTGGGAGAAGAGGCCATTTCCCCCCGGCTGGACCTTCCTGTCAGGGAGTTGTAGAGAGTGAGAAGGTCCCCATGAGCCTCCCTTTCTCCAGCCTAAATCATGTTTCGTACACATAAAATCACACAATGCTTCAGGAGTCAGAGCTCTTGCAGCAGTGCCTGTTAGGTTACCAATCGTGGTGCTCAGACCAGAATTCAGACTGTAAACACACACTAACTCTAAGCATTATTCAGCATTCAGACCAAGCCAAGAGCATCAGAACAGCCCCAGGTGCCCTGTGCTCGGTCTCACTGGTGTCTCTGGTTTGCAGCTGCGCTCCCAGGTGGGAGAAGGAAGGTGTTTCTCTGTGAACTGCTCCCAGAAGGCGAAGGACCAGGCGCTGCAGGTGCTGAAGCACTTCAACGTGCAGGTGTCCCTGGGTGACATCTTCAGCCGCTGCCAGGTAGGACGGGGCTGGCTCCAGCCCCGGCTCCCACTCGCCCACCACTCCCTGCGCTGCCTCGGTGTCCTGGGCCTTGCACTCGGTGTCTTCTTGGTTCCCAAGAGTTCTGCTTGAACTTTGGCAGCACCTGGCAAAGCCGTGAGGAGTTCTGAGTGCAGTCACATCCGTCACGGTGCTGAGGGCTCAGTCAGAGGATCAGAGGCTCTGCATCTGCAGCTTTGCTAGAAACTCGCCTGTTTTTCTGATTTTTGCTACTTGGCCTGTGTTTTGGCATCAACTGTCATGGTTGGACTCTCTTTGTTGCTGTGTTCTCTGTCTAGGACACATGCTGTTTTAATTATAAACCATGTTTAATTATGGCTCTGTGATTCTGTTAACACTTAATTACTTTAATAGGAGGATTTTTTCATAGGACTTCTTCTTTTTTTTTTTCAGAAGTTATTAGGTTAATTCATGTCCATGCTAGTTGATGGCTCCAGATTGTGTTTGGCACAGGATATCTGTGGATTGCTGTTAAGAATAAATTTTAATTGTGTTAGCTCAAATCACCATCTCTTCCAATTTCACTATTGTATTTGTTACAGCAACACGCTGAAACCTATCCCTTCCCAAACTGCATTATAAAACCAACAGGGAACTTCAACATCTCTCACCTTTCAGTGTCTATAGAGAGAAAAAGAAGCAAGTTGGTTCAAAAATTAGCTTTTTCTTAGGCATAAACAAGCCAGTGAGTCTGGCTCGGTGCCTCATGGTGGAGATCTGGGGTCTCCTAGCCCAGTGGAATTGCACAAGTAGTGTAGGAGCAGACACACCAGAGAGCGTGTCCTGAACCTCTGTTTATGTCTGCCATCAGATGTTGAAACTGGATCTGTAACTTAGAAAGCAAATAAGAGTTGTCCAGCTGGGCAGGTTGGCTGTGAGAGGAGACTGACGAAACTCCCTGCAGGTCAGATCCACAGAACAGGGGTTCATCTTACTGCAGCATAAATGGATATATTCAGCTATGGGATACTGCCTTCAGTCCTGTGGTTTTATTGTCCCAGAACAGATTGCAGTTGTTATACATACATATATTTAAAGTGGCACGCTGGCTTCTTGGCTGTTTTAAACAAACCTTTAAAAAACCTCATGGATTCTCCAGTTCCTTGACATCCCATAAAATAGCAGTGTTCCTCCTGATGGTTGTTGAAATACCACAAAAATAAGCACACACACACACACATAAAACCATGCTGCAGGAAACTCAGTGCTCTCTAATAAATGCACGAGACTGTGCAGCAGACAATGGAAAACTGACCCCCTCACCCAGGATCTGGGGTCTGGAACTGGTTAACTCTATGGGTTTAGTACATGCTGTCTTAGTTTACAATATAAATAGGGGTAATCAATCTGGCTAGGAATATATACTAAGTGTTCTCTTACTTCCAGGAGAAATGCCTTCCCTGTAAATTGTGGTGGTGGAACAGCTGCATGTTTTATACCCCTCAGCATGCGAAGATGCTGATTTGTCCAACCTCTCCCTGTTCTGAATCACATTTACCTTCATTTAAGGCCTGGGCATTTTGGAGCGGATTTTGCTCAGCTGTCTCTGCAGAGAGCACAGGTTTGGCTGATGTGCTGCTGATCCTCTGGGAGAGAATCCCAGCTCTCCCAGCTGCACTTCCTGGGGTTGTGTGCAAAGGGAGCCGTGGGCTGCACAGGCAGCAGGATCATCCTCCAGCACTCTGGAAAACTGACAGCCCACATCAACAGAGGCAATTTCTGCCTTCAGGAGGGTGCTCTGGGCCTGCTTGGCCTACAGAGACCTCAGCAGTTCTTTTATACGTCCTTCCTAAAACATCCTCATTCTTTGTAAACCTAATTGGGCTTAATTAGGATGGAGGTGGGATCCTGAAACTGCTGAGCTGTGCTTGCCAGCCTGTCTGTGCTGCTCCGGTGCTGGGTCACAGACCTTGTGGCTCCCAGACTGCTCTGAGCTCTGCTCCTCCTTGCAGAGCTCTTTCCTGAGGGGTGACAGAGTGGTGACAGAGTTTTGGCTGCCCCTACAGTGGGGGAGCATGGTGGGCACACAAGCAGAGCTCCAGAAAGAGCCAAGTGCTGCTGTGTCTGGGCTAGGCAGGAGGATGGGCAGTACTGACCCATGAGCTGGGCCCCTCTCCTCCCTCTCCTGCTCGGAGCTCGGCCTGACCTACCAGCAGGGATGGGTTATCTGTGCCATCAGCCCTGGCTGCTTGTCACAGGAAGCAATGTGGCATCCTGCCTGCTCCCTCTGTCTCAGGGAGCAGGGGCTTGTTTTGTCTCCTGGGTTCTGTTCTGTAAATGACTGGAGTGAATATGGCAGCACATGTTGTCATAACAATTAATGCGTGTAGTGCAGAGCACGTGGTAAAAATAGGTCCCAATTCAATGCTGTACCCAAGACTGCTGGAAAATCCGTTTCCTCTGTCAGCTCCCTCAGCAGGGATGGACGGGCTCTCTTTTGCAGATGTAAAGAATGGGCTTGCTTTGCAACCCTGCCAAAATACTGCTTCTGTTAAAACAATGGCCAATACTGGCTACCTCTGTCTGACCTAGAGCAGCAAGTGCATAGGGAGTGTCATCCAGGGGCTGCTCAGCATTTCTGCTCCCGCTTGTGCTGGGCTTCAGCTTGGTTGCTCCAGTTAAAGGCTTCAGGAGTGGGGACTGCTGCCAAAGGTGTCAGTGATGGTGCAGGAATGACCCTTTCATTCCATGTGTTCCTCAAGTGCTGCATTGTAAGGACTCAGTGATGATCCTGGTGAAGCCACCCCTGCAGAGTAGCTGTTGCTGGGCCTGGTGGTGCCCTTGGTGAGGAACATTTTAGTGGGACTGAGTGAAAATAAGATTAATTTTTGGTGACATGCAAAAAACCCCTATAGAAGTTCTACATTTCATAGTCTTAAAATGTTACAAGCCCATACCTTGTATTTGAAATGCAAATGTCATGTACCTGTCACCTCTGCATACATTTGAGTATCTGGTATTTTTCTTCTTTTCAGACAGCTGAAATACTTCCTTCAGGAAGGGACAGTGTGAAATAATATTTGGGGTGTTCAGATGTGATCAATTCAACATGCTGAACCCTTACAGTAGTCAGGAAGATCTCTGTGGAGTTGTTGGAGGCTGTTGTGGGAAGCCTTAAATGTCAGCTCACAGCGCAACTCAGCCAGGAGATCAGTGATGCTGTGCTCTCCACAGCTTACAGGAGATTCTAACACAGAACTAGCAGTTAAAGAAGGAAAAACCACCCAAACCTGCTGAAGAAGGCATGGACTCCAGTCCATGGGCACAGACAGCTGACAGTGGGGTCATTTCATAGTGGGGTGAAATTCAGCTCCTCTCCCAGGCCAGGCCAGCAGTGGCTGTCTCCCACCCTTCCTGGTGCTGTCCCTGTTTGGGACATCCTGCTGTGACACTTGGGTATGGCCTGGTGGAACAGCAGGAGAACATGAACTCCATGTCTCCATGTCATTCCAGTCTCTTAAAGGAGAATGAATTGTCTCTTGAGAACAGCCATGTTTTGGCAGGATCCATTACCTGCATGACTGGTGTGACTCTTGCCATCTTGCTTTTCCATGCCATATGATTGAAAGTCCACCCAAAGCAGGTGAGGGCCACACCTCTGAACTTGCCATGTGCCAGGGCCTTGTCACTGACTGCTTGGTGAGCCCAAGGGCCCAGGACGTTTCACTTCCCATGGCTGAGGTGTCTGGCCCAGCCAACTTGTGTCAGTGAAAGAACACTGGTGTGCAGGCAGATCAGTGGAGGCACAGGGCTGGCAGGCTTGGGGTGAGCAGTGCTGCTGACAGGGAGGAATCCCAGCTTGGATGGTGATAAACTGAGGAGATAAACACTGCAAGTTGTTAGCTTTACATCTTTATATCACAAGGGTTTGTCACTATCTCTTGAAGAGACAACTGTGTTCAGTGTTGTTTGGGCTCACCAAGAAATTCCTCCTGGAATCTGGAAGAACCTTGTGGTTAAAAGTTTCTAACTGCTGTAAAACACTCACTGGTGTGAGGCTCTGCAGCTGGGTTTGGAGCCAGGAGGGCCTGTCCATCTGCAGAAAAGCTGTGCTGGGCTTTACTGAAAAGTGTAGCTGCTGCTTAGCTCAGTTCTGGGTCTGAGGCTTTGCTCGGGTATGGGGGGAGCAGGCTGGGGGACCTGGGTCCTGCAGAGCCTCTGTGCCACCCCCACCTCCCCCAGGCCTCTCCTTCCTTTCCCACCCTCTGTTTGACTTGACCCTTTAGCCTTTAAGCTGGCTGGGGCAGGGACCCCGCTTGAACAATACCTTACGCAACAGGAGGCTGATCCCAGGTGAGGTTTCAAGGCTTTCCTGCAAGGAAAAATGATTGCAATTATATCCCCTGCAAAAATAAATGTGCGGGGGAAAAAAATCCCAGGCTCCAGCTGCAGTTTGTGCATCTGAACAGCCCCACATTGACAGGGGGATTATCTGCACATCCAAATAGGTTGTCTCTTGCACGTCACTGAATGCTCTGATCCTAAATAAGCAAATTACATCAACTATTCTGATGTCCTGTTTAACTTATGACCTCAGCCTGAGCACTGCAGGATATGAGAGATAGCTGCTCAATTTCATTGTCTGGAGATCTGATATATTTTTGTATTTTTTTTTTTGTGTGCCCCCCCACTCTCCCCCGCCTTTTCAGTTTCCAAACTACTCACCCCAGCTTTTACAAAGGTGTTAGCATGGGATTAGGAGTAGGCGGGGAGGAAGAGAGGAAACCACCTTTTTTTTTTTTTTTAAATTAGGTGCAAAAGCATTCTAACAGTTGTAGCAAATGTTTCTGGTTTTTTTGTGGTTAAGGTAACGAATTTCATTGCTGCAAAGCTCATCATGTGCAAGCTGACTTACGCAGAGGGAGCCCAGGATGGAGCAATCCATTTAGCAGGGACAAAGAAAAAAGCCTTATGATGAGATGGAAACCCTGTACTTGGGGCACTTTGCGAGAACCTTTGAAGCCAGCCTGGGAACTCTGGCAATATTAGTTGATAATTAGTAATATAGATCCCTCAAGCTGTCGTTTAGATTGAAAATGTGCATGTCTCTCATGAGCCTCTGTCACACCAATCTGATCAGCAGGCTTTTTTCTTCCTTTTATGTGGGTTGCTCTGTCGGTCCAGAGGATGATGAGAACTGCCAGGCATCGTCTTTCTCACTCAGTTGTGAGCTGAGCAGCTATCTCCTGCTCCAGCGTGGCATGGAAGTGGAACCAGGGCAATTTTGCTTTGTGGTCACCTCTCCTGGCCTGAGCAACAGTCATTTCATTCATTTTGAAATACCAGCCGTCCTTCCCCATGCGCAGAGAAAAACCAGAAAGATTTAAAGGCTACATGTTTCATGAGATGTTTCTGCCCCAGCAGACAGCAAGGGGTTGGCCTTGGGAGTCACTCAGGACAAAAAGCATCTTCAGCTCCAGTGGGGCTGAGACATCATCAAAGAATTCAAAAATGTCAGTTCTCATAGCCCCTGGTTCAGCTTTTGAGCTGCCCTCCACTGATGCAACATCATGTCCCCATTTACTTCCTTTCAGCCTTGAAATCTCTTTGGAAAGTGCTGTGTCACCCTCTAAATGAAGAATTTAGAAGGGTCACGTGTGCTGGATTTCAATGACTTGGGAATGCTGAGAAAGAGAATATCATTTGGAAACCCTCTGTGGTTTAATAAAAGGTTCATCCATAGGATGCAATTTGTCAGTGCCTACAGGTCAGGAAAACCTGTGATTAAGAGCATCTGTGGTTTCCCCAGATGTGTGAGTGAGCTGCTTACTCCTCCCCAGTCACCCAAACCCAGGCTCAGCCCGGTGCCTGCCCACGACGTGGGCTGTGATTTCTTGCTTCAGAGTGTGATTGTTTAACACAAAGGGTGAGGCCCTCTTAATCTTTTTGTTTATCCTGGGCTTGGCAATTCCGATGTAATCTGCAGCCTGTGCTGCAGAGGCTCCAGCCAGGAAGCACAGCTGGTATTATTCTGCCTCGACAGACACTGTTGAGGGAGCAAATTGCCCTCCAGAGGTGCTTGTCCAGGGCTGGCTGAGTGGCTGAGTGGCGAGTGCTCCTTGCCCCGGCAGCGCGCCCCGCTGAGAGGGACCAGCTCTTTGTGTGGAGTGGCTCTACAGGGCAGTCATTAAATACCATCAGACTCTGGGATCATTTGTCATGGCAAATTCCACTTCTTTGCAGTCTCTGCTTGAGATTTTTATTTGCTAACCTCCAATGGCTTATAAATGATAGTGAGAGCTCGTAGTGAGTGGTCACTGTTACTTGCCAGGGGTGGAGAGACCCCGAAGCACCACAAAGATCAGGGAATGCTTTGGGTCAGAAGGGACCTCAAAGCTCATTCAGTTCCAACCCCCCCGCCATGGGCAGGGGCACCTTCCACTATCTCAGGGTGCTCCAAGCCTCGTCCAGCCTTGCCTTGGGCACTTTCAGGGATCCAGGGGCAGCCCATTTTGGGCCAGGGTGACCTGTGCCAGGGCCTTCCCACACACAAGGAAGAATTTTTTCCCAATATCCTATCTCTCCCTGCCCTCTGGCACTGGGAAGCCATTCTCTGTGTCCTGTTACTCCAGTTCCTTGTCCCAGGTCCCTTCCAGCTCTCCTGGAACCCCTTCAGGTACTGGAGATTCCAGTAGACACTGAGCAAGCCCCAGCTTGTGGTTGCCAGGCAGGAGGGCAGCACTCTATCCGTGATGGCTTTGCAACATGATACGTGAGTGCACACAGCACCAATTCTGTAAAATTCCCAGCCTGGAGTTGGCTTAGCCCTGTGCTGTTGGCCACATAAAACTCAGAGTCCCCCAAAAAAAGGGCTCGACTGGGCCTAATTCTCAGCAGCGAGCCCAGCCGTCGCTGCCTGGTTCCCACAGACTGTACACTTCCCTGCCAAGATTTCAGTATCTTCAGAAATTCAGTGGAGCATGAAGGTCACAGCAAGGGGAGAATGACAGCCTGAGAGGTTTTTTTCCCCTTTCAGCAGCTCGGAGCAGACTGTTGTCTCTCTCTCATGTTGACTGTTTTCATAGGGTTAGCGTGAAGTTTATGTTTTACACAGCCCAGTGGCAGTCGGAGCTGGGATCAGCTGTGTTTCTTCAAGGAAGACGGTCTCATGTTGCAGACTTTCTTTCTCAGTGTCTGTAAAAGCTCGGTTTCCAGTGAAATTTCCCTTACAGATCTTTGTCTTGAGGTTCTCTTTGTGGATGTATGTGAGAGACTGTACCCAAGGTTTCAGTTTGGGTATTTATTTCGTTTCTTTTATTTTCACTTGCAAAGCTGCAGGCGGAAATTAAACTTCAGCAGGGAGGGGGGAAGCTGTTAATTTTTCACAGTGTTATGTATTCCAGTGCTCAAAATGATGATGCCAAATTAGCCATTAGAGGTCAAACCTCAGCTGACAGCAAATGTTTTCTTTTGAGGAAGCCATCCTTATTCCTGGGAACCAGTTTTGTTGTCCTGTGCTAAATGCAAGAAAGGTATGAATGTGTGGTTTTTCCTGGAGGGCAACACTAGCTGGAAAAATGCTGGTTTTAGCCAGTGGAAACAGCACAAGCAAACAACGATTGGCAGTGAAAACAGCACTTGTATTTAGACTAGCATAGAAAAGAGGACACAATGTAGTACAGAGTAAATGTCCTTTTATACAGCCTGTACAAGGCTTTTTCTTCCTCTCATGGGTTTGGACAGACTATGAAGTGTGTTGGTCAGCAGAGAAGCTGGTGCACTGGGAGAAAGTAATGAAGGGTCAGCGGGTGACAGTGATGGAGTGACTGTAAGGAAAAGGAGGAACTCTCTGGAGAAGGCAGTGACACAGCTCTAACTCCCATGTGTCCTGAGGAAACTGTCCCCATGGTTTCTCTCAAATGTCATGAGAAAACAAGAGATTTTTAGCCAGTTTAAGTTCTGATGGTTTCCAGTCCCCTGTGCCTCCTGAGGTCATATTTCAGTGTATTGACTGTGTCAAGAAGCCAAAATTCCCATGTTTTATGCACTGTGTAGTTTCTCCTCCTTTTCAGCATTGGTGTCCTTATAATGTTCTCTGTTTGTATGTCATGGTGAGGGTGGCTTGGCCAGCTCCCGGTGTTTGAATGGGAGTGGGGACTCACCAGAGCAGCACAAAGATCACGGAATCCTTTGGGTGCCAGGACCTTAAAGCCCATGCAATCCCACCCCCTGCCATGGCAGGGACACCTCCCACTGTCCCAGGCTGCTCCCAGCCCTCTCCAGCCTGGCCTTGGGCACTGCCAGGGATCCAGGGGCAGCCACAGCTGCTCTGGGCACCCTGTGCCAGGGCCTGCCCACCCTCACAGGGAACAATTCCCAATTCCCAATATCCCATCCAGCCCTGCCCTCTGGCAGTGGGAGCCATTCCCTGTGTCCTGTCCCTCCATCCCTTGTCCCCAGTCCCTCTCCAGCTCTCCTGGAGCCCCTTCAGGCCCTGGCAGGGGCTCTGAGCTCTCCCTGGAGCTTCTCCTCTCCAGGTGAGCACCCCCAGCTCTCCCAGCCTGGCTCCAGAGCAGAGGGGCTCCAGCACTGTGATAACTCAGTATCAGGCCAATGTTTTCCCAAGTCCCACTGAGAATCCTGCACAAAAACCATTGCCCTGTGGTTGCAAATTACACTAACTCCTGCAATGTGCTTTGTGGGGACTGCACAGCTCTGCAGCCATCCCTGGTCCACAGCAGTGCCAGCAGCAGACCTTTGTTCCTTCAGAGGAGGAATGTGGGATCTCAAGGCATATTTGGAGCCTTCCTTGGAAACACCATAGGCTGAGCTGCACCTACTTGGTTTCCTTGTAGAGTTTGCCAAATCTGTAATTGCTCAGCTGCATTTATCTGAAGACCCTTAGTCATTAAACTGTGTCACTTCCTATGGCATAGATCAGCCTGTATCTGTTATTAATGGTATTAATTGGAGGTATTAATCCCTGTCCCAAAACTGCGTGTCCACAGCTCCTGGTGAGATGTGGTACAGGACTGTCTGTAGCACCTACTGCTGTAAAGGCATTTCCAGCTGGTGATGATGGTCAGCAACATCTGTGGGGTGCTCTGGCCTTTCCAGGAAGGAAGACCTTGTCCCCACAAGGTGCATCTGGTCTGAATGAGTGGCTGGATAGAAGAGACCATTTTGTGTTTGTGCAAATCCTCTCATCTAAGGACTACACAGAAACAGAGACACAGAAACCGGGAGAGCCACAGCAGTATCCTGGTCAAAACAGAGACAGAAAGCCTTTAAATGAGTTCCTCAATTCATGCATTGTGTCAGTTCTGACAAAGAGGATATTTTGCAGCTATTGTGATGAAATGCAGCTAAGCCCAAGGTAGGATCTGGCTGAGCTTAGAGGGACAAATGGCAGTGTGGGAGTTTTGGCAAAAGTGGAAAATGTAACGTCCAGGGCACACTCCTTGTGAATCATTATCTTTTCTTTGGATAAGGGGATTTGGATGATTTACTTGTCCTAATTTAAGACACACAGTCTGAGTTGATCACCCTTTTATTCATGGAAGTGCTGGGACAGGATGCAGGTGAAAGCCTGGTTTTGTCTCATGCCCAAAAGCTTCTCTATTCCCATTCCCAGATCAGCTTTTCTCTTGATGATTTCTGGGAGAGCTGCCCCTGCTGAGGCCTTTTAGTGAAGTGGGAGAGGCTGATGTCTGAGATGAACACAGCCAGATTTATTTTTGTTACTGCACGTTAAAAAGCTGTGGTTAAAGGTGTCCTGCAGCCAGGAGGGTGGTCCCACAGCCCTTGTGCCCTGCCTACTTGTCCATCCCTCACATTTGCAGCTTATGCCTGGGAAGGGAGCACATGGGCAGCCAGATGTTGAGATTGATCTGGCTGAAATGGAAGTTCCTATCCATAGCTGTGCCTTGTAGTCACAAGGGATCTCAGGAACAAGATATATCTCAGGTGTACTGATGGTATGGACTGTCCACCTCCAGCCCAATCCTGGGTGGGAGCCCTGTAGAGGTGTGGGTGGACCAGGAACATCTGCAGCTGTTGGGGTTTTAATTTGACAGTCTAACTTCACAGACTTTAAAGAAGGGGAGATCACTGAGCTTGGTCCTGGCAGGAAGAAATGAGCTGGTGGTTGGAGAGAAGGAAGTTGGTGATGAAGGAGTCAGAGGAGGAATATGGTTCCCTACAAACAAGGTCATGTGAACGGTGACAGCATGGAGTGATCAATGTGCAAGGATAATAGGTCACTGGGGAGTCAGCCTGAAAGCTGAAGCCTCTCAAAATATCTGGAACATTGTGGAAAAGAACGTTAAGAAGACATCCAGTAAAGCTAGACAACTCTTGCCCCCTGGCCTGCCTCACTGTCCTGCTTCCCTCAGCATGGCTTTGCACACTCCAGCCCGTGACTGTCCGAAGGAGTTGGGCACTCAGAGGTTGTTTGTGCTTCCCTCCATGCAGACAGTGCCCTGTGGGGAAGGGCTGAGCCTCAGCTCTCAGGAGCAAACCCACCCACAGGCGGGAGCAGCCTCCCTCGCTGGGCCTGGCCAGCTCCGGCTGCCCGCGGCTGTGGGGCCGCTCCTCCCCCGAGCGGGGCCTTCCCTGGATCAGCCGCATTTACCGGCATTTACTGCCGGGCTCAGATTACCCCAGTGAAAATAATCGGTTATGCAAAGTTACGCTGTTTAGATTGGGTTTCTTCTGTGTGGCCAGCGAGGTGTGAAAGTCAATCTGCGCCGCAAACCCTGTGGGCACTTTCTCCCTGCTGGCTGGATATGATAGCTCTGGGCTTGGGCTCTTAGGGGGAAAAGCTGGCCCTGGGCTTGGCTCAAAGGGACACAAAGCACAGGTGGTTACAGTGGGACGGGGCTCCTGAGTGGCACAGGGCTCCTAAACCCAGCCTGGCAAAGCCAACGGGGCACCTGAGAGCAGGGTGTGAGGGCTGGCTCTGGGGAACCCTTCGGTGCCCTCGCCAGGCTGGCAAGGACAGGCCATGGCTGCTGGCAGAATAGGCTTGTATGGTTTAATGGAAGAATAATTAAAATTGGAAAAGTCCTCCAAGATCAAATCCAACCACTCCCCCAGCGATGTCCCCAAGTGCCACATTGATGCCCTCTAGGCTGGACAGCCTGTTCCAGTGCCTGACCTTTCTGTCTGATCTCTAATCTGAAACTCCTCAGCACAACTCGAGGCTGTTATCAGTGCACTCCTGTTCCCAGGCCATCATCATGGCCCATGCAGAAACTGCAGAGTAATCAGTAAATCTTCAGCGTTAGGAGAAGGACTTGCTGTCACAGAAGTCTTTCATTATATTCTTCTGATGCTTTTCCTTACGATCATCTTCTTTTTCACCCCCAAGGAATCTCAGATTTGGAGTTTAAATGCAGAAAAGCCTCTGTGGAGCAACAGCCCCTCCTGCTCTCCTGCCTGCAGCCACGGTGTCCCTGTGATTCCTGCCCAGAGAGACCCAGGCTCGCTCCCAGTTTCAGCTGGGGGGAGGCTGTGGGTGCCCGGGGCTCAGGCTGGGGCCCTGAGCTGACACCCCAGTGTGCTGTTGATCCGTGGTCAGAGCAGTGGCACCTCACAGTCACTGCTCAGGGCTTGCTGGCTGCTCCTTGGTGTTCACAAGCACTGGAGCATCCCAGGGTCCGTGGGGGAAGCTCCAAGGGCTGCTGGTTTGCTCAGGTTCTGCAACCCCGATGGAATGGGAGAAACACAGAAAGGCAGCTCATGCATATTTAAATCAGTGCCAATTTATGCTGTCGCTGATCTGTGACTTACCGCAGTAACATTCATATTCAGCTTTAGTGCCAAAAGCAATACTCAGCTGCTTTCTTACTCCTTAATGAAAAATACTTCTTTAGGGCTTCTTTGAAGTCCCCACTCCTGAAAATCCCAGCTATATTGCCATCATTGTTACTGTTAACAGCCCCTGCCAGGCCCGGGAGCCTTTCCTGACGGATAGCTCCGCGGGGCTTTGTCCGGGGCTCCCATTCAGCGCCGCTGCAGCCAGTTTGAAATGGCTAATGACGGGCCTCCCAGGGGACTGCTGCCAAGCTCTCAAAGACCTCCCAGGTTTGGAAGTGGCAGGGTGTCCTTTTCCTGGGGCCAGCCGCAGAAGGAATGCACACACTCAGATTCTCCTACCTAAGCCGCATCAGTCAAGTTATTTTTTCAGTTGCAAAGAGTCATCCATGCGTACAGAGCCGGTTGCTTAGCAGGAGAGAGATAGCTGTGTCTGTAGAGGACATGGAATAAATAGAGGGAAAAGGTTAGGTGGAAAGATCCCCACTAGTTTGAGGCATTATTGTGTTTTAATGTTGAAAATAACCTTTTGGAAAAATATGAAAGGCTTTGAAAACTTAAGCCAGGGTCTGTGTCAGAGACAGGACAAGACCCACCCGTCCCCAAGATGCAGTGATGGTGCAGTGATGTTTATGGGTGCAATTAGGAGTGAGAATGGTCTCGGTGGGCCCAGCTCCTACAAGCCATTTGCAAAGGACAGCCAGAAGAACACTGGATGGTCCCTCAGGGTCTGTTGGAAATGGGACCGGGATGTTTCTGCCAGGATTTCATGACAATTTTCAGTCGGTGCAGGCAGCCAGTGCAGCCGGATGGAGCCGGGCCTCTGCTTCCTGCCCCTGTCCCTCTCTCACCCCCCTCGTCCCAGCACAAGTGCTCGGTTAACTGCAGGGCCACAGGATGAGGGAACTGATCCCAGTTGAAACGGGCCTGTCAAAACCAGATGGTTAATTTTATCCCAGCTCAGCTCCCCAGTCTGGCTCGCTCTGCAGCTGCCCAGATGTGCAGGGAGGGGAGGGGAGGGGGCAGGAGGGCTCTGTCTGCGCTGGGTCAGCACAGGCTTGTGCTGGCCGGAGCCCGGTGAGCCCAGAGCTCAGGGCACTCTGGCCAGCCCCAGCCTGCGTGCCTGGCCCCAGCCCAACAGGGACAGCGTGGTGGGGCCTGCAGGGCTCTCCGGGAGCCCCAGCTCCAGCACTGCCTGCCCCTGGCTCAGGGCATGAAGCCCCAACCTTGGGGCTGGGGGATCACCCCCACCCTGGTGATACCCATTCATTTTGGACCCTCCTGGCAGTTCAAAATCTGATTAGCTGAAATTTGAGCTGCAGCTCAGGGTTAGGTGGGTGCTTATCCCGGTGTCCCGAGACTCCAGCGCGTGGAGCAGCACGGAGCTCGTGCCCCTCGCTGCAGCTCTGCCGTGGTTGAGCACAGCTCACAGTTTTCAAGGGTGCTTCTCCATTATTCCGAGTGAAAAGGGCTCTTCGTGCTTCACAAATGAATTTGCCACAGAATATGTAAGAATTGGTTCATTGCTTGCGCTTGTGCTGCCAAATGCAACTAAATCTTTCCTCCCACTAATGGAATCCAAATTAATATGTTTTCTTATTAATTTTTTTTTAATTGAGGGGAAAGCTGCCCTCTCTGCAGGTGATACTGTGCCTTTAACTGGGCTGCTGCTGTAAAAGCAGTTGAAGCTTCATTTAGCCTGAATGAAAAACTCGAGGCAAGTTGCTGAAGAGAGGAAACTGGTGGTGGATGATTTACTTGGAATGCCCTACAGCAATGGGGTTATAAGTGAGGAGGGGAAACACCAAGAGCACTGAGATCTGCACCAGAGGAAATGCACGAAGCCTTGAAGTGACCTTATGCAAATTCCTAACGATGACACTTAATTGAACTCATTTTTTCCAGAGGTTGTAAAGATCAAAATAACAATAGCCTTGAAATGCAAAGGTCTCTGGATAATGCACGTGAATGTATAGTTGTATACAACCAAAAACTGCCCCCCGTGGGTGTGATCAGCCTCCCTGGCAGCGGGGTACCAGACCCAGACCTGCTCCAGAGCATGGAGGCTGCTCTGGGGGCAAAAGTGATTCCTGGGGTTTCATCCTCTCTCCCACCCGTGGGACACTGCCTCTGCAGAAATGTTTATTTAAAGCTCTGTTTCTGTGCTGGGCCCCAGGAAGCCTGGGTGTCCTGGCAAGCCTGGGTGCCTGGAAGCCTGGCAGGCCCTGGGAAGCAGTGGTGTTGAGCCACTTGTGAAATGAGCTGCTGTGCTCAGCCCAGCCCGTGGGGTCGGTGCCCCATCCCACAGGCACAGCAACCCCAGTGAGGAGAAGCAGAGCCACCCCCGGGGTCACCAGCCGTGCCCTGCTCGCGGGGCTGGTTCCCAATGGGAAATAACGTGGGCATGTGTTCAGTGTGACAGCGTCAGAAACTGATCCAGAGACTGTCAAGACCAAATTCCTGTGCTGTTGCTGGAGCTCAGATTATTTTCCTCTGTGCTTGCATTCAGCTCTAGGGTTCATTCCCTGGATGGAGACTTTTCACAAGTGCATGTAGTGTTGGAGCAATGGGAAATGGCCTTAAGCTGAAGGAGGGCAGAGTTAGCTGGGATATGAAGATGAAATTCTTCTCTGTGAGGGTGAGGAGGTGCTGGCACAGAGTTCCCAGAGACGCTGTGGCTGTCCCTGGATCCCCAGGCCAGGCTTGATGGGGCTTGGAGCAGCCTGGGACTGTGGAAGATGTCCCTGCCCGTGGCAAGGGGTAGGACTGGATAAGCTTTAAAGTTCTTTCCCACCCAACCAGTCTGGGATTCTGTGATTCTCCTCCTTCATATTAATGCATACATGAGGAAGTATTGATCTGGGGAGAAAAAGCAAATTAGGCTCTGCTGTGAAAAATTCTCATCCCTGAATCTGGTGCTTAAATTCTCTGAGCTCCTGTTTCCAAGGACTTGCAGAGTGAGGCACACACATGCACTTTTTGTCTGTGAAATACTGGCTGCCAAATTCTTCTGAATTTCATTCAAAGCACCAGATTAATTGATTTATTTAGATTCGTGAGCAGCAGCAGAGAGCAGGAGGCTCTGACCCAGTGAATAATGGCGGATGTGGCTGTGAACAGCAGCTAATGAAGATGAAAAACTCCCCTGTCCGGAGGAATCCAAACACAGCCTTACAGATGAGGCTGCTGGCCCAAGTGCAGCTGTTTGTCTTTCCAGTAATCCGAAGCCGTTGCAGAGCCCTGAGAAGAGGAGGGGACAGTGACTGTGTGTGTAGCAGGGTCAGTCGTGTGTGCAGCTTCCTGGGCAGAGGTGAATCTGTGCCATGGCAGTGCCACCACGGCCGGGCACAGCCGGGCTCCCCGGCCCCATCAGCCCAAGCACAGTGAGACACTCAGCACCTTCCCTTCGGAGGCAAGCTGGAAAATCTTCCCTGTATTTAAAGTTCCCATGGTTGCAGTTTGAATTTGGCACACAGTTGGCCATGGGGTTATCTGAGGTCATGTACTCAAATAGTTGTAGATAAAACAAGGGCCTGTTTGGATTGGAAATCTCCAGAGGGCTTTTCCTCTGCGCGAGGGTAACAATATTGCAGAAGGACAGCAGCCAAAATAAAGACTCGGCTCCGTATGCAGTAGCTCAGAAAAGTAAAATGAGCAATGGAAAAAAAAAAGGAAAAAAAATGTAAAAAAGAAGCCTGTTTTCATTACGTTATTTTCTGAACTTGCTGTTGGGATGGAGGAGTTCCAGCCAAGGAGAGGGAGTCCTGCAGTGAGGCGCCATCCAGGACTGGGCTCGCTGTGCTGCTCTTCCAGGAAATTCCCTGTGGCTGCAGAAAGCCACCACTGCCTGGCTGGGCTCACCTGCCCATGGGGTCACCCGAGGAGCCACCAAGGCAGAGCTGGCAGGGCATGGGGACACTGCCCAGGGCATGGGGACACTGCCCAGGGCTGCCCCAGCACCTGCTCCTCTGCTCCAGAGTTTAGTTCCGAAGTCCTCCCCAGCTAGGGCAGTTATAAGAGGGAGAAGTTAATGGGTTTTGGAAGTTAAAGAGGGAATAAGATTCTGTCAGGCTCTTCCACAGACCCCTGGGCTTTTATGGGAAACTTTCCTCATGGCTAAGGCACACTGAGAGCACACTGGGACAAGAGCTGTGAGTCTGTGCCTTTCCAAGCTGTCACTGGGGAACAGCAGATGTGTGCAGTAACAGCAGCTCTGCTCCTTGCTCACTGCCTGCTCCAGCCAGCTTCAGCCTCCCTAGCCTGTTGTCAGGAAAATAATTGAAATGCAAAAGCAAAATGACAAGGTTGGGAAGGAAATTTGGCCTTTGGGAGCTTTCTGTCTTCCTTGGATGCTGTGGTGATGGATGCTGCTGTAAACACATCACCTAACAGGTAGTGAGGAAGGAAAGATGAGACAAGAATGAAGAGAAAAAGCCAGAGGGGAAAGCGTTCTCCACAGGTCAGAGCATGCTCAGGGCACCAGGGACAGTGAGCAGACCTGAGCTTGTGAGCTGCTCACTCCATTGGGAGCTCTGGCTGATGTGTTGAGAGCAGTTCACATCTCCCCATCCTGTGTCCTGCTCTCTGCTCCCCTGGATGGGGACACTGGGGGCATTTCTGCCTGCACTGGGGGTGCTGGTGGAGCACAGCTGGGCAGTTCTAGAAGTGCATTCCGGGTGGCACATTGGCAGTGCCACCTCTGGGCTGGGCCTGGAGCTGTGCCACAGCAGGCAGCGTCACCCAGGCATTGCAGGGACCTGCTAAATGTCCTTTAGTGCTTTCCTCTGACCTCTTACCAATAGGAATTTTACTTTATGTGGATATTTTGGTGGTGTCTTGGACAGGAGGAACCCAGCTCCCACAAGTTCAGTGGGATTCATGTATCCCTCTCCTCTGGGCAACTGAGAATAATTCAGCCTCAGTCAACAAATCTTTATTTGCATTTTCATTAAAGGTCATCAAGGTGCTCACTGGAGCTTTTCAGAGTTTGAAAAGTTGAATTTGAGGAATCCCAGACTGGCTTGGGTTGGAACTGACCTTAAAGCCCATCCAGTGCCACCCCTGCCATGGCAGGGACACCTCCCACTGTCCCAGGCTGCTCCCAGCCCTGCCCAGCCTGGCCTTGGGCACTACCAGGGATCCAGGGGCAGCCACAGCTGCTCTGGGCACCCTGTGCCAGGGCCTCAGCATGCTCAGAGAGAAGAATTTCATTCAAATATCAAACATAAATCTCTCCTCCTTCAGTTTAACATTGTCCCCCTGGTTCTGCCGCTGTCTGCCAGTGTAAAAACTCTCTATTTTACAAGCCCCCTTTAGACACTGAAATGCCTCAATAAGGTCTCCTCAGAGCCTACTCTTCTCCAGGCTGAGCACCCCCAGCTCTCCCAGCCTGTCTCCATAACAGAGAGTCTCCAGCCCTCAGAGCACCTCCAAAGCCTCCTCTGGACTGGTTCCAGCAGGTCCACGTCTTTCTTGTACTTTAATTTATCAATCATTTTATTGCTGTCTCCTGCCTGGATGAAAATAACTGGTAAATGCAGGTTTCTGATGGAGGTTCTGAGGTTTACATCTTCCCCATGCTATTTCTGCTAGTATATGCTTCAAATGTATATTCACATTCTTTCTGTGAAGCCAGTTTGTTAGGAAGAAGGGAGTCATCAGAAGGTCATGTATTCATCAGGATTCATTTTTAGAAAGGAACAAGGCTCCATGCTTCTCTTTGGAGCCTTGGTCCTGCTTTTCTCCTAATAGGGAGTATTGTAATAAAGGGAACAACTATAATTTTTCAGCTTTTGGAGACATGGAGTGCTGTTCCCAGAGAGCCTCTACTGCAGTCAGTGCTACCCGGGTTCTGTCTCTGTCTGTGCATGCCATGTTCCTACATTGTGCCTGTAACTGTGTCCTGTAGATGTGGTGTTTCCTGGTGTGTGCACAGGGTGCTTTTAGTACTGTTCTCATGACAGATTGATAATCTCAGAATCCCAGACTGGTCTGGGCTGGAAGTGGTGGGCTTAAAGCCCACCCAGTGCCACCCCTGCCATGGCAGGGACACCTCCCACTGTCCCAGGCTGCTCCCAGCCCTGCCCAGCCTGGCCTTGGGCACTGCCAGGGATCCAGGGGCAGCCACAGCTGCTCTGGGCACCCTGTGCCAGGGCCTGCCCACCCTCACAGGGAACAATTCCCAATTCCCAATATCCCATCCAGCCCTGCCCTCTGGCAGTGGGAGCCATTCCCTGTGTCCTGTCCCTCCATCCCTGTCCCCAGTCCCTCTCCAGCTCTCCTGGAGCCCCTTCAGGCCCTGGCAGGGGCTCTGAGCTCTCCCTGGAGCTTCTCCTCTCCAGGTGAGCACCCCCAGCTCTCCCAGCCTGGCTCCAGCCCTGGAGCAGCTCCATGGCCTCCTCTGGACTCATCCAGCAGCTCCAGGTCCTTCCTGTGCTGGGCCCCAGGGCTGGGGGCAGCTCTGCAGGTGGGGTCTCACCTGAGCAGTGGGGCAGAACGACCTCCCCTGACCTGCTGCCCACACTTTGTATACTTTAGGTCTGTAATATTCCATGGAAAGCACTTCTGAGCTGCTGGGTTTCTATCTGAGTGCACATGGGCAAAAACAGAGTCCTTACTGACTAGAGAAAGGAAAACCAAGTAGGACTGGACACCTACACAGGTGCTTATGATGGCTGACAGACATGTGCAAAAAGGACCTTTCCCTCCTCCAGGCTTGGGTGCAGGTTGCCTGGGGTGGCAGCTGGAGAGGAGTGATCCTTGGCACTGTCCCTGGCTGTGCTCGGGCTGGGGGTGCTGTGTGCTGTCCAGTGGTGTCACAGCCAGGGTCACTTATCCCAGTGCCAGCTGGAAGGGGACAGACTGATGTGTCTGAAGCACTGGCAGGCACCACCCATCCAGCCCAAAGCCAGCCAGGACAAGGCAGTTTGCAATGTTTAATTTTTTTAAAATGTTTAATTTTTTTGTAGACATGTGCCCTGACTCCCTGGGTGAGGCTTTGTGGCATCTCCCTGCCCTGCCTGTGGTCCTGGAGCAGAAGTTTTGCTGCTGGGTTTGCTGTGCTTTCACACCAGCCCTGCCTGCCTCTTACCTCTCTGGGGCTGTGTCACAGAACCTCCTCTGAGGGCAGCAGGATTGTTACTGTGGCTCAGCAGCCTCTCAGGGCTCCACAGAAATGCCAAGGACTGGTTTGCAGCACATGGCAAAGCTGGGAGCACAAGGGAAACATTTGTACCCTGGAAGCTCTGTGTGACTGGAGCCAACAGACACATGTGGCAGTTTTATGATGGTGACATTTTGCATTTTTTCCTCAGCAGTAGAGCAAAATTAATCAGAAATGCTTTGGAACAACAACTGGTTTATAGGGATCATAGCCCAAGTGCAAGAAGAGCTTTGTCATCAGGACAGCCTCAGAGCTAATTTGCTGAGACATTCAACTGCCTTTAAATCTCCACTGGAGAATTTTTGCCTTTCTGGTTGTGGGTCACTTGTGCTAATTTGGCATTTTTAAAGCAATTTACATTTTTCTTTCAGCACAAACACTTATCCTCTCTAGTAATGAGAACGCTCCTGTGCTTGGTTTTGGGGGTGGTGGTGAAAGAATTTCAGCTCTGAAGGGAGGCAGCTGTTCCCCTTGGCTTGCCAGCAGCTTTCAGGCATTTGTTGAGCCTACAGAGGAAACACATTCTTAAAGTCTGTGTCAGGAACCCAGCTTGGAAGGCAGAGAAGCCATGTGAATTGTCAGGGTTGCTGTAAGACCTGTCACTTGTCCCAGGACTGGGGGTGCTGCAGGGCGTTTGTGGTGTGTGTCTGTGAAACCCTCACGGGACCTACAGTGCAACACATGGAACAGATTTTAATCTCCCATTAGAGAGCTGAGTCAGAAGTGCTGAATGAAAAGGGAGAGTGGCCATGTGGTCATTAGGGCCCAGACACAGACTCCTGACATGGGCTTAGGCCCATGGGTTTGAGGGTAAACTGGCCAAGAAACAAGCTGAGAGCAGAGATACAAGTAAGACTTGTGAGATACAAGTAAGACTGTTCCTAAAATAATTTAATAGTAAGTGCATGGAGCAAACCTCTGCTCCTGCCCTGTCCTGTTCCCTGCAGCACTGGAGGGACAGTGACACTGTTGTGCCTGAGCAGCTCGCTGCTGTGGCAGGAGTGGTTTAGGCTGGAGCTCAGGGCAAGGCTCTGCCCCCAGAGGGTGCTGGCACTGCCCAGGCTGCCCAGGGAATGGGCACGGCCCCGAGGCTGCCAGAGCTCCAGGAGCCTTTGGGCAGCGCTGCCAGGGGTGCCCAGGCTGGCATCTGAGCAGGGACAGGGGCTGGGCTGGGGGATCCTGTGGGTCCTTTCCACCTCAGGGGATATTCTGTGATTCTGTGGTGAGTTTGAAGGCTCTGGAGAAGCATTTCCTGGTGAGATAAGAAGTTTGAAAATTAAAGAGGGAATAAACTTTGGATAAGTATGATTTATTGTTGTGGAATACAAGGTGCCAGGACCCGCTGGAACAGGACAGTGGCCCATGAGGAGACTCTAAAGCCCATGACAGCTCTTGCAGAAGCCAAATGCAGCACAGGGGCTGGAGCAGAAGTGTCAGAGGAAAACCAGGCCCTGGTGACCCAGGCTCCCTCTGAAGGGTCCAGGAGGTGTCACAGCTTGAATGAGTGGGAAAAGAGGGATAGCTGTGGGAAAAGGAGATGGTGGGCTGAACCTGTGAATTTAATAGACTTTGCAGATCCCCACTTCTGTGCCAGCAAGCCTTGAATTCAGGCTTAGAGTAAAAAATGGCATTCAGACCAGCCCTTCAAGTCTAGGTAATATTTTTTTTCCAAATCATATGAGTGTCAATCAGCTACTTCCCAGAAGAAGGAGACCTCCAAACTGGAGATTGTTTGTGTGTTAAAAGGTTTCTCAGGAACCTGGTTCCGTCCTTAGGGATTCAAGCCTCTGCTTTGAAGTTCTATCTCCAGCTGGAAGCTCACACAAACCTTTAGGCCAAGAGCATTTTTTCCCTAAAATATTTGATATCAGTGCTTTGGTACAAGTCTCTTATTTGTGTGTGGGTTTCTGCTTTGTGACTCATCTTCCTTGGCAGGAGACAGCCAGCCAGTGTCAAATTGGATTACTGAGTGAGGGAAAAATCCATATTCCCTGGTAAGATACTGGGGGACCTCAAAGTCCTGCCTTGAGATAATGCTCATCATCAGGCGGGGAAATGGGATTTTTTTTGCATCACTCCTCTGTGAGCATGGAAACTCTCCTCCATACCCTGATGGATCATGTGGAAATACAGAGCAGAATCATTTGTCTTTTTGGGACCAGAGACCCACTGAAGTCAATAGTTTTTTTCCTGGTTTTTTTTCCCCACTGAAGTCAATAGTTTTTTTCCCTGTGCTTGGAGCAGTCATATGAATGTATCTATTTCTCCTTCTCTTAATGCATTCCTGGAGGAGCCACAGGAGAAGCGAGAGGCCTTCAGACAAGTTCCACGCAGGTCCTGTGCTCCAGTGACTGCTGGAGGCACATGCTGGTGGTGCCATCCAGCCCAGGACACACTCCCCATGTCCCCCCTCATTCCTGGAGGACATTAAGGTGATTCATGTGCGACCTGAAATAAAACATGCTCTTGTTAGCAGCCCCACAGTCTGGGACTGATGCTGCAGAGCTGCATCCTCCTTCCAGGGCTGCATGGTGAAGTGTAGTGAGAGTCCTATGTCTATATTGTACTTGAATATCTATATTGTATTTGAATATATCTGTTAGTAATAGAAAAAGGGGAAGTGTAGTGAGAGTCCTATATATTGGATAAGTGGGTCCTAGCTATTCTAAATGAGCTACAGCTGCGAAGTCCTTAGTTGGGCAGCAGCTGTAGCTCGTGAAGGTAACTGGAATAAAAGGGGTGGGCTGAGAGCCCTGGAGGAGCCCCTGAGAAGCCATGAGGAGCTGTGCTGCAGAGAAGAGCTACGTGGTAGAAAACCAGCTGGAAGGTATGGACTTTAGGAATATAATAACAACAGTATGGGACTCCAGAAATATGATAATAGCATCAAGTTAACAACAGTGAAGGCTTCCAGAATCACCTCCATGGAGGAAAGTCCCATCTCCTGGGCTCTCCCCCAGCCACTGTCCCAAGCATCTTTGTGTAGCCCTTCCCCATTGCTGTTTTCCCATGGCAAGAAGTGCCTAGTTCAGAAAGCATCAGCCCCCAAGCCCTTTGATCTTTTCTTTCTCAAGAGAAAAAAGATTAAAACGAGACAAGAAGTTAAGGATTTGTGAGGGGGAACGGAACATGAATAGCAAATTCTGCCGCGGAGGTCACCTCCCCCCAGCTTTCTTCCTGTGTGATGGGAGGAGGGAAGGGTGTGGAGCGGGCTGTGGGGGATCCAGGGAGGAAGGAGTGAATTGGGGGTGGAGCGGTGGAGCTCTTCAAAAGGAACAATGCTGCCAGCGCTGGCATTGTCAGGCGGCCCTTTACAGAGGGCCATGAATACAGGTTATAAATTCTTTGGCCATTGAGAGAGCTCTCCAAACCTGACTCCATCCTGCACTAAACCAGGCCTGAGCCCTATCAGTTGCATAGCAATGAATTCATTTACATCTGGATAGTTAATCTCCAATTCACTTGACAGTTTATCTCCTCTTGGAAGAGCAGCAGTGCCTGCTCTATTGTGTTGGAGCCAGTGAGGCTCCTCAGCCAGGCCAGCACCTCTGGTTTGTGCTCAGCAAAGATAAGCAGGGTGGATATTGATATGAAACATGAAATTATTGCCCCAAGCTGCTTGATTCTGGTATCCTTCCACTCAGCATCCTCCTTACCTTCACCCTTTGGCTCTCCAGGGTGGAAATGCCATGTCCTTCCCTCTGACATTGTTTCAGTGCAACTGGAGTGTGACTTTTCTGATGTGACTGGCATTAGGTGGACAATTGACAATCCAGAATTATTTCGTTTGTTCTTGTTTACTGCAGTCTCCTAATTCTGCACGGATTTTTCTCTCTGAATACTGTAGGAAAAGAGCTCTGAGATCGAGTCCAGCTGTTCCCCCAGCACTAAACCATGTCCCCAGGTGCCACATCTGCACATTTTCTGAGCACTGCCGGGACAGTGATGCCACCACTTCCCTGCACAGATCCCCCAAGAGGAGCCAATGCTCTCGTTCAGCGTGGCGTGGCAGAGCAGCTCCCCAGAGAGCTGTGAGCAGCCTGGGATGTCCTGCAAGGGTGGGAGAGGCATCATTCACCCAAATTCCCACTGAGGGGAGGGGAGCTGGTTTGTGAGCCAAGGCTTTTTGGGTAGCGCTAATTCAACCACTCATGCCTGGAGAGGTGCTGTGGGACTGCACATCCAAAGGGGCAGTGATGAGGAGAGGGAACTTGCTGCTGGGCTGTGTGGGCATGCAGAGGGCCTGATTTGGCAAATCAACTCACTTTCTGTTTCTGTTGGGAAAATGGATCAGGAAAGAAAACCTTGAGGGTCAGGGGACAAAGTTAAGCGTGAGAATTCCTTGATTTATTCTTGGTTTTAAGTCTCCAATTTTAATTTCCTGCATTCAGTATTTGTATGTATTTGATGTGGTTTGGACATGATCTGGAGAAGGGCCACTCTAATTAAATATCCCTCTTCTTTTATCTGGAGTGGCTACAAATCTTTAAGTGGGCCTTTTGTTTCCTCAAATACAGTGCACTCTGCTCTGGTCATGAGAGCCATGGCTGAAAGGTTTGCATGGTTAACACCAAACGGTTAAAAATGGTGAAATAAAAAATTATGGGAATTTAAAGTCTAATACTGAGTTGAGGCAAAGCAACTTTGTCTTTTAGTGCTAAACAATCTTTCATTTGTGGACCACCAGGAAAAGACAGAACTGTTTTCTTTTCCCATGAAAGCTCAGGGTTTCCCTGAGTCCCAGTGGTATGGGAGCTGAAACTGGAAGCAGAGCTCCAAAGACAGGGAGCAGCCCAATCTGCTGAGCTGTTCCTGCTCTTCTCTCCTCCTCACCTTGCCTCTCCATGGCAGGAGCTAGAGCCAGGAGGTCACAGAAGTTATTCAGTGAAGACCAGCATCAGGCTGTGGGAGCACTCTGCCCACAGCAGCACTGGGACTGGATTTCCTGTCTGTGACAGGAATTGGTTTAAATATGGAAGATTTGGCTCAGCAATGTGGCCATCACCAGCTGATCTTTCTTCAGCATGAGGCTCCAGCCTGTGCTGGGTCTGCCTGGATGATGCCAGCTGGGTGTATCCTTGAGTTACTTTTGCTTCCTTTCCACGTTATCCCTAAGAAACCAGTGAGCACCCAGCAGAGGAGGGGCCTCCCCCAGCCTGCAGAGTCAGTCCTGCATTCCTGGGGAACGCTGCTGCTAGCAGGGCAGTGGCAATATGGAGAGTGAAGCACAAGCATGGGGCAGAAAGGCAGATAAATTCCCCGTGGAATTGTAAGCACAAGGTGATGAAGTCAGAAGGGAGAGTGTACAGAGTCAGGTCTAGCCAGCAAGCTGCAGGGCCCTGACCTGCTTGAGAAGGTGGTCAGAAGACAAAAGTGCTTCTCTGACAGTAAGAGGCCATGGAATTTCACAATATGATGGACCAGAAGTGAAGCTGCCCCAGCTTGGCCCATTTTTCCCTGTCATTGCCTGCTGTGCCTGGCCTGACAGTGCCATGGGGCTGCTGCAGCTGGGTTATGTTTCCCCTTGGAGTCACAGGAGTCCCTAGAAAGGTTTAAGTTATTGCTGTTAGTAACCTTTGGCATTTCTTTTTGTCTGCTTCGTCTGAGATCTGCCCTTTCAGCTCCAGAAGGGAAGAGTTTGGGGCTGGCTGTTCCTGGGGAACAGCACACTGAGAAATCCTGTGATGAATCACTGGGACAGCCCAGGGACCAGCATGGTGCATCCTCCGACCACTGGGGATTTAATGGCATTCAGGGTGTGACAGCAAAATGAGCACTGATGTGATTAACCCTGAAAATCTGTGGGGAGATGCTGTGTTTGGTAAATAAATTAAAGGATCTGAAAAAGCAACATCCTGTTTCAAATCATGAAAAAGACTTCTTCCTACAGAACCGAGAAAGGGTTGTGGGTTTTTATATTTCGTCCGTGTGCTGTTTTTTGTGCTTAGGTGGAAGAGTGAGGAATCATTCCTTCCCATGGAGTTCACCCCCCACTCTGCCTTCACAGGTCCGTGTCAAAATGTTTAAAGGCCTTTTTATTGTTCCTTGGTGTAGAAACAAATTTCTGTTTCTTGTGTCAGAGCCTGGTGACCCCCAGCCATCTCTCCACAGGAAAGATGTCATCTATCTTCCTTATCTGCTCTGTGGTTTTTGTTTTTAAAATAGCCTAACATGACTTGATTTGATTTTACTCTTGTGCATATGTTAAAATGAAAATAAGTTTGAATAAATAGCATTAATAGAAATATTATGGTTATGATTTAAACCAAACAAAACTGGGATATTCAAAACTGTATTTTCCACGGATGCTGATTAAACCTCTTTCTGCCTCATTACATGGCAGTCTGGGGAGCCCACAGGGAAGTCTGCGCCGTGGGATGCAGGTGGGACAGAGTGGGGTTCATTTTGCACATTTGACATTTGTTCATTTGAAATTTCAATCATAACACATTAGTTGTTTGCAACTACGTTCTTTGTGGGTTTTTTGAGTTTTTCTTTTGTTTTTTAATCAAAAAGCAAAGTTACTTTGTGTCTTCTGCTGCACGGAAGCTACCACGAAGCAGGGTTGGAGTGCACAGGGAGTTTGTATCAGCATGGCCAACCAAAGAGCTGGCTTTGGTTATGAATTTTAGACTCCCAGGCTGGTTTGGGTCATCAGAGACCTTAAATCCCATCCAGTGCCACCCCTGCCATGGCAGGGACACCTCCCACTGTCCCAGGTGCTCCCAGCCCTGCCCAGCCTGGCCTTGGGCACTGCCAGGGATCCAGGGGCAGCCACAGCTGCTCTGGGCACCCTGTGCCAGGGCCTGCCCACCCTGCCAGGGAACAATTCCCAATTCCCAATATCCCATCCAGGCCTGCCCTCTGGCACTGGGAGCCATTCCCTGTGTCCTGTCCCTCCATCCCTTGTTCCCAGTCCCTCCCCAGCTCTCCTGGAGCCCCTTCAGGCCCTGGCAGGGGCTCTGAGCTCTCCCTGGAGCTTCTCCTCTCCAGGTGAGCACCCCCAGCTCTCCCAGCCTGGCTCCAGCCCTTGGAGCATCCCTGTGGCCTCCTCTGGACTGGCTCCAACAGTTCCACATCTTTCCTGTGCTGGGCCCCAGGGGCAGCTCTGCAGATGGGGTCTCACCTGACTGGGCAGAGGGGCAGAGTCCCCCTCCCCTGCTGGGGTCACCCCAGGGCAGGGGGTTTCTGGGTCCTTCTGTGTGTGGCCAAGGAATGTGGAGCTTTTCATCCAGCCAGCCAGTGCCCTGGGCCTGTGCAGGAATTGGTGCCTCGAAGGTTTGGAATTTCCACCTGCACCCAGAAAATGTCTCAGTGAGCTGCTGCTGCTGCTCACATCCTAATGCTCAGCCATCTGCAAAGCAGCCCCATGGGCTGCAGTTAATGCTCACGTTTGGGTGGGTGTTGGTCCTTGTCTGAGTTTGGGAATTGCTGCTGGATGCACTCCTGGAAAACCCTAGGACATGTGGGATTCAGCTTGTGGGGCAGAAGTTCTCCTTGCTGCTGCCTCCCTCGCAGAGGCAGCGACTTTCTGAGTGTCTGTTATCTTCCATGACGAAAGCCAGATGAGGGATTGCTGCTCCTTACACCAGCGAACTTTCCTAAAGAAATTCTCCCCTGGGTTAAGAACAAGCATGACAAATCCCAACCCAAAGGAATGGAGGCGGGGAATGGGAACTTATAAGCCATGAAAAACAAGAGCTTTAAATGGAAAAGGGCTTCACACCATAACACTTGGCAATCAGCCTTTCACGCTTCAACCTGCACAGCCAGTGCAGCCAAGAGAAAATGGGGGTGAGTTTGTGTCTTCAGGAACTGCAGCAGAACCCCCCTGGCTGGTGCCAGGCACAGCCCTGACTGCAGGATGGCAGCTTCAGTGAGAGAGCATTACACACCAGATCCTCTGTGCTGTGGGCACCAGTCCTGAGGGGAATTAACCTCAGGCATTTTTGGGGAGCATTGGAGGCTGGTAAAAAGCAGCACTTCATTTGAGAGTCTTCAGACCCTAGCAAGACTGAGAAAAGTTCTTGGCTGATTTTTCATAGAATCTCAAGACTGGTTTGGTTTGGAAGGGACCTTAAAGATTGTCTGGTTCCACCCCCAGCCATGGGCAGGGACACCTTCCACTAGGCCATGTTGCTCCAAGCCCCTGGACTCCATTCTCATGGCCTTGCTGCTGGTCGGGGGGTGTCATTGCCCCACAAAGCCCCTGGTTCACCCCAAGCTCCCTGCAAGACTGGTGTTTCTGTGTTTTCAGAGACTGGGAGGACACAGGGCTCAAAGTCCTGAGGCAGAGGGAAGTGACCCTCAGGAGAGGGTGTGGGGGCCACTGTGCCAGGACTGCAGTGCTGGATGGAGGATGCTGCAGGAGGGGGTGTGGGGGGGAAGATCCCCATGCAGTCTGGAAAGGATTAAGGAGAGGGTCCGTGGGCCAGGGATGAGAACACTACCTGTGAGCTGCTCCCAGCCTGCCAAAAGTAGGGGCTAGAGGCAGTATCAGAACCTCAGAGAAATATATTTAATATATTTTTTAAAGTATTTTCTTCTTGAACTACTGCAAAAAACAAAGAGCTTGTTTCATTGCTCACCTCCTCTTTCAAGCTGGATGGGATCCTGGATTTTTTAAAAGAAAACAAAGTGTATTTCAAATACAGGCTTTCTTTTAGTCTTTCTTTTTTTTTTTTTTTCCTTCCAGTTGCTTTCTGTTTGCTGACAGAGATTTTGGGGCCCTGGGGAAGATGCATCTGCCAATGGTGATCTCGGCTCTCCGTGGATCCGGGCCCTGTGTCAGGGAGCTCTGCCCCTCTCGCTGCTTCTTCCCAGGCCAGTGTGGGCTCAGCCCTGCTGCAGGTCCTGGTAGTTCTTCCCCAGGGTGATATCATTGGGCCAGTGCAGGCAGAAGGGTTTCAGGTTGTCCCAGAATCCTCCTATGGCAGCTCCAGGTGCTCTGGGATGTGATGCTGTGCTCAGTTCAGGCCTCACGCAATTCCTGACAGTGGTGGACTCCCGTCTTTGCCTCCTTTTGACTGCTTGGCTGGAATATCTCACTTTCACTACTGGAGAAACCAAGGCAGTGAGCTGATCCTTCTCATATACTGTGAAAACACTGGTGGCAGAGACCCAGCTTCCAGAGACAGACCCCCAGGACTTGGGGGCTGAGGGACACGTCAGAGCCCTGCTCTGGTGTCAGCTTGACATTAACCTCCAGACAAGGAGCCTGACAACCAGCAGGAGCCAGACCCTTCACTGTGCCCTCCTGTGCCTTATCAGAGGGAAATAAATCCTGCCTGATTGGTTTTTTTAAATGAGAATTCTCAGCAGATAAATGAACTGCCTGCACAGTGATAATGGGCTGTTTGGGAAGTGAGTCTGCAGAGTGTATGTGCAGCTGGAAGTCATCAAAACCATCTTATCCCATGGAGTCTCCTGTGCTGAACTTGTGTTTACAAAATCAGACAGGAAAAGGAATTTTTCAATGGGTATTTTCTGATAATTTTTTCAGCCCAGCAGAAGTGTAAGTGAGCGCCTGTCTGCACAGAACTGTTGTATCTCTGCTGGGTGCTGGCTTCACCTCCTTCCCTCCATCCCTTTTGACCAATTTTGAAACATCCTGCTCCAGTCTAAATCCACGTGTTGAGGTTTGATGGACACTGAATGCCATGGCCAGTGGTCCTACAGGAATATCAGTGAGGGGCCCAGCGGATGCCCAGAGATGAGCCCACCACTCCTGCCCCTGTCCCTGCTGTGGCCCCATGGTGTGCAAAGACACCAATCCTTACCCCACACAAACCTGCTCACATGTGGAAGCATTGTCAGTTTTACCTACTATTTGGTTGTTTTTTTTTTTTTTTGCCTATTTTAACAAGTTCTCCTAAATAATCCTGACATTTAGTCACTAGTTATAAGCTGGACAGGAACAACCTTTCAGAGGATGATCATAAATACTCAGCCATAGTTCACCACACTTTTGTTTTCCCTGATAGTCGCCTCTCCATCCTTTTCTGTGATCTTCTCATCCATAAAAATCCCTTTGTATGGTCTCTGCTAAAAATCAGGGCTGGATAATTGGCCAATTTCCTGCACTCTGGCAGTTGTGTGGATTCCTTGTGCTCATGCTTATCTTCCTCCCCATGTGCCGAGGTCGTCTCTCGCAGTGCAGTGTGGGGCCAGATCCAGCCATGGCTGTGGCTCAGCTCCAGAAAGGCACCATGCAAAAGTTTGGAGTGTGGTGTTCTGAGTAGAGATCCTGCCACAAGAATCACCCCTGCAGCAGGCAGGGAAACATGGGCTCTGCTGAGGGCTGTGAGCCCTGCTTGGGGGGGACCATTAGATAAAAGCCCTTGAGGTGATTTGGTTCAAATTACTGGGTCCATCGTACGGTAACCATGGAAAAAAATGCAAATAGACCTTGAAGCCCAATCTCACGATTGTCTCTGTGTGTGAATGTCTTGGCACCTCACATCTCCTCTCTGAAAAGCTGGTATTTTTAGATTTACGACATTATTTTTGATGCTGGAGGCCTTAAAACTCTTCTGGCATGAACCCAAGCTATTCTGCTATCTTCAAAAATGAAGTCTTAAATGAGAACTGAAATTTATTCAAGTGTATTTGAATTACAGTAGAGCAGAGCACTTCAGCATGGGCATGGAAAGAAGCCTGCAAGAAGGGGAACAAGACTGAGCGCAGGTCAGAAACTGGAGCTTTTCACAGTTACCCCTCTCAGAGCTGCACCCTGGACAAATCAGCTTTGCATGTGAAACATCCCCGTCCAGATGTGAAACCCAGCTGAAATGTAAACTTCTCTGAAGCCTTCACGGGTGGTTTGCATCTGTATCTGTGTCTGATTAGCCAGAGTTGTGCAATGGCAGCGGGTTCTGCTGCCAGTTCTTCCCTCCTTACCTTGACCCATGGTTTCACTCTTTCATGCCTTGCCTTGTCAAACAAGCCTCCTCTGGGCAAAGCAAGTTCAGCCCTGCTTTGTGGGCCTCCAGAGAGACAGACAGCCTTGCCTGACTGATGGTTCTGATTGCTGGGGACAGTTGTGGCACAGACACAGCCAGACAGCTCACCTGGAGCGGGGCTGGAGGTGGGCATGAGCCCAGGCTTTCTCTAGGAGGATTTTCACAATGATTTGCTTCCCCTGTCATGTTGTTTCAAATTCCTCTCAAGCCGTACTTTTCACAGTCTGGATTTTCTCTCATGAATTTCTCAAGGGGCTATCTGGAGGGGAAACTACTTCTCACCATAACAAACAACCAAAGCCTTCATCATTAAAAAATAAAGCACTAACATGGCCCTACAATAGACCCCTTTGTCAAGTCACATCTGTTTAGATCACCAGAAATTATAAGCCTTTACTTTTGAAAGTAACTTTCTTTTATGAAAACTGCAAAACATTCAGGAAAAATCTGCATGAAAGTGCAGGCATGTGGCAGTAGTACTCTGTGTCACACAGAAACTCCAAATTGCCTGTGTATACAAATACTGGATTTAAGCTCTTCTCACTGAAGGAACAGCCAAGTCCATAGCATGGGTCACTGCTGTGCTTGTATAAAACCAGTGTGAAAAAGAATCTGGCCTCATGGACAGAAAAATCTGATTTCAGGGCTTACGTAGTTTAGCCCCAAAGTTTAATATCTGTCTCCCAGAAGCTGCCAGTAATTGCTAAATGGTAGAGCAAGGGGGATTCATGTGGGGCATGATGGAAAATACGGTGTGAATTGTGAATCATATGAATTAAACAATCCACAGACATTTGTCCCCAAGTAACACCAGTGCCTGCCCACCCAGGGAAGCTCCAGTGCTGCTGCACCAGGATAGGCCAGTGCAGGTGGGAATGCTGATGCTGCAGCAGGAAGAGCTGCCCCAAACCCATCACAGGAGGCCCTGTCCTCTCTTGGCCAGTGATTTTCTCTCTCCCTTTCAAATGCCTTTCTGCAGGCCAGGAGCTGGAACCACCATCACAACAACATCTGATCCCCATCCTTGGCACTGGCCCTGCTCCAGCTCTCTTTGGGAAGGGCCACCTTCCTCTGAAACAAGGGTGAGATTAGGCAGGGCAGCCAGCCTTAGGACAGTGGGTGTAAGTCAGCTCTCACTGGAAAATAAAGCTTTTCTGGTTGCTTTTGAAAATTCAAAATATTTGTGCTGAATTGGTTGAGTTTGGATTCCAGCAGGGCTCTGGAGCAGGGCTGTGGGGACAGCCAGGGGCACTGAGGTTTGGGGGATGCAGTTGAGCTCAGTGTGAGCTGTGGTGCTTGGGAAGGCGAGACACGTGGAGTTCTTAGGACAGAGGTATTTTGTGAAAAACCCTGTCCAGTGCCTGTGGCCGTGTCAGGCTCAGGGCTGGCCACAGCCAGGCAAGGGCCAGACCTGCTGCTTTCCACTGAGCCAGCTGGGACACAAACTGAGCTCATCCTGTGGCACTGACAGCTCTCCAACTGCCTCTGCTGTGTCATCACCGAGAGTTTCACTGGCAGTGGCCAAAAGGTCCCCAGGCCTTTGTCTGACACAGAGCTGGAAATGCACTCTGAATTCCCCTGTACTCACCTGAAGACACAGTGCTTGTGTTAGGTGCTTTCCCTAGATAAAAGAAGGTAAAAAAGGAAGTAAATTTGTCTTGATGGAATTTTTTTCCCTCTTAGAAAGTCTTTCACATCCTTTTCAAGGGTACCACCAGTGGTGATGATTTACAGATCATTCCTGCACACCCCATAAAGGGAGTGGTTGTAGAAATTCCTCTAATTACATTTAATTGGTTTTGAAATTAAACGGTCTGTAATTTCAGTGAGTGGCTCTGTGAAGGACTGCTGGCTGAGAAGGCAGAACAGTTTGCTGGAATCAGCTAGATACATGGAAATAATGCTGGCAATAGTAGCTTTAAGAGTTATGATACTAGAATTAGTTAGGCCAGCTTAGGTCAGTGTGTGCAGAGAGTTTCCTGTTTAACTCCCATGCTGCAAGTACTGTGTTCTGACAGCTCTTCCATTTAGCATCCAGATGGGAAAATGCTGAACAGAGCATGCTGAGGAGAGGCTGGAAGACACCAATCCTCTGTGTTTTTAATGCTGAGTGATACAAAGCTGCTTCTTGCCTGTCCTTTCCCCAAGCATTTGATTCTGTTAAGTGGTTTAATTCATTCATAAATGCTCTCTGGACTGCACAGTTGTGCCAAATATGCAACTGTCTGGGTAAGGGTGTACAAACAAGGTGTGCCTGATTCCTGCAGGGAGTTACCGTGGCAAGTGCAAACACGCACTGGGAATGTGAATCCACGCATGAACAGACACCCGATTAGCAAAGAATTTCTGAATGCAGAGACCTGATTTGAGCAACAAGTCATGGCATCTGTCCATGTAAATGATGTGTGCCATTGCACACACATTTTGAAACTCTGTTTCTAAGGAATATAGGTATTTCTATGTATTAGACCACAAAGCTTCTCTGAGTTCCCCTTTTTTAACCATAGTGATGAGGTCACTGGAAAAAGAGTGACCAACTGTTCATTCCCCTTCCTCATTCTGAGTGCTGTCTGTCACACGTCAGGCAGTGCTTGGTTCCAGGCTTGTACATCCAGGGAAAGCAAGAACCAGCGATGGAGGGGACAGAATAAGGGAACTCACAACCTCTGGAGCCATCTCTTACATGCCAGGAAAAATACAGCATCCAGCTCCTTGGGCTCCAGGAGCCTCCAGCCCAAAGGGATGGAGTGTACGTTTGGGAAGGACATTTGTTCCTGTTTGTGACACCCAGCCTGTGACCAGCAGCAGCAGGGTACAGCCTGAAAGGATGAACTGCTGAAAGCTGTGTGAGAGCTGTCTGACAGTGTTTGTGCTCACCTCATCAGCCAGGGCTCTGACCCACAGCATTTCACATCATACCAGAACATGCATCTTTCTTCTTACTTTCCCCTTTCAGACAGGAAGAAAGAAACCAAAGGCTGTTGACCTCTGTGGGCCTCCAGAACCTGAGCCCATGCTCATAGCCAGCCTTGAGCTGTCTGGCTTCAAACTCATGTCACAGGGCACACCAGCACTTACCGCTTTCAGTTGCAGCTTAAAATATCTATGAAGCCCCAGTGGCCCCAGAAGTCACAAGGATGGATGGTCCAAGGCCATGGAAAGCCCAGTCCTTGCCATGCCTTTCCCATTCCACTGTTATTCCAGCCCCCAGGCAGTTGCATCAGTGCTGTCTGTGCTCCTCTTCTCTAGCAGGAGTCACCTTTTCAGCTAATACTGTGCTTTTCTGAAGAGAAAATGCTGTTGCTTTTTTTTTGAACTTTGAAAGACTCTTATTTTTCAAAACCACTTCTAGAAACATATCTTAGAAGGTGGTGTGTGCTGAGCAGGTGCCCACTCATTGCTGAAGCAATGAGAAAAAGGCAAACTTCATTTAGCTATTTAAGGCATGCAAAGAAAAGCTTTTAAAAACTAAAAGGACAAATAATTTGTCTTTTTGCAGCGTTGCATGCAACACAAACAATTCACTGGAATGCTTTACCACAGCAGCCAACAAACTGCTGTGTCAGCAGGAACAGGGGAGCTGGGTGTGCTGGGCTGAGGGGAAGAACACCCTGAACTGGCACAAAAGGGGACCAGGACTGACATGGACCTGGGCCTTCAGACAGAAAGCCCCTTCAGAGAATCACTTGCACCTGCAAGAAACCAACAGTTGCTTCAGTATTCCCTTTTCTGAAGCATCATTTTCCCTTTGCCCATGTAGAAGCAGCCTAGGGACTGGGTTATGACCTGGCTGTAACACGGGGAGCTGAACTGTGTGACAGTATCTGAAGCTGATGGATGCATCTGGATTGCAATTGCCTTCTTATTTCTTGCATACATTTGTGGATGTCCTTGCTGTCTTTTAAGTGTCCCTTCACTTGCAGTGCACTCTGAATGCAGGTGTCTGTGCAAGTGGTGGCATCATGACAGAGTGCCAGGGCTGCCATCCCCCTGCTGCAGGGACCAGTTTGCAGTGTCACACTCACCTCCTGCTCCTGTGGCATGCAGGACATGGCAGCAGGGCCACATGCACAGTGTTTTGGGGACTTGCCCCTTCCACCCTCCACAGCACCAAGCTGGTGTTTCTCAAGGTTTCTTATGCCTTTGTGCTGCTCACAGGGGATCTGGAGAAGGACTTTGGACCAAGGAATGTCCTGGAGGGAGAGGACACAGGGAATGGCTTCCCCCTGCCAGAGGGCACAGATGGATGGGATATTGGGAATTGGGAATTGTTCCCTGGGAGGATGAGAAAACCCTGGCACAGGGTGCCCAGAGCAGCTGTGGCTGCCCCTGGATCCCTGGCAGTGCCCAAGGCCAGGCTGGAGAGGGCTTGGAGCAGCCTGGGACAGTGGAAGGTGTCCCTGCCATGGCAGGGGGGCCAAACAAGATGATCTTTAAAGTCCCTCTAACCATTCTGTAATTCTATAATTCTGGCAGTGAGTGCAGGGGCTGAGCAGCCCAGCTAGTTTGTGCAGGTATTTGTGATATTTGTTTTCTGGAGATTTTCCATCTTTCCCTTGGCAATGACTGCTGTTTGTTGCAGCCTGTACCTGGCCTGACACAGGTGTGGCCCTGGTTTGGCACAAGCTGGTGGCCGAGCTGCCGGCTCCACGCAGAGGGGACACGGAGCCGGTGCCACCAGGACAAGGGCTGTGCCTGGCAAGGTCCTGCTGCCCCACATCTGTGCATGGTGCTCTGCTGGGCTCCATCCAGCTGGGACATTGCTGGGCTCCAGCCATGCAGGAAGAAGAGTTCTGTGGATTAGAAATGTGTGTCATCCCACGGCAGAGAGCTGTGAGCTCAGCACCAGGACAGAGGGACCCACAGCACCCTCCAGGGCATTTGGGCTGTTCTCTGACAAGTCACACACTGCTCCAGCAGCCCAGGCAATTCTGCAAAAAAAATCTGGTTTGTTCTCATTATCCCCATCAGAACTCATAAAAAAAACCATGCCCTCGGAACCAACAGCCAAATTTTTGCCTGTTTATGTTTCGTGTTGGAGCCTGAGTAATGTGGGGAGATGAGGGCAGTAAACAGAGTTGTAAACACAGCAAACCTGGAGAGCACAGCAAAGGGCAGCCTGTGCAATGTTGTTCTTAGTGTCAGGGTAATTTGTGTGCGGTTTCATTGAGTTTACAAAGCCGGCTCAGGGTTGGATAGGCTGGATGAGGTAATTGGAAAATGCCCCACTCACCAGGAGTGCTCCAGCTCTAACTCCGAGCCTAAATTCCCATCGGAGTGCAGCACAGGGGCTGGGGCTGGGGTCCCAGGGCGCTCGGGGCTGTCCCTGGCACGGCAGGCAGGGAGGGAGGGTCCCAGTGCCCTGGCCAGGTGTGGGTGTTGGGGGCTCTGCCCCTCCTGGCAGCGTTCCCCTGGGAGCTGCCCCGGCCCTGAAGTCATGGTTTGGTTCTCAGGCTATTTTTGAAGCCAGAAATGTGAGTGTAACCAACACTTCAGCACTTTCCCACACCTTTCATGTGACACAGGACTGTGCCCAGTCATAGGACTCTGTCCCCAGGACTTAAAAATTGTCACAGTTTCACTTCCCTCATGTTTTTTTTTCCTTTCCTTTCTGGAGCCAGTGGAGTTGGTTCCCTTTGCTGCCTGGGGAGCTGCCTCATATGGCTCCTTCCAGAAAAATTACCTTCTTTGGGATGCTCTCACCAGTTCTGAACTGTTTCTGCAGGCAGGCAGTGCCCTTTTCAGTCTCTCCATGTGTGTTTCACACCGGCTGTTCCATATCTTGAAGCACAGAACCAACTCTTGCAGCAGAAAAAGGAACTTTTCAGGTTGATTTACACATAATTTCCACCTTATTGCAGTTTGGATTAACATTTTAAAATAATTAAATGTACAGTGATTCACATCTTTCTAGTGAAATGCCAAAGAAATGCAAACCCCAGGTATTGCACATCGACAGCCTTCAGATGGATCATGGATTTCTGCCTGGTCCTTATCTCCTGCTCCTCCTTCTGTCTGGGAAGGGGAGAACTACCTGGTACATGGGGAAATTTGCTGAAGAGAAAATGCTGCAGTTATCCATATAAACCCCAAACCATCCAGGGAGTTGCTGGTTCCCTGATGTGCCTCAATTACAGCCAGTCCAGGGATTGCTGAGGCACCAGGCCCTGAAAATGCTCACTCAGTGAGTTTTCTGCTGGTGGTGTTCCTTTAATTCTAATGTACTGTGAGAATGTTAATTAAAAAACCATACCAAAATGAAGTGGCTCCTTCAAGAACCAAGAACCTGTCATTTGCATGAAAACCCTGGATTATAAACTGCTTCTTCTACTTTTGCTGCCAAATATGCAAAGTAAATTGCACAATTTTGGGGATGCAGTTGAGCCGCTTTGTGTTTTTCTTTCTCCAACTGAGAAGAAACATTTTCTCCCATCCGACAGGGAGTGTTTGTTTTTCTTGCTGTGTAACACTTACGGCTCCCATCGACAGCAGGACAATAACTGCTCCACCATTTCTTATCTCCCTTCAGCGTGACGTTGGGATTTTCCTAAGATAAGGATGGTTTGTTTGTTTTATTTGCTCGCTTTAATTTCGTGGTTGTTTTTCCAAATAAAAGAAAGTGAAGTTTAGGAAGCAAAGCAGTGATGGCAGTTGTGTGCTGTGCTGCGCCTCATTCCCACCCCTGCTCAGGCGTGAGAATGTTCTCAGCCAGTGGGACTGTTCACATCCAAACTTTTCCTTCCATAGTTGTCACATACCCAAGTCATTTAGCCGAGCTTCATCCTCCGATTGCACAATCAATTATTGTTTTATGACAGATAGTGGGATGCTTCCTTATTTTCTTAGTGCTTTTTTTAAAAGTGGAAGATGATCTAGTGCTGGATAATGTTTCAGCAGAGTTGTGTTGTACCCCAGGAGATGGCCTCCCTAGGACAGGGAGGCCTCAGTACATCCTTAAATTCATGTGCTGGCTCCTGCATTGCTAAGGGTGGGTTTGTGAGTGGAATCTCCTCAGTGGGAGAGGCAAATGGGACACTCTGGTCTCGAGGTGGGACAGGAGAGAGCAGGTTGGCTCAGACAGCCTGGGGAGAGTTTAAACTATCACAGAAAGCTTTAAAATACTTTTAGAGCACTTAAATTTTGATGAGCTTTTGATAGCTTCTGTGTTTATATAAATCAGAACATTCAGGGTGTTCAGTCAGGGCCCCTTTATGGGCAGATCAAGCTCCAGAGTCCCTGTAAGTGCCCAAGCTTTGTTTGCCAGGTGGGACAGCCAATTCCCCATTTGTTACTTCTCTAGAGCTGGGTATTTTTTCCATTACCTATCATTTACTGTCCTGCTCTAAACTGTCCCTTTGGGTTACTCTGGTTGTGTCACACCAGGTACCTCAGCACTGTGGGCTGGCGGATGAGACAAAGGGCTCCTGTTGCCCATGGGAGGCTCTTGGCACGGCTGCCACCAGCCAAGCACAGCTCCTCCAGGCTGCACTCATCCCAGGAGGGTGTCCCATCTCAGCAACATAGTTCAGCCCACAGAAAGGTGTCAAACATTTGCCTGTTTTGCTGGTGACCTCACTGTATTTTTCCTCAAAAGGCTTGAACAACTAAAAGTTGGAATCCTTTAACAGCAGAAGTGAGAAAGGACGTCAGGGCATCCCTGGCATGACATAGGATTGATATGAGTTTGATCTGAATAGAAAAAGGGCTGTGAGTGCTTACATGAAATGTTTCTTGGAGTTCAACTGAGATCCTTTTGAAGTAAGTGCAGAGGCTGCCTTTGCTATTGAGGATCCTTGTGGTGACATTTATGTCCCCAAGGTTGGGGACTCCTCACAATGAGACAATTTCCATGAGCTCTGAGGCACAGGGGGATGTGAGTGACCTGCTACAGGTTCCTGTCTCTCTCCACCAGGTTTTGGGAGAGCTTCTGTGACGCACTCAGTACTTTGAGATATTTGGGTAAGAGGTAGAAAAGAGGGTGCTTTACCTTGGTGAGAAGATCCAAGTATCTGATTCTGCACTGAAATCAGTCTATATGTTCTTACATATAGAAAGTATACAGGAAAAGTATTGTTTAGAGGGATTTTAGACTGTGATAAAACACTTTTGAGTCCATTATAACTCTTAAGGATTTGCTGAAGCTTGGTGTCATCTCACTGGGAAGGTTTTCCTGCTGTTAGACTTGTGCTGCACTGCTCAAGTGTGAGCAGTGAGCTCAGCCAGCAGGATTGAAGCCCAGAAGTTGAAAGCATTAAGCTGTTACCATAATGAGAGCTCTCCCTGGAGCTTCTGCTCTCCAGGTGAGCACCCCCAGCTCTCCCAGCCTGGCTCCAGAGCAGAGGCTCCAGCCCTTGGAGCAGCTCCGTGACAGCCTCTGGACTCATCCAGCAGCTCCATGTCCTTGTTGTGTTGGAGTCCCAGTGCATTTGGCTGCCTCAGCATTACCTTCCTACAGCCCTGTATCTCACTTGGTGAAAGGTGAGGGCTCAGGTACCCTTCTGTAGGTGAAGGGTTTATTTGCAAACCCTCTTCCTCCAAAAATATTGGGACAGCACCAAACCTAAGGGTGTTTGTGTGTCTAGACCAACAAACCCAGAAAGCGTTAACGACATTAGAGCTGATGCCAAAACCTGTCCTTGAGTACTGCAGGATGTCAATTACCCCATAACCCTCAGACACAGCTGGATTTGGCTGGGGCAGAGGCAGCCTGGCACCTCATAGGCCAAGTGGGGAGATCACATCCCCGAGCTTCACTGTATGCTGCACTTGAAAACCTGCCCTGCTTTGCAGCCAAATCTGACATCTCAGTTGGTGGTGGTTTTTGAGGACCTTTAGTGGAGAAAGAAGAAAGAGTGCATTGCAGGAGCATGGCAGCTGCAATGGGACTTAGGTGTCCAGAGCCCACAGCAGCCCTGTCACATGTAATCATGCTGTAAAGCTGATGCCTAACTCCTGACAGGCTCCTAATCCTTCCTGACATACACCCAGATGCTCAGTGAGTGCCATTTCCTGCTCCAAGGAGCCCAGATTGTTCCTGACTGGCCCTTGGGTTTGAGCAATCACTTTAATTCTTCTCCCTCATTTATTTCCTTGCCCTGAGGGAACTGGGCTTCATCCCCTTCAGTAAATCTCCCGATCCAGTAGGAAACGCTGCGCAGGGGCGAGGGCTGGGTTCAGGACGGGGCTGGGCTGGGTTTAGCAGTGCTGTAGCACAGGAGGGTGCAGGCTGCTGGGCACAGCTCCTGCCAGGGCTGCACAGGGAGTGGGGCTGTGCTGGGGGCACCAAAGGCTCCAGCCTGTCCTTGTTGAACCCAAACATGTATGGTCTGAGGGAAGAGCAAGTGCTGCTCCTTTTCAGATTGCTGACTCCTGCTTTCACGCCCAGGACAGGTCAGATTTCCTGAGAGGAAAACAGCCCCAGGAGCTGCAGCGCAGCAGCAGAGCGGAGCTGTGGCAGCAGATGTGCTGGGACAGCCCTGCCCACTCTCCTTGCAGAGGGAGCACTCCACTTGGAGTCCTTTCCGAAGCAATTTGAGGTTCATTAGCAACTTCTGCCTTCACTATCTCACTGGTCTGTTTATCTTTTGTCTGAGTGAGTTCTCTCTTCCTGTTGCTGTTCCTCCTTCCTGAGGGGAGTGGGCTGTGTGGACATCCTACCTGGTGCTCAGGGAATCCTACTGCCACCCCCTCCCCGCTCCCAGACAGGCAGGCTGCTCCTTGCCTTCGGAAATGTCTCTCCTTGCCAATCACACCTTTCATTTACTCTCATAAAGGGGATCCTTCGTGATGCGAGGTGCTGGAGGCCAGCTGGTGATGCATGCAGAAGGTAGGGGGAGAGAGCTGGGAAACCACAGCCATGCTGGCTTGGAGGTCTTGTCTCCTACATGGCAGCCCCATCCTGGTGGGAGCAGCCCTTCATTCTCCCAGTGCTGGAGGGAGCCCGTGGGTGGATGCTGGAGCACAGACACGACATCTGAGCTGCCCTTGGCCACTCTGCAGAGCCCAGCTGTTGATGCTGATGGAAGCCATCCAAAAACCAACACATGGGCTCCAGCTAAGCCTGGGGGGTCACCCCTGCTCTGCAGTGGGCATGCACCAGCCATAAATACAAGCCACTGTGTTATTAATGCACCCACTGTAAATGTTTTATGTAAGCTCATAAACTCCGAGGAGCTGAAATCTCAGGGAGCCCATGACCTTTGCTGGGCTGGCATTCGAGGCAAGAGGCCTGGAAGAGCCAGGCCATCTGCAGGGGTAATGAGTTTCTCATCCTTCCAGAAAGAGAATAGTCCCTTGGTGCCTGCCCTGTGGGGTCTCATGTGCTGGAGACTGCATGGGATTTTCCTAACTTCCATGTCAGCAAGGATCTTGTGGTGCAGCAGGGAAAATCCAGAGTGAACTGCTGGATATGACCCTTACAATCATCAATCAAACTGCTGCCATTGCAGGACAAGTGAAACAACAGATCAAGGAAAGGTCATTGTCTGCAGAGCAACAAAGTGGAGCATAACGAACACCAGAGCCAGGCACAACACAGGTGCTGCTGAGCGCACCTGTCTGGCTTTGGGTGAATTAAGCTTTCCTCTCCCCTCTGTGCTGCCTGGAGGCTCCTGCAGGCTGGAGTGCAGAAGGCACTCACCCCCAAAGTGCCACTGTTTGTACAGTGACCGTATCTTAACACCTTGATTCACTCTCTTGATCCTTTCTGAAAGCTCTTCACAGAGAACTTGACCTCTCCTTCCACCTCCCTGTCCTCTGCCACAAAGTAACCCCAGCCCCACAGTGATGGTTATCATGGGAAGACCTTCCCCAGCTCTTTCATCTCATGAGAGACCCTGCTTCCCTCTCGGCCTCTCATCCTGGAAATCCTTCCTGCTCTGCTCCTGCCGTCCAGCCCATCTGGTTCCTGTTGCAGCTGTCAGCTGCAGCACCAAGCCTGCAGGAGCTCTGCCCTCATCCTGCTCCCCCAGCACATCCCCCAGCCTGCCCCTGCTGCTTCTGCCCTACAGGGGAAGGTCACTGCCAGGGGGAGCAGGGTGGCCTGGGCTCTTCACCCTCAAACCAGGAATTTTCACACCAGCTCTGCCTGCACAGGCCAGTTCAACAGTGAAAACGTTCCTTTCATTTCACCCAGCCTTCAGGCTTAACCTGAAACATCCAGGCTTAATTCTGGGTGTTTCAGAGCTCCTGAGTTTATGCCTCTCAATGACCACAGCACCACAGGGCATGGCCCCTGTGGAAAAACTTGCTGCTCCTCCTGGCTCTTGGAGCACATGCCCAGGGATTACCTTCCCAAGCACCTAAAATGTCCTTGGGATGACAATACCACAATAGGAAGATGACAAGGGAAGAGCAGTGCCAGTGGAATGGACCCTCCCTCCACACAGGGACTGGGCAGTGAGCAGGTTTGGAAATATCCAAAGGGAGATGTGTGTGGACGTGCATTTCCCAGTATGGGATGTTTTGTTCCTGGTCACACAGGAGAGAAGGCATCTGAATGGAAATCTCATTTTAGCACTCCCACTGTCTGGGTTTTCAATTCAAACCCTGTCACAAATATGCATCAGCTTTTCCTTCTGTTTTTTTGGCTATCACTTGGTGCTTCTCCCTCCCTACCCCCATGTGAAGCATTTTTCTAGATGGAAGTGTTTGGGCAGGAGTAGCTGGGGTTCTGAGATGCCTGCCTGGCCCTGGGCTGCTCTGCCAGCCATGCCTCCCTCATCCACAGCCCTGCCCACTGGCTCAGCCTGGCCACTCGCTGCTTTGGGAGAGCCCAAACCATCCAGATCCCTAGGTTCCAGGATGAACCCAGGGCTTGAGTTTCAGCCTGTTGGTCCTTGCCAAGCCACTTTTCTTGGAAATTCAGGTCATGAGAAATGTGTAAATGCTTTCCAGTCCCCTACTTGTCCCTTAACCTCAGGCTTTCAGAAGCCAGCAGTGCCCATCTCTGTCCATCCTTCATTTCCTGGGCTCTCCTGAGAGCCTCTCCTTTGGGAAGAGCCACTGAGCAGTGGTTTGTGTGTGTCTGGCTCTCCCAGCCATCATAAGGATCCTGTGATTCTGATATCCTGTGCTGCACTGCAGATGTCCAGGCTGGTACAAGACCCTGGGTGTCTGATGGCAGGCGATGTCTTTGCTGGGTGGGTGTCACTCCTTGTCTGAAATGACTGAAACGTGTCTGGGTCACTGCATGTGCTGCTCGATGCACAGGCCCTGCCCATGAGGGATGAGTGCTGGAGCAGACAGATCTGTTTCTGTTCCCATGCTGCTGTTGGAGCTATGCTGGGCAGTTGAGAAGGCACAGGACCATGATTTGCAAGAAGCCTGATGACTCGACATGTTGTTCTCATTGGAAAGTGATGCCCAAGCAGAGATGTGAAGAAAATAAACAGGGCCAGGCTGAGAGGGGCAAATCCAGGCAGGCATCCAAGATGCCCAGTCCTCATCCTGGGGCTGCATCCAGCAACTGTTACCTATGATTAAGCATCCGTATCAATCTTGATGTCATAAAAGTCACCCAGACCGTGAAATCCCCATGTTTGGTGTGGAAATACAGCATTTGATGCATTTTTGTTTGAAATGCGTTAAATCTGCCTTAGAGGGGCCGCGGGGAGAGGTTGGGTCCATCAGCCATGAGGAGCTATTCTGTCTCAGTCCCTCTCAGAGCGCGGCATGTGGATCCAGCAGTGCCTAACAGCTCATCCATGACAAACTCCAAAAATCGCAGAGATGTTTGCCACGGTTGGGCTGTGAAATCAGCCTCCTCTCTAGGAATGAGAAACCTCCATAGCTACAGTCCAGGGCTGCCAGCTGGCTGTGCTTTCCTTGCCAGAGAGCTCCTCCCAGCAGGGCCAGGCAGGCAGGGAAGTGGGCAGGGAAGCAGAAGGGAAGCAGGTAGGGAAGAGGCTAGGGAGGCAGGCAGGAGGGCAGGGCTACCCAGCCCCCAGCATGCCAGAGGGACGGGCAAGCAGAGGAGCTGTGGTTTGTCACCCCACTCCATTTAACCTGGCACATGCATCCACGGTAGGAAGGGACTTTGAGCACCCATGGCCTTTCATTCACAGGCTCTGTGCAGGGTAGGCTGTAAAGCCACTCTTTGGGTGAGACACTCTGCTGGCAAGTGCAGTGTGTTTTAGCAGCCAGACGGCCCTGGGGACGTCCCCAACTGTTCCAGCTTTCCCTCGGGATCCCTCGTGCACCTGCAGCCAGAGGGGAAGTGGTGCAGCCTGAGCTGCTGCTGGTGGCTGTGTCAGAGCTCACGGTCTGCCCCGTGTTTCCTACAGCTCTGCAGCCATAACTTCACAAACAGGCTGATTGATAACTCTCTGGAGTGCCTTTTCCCTTTCTTTTCACACAATCTCCCAAACTCAGCTCTCCCTTTGGCAGGTCCCACTTGTCGAGCGAAGATGGGGGGTCTGGTCCCAAAAAGGGGCAGGTCTGAGAGGCCAACAGCGGCTCCCTGCCTGAGCACGGGGCTTGGCAACGGCTGTTTGTGCGAGGTAGAGTTCTCACGCTCTAAATATACAATCTGTGATAAGGGAAGGGAAAAAGCCCAGCATGGAAATATTCCTTCTGTAAGAGAAATAATTTGCTGCTGCTAAAAATATGTGTCCATATTATTCCTGCCTGGTGTGCAGTTTGGTGGGAGAGAGTGCACGCAGGCCGCCCTCAGGGGACTCGGCCCGCGGGGCAGGCCCGGGGCCCGGAGGGGCCGCGCCTCGGCCGGGGCTGGAGCGTCGGGGCGGGACGGAGGGACGGGGCCGCTCGGCTTCGCCCTGCTTTATCATCGCCATCTCTTTCTCAGGGCAGTAAAACCGTGATACGGCGTTATCCTGAAGGTCGTAGGAACTAACCTCTAAGCAGGTGCTGACAGTGGGAAAGTGATCCACAGTGTTCCCAGAGCAGCTGGGAGCCCGTTCCCAGCCCCGGCTGCACACAGAGGCAGGAACGGCTTTGTTCAAGGGGGACGTATGTTTGGAGCGGTGGGATATGTGTAATCCCTTCCTGTCTCATCTGCAAGTGTCCCAGGCCTGGTGTTTCCTTCCCTGATTGCTGCTGCTGGGACCCTGCATCCCCATCCCCGAGCCCTTCTGTGCCCATGGATGAGTGGAGCCGAGCTGAGCCAAGTGAAGCGGGCAAATTTTCCCGGGGCAGCCCTGAGCCAGGAGACAAAGCTTGCCCAGGATCCCTGCCCTGCCCAGGGTCCTGTTCTGCCCTGAGTCCTTGTCCTGCCCACGGTCTCTGTACTGCTAGGCTCCCTCCCTCGTGCCATGGTGCCAAGTGAGAAATGGATGATGTTTGCTGCTTCCCCAACCAGAGCCGGGCACGCCTGACCCAAAACCAGTAAGGACCATCTCTGTGAAGCCAATCCTGTAAAAAATGGGTGAAATATTGTGCAGTTTCTTGCAGATCTGTCTCTGGAGCATGGTATGTGGATGCTGTGACTGCTCAGGAGCAGGTTGTACCTCCTGTCTTGAGAATTGTCAAATCCCAGACTGGTTTGTGTTGGAAGGTTTAAAGTCATCTTGTTCCAATCTTCCTACCACAGGCACTAGACCACATTGCTCCAAGCCCCATCCAGCCTGGTCTTGGACAATTCCAGGGATGGAGCAGCTTCTTTGTCCAGCCTGTGTCAGGGCCTTACCACCCTCATTGTAAAAACTTCTTTACAAGTAATCTAAATCAACCCTCCTTCAGTTTAAAACCATTGCCCAAGAATTACAGAGAATATGCTCAAGAAGATGGTCAATATGGCCAAAGATGGTCTTGCTGCATCACAGCCATCAGCAGTTACAGACCTTTTAAACCCTAGCAGACCTTGCTACAGTTTTTGTAAATCATGTATGGCCTCGGCATTGCTTTTTTGATTCTCAAAGAACTCCCACCCCATTTGAGGCCAGACATTTGTTCCCAGAGCATCCCCTGACCAGTACTTAGGAAAAAAATTCTTCATGGAAAGAGCTGGCAAGCCCTGGAACAGGCTGCTCAGAGTTGCTGGTGGAGTCAGAGTCACCGTCCATGTGGATATGGCATTTTCAGTTAGGGGGCTTGGCTGTGCTGGGGGAACAGTTGGACTTGATGATCTTGAATGTTTCTTCCATGAAGATTCCATGATTCTGTGTCCCCATAACTTCTCACCATCCCCCAGTTGTGAGGGTGATGGGGAGGGGCATGGTGGGGCAGCAAGCAGGAGGGCTTGGAGGGAGCTTAGAGAGGAAATGCACATCTGTGAGGTGTGGGCTTGGATGCTTTGGTCCCTGCAGCTGGAGCTGCAGCCTCAGCCTCAGAGCAGGTTGGAGACTGGGAGAAATGCAAAGATGCAAGCCCAGAGCAGACCTGGTGCCGAGCTGTTGCTGATAGAGCTCCTTATGGACTCCAGGGCTGGTTCTGCGAGGCCGTGCCCGTGGCTGGGTCCGTGTGTGCTGTGCTGGCAGCTGAGCCTGAGCCTTGCATCGCCCTTTGCAGGCAGCTGCAGTTTCCTCCCAGGCTCAGCGGAGCCTTCAGGACCCGGCGTTGGCTCCCCTGGGGCCGCCCACCGTCCACCCTGGCACCGAGTCAGGAATGTGTGCGCTGCCAGGGGATCGCCACCCAAAGAAAGGGAAAAGCTGCCTCCTTGTTTTTCCTGCTCCAGCCCCTCTCCCACTTCAGTGGCTGGGAACGGCAGGGTCCAGCCCAGCTCAAGGTTACGTCCTCCTGCTGCTGGCCCCAAGCCAGTGAGCGTGAGAGCAAGCAAGACACAATAACACGGATGCCAAACACAGGATCCCTTCCCTGCAGACCCAGGCTGGTGTGCAGGAGCACTGGGAGGGATTAGCAGAGCAGGAGTAGCAGTCGGACTAAAGTATGGCAAAGCTGTTATATAGATTTTTTTTCAAGTATTCTTCAAGAAAAGAGAGCCTTGGTTGGTTGGTCCTTGCATTGTTTAATGCAGTGGTTGGTCCTTGTAACAGTTAAGAGCAGGCTGAGGTGAACTGCTGCCCCAGGCAGTCAGTACAGCAATAGGGCCCTGTGTGATGGGAGAGAACTGGAAAATACCCTTCATCCTGCTTGAAACACAGGGAAGGCAAAGTGCATCTGAACAGGGGCAGACATGGCCAGAACGAGTTATTGGTGGCTGCTTGTCACTCCCTTCTCAGTCACCTGTGACTCCATCAAATGCTTCACTGGGAATTCAGGTTTGCTTTCTTACCAAATTGAAACATTGGAGTTTCCCACGGCAGATGGGAGTTTGGTTTGGGAATGGAGCTGAGGAAGAGCATAGGTTCTCTCCCCTCCATTTGCCTTCTGAACACCACCATGCTGGGACCAGGGAAAAGAAGGCTTCAGCAGGGAAAAGGAGACATTAATTGTGGGTCAAGGAAGTACACATATACATATACATATACATATACATATACATATACATATACATATACATATACATTACATATCATATATATTATACTGGAACATTTGGGATAACTAAATAAAGATGGTGAATTAGGTGGGGAGAAGGGATTGCTCAGAGATTTCTTTCCAATCTCTATTAACTGTCACTTCAGTGTAACCTTACTCACGGGGTTGTCACTTGCGTCTCTACAACTCCCTGACAGGAGGTTGTAGCCAAATGGAGTCAGACTCTTCTCCCAAGTAGCAATCAATGGGACAAGAGGAAACACCTCAAGTTGAACCAGGGAGCTTTAGATCAGATATTAGGAAAAGTTTATTCACAGAAGGAATGGTCAGGCATTGGAACAGGCTGCCCAGGGCAGGTGGTGAATCCAACCTGGAAGTGTTTAAAAAATATGTGGATGTGGCATGTGGGCACATGGGCCTTGGCAGTGCTGGGTTAGTGGTGGAACTCATGATCTCTGGGGGCTTTCCCAACTTTAATGATCCCATGCTCCTATGATCTTCTGCAGAGAATTGCAGAAGAAATATTTTCTGACAGTTACATGCATTTTTCTTGAATTGCTATTTGCTTCCCTGACTCCCCTCTCCAGCCAACTGGAGTCCAAGATCCCACAGGTGGTGGTGCCCTCACGGACAGTGAGCTGCAGAGAGCACATGGGCCTGGGGGAGTGATGGCTTTGGAGTCACGAAATGGGGACAGGACACAGCCAGGTTGAGAGGAGAAGCTGTGCCAGAGGCAGTCCTGGTGCTCTGAGCCTGCTTCCTCTCCTGGCGCCCCTGAGGGTGATGCCTTTGGGGGAAGGTCCTGGCAGTGGGTGCCTGCAGCCATGCCCAGTGTGCTGCCGTGCCCTGACAGACCAAGGAGGCAGCACTGCCCCTGCTTTTGGCTCTGCTGAGCCAGAGCCCATCAATCCATGGCCTGTTTCTCACGAGCCACCAAAACTCGTGGGGCAGTCCCACCTCATTTGCTCCTTGAAAGCATTCTCAGACTAGTGACCAAAGATCCTGGATGCACTGCAGTTCCCACGGGCACAGCACTATCTCCCATGTCCCCTTGTCACCCTGCTGGGACAGAGGCACTGCAGCTGGCACACGGGTCTGAACCCAGAGCCACAGCACACGTGGCAGGCCCACGCTCCCTCCCTGCGAGCATCTCAGTGCCACACGGGCAGGATTCCAGCTGTTGTCACACTGAGGAGTGTGACAGAAGCTGGAATCAGCCCCAGGGACAACAACTTTTATTGTGGGAGCAGAAACAGGGCAGTGAGCAGGGCTGGCTGTGCTGGGACCAGGTGGAGCAGGGTTAATGCCACCAGAGTGTCTCTGTGCAATGACCTTTTTATCTGATCCAGCCCAGCGCGTTTCCTGGTGCAGCACTTTGTGTCCGGTCAGTGAGGCTGCTTGGCAGCAGAGCAGAGAGGAAGGCTGGAAGTAAACACAGGCACTCTTGGATCAGTAGCTGGGAAAAGCAGTGAGAAGCTGCATGGGATTGCCGTCTCCAAAACCTCCTTGTTTCCTTGCCTGCAGACAAACGGCTTCCTGCCAGGGACAGCGCTCACTGCCGGGCCTGCGGCAGCACCGCCCGGCCCCTTCTCCCAGCGCAGCACGGCTGTAGCGCTGCCGCCCATGGGCATTTCCAGCAACTCACCTGGAGCAGGGACTTGAGGTGCTTTGGAGCTTTGTGAGGTTTCAGTGCCTGACTCCACAAAATCCCAAGCGTTTTAACTGAAAGTCGTGATCCCCACTAAAGCAGCAACAACCGCATCCACTGGGATAGGGACAGAAGCAGGGACAAGGAGAGCAGCTATGATGGACCCTGACATCAAGTCCCAGCATGGCCAGAGATATTGATAGCTAAAGTTCTAATATCTGTACTTTCACCTTTCTCCTTTGAACCAGAGTCTGGTTTGAGCATGGCCAGGGGCTTCCTGGAATGACTGAAAGGAACCTTAGGAAGAAATCCTTCCCTGTGAGGGTGGGGAGGCCGTGGCACAGTTTGCTGAGAGAAGCTTTGGCTGCCCCATCCCTGGAAGTGTCCAAGGCAAGGTTGGACAGGGTTTGGATGAACTGGGATAGTAGAAAGTGTCCCTGCCCTTCCACAGCAGGGCATGGAATGGGATGAGTTTACGGTCCCTTGTAACACGAACCAGACTGGGCTTCTATGAAACCTTGGTGAGGTCAGATAGGGAAACATCATTTTGAGCAACTCAGAGCTGAGTCATTGGACAGGATGTGGCTGTCCAACAGGTGACCAGGCAAGGAAAACAAGACCTTGTCCCCAGAGGTTCTTGTGAGCAGAAGCAGCTGAAGCAGCCTGGGTGGAGATGGAAGGTTTAGCTGGAGAGATGATGGTGTGGTCATGCTACTGTGGAATCACTGTCCAACCCCTTACCTCTTCAAGCTTCTCCTTGCTTCTCCTTGGATTTGGGAGGATGCAAAGGTACAAATTCCAAGGCTGACAGGAAACAAAGATTTTTCTTCCATATGAGACAGCTACAGAAATGTCCAACATAGAGTAAGGAATGAAAGGTCACTTGAGTCCAGTGTGTCTGCCAAGAGAGTTTCCCAAATAACAAAATCATTCATCTATTGCTGCTGTCCTGTACACCTAAAAAAAAGTGAGGAAAGAAGAGAGAGGGTTTGAGGCTCATCCAAATGTCTCTGTATCAGTGATGTATCTAGAGTTCAGCTACAGAAATAAATAAACCATTCCATGGAGCCATAGCTGAGGCTTGGACTCTGGACATATCTCTGGGCCTCACTCTACTCTGGGCTGGAAGGAAAGCCGACTAATTCAGCAGAAGTAACCAGCATTTCTTATGGAGACATGAGCTTATTTCCTCAGCCTGAGCTTCCCTCTGTGAGGTCAATAATCACAACATGCACCCAGCTGGAAGGCACTGGGATCCCAGTGGCAGCATTTCCCATGTCACAGGCTCATTTTACGTCCCCCTGGAGCTGTGACATCACTGGTTTGCATTGTGGCCACTGCAGCCACGTGGACAGGTGGCAGTCGCTGTTAACCTGAGCTTGCCTCTCATTCCCACCTGGACCTCCTTTGGATTTCATGGCTCAGGGCTGAAGGGCAGCCAGCAGATTTCATGTTCCCCCTGTCTCAGCTCTTCTCAGCTCTTTACATCCATGGACTTTTCTGGATTTTCCCTGGAAAGAGACTCTGGCCTGCTGCTTTCCCTTTTCTTACATACCATATCTGATTTATCCAACCCCTGGATGTATGAACAGCCAGTTCTCATTTTTGTGTGCCTGTGCTGACAGCCTGGATCCAAAGGTGATCTGCTCAGCAGTTATTGCAGGGCACTGCAGGTCCAGGGGCTGTCCCAGTAGTTATCAACACCAGCCACCAGTGTCATGCACAGACTGGCACTTGAGCAAACAGGCCTGTCTTGACTCCATGTCCCACACAGGTGATGTTCTGGGTGCTGAGCTGAGCAATGTCTCTCCTGTTATCACTCAAAGAATCACAGAATTACAGACTTGTTTGCTTTGGAAGGGACTTAAAAGCTCATCTCATTCAATCCCCTGCCCTGGGCAGGGACACCTTCCACCATCCCAGGTTCCTCCAAGCCCCATCCCATGAATTCCATGGATGGGTCATTTATTGTTCTCTGAAGTTTTGTAGCCAAAATTGGATGTGTCTTGCTCCATCCCATCTTACCAGCTGGTACCTCTTTCCCTGCTCTGTGTGCTGAGTGGGATGCATTCACCTCGTTACTGATCCCCAGTTCTTCAGTCAGGCTGGCAGATGTCCAAGAAACCTTTGCTCAAACACACAAACCAAGAACCTCAAGTTGTCCTTAAACATCAAGCCTTCTATGTTTATTTAGAAAGAGTGAAAGTCCTCCCAAGCCCAAGCTCAAGTCTGTCTCTGACTTCCTACCACTCCCCCTTCTTCCTCCGAGGTCCATGTAGTCTCAACCAAGTGGATGTTCACAGAAGATCTTGCCAGGCTTGTGGATCAAAATAAAATATTTGGAGACTTAGGTTTTTCATGAGCCTGTTCCCTGACGCTGTTCACAGGAGGAGCCAAGTCCCTGGGCCGAGCAGCCTCCTCCGTGTTGCAACACGCACACGCTTGCCTATGGATTTGCATGTCTGAGTCCTTACTCACCCCTGGGAGAGCCCAGCACCGCCTGGGAACAGGACAGGGCAGCCTGGCTGTGTATCTGCAGCTCTGGGTAAAGGGAGGATGCTATGCTTCCTTTGATGGAAAATGAGTGTCCAAGCCTTTTCCAGCCTGTGTGCTCATGTTCCTGCCTTGCCATGGATCTCTGTCTCTGTGCACTGGGGCTGGAAGAGCCTCCTGGCTGAAAAAGAGTTCTTGATAGGAGCAGTGAAGAGAGCTGGAAGCTTCCCACGGCAGTGCCAGGGGAATCTGCTGCACTTGAAGCCTCTCTCCCTCCTTTCACAGGAGTTGTGTTTGTGGGAGCTGGGGGAGGTCCAAGGCAGCACAGCTGGGCTGAACAGCCTCAGCCAGTGCTCTTATTCTGCCAAGTGCTGGCAGCAGGGACTGAACTTTCCCTCTTGGCTGAGTGCTTGGCTGGCTAGTACAGCTCAGGCTGCATGCAGTAACCTCTGGTGTTGCTCAAGCCCTTGGAGGCTCTCAAGCCACTTTCTTGCCACTGGTAATGATGTCTCTCCATGCCTCTGGAAGATAACCAGGTTCCTATAGCTGCCAGTAGAAACAGGGAAACTGAAGCCCGTGAAGTTGAAGTGATGGCTCTGGGCCCTGTAAGGTGCCAGGGAGGCTGTGTGTGTCTCTTGGCTGCCCTCAGACCAAGTTATTTAGTCAGTGTGTGACCTTTACTGCTTTATGTAAACATCACCGTGACTATAATATATCATCAGGCTCCAGTTATTCCCTGAGCTTGTGTCTGACTTCTCCTGAGGAATCTGATTCTGTTTTTCTGTCCAACATGGACACAGCCCAAAGGCCCTGGGACTTTGTGAATGGAGGGATTTTGCTGCCTACAGAATGCAGTGTGAGGTTCAAATCAGGAGGAGATGTCACTAGGGAGCAGCCTCTGTGCAAGCATCCCAGGTCCCTAAGCTGCTCTAGGGATTTTGCTTGGATTTCTCCACCCAAGAGCTGTTATTGGGATCCTCTAGCATTTTGCAGAAAAGGGTGTTGCTCTGGTCATGAAGCACGGAGCAGGCACAGCCACCTGCATCCCACTGGTATTTAATTCCTCTGCTGCTGAGTGTGGAAGTTCTGCATTAGATTTACTCCATTTGCCAGGAGTTGCAGGAGCTTGCGATTGTGAGACATGTTTGGGGTTTCTTATTCAGTGAAGGTAGTGAAGGGAAAGTGAAAGGTAGTATGGAGAGGGAGGAATGTCCCCCAGACAAGCAGGGAGCTATTAACTCTGGCTGTTAAATTCACTCCTTCGGGAACATCCCTCCAGTGCAGTTTGCCTGTTGCAGGATCACAGGGGAAGCCGTACCAGAAGCAGCTGGGATCACTTGGCTTGTTCAGAGAGAAGAGGCGGATTCTGAGAGGGGACCTCATCACGGTCTGCAGCTTCAGACAGGGGGGAATGGCTGGGGCTGTGTCGGGGGAGCTTTGGGCTGGAGCTCAGGGCAGGGTTCTTCCCCCAGAGGGTGCTGGCACTGCCCAGGCTGCCCAGGGAATGGGCACGGCCCCGAGGCTGCCAGAGCTCCAGGAGCCTTTGGGCAGCGCTGCCAGGGGTGCCCAGGGTGGGGTCTGAGCAGGGACAGGGGCTGGGCTGGGGGATCCTGGAGGGTCCCTCCAGCTCAGGAGGATATTCTGTGATTCTCTGAACTGTAGTGCAGCCACGCAGAACAGCCAGGATGCACAGCCAATGGTTCATGGGTATGGGACTTATTGCTCTGGATGGGCCCTTCCAGGCAGTGTGGCTGTGCCTGAGAGCACTGCAGGGGCTCAGAGAGGTGGCAGACACGGGCAGGTCACTGTGAGGCTGAGGGGACAGTGCACCAGGCAGCTGCCCACCCACGGGCCATCTTTGAGCACACCATGGACAGCTCTGGCTGAGCAGATGTCAGAGTGGTCTTTCCTGGTGCTCCAAAGGCTCTGTTGCCCCAGTATTGTACATGCCCATGGGATGTGTGCCCTGTGGTGGGGACAAGCCCTTAAGAAGGGAGATCTCTCCAGCACTGAACCTCACTGTCCTGCTCTTGGCCACAGTAGGGCCTTGGAACCTCCCCTGCAGCCCAAGCATCCTTTCCCCACAGCCCTTTCTGAGGGTCATCTGGAGACTCCCATCAAGGTGTTCCTCAGTCCTGCCATCAGCAGAGGCTGCTGTGTGGGGTGGGGGTGGAGAACCAACTTTCTGGTTTCCCTGACTTTGTAAACAGGAGGAAGTAGGAGAGACTTGAAATCTCTGATTATCTTCCAAGGGGACTCTCATCCCCTCCGAGGCATGTCTGAACTTCCCAGCCAAGGCTGAAGCCGTTCCAAGAGCTGCAATGTTTCTAGTCCTCTTTTGAAGCACTTTCATTTGCTCCTCTCTGGTAAAAGCCTCCTCAGGTGGCAAAGCCCCGAGCCTGGTGCACCAGGAGCCTGTGGCTGGAGCATGCAACCAGCTGAGCCCCTGTGTCTCCTCCTGCTGGAGGGGAGAGTTGGGCAGGAAAGGAGCTCCAGAGGAGGGACTCTATGCAGAAGTGCAGGTTTGGAGTCCTGCTCCTCGGGGATTTGCTCCCTGCCTGGGGAGACCCGGGGCATCCACGAGCCAGGGTGTGGGCAGGACCCTCTGGCAGGCTTGGAAAGCCTTTGGTGGTGACCGGGGCACTCTTCCTGCAGCGAGGAAATCTGGCACAGAGCTGTTTCCCAGGGCAAGTTCCGAGGATTTCCCTCCTCCCGCCTACCTCTTTCCTCCAATTTTGTGGATATTTGTGGGTTTGCACTGCAGGCACTCCATGCTGCACAGCTCGCACAGCCTCAGCCTGCTTTGGAGAGAGGCTGAAAGGAAAGAACTAAAAATAATGGTGATGATTATCAAGCTCTATGAGATTCCAGGAATCTGCCCTGGCTCCTGCAGCTGCATAGGGGGGACACAAGCACCCACCCAGCTGCTCCTCTGATAGCCAGGTGTGGGATTGAGCACTTGGAGCAGGTTTTGTTCCCCCTGGCAGGACAGCTCTGCCCACCTGCCAGCTCTGAGGTGAGATTAAACCTCTCCTGCAAAGGCTCCCGCTCCCCTGGCTCCACACAAACAGGATGGCCATGGCCTTGCAGCCAGGAAGGCTGTGAGTCACCAGCAGCTCCCTCCTGCTTCCCGTGCTGGTGAGGCAGGGCCAGAGGCTCTGCAGGGACAAGGAATGGGCTCCAGGCACAGTGGCTGGGAAGAGAAGATGCTGCTGAAGGAGATCAGGGAGTCCACAGGCAAAAGAGAAAGAAACAGTGCTAAAAAGGAATTCTTGCAATTTTTGTGAAGCAGGCAAGTCTGAAAGTATGACAAAATCTAACCTGGACAAGGTTATTGAAGGAAATAGCAAAGGATGGGTTGCACAATTCTTGGACACTGTCCAGATGTATAAATGAAAGGGGAAGCAGGAAAGGAGAAGTGGGGTATGTGCTGAGGATGGGACAGAGACATAGGATCTATGTATAATCTATGTATAGTTCCAAAAAAGCCAACAGGAAAACTTTCCCTGTGGTTTTGATGTCACTGGGAACACTGGCCAAAGGGGAGAGAAAAGGGTGGGTGGCAAGTTCCTGGGAATGAGAAGTGCCACGACCAAAAGGAATCAGCAGGCAAGGAGCTTTGAGCATGGAAACAGGCAGGAACAGCTAACTTCTCCTCCAGGAATGAGAAAAGGTCGCACAAAGCTGAAGTCATGGAAGAAGGGTTTGTAATAAATCTGTCAAAGCTCAGGGGTTGGAGAACAGCAAACAAGGGCTGTGCATTTGGGAGGGAGAAGGTGTTCTTGGCACGTAGGTGTCTGTTAGTCTGAATCTGTGAGTATGCAAAGCTTCAGAATAAAGATTAAAATAGAGAATAATTAAGAACATGGAAAATGGATAAGATGAGATACAGATTTTCTGAAAGTAAATGATGCCAGAGTAGATAAAAAACCTGAACTTCTCGACAAAGCAGACAGGATACATCTAAGTTGTCTGGCCTGCAGTAAAGCAGAATATTAAATACATTGGGAGATGAAGATGCTGGGCTGTGAGGACTGTATTAGATGGGCTTCTCAAAAATTGGCCTTGTTGTTTGACATTTTTAATGGTCTTGGCACAAAACATACAAATTGCTGATGAAATTTGTTGATTACCTGTAATTGGAAATCATCAGAACAAAGGAGCTGGGGGAAATTGCACACAAAGAACGGGAGTGCCCTTCAGAAAAGGAAAACAAGGAATGTAGTGAAATGAGGGAGTCAGGCAGTGATGCACAGTGGGATGTGCAGCTGGATTCCTGCTGTGGTGTGGAGATGACAGTCTGTGATGGATGTGACAGTCAGGAGATGACAGTCTGTGATCTCTGTGGAGATGACAGTCACCCAGAGTCCAACAAATCCAGAAACATGAAAGGCTCTGGAGCATGAGTGAGCCCTGAAGTCCCTGAAGTGGGCAGAGGGAGGAGAGGAGGGGAAGCAGTGCTGCTGTTCTTGGGTGATGCATGGCTGAATCCAGAGCCTGGTGTGGGATGATGGTGCAGAGGCCAAGCGTGAGGCAGAGGCTCTGCTTTTGCCGTGGGATGTTGTGACGTGGCCTCTGTGTCCCCGATGAGCTGAGCATGTTTGTTCTTGAAGGCTGGGGAGGATTCATTCTCCTGTGCCCTGCTGTCCTTCCCATCTCATAGGATGTGATCTCATGGGATTACCTGGCTCACTTTAACTCATTGCTGCTGCTCCACCTCATCTCTCCCAGGTGTGCTGTGCTGAGCCCATGCTCTCAGAGGCTCCTCTGACCAGCCAGGGAGCTGCTTCAGCGCCCTGCAACACCAGGAAAAGGGGGAACGTTTCCATGTTTGCAAGGGGAATGGCTCCTGTGGGATCGGAGGTTGTGCCAGGATCAGTCCAAGGATGTGAGCAAGCACCAGGGCGGGGTTCAGGGAAGGTGGAACTCCTGAAATGTCCCTCCTTGGCAGCAGAGAGCTTTGAGGCTGGCTCTGCTGTACGATGAAGCTCTACCCTGAGCATCAGTGCTCAGTGAGTGTCCTTCCCAGCCCTTCCCTGGGCTGGAAGGCTCTTTGCTCTGATTTATCCCTGTGTGATTAGAGAGACTGGTTCTGGTCCCAAACAGACAGATGGGAGCTGCAGGGAAATCTGCAGGCAGATCAGGAAAATGAAGATGCTGACATACAGGAGGAGACCTTGGAGTGGGGGGTGTGGAGAGGGGCTGGCTGCCAGGGGCTGTTCCCGCTCTTCCCTGATAGGGGAGGAGAGACTGGAGATGTTGTCAGCACACATTATCACTCACCCAGCTCCTCAGAAAGCTGTTTTGGGAGTCCCTGGGTCTCTGGTTTGGATCCAACCATCCCAGCTGGGTAACACAGTCCCTTCCATCCCATGCTCAGGGCTCCTCAGAAGTGAGATCTGTCCCCAGGGTGTGCCTGGGCAGAGCACAGGTTTGCAGGGTTTCTTTTGCCTTTGCCAGTTACTGAAGGGCCACGTGCTCCTACTCCCTGGGCTGCACCCTTGAGGTGTCCTGGCTGTGCTCCCCACGCCCGTGTGGGCATCAGGCTCAGTCCCTGTGCCCTGCTGCACAGTTATCTCTCCTGGGATAACTGTGGCAAGGGAGTGAGTAATGCTCCAGCCTTAAAAGAATCCCTGCTGGCTGTTAGTTCTGCCCTTTGCCAAACCCGTTTGCATCATTTGCTGTGTGCACCCTGTGCCAGCACCCCTACCAGATACTGGCACTGGCCGAGGGTGACAGAAGAAAATGATGGTTTGAGGATGGCTCTTTCTTTTTTTTTTTTAATAATCCCATGATACTGTATTTTGTGTTGCAACACAAAGGATCACCTGAGGGAGCAGAATGGTGAGAAAATAAGCCTATTGAAATGCTCGAGCTTACTTAACTCTCCAACAGCATCAGAGGATAACCAGGCAGTTTTCAGCCAAGACTGTGAGTCATCTTGACCTGCACCATTGTCACTGCTCAGCTCATCTGTTTGCTGTAATTGCCGAGGGAGCAGCACTCAAGCCAAACCCCATCATCCTGCCCAGCACAGCCAGGACACGCGAGCTCCTGGTCAGGGTTTCACTCACTGGAGCCCAACACCTGAAATTAAATAACACCCAGAGCCCTTGAACAGCTGCGATGGGAACCCATCAGGAAACAAAGCTGATGATTCTTCCGTCTATATGAAGCTTTTAAAAAAGAAACACTGATGATTATTTTATGTAAATCAAATGAGCTTTCAGTACTATCTGGATCATCTCCTATCTCAGGTACTGGCATAAAGCCTCCAGCCTTCCCTTGGAAAATGCTGGGAAAGTGGCCCATTCATTGCCTGCCACTGTCAAGTGTTTTTTCAGTCTGCTCCTGATTAAACAGTGTGGTATCAAGGGGATAATTGCTCGTTGGAATTGATCCCAGAAGAAAATCATTCACTTCTTTCTTATCAAGTCCTTTCTTGCTGGGCAAGATACCCACAAGACTTATCTCCCTCTTCAGTGCTGGCCTCTAATTACCGTTTAAACAGCTCATTAGAAAACCTTCATTAACGTGTAATAGCTGGAGCTGGAAATAGCTGAGGGCTGGTGCTGTGGCGAGCGCTGCTGCCCAGGCCTGGCAGTGCCCAGGCAGGAGTGGCAGCGCTGCTGCTGCCAGCCTGCCTGCCCTGCCTGCCCTGCCTGCCCCACACCGTGGCCCCAGCCCTACTGGCAGCTCCAGCAGCCGAGCTCTGGGCCCAGCACATTTCCATGCCAAGCACAGGATTTCAGCAGCTGCAGGCATTGCAAAGCTGTGACTGCACCCTGAAGAAATTTGGACACCATGGTGATCCTGTTTTAAAGCAGGAAAAACAAAAAAACCAACATACATGGGAAAAGGTTTTATATTAATTTATTTGCTGGTGAAATGTTCACGAGTGAGAGCCTGAAGTTTTCTTGTGTCCCTAGAACAGTCAGCATTAGCCCAGATCCCCCCTAACCCTGCTGCAGTCCTGGCCAGGCTGGGGCTGATCTCTCTAGAAGGAATAGACAGGCAGGCTCCGTCCTTCCCCGTGTCCTGGCTCCCTGACAGTTCCAGCCCCAGAGGAGTCACTTTTTTGGCATTAATCTTGCACTGGGGTTTTCAGCAGGAAAACCACAAATGTTTAATAAAACGGATTGCCCTGAGCATGCCAGGCAGCACCAGGTGAGGATGCGGGTCTGTCCTTGGCGCTGGCGGCTCAGCTCAGCACAAGTGAGCCCTGTAAATATTTTCTTGACATTTAGGAAGTTTAGAGAAGTGTTTAGTATTTCTCTGCCAGCTTGACAACCCCTGTGTGACGAAGGACGGAGATGTCCAGGACTCCCTTCCCTGCCCCAGAGTGGACAGTTGGAGCTGGTTTGAGTTAGGAAAGCAAAACACTGCAGCTGGTGTGGGATTGGGGTGCTGCCCCTTCCTTCTGCTATTGCAATCTGAGGTGGCAACACTACCTGTGATTGTTCAGAGCCTGCGCTGAGCTGCACCTGGAGCTGCAGATGTGGGGATCTTGCCACGGGAGCAAGTGTGGCTCAGGGAACACCTTCACACACACCTGGGCTGACATCCAGTCAGGCACCTAACAGTGGGAAAACCATGTCCTCTGGGGATGGATTCAAACCCAAAGCAGAGCTGAGGCTATTCATGGCTAAGGCACCATCAGCTTTACACGCTGTGAGTCCTTATGTCCCTCCATCCCTCTCCACTCAGCAACACACTTCGTTTTTGTTTCTACTTCATGAATCTTGTGGAGTTACTGAAAATTCTGAAATATAGACATTTGCCAAGAACGGCAACATTGCCTCTGAATTCCCATCACTGCAGCACCTGTGAGGTGCAGTCCCCAAGTGGCTGCAGCCAGGTCAGAACTCTCAGAATCAGGAGCTCAAGAAGCAGCCAGCTGCAAGGATGCACCCACATCCATCCCCAGAGTCTTGTTCAGAAGTACAGGATGATTTGTGATGGCACCTGTGCAGCAGTGGACTGATATGAGTTGCACCTCATCTGGTGGGAGGTGTCCCTGCTCATGGCAGGCAATGGAATGAGAGGATCTTTCAGGTCCCTCCCGACCCAAATCAGCCTGTGATGATCTGAGTTGTGGGGCTATGTCTGTTGGCAGTGACCAGCATGCTCAGAGAACCTCTGTCATAGAAAAAAAACTTGTTACTAAGTGAGGGAAGACTGAGACAGCTCGGCAAGTATCAGTTTAAATGTCTTAAGCAGCCTGGGGAGGAATTTACAAGTTTGGCAATTTCTAGTTCAGCTTAAATTCTGCATTGGGGGTCCTTTGAGGCTGTAAGTGAGAATCTGGATGTGAGCTGACCGGAAATGTTGTCAGCACACTCGCCCAGCTCCTCAGAAAGCTCATTTGGGAGTCACTGGGTCTCTGGTTTGGATCCAGCCATCCCAACTCATCAGCTCCTCTTTCCATAGCAAAGCTGCTGAGCTCTCTGAGGTTTGTGGGCATGTGGAGATGTGCAGGGCTGTGAGGATGCTGGCAGCAGACTCCACTCAAAATTCAGGAGTTTGTAGCTCAGGCAGTGTCCCTTCACATGGTCACACTGCTGACCGCAGGACAGACACATCCTCTGTCACGTTTGTCCCTTCCAGCCACAGTCCAGCAAGTGTTTTCATGATGGAATTGTGGGGATGGCAGATGCGTTTCTCAGTATTTTATTTCTGATTTAAGCAGGGGAATGACCCATACTGGGCCATCAGGAGCTGCTGGGCCCATGGGGAGGAGTGTTCCCATGGAGAGGAGAGCTCCTGTCACAGCGGGGTTTAGAGCATCACATCCAGGCATCTGTCAGCTTTTTCCTCTCCCTCCTACTTTTGCCCATTAGTTTTCCATACTCGTTCCTTTTTATTTCTTTTTCTCTCAGTCTTTCTTTCAGCTCCCTCGCAGCAGCTTTGGGCACCATCTGTGTGGGGGTTTCTGTGTCTGAGTGGCAGCTTTGGTACCTGAGAGGATCCATAGCCCTGACAGTGCAGTACATGTGTGCTGAACAGAGAACTAGGCAGGTGCAGAAACTAAAAGTTATGTCAAATATTTCATTCATTAAACAAGAAATGGCTTTTTCATGCACAGCCAGTGCCGGAGCAATTCCTTCCTGGAAGCAAAGGGAGGAGGATCCTGAGGGAGCCGGGGAGGTGGGACATGGCTGTTCACAGGGGGTGCAACCAAAAACTGAACGGGACGGGTCCAAGTTCAGTGATGTGAACTCTGTAACTCCTGCTGGGAAAGTGGAGTTGTAAAATATCCCATGGGTGACACGTGCCTGCCTGAATAGATGTGGAGGGAAGGACCTTTCTGTCCCATGCTGGTCCCTGGGACCTGGTGCTGTTCACATGGGCTTGACTACTTCCAGTGCCTGGAGCTCTTTGGAAGGAGGCAGGAGGAAGCTGTGTGTGAGGGAAATGGGAGAAACAGGTAACAGGCTTCCTCACATTGCAGGCCTGCAGGGAACTGGAAACCATCTCCAGTGTTTCCAAAGGGGCACACTCGACACAGCCATTTGTGATAAAAACTCCATCAGCTGAGAGTGATGAGGCAGCAAAACCAGCCAGGGTTTCCATGAGATGCTGCCCTTCCCCATGAGCTATATGGAAGCTCATCTGATTAAGCTGGCATTTTATAAACTTGTTTTTCTGACGCACATTTTCTCCCTCCACCTTGTGATAAGGGAGTTGGTGCTGCTGGACAGTGCAGTCCTTGGGGGAAAACCCACAAACCGTGGCCCCTGGCAGCAGGAGAACATCCCTGGGGTCCCCTGTGGGGAACCAGTGTGTCCCTGGTCTGTCAGGTGAAGAACCTCAGTGCATTTATTTGGGTTAGGTGTGCCCTGTCTGGGAAAAGCAGCAGCTGGATTAAGAGGAACATATCACACTCTGGTGTCCAGAAGTCCCATCCCTGGAAGTGCTCTGGGCCAGGCTGGACAGGTGTCTGAGCATAATACAAATATTTTAATAAGAATTATATTTTAAAATCAAAACATTTTTAGCAGAAAGAATAATATTACCACTGTCCAAGTAGCAAACACTAATATCTCCATTATCAAGCAATGTCACTCTGAAGCAGATAAAATGCCTGACCTACACCTGCAATGAGGTTCTCTGTCCATATCTGCTACTTAGAGGTTTTCCCTCTTTTGGCCTTGATAATTTTGTTTTTTGTCTTTGTCACCTTGCTATTGAAATTCAAGTATAAAGGTATGAGAACAGGTGATGATAGAACCCAGACCAGATTGCAGCACATGCTCGGAGCTCCAATCCTGCCCTATTTGCTTGGAAATCCCTTTCAGGTTCATTTCTTCCCAGGATTCTCACATATACATATAAAGATGCATATTCTGTCCTCTGTAATAGGTGTGTAGTATATGCATATAAATGTACATGCTGTGTATATATAATGCCTTCTATTAACAAAGGGAGCCTAATTGGGTGCCCGCAGCACTGGGAGCTCAGCCCCGCAGCCCTTTTGCTCCCCTTGAACTTTTCCCTGTTATTCTTGGGGAAACTGAGCAGGGGTCAAGCCCAGGCAGGGAATGAGGTCTGGGGTGATGGAAAATCCAGACCCCGCAGCCACCTCCTATGATATAGATATAAATGGAATGGAAAATTATTTTGAATAAAAGTGCACTGCCCTCTGAGAAATGTTCTCACAGAACCGCCTCCAAGAGCGCCTTAACTCTTTATCAGAGCACAGCCCTGTGTGCTGGGGGGACCTCAGGGCAGTGGTGACAGCCAGAGGCAGAACACACCAGCACTGGGGACATGCCATGGCCAGGGATGTGCCAGCACAGCTGGGACAGAGCACCATGGCCAAGCAGCCCCTGCTGCTTCCCAAGCACAGCACAGGAGGGACATTCCTTGTCCCTTCCCTCTTCCTCCTCCGATGGGGAATCTCACTCAGAGACCTGGCCAGATCCACGTCCCCAGGAAAGAAATGGGGCACAGCTCCAACCCTCTCCAGCTCTGCAGGGCAACAAGGAACAGTTTGGGGTGCAGATGTGGTCCCCAGCCCCTGTCTGCACCCAAATCACCCTGAATTTTTAACACAGCACCTTAGCTGGGAGTGTGGTGCTGGGCTGGCACAGCAAGGAACAGACAGGGATGTGCCCCAGACACTCCTTATCTGTTCCCCATCCAACACCAGTCTCTGCTTTGCATGTGAGAGGGAATGTCCATCCCCAGGACAAAAGCAGCTGCCTGGAGGTCCTCCTGCCCCAGGGCAGAGTGCACACACAGCCGAGCCAGGGGTGCAGCAGGAGGGTGGGATCCAGCAGGGCAAGGAACACCACAAAGGTGACATGGCAGTGTCCAGACACTGGCCTTGCTTCCTCCTGTGTCACTTGTCACTGCCAGCACTGTCATCTCCCCACCTGAGGGACAAGGCTTCACAAGAGAATGAAATGCCAGGGAGTGGGAAAGCTCCTGGAAAGAAGAGAAGCGAGGAGGTGGGCAAGTTCCGCCAGCAAGGGGAGAGAGGCCCCTGGGAGCAGGGGGAGCCTCCTGCCACAGGCTGGGAGAGCCCAGGCCCAAATCACCCCAAGGGATTCCTGGGTCCTTCCCATCTCCAAGGCCTCTGTCTCTCCTGCCCCCCAGCACCTCCAAAAAGCAGAAGGGGTTCCCCCTCTGGGTGCTGACCCCCAGCTTTGTTTGCTGCTCAGAACAGCAACACCTGCTAGGGTGGAGAGCCAAAGCTGGGGCTGGGAGGGAAGGGGAGCACCAGCCAAGAGCTGGCAAAAACATTTGTGAAATAAAGCAACAGGGCAGAAATTTTATGTGCTTTTTAAGGAAACAAACTGGAAACAGCCACTTAAAGACTTCATCAAAGACAGAAAGCAAAAATCTAATAGGCCATTTGTCCAAAGCCTTGTGGCAGAATACTGAATCCTAAATTAATGGCCCCCCAAAAAACTTATTTGGTTCATTATAAGTCAGTTTGTAAAACCCCAGAAGATAATGCTGGGGGACAAACCAGGCACTGGAGCCTGGTCCAGGATGAGCCCCACAGTCCAGTCCCGTGGCCATTGTCCTGTGTAACAATGGGACTTGTTGGATATGGGATGGAACTTACACATACCCCTCAGCAGATGTGGTGACATGTGCCCCCTGTTCTCCACTCATTAAAGATCCAAATATTCACTTGTGGAAGAGAAGCTGCTGGAGAAACATCCATTGTTACTAAAACACTTCGAGCTCTGATTTCTCTCAGAAAGAAAATAAAAAGGAAAAAAAAAAGAAAATTAAAATAAAATTAAAAAAAAAAAAGAAAAGAAAAGAGGGTTCCTTACCTAGGACATTTTAAAATCTTATTTCAGCTCAGAAGAGGATAGATTCCAGATATGAGTTGGTAGGTTTGTGACTATCTTCCAGGCTAAATTCATGAAGAAGGGCTCCCCAGGTCAGAGAAAGCATCATGTTGTGAACCCACATGGGCTTGGACTTGTTTGCATTGCTGTTGCTGTTAGTCATTGCACCAAGGTCTTGGGGAAATATTTAATTAACTGATTTGCTGTAGGTATTAAAGTTAAAAAGAGAAATGGATTTCATCCAGCACACAGGCAGTCAGAGAGCCCATAACAGCTTCTCTCCTGTCAAACACAGCTCTGAGGGTAATAAAATGCAGAGGGGAGCAGAACAATCCTGCAGGAGCCATGGCCCTCAGGAGATGTGTGTGTCCCAGGAGCCGTGTCTCCTTGAGCCATGTCCCCAGGAATCATGTCCCTGGGAGCCATGTATGACCCCCAGGAGCCACTGATTCCCAATTGTGTCCCCTGGAGCCATGTCCCCAGCAGTCAGTCCTGTCCCCTGGAGATGTGTGTGTCCCCTGGAGCCATTGATTCCAAATCCTGTCCCTTGGAGCTGTGTGTGTCCCCAGGTGTCAGTCCTGTCCCCAGGAGCTGTGTGTGTCCCTTGGAGCTGTGTGTGTCCCCAGGAGCTGTGTGTGTCCCCAGCAGTCATCCTGTCCCCAGGAACTGTGTGTGTCCCCAGGAGCTGTGTGTGTCCCCAGCAGTCATCCTGTCCCCAGGAACTGTGTGTGTCCCCAGGAGCTGTGTGTGTCCCCAGCAGTCATCCTGTCCCCAGGAGCTGTGTGTGTCCCCAGGAGCTGTGTGTGTCCCCCAGGCCCGGGCAGCCGCGCTGCCGCCGCCGGGCTCAGAGCGCTGTTGGGAGCGCGTTTTTTCCCAGGCAGATTACAGAGCCTTTTTAGCTCCATCCCCCCACTACACCCCCCTTCCTCTGTTATTTTGGTGCCTTTCCCCAAGGGAAACAAAGTTAGTTCAAACACTGTTCCCACCAGAAAGGCAAAAGCTCCCCCCACCCCCCTTTTTCCTTCCTCTTTTGGGTTCAGGGTAATGTGTCCCATGACAAAACAAGCACAGATCCCTGCACAGAGGGTATTGCCTTTCTCCTTAAAGGGAGAGTCTTTCTCCAGGGCCCCAGGGGTACCTCTCCCCAGGTACCTTTTGGATGGTCAAGCTGGACCCTTTTTGCCTTTGGTGAAAGCCAGACAGATGACACAACGTTGGTGGGTGGAAATGGGGTGATATGGAGTGAGGAGCAGCAATGAGGCCAAGAGAAGCAGGCTGGAGTCCTGTAGCTGAGCTTCAGCCATCCCCACTGGAGATGTCTCCAAGCTGGAAAAGATGGAGTGACTTTTTGAAAAGAGAGACATTGATAGGACAAGGGGGAATGGTTTTAAGCTAAAGGAGGAGAGATTTGTCTGTTATCGGGAGGAAACCCTTCCCTGTCTGGAAGAGTCCCAGGCCAGGCTGGATGGGACTTGGAGCCACCTGGTCTAGTGGAAGGTGTCCCTGCCTGTGGCAGGGGTGGAACAAGATGGGCTTTAAGGCCCCTTCCAATCCAAACAGTTCTATGATATTCTATGAGAGTGAATTGTTCAGGCCCCTCTGCCACTCACAGGGAGACAAGGTCCCTTCTGGGCCTCTAAATCCAATGTCCAAGACAGAGCAGGAGCTCAAAACATTTCTCTCCACTGCCTGTAGGAATGAATGAGTGAGGAGTTACCCTTCCTTCCCCACTCAGAGCAAGATGTGATGGGCTCACAGGCAGGAAAAGACCACTTCAATCCAAACCACCAGCCTGCTTCAATCAGCAGGAACATCTGGGCAGGTGGCCCAGGTATAAATGTTTATTTGGGGGTGGCTGATCTTGGCCTCTGAATGAGCACCTCGGGCTGTCCTCCATGACAGAGGGGCTGTGCCTTCTGCAGGAAGCTTCTGGAGTTATTCCATGAGTCTGGGCTCTCCCTGCTCCTTTGTGAAGGCAGATGTATACTCATCCAGCAACTGCATCATAAAACCTTCTCTGCACTCTGGGTGGTCACCATTTCCCTGCCTCCCATGCCAGACGAAATGTAAGTACTTTTGGTGCATGTGGCTGCTTCATCCTCACCCTGCTTTGAGCTGAGCATCTTCTCCCTGCAGAGACATGGCACAGGCTGGCATCGCTCATTCAGTGCCTCACTGACACCACTCAACCTCTGTGCCTCCACAGAAGTACCCAAAACAGCCTGACATATATTTTTCCTTGTAAATGCTGCTTTCAGGAGTCACTCCATCCTTGGATTTAACAATTTTAACAAATGGGATTTTAAGCCTCCCTCTCAGTCCAGAGGCTGTGAGCGCCTGTGTTTGCTGCATAGGTGGTAAGTAGGTGGTGGGAGCCTGGGGACAGAGCTGTGTTTCCTATTTTTGAACTCAGTAATTTTGTATGGTGAGACCTTGGCAGCTTCTGCCTGGAACCTGTGCCTGCAGTAAGGGAAAAGTCTGAAAGGGAAAAAAGAAAAAAAAAATTGAAGGAAACCCCAAAGGCAAATAATTGTTCACAGTGAGAAAGGCAATTAAAAACTGTAATTTAGATTTGCAATTTTAAAACAAGAAAAAACATTTTTGTTCAAAGATCAAATCAGATTATTATTTTCCTTCAGGTGTTTCTAATGAATGCAGAACTTGGAAAGAGTGGGACAGAAACAGCTACTTGCTAACAAGATCACTGAGTCCCACATCCAGAACAACTCCCTGCTGAGAATGTTGCCTGCAGCCCCAGGAGCCGAGCAGAGCCGGGCTGTGAGCCTGGTGCTGGATGGCAGGGGCTCCACTGGGGGCCAGAAGGACGTTGAGGGGCTGGAGCATGTCCAGGGAAGGGAACAGAGCTGGGGAAGGGCCTGGAGCCCCAGGAGAGGCTGAGGGAGCTGGGAAGGGGCTGAGCCTGGAGCAAAGAGGCTCAGGGGGGACCTTGAGCTCTGCACAGCTCCTGACAGGAGGGGACAGCTGGGAGGGCGTTGGGCTCTGCTCCCAGGGGACAAGGGACAGGACAAGAGGAAATGACCTCAAGTTGTGCCAGAAGAGGTTTAGATTGGATATTAGGCAAATTTTCTTCATGGAAAAGGTTCTAAAGCGTTGGAACAGCCTGCCCAGGGCAGTGGTGGAGTCACCATCCCTGGAAGTGTTCAGAAACTGTGTGGATGTGGCACTTGGGGACACAGTTTGGTGGTGAACACGGGGGTGGAGCTGGGTTGATGATTTGGTTTGTTGATCTTAGAGGTATTTTCCAACCCCATCGAATCCCTGATTCTATGATGTCCTTCCCATTCTGTGCCCAATATGATGCTTCTGCCCTCAGAGGTGCATTCCTGACTGGTGTGGAACGATTAATGACTTCCAGGTCCCAAAGGTGTGGATGTGGGAGTGAGAATCATGGAACAGAGGCAATACAGCTCTGACATAGGATCTGCAAAGCCTGGCTCATCCGTCAGGAATGCCACGATGGAGGGGACGTTCCAAGGGCAGTCACCATGGGAAAATATTTTATCAAAGAAACTTGGAATAAAAAAACAAAATTAAAATCTAAACATGAGCACTTGACACAGTGCCACATCAAGGCTATTTTTAATTTCCTTCCTGATTGCTCCACTCGTTTTCATCATCGTCAGCTCTTTGAACGATGGAGTTAGTCACCATCCATGAGATGAAGTGTATGGTTTGCAGTGAGCATCATCTGACCTCTCCTGAGGGACACCAGAGCCATGGTGTGGCAGTGCCCAGGAATCTGCCACCAGCCACCTGCTGGCCCAGACTCTGTGTCTGGCTGGAGTTTGGGATGGGCCAGGATGTGGTGGTGCCCTGGCTCTGCTGCAAGAGCTCCAAGTGCCAGAGATGGAGACACTTTCATGTCTGTCTTTGGGGAAGGTGATTCCCATGGAACCACCAGCCTAAAAGAATCATAGACTAGCTTGAGTTGACCTTAAAGCTCATCTCATTCCACCCCACTGGCATGGGACACCTTTCACTAGACCAGGTTGCTCCAAACGGTTTCAGGGATTTTTAGAAAGAAGAGAGCAGGCTGGTGCTCAGTTCCCACTGCTCAAAATTTTAATTCTGATTACTTCTAATTGTGCACTTAATGAGCTGGAGAAGCCCTTGCTGAGAGCCTGACACAGGTACAGGCTTGAAATCCCTGCTGAGGTCAAGTGTGAGGAGGAGTGAAAGTGAGCACTGGCCTCAGTGCTCAGTGTCTGAGCTCAAGTGTCTGAGCACCAGATCCTGTCTGAGCATGGGTTCCAAAATCAGGAGCTCTCCTGCTCTCCACAGCACAAAAGGGACCTCACACCCGTGGGGGACACGGAGGAGTCCCAGAACCCCCCTTGCTCTGTGTGCTTTGAACTTCCAATGGAATGGTACATTTTCTTTCAGGTTCAAATCCTAAAATATTCTGAGCTAAAAGGGAACCACAAGGACCATCAAGTCCAGCTCCTGGCCCTACACAGACACTCCAACAATCCCACCCTGGGCATCTCTGACAGCATTTTCCAAACACTCCTTAAACCCTCATTATTTGTTTTCTCAGAGTATTTAGCTCAGGGCAATACTGATTTCTTGACTTTCCAGTTCTGTGGCTTTGGCTGTGCTCAGTGATTCCTTGATAAAAAATGAGTGGTTTTTGGTTGATGTCGTAGCTGGAAAATACTCATCAGTCCAACTGGAGCAGCCTCCTTTTCCTTGATCCACAGAGGAGGATCCTTGTGGTGATCCCTCACAGCATGGATCAATTATGGAGCACTTTTCATTGTGCAGGTTTTTGGTAATCTATTTCCTAATCCTTTGGGCTGAGCTCCTGAAGCTAATGGGAGTTACTGGAAAGACTGAGGAGAAGCATGTAGGCAAATGGCTTTGAAGCCAGACTGGAATAATTCCTTTTCAGTAGAGAGCAGCATTGTATCACTTGGGAATGTCTTTCCAGGAAGATATTTATATATTCAAAAATTTACTTCATATTAACCTCTCTGTTTTCAATTTACTTAAGTAACTGATTAACAGTGATTCCATTGAACTGCAAAATTCAGTTGCATACCTGAGTATGCAGCCAGGACACTGACCAGGACACGCAGCTCATTGTCTTCAGTTTTGCTGTGGGGTGGTGTCAGGTCCAGGCAGCCTGAAGGGGATCACCTGATGCCATGGCATTGGGCCCTTTCCATGGCTTTATGCTTCACTTCATGGTTTTAATGGAGGATTTATGATGGGGTTTGGCTGTTGCTGTCCCATAAGGAGACTGAGTGATGGGGAAATTCAGCTGGGCCAGGACAGGGGGCTGAGTTCCCAGATGGAGACAGCGACCACCCCCAGCAGAGCACCCCCCTTGCCTCCCCCTTGGCCTAACCAGCCCACAGGCTCCAGAACTCCCTGAAAAATTGCTCCTTTGGCTTTGGCTTATTTAAAAATAAAATCTCCTGCGCAAACTCAAGACTATTTGTTTTTACTAAAGTCTGGAGTTTCCCACAGTGGCCTGTTATGTTTGGGGACTGTTGGAGCCAACATCCATTTTTTTTCCTAAGGTAAGGAGCCTTTCTTACCAGAATCATTAGGATTATAATCATGACAGACATTTCCTAATTAGTCTTTAATCACAGGCTGGACTTTCTGACATGTTCTGGGAACTGATGCTCCTGCCAGACCTTTTCTGCACCCTCAGCTGGGGTCCCCATGGCTCGGCCATGTCCCAGGAGGGACTCCAGGATGCTCCATGTGCACAAAGGGAGTAATGACTTGGCTCCTGACTGGACAGGGGGGAGAAAAGGAGAGGGAGGGCTTGGGAGAGTGTTTTGAGTTTTTGAGATCTCAAGAGCCTGATGGGTGAGGATGAAATACCCACATCAGGACATGTCCAGGCTGAACATTCCCCACACAGTGAGGAGCATCCCCGGGCATGCCACTGGGTGCACTACTCTGGTTCCTGCTCCAGCTCCCTCTGGGGCTGTGCTCAGAGAGCTCAGACTTACCACGTTTTCTGATTTCCTGCACTGTGGTGGGAGATGATTGAGGCTTGTTAGGAGACAGAGTTGTGTGCTGGCTCTGCTGTGGCTCTGAGGTGCTTCCAACAGACAGCCAAGCACACAGTGAGCAGGAGGGACATCCTCCACCCCAGCCCTGCACCCAGACCCACAGCAGGAGCCACTCCTTCCTCCCTGCTGCTCCTTCTCTCCAGCTCTGCCCTGGCCTTTGTGAACACCGGGTACCCCTGGCCCCGTTCCCACACTCACAATCTCTGGGTCATGGCAGACAAAAGGAGGTGCCGTGCTGGGAGCCGGGCTGGGGCAGAGCTGCCTCTGCTGCTGCTGCCTCATTCCATTCTCACTGGGGATGACCTGCAGTTTTCTCCCTGCTAATCCCTCCCTTTAATCCCCTTCTCCTCTCCTCACCCGGGTCAGGGTGCCTTCTTGTCATCTCTCTCCTTCCCTGGTGGTTCCATCCCAGGCGCTATTGATAAATCCAGATCCAGATGAGACGTCCCTGTCACCCACACCCTGCATCTCACTGGTGGGCAGGGTCCAAGCCAGGGCTGCAGGAAGGTGGAGATTAGACAGGAGCTGTAAGAGAAGTCCTTCAGAGGTGGATCAAGACAAGGCTGGGTTCTGCCTCCTGGTGAATTCCCAACTGGGACTTCTCACCAAGGAGATGTAGGGCTGAAATCCCATGTCCCCATGGGTCCCACAGCAATATTTCACTCCTGGGTTTGCTTCTGGAGCTGGGGACCCAGCAGTGGCCTCGACCCTGCCAGGCAGTGTGCTCCCTGCCATGCCCTGCCATGAAGAACCTTGGCACTGGGAGCCAGAGCTGGGCACCTGCCCTTCACACAGACATCACTACTGTCAGGCTTAGCACAGCATCACCAGGGGCTCTGCTCAGAGTCTGAACAGATTCGGGGTCTGAGTTTAGTCCTGATTTGTGAGAGACTTTGCTCTAACACTGAAGCACCAGGGTGTTCTCTATAAACGGTCTGATGCAGTTCCAGCCCACATTGCAGTGATGAGGTGAAGTGCTCAATTGTCACCAAATCAAATCAAAAGAGTCAATAGTTGTGGTTTTATTGGAAATCCAACAGTAGCATCCTCATTTCCAGGCTTGAGTGGGAGCTCAAGGCTGCAGTGTGGGTGAATCCTGCCAATGGCAGAGCTGTCCCCTTTTCTAGCTGTTTTTTGGAAGTGCAGCTGCAGCTCACAAGCTGCAAGACCCTTCCATCTGGAATTTCAGTATTTCCAGTCCTAATACTGTGTCACTGGTCCTTACCTACCAAGGAGTTGGCAGCTCCAAAACCTCCTGCTTCAGCACTTTTCTCTGGCACCTGCAAGGCTGGGGACTGACCTGAGCAGCCACCTCTGCCAGTGACTGTGGCATCCTCTGTGCTTCTGGAGGCCCCTTGAGGATGCACCTGTGGTTTCTCCCTGTATTTTCCTACAGTGAGAGTGGGAAACACTGGCACAAGTTGTCCACAGAGGTGATGGCTGCCCTGCTCCAGGAAACATTCAAGGTCAGACTGGATGTGCCTCTGAGAAACCTGAGCTAATGGACGATGTCCCTGGTCACTGCAGGAGATTTGGACTAAATGAGCTTTAAAGGTCCCTTCCAACCCAAAGCGTGTGATGATTCTATGATCCTGGTAATAAACCTGTGCCATCCAGGTGCTGACAGAGCAGCAGTGCATAGCCCTCCCTGCTGACCTGAATCATGTGGTACCAGGGATGAGTGAAAAAAAAAACAAACCAAAAATGAGCCTGTGGCAGGAGAAGCGGCCTGGGATGGGAGATAAGGTTTTCCTGTTTCCCACAACACCCTGTGTTTCTTATCTTCAGTACTGCAAATAAAAACGAGGGAGCCAGTAAGGCTGATTCCCACAATGCAGTGAGGACTCATCAGCACTGTTTTCCCAGTGGCTCCTGTCTCTGTAGGAGGATGCCTGGGCCCCAGGATGGGCTTTCCCCACAGAGGTCAGCTCAGTGGAGGTCTTCTCTCCCCACGTGGCAGGGAGGGCTCTGTGTGTCCCCTCCATGCCCCACAGGATGGCTCCTGTTGGTCCTGCAGGGACAGGGATGTTGCAGATCCCACCACTCTGGTCCACAAAAGCTTCCTGGCCACCAGCAGGGAGGGAAATGCAGCAGTGCCCTGAACCAGCCTGGCAGGACCCCCAGCCCTCCTTTGCCAGCCTTGGCACACAGGAGCCCCACCCTCAGACAAACAAGGCTTGCAGTTTTCCAGAGCAAACGCTGGGAGTTCGCAGCACCTGCTCATCAGTGTATGGAGTTCAATAAGGTTTTGAAATGTGGGATCTATAATTTATCACCTGCACTAAAATAGGGTAACTTATTTTATAGAATTACAGACTGGTTTGGGCTGGAATGGACCTTTAAATCTTATCTTGTTCTACTCCCTGCCATGGGGTATTTTTGCACCAGCTTTTCTGAAACAATGAGTGCTTGTCCTCCATGTTATCCTGTTTGCATTACCTATTTCTAGAGACATGCATGATTTATGATCCTAACCTCTCTCGAGGGAAATAATGGGGAAAATGTAGGTGCTGCTGGTCTGCATGAATTTTATCAAGTAGGACAGCTGGCTGGTGAAGCCACATCTCCTGCTTTCCAGGAGGAGCCAGGACATGTATGAAAAATTCAAGGTTGCCCAATGTGCCATCAAGAAGAAAAGAGCATCTCAACAGAGGTTTGGCATGCACTGGGTCTGGTAGCAGGTGAGGGGCAGGACTGGGACAAACTCTGGGAATTTTTAGGCCAGCGGGAATTTCACAACGGGAGGTGGGATGGGGCCTCCACAGCAAACATTTTAAGTCCAACATCGAAAGCTTTAAGTAGTTGTACAGGCTTTTAAGGTGTCTGACCTTTGACTTGTCCAGGGAAAAAGCAGGGAAGAGATTCCTTTTTCCACTGGAATAAGTCCAGCTTGGCAGCCTGCACCCAATTAGCAGCAAAAGCCACTAACAACTCAGCATGTGCAACTCCGGCCTCCAACTCTTCTCACAGACCTTGTGAACTCTGGGACTGTTTTCTTTTCAGCCACCCTTTGCCAGCAAAATCCACACACTGGATGGTCTGTCCCAGGAGAAATCAGCTCTGCTGGAGCCTGAACCATTTGGAGGGAAAAGTGCTGCTTTCTAAGTGCCAGGGGGATTGTTCTAAAAATCCCCTTCCCACATTAAAGCACTGTCTCTGTTGTATGAAAGTATTAAAATTGTTAATATAGATATTAGCTCATTATATATATATATATATTGTATCTAAATGTGTGTGTGCATATATATTTTTATATATATCAGATCCCACTGTATTGTGCTGAGGCTGTGGAATTTTACTTCAGACTTTGGTAGTGTTCATGCTTGAGTAAAACAAACCAAAGGATACCCTGGCCCTGGAAATGAGGTTTTGCTTCACTGAGTAGCTGAGATGAGGAGTAAGGGGCTGGTTTTGTGTGATCTTGGCTGTACCACCCCCAGGCCCTGGATCAGCACATGCCTGGCTGCTCACCTCTCACTGGCAATGGGCCCCAGCGCCATTGCTGACTCACTGGGAGCCCCAGGCCTCAGGAAAATACCAGAATTCTCCCTGGGAGTGTCACCGTGGCTCTGTCCAGGGTTGGGCTGATGCCTCCATGAGCAAACATCCCGCTCGGGGCCAGGGGCTGGGCCACGCCGTGACCTGGCTGGGGCCAGCTCCTGACACAACTGCTTGGGATTCTGCTTTTCCCACAAGCACTTGCATCCCCCATAGCCCCTTTCTGGGTGATTAATGACCCTGCTGATAGATTTGTGCCACTGCTTCTTCCTGGGGCTGCTCCCGGGCAGGGCATGTCCCTCTCCCCAGCCTTCCCAGGGATGCTCCCAGTTGGCACTTCCCATGAGAGGGGCAGATGCATCCCCACGTGCAGCTCCAGCACAGCCTCTGCTCAGCTGGGTCTGAGCAATTCCTGCTCCTTCTCCTCTGCTGCCCTGTAAGAGCCTCAGGCCCTGCCGATTCCCCACCCTTTCCCTGGTGTGGAGCTCCCCTGCCTTGGAATGGGCTGCAAGGCTGGGCCCTGCACAGCTCCCGGCTGGGCCCAGTGCTGTGGCTGTGCTGGGGCTGTCCCGGAGCTGGGCCAGCCCAGCCTGGCCTGGGCAGAGCCTGGGGAGTGCAGGGGCTGCAGGAGGTCCCTTGGTGCCCCCCCAGGTGCTGTGGCTGTGCTGGGGCTCTCCAGGAGCTGGCTCAGCCCAGCCTGGCCATGCACAGGGGAGTGCAGGGGCTGCAGGGGGTTCAGGGTCCCTCGGTGCCCCCCCAGGCACTGTGGCTGTGCCGGAGTCCCCGCTGCCAGAGGAGCCACTGGGGCCTGGGAGGGGATTCAGGGCTTGTCCTGCAAGTGGGGAAGTGCTGGAAGCTGCCTGGGGAAGGAGATCTCTTGGAAAAGGCATCTGGCAGGGATGTTCTCCCTGTGGAAATAGATGTGCTGCTTTCCCTGGAAAAGGGCTCTGACCCAGGGAGTTGCTGCTCTGTGATTTCTCCTGAGCTTTGGGCTTTGCTGGGGCTGTACATTAATTTCTCAGAGCCCCGCCTTTTGCCAGTCTTATTCCTCCTTTTCTGCTCCTTTTCAGTATTATTTCCTTTAAAAATCCAGGTGACCCTAGCAGTTCTGCCTTCCAGTCTCAATGCCCACGGCAGAGAACTCCAGGACAGGCCCTGGGAATCAGGGCAGAATCAGGATTTATTAAAAACCCTAGAAAGCAATTTCACTAAGGCCATAAAACAGCAAGGCAGCTAAAAGCAGATAAATCTACTAATTATTTGCTCATTAAAAAAGCCCTCCAACACATTCTTCTACAGTGATCCAATAAATCTCTCCAACACCCTTAAGGACAGTTGTCTTCAATTCTTATCTCCCCACAGGGAAGCCTTTTATGGGCCTACAAACTGTGGGTTTAGGATCTGTACTGCAGAATGTAACCAAAGTTTGATGAGATCATCCAAGAGAAGCGACCCCAGTTCCCCATGGCAGGAGGAAGCAGCAGGTCCCTCCCCAGGGAGGGGATGAAGCCCCAGGACTGGCAGGACTGGCAGCTCTTGCCCCATGACTCCAGGGGGATTGCAGGGACTCTGAGCCATGGCCACAGCTGCTGCAAGTGCCTTTTCCTGGCACTGAAAGCATCTGAGCACACGATGAGCCTGTTTGCAGCCATCTGGGCTCCTGCACTGGGTGCATGACAGACAGGATGAGTCTTGGAGCAACCTGCTCTGGTGGAAAGTGTCCCTGCCCATGGCACGGGGTGGAACGAGATGAGCTTTAAGGTCCCTTCCAGCCCAATGCAGTCTCTGCTTCTGTGATTTTGTGATTTGCACACAGAGGGCTGGGAATAGGGCTTGCCTTAGCCATGCTGGGGGGACTGGATGGAGCCCATATGGAAGGGGTGTTCCACAAAGACCTTCAGTTCTATGTGTTCAAATTTAAAACTTAGAGGAAAATCATCCCCCAGCTACTCCTTTCCCCAAAGGCAAACCCCCACTAAAACTCTGAAATTATGCCAGAGATATTTTAGCACTGAAGCTGCCGGTGCAGGACTGCTCCCTGCCATGGTTTTGGGTGCTGGCTTCTGCCTCCAGAATCTCAGCGTCCTTCTGGCCTTCCTGCAACCACCTTCAGCCTCCTCAGCTCTGGCACTGCTTGCTTCCATTCTGGCAGGGAGATGCTGGCAGCAGCATTCCCTGCCTGTGCCCTGCTGCTCCCTGCAATGCCAGCTTTGCCTGCAGGGCTGAGTTCACAGCCCATTTTCCAGCCAGCACCTGAATTTCCACCATTCTACTTCATCTGCTGAGCCTGACCTGCCCCCCCGGCTGTGCCCTCCTGGCAGGAGCTGTGCAGAGCTCAAAGTCCCCCCTGAGCCTCCTTTGCTCCAGGCTGAGCCCCTTCCCAGCTCCCTCAGCCCCTCCTGGGGCTCCAGCTCCCTCTCCACCCTTCCCTCACTGGAGCTGTGCTTCCCTGGTTTCCCACACCATGGAAAGGTCCCAGAGGAAATGTCACCAGCAGATTTAAAATGACATCGCTGCAGAAATTGTGCCATGAGCCTGATGCCACCACTCAGCCCCTGTGTCCCCATCCCCTGCTCTAGCAGCAGCTGCTATCTGGCTTTTATTTTCAGGTTTTATTGCTCTGAGATCACAGGCTGTGCAAGGAGGGTGTTTCTAACTATCCTTCTCTTACTGAGACGATGTGTGGCTTGATTTTATGTGTTTTTCTGATGGCTTGTGCTTTCTGCCTGTGCAAAGCCTTTCTGCTTTATGGACTCAGGCCAGTTTGGCCAATGCCACTCACACCCTCTGCAACCACCCGGCCTCCTATCCCAGACACCTGGGAGTGTAATCACTCCTAAAAAAAACCTCAGCCGTGAAGAAAATGTTTAATTTTGCATCTCAGCACATGCAAAGGCCCCAGTGTCCCAGCAGGGCATTAGCCAAAGCTGGCCCTCCTGCAGGATGCATCTCCACAGGGAAGTGCCTTTCTCCAGGCCGTGCTGGCCCAGGGCGATGCCGACGCTCTCTGGGCTCACCGGGACCAGCTGGGACAGCCCGGGGCGATGGGGGCACAGCAGAGCCGCAGCCTTGGGGCGGCGCAGGTTGGATCCAGAGCCCATCCTGCGTCCCCTCGCCCGGCCCTGGGGTGCTAGCAGCGATGGCAGCACGGCCTGTGCGCTGTCCCCGCGGCCGGCCTGCAGCCCATCCCCACCGCGCCATGCCATGCCGTGCCATGCTGTGCCGTGCCGTGCCGTGCCATGCTGTGCCATGCCGTGCCAGGCCGTGTCAGACAGTGCCGTGCCAGGCTGTGCCGTGCCGTGCCGTGCCGTGCCCTGCCATGCTGTGCCGTGCCGTGCCGTGCCATGCTGTGCCATGCCGTGCCAGGCCGTGTCAGACAGTGCCGTGCCAGGCCGGGCCGTGCCGGGCCGGGCAGTTCCGGGCCAGGCCGGGCCGTGCTGTGCCATGCTGTGCCGAGCCATGCCGTGCTGGGCCATGCCGTGCCGGGCAGTTCCGTGCCATGCCGTGCCGTACCAGGCCGGGCCGTGCCGTGCCGTGCCGTACCAGGCCGTGCCATGCCGGGCCGGGCCGGGCCGCACGGGCCGTCCCTCCCGCCGGGGACAGAGCCCGGAGCCGCCTTCCCACGGGTGCTGTCCGCCCCCTCGGCTCCGCTCTGATGTGGCTTCCGAAGGATGTGGTGACAATAAAAGTGCGATGCCGGCGAGGTGCGAGGGGCGCCGGGCGCTCGGTTTCCTGTTAGCACCGGCGCAGCAAGGCCGGCTCCCCCCGCGCCGCCAGCTCCATTCACAGCTATTTGCTAAAACAACACACAGTGTGTCAACTCCCTCTAGGCCAAAAATAACTGCGGCCCCATTAACGCCGGCTGTTTGTTTGTTTTCAGCTGCTTTCTGCCCTCCTCGCGGAGGGACCCTGCCTGCCGGGGGGCGAGGGCCGTGCGGGCCCCGCCGTGCCCGGAGCCCCCGCTCCCCGCTGAGCCCCGGCCCGGCCGCGCTGCTGCTCCCGGCTGGGTCCCGGGGGCTGCCGGAGGTGCCCCCGCAGGGCCAGGGCAGCCGGGTCCCGGGGAGATTCCCCCAGCCCTGCCCCCTTGCCTCCCCAGATTTTGGGGACCCGATGGGATTGTAGGGCCATAGCGAAGGGTTGTGGCTGCCCGTGGCGCCAGGGATAGCAAATGTCGCCGTAGGTGCTAAGCAGGGTGAGCAGAAGGAGGGGACTTTGTGGACTTCCTTAGGGGCTTAGGAAGTGAGGCTGAGGTGGGAGCAAGAGTTCCTGGGGAGCTGGGAGTCCCCAGCACCTCCACAGACACTCCCAACCCCGCCTGCAGGATGGATTTTGCTTGGTTTTCCTGGGGAATCCACAAATGGGCATTTCAATTCTTACTCTTTCAGTCAGATATTGGTGCTAAGAATGATGGTAATTACTCACAAACTTCTGGAAAACCTGTCTTGATTTTCAACCAGTTCTAAAGCAAAGTGAAAGTCTTCCAAACCAGAAGAAAAATGCCTCCAATGCCCACAGGGAGAAGAATTGCTTTAAAGAAGGAAATTCACATTTCCCACAGTGCCTGTGACAACACGTGTGCCCACAGTGGGCAATCAGAGCCCTTCCCCACAGATGTCCCTGGTGCTCTTTGCCCATCCAGCTCTCCCTAATCAGGCTCTTCAGGGGCCCCAAACAGGTAGAAGGGTTTGGCAACATCCCTCTCTGCAGGGACAGAGGACGACAGTGTGTCTCTGTACTGGCCACACCTCATGTCCTGGGTTCAGTTTTGGGATTGTCATGACAGAAAGACTTTGAGAGGCTGGAACACCAGGAGAGGCTGAGAGAGCCGGGAGGGCTCAGCCTGGAGAAAAGGAAGCTCAGGGGGACTCTTCTGCCTCTGACAATCATGTTTATGGAGCAGGTTTTGCTGGCACTTAAGAGCATATGCAGGTTGTGCTGTGTCCATCTCATGTAACTGCTGTGGTGGGGAGGCATCTAGCAAAGTCCTCAGCATCACACTGAGCGTGGAACTGGGACATCCAGGAGTACTGCTGAAACCCCTCACACCACCAGTGCCCACAGATGTCCCCAGGAGGGGACACTTCTCATACCTTTAGGAGGTGCAAAACTGCAGCAGGACCATGGGACAGCACCTAACAGAGCACAAGACCCAGTGCACTTAACCCAGGGAGGATGCAGGGCAGTGAAAGCCCCTGTTTGTCACTCCCCAGCCACTGCCAGAAAGTCCCTTAAATGGCCTTTTCCACAATGAAAAATAAGAAGTTATGTCTGTCATGAAGGAGATGGGAATATTTTGTATGCTGTGTGAAATCAGAGCAAGTGACTCCCAGGCAGATCACTGTCTCAGCCACTTCTGCATTGCACTGTCAGCTTTCACCCCTGCAGCCACTTTGCAGAGCTTTGCCTGATTAAAATTATCTTCACAGGGAGGCAGACGAGGGAATCCATTAAGAATGACTGTTTCAAACGTCCATCCAAGGGTCTCCAATTGCAGTGGACTTTGTGGGCAAGGGTTCAGTTCTCTGCCCTGGGGAAACACTTCTCATGGGTGAGTTGGAGGAGATGTCTGTGTTTACCAAAATTTCTGCTGCTGTGAGGAAGATCTGGCCCTGTATGGGAACAGCACAGCGTTATCTGGGCACTTGAGGCTCTCCCACTCTTCCAGCATTGAAACCATCATGCAGAACCACTGGTGCACAGAAGTCTGGGTGATGTCCCCACAGAGACAAGGTAAAAGAGTCAATGAGGAGATTATGAGCTGAAAGAAACATTATCCAGGAGGTTGTGGGCTGCTGCAAGTAACAAAATGTGGAGTTATACCCTTTCTTTGCCAATAGCAGTAGCTGCTCAGGTTGATTCATTTGGGCAGAAGCTGCCCTGGACTGTGCTGGTCATCCAGACCCTTTTATCTTCATTAGCTTGCCATTGACAAGACCAATAATGGAACTGTGGGGAACACAGCAATAGAGGTTTTCTTCCTGCTCAGGAAGATTTTGCAGTTTGGAGTTTGGGCTGTGCAGAATGAGCCACCAGCTTGGGTGTTTTGTTTGTTGACTCTACTGGAATGCTTATGATTATCATCAATGTGATTTCTAATTTCAGGAGGTTCTTTCCAGTTTTTTCTCTCCCTTACTGACAAACATTGTTGCCACCCAATAAGTTTCCCCTTATGTGAGAGATGAGGATGGTTCCTCATCTCTCACAGCAAGTGAGGATTTCTTACCTTGTTTTGCAAACAGCTTCCTCTGGTTCAGACTTGGCTGGTGTCCCTCTCTTCATCAGTCTGTTTGTAATAGAATGGTCACCCAAAGGAAAGCCTCTTCCAGCCTTGATGTTTCACTCAATCTTTTGGCATCTCACATCTACATTTTTCTGGGAAAGGAAAGACTTTGGGGGCATCCAGCCCCAGCCCAGGCCTGTGAGGTAGCTCCAGGGCAGGGGAAGTGCAGGCTGTGGGTAATGCTTGCACAGCACATGGATGCTCAGGTAGGAATTACATCTAAGCCCGCTAAGCCACAGGATTCTCATCCAACAGCTTTCCATGACTCATGTCCTCAGGAGACCCCAGGCCTGGCTTGCAGAGCTGGGTGTCACAGCTTCCCAGGACAGCAGGTTTGGCCTGGGGCCTGGCTTTTTGTACTGGGGTGCACGTGATGTCTCCAGGGGCTCAAGTGATGGCATTTTCCTTTCAGACTTTGCAGAGTAGCAGGAGACATTTATGGTGCTGTCTGACATAGGAGGTTTCTCATTTCTCATTTCTCCTCTGGGAAAATGTTCAGAGAACAAAAAATAATAAATTTTAAAGGACATAGTAGTCTTTTTTTCTAGTTTTGAGAAGTTGTTTCTCTGTTTGTTAAAGAATTCACTATGTGGAAGAAACCGTGTCTGGTATGGTCCCAAGTCCATCATCTCCAAGTCCTCCAACAACTTGCACAGAGTGAGAGAGACTCTGGAAATAAGGCCAAGAAATGGGCTCAGCTCAAATCCTCAGCCTGTTGTGCCCATGACTGCTGGTCTGTGGTGGGCATATGTCCTGGGCCATTTCCTTGGGACAGGATGGAGCTCTGGGCTTTCCCTGCCTCTCCTGAAGCCTAAACATCCCCTTCCCTGTCTGATCAAGCATTCCAGCTCCAGCCTAGTTGCAGAGGGCTTATGGCTGGAAAAACATGGCTAAAATTAATTTGATTTGAATAGAGGGGCTGAAGACACTGGAGAGTAGGAAATGAACATGCTGGGCTTGTGTGTTGGGGCTCAGGGCACTCCAGAGCAGCCCCTGTACCCTGGAGGGAGCTGCAGTAGTGGCTAGCAGATGCCAGAACTGCCAGCTCTGCATGGCACCGAGTTCCCACCACAGACCCTGCTCCCAGGAACCAGCCACTGACAGATCTGTAGTTCATGAGGGTTCACTCACCTTCCTGGACACTTGGAAGTGTCTGGTGCTTCAGTCTGGGCTATTCATGCACAGCAGTAACTTGGAGAGGAATTTGTCTGATCCCTGATGTTCCTAACTGCTGATGGGAATCATTGTCCTCAGCTGGTGTCTCTGCCACAGACAAGAAAGGAATCCTGAGTGAAGGATGCAGCTGAAGACCAAACTCAGGCAGTGCTGAGTGCAGTGCATGGTGCAGTTGGGAAATCGGGAAATGGAGCAGAGAGCTGAGATGATGTGTCTGAATGCAGTCGCTGCTCCCCTCACACTGCCAGGCCGCTCCTGTAGGCAAAGAAGAGGCAAATTGGTTATTTCTGACAGCATAAAGGCAGCCCCTCAGCAGCCCCTCAGCAGCCCACTCGCTGGAGGAGCAGTGGGGCACCACCAGGGCCCTGGCCCCCACTCCTCCCATGCCTCCAGCAAACCTGCAGAGCTGGGGGCACCTTGTACCTTTGGCTTCTGCTCGTGGCAGGGTTTCAGTGTCACAGACATGGTGGGAATTCACACACGTCCCCCATGGCCTCATCCTCACCAGGATGGGCAGCACTGTGGCTCTCACCAGTGCTGCTGCTGGTGTCAGCCCTCAGTGTGGTAGGGACTCTGATGGAGCCAACCCCCATTTGGGAGTCTGAGTTCCTGCCACGCAGCAGGCTCGCTGCTCCTCTTTCCTTCTATCCCTTTGCTGCTTCTGCTGTGATCCTGTGGCCCTTGTGTCTCTCACAGTGCCTGGGCAGTGGGACACAGCGAGGTGACAAATCCCTGCACACCAGGACTGTTATTTATTTACTGTCACAGCCTCATTGGGCCTCTGTTGAGCCTCTGAGCTCTGCAGCCACTTCTCCTTTTTGTTTTTCATCTTCTCACATTTTTATAGACACTGTGTTTTCACATCTTCTGTTTGTTTTGAATGCTGGGAGAGACGGACACACCACGGCGAATTCCCAGCCTGGACCGTGCTGGGTGAGGCAGGGCCAGGGTGTGAAGGCTCCTGCTGGGAGTGTGGTCACTCTGCTCGGTGGTCACTCTGCTCGGTGGTCACTCTGCTCTGTGATCACACTGCTCGCTGGTCACTCTGCTTGCTGGTCACTCTGCTGAGTGGTCACTCCGTTCAGTGGCCACTCTGCTCGGTGGTCACTCTGCTCAGTGGTCACTCCATTCAGTGGTCACTCTCCTCAGTAGTCACTCTGCTCGGTGGTCACTCCGTTCAGTGGTCACTCTGCTCAGTGGTCACTCTGCTCGGTGGTCACTGCTCGGTGGTCACTCCGTTCAGTGGTCACTCTGCTCAGTGGTCACTCTGCTTGGTGGTCACTGCTCAGTGGTCACTCCATTCAGTGGTCACTCTGCTCGGTGGTCACTCTGCTCAGTGGTCACTCTGCTCAGTGGTCACTCTGCTCGGTGGTCACTGTGGCTGCGGCCCCCGGGGAGGACACGGAGCCCTGCGTGGGTCAGCCTGGCAGGAGCAGCTGGCAGAACTGCTCCCAGCCAGGGCTGTGGGATCTGTGCTGATCCTGGCATGGCTCTGTTGGAAGTTTCCTCCCAGTGCCCCGGGAGTGCCCACTCTCTGCCATTCAGTCCAGCAGACCCAGCCAGATGGGGGTCCAGGCTGAGCAGTCGAGGGGACCCTTGTGCCCAACAAGGCTCAGCTCACAGGGCTGGACTGGGCAGAGCAGGAGCTGCAGGAGCAGCTGTGGGCACTGCTGGCTGTGCTGCTGTGGGTGCTGGCTGGAAGCTGCCACTTGGACAGGAATTTGTCTGTCCTGACTGACTTCCCATGGGATTTGTTAGGCTCCAGTTCTGGGTGATGCTTAGACAAGCTGACAGTGTTCTAGGACGCAAAGGATACCCCACCAGCACCCTCTCCTTAGCATTCATGTTAAAACAAGGACTTCCATACCCACCTTAGCAGGTCCAGCACGTGGTTATCTTGTGTCTTGTCAGTAGTGCAGAGAGTCCTCTGGGGTTCAGGCCAAAAATTTGGAGCCTTTTTAATACTTTGTGTGGTTGTCTGGCTTTGTTCTCTGCCTCCAAGGTCACTGAACCTGGGCTTGGTGTGCTGCAGGAGGGAATCTCACAGCATCACGGTGGTCCCACCTCTCACAGCTAGCCTCTCCTTGACCACATGGAGGACCTCCTCCCTTTGCTTCCCACATCCCCTGCTGCTGTTGGGGAGCACATCCTATTTGTGGTGGACCCCCAAGGGTGGTTCCTTCTGTCTGGCTGTCAGTTTGTCAGATCCAGATGGTGTCATTTGGGGTTTTTGACCAATTCTTCATACTTCTGTGGTTTTGTTTCTGCTGTTGCTTCATCTCACATGCCCTTCAGAGCAGCCCAGGGATTCACCAGGGTAAAGGCAGGCTAAGTATGTGCTTGCACATGCAGGAAGGGCAGGAGGGGCAGGAAGGGCAGGGAGTTGGGAGCAATCACTGACTTGGAGCACAGCATGGTGCCCAGAGCAGAGCCTTTGCCCCTGGGCTGGCAGAGACAGGCCCACATTCCCTGCTAGCTCTGTCTGGTGAGGAGCACAGGGACAGCAGGATGGGGATGCACCACCTTCCATCCCTACTAGAGCCTCCAATAGGTACCAGCAGCCTCCCTGCCCACAGGGACCTTGGCTTTCCTCTCCTTCCCACAGAAAGCTCAGGGAAAGGTGAGGCTTGGCTCTGAAGATGCCACCCCTCCAGTGCTCCAAAAGGGCCAAGCACTGCAGTAGCCATGGGGTGGCTCTTGGGAGGATCTTCCTGGGGAATGCTGTGGCCCTGAGGAGCATGGAGTCTTTGGTAGTGTGTCCCTTTTGTGGTGCCTTGGCCTTGTGCTGGTTCTGAATAACCGAGAGCAAGGCTTGGGGGCTTCATCCTGTGAGACCACCAGACCAGCTCAGCTGGGAGCATTTGTGCCCCTTCACTTTCCCCCTGCTCTTGTGACACAAAGAGCAAAGCTGCCAGTTTGCCTGTAATGACCTCTGTGCCCTCCAAGCCTAACCCCTTCCTTGGAAAGACAAAAATCCCATTGCCTTGCACCTCCATCTGTTTAGTGAACAGTTTAACCTAACAAGATTAGCATTTGAGGTCAGCTCTTCTGCTTTTACGTTTTTCCCCCGCCGTTTGCAAAGAAAACAGCATTGGATTTGGGACAAAAGCTCAAAACCCCTCATTTGTAAGTAGCACAGCCTTTGGAAACTGTTTTGTTCCAATGTTATCTGGGGAAGGGCTTGTGAATCCTCTCCTAAGGCAAACAGGAGCTGGCCAAGGGGATCAGCCCCAGGGAGGATGGAGCCAGCATGCAGCATCACACCCAGAGCTGGAGAAATTCCAATGGGTTATTCCTCCCAAGGAAGTTTGTGAGCAGAGAGGATGCAGTGCCAGGGAGGGGCTGTAGTGAGGTGGTTGAACAGGAGTGAATCAGAACATTCCCTGTTCCCCCACAGACACCCTCCAGTGATGTTCCAGCACACACCTCCATCCTGTTGGGAACACATGGGGAGTACAGGCACATCCCTGATGAAGGAAGCCACAGAAGGAGAGGATCACAGAGTCTTGGGACTCTTAAGGTCAGAAAAGACCTTTAAGATCATCAAGCCCATCCATGATCATCACCATGTTCACCACTAAACTATGTCCTCACATGCCAGGGATGCTGACTCCACCACTGCTCTGGACAGCCTGTTTCAGGCCTTTGCAGCATTTTCTGTTAAAAAAACTCCTAATATCTAATCACGTGAGAGCAGTGGGTGGCAAAGCTGAAGTAACCTGTGAGGGTGCACAAGTGGATCTTTCAATGCGTGTGTTTACTTCTTCCTTAACCACCAGCACATCCCACCAGGAACCCCTTCCATCAGGCTGGGCCCGGACCCCACCAGAGCCTGGCACTGCCCAGGGAGGTGCCAGCCCGAAGAGTCCCCAGGGACTCATCCACCAGAGTTGGGGGGGAAAAGGTAAAGGGTTTGATTTTCATTCTCTGGGACCGTTTTCCCCTCCCTCTTCTCCCGCCCACCCCCTCCCTTTTCGCCACATTGTGCTGAGCTTGAATCGGGCCTTCACAAAGGGGATTAGGGGCTGGTTGCTGATAAATAGGAAAGCAGGTTGGAAGCGTGGGAACCAGCCATAGCGCAGCACGGAGGGACATTCCTGCTCCGGAGGGCCGGGCGGGAGCAAAAGTCCGGGCTAACCCCGGGTCACCCGGGGGAACCCAGCTCCTGAGAAGATTTGTTCGGACACTGGCTTTTGTTGTGCACAGTTCCGTGTCAGCCCAGCGTGGCTCTCGCCGCTATTGATGGGAAGGAAAGCGCTATTGTCCGGCGCCTGAGGGCCCCCCTTTCACTCAGCGCTCTCGGGGTGACGTCAAGGAGGGACGTGGGAACACGAGCAGGCAGCCCAGAGTGGTCCCAGCCCTGTCCCATGTCTGCCGAGGCGAGCAGGGATGTTCAGGGGGTCCCTGGGAGCTGAGCTCTGCTCTCCCTGTGCCAACTATCCTGCCCAGGTGGGATGGATCCTCCTGCACACAGTGCTGGGTGGGAACGTGGAAGGTGCTTTTTTTGATCTCAGCTTTTTTTTATCAGAGAAATTTCCCAGAGGAAAGGGATGATCTTGCCAAAAACTTCCTTCTGGGAAATGTCTGCTGGATTGAGAGCATGACCACCCAGTCCTGTGAGTCCCAGGGGTGTCTGTGGTGTCCGCTTCCACCCCAGCTCACACCTGCTGGTATGCTGAGCATCCCTCATTCCGATGCTTTTAATCTCCACCTGGAGACCCCAAGACAGGTGGGAGAAGAGCCCGGGATTGGTGTAACCCTTGGTCCAGCTCCTGCTCTGGCCTCTTTTCAGGAAGAGGCTAGGCAGGGAATTTCCCCATGAGCACTGTGGGCTGGTGCATTGAAGCTGCTTGGAGCAGCCAAGTGAAGATCAGCTGCTTTGCATCTGGTTCTGAGGCTGGAGCAGCAACAAGGAGCATCTGGGGACAGGCAGCACGCCAGGGAGGGAGCCTGCTGGGAAAATCCCTCCTTTCCCCCCGTGACCTGACAGCAAGGATCTGAAGGTGACCTTGAACCCTGCAACTGGTCCTGGCTGGGCTCTGCATGGCTCATCCACCAGCCCAGGCTCAAAAAGGGAGCTGAGCACCAAGGCTGGGACTCGCTCCCAGCCCTTGCTCCTCCTCTGAAGCCCAATTTTGCTGTCAAAGGCTCCAGCATGGCTCTGGGAGCCTCATAGGGTCAAAAAAGCTCAAAGGAGCTGAACCAAATGGTCTATACAGCCATATCCACATGTATATGGATGTGGACCAACAGGCTTTGTGTCTAGCAGGGAGGCAAAGGGGGAGAGTGACAAATATTTGCTGCTGGCAGTCCTGTGTCGGCGTTCCACCACATCAGAAGGGAAAACAGAAGGCTCCCCTATGAGCTGTGATTGCCCCAAAGAAATGGGGCAGCTTCAGGCACAGTGGGATCATGGCTGCTTCACTGCTGAGAATGCACACTGCCCTTCCTGAGGAATCTTGTTGGGCAGCTGTGAAAATACTCATGGAGGGCACTTGGGAGCCTAGGAGCTGCCAGGGCAGCATGGCTCTGCTAGAGCTGGGCTGCAGCCAGGGTTTTTCTGAAAGACTTCTGAAAAAAGTGGGAATGGCTTCCAAGAAGCTGGATTTTCAACTGGTCTGGGTTCTTCCTGGGGGTCGAAGAAGCAAGTCACCACCTGCATTTTTGGGTCCTTGCCCAAAGTGGCTCCCTGGCCCTGCACATCTGAGTGCAGGGTCACCATGCTGCTGAGACCCTGACCCACAGCTGAGCCAGCCCATGGCAAGCCAGGGTGTCCCTGGGGATCCTAGAGAGTGCACAGATGGGGACAAGGATGAGGATGAGGATAAGGATGTGAATTGGAATGGGAATGGAGAAAGGATGAGTCTTTTTGGCAGGGCCTGTTGCAACAGGACAAAAGGTGATAGTTTTCAACTGACAGAGAAGAAATTTAGATGAGATACAAGGAAGTTTTTTACAATGAGAATGGTGAGACCCTGGCACAGGGTGCTCAGAGCAGCTGTGGCTGCCCCTAGATCCCTGGCAGTGCCCAAGGTCAGGCTGGACAGGGCTTGGAGCAGCCTGGGATAGTAGAAAGTGTCCCTGCCCATGGCAGGGGGTGGCACTGGATGGACTTTAAGATCCCTTCCAACTCAAACCAGTCTGAGATTCCATGGTTCTATGATTTGAAAGCAGACGGGAGCTCAGGGGCTCTCTGGGATGCCTCACTGGGACTTGTGGAGATGCAGGGGGCAAACTCCTAGCACTTCCAACCACCCATGTATGGAACACATCAGCCAGGACAGGCAGCACAGGTGGGGCCTGCTCAGGCATGGACACCTCCCTCCTGAAGGGCTGGATCAGCCCATGAGGACAGTCCTGCTGGGGCTCCCCTTGTCCCAGCATCCCCACGCCACTGTGGGTTTTGAGCTCGTGACGCTCACTGGTGGCAGCCCCATGTGCCAAGAGCTGTGGTGACTCTGCCCTCAGCCTCCCCTCAGTCCTGAGCCCCTCCAGGCCTGTGAGTGGCTCCATTCCCACGTCTCATCCCTTTGGCTCTCTGCAGAAGAGCTGTTTGCTGGTGTGAAATGTGGTGCCAATTCCTGGCTGTTTGGGTGCGGTTCTGTGCTGTAGTGGCAATGACATGTCCTGATGCCACATGTCCCTGTTCCAGGGCTGTGCTCACTGACAGCCCCATCTCTGTTACCGCAGAGCTCAGACATGCAGTGACACTGCTGGCAGGAGCCCAGCCCAGCCCATGGCCCTTCTGTCTCTTGTTCTCCTTCTCTCCCAGCTATTCCCATGACCAAGCTGTGCTCCCTTTGCAGTTCATTCCCACCAAGCAGGCACCTTGTTTCATGCTGCTTGTAAGGATTGACTGCCCTTTGGCAGAGGTGCCCCTGTGTCCTGACACCCAGAGCTGTGTGGTGACAGTGCAGCCTTGGCACTCCTATACCAGAATCCAGGGATGAACCGTAGTTGGCCCATGGGTTGCAGGTTGTTTGCCAGGGTGGTGATGAACTTCCCTCCCCACGGGGCAGGGGGTTGGGATGGTTCCTTTGGGAAGCATTATGCCAGCCACAGTCAGGAGCACCAGGACATAGGGACACCTGCCCACGCAAGCCCTCCATGACCCTGGCCTGGCTGGGTCCGTGTGGACACAAATTCACAGAGATGAGCCGAGTCTGAGCCGACACGATCCCTGCACCATCTGCTTTGCAGGCGAATCGGCAGAAATCTGGTGATTGAGTCTCTCTGCAGGCCCCTGAGAGCAGCCGAGCTCCGGGAGTGCCGAGCCCTCAGGCAGGCACGGTGCCCGCGCAGGCCGCAGCGGCCATTTGGCCGCGGCAGCGCCGGGCCCAGGGCGGTGCCGGGGCGGGGGCGGCCCCGGGGGCCCGATCGCACCTCGGCCGGAGATGAAAGAGCCGCGGGCCGGGAGATGAAAGAGCCGGCGGGGCCGCGGCGGGCGAGCACGGAGGGGAGGGGAAGCCCCAGGAGTTGTTTTTCCTCTCATCTCTGCCGCGCAGCAGGACAGCGACAACCAGAGCCAGGCGTTCCCAGGGCCCCCTCCCGGCTCCGGGATGAGCATCCATCGGGGTGCTGCATGGAGGAGGGGAGGCTCTGCGCTGTCTGCTGAAGGAGAAGGGCTGCAGGGGATATCATAATCTCTCCTTTCATAATTTTTGTCATGGGGAGATAAATACTATCTTCTTTGCCTGAGACAGAGGCTGCGGTAATCCTGGGGACAGCCACAGTCCCCATGAGCCAAGCAGGGGTCCCCTGGGCTATTGAGGATGCTCTGCTCCAGAGGCCCCTTTAACTCCTGCGCTGGAGCCGTGTGTCCCCAGAGGCTCCTGCACGGCAGAGAGGGCAGAGGCTGGCACTGGCAGACAGGCGCCCTCACCTTCCCTGGGAAGCCTCAGACCTGGAGGTTTGGACTTTGTTCTGCCTTGGGCTTTGAAGCTGAGTCTCCAAGACCAAATGACAAGCTACTGCTCCCAAAATATTCTCCCAAGGGACCTGGTGAAGGTCTGATTTTTCATTTCTTTGTATCACTTTTGGATGCAAGAGCTTGTACAAGGGTCTGGGCTCTTGCTTTGAGGTGCTTCACCTGTGCAGGTACCCATGAAATGGGGCTGAGCAGGAGCAGTTCCCACCCAGCTGCTATCTCCAGGTCAAACCCCAAATCCGGTCACCCCAGCAGCTCAGGCAGAGTTCAGAGGGTTTTATCCTCCAGCCCTGGCCCTGTGTGTCCCAGAGTTCTGCCAGGATTTCTGGTGGCCAGGGGCCCTGGCTGGCTCTGGCCACACGCAAAGGCAGTGAGGAACAGGGCACTGATCTTGACACAGCAGGAAGGGGCCAGGCTGCAGGGACCCACTCAGAGAGTTGGCTGAAGATGCTGATGGAGCCAGACAGGTCTCCAGCTTGGCTTCTGCATGACCCAGACTGCAATGTGCTCATACCTTCATGGACTGGCTTGAAAAAATGAGGGAGTCTCTTGTTGCAGCTTAAGCTGTTGTGTTTGGAATTTCATTGCCTCAGGGTTGTTTGGCTGGTCCTGAACCTCCTTGATTGGGTTCAGGCAGACCTCAGGTGGAGAAGCAGAAAATCCAGAGCTGCCCTCTAAACCAGCCCTCTGTTTGTGTCTCCTCTCTTGTTAATTGCTGCTCTCCCTGGCAGGTCCAGGGCTGTCACCTGCCCTGAGGACCACTCTGTGCATGGCCCACGCTGGACCCACGGAATGCCTGGAGCTTGGGAGCAGGTCTGGGCAGCTGGGCTGGAATGAAGATGCTGGACAAATGCTCCCAGCTCCTCTCTCACAGCTGCAGCAAGTCTGACAGTGCTCTGCCTGCTCCTCCCTGGAAAACACCAACCCTTTCAGGACCCACAGGGCTCAGTTGGCACTGGGAAGCCTGGGGACAGTGGCCTGAAGGACAACTCTGCTGTGTGCCTTGCCTCTGCACCAACTCTCCCTACTCTTGCCTTATGCGCCCCGCACACTGGATAAGGATCTCATCTCATCTTGCCCTAAGCCTCACAGCCTGGCCCTGGCTCAGCTCCTGGCTCAAAGGTGCTTCTGAGCCGGGGACAGGCAGCAACAGCTCAGAAGGGTTTGTCTCCATCACAGGGACACATGTCAGGGTAGGGCAGGCTTGGCCCTCACCTCTCAAGCACCAAGGCACCTGTGTCAGGTGAGGAACTAAACCTGCCCCAGGTTTCCCAGAACACTAAGAGTGAACCAAGAACTTTTGAAACCAGCCCAGAATCACACTGGGACAGAGCCTGCATTATTGTGCCTTTGCTTCCCTGTGAATTCCAGTTCTCTGACATACTTAGATCAAACCTGATGACCCAAATCTGACTGCAGCAACTGAGAGGAGAAATGACCCTCCAAAAAGAGCAGCCCAAAGAGCCCCCGCGTGTGCTCCAGGCCGCCCTGGGCCGCTGCACCCACGCACAAAGGAGCAGCCAGGCAGCACCAAAGTGATTCAGCAGTTGTAATTCAATTACTTTGCAAAACAGCAGAGGCCAAGGCACCCCGACAGGATGCACAGCAGCGGGACGGCTCCACAGGCTCTGGGAGCTGTCACTGAGAGCCTGTGTGAAACAGCTCCATGGGCTGGGGCCAGTACACATGTGAGCCATGCAGAACCCACCTGCCTGTGCAGCGATGGAGCTGAGGTAGCACAGGGTCACCCCATGCTGGAGTGGGCCAGCAGCACTTGGGGACTGGAAGGTTGTGGGGTCAGGGAGGAAGCTGCCTCCAGAGTTGACTGGAGGTGGAGGTAGGAACGGAAGGAAACAATAGAGAGGAAGGAAAAGGACTCATCCCTCCTTCTTCCTGCTTCCCTCACTAGAAGCATGGACCTAGTTGAGGTTCCAAGGCAACATGAGAATGTGGAATTTGTAGGGTCTTGCAGGGATGTGTCCCCAGGTGTGGGGCTGCTCGGGAATTCAGCATCTGCTGTGACCTTGGGCACCTCTCAAGCCCACTGTCCCAAGCTGTCAAGCATATCCAGCCATAAATGAGGCAGAGCAGGTAATTTGTTAATTTGAAAAAAAAAAAAAAAACAGACAAACCCTTTTCACTTCCAGTCCTCTCCTCTGGCACTATCTTTATCTCAGCCCCGAGCAGCTGCGATGCCCTAGACAGATCTCTTTTAATTAGAAACTTGAGTGAGGAGGCTGCTACCCCAATTGTTCATCTTCCCAGTTCCAGGTGATGCCTGTCCCATCCCTGCTGCTGCCATGTTCCCAGGGAGGCCGGAGCTGCTGTGCTCAGTGCTCATCTGGCCACTCTGAACGCTGACCTGGGGCTCAGCTGTTGTGCAGATGGGTTTTTCCATGGCCCAGTGATGCTTTCCCAGTCTTGCTTCTCACCTTTCAGGGTTAGCCTGAAAGCGAGTGGGAGTTTCAGTTCTTGCAGAGCCTGACCTGCTTTGCTCAGTGGTGGGAGAAGAACCAGCTTGAGCCCTGCAAACTTCTCAGGGGGAGCCTGGGGGAGCTGATGAGGGTCTGCCAGCCTGGGGACAGGCGACAGCTGGGGCAGCGTGCCCAGGGAAGGGCTCCCTGCAGCGCAAACCGCGGGACAGGGAGTCCCCCTTGCCCCCACCTTCAGCCCCATCCACCCCTCTATGGGGGGGGACAAGCCAGGCACCCCGGGATGGGGAAGAAGGATCCCTCACCCTGGGGAGGGTCCTCGTGCTCCAGCCCAGCGGCTGCACCGGGCTGAGCCCCACCTGCAGAGCCCCGGCAGCCCTGGCACCCGCGGGGTGGCGGCTCTGGGGCCGGCGGGGTGGGCCGGCCCCGCAGCCCCGCTCAGGGCCGTACGGTTGGGTTTTCCCCACTCCTGGGAACCGAGCGCCGGCTTTTGTTGGCAAACAGAGCGTGGCTTTCATGTGAAAAGGTTAGTACAGTATGCTAGTTCCTAGGGAGGGGATAATAGAGCCTGATTCTCACAGCCCCGGGGCCGCGAGGTGACAGCAGCACGGGAGAAGGGCATTTAACACCTTCGCCTTGGGAACCTTTTCCCTTCCCAGAGTCCTCCCGCCTCGCCAAGCCGCAGGGAGGAGGGCAGGAGGAGGAGGAGGGCGGTGCAATGCCTTTGTCTCCGCTTCCCTCGCACCCCGATGCCACTCCACCGGCGCTCGCACCCTCACAGGCGGTAGAACAGCCTGGGAAACAGTGGGACAGCAGTTCAGGATCTGGCTCCCTGTCACCGGCTCGTGGTGTCACAGTCTCCCTAGCTGTGGGCACACAGGCAGGGTGTGGATTGTGGTTCCCAGTGGGGATGGGGTCTCTGGGGGTCCATAGGGATGAGCCCCCTCGGTGTGTGCACTGCACGGGGGGTGGCTGCCCTCAGCCGGTGTCCCCACGGCTGTCACCGGCCTCGCTGCCTGTGTCTGTGCTAGGACTGGGGCTCACGGTGCCACCTGGGGCACCCGCAGTGGATCAGGATTCAGGGACAGATACATCCCACAAAGCTTGGACAGCACAGCACAGCCCAGGTGCTGCACAGGGACGATGTAAAGACCCTGCTGCCTGCCTTGCTTTTCCTAGAAAAGTCAAGGTTTCTTCCTAAATCCAGCCTCCCTCCCCCTCCCACTGCAGTGAAAGGAGAAGGACACACCCTGTGAGCGTGTGGCACCTGGGGACAGCCCTGCATGTGGCTGTGACCCCCTCCAGGGCTGCCAGCCGTCCACAGTCACATACCAGATGCTGGTGTTGCCATTTTCCTAGGGGGGAGCATCCAGTGAGGGGAGGCACAACACCACAGGGAAGGTTCCCGGGGGTGATTGCCAGCACAGTGACAGGAACCTTGGCCCTGGGGCCTCAGTGGGCCAGGATGAAGCTCCCCTAGGAGCTGCTGCTGCTTGTCTAACTGAGGGGGCAAACCTGGATTAAACCCATGGTTGCTGTATGTATTGAGGGAGTTCAGTTCAGACTGCCCATGCAGGAGCTGGAATGTCCTTAGAGCAGGAGAGACCAGTTCTGCCAAATTCCACCCCATGGGATGCCAAATTACAAGTGTCATTGCATGGTCTGTCACACTGCTCAGGGCAGACACCTTCCCAGCACTTACTGATCTCAGAAATGGCACATTTTTGGAGTAATGCTTTCCTGGGTGACCCGGTTCTGATGCTGAGGTTGCCCATGGGAAAGCAGCAGCTCCCTGGCCCCCAACACTGTCTGTCCTTGGTGTGCTGCTCCCACTGGGCTGTGTCAGGTGGGACAAGGGATGCTGCAGGGCAGTACTTCAGTGCCACCATGTCCCCTCCATGAGGCTGGGTCAGACACCACAGCATCAGGGGTGGGATATTTCTGCATTCGGTCTGTGCCTGCTAGAAACAAGGTGGTGAGGAATTGCTGCAGTTAATGGCCAAAGTCAGTGTTCAGTAATGTGGAGAGCTGTGCCAGCTCACTGTCATGAGACCCGTCCTGGACATCCAGGTGATTTTAGGGGGGTCTCCAAGCTGCTGTGCCCCAGACTGTTGCCTTACAGGGCTCCTCATTCCTGGAATCACCTGGCTTCACTGCTTATCTCTTTTGTGCTATTTTCTTTTTCTTTCATTCTTTAAAATAGCAGGATGACAATTCTAGCCTCACTAGATTTTCTCACACCATCTCTTGAAGGAGCTGCTGCATCCTGCCCCTGCAGGCTGTGCACCCTGGGCTGCTGCCCCAGCAGGTACAGGGACCCCAGCTCCCACGGTGGGGAGTGCACGAGTGCCAGGGCTGGCAGTGCCACGACAGACCTGTCTGTGTGTGCCCTTCTCCAGCTGTTCCAGCCTGGGTGCCTCCTCCAGAGCGGGAGACAGCAGTTGTCCCGTGCTGGCATGGAGGGGTCGGGGAGGAGCAGGTTGTCCCCTCTGGTGTATGGGCTCACACCATCCCTACACCCGAGCAGCATCTTTCTGGGTCAGCCTGCACGGGCCCGCTCGCATCGGAGGGGATGATTTCCAGCTGGGATGGTCCGGGCCTGAGAAGCAGACATTCCCTTGCTCGAGTGTGCTGAAATGTTTAATTAGACTTTAACAGCACCCTGGGAAAAAGATGTCTTGTCATATTTCTGGGCTGCATTTTGCTGTGGGGCCGCGGGCTCCGTGCGCGGAGCCGGGGCAGAGCTGCGGCACAAAGAGCCCTTTATGAGCCTCTCCCCGCGCTCGGCCCGACCCTGAACTTTCCCATCAGCGGCTGGCGCGGTGCCCTCGCAGTGCCCGGGAGCGAGCGGGGATGGAGCGCGGCTCCTGCTCGGTGCTTCGGGGTGCTGCTGCCGGAGAGGGGACACGGGGAGGTGTCTGCGGGATGGAAAATCCCTCTGTGCTCGGACGGTGGGATGAGCCCGAGATGCCCGAGGTGCGGCCCCGGGCAGGCGGGGCGCTAGCGGTGCGTGCGGCAGGACACCGGGATTCGGCAGGATGGGACCGGGGACACGGCGGTGCCTGCGAGGGTCCCTCACCCAAGTGTTTCTGAAGGTGCAGCCCACATTGATCCAGATTACATTTCACAGACCCCAGCAGGACTCAGACCTCAGTCCTATTCCTCCTTCCCCACAATGGGAAAGGAGGGGAAGATGCTCAGCCCTGCCCAGCTGGTGGAGGCAGCAAGGTGGCAGGACAGGATCCTCAGCCCTCTCCATCACCCCCTGGGCACTGGGAGGGCCCTGGGGAGCACAGCCACTGTCCCAAGGAAGCTGGAGAGGAATGTGAGGAATGAAGCACACAGCTTTCTGCTCCAGCTTCACCCCCACAAATTGCCCATCAGCATTTTTCACTCCAAGGTATTTTTTTTCTGCAGGGTGAAATTACAGTTGTGCCACCACTCACCTGCCCATGTCCTGTCCGTCAGGGAAAGGGCAAACCCAGGTGTGGCAGGGTCAGATCACTCCTGTCATCTGCCCCAGCTTTGACTCCTCCACTTGGCCACTGAAACAACAGACAGCAACTCCCTTGGTCCCAGCAAGAGCAAAAAAAACCGCCACATTTGTACATTATTGCCCGTTTTTACCTTTTTGTGCATGTGACACAAACCTGTGATGCTGTAGATCACTCCCTGCACCCCCTGCTGCTGTGGTGAGGAGCTGTGGATGGGCTGAGCCCCCATCACACCATGGTGACCCCACGTGTCACCAACACGCTGGGGTCATGTTAACACATCTGGGAGGTGTCAGGCTGGGAACATGGGGAATAAGTGCCCAAGGCTTCCTGGGGCTTGTTCTTATTCTGGCAGCAGCAGGTCTTACCCTGCTCCCTGGGTTTCCCTCTAGCTGGTCATAGCTAGCAGCCAGTGTGGCTTCTCTCTGAGGCTGTTTTGGGGAGCCTTTTGGAGAAGTTGTGTGTGAAGAGCTGGTGTTTTTCCGCAGGATGAGATGCAGATGGTTGATCTCAAAGAGGGTGGTGGTCCCTGTAAGCCCCTCTGTGCTGGGAATGCTGCCTGAACCCAGCTGTGCAGTGTCATGCTCTGCTCACTGTGGGAAGAGCTGCACCCTTAGGGTACATTGAGCCCTTGCCTCAGACAGGGACAGCCTTCCAAAAGTGCTTGGCAGCAGCCTGGTACTCACCCAAATCCACCCCTTTGCCCTACCAAAGGTTTCTCAGTAAATGTTGCCAGCCCATGGACCTTCTTCCCTCATGGCAAGTCCTGCAGCCACACCCAGAGGTGGGAAATCCCAGAGGTGAGTAGTGTAAATCCCACCCCAGAGGGGCTGTCTAGGGAGAGGGATGCTGGCACACCTGCAGTGAGACACTGGGCAGAGAAACCCAGCAAAGCACAGGGCTCCCCCTCCTCCTCCTCCTCACCTGCCCATGGGCTGCCTGGGAGCAGCCCCCTGCCCACTGCCCAGGACCCCGGGGTCCCAGGAGCCCTCAGTTCAGGGATGTCCCCATCAGTGTGGCACACTCCATGGCACCTCCCGAGCCCCAGCTTGTTCCCAGTCCGTCTTGGCCAAGCACAGGGTGCTGCTGCCCTTTTGGACCCTGTCAGGGTGGGATCTGCCTTTTCTCTCTGGCTCCCTCCCTACACTCCTTGTGCCAAGGTGGTGACTGTTTTTGGAGTAGGCCCACACTCACTGGGCCCATCCCCAAAGTGAGAATTGGTGCCAGGCCAGGGTAAATCCATGGCCCATGTTCTGGGGACACCCGTCTGTCCTCGGCCTCAGCAGTGAAGGCTGGCCTGAGGGGCCAAACACCTCCTCCAGTGCCAGTGGCACAGCCAGACTGAGCATGGTGAGGATAGTGATGGTGGTTTTGAGTTTAGGAGTTTAAGAGACTGCCTCAGAATGAAACAATGCAGCTCTCCCAGCTGTGGGGAACACAACCCCCTGGCACATCCCAACTGCTGCCACACAGCCAAGGGTATGGATGGGTGCCCATGGCAGGGAGCAGCCCCTGGACCTGCTGGAGCTGATTTGTCCACCTGGGCTGTCTCCATTCCACAGTGCAGGGTCTGCCTGCCAGGGTGTGCGTACCAGAGGGACAATGAGCTTCCCACAGCGGCATGTGGGGAGGTGAGGAGGTGGCCAAGCTGGCAGCAGTGCCACTTCCCAAAGTGTCCAGGAGCCACATGCCAGCAGCCTGGGGGAGCCCAGCCAGCAGCTCTGTGCGTTCTGCAGCCCTTGGGGCTGAGCCCTGTCTGGGGATGAGCTCAGCCTGGGGATCATCCCATCCCATCCTGAGGCTGAGCTCAGTTTGAGGATCAGCCCATCCCGGGGGCGAGCTTAGTTTGGAGATGAGCCCATCCTGGAGTAAACCCTGCCTGGAAATGAGCCCAGCCTAGGGGCTAATCTCAAAATGTGGGTTAATCCCAGGCACAACGTTTCTGATCCCATTTTCAGGTCTAATCTCAGACCAGTGGCTGATCCCAGCCTGGATGCTGAGCCTAGCTGAGTTAAACCAGGGAGCTGAGCCCAGTTTGGGCGCTAAATGCAGCCCAGCCCTGCCCAGCCTGGGAGGTGAGCCCCGCCAGCCCGAGCTGCTGTTCCTGGCGGTGCATCCCTGGGGTGGGTGGTGGGTGCCAGCCCGGCACGGCCCAGCTGAGCCCGGCCCAGCCCAGCCCGGCACGGCCCAGCCGAGCCCGGTCCAGCCCCGCCCAGCCCAGTCCAGCCCAGCCCGGCCCGGCCCAGCAGGATTGGGGGTTCCTGCCCGGGCAGGGGCACCGTGCCCCGCGCAGTGCCGCCGCATAATGCCCGGCTTGTTTGTGCCGGGAGCCTCCCGCCCCTCCTCCAGCGTTCCCAGCCTATTCTACCTTATGTGTAGGAACTGGTTTTTCTTCCTGGGCCATTGTTTCCGCTGGATTGGGTAGATTGCTCCAGGCCTCGCTCAGATTTCCTTTCTCACGCCTTTTTTTTTTTTTTTTGCTTTTTTTTTTTTTTTTTTTTTTTTATATTCCCGTTTTCTGCGGCTGCTCCTGCTCTCCCCCCACCATTAAAGTAGCAGGCACTGCCCACCGGGATGGGGGCTCACCTCCTCCCAGCTGTGTCCCCTTGCTCACTGGCATTGCCCAGGACCAGGGGCTCCCACACTGCGTTCCCACGCCAGGAGCCAGCTCTCCATCAGCGAGTTCAGCCTCTGCCCTGGCCAACCTGCAGCTACACATGAGCTGCTTGGGCTGCAGTGGTCAAGTTCCCATTTTCCTGCAGCTCTGGCCACTAGATCAGGTTTATTTGCTTTAACAAATGAAAAGGGATGGGGCTGGTGCAGCCCCACAGTGTCAGCACAGGCTCTCACAGAGCACCTGGTGGGTTGGGGGCTGCAGGCCTGGCCCCACGCCCTGAGCATCCCCCTCCCCAGAGCACAGAAATGAAGTCCAGCTTGAGAGGGGACACTTACACTTGGCTGCTGACCTGGATGGTGGCCTGGTGAGAGTGTGGCAGGGCTGATCTGCAGCTCCACCTGTGATGAAGTGTTCCTGACCTCAGAGCAGCTGGAGGCATGGGGACCTGGTCTGCAGAGCTGTTCCTCAGCTCCTTCCCTCCTGCCCAGCACACCAGGAGCCAGGAGGATGTCCCAGTGCCTCGGGTGATGCTGTCCTCTCCCCGGAGGTCTGGCACAGTGATAGTGCTCTGATGGTATCTGGTTCCAGCTGGGGAAGGCAGTGTGTCCCCCGGGGGCCTCTGCATAGCAGACTTGGGTTCCCAGATAAAAATAGAAGCTGAAACATGAGCCCAGCTTCCCTGGTTCTGCCTTTGCCTGCACATCCTCACCCCACTCAGCTGCAGTGCTGGCCTGGGGAAGCAGCCCAGGGCAGGCCCCCAGCTCCCCAGGGAAGGCTAGAGGAGAGGGCAGTATGCTCGGGGACCAGATGGCCGTGGAGGGGCAGAACTGGGCAGCCACCTGGCCAGGGTGGCCCTGGCCATTTGCTCAGGGCTGAAAACTGCTCTGGGGAAAAGCAGAGAGCTGAGGATACAACTTGCAGGCAGGTACAGCTCTGAGGGCTCAGCACCAGGCAGGGGGAACAAGCCCCTGATGTACATTACACAGCTGGTCCCAGGATATCAGCCAGAGGGAGGACAGCTGCCTGGGGAAGCCAGAAGGAGCTGGAATAAGGGTGGCTGTTGCTTAACACACAGTAAAGATACTTTCCTAAAGCTTGTCCAGCCCCAGGAGCAGAGAACACAGCCCCAGCTGGGCTGCGTGTGCAGGGGAAGGTGCAGCAGGGATCGTGGGCTGCCCTGGGGATGCCTGGGCCCGGCTCAGGCAGGAGCCCAGCCCACAGCACAGGAGCCCTCGGGGCAGGACGAGCAGTGCTGGCACCCGAGTGTCAATGACCTGAGCATGGCGAGCCTCTGAACAGAGAATGGCTTCGCCCATTTGCAGTTTCCAGGGCTCTGACTCTCAAGGGCAGAAAATGTATCTGAATGACCTCTTCCATTTCTGGTGCCAAAACATGTTGCTCCTGAAGGTCTGGGGTTGCTTGGTAGCCAGATTTCCACCTGCATTTTAGTTTTGGAATATGAGCTGGCAGGATGTGGACTCTCGCTCTGTTTCCAGTGCTGGGCAGTTCCAGAGCTTGATTTGGGTTTTTTTCCCAGCCCTGGGGTTCATCAGCCTCTGGACTCCTCTGACCAAGAGCAGAGCACTCACCTCCAGTTGGATAAAACTCAGTAGCTTGATAAAGAGGAGCAGCAATGAGCTGAATTGCAAGGAGCTGGGTAAATTAACCCTTCTCCTGCTGTGGCACAGGCTCTGGAGCAGACTGGAGCAGGAGGTGGGCGTCCTGGAGCTGCATGACACAGGAGGGGCTAACCTTCACCCCAGGATTGGATATAAAGTACATTTAGAAGGCAGGAAGGTGCTGGTGTAGGCTGGAGGAGCGGAGGCACCGCAGTCAGGAGGGTGGGAAGGGACAGCTCCAACCCCGGCCCAGCAGCTCCTGGCACAGAACTCACCCTAAAGCCAAGTCTTCAGGGATGCTGCGTAACCTCATTAGGAGGCAGTTATTGCTGGTTTGCTTTGCTATTCAACTTGCCCTGAGCCTGTCCCAGAGCAGCACCCATGTGCTGGGAGCTGTATAAACAGGGCTCACGGCCACAGTGAAGGTTGGGTCAAGGGTGCTGTGGCAGCTTCAGCTCTTTGGGGCACCCAGCCCAGCTGAGAGGGAAGATGAGCAAGTGAGTCTTGAGGTAGCTGAGAGGCAACTGGAGGGATCCAAGGGGGGATGTGTGCAGCGTGAGGCGGGTTGAGCATGATTTTTTTTTCCTCTGGGAAATTCAGCTTTGCATGTGGGTTTAGGTGTAGTGTGGGGTGAGATTCTCATCACTGCAAAGGCCTTGAGGTACTGAAAAGGGCTTTGGTTGTCACCCTCGCAGTGACGGCAGGGGATGGGGTTTGTGGTTGGGGACCGGCAGTGTCTGTGCTCGAGGGAGCGTGAGTGCAGCGGGGAGAGCCGAGCAGAGGCTGCCCCGCCTGCTCCCATCCCTGCCGCATGGCGAGCCCGCTGCACAGCCTCCACGCCTTGTCCAGGATGTGCCTGTGCTCCCTCTCCTCTCTTCCCATCCCTGCCCTTCTCCCCAGCCCACGAGTCACCTCTTTGCTCAGAGCAGCTGCACACTGGGGAGGTGGGAATGGAGAAGAGGGTGCCCTGAAAAGAAGCCACTGGGAGCTGGGGGGACCTGAAAGGGAGCCAGCAGCATCTGGACTGCACAGACAAGGAGGCAGTGGGAGCTGAGGAGCCCCAGGGAGGAGCCAGCAGGAGCTGGGATATCCATGGAGCCTCCAGGGCTCTGTCACCGTCACTCTCACTATCACCCAGTCAGAGGAACTCCGCTAATCTCCCCTTTTCAGCCATGGCTGATGCTCCCAGACAAGCAAGGCCCTTGGAGCTGTCAGGTGAGCCTTTCCCAGAGCTTATGCAAATGATACTAATTAAAGGCATTCTTATCTGTTTGATTTCCCACACCTTTTGCCTCGAGGGGAATAGAAAACTTCATGTTTTAACTCCATATTTCATGGCAGTTGGAAGAACTGCCTAGGGAAAGTGTTGGGAAATGCAGCAGGTCACTCCTGATGAGAAGAATTGGCTTATGCAAGTGTTGAAACACTTTATTATGCATGAGAAACCTTCCAGAAATGGATGACTAATAGCAAAGAGGGAGCAGAGAAAGCAGTGGGAACATAGTACCAGGCTGGCATGGGATCCATGTCATCTTACCAGCTTAGCAGGGTTGGGCTAGGTCAGCACTTGCCTGAGAGACCTCTCGGAGTACCTGGCTGGCAGTGAGGGAAGTGATGTTAATGATTCAATAAACAGAGCCCTTCCCTTTTTGTGAACCAAACGGCCCCTGGTGCCAGGATCCCACTGGCAGCCCTGTGTTTCACTGGCAGCAGGTTACTGAGCCCAGATGGCCATGAAACCCCTGCTGCTGGGTGTGCAGGCAGGTTTGGCAGAGCATGCCCAGGCTGCATGTCCGTGAGGGGGCATTACAGCCCAGCTCCCAGCCCTGGCAGGGAGGGCTGCCCTGGTGCTGTGGGCACTCAGGGCTGTTGTGTGCACAGAGAGCCTTTGCCCTCTGGAGGTACCAGGCTGCACACCCAGCATCTCCTCTGCTGCTGGGCAGTTTGCTGGTACCCAAGGACAGGCACTGGACCATTGCAAAAGAGCAGGAGCAGCAACGTGCACCTTTGTGATTCCAGGCACTGGTGAACAGAGGATCAGTGAGGAAAGCTCTTGGCATAAAGGGGAAGGGACATGGCCCAGCCAGCTGCTGTCTGAAAATCCTCTTGGAGAGATGGCTGTCCCCAGCACTGCACCCAAAGGTGGCCTTTGCACCCACAGGGTGTGGAGATCTCCAGTGGGTTGAATTGCTGAGTTTCTGCTCTTTGTGCAAGGACCTTGAAGGTGCTACAGGGCAGAGCATTGCTGGAGGAGAGTGTCTGAAGGTCAAAGCTGTGGGTGCAGCAAGCGCAGCTGAAGTCACTTGGGAAAAATGTGAGAAAACAGACATGTGGGCAGATGAGCATGGTCAGCTTCTGACCTCTGCTTCACATCTGCTGGGTTGTTACCTGGTTTTCTTCCACTGTCCTTCCCACCATCTCCCACCTTCCTGGGCACTCTGCTTTGGGTTGTAGGCAGGAGGTGAGCAGAGGCAGGTCCATAATTCCTGGCCTTGGAGGTAACAGAGGGCAGCCTGTGCTGAGCCCTGGCATCCTGCAGTCTGGGGAGGTTTCAACTCTCGGTAAGTCCCTGAAAGAAACTCCTGGATGCTCAAGGGCTGTGCTTTCACAACCAAAGGGAGATTTGCAACCTCCATCCGGAGGAGTGGCCCTTTCACCAGGTGATATCCATCTTGGAGAGAGGGAGAAAGAGGAGAGGGTAGGTGGTGAGTAGGAAAAGAGATCACTGCAGGTGGCTGTTGAGTAGTCCCGTGATACAGCGAGCACAAGACACCCAAGGAATTGTCCTGACATGAGCTGCCCTGAATTGCCCCAAAGAGTTCACACCGGGCACTGTTTTCCTTCACAGCAGGTTGGATCCTTTACACTAAGGATTTCCCAAGCCAGGAGCTCTCCAGGCAGAGATCTGTGTCTCACAACCAAGGAGATCCCTCAGTGACGCTGGCCTGTGATGTTTGTCAGCAGAGCAGGTGGAAGGAGCCCTAAGGCCCAGAGGCTGTGCAGGGTGGCTCCTCTGGGCAGAGGTCACCATCACCAAGGTGACTCAAAGCACTTTGAAAATGCAGCTTTTAGAGATACCAAAGAAACGAGCAAAACTGACTCTAGTGCTGTCTGAACTGCTCATCTTCCACGTGTTCGGGGTACCAGCCTACATCCACCTGAGCTTATGCTGCCAGCCTTAGCCAAGCTCACACTGACTTCTGCAGCCGTTTTGGATCACCAAAGGTTTGGCTCCTGTTATCTGCTGAACCTGAGTTTTCTTTCAGCTTCTCAGCTCCCTGGGTGGAGGTGCAGAAAAAGGATGGGATGCTGAGATGGCCCTGGAGCTCCAGGCTCAAGCATCCAGTCGCTCGAGTCCTGGGAGGTTCATGCGTCACTGCTGCTGAAATCCCCAGCCAGGAGGGCTGGGAGAGGCAGGGATCATCCTAAACAAAAACAGGGCGCCGGCTGGGCTGCCAGCATTGCAAAAGGACATTTCACCTCTTCATCCTTCTTGGTGGCACAGGCAGGGAGAGCCTCAGTGTAGGGGGGCCCAAGCTGCTGGGGATGGGGACAACACCTTGCCAGGCCTCAGGGACCACAGATAACACCACAGTCTCAGTCCAATGACATCAGTCCTTCTAATCCCCATGTCATGCCCGGGGTGGTGACAGCACAGAGCTGGCTGGGCTGCAGTGCCCCTCTGGATGCTGGCTGAGCTCCTGCGGAGGAGCACACGGGTGAGGGGTGACAGTGCCCCACACGAGCTGCAGCACCTTGGCCAGGATGCACAGACAGGCACAGGGAGAGGGGACAGTGAGGGAATGCAGCCGTGAGGGGAGCACGGCTTGCTCTGCAATGAGCTGCACCTGCTCCTCATCCTTGCCACGGACGTGCAGCAGAGCCGGGGCACGCAGGGGGTGCCGCAGCTGTGTCCCCCAGGCCAGGCAGGGAGCCTGAACTCCGCTGCAGCTCCGTGGGCCGTGCTGCGAGCATCGGGACTCGCGGAGCGCCGGCTGCCGGGCAGGGGCTCCGGGCCGGGCTGATTCACACGCGGAGCCGGGGCCGGGCTGCCGTGGGAAAGCGCGCCCGCCATGGCTCCCGAGCGCCGGGATTGCTTCAGCGGGGGTGCAGCCAAGATCCATTTCACAGAGGGCAGAGCAGATCTCGGCTGGGATTTACCAGTGACTAAGCATGTGCTGGCACGGGCTGCCCCAGCGTGAGAAAGGCAGGGCTGCTCCTCCTCCGAGGTGTGCCCGCTGCTGCCCTGCACCCCTGTGCCCCGGGGCTGTGCCACAGGGACACCGGCGGCAGCGGCCGGGGGGGCGCTCAGAAGCCTGGGGGTGCTGCCAGCCCCGAGTCCCCTCCTTCCAAACCGGCCCTCTGCCCTTTCCTCATCCCTGAGGCCAGGCAGGAGGGTGTGAGCAGAGCCCCTGCTTTCAGCCCTCTCAGCACATCGGCCCCCAGGCAGGACTGGGGCGTGGGCAGAGCTGCCACCCCCATCCCGAGCCTGGCACAGGGGCTGGGAGGACCCTGAGATGTCACAGAGATGCCAAACCCCTTTGTCAGGTCATGGCCGCTGCCCAGAGCAGTTGCACCCCAGACAGTGATCCAAGGTGCCACCATCTCCTGCTGATTCACCTCATGAAGATTTTTGAGGCCACAGCTAGTCCTGCCATGATGGATCTGTAGAAACCACACTTTTCCAAGAAGAAATAACCATCCCTTCTCCAGCAGAGAAGCTCCCCACTTCCCTACCCTATATACAAAAGATCCACCGAAAAAACTGTTCAACATCCCCTGGAGCCAAGCGTCAAGCCTGAAGCCACCACTGGTCCCTGCAAAGGAGCCATGCAACCCAGCTTGTGGAAGCGGCAGCCTTCCTCACTCTCTTCATCTCTTTTGGCTCATTTTATCAAGGCATTAAAAAAAATTAATTGCAATTTTTTATTACAGCTAATTGGTGCTGCTGCTTAAGTGGCTTATCTGGCTCCTGAGCTCGTACTCTGGTTTTGGGAAGCTGAAGGTGGTGAAGGCCCAGAGGCTGTGGGGTGGCATGGGGCAAAGAGCCTCTTGGCAGCACCCAGCAGCCTCAGAGAGTGGGGAATACCAGGATACCCCTGTGCTGCTGGGCATTCCTGGCCCAGGGAGTGAACTACCCCTAATTCACAACAGTCATGAACTTTAGAGAAGCAGAAAAATTTGTGCAAGGTCACTCTGTGCACCCAAGCAGGACAAGAAGCCTGTGCCCAGCGTGCTGGCACTGCTGCTGGGGGTCCTGGTGGGCTCCAACCTGCCAGGGCTGGGCATCCTGGGGGATCTGGTGTGTGACACAGGGCAGGGGAGCCCCTTCATGTGCATGCCAGCAGGGAAGGCAGGGGAGGAGGGTGTCCTTAGGCCCTGCTGCACCTTCCTGGCTGCCAGTTCAATGGACAGCTGGTCTGGGAGCCTCCTGGAAACCTCTGACTCTGACTCTCCAGTGCTGCCACCATAGCCAATAGGTGACATCCCCACCCCTCCAGGCTCCGTGTCACTCTCCAGCATGCAGCCCATTGTCACTGTCACGGGGAGTGGGACCTGCACATGTCCCCAGCAGTTGCCTGTCCCTTCTACATGCCTGCTGCAATCCCACGGATCCCCGTGAGGGTGTGGGTGCCTGTCAGGGGGTGGCATCTCGGCTCTGGGCCCAGCCTGTGCGAGCTGGGATGTCCTCAGGCCCCAGAGGGACCATCCAATGTCTGGTCAGGCTCTGCAGGAATTCAGGTTTCCACAAATCCCAGCATCATTCTGCTTCCCTGGGCTTTCACCCAGATGCATTTCCCGGGTCCCTGGGTTTGAGGGTGAGACCAAGGAGGGCTTCGGCCGGCTCAGACATGCTCAGTCACCTGTGATATCAGTGCTCTTATCTTGCCCCCAGCATGAGCAAGGAGCAGCACAGGGCTGTGTCCCAAATTGCTCAAGGGGTTGTTCCCTGATGCTGCTGTGCAAGTCAGAGGATTGCCACAAAATCCCCTTCTAAAGGTGATGCAGTGTTTTCCATGTCATTTGGGTGCTTCTAAGATCACCCCTTGTCCATCTCTGTCTGTCTGTCCATGCTGCTGCTCTGCAGGGCTGGAGCAGTGGGGCCTCAGGGGAACTAAGCCCAGGTGTCCTTTCTGGCCAAAAGGCTGGGGATGTGCTCTGGGATGGGGATGGATGGGGAGTGTGCGCTGGGATGGGGATGGATGGGGAGTGTGCGCTGGGATGGGGATGGATGGGGATGTGCACTGGGATGGGGATGGATGGGGAGTGTGTGCTGGTTTTGTGCAGGCTGCCAGTGGTGCTGCAAGGAAGAGCCAGGACCTGGTGGCAAGCTCGTTTCCAAACAAATCAGCCTGCCCCGCTCCTCCTGCAGGCAGCTGTGTGGGAGCAGGGCCATGGCTGCCCCGTGCCATGAACCCAACACTGCTCCAGCCCCAAACCAGTAGGGTGGCTGCCAGCCCGCACCAGGGCCTGCCTGGGAGCTGGAAAAGCCTTTCTGGTTTCAACAGGCTCTGGAGCAAAGCCCCTGGCAGGGAACTGACTTGTTCTGGTTAGAGAAGTTGCTCACCTCTCTCCCTCCTTGCCTTGGGTGCAATGTGCAGAAAACAGCCCCTAAAAACAAACAGCTGACAAAAGGTGTTGTGGCACATCCCAACAACCAGCTCCCAGCCCAGGAGGGAGGGGAGGGGAAAGGGAAGGTGTCAGGACTGTGATGCTCCCAGGGAGCTTTAGTGCTGCTCACTCTGGGCAAGTGTTTGGCTGCCAGCTGCACCCTGTGCCTAGCCCCAGGCACCATCCCTGGGTGCTCCCCAGCAGGGGGATTTAGGGAGCTCTTTGGGGTCCAGCACCTGGCACATCTGGGCACTCAGAGACCTGTCTGGGTACATTTTGGCAAACAAAAGATGGTAGAAAGCGTGACTTAGTCTTCACAGTGCTGCAGCAGAGCCAAGCCAAGCAGAGCCAAATGAGAGCCCAGAGTGTTTTGGGGCCCACAGCCTTCATCCCCAGCCTCTGTCAGACAAGAGAGATCAAATCTTGAAGCCACAACTGAGAATTTGAGTGTCTGCTTGATCCTTGAAGGCAGCCTGATTGCTGCTGTTTTCTGGCCGGCGAGCCAGGGTGGGCAGTGCTGACAGCCTGTCTGCAGACGTGGCTGGGCACACACAGAGGGAGCCCCTCTGGAGGGGTTCTTGGCCCTGTGCTGGTGCCTGTGCCTGGCCCTGCTCCGTGGGACCCTCCTTGCCTTGGTTTCCCTGCTGTGGTGCATGTGATGGAGGCTGCCTGTGCCAGGGGTGCCCAGCATGGGTTTGTGCCCTGGGCAGGCAGGAGGTGCCCGGGGAGCGCCATGGCCATCTCACTGACCTCCCCCTCTCTCTTCTCTCAGGTGTGCAACTGCAACAAGTACCTGAAGGTCCCACGGGAGAGGATGAAGCAGCTGGTGGAGAGCAGCAGACGAGTGTCAGGGGAGCACAGTGCAGGTGAGTGAGTGGGTGATTCCCCCTCCTGTGCCCTTCCCTGGGACTCACTGCTCTGGACAGAGCAGGACCATCCCCCTGGGCCTGGGGCTTTCTCAGAGGGGGATGAGAGTGCCCTGCCATCAACCTGCCACGGGCTGCAGACCCACAGAGCTCTTTCATGTCCGATCTATGTCTCTGGCCTGGCTGCCCTGTCCTGCCCTGCAAGGCACAGGGTCGTGCATGGGATTGCCCAGCCGGGGCAGTTGGTGACATGCCAGCAGTGGCTCAAGTGACAGCCTGAGGCCTTCATCACCTGAAAGTGAAAAACTCAGCTTGGGTGGTGAAATGCCTCCTGGCTGGGGCTGCTCACAGTGCCTTCCTCACCTGCTCAGTGCCTCTTGAATTAGGTCAGGCTGCAGGGAGCTGAGTCAGTGCAGCCTGCCCCAGCAGGCTCAAGGGAGAGAAGGCTCCTCCATACCCCAAGGTGCATTGACCCACACACACTCCTTCCCTCAGGGAGACCCATTGTGGTGGCAAACGACACCCATGGCAGACCGGAATGGGAACGTGCCCCCGCTGCTGCTCCAGGGCAGCCCAGTCTCTGCTGCAGCCCTTTGGTGCGTCCCTTCCCATCTGCTGACAGCAGGGAACAGGGGAAGTGGTGGCTGCCGGGCGCTCCTGGCCAGCTGGGGCTGTGCTGGGGCTGCACGTGTGGCTGTGGGCATGAGGAACGTGGTGGGGCAGCTGTTCCCAGGGTGCCTGGGAGTGCTGTGCCTCCCCAGAGGCCGGGACATCCTCCCCAGCGGTTTCTCTGGTGAGGGCATTCTCTGCGTGTGTACCCAGCGACCAGACAGGCCAGTTCAGCCAGTTCCAGAGTATGGGAAATAGAAATGCTGTGCTTTGTGTTCAGAGTGAGCCGCTTTCCCTTCCCCCTTTGGGATGAGGTGGATGGAGCTGGGAGGGTCTCACACAGCACCATCGCTCCCCCACACAGACTCTTTCAGGACCACCTTGCTCTGCTTCTTACCCTCCATCTGCAACAGCCTGTGTCCCCACTGGGCCGTGCAGTCTCCTGCTGGGTCCCCCCATGGACCTGGGGGTTCATGGGGAAGGAGCAGGAGGGACCCCTGTACTGGCCATGTCAGCCATGGCATTGGAGGGTCCTGCAATGGGGAACATGCTCTGCCCCGAGCAGGCAGGGCATGGACCCGAGGTGCCACAGCATCCCCAGAGGGGTGGTGGAGACATGAGACAGAAGCTGTGATTCCCAGACAGGTGGGCATGGCAGGGCTGGAGACTCACAGCAGAGCCCCTGTGACCCAGGGCTCTGGCCCCCTCCTGGGGGTTCCGTTTCTGTCTGGATTTTGCCAGGAGCTGCAGGGATTGCAAGCAGGGATCGCAAGTGTGAGCTTGACTAGGTTGCCCCAAAATGTCCCACCTTGGGTCAGATATTCAGGAAGACAAACAGGAGGGTGTGCTGACAGTGTTCTGTCAATGCTTGGTGGGGACGGTGGTGGCATTGGAACAGGCTGGGCAGCCACAGAAGTGGGTCAATAAGAAAAATCTCACCTGTTCCCTGATTTCCTTTACATTTTCCTGCTGCAGCAGTTGGTGGCAGGATCTGCTCTGCCCTTGTCATGGCCCAACACATGGCATGGGGGTGTTCAGCACCCACAGCCACACACCAGGACTGTCCCCTGTCCCATGACTCCAGCCCAGGCCACGTTGTCCCTATCATGCCCCTGTGCATGGCCCAGACCATGGCCAGGTGCTGCTGCTTGGCAAGAAATGCCTTTTCCCTGCTCCTGCTTCCAGGCAAGGAGGGAACCTCCTCCCACGGGGGACTCACCTCTCCAGGGAGGAGCTGGTGGGTGCTGGAGCAGGTGGGTGATGGGGACAGATCCTTCAGGACCACCTCTCAACACAAGTCTGCATCTGGCCCAGGTGCTCCCAAGTGCTGGGGTCCAGCAACCAGTGCTGCTCCATTTGGTCCCTGGATTTTTATAGCAGGGCTTCCAAGAGATGAAAGGACAATTATTCATCCTGTAATAGCTCACTTTTACTTGGACCTAGGACTTTCACAGGTTTTAGGGAACATAATCCTTGACACAGACACATTTTCCCTGCGTGAGGGTTTTGACAGAAGTGCTGCAAATGGTTTCAAGCCCTGACAGCTTTTCCCTGTGATTTCCCAGTGGGATGCTGTGAGCAGCTCAGGTGCCTGGAGCAGACAGGGGCAGAGAGGGGAGCAGGGCTGTGGGTCACCACAGGGCACAGGCAAGTGCTCCCTGCAGGCAGTGACAGACTGTAGCTCCCAAGGGAGCCAGGGGAATGGGCTGTGTCACAGCCTCTTGTCTGCTATGGGGAACTCTTGCTTAGTCAGTGCAGTAAAACCAGCTGGCACAGGGCCCCAGAGCTCGGTGGGTGCTCTGCCAGATGAAATCTGGTCTCTGGGAAAGGCGAGGATGTAGCACATTCCATTGGGTTGCGAGCTGCCAAACAGAGGAGGCGAATTTAATTGCAAAATCTCCCCTCACCATCTAAAATGTGCTGCAAAAGATGTAAACAGTGGATCTTGCTGCTCCTGAGCCGGTGGTGCTGAGCAGGCAGGGTGCAGCCTGCACTGCCATGCTGGGTGGGCACCCTCCCTGGGCAGCTGCCAGTGCTGGGGCTCAGACACAGGTGCAGGACACGTCCCCGATGGCCCCAGCGGTGCTGCAGGAGCAGCTGGGGTGTCCCTGCACTGGTGGCAGGATGGCATCGAGCACCTGCGGCACCCACCTTGCCCCTGCCAGCCTGAGCAGTGACTTAGGGTTTCTTTCCCTTCTCAGACCTTGGCTCTGAGCCTGGGGAAAAGCCAGCAGAGACAGCTCAAGGCAGGTGGGAGGAAGAGCTGCAGGCCACAGTGTGGGGAAGGCTGGGATGCCAGCAGGACTGTCCCTCCTCTACAGCCACCACACTCGGGCAGCTGAGGTCATGGGCTGGTGGGACCCACTCGCCTGAGCCAGGAGCTCTGATGGATGGCAGGAAGAGTCCCCTGCATGCCCGAAGCCCTACAGCTGGAGGCTTTCCTGATCTACAGTGTTTGGCTTTGCTGTGAGCATCACACTTGTCTTGTTGCCATGTGGAAAAGGTGTGAGATGGATCCTTGTGCTGTCCTGGGAGTGTTCTTGCACACATGGATCCTCACTGCTTTGTACCAAACTCCATTTGTAGGGCCAAGGCACCCCCATTGTCTTGGGCTGCTCTGAATACTCCTGCATGGAAGGGGATGAGTTCCTGAGGGGTTGCACCCCTGGATCCAGGGGCTCCCCTGCCCCCTTCAGCCACCCCATGCATTTAGGCTCTCTTTTCTCCAGGGTGCAACAGAATAACAGGAGCATCTTCACGTGCCCAAGCAGGCCATGGATGGGACCAGGGGCTGCAGTGGTGAGAGCAGCCAGAAGCACCCCCCAGGCTCAGCCAGCTCTCCCTCTTCAGTGGGATTCACTTGCTCATTTGGGAAAGCAGGGCATGGCTGGGAGCCGGGGCCAGCGCTGTGTGTGCTGGTTTGCAGAGCTCTGCTGTGCCTGCTGCCAGGGCGCTGTGCCCAGCGGGGCCGGGAAGGAGCTGGGGCCATTCAGAGCCGGGACCACTGCGTGCTGCTCCCAGCACTGGTACAGGGGCTGGCAGGCCTCTCTCCACAGCGGCACGGGGAGAGGAGAGCAGCTGGAGCTGCCTCTTGCTTGAGCTCATCCTCCCTCCTCCACCCTGGGAACATCTTAAGATCACGGCCAGGCTGCTGCAGCCCAGGTTGCACAATCCTGGGTCCTTTGTCCTTTGCTTATCTGCCTTATTGAGGAGGAAAAGATAACCAGGCATCTTCAGTGCCCTGCAATCAGCACATTTCTCAGGCTCGTAACTACTCTTATCAGGCTGATCTCTCACCGAGGCCGAGGTTTCCCATGCACCTTTGTACTCCAAGAATGCTCCCAGGTCTGTGTTCAGCCTTGTGCAAAGCCTCGACAAAACTTTGAGCTTCCTCCCCAGCCCCCAGGCCTGGCTGCCCTGAGCCCCACATACGCTGCGAGGGCTCTGGTGGGGCAGGGCTGGGGCTGGCACAGGGCTCAGGCTGGCACAGGGCTCAGGCTGGCACAGGGCTGCCAGACCCACAGCCTCTCCAGAGGCAGCAGGAGCTGCCAGGTGCTTGCCTGAGCCAGCTGGGACAGGCACCCAGCTCCTCGCCCCAAGGCCTTGGTTGGGGCCAGGGTGACACAGAGGGACCTGGGCTAGAACAGGGCCCTGGGGCAGGATTTTGGGCAGGAGTACCTGGCTCCCTGGGAAGTTGTTGGCTGCCACCCTGATACTGAAACCCTGGGGGAGCCCAGAGCTCACACAGTGGGGACAGGTTGTTCCAAGACAAATCAGGGCTGGGTGGGCTGGGAAAGGGGAATGGGCAGAGGTTCAAAAGAGGATTGCCCTGATCCTGCTCGTCCCATCTTTCCAAGCCCTGCTGTGCCCCCCTGTCCTGCTGGGAAGTCCCGGTGCTGTCCCAGTAGTGCTGACCCAGCATTCCAGCATTGCAGCTGACACAAAAGGCTGGAGGGACTGCAGGTCACCAGTGTCACCATCACGGTGGCCTTTCAATGTGTCCCCACTAAGAGCCCCTCTGTGTGGGGGAATGTGCATCCCCTTGCCCACGGTGGGCAGCCCCTGTGCTGTCCCATGTCCATCCCACTGGCTTCAGCCCCATGTGCATGAGCAGGACCTTGCAGTGAGGCACATGAAGCTGCAGCTTCTGTCTCATCCCTATCTTGGGACAAGTCACTTTGCCCCCACAGCCTCCCTGTGGCAATAGTTCAGGGTTTTTGTGGGACCACCAGAGTGTTCCCGGTGACTGTGGGTCTCAGAGGCTGCCACGTCCCTTCAGGTGAAGGGACTGTTGGTCCCTTGGACTGCCCAGAGCCTGTTCAGTGCCCAGGCTGTGGGATGGGCCTCTGGCATGGGTCTGCCCCACTGTCTTGGTGCTGGTGATTGGGGGCTGAAAGAAGGAGCTCCTGCTGCACCCACCTCATGGAGCATGGGGCCACCCCACCCTGGCATACAGCAGGGGCTTGAGCAGAAAGCAGGGCTGCTGCAGAGGTGACAAGTGTGTGCAGAGGTGGGATCCCACCACTGATAGTGGCCCTGCTTAGCTCAGGAAAGAACCTGATGCAGAAATAAGCAGAATGGGGGTGCTGCAGAATCCCCTCTCCCCTGGCAGTGAGACATCACAGTGGGAAGAGCAGCAGTTTTTGCTGTTCCCATGGGATTCATTCCCACAGGTGAGCAGGGGTGTGCAGGAGCTGTGAGAGGGGAGCATGGGTGAGGCCAGCAGGAGATGGCTCTTGTGCTGAGGACTGCCCAGCTGGGGACAGTGCTGGGGGACAACTGCTGCTGCCTGTGGAGCTCTGCAGCACTCACGTGGGGGTGCTCAGCTTTGGGGGGCTGCAGGGCTCAGCCCCTCACCCAGGGTCTGTCATCCCCAGGGTGACCCTGCCAAGAGGAGGAGAGGTGAGTGAGAGGCAAAGGGGTTTTTATTTTCAAGATGTTTTATAATGGGATTATTAGTTCCCAAGAAGTGTTTCGAATTGATTTGGTAAGGAATGGCTTTCCTTTCTCCTCCGCGGCGATGCGGTGGGAATCCAGCCCTTGGTGTGAACCTCACAGAGCTCTGCAAGCCACAGATCTGACAAGCTCCCAGCACAAAGGAGGGATACACTGGGCTCCCCTGCACCCTACTCATGCCTTTTGCTCCATCTCTCCTGGAACTCCAGGGTGTGCAGCGTCCCAAGGGAGCCGTGGCTCTGCTGGAGAGGCCTCTGCCTGTCTGAAAGGGGAGAAAAATCCCTCCCTCAAGCCCTCCCCCCTCTTTCCTCTGGAAACCCCTGTTTTTCTGGGGGACCCAGCCTTTCCCAGCTCAGTTTTCCCGCATGCCCCGCTGGCATCCTGTGCGTGGCGCCTGGTGGCCCTTTCACCCTGTCGGTGAGGGGAGCACAGGCATCTTCAAAAGCCCTGGGAAGAATTTGGTGGGAGGGGGAGAAGGGGTTTTACAAGCTCCCATTCAGAAATGGTCACTTTGAAGTGATGTAGCATTTTCAATCCTTTGAAGAGCCACAATTAGGAGGGGGCTGGTGCAAGCAAAGGCAAAACTACGGGGTGACCATCACAGCTTTTCTCTCCTCAGGCTTTTAAGGGATGAACTTTCCCTCCCTGCCTGCCTTTTTCCCACGAGCCCAGGGGGTGGGATTGGGGTGTTTGGGGGAGCTGGAAGTTTCTCATCCCCCTGTGCAGGGAAGGAGGAGTTTGCCATTGGCTTTGCCCACCAGCAGCAGGACAGCAGAGGGAGCGTGGTGGAAGAGAGAGCAAATTGCTCCACATCCCTGCAGGCATACGGAATGGCAGTGCCCTGTCAGTGTGCTGGTGCCATGCTCTGTCCAGGGAAATTTTAGGGTCCGTGATGGGGAAAGCTGTTGGCCATGGATGCTGTGTGCTCTCAGTGTCATTTCCATTGCGTTGGATCTTAAAGTCCCACCCAAGGTCCCTTCGAGATCTGGAGCACAAGAGCAGAGAGGATAGGAGAAAAAAGGGTGCCCAGTCTGAGGCCACCCCATGCCACCAAACACAGGAGCAGCACAGGGCAGAGTGGGGTGGGAACAGAGTGAGGACAGAGCCGCTGTTCTTGCCTTGGGGATCTGCCACCCACTGGCAGGCTTCATCCTGGAGAAACCCCTGGGAAATGGATCCCCCTCCACACCCCTGCTCTGGACGGCTCAGGAATCTCCCCAGAGCAGCCTGGGTGTTTCGCCACTTGCCAGAAATTTGAGAAAATGGGAAATTGAGGTCACTGTTTTCCCTTTAAGGATAGATGTCAGTGTCCAAAGCAAATGTGGGGGGTGAAGGAAAGGCCTATCCGTGAGTGAGGCCATGGGGCAGCTGTTCAGGGCACAGTCCTGATGAGCCCAACTCTTGCCCAGTGTCTCAGATGGGACTTGGGGCTGCCTCTTGTGCTGTGGCAGCAAACCCCAGACTAGTGCTACTGCTGGGCAATGTGGTGGTGAAAGGCTGGCCTGCAAATCCCCCATGAAAACATCCCCAGTGGCAGCCATGACCCGGAGCACGGCTGTTGATGTGCTGGGAAGCGGGGGTGACCGTGCCCCACCAGCTTGGGCTGGCAATCTGCCCTGGGGAGGTGTGGAAGGTCTGGGGGGGTCTGGGGAACACCCCTGAACCAGGCTCTGCTGTGAGCTGAGCCTTCCCCACCTCCCCCGTGGCTCTTTCTGCCCAGACCCCACGGCATAGCTCGGGGGTGACTCTGCCAGGCCAGGACAGCCCTGCCAGGATGGGATGGCCATTTCAGGGCTGTTCCCAGCCAGGTTCCCCCAGCATGTCCCAGCTCCTGATGGCTCTGGAATGGAGGGAAGGGCCAGCTGGGAATGCTGGTGTCCTTCTCCATCCCAGCTGGCTCCTGGCTCCTGTGATCCTGAAAAGTGTGGGGTGAACACCCCAGAAGTGCCGCTAGAGCGATGCAGGATACCTTTTGTTGCCTTAATTGGTGCCTGAGCAGGACAGATCCCCCTGCCACAATGGGGACATCCCGCAGCAACAACTGCAGCCTGTTCCCTGCCAGGCCCCCGGATGGATGGGGGGCAGCTCAGCCTTCGGCCTCCTCTGCCCGGGTCTGGGGAGCTGCCATGCCCCGGGAGAGCCCGGCGGGTCCGGCCTGCGGCTCGGGACACTCCTGTGCCAGGGCAGCGATCCTGGCACAGGGCTGGGGGCACAGGGGCAGCACTGGGGTGTGAGGGTGTGGGGACAGCTCAGGGACCCACGTCACTGTCACTGTGCCCCTTGCCCAGGGTACGGGGGAGGTCACACACTGGGGAAGGGGCCCAAGGCCCGGTCTGTGTGGGCAGGCCGGGAGAGTCGAGGGTGCCGTTGGCAACTGTTCCCGGTGGCGGTTTGATTAAAGCAGCAGCAGCAGCAGGGGTTTGCCTGCTCTTTGTCTGCCCCATAACGCAGCCGGGCATGGGGGCACAGCCCTGCTCAGAGAGTAGCCTGGCCTGGCCTGTGACCGGGAGGGAAGCCAGCACACCCAGAGCAGCAGCAGCAGCACTGCAGCCATCACCCAGCACGGGACAGGCCCCAGGACACGGCAAAGGAACTGCAGGGGAGCGAGTGGCTGCACGGGTGCCACGCTCAGGGCAGGCAGCTGCTGGGTGCTGGTGACAACCACCCGAATTCAGGGGATGCTCCTCCCTGAGATGCAGGGCACAGCCTGGAGCCCTGCAGGGAGGACAGGCCCATCACAGGGTGGCTCACTCAGTTAAGCACAGATTCCACTCATGACACCGGTGGCTGGTGGTTTGTCTGCTGTCTCCTCTCTCCACAGGCTGCCCGGGGAGCCGGAGCTGCGGTGCCACCGTGCCAGGCTGTGACACTGCCCAGGCTGGCTGCGCCCCACACGGCGAGCAGGCAGAGGGCACGGAGCTGTGTGGGGCAGCCACGGGGCTGGCAGGGGACACGGCCCTGCAGGTCACTGCCATCCCCCCCGGAGTGCTGGACAGAGCAGAGCTCACTGACTTCTACTGCTGCACCTGCTGTGGGAAAGTATTTTGGGAAGGGTCCCATTTTGGACGCGTCGTGTCCCAGTTTCAGGATGTTCTTGTGGCCTCTGGGGACACACAGAGCATCTATGAGCTGAGCTGAGGAGAAGCATGGGGGCTCCCCAGGGGAACTGGGACTGCCTGGTGAACCTCAGCAGATTTTGGGCTGTGGGTTTCTGGAGAGAGGCTGGAAGTGGGGAGGCAGGAGCTCTCATTTTGGGATCCATCACGGAGAGCACTGTCACAGGTGCACCAGTGGTTTGCAACAGCCCAAAAATACATGGCCTCTATGAGATCATTAAAGCAGAGGTGGCTGAAGAATGGGCCCTTTGCTTTATTTCTGCCCCTCTCCAAACTACACATGGCAAGATGATGGGAGGGCTCTGCTGAACAAAACCACCACCCCAGCAGTGCAGACTCCACTCACCCACACACCCCAGTGCCTCTCTGCCCTCTCACTCATGGGGAGCAGGAGCTGCATCCCCAACAGCAGCACAGGGCAGAGAGCACCCTGAGCACTGCCAGCCTGTGGGACATGTGCCAAGCCTCAGCCCATCCCCAGCATCCTGCTCACCCTGGCCCTGCGCTCCCAGCACTCCTGGAGGCAGCTGGCGGGCACAGGCACAGAGCTCTGGGGAGGCTGAGCATTGCTGGGCTCAGGGAAATTCCTGGTGCACCACAATGCCCACTGGCACCTGCACCCCCTGTGCTGCAGCCTGGGGTGCCCCAGCAGGGCCAGGCTGGTCCTGAGGGGCTCCCACTGGTGCCAAAGCTGCCAGCCCCTTCCTCCCCTGGGGAGACACCTCAGCACAGCCCGTGCCCAGGCTCTGCACTGGGTACACAGCAGGGACAAGGAGGTGTGTGGGCCCACTAATACCAGGAACTGGAATCACTGGTGGGACTGGCCAGAGGAGGCTGCATCTCACCATGGAGATGCCAGGCAGGTCCTGAAGCTCCAGGGGGCTGCTGCCCAGTGTCTCCTGATCAATGGCCAGGCTCACACCACTCCATCCTGAACAGAGCATCATCTGCAAAATTCCCCCTCTAATCTGTTTTAACTGCCAGGCCTTGCTGTTATTGTTGAGAGGGCCTGAGGAGTTCTTGGCTGAGGTGTGACATTTATGGGCTAGTGAAGCACTGGCCCAGGCAGCTCATGCTGCAGTGCAGGACTCATTTTCCCTCTTCCAAAGGTCCTGGCTACATGCTGCCAGGGGCTCCTTCCTCCCAGGGACATCTCACCCTCTAGCTCAATGCTTTAATAAAAGAAACACACCATTTTCCCACTTTAAATAGTCTTCTTTTCCATAGGATCCATAATATTAATGCCTGAGCATTAATTGGTACAAGTGACCCTAAAAGGCAGCCACCCCCACACTGCCAGTACCGGGCACTGAGCAGCCCAAGCCCCTCAGGCTCCACACAGACTCATCCTTGTGTCAGCATCCTGCTTCCTCAGGGTTTGCTCTGGGACGGCAGAAACTGGGGATGAGTCAAAGCAGGAATGATGCACTGCTGGCCCCCACAATGTGCACTGCTTTGTCTGCCATGAAATAAAACTCTCCAAAATGGGATTAACCTTTCCAGGTCCTGTTTAGGGGAAGCTGCTGAGCCACATGCACATCTGACCGACCACTCATGGGCACTTCTGGCCTTTGCTTGCTGGGTTTCCCAGAGCTGTGGTTCCACATTCATCTGCCACTGCTTCTGCTGTGGCGGGAAGCTCACACGAGATGGGGACACACAGCCCTGTCCCTCACCTGGGGACAGCTGCCTAGAAGGTGCCTTTCCCTCTGATCCCTGGGGACAGCAGGGTCACCTCCTGCTCAGCTCCAGGATTTTATCTGCTTGAGAGCTGAGCTCTTGTGCTTACAGTCAGGGCTGTGCTAGGGCGGGGTCCCATGGCTGGGACTTGCTCTAGGACACCCACCCAGGACAGAACCCAGCAAGCAGTGTGTGCCTGTGGACATGGCACAAAACAGCTTCTAGAGGATTCTGTCCAGCTCCTGGGGATGGGGACAGGAGCAGTGGCTGGGACCCAACACAGCACCTCTTCCTCCTTGCTGCCCACAGGAGGGGGTGCCATGGTGGGAAGTGTGCAGCAAGGTCACCTCCAACCATAGACACGGTCAACAGCGAATTCCACATGAGATTAGCCTTGAGGAGCATCCAGGAGGTAATAAATTGTCCAGTTTTGAATGATGGATACATATCAAAGGGAATTAAAGCAGCTTTCTAATCAGCCTACAATATTGTTTCCTTATCTGGCCGCTTAAAAAAATAATTACAAAATCCCATTGTCTGTGTCATACTAATGTTTAACATTTATTAGGGCAGTAATGAGCCCTCCTTGGTTTTATGGAGCCGTTTGATCCTGCGTGGGAAGGGAGCTGCAGCAGTGCTGTGCAGGGACAAGCGCTCTGGGTGGGCTCCCGTGGATCCCCGGCTGCCTCACCTGTGCTCAGCCCTGCCTCTGCGTGACAGGATGTCATCATGAGGGACCCTGGGATGGAACAGCACTGAGGAAGGGTTTTATTGCTCTTTATCATGAATGAGATCTGGCTGAGCAGCATCTATCCCTCAGCCCTGGGAAACCACACGCTGCATCGGATGTCAGACGGTTCCTCTCCTCTCCCTGTGTACTCCCGCACATCCTTCAGAGTCTGACGGGGACAAGGTGTTTGATGCTCAGGCCAGCTTTAGTTTACAAATGAATATATCAACATTGTTCCTCATCAGGCAGGAATGCACTTCCCTCCCTTCTCCCCCACCTTATCCCCATCCCCTTCTGAGCAAACTTCCTTCCTCCTGTAATCTGGAGCGGAAACCTCGCCACATATTTGACCGGCTCACAGAAATCAGCTCAGTGTTCCCTGGCATGACTTTGTGCCTTGAACTAGGGCTGGCTGGTCCCTAAGGCAGCCAGCAAGGCACGGGAGGAGGAGGAGGAGGAGGAGGACAGGGGCTGTATCACTGCTCATCCTCATCCTGGACCCAGTCTTCCAGCCAGATGCTCCAGTCGAGCTCCCAGTTGCTCAGCTGCCATTTTCAAACACACCAGTGTCGTTTTGGACACAGATCCAGACTGAGCTGCCTGTGAACTCCAGCCCTTGTGCTCCCCACACCACGGGAATGCTGCTCCCACAGGGCAGGGTCACTGCTCTCAGTGAGGGGGGAGGAGAGAGGTGGCTGTTGAGAAGGGACATTTGCATCAACCAGGGGCCGTTTGCTCCCTGGGGAATGGCCTGGGACCAGACCTTTCCCATCTACCTGCCAAAATGTGGGCATGACCTTAGGCAAATGAGCTTCCACCACTCCCCAGGCATGTGTCCCATGGAGGCTGTGGCCGTGTCACCCCCAAGCCTGCTTAGATCCCAGGGCTGTCTCCAAGGAGCAGTCAGCAGGTACAGAGGCCACTCCTGGTGGGCTGTAATGAGTCTTTCTGGGGGAACTGTGCAGTGGGAGCAGTGGGATGACATGTCCCCATCCTACAGTCACCACAAAGGAGTGGCCATGCAGTGCAACCAAACAGATTGGCCATAGCAGCTGTGGCTGCCCCTGGATCACTTGAAGTATCCAAAGCCAGGTTGGACAGGGCTTGGAGCACCCTGGGATAGTGGAAGGTGTCCCTGCCCATGGCAGGGGGTGTGACAAAATGAGTTTTAAAGGTCACTTCCAACCCAAACCAGTCTGTGATTCTGTGGTAAGTGCCCCCAAGAACCATGTGTCTCAGGAGATGGCAATTTCCTGGCACCAAAACCCTGCACTGACACTGGATTCAATCCTGGAGCTCATTCAGATGATCCAGGACAAAATAATTATGGCCCAAAGATGGGGAGGCTGGCCCAGGGCACATAAAACCAAGGTCAGTATCTCCAACCAACTCTATCAGCACCTGCAAAGTGAAGATATGAACCCTCCAGGTGCCAGTTTTCCAGGACCAGAAGCCCCACAAGCAGCTGCCAGCACGCCAGGTCAGGGAAATGTGATGGTGTCAGTTTAGCAGAACACAGGCTGGAGCCATGGTAGTTTGGAGAACGTGTGCTCAATGGGCACAGGGACATCAGTCAAGGGTTGCCTCAGCATGGCCTGGCAGCCTTGAGACACTGGTGCAGCCAGACATCCCTGCCTGTGGCACCAGGCGGGAATTCTCCAGCTCCACCTGTGTCCCAGCTGGTGGCCTTTTGCTCCAGGAGCACCTTTGTGCTGTCAGACACCGAGACCACAGGCTGCCTCAGAAGAGGTGCAGCATTTCCAGCAGGATAAGGACTGACAGGATGAGGCACTGGAGTGGTTAAAGGCCAAGCTACAGGAAGATAACCCAAACTGTGCAGCACAGCACCACATCCTCCAGCCCAGAGACACCTGTGGGGTGTCCCAGAGGACAATGACTATGTGTATGTTATGACCCTGCTTGAATCTCACTCAGGTTTTGAACCCTGTTTGTCACAGGCTGGGAGGGACCATGCAGAGCAGCATCTACGGTGACATCCGTGGGAAGTGGCAGTCCCCAGACCATGCTCCTGCAGTGGCCCCTGTGGTGTGGGAGTCCCAGGAGGATGCCCTTGTCTACAGAACTTTCCAAACCACTCGTGAGAGCTTTTCTTGTAGTGCTGTGCTCCCTGCAGAGGACACAGAGCACCCACACATCTTCACTGCAAGAGCAGGAGGCTTCCTTTGCAAAGCCCCAGCTCTGGCCTCAGGAGCTCTGCCGGCAGGGCTGGCAGGGTCCCAGCCCACACAGGCACAGTCTGGGTGCCACTGAAGGCTCCTGGTGTGCGATGTGTCCGTGGGGAAAGCATGAGGCCAATCTCACGGCCACGACCCTGCTTGTGCAGCTCTCAGACCACCTGGAGGACGGAGGACAGGTGTCCCCTCCTGAGACCCCCCCGACCCCTTCCCCACCTCATCCCCACAGGGATCCCCTTTCCTGTCCCCAGAGGTGACTCTGCACAAGGGAGGCTGTTCCCAGTAGCAGCCACAGCCCCGGCTGGGCTCTCTGCACCCCCACAGCCCCGGCTGGGCTCCCTGCATCCCCACAGCCCCATCTCCGCGCTGGGGCGGGGGCACCGGCCGAGCCCCGCGTTTCCCCATCGGGGCTCCGGCAGCCGCTCTGCCCGAGGGCCGGGAGGCGAAGCGGCGGCGTGGCCAGCGGCGGAGGAAACCTGCGCGCTTCCTCCGGCTCCGGGGAGCCGAGCGGGCAGGGCGCTCTCCCTCGCACGCCTTTCGCTGCGCCTCTGCGCTGGGAAGAAAAGCTCCCGTCTTTCCCACGCTCTCCGACACATTTTAATGAATTAAGTGGGGGCACGCCCCCTTGCCGCCTGCCCCGGATCCGTCCTCCGGCTCTCCGGCTCCCTGCGAGGAGGCCTCGGGGGGTGGCTGGACTCTCGCTGGCCGGGAGGGACGGGCACGACCCGCTGCGGCTTTTTGGAAGAGGGCTGCTCCGCGCCCAGCCCAGCACGCCCAGCCCCGGGGCGGCTCCGAGCCCCCGGCGATGCCGGTGCCAGCCGGGCCCGCGGGCTGTCACGGGCTCTCACGGGGAAGTTTGGCCGTCACGTCTCCTGAGGAGGGGAATTTGTTCCGCGCCTCTCGGCGTGACCGCTCGCTTAAGGCATCGCAGCTCCGGGGCCCTTCCCCGCCTCCCGCCACGTCTCCCCCTCGCCTCAGAAGGGAGCGGGTAAATCCCTGGGTAGGACTGCGGGTTTTGCAGGGCCCCATAAAGCGAGGGCAGGGCCTCCCAGCGCCGGCCGCGGCCCCCGACAGCCCCTTCGTGCAGGGAGCCTGGCCCGGCCGTCACACCGCTCCCGGCTCCTCTCCGGTTACAGAGCTGGGTACAAACTGGAGCTGAAACTCAGCTTTTCAAATCTTTTTATTTCCCGTTTTTTCCCTCCCTTGCTTTTTGGCTCTTTCCCATCCCTCTCTGGCCGCGTTCCCAGACCGAGTCCTGCCCCCACCTGCCAGTCCCGAACATTTGCATGGCTGGGTCCCTGCCCGCGCTCTTTTTCTCACCAATGTCACTGGCAAATGCAGATTTGCTTGCAAGGATGTAACTCTGGCCAAGCCCCAGACCGGGGAGGTGTGAGCAATTCCCACTCTCCCACGGCTCGCTCGCAGGGCTCTACACCTCGCAGAACACGGCCAGTAAAGACACAAAATCAGCTGTCCCAGGATATTTAGGAGTAAATAGGAGAGGGCGAGCCAGGCACAGCAGAGCCCCGACACCCAGGCCATCGCACCTACGTCCGGCAAAGCTGCCGTACGACCCCACTGCTTTCCCTTTGCCAGCTTTGTGGCGATGGCTTTGCTGGGATTGGTGTCCGGGGCCGGTCACGGACTGCGGTGGCTCCGGCGCTCCCCGCACGCCGTTTGCGCCGCCGGAGCTGCCGTGAGTCACCGTGAGTCACGGCACGTCCCGCCGCGGCACCCGAGACAGGGCAGGGATCGCCGCTGGTGGCTCCGCTGACACCGTGGCTGGGGTGCTGGGGACAGAGCCACCGCCGGCCGCCCGGCTCGGGGCCCTCCGGGGACGGCACAGAGGCAGCGGCGGCGCCTGTTCGGTGTCCTGGGGCAGACCCGGCTCCTGCACGGACCCTCAGAGCTTCGGGCGCTGAGCCCATCGCAGGGCCCTGTGCTGGCCCTGCAAGGCCCCAGCGGCGCAGGGACATCCTGGCAGAAGCTGCACAGGCACAGGAGAGCAGAGGGGGGTTCTGCAGCCCCCAGCAGCAGTAACATTCCAATCCCTCTTATTCCGTGAGAACGATGGACCGCAACACACTCACATTAGAGAGGTGTGACCGGGGCAGCTCTGGCCGGAGGAAGCCAAACAGTGAGACAGAGACCAGACAGATGGAATTGGGATAGAGATTGGGATGAGAGGGCCACGGGTGAGAAGATGGGGATGGGTGGATGGGGATTGGATGGGGCTGGGGATGGAGATGGGGATGGGGGTGTGCATGGCCATAGGATGAGGGTGGAGACAAGGACAGGATGGAGATGAAGAGATGGGAACGGAGATGGGGATGGATGTGAAGATGGGAATGGGGATAGGGATGAGAAGAACTAGCTGCAGAAATTGACTTAGAAAAGCAGACCCCTTATGGGAGGAGAATGAGGAGCTGCTTCAACAACTCCTTACAGCCTAAATCCAGGTGGGATGAGAAGGACCCAGATGGGGCAGGAGTGTTCCCAGACTACTCCAGCTGCTGGGAAAAGCCACGGGAACAGGCGGTGGGGCAAGTCACACTCGGAGCTCAAGGCCACTATCCTCCAGCTGTGCAACAGACACTCCGTGATGGCACATTTCATCTGCTGGGGCTGAATTTAGCAGTAGGCCGATTTCTCCCTTTCCCTTCCCAAAAGGACACGCCAGCAGTGCCAGGTGACAGCAGCTTGCCACCCAGCTGCCCCGGCGCGGCTGCTGTCACCTCGGTTTATGACACGCTCCTTCCTCTCTCCCCGCACCTCCCGCCCTCTCCTGCTGACCAAATGCCCAGCAGGCGGTGGGAGCGGGCCCGGGAGCGCCGCTTCCCACCTGGACCCGCCGTTTGCTCCCGGGGACCAAACGGGAACAGGAGGAGGGTTGGGGGCGGGGGAGGCCAAGAGAGCCCCTCCAGAGGGTCCCCTCAGCATCGTTTTTGGTTGATGCACTGCTTTCGGTATTTTTTCCCCGACCTTTCCGCTTCCCTGTGGTGTCCACAGCTCCCAGCACTCCCGCACCAGGAACATGCTCATCGGCTGGCTGATGAAGCTCCAGGGCTGGCAGTAAATGGTGGGGGCTGCATCTTTTCCGCCTTAAATCAATCTCACCCGTGGGTCCCTGAAAGCCGGTGCAGCCCTCCCTGGGAGCCTGCAGAGGCGCTGGACCCCGCGAGCTGAACGCCCTGTTCTGCTCTGTGACCCATCCCTGTTGGCTCACGGGGACACAAGCCCGCAGCAACGCGGTGTCACCCCACATCGGGGGTAGCCGCAGCCCCTTGGTGACCGTCATTCTTGCGGGTCCCTACTTGGGACCCCCCTCTTGGGGGGCCCGAGCCGAGCCGAGCCGAGCGGAGCCGAGCCGAGCCGAGCCGAGCCGAGCGGGGCCGGGCCGGCCGGGCAAAGCCGGGGCGGGAGCGCCCCCCATCGCCCCCTCCCTCCCTCGCAGCGCCCGCGCCCGTCCCGCTCACCCCGTGGAGGGGGCGTGGCCTCCTCGTTCTGCCCCGCCTCCGCGCTCGTTCGGGCCAGTAGGCGCTCGGCTCGCGGCCCCGCCCCCGCGGCGCGTCACGGCCGTGCCATTGTTATGCAAATAAAAGGGCGGGTAAAAGGCGCGCGCGGGCCGGGGCGCTGCAGAGCTGCGGGGCGCGGGCAGCGGAGCAGCGAGCGCAGAGCGGCGGGGCCGGGGCGCGGCGGCAGCGGCGGCACCACAGCCCAGCCCCGGCAGCGGCCGCAGCACCGCCCGCCCGCCGCCGCATGCCCGGGCGGGCGCCGCCGTTGCCGTCCATGCGGGGCGGCGGGGCCGAGGCGGCGGCATGAGCCAGAGCGAGGTGTCGCCGTGCGCGGCGCCGCCGCCGCCCCCCAGCCAGCGGGTGTTCCAGGAGGCGGTGCGGCGCGGCAACACCAAGGAGCTGCAGTCGCTGCTGCAGAACATGACGAACTGCGAGTTCAACGTCAACTCCTTCGGGCCCGAGGGCCAGACGGCGCTGCACCAGTCCGTCATCGACGGTAACCTCGAGCTCGTCAAGCTCCTGGTCAAGTTCGGCGCCGACATCCGCCTGGCCAACCGCGACGGCTGGAGCGCCCTGCACATCGCCGCCTTCGGGGGCCACCAGGACATCGTCCTCTACCTGATCACCAAGGCCAAATACTCCGCCGGCGCACGGTGATGCCGGGGCTGCCCCCGCTGCGCTCGCCCGCCGCTGCCGGGACCGCCCGCCCGGCGATGCCGGCTCTCCCCCAGCCCGCGCTGCCCCGGCCATGCCGGGCACTCTCTCCGCTCCCCCGGCCGCCAGAGCTGCTCCCGCCCCCGCCCGGGGCGGGTTTGGCGAAGATTTGGGGCCCCACGCAGAACACGCCACATTTTTAAGTTTTTTGGTTGTTTGTTTGTTTATTTTTTTTTAATCTTCCAAGGGTTGTTTCCTACTGTAACGTGGGTTTTTTCCTCCATCTACCTCGGCTGCACTCACAGTATTCACGATTTCAGTTTGACATCTGGGCAGATGCTTTAACACCCCCCGCCCCGTTCCCTCTCCGCTAATATTTAATCCCCCTCCCAGCCCTCCTTGTTCCCGACCCTCCCATTTAAAGTGTTCTGGCTCAGAAACTAATTCATTTCAACGCCCCCCAAAGCCCCCCCGCAGACCCCCGCTGCTGCTGGGGTCCCCTCTCCGGTGCCAGCCCCGGGCCCGATGCCCCGTCCATGGGCCGCGGCTTCCTGGCGAGGAGGAGCAGGAAAGCCTTCTTCCTCTCCAAGGTTTTCCCAGCGTTTCCCACCGCTGACTTTTTTTTTGTCGAGGCGACTCCGTTGGAATATGACAGACGTGGTTTTCTCACCCCGATTGCTCCTGGGTTTGGTTGATTTTGCGTTGGGTTTTCTGCTTTGGTTCTTCATTGGGTGTCCGAAGTCTGCATCCTCACCCACTCCACGAATCCGTTTAGCACACGTGAGATCCCAGGAAAAGACATTGAGTCCTTGTGGTTTTGTGTGTAAAGGGGGATTAGCAAATCCTGGACTGTTTTTTTTCCTTTAAAAAAAAAAACAAAGTGAAATAAACTCTAGAGGCAGAGGATTTGCTTTTGCACAGAAAAGGGGCGCGAGCGCTCTCTGCTGCCTACAGAGATGCTGGAAAACTACTGAAAAGAGTTTGGGAACTTTTATTTTTTTCTTTTGGTGAAACTTGGATAACACTTCTCAATGCAGAACGATTCACTTGATGTACGTATACTCACCCGCCTTTTATAGGAGATATATATCCCACCGTATATATCTTTATAAAGGAAAGGGAGAAAGCAGAGCGAGCCACCCGAAGGTGCATTTTGAAGTGACTGCACGTATAATTGCAAATGCTGCTTTTTTATTGCTATGGCACAAGAACATCCATTTGGAAAATGCGGAAAAGTTCAGAAGTCTCCTTTCTCCTGCTGGTCTTTCAGCCCTCTTCTCGCCTGCACTAAAGCCATCCGTGTCACTGCCATCTCCCTGCTTTTTCCTCTCTTGCTCCCTGCATCCAAACCATTCTGATTAAAAAAGAGAAAAGAAAATAGTTACTTGCTGGTTTATTGGGGTTGTGTCTTACCTATTTATCATGTCTGTATATATTTGTGGGTGAAGATTGTGAGCCTGGTTTTGTTTGAAGCTGATGGTGAGTGTTTCATAAATATGGTTTGGGATATATGCCTCTTTTTTTTGTTCATTTTTTCTTTTCCTAGTCTTAAAACTAAAAAAAAAAAAGAAAACAAAAAAAATAGAGTCTGCCCTGATTATTTCCCATTGCACTGAATATTCTGCTTTGTCTCTGATAATTTCACCTGCAGTTGTTTGTGGTTTTTTGAGTTTTTCATTCGTTTTTGTTCTTTTTCCACTTCAACAATTTGAGATGATTTTAAAAGCTCTAGATTTAAAGAAGAAAAAAAGCCCTGTCAAAAGTGTCTACTGTTATTGCTGTAATTTGCAAGGAACTGCTTGGCCGAAGTCTTTCTGTGAGCATGGAAGGGGTGTCCAGCACTTCCACTGGTGCTTCTGTGCGGTAGTTACGGGGTGGGAACAGGACCTTTCCTAGTGAGGTTTTATCGTTGTTACCAGATGGTTGCACATTATTTTTTTTTACGTAAATGGATTTGCCACAATGAAATGTCATAACATTTATGACATGATATTAAAAAGTGTATTGTAAAGCCAAGTTCTAGATGGATTTTTAAAAAGAAATCTTGGTTATAAACCCAGTCTAAAGGGAGCTCTGTCCAGTGTTGTAAAGACAACATGATGTAACCCATATTTATATTTTTATAAAATACCTATTAAGACTGTGAATCTCCTGTGTGAATTGCTGGGTGAGTTGTTTAAGAAAAGTATTGTTCCTTTTCAGCCTCCTGGAGCTTTAGACACGCTGAGATTTTTGGGAAACTGTACGTCGGGGAAGGGGGTTTGCTCTGAAATTGTGAGTTGATGTATTTTTACATCCCTTTGTATTTTACTGAAAAGCTGCTGCCCTTCCTAGTCCCTAGAGTTTCAATTTTCTATGCAACCCCCACACCCCCGTCTCTCTTGATCCTGAGAAGTAAAAGGGATGCAGATTGATTCAAATTGAAATGAGGGTCCCCCCACCCCCCTTGTTGGCTCATCGTGCTGCTGACCCTTCACGCCAAAACGGGGAGTACAAGGAAAAAAAAAAAAGAGGCAGGTGGGGGAGGCTGTTTTGTGCATGACTGGTTGCCTTCCAGCAGTCATCTTTTTAATTATTATTGTTATTTTTGTAAGAAGAATATATTGATAATGTCAGTGAAATAAGCAGACATTGAAGCTGATGCACAGATTGCTCCAGAAAGGAGTTTTTCTGTAGATTTTTCTTTAGATGCAAATACCTTTTTTAATTATGTTAATTAATGTTAAGAATTTTTAGGCTTATATTGAAGCTGTATGTGGGTCACTATATGATCATTTCTAACTGGATAAAGTCTGTACAGTACAGCATATTCCTGAGTGTATGATATAGACGTGTAGCCCCAGAGTGCGAAATTTATAAATAAATTTTTCATTGATCTTTTTATAAAAAAAAAAAAAAAGGCTGTTTTGTTTGTTCTTTTCCACGTGGTTTTTGGTCATGCTGGGTGTTTGCTGTTGTGGGGGATGGCTGGCTGGGACCCCAGGTGTCTCTTCTGGTGTCAAACCTGCAGCTGTTGAGGGTTTGGAGGCACCCCTGGAGGCTGGGCTGGGTTTGGAGGGAGGTGTGGCTCCTCCCCACAGGCTGGAGGGAGTCCCCTGGGCTCAGGGCTGTCCTGGTTTGCCCCATCCCATCCCAGCTGCTAGGGGGGAGATGACTCAGACCGAACCCTGGTGCTGGATGGGCATGTGCTGTTCGAGATGTTCCTACAAAAGCTCCTTGTCCCCAGGGAGTGAGGGGAGAGCTCACAGCCCATCCTGGGATGGGGGATTTGGGGTGCATTTTTGGGGCTGCAGCCCCAGCCTGTATGGCTGAGCACCCCACAGCTCCCTGTGAACATTCTCAGCTTTTTGATTCCAGCCTGGGCACCTCAGGCTGTGGGGATGGGATCAGTGATGTCTTCAGGGCCCCAAGGAAGGAGCAGAGGGTGAGGTCAGCGTGGCCCCTCCATCCCCAGAAGCATCTGTGTCCTCTGGCATGACTCAGAGCAGGGCTGTGCCCCTCTCAGGAGGCCTTCCCAGCAGGGCAGAGGAGAAGGGCAGGGCAGAGGAGAAGGGCAGAGGCAGCCCCGGACCTGCACGGCCGGGCCCTGCCCGAGGCCGGGCCTTTGAGGGCACCATGCAGGCAAGCCTCCCTCGCTGGCACTGCTGGGAGGCCGGATGAGGCTCTTTATCAATGATTCTGCCAGCTCTGCAAATGCCTAAATCCCAGGGAAATTTGTGCTGTGCTCAGTTTGGCTCTGGGTGTGGGTTCCCAGGGATGCAAGGAGTGGCATCCTGCAAACACAGTGTGTGGGGGGGGGAAACCTGGAGAAAAGGCTCAGTGTGACCTTTCCAGGTTGGCCAAACTCCACTCCAATGTGCCAAGCCCTGTGCCATCTGCTGCCAGCACGGGCCAGTGCCTGGCACAGACACAGCTGGTGTCCCCAGGTGCCCTGGGGACATGCAACCACCCAGGCAGCAGTCCAGTGTAGATAATACAGGCACCAAGTGACCCAGATGGACTGAGCACGAGAAAAGAGATTATGCCAAAACCATCAGTCACAACCACTGGAGGTCCTGGAGTTCCTCCACCCAAGGTCCTGTGGCAGCTGCTGACTCCGAATCTGTTGGGAGTGTGGGGTGAGCACCACTACCCTCCCCAGGTGTGGCACTGTGTGACATTGACCACCAGCCTCTGCCACCAAACCTCACAGTGGCTGTGTTCCCCAGGGCACGCGTGGTTGCACCTGCGGGTGGAAATAATCCCAGCCTCATTCCTTTGCACTTGGAATGCTGCAAAACCTTGTCCTGGCACCTGCCTTGGGATTTCACAGAGCTGGGTTCACATGGCTCAGCTCAGCCCTGCAACTTCTGATCTTCACCTTGTCCCAGGGCCCCAGAGAGCTGGGCTGGGCCAGCCACCACCTCAAGAACGGGTTTTTCTGGAGGAAGGCAGCATTGCTGTGTGTGGCTCCTCTCCCTGCTGTGGATGGGGTGGGCTGGGGTCTCCAGCAGCCCCTTATTTGGGCACTCCCCTGGAGCCAAGCCCAGCAAAGCCCCTCTGTGTCCCCACATGTGATGGCCCCAGCAGTGGAAATGTGCTGAGGGCACAGCTGAACCCCAACCCCATGGCAGCAGCTGCCCTGGTGCCAGGCTCCTCCCAAGGCCCATGGCCGCCCCACTTTGCAGCTTTCCTCTACAGAAACCCCATCCAAGGAATCTAGGAACTTCAAATATTTGATTTTTTTTACCCTCTTGTTCTTTCCCTTTTCTATTTTTGTTCCAATAACACAAAAATATTGGATGGTTTGGTGGTGTAAGCACATTCTTCTGGCATTTTTGCCTGTCCCTGGCTGCGTGTCATTGTCCATCGGCTGCATTACGTAGGTGCTGTTGTTCCAAGAGAAACCAAAGCAAGAATTTGAACTTTCAAGTGCTTCCTGCCATTGTCTTTTGCTTTTGTTTGTGCTGCTGACTCCAAACCAGATGGATCGGGCTCCCCTCGGGCTGGGGGGCAATGGGAAGTCAACACAGCCCAGCGAGGTTTGACAGCTTTGTCTTCTCTTCTGTTGCCCTTCATCCGTCAAGCCCGGCCATCGGCACAGAATCGGCCGTCACATATGGATGTGGGGGAGGAGGTGGGATTTTATTTGAATTTCAGGGAGCTTAACACAGGGAGTAAGTAATGAATGAGAAAGAAAGACAGCGAGCGGGCAAGCAAGAGGGGACAGGCTGTAATCAAAATTCAGGACATTTTAAATAGATGCTTTGTTGGGCATTTGTATGACTATGATAATGCCGCAGCCCAACGGCCCAAAGAGGAGTTACCTTTTTTAACAAAAAAGAATCACAATCAACTTCTGTTCGGTGTCGGCGAGGAGCCGGTGGCTCAGGCTGCCTAGCCAGGCTGGCCTCATTTCCAAACATCAGAATGTTTTGCCTCTTATCAAGGCATTCTGGGCTCCATCCCTGTGGATGGATTGATGGATGGATGGATGGATGGATGGATGGATGGATGGATGGATGGATGGATGGATGGATGGATGGATGGATGGATGGATGGATGGATGGAGGATGGATGGATGGATGGATGGATGGATGGATGGATGGATGGATGGATGGATGGATGGATGGATGGATGGATGGATGGATGATGGATGGATAGATGGATGGATGGACGGATGGATGATGGATGGATGGATGGATGGATGGATGGATGGATGGATGGATGGATGGATGGATGGATGGATGGATGGAGATGGATGGATGGAGGATGGATGGATGGATGGATGGATGGATGGATGGATGGATGGATGGATGGATGGAGGATGGATGGATGGATGGATGGATGGAGGATGGATGGATGGATGGATGGATGGATGGATGGATGGATGGATGGATGGATGGTCAGCAGCACCAGGCTCCTCAGCAGATCGTGCAGGACAGGACAGCTGATGGTTTCAGCCTGTTTTTGCTGCTGACACAAAGCTACTGCAGTATTTGGTGCTGGGACTGGGTGCAGAGGTCCTATCCCCCATATCCATCCCACGTCATCCTGTTCCTGCAGCATAGACTAATTATTTGCTCTTCTTGGGGTGCGCATGAGCTTCACGCACTGCCAGGAGGTGAGCATGGTATTTTCGGTGCCATCCCTCATGGCCTGAAATCACTGTCTCTCCACAGACCCCCATGCTTGGAGGACTGAGTCCTCCCCAGGATGTTCCCAGCACGGTGTAGGAACATCCAACAAGGAGATTGGAATTGGGGGCAGCTCCAATTTCTCCTTGGCGCAGCAAGTGCTCCCCAGGGCACACATCATGCCCCCAGGAACGACACTGCCCCATTGTGGAGAAAGGAGAAACCTTGTCCCAAAACCCCTGCAGCTGTGATGTTCCTCTGCCATCATGAGCACCCATCTGAGGGTGCCCAGGGAGAGGTGACCTCTGGGTCTCACCCTGGATGGGACACAGACCTGTAGGTTCAGTGGAATTTTTGGCTTTTTAACAGGTTTCTCTTCCTGGGGAGAAATGGTCAAGCAGGACAACATCGTGGTTTGTCTGGTTTTGGGGAAAACAGTGGATGGGGTTAGGATCTGGAAGGATGGAAGGTGCTTGGCTGGAGGGATTGAGGGATGGCAGAGGACCTGGGGGGATCACTGGGGACATGGGGGGGTAGGAGAATGCAGGGAGAGGGGCTGGCTGGGAGAGATGGGTAATAGAGGCCTGGTGGGATGGATGGGTAAGGGACAGGTAGAAGAACAGAGAGAGGCAAAGCTGGACAGCTGGAGCGATGATGGGGTTGGGACAACCATTTTAACTGCGAACGCCTCATTCAGCCTGACTCCAAGAGTGTCCTGTGGCTGGGAGCAGACCCTGAGGGCGAGCCAAGGAGAGCAGCATCTCCAGCAGCACAATCAGGTGATGGCAGATCTCAGCCCAGCTGTGCTGGTGGTGTTCTCCTGGCTCTTTTTACGAAGAGGCTCCCCAGAAGGGGAAGATTCCCCAACCAGCTGCATGTTTATCCTGGTAGGATGGCTATGGCTCCACTGACCCCTCCTCAGTGGGGCATAGAGGATGTGGACACGAGCACAGAGCAGTGGCAGAGTGGGCCCAGTGAGCAGAGCCATGCACAGCACTGGCTGGAGGGGATAAGGACAGAGGGGACATTGGCTGGCCAGCACTTGGTGGCTCTGCTGTGACGTATTTGGGGGGCAGCTGAGGCTGAGCCTTCACAGGGAGCCTGAGCAGCACCCTGGGACTGATGGTTTGTGCTCTGAAACATGACAGCACAATGAACAGATCCTGGCTTCAAATGAATCCTGCAACCAAGGAGAGCCTCTGCTTGGAAGCAGTGATTCTGCAGTCTCCTCTCAGCCCAAGACTGACGTCTCTGTTCTTGTTTTCTCCAGGTGAAAAATCTCTTCTCACCCATGTGCAGTCCCCAGCAATGTTCTCACACATGAATGCAGTTGCACAAAGAGGCTCCAAATGTGTGCAGCCCTCAGGGTTTCCTGCCCTGGACTAGACTCTGGTGTCTCAGTGTGGTCACCCTTCCAGCTGGGGCAGGAGCTGGGGGGCAGCTCCCTGGACTCCTGATTTCCTTTGATTATGCCTAAACCACTCAATCACACAGTGGCTGGAGGGCTTTCCCTGGAGTGGGTGAAGGAGCTGGAGGCACCTGCTGCAGTGTGCTCTAAAGGTTTCACTGAGTGCCCCATCCCATGCCCAGTCTGCCCCTTGGAAATAATTTCTGGATTTCCAGCACCCTACCACCTTTGGGGAACTGGCAGGTGCTGTGACACTTACTGGGTCTCTCACTGGAGGCTCCAGTTTGGAGGTCACAGATGGGGGACCCCAACCCAGCCTGGTGGCCCTAGGGAGCCGGCCTGGAGGCACAGGAAGGTGCTGGCTCAGCACCCACTGCCCACCTGTGCCCAGAGCTGGGGGGCAAAGGGCAGGCTTGGCCTCACACCACAGTGCCAGGATCAGGCCTCGACCCCCAGCATAGTGCCCAGACAGGCAGCCTATCCCCAGCGGGTCCCCACATTTCTCCTTGCTCACATTCACAGCTACGGTGACAACCCTGAGCCGCCCCTGTCCCATTTTCCACTGACTGCTCCCCCTCATTCAAAGCCTCTGTCCTTTTAAGCTATTTTTTTTCTCTCCTATTCATTTCCCGGACGCCTCGATCCTTTTCTCCTGCCTAGCCCCTCTCCTGAGCAGCTGCTATGCTAATAAGCATGAGGCAGAAAAGGGAGCGAGCCTTTGCAGGGCAGGGGAGGAGAGAAAGACCCCAGAGCCCTCCAAATGCTAAATAAATCCAAGGCTGGAGCAGCATCCCTGAACAAAGAGGCCTGCCCCCCCCCCTTCCCTTCTTCCCAATTCCACCACCTTTTCACATTCAAATCCATTAAACAGCGAGCAGAAAGACCCCGAGTATTCATAGCATTGCATTAAAGAGAATGGTCCCTCTCCATCGGGGGCCGGGCAGAGGGAAGGGCTCTCCATCCCCTCTGGGCTGGGAATCACCCAGCTCCGGCCCCTGCGCTCGGTGCAGGGAGGACAAAAGCCTCTGGCCCCACACAGGGAGACCAGTGTCCTTTCTCCTGAGATCCAGGGTTCTTCCCCTCATGGGACTCTTGGGCTTCTCCAGTGGGATGGAGCCCCTGGTTCCTACGGGCTGTGCTGGAGCCTGGGGGTGCAGGAGGATGGGGGCCCCCACATCTCCTGCCTGCTGACAATGCTGGAGAGTGCTACAGCAATGACAGGGCAATGGGGATCCCCAGATTTGAGGGTGGTGAAGATGTCCCCCAGGCAAGGGCAGCTCCCTTGATCCCGGTGCTGGGTGAGGAGGGAGCATGCTTGTGCCAGGCCAGGCACAGCCCAAGGCGCTCTGATGGTGCCACCAGCCCCTGAGCAATGATCCCGCTGTCCCACCACAGCCAATGCTTCCCAGCACAGCAGGTGCCTTGGGCTGATAACAGAGATCCCTTATACCAAAACTGATGGTTTCATATCCACTGTGCCTATTTTGCCCTTAGACCAGCTTTCTGGTGCAAAGACCAGATTCTCTCATTCTCTGAGCAGGAGGAGGCAGGGATAGAGGTGGATGTGCAGTGGGCTCCCTACCAACTGCTGAGGCTGATGGTGGGATGCCTGAAAGGATGGGATTTTTTCTCTGGGGGAAAAATATGTGGGCATTTTCTTCTTCTGCCTTCTGGGATGGAAAGGGACACTCACCTCTGGGAAGGATTTCATGCTCTTCTCAGGGACTAAGTTTCTGCTGGAATTACAGAACTTCAGGAGATGAGGCCTTTAGTACCAGATACTGAAAAATCTTTTGAATTCATGGACTTAACATGATAGGAATAAATTATGTCAGCTGGACCATGGAGACCATGATGGTCACTGCAGTGCTCAGGAGGCAGCAGAACCTGGGACCCTCCTGCAGTGGTCAGTGGGGTGGGATTCAGCTCTGACCATGGGGGTCCATCTGAGGTGGCATCTGGGTTCCACTGTGGAAGAAAGGGAAGGATGGAAGCACAAAGAGCTTCCCTAAGCTCGTTTTACTTATTGTGATGTCCTGGCATGTCCTTCCTGGCCTCTGGCCCAGATTCTGGAGCCATCCCCTGGGCACCCTGAAGCATCTCATTTGGCACACAGTGCTGTCTTTTGGTGCCTAAATCCTGCTCTGGACCAGTTCAATGAGGAGTCTGGAAGGTGATTGAGGCCACCTTCATGGGCTCAGCCATATGTCACCCTGAGCTTCTACATTCCTGTTTACCTGGTCACCAGGGCTCTGTGCTGACCACTGCAGTTCCTGCACAGATCTGGGGTGCATGAGGGACCAGACCAGCAAGAGATCTAGATCAGAAAATGGGGAGAGGTGGGACAACCCTCAGGAAACTGAAGATTAGGTTACCCATTGCATGGGACATGGGACACAGGAGCTCAGACTCCTGTCCCTGCAGTGCAGGACCCCAAAGCTGTGTGAGCAGTGCCTGGAGTGTGTCTCTGCATGGGATCCCTGGCTCCCCGAGCTGCTCCTCTGTGTGGGGTCCCTGAGGTGCCTTCACAGGTGAGGTTTCAGGGCTGTAGGTCTTGGCTGACCGACCCCATCCCTACTTCCCACTGCAGATCACCCAACTCCTCAGGCCAGGGAGAATTTTGTTCAACTCTGGGATCTTTCTAGGCTCCACAAAGGATGTGTTCCCCCAGAAATCAGCTCTCTGGAGTGAATGTCAGCAGGGACCCCGAGAGGTTTCTGAGAACAACCTCCCCCTATCCCATGAAGGAAGCCAGCTCTAGTCAGGGGTCAGCCTCAAATTCCCAGTTTGTGGAGAAGTTCCCATGGGGAACTTGCATGCAAACTACACATTGACCCAGCTCATCAGAAACAGGTAGGGGCTGTGCTGCTCCAGCCTCCATGGAGTGTCCTTGGGCAGAGACAGTGGGCACCTGTCCCACACTGCTTTGACCAGGGGACTCACTTCTACCTGTGCCTCACCTGGGGCAGGACATGAAGGGTTGCCCTGGCATGGAGAGACATGGAAAGCTCCAGATGCTGCCAACACCACAGTCCTGCTCCTGGGTGACTCCCCATGTGTCTCTCCATGGGTCAGTGACAGGTTGCCATGGTCCACCATTGCCCTCGGTGACCCCTCATTCCCAGTGTGACCCTGAGCCCAGCCATCATCTCACTCTGCTCTGGCCTTTCCTGAGGACCAGCCTGCCCCAGACCTGCCCTCAGAGCAGCCCCATTTGCACCCGACCTGCATGGCCCTGGGAGGTGCTGAGAAGGGCAGGGAACACTCTGGGGTTTTAGGGAATCTTCTAAGAAACAGCACAACTAACAAGCACTGGGGCACCACCATCTCTGCTGCCAAGGCTGTGGCTGGAAGTTCCCCAGCCCTTCTCCAGCTCTGCTGGGACGAGGGCTGGGAACATCCCAGAGCCATGAACTGCCCCACATTGCTGCCAGACTGCTCCAAGGGCTGCCCCAGATGCCTCCTCATCCCTGTGGGAATGGCTGGGAACATTGTGTCCTGGGGGGCTGACACAGGAGAACTGCAAGCACCGCTGTCTTCCATCGTGGCTCACACCTCGAGGGGTGTGGTGGGACCGTCCTGGGCAGGTCTACCTGCGGCAGCAGGTGGGACAGGGATCGGGCCGTTCCTCCGAGGGGTTGGCCGGGGAGAAAGGTCCCTGCTTAGCAATGCAGGAATGTAGGCCGGGTTGAATGCGGCGGAGGCGGGTCTGATCTGGTGCCCCACTAAGCCTCCATTCTTTCCCAGCCGGTGCATCTTGTATTCAGGCTGCCTGCTCCTAAGCAGAGCGTCTTTAATCCTTCCCTTGTCTCCTCCATTCCCTTTCAGGCCTTTGGCCAATGGGAAGGGGATGAGCAGCTCTCTGCAGGAAGGAAATTAAAAGCGAGGAGGAGGGTAGGGAGGAGGAGAACGCGGGGAGGGGGACTTGGAAGGGGAGACAATCCTAGAGTGGAGATGCCAGTCATCGGGGTCTCAATAGCTCCATTCACCCTGCCCAGCCACACAGAAAATCAGGGTCACCAGGATCCATGCCCTGCCTGGAGACAACTGTTGCTTTATTCTTTTTAATTGCTGGAAAACGCAGAAAAGTTCACTTGTGTGTGTGGCTGGCTCCGGTGGGGGCTGCGCCGGGGGCCGCGGGCGGCGGAGGGGCGGGAGGGACGGGGCAGAGCCCGACCCGCAGCGAGAGGGACACAAAAAGCCGACGCACGGGAGGGTGGAGGCTCTGCAGGGCCGGGCGGCAGAGAGCCAGCCCGGGGACAGGGCCGTGTCCTCCCCCGGGCATGCACGGGAAGGGTTCCCGGGTTTTGGGGTGGAGAGCCAGGCAGGGAAGAGCTGTGCAGACCGACACGTGTGGGCAGATGTGTTCCCACATCTCCGGGCACGGAGAAGCCTGGTTGATGCTTCTGGCTGGAGACACAGGGACCAGGCAGCTCAGAGCACACGCGGGACACCCAGCGGCACGCTGACATCCAACCCGAGGGTGCTGACACAGCTTCCACATGGACACAGGGCTGTGCCATCTTCACTTTGAGATGCTGCTCCAAGTGCCACCCCAGCCAGGTGAAGGTTCTACCTCTGCACCTGCATGGCCATACCCAGGGAATGTCCCAGAGAACAGCTCTGGGGAACCAGCTATCCCAGTTGCCCTCTCACTCTACCATCCATCCCTCTTGCTGTCCTGATGTGCCCAGATGTGGCTGAGCACCAGTCTTGACACACAGGCCATCACAGGCTGTTGGCACCCACCAGCAGCCCAGCAGCGCTGCACCAGCAGCTTGGCAGCTGCCCTCTAGCTCTGATGGTGATGAGTGCCAAGGGATGTACTGGGAGAGAACATGAGTCCCTGGGCCAAAGATGGAGTCAGTGTCATCCTGCCTCCATCAGGGACATCTCTGTGCACCCTCCCACAGGCCTCCCGTGAGCTGGGGGTGATTTGGGTCTGTTGCAGCCTTCAGATTTGGGTTGCTCTTCCCTCCCCAGTCCAGCCTTGTCTTCCTTTGCTCTGCCCTTTGCTCAACACTTGACTTTCCTGTGTGAGGAGCATCAGAGATGTGCTCCCAAGCACTCTGTGACCCATGGGACAGAAGGCAGTGTCTTCTGAGGTTTCCCTGATAACCATGTCTTCTTGCAAGTCATAGAATTCCAGACTGGTTTGGGTTGGAAGGGACCTTAAAGCACATCCAGTGCCACCCCCTGCCATGGGTAGGGACAGCTTCCACTATCCCAGAGTGCTCTAAGCCCTTTCCAACCTGCCCTTGGACACTTCCAGAAATGAGGCAGTCACAGCCCCTCTGAGCACCCTGTGCCAGGGCCTCACCTCCCTCACAGGGAACAATTTCTTCCTAATATCTAATATAAATCCCTCCTCTTTTAGTTTAAGATAGCTGCCCCTTAACCTGTCACTATCTCCCCGTGTAAAATGTCATTCTCCCTGTCTTTTACCAGCCTCCTCCAAGTCCAGCCTTCCCCGGTGCCCGTGGCTGCCCGCCGCAGGAGGGGGGCTCAGGGGAACCCTCACCGCCCGTGGCTGCGGCGGGGCCGGAGCGGGGCCCTCATTCCTTACCGCCGGCTGCCCCCTAGCGATGGAGGCACCGGGGCACCGGGCACCCCGCCTGGGGACTGCAGCTCAGGGTTCTGCTGCGTCCTGGGTGCTCCTCAAGAGAGAGCAGGCGGGGCGAGGAGGAGGAGGGCTACCGAAGGCGTCTGTGCCGCGGGTCCGGTCTGACCCGGGGTCCGGGCACACCGGGATGTGGCAAGAAGATGTGTTTGTGGAGATGTCCAGGCTGTCTCTGCCGGCACAGAGCAGGCCCGTGCCCGGGCAGCAGCACCTGCTGGGCCTTATCCAAGAGTCCGTCAGTGACTGCGGGGGAGCGGAGGGTGAAAGTCCGGCTGACTTCTGCCAGTGTGCCGCCAGCTCTGGCCCTTCTCCACAAATATTGGGCCGTGGCCGCCTGGAGAGGGACTCCTGCCCTTTGCTCTGTTTGCAGTTTCCCTCGGGCTGTTTGATTTCTGTTAATCATCCAACGAAGGCAAACACTGCTGGGAAGGACTGAGGATGGCCCAACATTTTCCGCTCCTCCCGGCCCAGGGACCCTCGACTGTGGGTTGGGTCACACCCAGCCGGATCCTGGATGTTGGCCCTCAGCTTGGGACTGCCTGGAAGGGCTTCAAAAGGGGAGCAGGAAACTCAGGATCTGTTCCCTATGGATACTGATTAGATAGCTTGGGCTAAGTGCTGGGCTTCCCTCAGTGCTCTCCTCACCACAGGGTCAAACTGGTCCATCAGGGCTGGGGGCTCTTTGTAGGATGACAGAGCAGGAATATGAATCCCAACATAGACTAGAGGAGAAAGGCAGCTCCTGACCCCATGGTGCCGGAGCAGGTGAGGGTGAGGAGCTCAGCCTGGTGTGGCTGGTAGGGTGCTCCACTCCCTGCACATCCCCAGGGCCGCCGAGGGCAGCGGTGCTCCCCGGGCCGCACACCCCACCTCCCCCGGAACCCCCCCGCACGGTGCCTGGCCCCGCCGGCCCTGGTCTGAAGGTCACAGTGCTGCTCAGTGGGGGCAGCGCAGAGTCCGGGATCCCACTGGAGCGCTCAGGCTCAGCAGCATTCCGAAGCCACCAGCCATGATTTTTTGGGGTCTCCTTTCCCTCCTCCTCCTTGCTGTGGCTCGTGGAACCCCCATCGGAGACCAGGATGAAGATATCCAAGTGCAGGAGAATTTTGAGGCCGAGCGGGTAATGGCAGCTTGTGGTCCCTTAATTCTTGGGGCAAAAGGGATGGGGTAAGCTAGTTTTCATTTTCCTCCAGAAAGAAGGGAAGTAATGGCTATGTCCATGCCAGGCTGTGTGGGACAGGCATTGGCAGTGTGGCACTCCCTGGGTGCCACTCAGGAGGTGCCAGGTTCTGGGGCGGCCCCATCCTGGCAAACCCCAGGCAGGGTGGCTGCAGTCTGAGCAGCAGGGCAGATGAGTCCTGTGGAAAGGCTGTGGTTCAGCATGCCAGGATGCAGGCTGCCTGGGAGATCCCCCTCAATGCGCCCTGTCCCCTGCCAGGCTTCATACAGCCCTGCACGTGTGCCCAGATCTGGGTCTCACTGGTACACATGGGTGGACGACAGCCTGATGCCTCCAGTCCTGCCTCATAGTCAGGGAACCAAGGAAAGTTCTGCTCAGTGCTGATACACTTTCCAAATCCTGCAGCAGCTCTGGCCTCTGCACCCTGCACCATCACCTCCCAGTTTCTCCCTACATCAGGAATATTTGGACTCTGCACAAACCCAGGCGCTGTCCCACCCTGGTGAGGGGGGCTCACGGTGCAGACGTGTCTCCCATCTCCCTGCAGATGTACGGCAAGTGGTTCGACATCGCCATCGGCACGACCTGCAAATGGATGAAGAACTACAAGGAGAAGTTCAGCATGGGCACGCTTGTGCTGGGCCCTGGCCCCAGCACGGACCAGATCAGCACTACCAGCACCAGGCTGAGGTATGGGGCACTGCTGGGAGCACTGCTGGAGGTGCTTGAGCCTCCTCCAAAGCCATCCCACCCAGGGGTGCTCCCTCTCCCAGGGGCTGGGAACACATAGGGGTTACTTGCTCTGCCTGGCATCCAAGCCCTGAGGAGGGGATGGATTGGGTTCAAATACCCAATACCTTGGGCAGCATGATTTCAAGGGTCCTGCACAATGACCTTTGTGCCCCAGACATGATATTTATGCCATAACCAGGGAAAATAATCCTACCAAGTAGCTAATTGTTTTCTTCCTCTCTCCAGGCAAGGTGACTGCACACTAGTCTCAGGGGAGTACCAGAAAACCAGCACCCCTGGAAAATACACCTACTACAACCCCAGTGAGTTGGGGTGAGGCATGCCTGGGAGATGGGGACCAGCTCTGGGGACAGCTGGCAGAGGTGGAACGGGTTCAGAAGAGCAGGGCTCAGAGGCCACTCCACAGTGGAAAGGGCTGTTTGAGCACTGTCCCTGCATAGCCACAGGATGATGAGATGCTGGCAACAGGTCACTCCTGTCCACAGGGTCCCAGGCTGGGGCAGGGACCAGCCACACTTCAGGAGCATTAGTGGCATCTCAGTTGTTTGCAGCTTTTGGTTTCCAATCCCCTCAGCTTAGAGACTGGTGAGCCTAAAGGGACTCATGGTTGTATCTGAGTCTGCTTCCCAAACATCACAGTTTTTTAATTGGATGCCTGATTTCAGCCTCCAGCTTTGGGGCTGTCCTACACTGTTCCATCTCACCGTGAGGGGCAGGAATGACATCTCTTATCTCTGTCTCACTCAGGATGGGATGTGTCTATCCAGTCCTATGTGCTCCGTACCAACTATGACGAATATGCTGTCATTCTGATGAAGAAAAAAAGCAGTTTTGGTCCAAGCACCACCCTGAAGCTGTATGGTATGTCTGGCACTTGAGGGCAAGCAGGCTCTAGGGTGGACCAGCACAGCTCAAAAACACCACCTATAAGGGTCTCTCAGCTCCCTTGTCCTTAAGGGACCTGACCATGGGCTTTGGAAATGGTGGCTTAGACCAGCTCGTCTTTGGCATGGCAGAGGTGGAGTCTCATGGCCCCATGAGAGCCACATCAAGCACTGATGTGAACATCCAAACTAACATGGTCTTTGTGATGAAGGTGGTGATATCTGCTTAGAGGAAACCCAGCCCTGAAGTGGCAGGAGATGCTGTCTTCCATGATTAAGAAATATTAAACCCACTTTGTCCAAGCCCTTGGTCAAGGCTGGTCAGGAACAACGGGCTGCCCAGGGAAGCAGTGACATCACTGTGCCTGGAAGGGTTCAAAAAACATGTAGATGTGGAGCTCAGGGACATGTTTTAGGGTGGACATAGCAATGCTGGGTCAATGGTTGGGTTCAATCTTTGCTTCCCTGATTCTGTGTTGGGAAGGACCAGGAGTCTGGTGTTGCACCTGCCTGCAGCCACCCAAGCTCAGTGGGTGCTTGGGGACTGCACTCCCACACCAACCCTGCTCACAGCCTATTCTCTTTCCCAGGGAGGAGTCCAGAGCTACGGGAGGACCTCATGGAGTCTTTCCATCAGCTGGCTCTGGAGATGGGCATCCCCGAAGACTCCATCTTCATCCTGGCCAACAGAGGTAACTTCCTGTGGGGCATGTGCCTCTCATGCTGCCAGAGCACTCCAGCTGCTCCTTCTGGGTCTGCCAAGCTGGGGACACAGGGGTGGTCAGGAGGGAGGAAGGAGAGACAAATGTTTTGGTAGCATGGAATGAAAAGGAAATAAGGCCATGTGTCAGTCAGAATTCCACCAGAGAAATCAGCTTCCAGAGGGGTCCATGCTAGGCTGTCAGGTCAATGAAACCACACCACTAGGATGAGGGCATGGGACACTGGTGTCTGGTCCCCAGGCTGGGTGCTGCCAGCACCTGGGAGGCTCCTTGCTCAGTCTGGGGTTCAGAAGGGGCTAGCATGGTGGAGGGTGTGTGTGTGGGTGGGGGTGTGTGTGTCTATGTGTGTAGGATTTTGGGGGGACCCAGGGGGAGTGTGGGGATTTCAGGGACACGGGCATTTTAGGATGGTGCCTCTGCAAGTGAGAGGTGGAAAACAGAAAAAGGGGAATAACATTGGGTGGAACAGGGAGGGTGTCCCCTTGCCCAGGGTCCTGCATGTGCACAGTGCTGGACTCACTGAAGTTTGTCAGGACACCTCTCCTCTTACACTCCTCATATTCTCTCCTGCTCCTGGGCCAGGTGAATGTGTTCCTCAAGACACTGAGAATGCTCCCCAGGTGAGTGGGCAAGCTGGGACCTTCTGAAGTGGATCAAGGCCAGAGACATCCCTTCCAAGCCAAACTCACTGGAGATCGGGTGTGCAGGGAGAAGGCTCCATGGGCAGAACATGTTGTTTGGGCAGTGACTCCACTGACCATCCTGCGAGTTGCTCTTCCAGCTCTGCTGACGGGCTTTGCCTGCAAGGATGGGGGTAGGGCAGGTGCAGGCTGCAGAGGGAGGGTCCTGGTGGCCAGGTGAGCCCAAGAGCTTATTTCCAAGTGGGAGACTTTTCCTACTCTGATTTTTTTCAGTGTGAAGGTTGCTGGTGTTTCCTTGCTCCTTGCCTGTCTGTGTGTGTCCCAGACAGCCTGTAGGCCCCTTCTCCAGGGATAGGGGAGCTTAGCACCCACTGGTCCTTCAACTTGCCTCACTCAGCACCTCCCAGTCTCTCAGGGCTGAGTGTTGAAAGATTTTCAAGGGGGAATGGGACTTTCATAGGAGAAAAAACCCAGTCAACTCAAGAGCAGGTAACACATCATTGAGGCACATCCCCAGCATGAGGCACGACTTGGGCACTTTGAGTGTCTTAATCCACAGCCTGGGATTGTGGACCCCACCCTGGAAGAGGACAGGGCTGGGAAGATCATGAGGTGTGGAGGGATCGCAGCCTGCAGACCCAAGATCAGTTACTGGAAATGTGCTGGGAGCACAGGGGAGCGTTGTAGCCTGAGGGGCCCCTGGCACAGCCCACCCTGAGGGCAATGGGGTGGCAGCAGGTCCCACAGGCAGGGACTGACGGCAGCTCTGTGCTTCCTTACTGGTGCAGAGAGCACGGAGAGCAGTCCTACCCCTGGAGGAGGGCTCAGCTGCAGGACCCCTGCCCACATACATTGGCAATAAGGAAGGTAGGTCCCAGGGGAGGAGGCTGCGTGGGGATCCCCCTGGCCTGCCCTCCCATTTGCCTGTGACCCGTGGTGTGCTGGTCTGCAGACTCGTGCCGGCTGAGCCGGGACCCCGGGCCCTGCAGCGGGATGCTCTCCCGCTTCTTCTACAACTCCTCCTCCATGGCCTGTGAAACTTTCCACTACGGAGGCTGCCTGGGCAACGGCAACAACTTCTACTCAGAAAAGGAGTGCCTGCAGGCGTGCCGGATGGAGGGTGAGAGGCCAGGGGCACTGGAGGTGCCTTGGCTGAGGCATCACAAAGGATCTGAGCGTTGCCTCGAATGCCACATGCCTGGCATCCATGTGGGAGGTGTGGGGGTCTCTGGACACCCTGCCTCATGCAGCTCCTGTCCCTGCAGCTGCCTGCAGGCTGCCCATTGTCCGAGGTCCCTGCAAGGCACTGTTGACACGCTGGGCCTTCGATGCAGCCCAGGGCAAGTGCGTCACCTTCATCTATGGGGGCTGCAAGGGCAACGGGAACCAGTTCTACTCAGAGAAGGAGTGCAAGGAGTACTGCGGGGCTCCTCAGCTGGCAGGTACTCTCCTTGGCCCCCACCCCAGGGCAGCAGCCTGCAACATCTCCTGTCCTGCACTGGGGCTGCCTGGGGACAGGGCTGTCCTGGCTCTGGATGGGTCTGTCCTCACTCTGGATGGGCCTAGGACGCATTTGCTGTGGGTTAAGGATCAGTCTGGCTCTGGAATGGGTCTGAATTGGTATTGTGCTCTGCCTGGGATGGGTCATTCTGGGTCATTCTGGGTCAGGATGGACCAGGATGGGTGTATCCTTGGGCTGTGATGGGTTTGTCATGGGTCGGTGATGGGTGTGGGATGGTTTTGTGCTGTGCCTGGGAGGGATCTGTCCTGGGTAGGGAATATGGCCATTAGCCCACAGACAGTACGGCAGAGCAGGGCTGGGCAAGCTGCAGACATGCTGAGGCCATGACTGAACTTCAGTGTGGTCTTGATGAGAGGAGGAACATCCCCAAGCAGGTTGGGGTGCAGTGGGGAGCAGTGGAGGTGACAGCCTCGGGCTGAAAGACTTGGTGGTGCAGGAACCCTGATACCAACTAAGGACCAAGCCAGGGTCCCTGTCAGGGGTGTGATATCTGCCAGGCTCCCCAGCTCCAGCCACTGCAGGGGTTTCTGTACTGAACCGCCTTGGGAGACACAACAGGCACCACCTCTCCCTCAGGGGAAATGATGACAAGTTTGTCAGGAGTCTGGCAGAGAAAATCATCCTGCAGAGAGGGGTGACCGGGTGTCTTCCACCTTGTCCAGCCCTGGGCATGCCTGCTTCAGGAGGGCAGGAGCTGGGGCTTTTGCCTGACCCCATGGGTGGGAGATGGAGCCTGTCTTAGGGCAAAACCCATCTTTTATAATCCCTGCCAGCAATATAAAGTACATCAATGCCACCATGGCACATGGTGGGACACAAAGTGCAGGACAGCCCATCACCTGCTGCGTCCCTCCACTTGCAGAGGACGAGGAGTTCCTGCAGCTCTCCAACTGATGCAGGCAGAGGATGAAGAGCCGGCATCCAGCCCCAGGGTCCTGCAGGACAATGCTGACAGCTGGGGTGGCCCAGCAGATTGCAAATGTCTCTCCAGCAGTAAATGTCCCTCATGTGACCAAAGAGCGCAGTGTCAATCCTCAGGCTGGTGGGGAGCAGGATGAGGGGCACAGGAGGGGCAGGGGATGCTGTGGGGTCCTCTCTGGCCTTCCTGGTGGGTGTCCCCACCTCTGTGGGGTTATGGGGTTTTCCCCACTGAGGCTCTGGCCTGCTTCAGGCCATTGCCCTCTGCCCACACATGGCCGGGGGGCACCGAGAGGCCCAGGGGTCCGGCTGGATTGGGTTCACCAGGACCCCCATTTGCCAGGAGATGGGGTTGGGCTGCGGCAAGGGGACAGCGAGGGAGGGTAAAAGCGTCTGCTCCTCCCTAAAGGTGAATGACTGCAGCTGGCTCGGGGTCACGGTGGGACTGGGGAGACCCGTGTGGTGGGCACGGCCGAGATGGGGGGCACGGCGGATGGGGCAACCACGAGGGTGTTATATGGGGTTTGCAGCATGGGACTACGGGGTGTCAGAGAGGACCCTGAGGGTCGCGGGACAGTTACGGGGTTACAAGGGTCACGGGAAAATGGGGCTGGCATAAAAGCGGAGGACACGGGTTACGACAGTCCCAGGGGGCACAGGGGTCCCAGGAAGGGATCAGAGGTGTTCTGGGGGTAGTCCCAGGGATGCTGCAGTGGCCTCGTGAGGGGTTATGGGGGTCACGGGTGGGGGGGCTATGAATCTGCCAAGAGGGGATCGCCAGACTCTTGGGGGGCTGTGGGGGTCCCAGGAGGGCACAGCCGGGGTTATGTGGGTCACACTGGAGGGTCTCGGGCATGTTGGGCTGCACTCGGCCTTCGAGGGGGTCACGGGGGGGTTCCCAGGGATCGCGGCGGCGACCGCGCTCCGCGCCCTTCTGTCCTCCGCCGGCCGCCGTACCCGCGCCGCGCGTGCCCCGGCCTCCCGCGGTGAGGCGGAAGAGCCAAGATGGCGGCGGCGGGAGCCCCGCGCCGCCCCCGCTTCCGACGCCCGGCTCCCGGCCCCAGCCCCCGGTTGGGCTGAGCGGCCCGGCCCCACCGCCCCGTGCCGGACCCCGGCACCGGTTCCACCGCCCCGCGCCGGGACATGCCCCGATAGTGCCTCCCCTCCGCCGGCGCAGTTTCCTCCTGCCGGGCCGGGCCCGCACACCTCCGCCCCGCATGGCCGGGCCGGCCCCGCCGCAGCCCTGAGCCGCCCCGTGCCTCCGCCCGGCCCCTGAGCCCGCGCTCGGCCCGTTCCCCGCGGTGCAGCTGTGGGACCGCGAAGATGTTCTCGGCCCTGAAGAAGCTGGTGGGCTCGGACCAGGCTGCGGTCCGCGACAAAAACATCCCCGCGGGGCTGCAGTCCATGAACCAGGCGCTGCAGAGGAGGTTCGCCAAGGGAGTGCAGTATAACAGTGAGTCGGAGCGCCGGGCCGGGGAGGCTGCTCCAGCCGGGAGGGAGGCGGGCGGCTCGGCCCGGTGCCCCGTAGCGTGCCCGGGCTGGGAGTGTGTGGGCTTTCTTTGTGCTTTTATCCGTATTCGCTCAAAGCCAAGTTTGGAATTAAATGTTGGAGGTCACTGGAGGAGTGAGAGATGGAAAACTTTTGTCTTTCGGTGCAGGACTCGGGACCCGCGGTGCAGCAGCGTCCCTGAGCGCTGCCTGCCGGCTGTGGCCCAAGAGAGAGTGCCTGGTACATCAGTTTGTGTCAGTTCGAGCATCGAGAGGGTAACTCCCCTGAGTGCGTGGGTGATTTTCCCTGCAGCGCAGGATAATGGTGCTTGCAATTAAGCTGTAGTGGTTGTACGATAAGAGTCTATTGAAAAGCTCAGCCCTGTCAGGCTTTGGTAAAAGGTGGACAGTAAATACCTCTGTGTGCCCTTGGGACGTCATTTCATCCTAACTGTCTTTTCTGCAACTCATACATTTGCTCTTTTATTAAGGAACGGTTTCAGAATTCTTTTTCTCTCAGTGTTGAGGCTTAGAGCTGCATTTTTCCCTTGGAGCTCAGTAAAGGTGATTTCTAATAGTGTTTCAGGAGGGCACTGCAAGTATGTGAAATACTTCCCAAAGTGACAATTGTGAGATAGGGACAGCAGTTATGTCATTCCTGCTGAAAATAGAACTGGTTCCAGAGAGCGCTGTGAGTACCAGCTCGTCTGTGCAGATCCAGGCAGGCAGGGAAGGCAGATTGCAGAAGGCTGAGAGATTGGCAGGTGGGAAAAAGACTGATTTGTGAATGTGGCACTGGATAATTTCTGTGAAGGCACACGTGTTGGAGGAATAGAGCTGCTGTTGGATCTCAGTCTGAAACAGAATGTGATGGAGAAGTTACACTTTGTGTTCTGGGGTGTTTTTCTCTTTGTTTAATATTATGGCTGTGCTTTGGGACTGAGGTTTCAAAATGCTCTGTTTTACTAGAGAGAGCATTTGGTGCCTTTATCCCTAGCACACCTGAAGATATGCCAGTGCTGTTTAATTTATAAAATTAGTGTCTTAGCAAGCAATCCTGAGTGTGAAAAGTAGAAGTGTGATTATTGAGACTGGGTTTCCAGTGAAAGCTGGAGGTGAGGATGAAGGAACACAGCCTTGAAACACAGCTCTGCATCCTTAAACACCTGCAGGAGATCTGCTGCTCTCAGGCTGTGGGTTTGTGCAGAGGCTTCATGTGGCCACAGCCCAGAGGACCTGCGTGCTGCATGGGCAGCTGAGTGCCAGAGATCAGGTAGCTAATACCAGCTTGTGAATTATGTAAGAGCCAGGAGCTGCCTTCTCAGACAGGGCAGGTTTGTGCTGCAGATGGAAGGGATCAGCTGCATCCTGCTGGCACAGGATGGACCAGCTCTGCTCCGGGGTGACTGCATCGTGCCAGAGCTGTGCATGGGCACCTGCCTGCCGTTTGTGGAAGGCCAAAAATGCTAACTGCAGTTTCACTGCTTTTTGTCTCATTAGTGAAAGGCCTCAGGAAAGATGGTTGGTTTGTGCTCTGGCTTACCAGGATTTGTGTTCTAGTTACTGCTTTATAGCTGAAAACTGCAGCTTTCTGTCACTGCCTTAAGGCAAGCTTTCCAATCTCCATAGTAACTCTTCCCAGCATCACTGTTATATAATATTTACAGGAGATGCAGGCTGGCTTGTGAAAGGCTTCTGGGTACCCCCTATAGCCATAGCAGTGGGAGATGGAGCATTCCAGCATGGTGAGGTGGTCTCAGTTGAAGGTGGGCTGTGAAGGAATGTCATTACAAGGGCCATTGCTCAGGAGAGGCAGAACTGCAAATCCTGTGCATTGCCAATTCTCCTTTCTTGGCAAATTCCTGACATTCAGCAGAGGAGTGCAGGATGTGGTTTGGAGCCACTGTTAGCACACAAAGATCTTTACAACTCTTCTGTTTCCCTGAAACTGCCTGAAAACTAAACCAAAGGGTGCTGTGATTTGTGTTACAGAAATGTTTCTTTGCTGCATCAGACCGCTACAGATCCTGAATGAAGCCTGCTTGCTTCCCAGAAATATACTTAGTATGCTGAGAATATATTGGATTGTTCACTGATACAGCAGGCTGGGACACGGGCCTTGTACCTGGCCCTGGGTGCCTCCCTGGGCTCAGAGCAGCCCTGCAGCTCTCAGGTGCATTTTCTAACAGATAGCCCCATGTTTGAGGTGATGCCGAGGGCTGGGAGGTGTTTTAATGGCACTGATAGTTACAGACCCTAGGTAGAACAGAGCACTAAGTTGAACCTGAATGATTTGTTTTGATGATCCCTCTCCTACACAGTCAGCTTTTCAAAAGAAAGAGCACTGTGGGCTGGGAAGGTTTAGATTTTTAATGAAATTATGAGTGCAGAGACCAGTACCAGCCTTTGGCAGCAATCCTGTCCTTTGCTTGGGACATCCTATTGAAAAACAGAAGCATTTCCATACTGCACTCCAGCACACACACATACTGTACCCTCTGCATGGAGCTGCTGTGGTTCACATCAGTTAGCACCAGAGTTCCCTGAGCACTCAGCAAACACAGAGCTGAAAATGCCACGGGTCTCTGCCATGAGTGTCATGGCTGGAATCTTCATAGGAGATCATGATTCCAGGGCTGGGGAGCCAGTCTTTGTGAAAGCTTGCTCTTGTTTTCCTGCTTGGGCTACCCTGGATCAGGTGTGCTGCCTGGCTCCTCCAAGGGCTGTGCTGGCCCTGGTAGGGAGCGTGGCAAGAGCAAGTAAGAGGAAGTGGCTCTCACGCCTTTGGCAGCACTGCTTGTTTCAACAAATTACAGAAGCAATTGCAGAACTTAGTTTTGAGCACCAGAGTGCTCAAATGTGACCATTTATATAAGGCAGTGATGGGCAAACAATGATCCTGGGATTTGCTGATCAGGGACAGGAGTGAAAGGCGTGGAGGTGCTAAATGTTAATCCATTCTGTTCCCCAGACATGGAACCTTTGCTCTGGGCTTTACACACTGCATCCAGTGTGTCACTTGACAAACCCCACTGCTGTGTGTGTGCTTGGAGCACAGGCTGTCACCAGTGCTGGCATACCAAAGGCAGTAGCTCCAAGAATTCGCCCCCACTCCCTCTCCTCATTATTTTTTATTAATTTTTTCTGTCTAACATATTCCTCAAAAGACAAAGCTTAATTAATACCATGTACCTTTTTAGTAAGCATTATAGTCCTTACTTCTTTTGTGTTACTTGGGAGTTGTAGTTCCCAGACTCATTGTTAGGTATTTTCATTCAGCACAACTCCCAAAAGGAAGGCTTCTCCTCTTCCTGCCACTTCCCACCTTGTCTTATTTTCTCCTGTGGCTGACACAGGTGTTTGTGCAGCTCCTGCCAGCCCTGCTTTGTCTGGCCTGTACCTATGGGAACTGTGCTTGGGGGGGTTCTGCAGAGCAGGTGGTGCTGCTTTTGGCAGCAGAGCAAGCTCCAAGCATTTCAGTTGAAATCCCAAAGACCTTAATGAAGGTAAGGTTATGACCCTCTCCATGGGGTTATTAGTTTTGGGATCTTTGCTGCAGAGTCCTGGAGTAATGTGGGCAAAGCTGGGAATTCTGATTTCTAGCTCTGAGTTGGTCTCAGACCTTTTCTCTGGGCCTGTATCGTCACTGCTCTGGAGAATGGAAATCCCTCTGATTTTCCTGATGCAATGACTATATGAATAAAGTGATTTGTTTAACTTTTTCCTTGTCTCTTTTTTTTTCTCATCCCTACCCTTTTCCCCACAGATAATTCTTCTGTCTTTGCTGCAAACCTCTCTCTGTTTGCAGTAAGTACTGATTTAACTTCAAATCAAAATAAGGCAACAGTTTTACTTGATAGAATTAACCTTGCCTTATATTTATTGTTCCTCTTTCCACACTCAGTCACAGCCCAGGCCTATGATGCCCCAGCCTGACTTTGCCTGGAAGCTCATTCAGACCTTCCTGCCTTGCAGGTGCCTGTCACTGAGCACACCTGCCCCAGCCAAAGTCTCACATACAGACTTTGCTTTGCCAAAACCAATTTGTGTCACCTGCCTTCTTCCTGTTCTGTTTTTAAAGACTTTTTTTTTTCTTCAGGAAAAGAGTCAGTGAGAACTTGTACACTATGTAAGAGAAGAGAGATTCTAATGGAGAGTGCTTGGAGCTGCTCAGACTGAATGTGTGGTGCCACAAGCACCTGGCACTGATCTAAATGTGAGCTGATTAGGTCTGGGGGGGATTCCTTTGCACTCCAACCGTGCCTTCCATACACTGCTCATTCAGCTGGGCATGGAGCTAGAGAAGACAACTGAAAATGGATAATTTCAAGGTTATTTCTCAGCCAGTTCAGTTTCTTGATCCAGCTCCATGTTTAAGTGCATAAAAAGTGGTGTGGGCATGAAGTAAGACTGTCCCTTCTGGGGAGAGGTCACAACCTCATCATCTAATAGTGATCCTGAAAGTGCACCTTGAGAGCAGCCTGGCTATTTAAAGAAAGGTCTATTTCTCCCTTTAAACTCACTTTTAGTATCTCATGCTGGATTCCAGGGCAGGGCAGGGATATGAATTTGAACGTTTTAGGGCAGGCAGTGAGAGCTTGGAAAGGTTTGGGTTTGAAAGGGGACAAACAGAGTCTCATTCTGCCTATGCCATGGATTGGCTTCATGATTCCAAAAAGTCAAAGGGTTGTTCTACTGCTTGTTTTTCCCATCTGTAAGTAGGAAACAACCACTCACAAAGTGACCAGAAATGCAGGAACTGGTTTGTTGTGTCTGCAGAGATGCTGTGGGACCTTTAAGTGAAGTCAGCCTATAAATACTGTGTTCATTTTTTGCCTTTATTCTCCTGGTGTGGTAAGTTATTTTGAAAAAGAATAAACAGCTCTAAAAAAGAATAAACCTCTGTGTACTACAAAAAAAAAAAAGAAAAAAGCACAGTGGAACTGTTGCAATGGCAGAATTCATCCACAGACTTTGTGTGCTTTATCTTCAAGTTGACCTCTTCAGTTCTTCTCTGAAACGACTGCAGCAGCTCCTGAGCTGCAGCAGAAGGCAGTCTTCTGTCTCAGATCTCCTTGCCCAAATGATGATGATTAACCTAATGCTAATCACCTGACTGCCATTACATGCGTCTGAGGTGGCCCATTTTCCAGGGGATCATAGGTCCAAATCTAAAGAATAAACATTCAGTTTTATTCAGCTGAATAAAAATTCAGCTTATGTTTTCCAGTAGCCATGTAGTTGCCAGTAAAAACAAAGATGGTATTGAAAAAGAAAAAAATCCACAATGTAACAGAAAATTTAGAAAATAAAAGGCAGTGTTTTCAGAAAGAGCAAGATAATGTTTGAATTGACTCTGGAAAGTTCATTATATTAATTGCTACAATTTATGATATTTTGAACACTTGCTTTCCTTGGAAGAGTTTGAAAGGGTTTCTGCCTAAACTGAAGCAGGCAACACAAGGGCCTGGTGACAGGAGGTTGTAGCCAGGTGAGCATCAGCCTCCTCTACCAAGTAACAGAAGGGGAAACAGCCTAAACTTGTGCATGGGGTGGTTTAGATCGGCTATTGGGGAAAATTTGTTTGCAGAAAGGGCTGTCCAGCCATGGCTGCTCAGGGCAGTGGTGGAGTCCCCATCCCTGGAGGGATTTAAAAACCATGTGGATGTGGCACCTGGGGACATGGTTTATTGGTGGCCTTGGTAGTGCTGAGGGAATGTTGGAATAGTTGATCTTAAAGGTCTTTTTCATTCTAAATCATTCTGTGATTGTTCTCTCAAGGCATGAGAAGTGTTTAAGGAGAAAGGGAATTACAGGAGGTAATGGAAGGAAGAGCCTGTCCTAAAAGGACAGCAACGGAATAGGATATGATAAAGTACAGTAAGGGCCAGGGAGAGGCAGAGAAGGCAGGAGGATGGGAGATTGTTGCAAATGGGTGATTTAGATCACCTAAAGAATGAGCAGCAGCCCTACAAGCAAAAGTGGTGTAGGTATGATATTGTTCAAGTGCAACTTGACAGATGTCAATGGCAGTGTTCACTCTGTTACTGACCACATGCATGAAACACCCTGAGGAGAATCGACTTGGAATTGAGGTGGAATGAGTTACACAGAGACCCTCCTGTTGAGTTACGAGGCTTAGAGGGGACCCCCTTTTCCAAACTCCTGATGGAGCTTGGGTGCTTCTGGGTCCAATCTTAGTCTCAGACTTGGCCTTGGACACTTTATGTCTAATGGACTTATCTATACAGAGTTGATAATAATTAATACTGAGTATCAATTTCATTAGTATTAATGCCACATGCCAGCAGTTCCTTACTAAGGATCTGTTGGGCAAGGAGGGATCTCTTATTCCCAGGTACAGGACTTCAGACCCAGAGGGGTGTTCCAGTTGAAGGGGAGACTCACAGGCAGAGTGTCCAGCCACAGTTCAGAAAGAGCTCAGATTAGACTCCTGATCTGTCGGGGCTAAAAGGTCTCTGCCTCAAGGAGAAGCTTAAGAGATGTCCCAGCCCCAGGGGAGGTCCCCACCATGCAGCCACACTGCTGGGCACAGACAGCTCAAGGGAGGCTCATCCCGTCTGTCATATTGGTGGCATAATGTGGAGGCTCATAGTCTGACTGCATTCAGTGGGAAGGGTGTGCAGGGGACTCCTTGTATACCCACATCTTTCTTTTTTCCTTGATGAACGGCTTTTGGAAAAGCCAGCTGGTATTCTTGTGTTAATCCATGGTTGGTGTGGTGTTCCAATCTCATGTCCCCCAGTGCTGGCTGTGTCACTGCTCCTCTCTGCCTTTCCTAGAGGAATTCTTGGTCCAGCCATGGCTCAGCCCTTTGCTTCCTTTAAAGCCTGAACCAAACTGATACTGGTTTGCTTGAGGGATCAAGTGTGTCCATCAAAGAGCAGAGGCTCAGCTGGCTGGAGTTGTGCAGATTCTGAAGATTCAAGCTTGCTGTTGGTTTGTTCTGCTGAGCTGGTATGAGTTGCTGAATAAACAGTGATTTAAATGACTGAGGCTCATGTTTTCTAATGAACCCCATCGTGCCTGTGTAGTATGGGAGGACTAATTACATCTGAATAATGCCTGCAAAAAGTTAGCATGCTTTTCACAGCATTCCTCAAGTGGTGTTTAATCACTTTATTTGTCTGCTTGCTCTTTTCTCTAGTGAAAATTGTCATCCGGGGGGACAGGAACACTGGAAAAACCACACTCTGGCACCGACTGCAGGGAAAGAAATTTATTGAGGAATATATTCCAACTCAGGAGATCCAAGTCACCAGCATCCACTGGAATTACAAAAGTAAGATGGAAGAGGGTGGAAGGAGTGACAGTCATGGGACAGTGCCTTGGGGGAGGAAATTCCACTGCAGCTTCATTTGCTTTTTTCTTCTCTGTCAGCTTGGGAAACAAAATGGTCTCTCTTCAGGCTTTTTAATTTATTATTCATAGTTTCTCAGTCATGTTTTTAATTTTGTCAGACACTCTATGTTATAAGTGCTAAAGAATATGTCTGTGGAAGCCACAATTTAAGGGAAGTGTTTAATAGGTCGTCTGAAGCATTTGAAAAATTTGTAATATGCGTGACATGTTAATGAGGAGGGGTTGTTGTGTAAATGTGTCACTGAGGCCACTGTGCTTTGGGTGTTACTGTATTGCCTAGAAGCAGATACATGGTGCAAACTGGATTTCCCTGATGAAAATATAAAGAGATTCTGGTGATTGGGGAGGATTTAAAAAATTATTGTAGTACTGTTAGCTCTAGGCTGGCTTACTGAAGCACAGAAGTGGCAGTGCCTTTTTTAAGTTCTTGCTGCAGTGTGGTTTTCATTTTTATTTTACTGGTTGCAAGTGGCTTTGAAAGCCCTACATCCCACCTGGAAAAGGCACTGCAGGCACTGAAGTTGTGTAAGGTTGTGATTCAACAGTGCATTAAGTCCAGTTTTCAGGTTGCTGATCAAGAATTCCACAGCCTCGTGGGATCAACTCCTGATTCAGTATGAAAGTGCTTTAAAAGAATGAGCATGCTGTACAGAAAGGGTCAGCAGTTGTTTGTTATTATCATCATTATCAGACATTGTCCATCTGCCTCACTCTGATCTTCTGTTGAATCAGGTACTGCCCAGCTCCTCCCAGCTGGGAGAACACCTTGTGCAGTGGGGTGAGCACCAAACTGAGTGCTGTGTCTAACTCACCACCAAATTGGAATTGCCAGGTGATACCATGATGCCCAGGTCTCGTGATAATGTTCACAAAGGCACAGGATGTGCTGGGGTCACACAGAGGTGTTTCCCATCTGCAGCCAAACCTCTTGTATGGTGTATGTGTGCTGTGGCTTGCTTCCCCTCACTCCTCTTCCTTCCTCTCAGATGTGAGCACATCAGTTACTGAGGAATGAACACAGAGCTTACAAGTTGGCTGGTGAAAACTATCTCCAAAATCAAATTTGAATGCTTCAGCCTAAACAGACTTAGATCAGAGTAAGAAATAAAATCCCTGTTTCCTAGATACTCAAGTGTAAAGAATGCACTGAGTGTTGATTGTGGCTTTCAGCGGTATCACACGTTAAAGCATCAGGGTTGGGTTTCTTCTCTGATAGGTGCAGGTAACACAACACTTGTGTTGGATACAGTCTGGGAGGCTGGCATTTATTTTAGGAGGCTTATTCATATCTAACTGTGTCCATAAACAAGTACAAAATGTGTGCATGCAAAAAGGTGTTTGGAGGAAGATCCAGTCATCTCACCTGTGTCTGCATTTCTTTTCCCTGAGCTAAGGCTCCAACACTGCTTTGTCAACACTGATGCAATCCTGGGATAGAAAACACCTGCACCTGAGGCTGGCTTTGCTGTGTGCTGTGACCCACAGGTGTATAGGTTATTTCTTGGGCCCACTTCCACCCCAGGTGTGTTGTGTTTCTGTAGAGCTCACCAGCCAGAGCTGACAGCAGTGTGTACAGATGCTGATGGACTTTTCTCAAGGTTAAGTGTTGCTGACCTTGTAAAACTACTTGAAAAAAAAAGCTGTACCTGAAACTGTGCCTTTCATTTGTGTTTCTTTTACAATATGTAAAAGAAACACCCTGTTTCTTTTACACATTGTAAAACATTGTACTATTGTCTTAGTAATAATTTCCAATCATTTAGGACATTTTCCATTGACTTTCCTTAAAACATTTCAAAAAGTAACCCCCATTTAAAAGACATTGTGAAGTCTGTTTCCTGCTGTGAGAAGTTTCCATCCAAAACTGGTGATATGGACCCTCAGAGTACTTGTTTCAGGTCTAAATCCTGCCCTGTTCGCCATGTTAATCTGTAGAGGAAAAATAAAGTTTGTTTTTCCTATGTTCATGCTCTCAGGCTACCTTGAATAAACATTATGAGGTAGTTGATGGCAAATATTTACAGAGGTTAATTAAATTGCTGACAAATATTGAAGGATTCTTACATTGCCTGGTCTTAGAAGAATTCCATTTTAGATGCAAAATGTAGGACCTTCAGAAATTTTATACTGTAGGAATTAATAAAAATAGCAGAATCTGAGTTACTTCTTATTCAGAATGAACAAAGTTGCTTTTCTGTGCCAGTTGTAATGGGTATTTGTAATTTTTGTGTCCAAGTAGGGAGTTACCATTCCTGGCCCTAAGGAACACTTTTTTGAATTATACTGGTCACCAGGTTTTTCTCTGTTTGGCAGCCTGAGAAAGGGAGTTTGAAATAAAAATTGACAAACAGTTGTACTGAGATCCTTCAAAGGCCTGAGGATGGGAATGGGGGCTGGCAGAGTTGCTATGCACTGTGGGATCTGTGATCCAGAGCACAGGAAGTGAATCCTGTAATTGAATGAGGGTAAAAAATGTCTGAGGGCCTGTGAGCTCCTACTGATGAACCCACCTACAATGGGTTCTTAGTTTTAAATGAGCTTTCTTGCAGTTGGAGCCTTTTCATGTCTCCATCATTTTGCTGGAAAGCAGTGCTCAGTGTGCCACTGGCCGGAGAGTATCTGGTCAAACAGCAGCTCAGGACAGGTCTTTGGAGTGCTTTGATCTGTGGTTTGTGCTAATCCAAGTTAGGGAGTTGAAAGGATAAATTGACATTCTTTTTGCTGCCACAGAGCTCCTTCAGGTGAGATGCTGCTGGGTGTGAGTCACACCAAAGCCAGTGAAGCAGCACTAAAGCAATTATCCTCTTGCATGATCAGGATAATCAGGAATGACACTAGTATTGAAAGGGGAGAACTTCCTGGTTGTGAGCTAGCAGGAAAAATGTGGAAATATGTGTTCCCTGGGTGTTGTGCAGTCGTTTTCTTTAAGAAACCCTCAGCCAGAAGGGTTTAAAGCAGCTCTGTGGGATCAGGGGCTTCAGCTGCTCAGCAGGGTGTCATTTCTGTGGGAATCACACAGCAGACCAGCCCATCCTACCTGGGGGCGTGTTTGGCTCCTGGGAAGGAGGTGGAGAGCTCAGGAGCAAAGTGCTGCTGCCAGGCCCCCGTCACCCCAAGGGCTCCCTTCTCTGAACTGTTAGTCCTGATGTCCTGCTTCACATGGCACTTTGGAAAGAGCAGTCAGCCTCCTGGGCTCCTACTGAGCCCATGCACAACTTGGGGAAGGCAAATATCTCTTACCCTTTTGCAGCAAGCCTTGATTGTGGAAAGGCACTGCAATTGCCTTGCCAGCTGCAGGGCAGGAATCAGGGCCAGGCCTCCAGTAGCTGATCTGTGTCCCAGGGGCACAGGGAGAGCTCCTGCAGTGCTAGTGCCAGTGGGGAGGAGCTGCCTTGCCTGGGTGCCAGGTGAGTGATTCACAGGTTGGACTTTAGCCTGCCTGGTTTGATTGTCTGTAGAAATGTTCAGGGACTGAGTTAATTAGTGGGGTGTAGTGGTTTGAGCAGAAGTTTCTGTGCTGTGTACTGCCATGTGGCACTGCCTGGGCTGACCCAGGGGAGTCTCCTGTTCATCCAGTGCCTCCTGCCCTGCTGGCTCATGGGAAGTTAAGTAGGAATTACTGTGAGGGAAACAGAGGCTGATTTTGCTTCATGCATAAATGTAAAAAGGGTCTTTCTCCAGAAGCAAAAGATCAAAGTTTTCTTTATTCGTAGTCTGTCTGTACAATATTTTGAAACATTTCATTAAGCCAAGAGTGAGTCCTGTGCAGAAAATGCTTCCTGGTTTGATAATAACACTTAGATAAACTCTCATACCATCCTATGATGTTATTTTATACTCTGAGGCATTGTCCTCCTATTCCAGCTTTATGTTCAGAGCTGCTCTAAGTACACGCTTTTGCTTCAAAGCCTGTAACATTGCCAAAAAGCAGCTGTTTCTTGGGACATCTTCCTGAAAATGAGACTGCTTATTTGGATTCCATGGAAACATTGATCCAGAGCTACTCAGCCTTCAGGCCACCTGAGCATGAATTGGCTGCCTGTGGCTACCAGCAATCACTGGAGTTAGAATTCTGCATGTCTTGCTTCAGATTTTAGCAACTCAAGTAGATGTTGCTGGTTATAATTTATTCATGTTGCAGCTCTAGGAAGCAAAAGTGCAAGTGAGACCTTATTTTTCACAAAATATACCTGGAAATGTGCAGAGAGAATGGGTTTCTGTAGCTGCAGGACTGTCTGCTCTGCCTGTCATGTTTACACAGAAATGCCGTGATTGATCTTTCTTAAATGTGTATATTCCTTTTGCCAGTTGTATGCCTTGTTTATAAACCAGACTTTATCCTCAAAATTAGATTTTTCACCTTTTTTGAAAGGCTTTGTAAACCTCTGTACATTATGAAAAGAGTCTACGCAAAGTATTTACAACATGCTTCAAATCTGACATGAACCAGCAAGGAAATCCAGCCATCACTTATGTGACTAAGAGTGTTTATGAAGTTCTTTAGACACATGGTTTTGGTGAACAGCTTGCACCTTCAACGGCTCATTGCCTTCCTGTGGTTGGGTTTTTTCCTTGCATTTAATGTGCTTTTCTTTTGACATTCTTACGCTTTGACATTCCTCCATGTTGGCTTTGGGTTGGGCTCTCTGAGTGTTGCCTGTTTTACTGAAACCTTCTAACCCTTTGTGTTCTGTTGTGCTTCCAGCCACTGATGATATTGTGAAAGTTGAAGTCTGGGATGTAGTGGACAAAGGTAAGATTTATAACTTTCTTTCTAGTGGAGATCCATTGTTCTTTCTCAGTTCTAATTAAAAACTTACATGGAATTCAGAAATACCTGCTTGCTTCTGCTTTTAAAAAATCTGTATTTATTATACCACTTCCTGAAAGAGTAAGGAAGGGAGAGGTGAGTCCCCTGTGCTAGAACCCATTATCTGGAATCTGAACTTCAGATCAAACCCAGTGTCCAGAAGCAGTTGTTCCACGTGCTTATGACAGACGAGGCGCCTGCTGCTCTGTGTATTCCAGTTCTCTGAGCTTCAGAATAAACTTCACCTTCTCTCCTTTATAGTTTCCTTTAATGTTTAGACAGATTTTGAGTTCTTTGTTCTGCTTATAAAAGTTCTTGTTGAGCTGTTTTTGTGAAAGTATTCTATTGTTAAATTGGTAAAACTGTAGCTCCAGTGGGTAATGTCTGCAGGGGGAAGGATAAAAGAGAAGCCAATTACTGAAATTCACTAGGACAGAAAATGCAGTATGTGCATTCCAAAACATTTTCTAAATGCTTAGCCAGGGAAAATTTTATGCTATATAAATACATTTTTCATTAGTTTTCAATTTTTGTCAGACTATAAACTTTTGTTTTATAAAGAGCAAAACCAAACCCCAAAACGTCTGTGAAGACACAGTCTGGATGCAGTGCAAACAGGATGCAGTGGGATCTCTTCCTGGAAGGGGTTGGGGTTGAGATGTAAATCACAGCCCATTCTGTACCCCAAATGCAGATGTTGCTTGGCTTCTAAGAGGCATTTAGTACCAGCCAGGCTCCTCATTTAGTGTGTGAGTATGGTCAGGAAAGCAGCTGCACACGTGAGCAGCCCTTGCTCTGTGAGTGATGCTTCTTGTTTGGTGTCTGTCAGATTTGTTTGCCACAGTCATCGAAACTCAAGCTTTGATGGTTTGTCTGGTGCTGCCTTTCCTGCAGCCTTGGCTGGAGTCTGTGCTCTCAGGTGTTCCTCAGCAGAGTGGCATCTCAGAGGCACCACCAGTGCAACTTACACTTGTGTTACACCACACACTAAAACTACAGTAGGGAGTGGGAAGAGGAGAATTGTCATTTTTCATGTCAGCTGAACTGTATTCGAAATAGGGAAAAAAGAAAGACAATTAGCAGTAGGGACTCTAGTTCAGATACCTGGTGAAGCCTTCAGGATAAACTTGAGTCAGGAGCTTTAAATTAAAATCCTGAGCACTTTATCTTTTTAGTGTTTTAAGGCCCAGTTTTCACAGTGTTGACAAAACCTTGCTTAGGCCAGAGTTACTGCTGAAGTCAGTCTGATTAGTTTGGCTTTCAGATTGTGGGATAATAAGTGGAGGGCTGGAATCTGAGGAAAACATCTGTGTTCTCGCTGCCTTGCAGCTTTGGTATGAATAGAGAGACATTTAATTTGGGAATCGTGTAGTTCCAGCACTTATTTCTGTGAATAGCTTCTCTGAGCAGAGTCATCTTCTCAACTAGAGACTTGTTTTTTTGGCAAAGGGGACGGGATGTGCTATGAGCAGATGTTGATAACAGCTCTTCTGGTCCTGCTTTGATTTCTGACAGCAGAGCCTGTGTTGGAAATCTTAATGGAATCTCTTCCCTTCACTTCATATTCTTTTGAAATAAAACTCACTCTGTTAAAATCCTTACTTATGGACCCCAGATATGTATTTTTTGCAATCAGTTGTGCTCAGTCAGTGCAATGTAAAAATCGAATCATGATGATGTTTATGAAATTGCATCTTTTCCTATTGCCATAGCATTGTGGATTCCTGATAAGCGTAGCTTTAGGAAAATGTTCATATTAAGCAGTAAGAACTTGCTCATATCTACCTTTCATCCTAATGTTATGACATTTTTGTTTTCCTTCTGTATGCTCAGGACAAAAAATCCTCCTGCGTGATGCTTTGGGTGAGAGCCTCACTGGACTGTAGACTTGCAGTAGTAAATATCCAGTGCTGCTGTAGCATAGTGCTGACAAGACTTGATTCTCCTTTTTTTTTCCCTTGCCTACCAAATCCTGGCTCATGTGCATATTTTGAGTTGGGCAGAACACTGCATTTATCAGGCTGGTTTTGAAACTGTCAGAAATGCATGTTCTGAACACGCATTTCAACATTAAATTCTTTTCCCAGCATTTCCCTGTTTCATTTTCAGAGGAAATCAGGAGACCTCTGTTTAAATGATGGGGGAAACTGTGTTGAAAATCCTGATGTGGGTTGTAGCTTAACTAACAGGAGCATACATGTACTGCAGTTTTCAGCTTCAGTTGTGTAAAGCAGCTTTGGACTCTCACCTGCTGAGCAGTGCTGCTGTTCTGCAGTCACAGGGGGCTGGGAAAATTGCAGGAGTTGCGCCCTGAAAACTTGGTGTGCATTTCTGGGCTGAAGCTAACAGTGATTTTCCTGAGTGGTATTTCTCCTGGTGCTCCCTAGAAGTGTCCTCCCTGTCCATGCTGGTTCAGCAGTGTGGGTTTTCCCTCCAGAATCTACTGGGATGCAGAGGGCATCTCTGCTGGCCCTGCCTGGATGGTGACTGAGCTTGGGATTGGTTATTTAGCATCCAGATGATAATTTGGAAATGTGGGGAGGTTTGTTGTGAAACCTTTAAGCTGTGATGTTGGTTAGTGTGGTGAGGCAGTGGGGAATGGCAGCTGTCAGACTGCGCTGCTCCTCTTGGCTCGCTCTTGACTATTTGGGATTCTTTTTTAAATGTGCAGACTCCCTGGAGTCCAGACTTCCTTGCTGCCTGCTGCATTCTCCTTGGGCCTGCTCAGGGAGCTGGGATCATGTCTGGAAAGTTGCCATTTTTTAAAATTTTCCCAAGATGAGCTTGCCTCCAGCCATGGATTATATTGGATTTTGTGTGGTGTATGTAGTAATATCTCCTTTGCTGCTCTTGGAACTGACAGAGCACAGGAAAGATCTCTCTTAGCAGAAGTCACAATCCTGACTCATCTTTCTGTCTTTGCAGCAAGTTGTGTAACTGCTGCAGGTCATAAAGCTATAACAGATCCTGAATTTAGAGAAGCTGCTTGAATGCAGAGGATTCAGGAAGAGTTGTAAATTCCTGTCTTGTAATTTCTGCCACTTTGGTTCCCACATATTTTTGGATACATGACTGAAGGCATCAAATCATATTTTTCTTCTGTTGCCCACAAGGTAGACAAACATTTTCCCTTGAATTGAAGATTCCTTTCCTCCTTGCTGCACCTTCACCCCTCTGCCTCCCAGACATGTCCTGCAAGAAGAACGAAAGATCGGAATTCATATTTCTATTATTTTCAGATGTTCCAAGTTAGATAACACAAGGGATGCACGTATTCCAGATGTGTATTTTAGACTGGTGAAGGGTAGCAGCCCCCTTGCATTGGTGGACAGCATTTGTTGTACTGAATCCTTCTATCCTGCAGCAAAACTGATGGTACATACTGCTGCAGAGACTCAAGTGATGATCACAACCCCATTGTCCAGTAGGAGCTGTTCTGCAGACTGCTGGGCACAGCTGCCAAGTGTATTTAGTGCCAGAGTTGCTCTTATGCCTGTAAATGAAGAGCAGCCATTGTCCTAGGGAGGGGACCTGAGCCATAGCAGCATGCACACCCGCGTTTTCTAATTGAAACTCCTCCAATACACATCAGTACAACCTCAAAATCTGGATCTCATGCATGCAGTGACACAATTGTCACTGTGCCCTTGCTTTATAGGCTGAATTACATCTTGTCACTGCATAGATGTTATCTTTGTCTGGTTCATCCTGCAGTTTGGGTTCCAAAAATAGAGGCTGTGCCTGAATCTGTACACACATGCGCCTTTCAGCTCTCTGACTCCTTTGAGGTGACCTCCTTTGCAGCACTGATGAGCAGAGTGTGAGAATATTACTCATTCCTCTGGATACACACAGAAAACCATGAGCATGGAGAGGAGTGTGGGTTCTGTGTTCTGTCTCAAAGCATTGACTGCAAATGTGCCCAGGTTAGACAGACACCTTGATTTCTCAGGATGGGAGGAATGATGGAGAGTATTTGTGGTTGCTTGGGCTTCTCTTTTTAGTACCTAGAAATGTAGGTCATGCCAAGCATAATTCAGCAGTGACTGCAGAAATAGTGATGTTTGGATATTCAGAGAAGCCACACAAATGTCACTCCCTTGAAATTAATTGAATTGAAGTGGGAAAAGACATGCATGGCCTAGGCATCCCACACCTTGGGCTGCATGGGGAAGAATCAGAGCCCGTACTTGGATCCCTCAGGGAAACACATTGCTCAAATGAAGAGGGATCAGGATTAATATTTCTGCTGCTTTTCAGTTGGCAGCAGTAAGCTGACATGAGTGGGGCAAACATTTTGCAGTGATGCACAGAAGCACCCCCAGAATCACCTGCTGTAACATTCAGCATTAAAGCTTTTCCGAATAACTGTGTTTTCTTACTGTTTATCCCTGAGCTGTGTGCAGGAAAAACAAACCCTGTTTCACATGCAGCATCTGGCAGGACCCTGAATTCCACATGTGATTCAGCAGAGTTAAGAGCTAGTGGAAGCTATTTTGATCCTCAGTGTTAGAGAGTCTTTTACAGTCAATGGGAGGGTTTTTTCAGGTGCATCTGAGCTGCCAACACTTTCTGTTATCAGCGACACAGGAAATTTCTAGAAGTGATGAGAAGCAATTCCAAGACTATGCCAAGTATAATTTAGTTAACGCTTCGTTATTTAGACTAGGAAAAGACACAACAAAGTTATTTCAGAAGTACAGTTCTTAAATGCTGTCAGTAACATCTGGGAGGTACTTGGTATCTGTCAAACATAACTCCTGATCTCACAGGGTTATTCTTTGTGCAGTGCTTATCATTGATAAAATTCTGGAAATCAGAACATTCAGTTTAAACAAGGGGCCACAATTTTTTCATGATGTGTCCACACTAAACCTCTTTGGCGGTAGGTGACAGAAGATGTTGAGATTCCTGGCAATCCTTAGAGCCAAGCGTCTACACCAGAAAATCATGTCAGCTGATGGCTGCTCTGTTAATCATAGCTACAGATACCCCTCTCTGCTGAGACTCCGGGCTAGGAGATTTGGAAACACAGTTAGTGTGTAGTTGACTTGACACAAAGTTTCCAGGGAGGCTGAAGTTTTAAAAACACTGTTTCTGGGGTGCTGAGTTAAATGCTAGTGGTACTTTAAAATGTCAGAAAAAGCTTCCCTAAGGTGTAAGGAAAGAGAGAAGCCTCAGGGGCTGCCCTTTAACTGCCTTAGAGGAAGGAGATGAGTTGAGATTCTTGCAGATGGGACCATGGCTGTGGGACTGCAGGGCAGATCTCTAGAGTGGTTTTCTAGTGTCTTCTACAAATGTTAGGCATGTTGCTTCTTGCGCTTTTCTGGGAGCCTAGTCAGAGCTGTACCTGCTACCTGGCTTATTTTTGTGTGCTTTGGGTGGTGCTCCTGGAGGATTTATTTTCTGCACCTTCACTGGTGATGGCCAGACCTGACCCTCTGGCTCTGGCCTTTGGTCACATATAGGCTGTCTCTCCATCTTCTCAACTCCTTTCCCACAGTTTATTTGATTTCTCTTGGATTTCTCCTTGGATAAGTTCTGTCTTTGGATTGCTTTACTGCTCATTTTTTAATAGACTAGCTGGGATTCTTCAGCAAGCCATGCCTATCCCACCCCTCCTCATCCCCCAGGCTTACAGTAGAAGTAGGATTTGCTTTGAGGTTGTGTTCTAACTGTTGTGTACCTGTCCAGACTCATCTTCCAGTTCTTTGCATTCAATGTAATGTTTTTTATATGTTTTACTATTCTTTTTAAGGAAAATGCAAAAAACGAGGAGATGGTTTGAAACTGGAGAATGACCCTCAGGAGGTGAGTCACCTAGAATTCAGAGGTCTGAGGCCTCTTGTCCACCTTTGGTCCATGAGGACCAAGTTCTGTATTTGTTCCTGCCCTAAGGCCTCATGGCAGGTGGGTGGGGGACAGTGGGTGATGCTGATGCTCTTCATTCTCTGCTCTGTGCATTTCAGCCCTGCTCCTGCCCTCACTGCAACTTCCCTGCTGTTTTCCATTCTGTCACTGGGAATGATTGTGCCCCACATGTTTGCTCAGCAGCTTTGTACCTGTCTTCCTGTGGGCAAAAGCAGAAATTCCTTTTGTCAGGGCCTTCTTGTGGGGCCTGAAGAAATGACTTGATGCCCTGCTCTGGCTGCTCCTTGGAGCTGGGCTGTTGCACTCTCACCGGTGCCCATCTGCTCAGGCTCAGATGAGGAGAATTTTCCTCAAAATATTCTCCCATGGGAAAAGCCTTTATGAGAACAGTTACCACAGCTGCTTCTTCCTTTGCAAATGTGGGTGCATTTTCCACTCCTGGGAAAGGAGTGAGAATTGTTCCAGGGGCACCAAATTCCAGTAGGAGCCATGGAGACTGAGCTGGGACCATGGAGACCAAGCTGAGACCAGTACTCTGTGGACTTAGCAGCATGCAGAGTCCAAATGATGAAGAGCCAGTTGGGTACTAATCCTGTCAGCCATCCATGGGAGAAACTGCCCCCTGCTTTTGGACACCAGCAGCATTAAGAGTAGAGCCAATATCTGAGTCAGAAAAAAGATGGAATGGGAGCTGTGTCCTCTGTCCTCCACTCCGTGGTTTGTATGGACTTCTCTTGCCAACACAGGATTTGGGAGCACAGGGGAAAGGACAGGGGTGGGTTTTAGCATGTGCTGTCAGAGACCATCAGGTGCTTCACATCCTGTTCCTATGGGAAGTGGAAGCTGGGAACCACCAGGTATCTTATTTCAATGATAATGGTGTGAAATCCACAGGTACTCCTGACAGTGGTAGTCCCTTTAGAAGGTTTGCTCAGTCAGTACTGTATGATTGTGTTCTGTATCAGCCTGAAGTTGAATCCAGTTATTTACTGCTTCTTTGTCTTTATTTCCTCAGGCAGAATCGGAAATGGCTTTGGATGCAGAGTTCCTGGATGTCTATAAGAACTGCAATGGTGTAGTGATGATGTTTGACATCACCAAGCAGTGGTAAGAGACCTTTACTGGCACCATGTGATTCTCCCTTGTTCAGGCAAAACAAATGACTTCCAGATTTCCAGATTCCCAGTGTAATTTGGAAGCTGATAACCTGCCTAATGAGTTGGAGCAAGCTTGTATCCTTTAAAATAAAAGCTTTATCTTGCGACATGGCTTTTAATACACTCCTCTCCTGGGCTTGTTCCGAACAAGTGTCCCAGTGGGTTGTGTGCTGCAATTGCTGATATGCTGCTGGCTGAGGCTTGATAATTAGTGCTATCACAGGTGCTAAGTGCATGTTGCAAACCCCTGCTCACCAGAGCGCAAGGGAAAGAAGGATGCTAGAAATTCCCAAGAAACTGGAATTAGTAAGGATTATTTAGAGGCCCCAGGCTGTATTAATCTACAGAAGTATTGAACTGTTGGTTTTACACATCTGAGGAGAGTAAGAGAGATAAGGAATCCAGAGTGGAAAGAGGAGGGGGTTAGAGCTCCTGCTTTATATTTAGGCTGGTGTTGTTCAGGTTTGGTGTGGATCAGTGAGCCTGTGGACAGCTGAAGGGAGGGAATCCTTTCCTTCTGCTGACCCCACAGTTTTTCAGGACTGAGATTGCTGTAGGAGATGTGAAGGTTCTGGTGAAAGTGAATTATTGAGCTTTTGAAGTTGGTTTTTAATAAAGAATCATGCAAACATATTGAGGGTTAATGTGTTTCTCTGATGGGGTAAAGAAGTCACAGACTTGGAAGAATTTTGGAAAAAAAAAATCCTGTTTTTTTTCTTTGTGATTTGTGCATGAAACTGCTAACAGAAGGATATTCCCACTTATCTGCTCTGTCATCTGCTCTCTCCCCTCTGATGAAGGACATTTAACTATATTCTGAGGGAGCTTCCTAAAGTGCCGACCCACGTTCCAGTGTGTGTGCTTGGGAATTACCGGGACATGGGGGAGCACCGGGTCATCCTGCCCGGGGACGTGCGGGACCTCATTGACAACCTGAACAGGTGAGCAGGCAGGGAGGAGGGCCCAGCTGCTCCCTGCCATCCCCGAGCAGTGACCATGTCCCTGCCGTGTTCCACATCCATGTCACTGCCGTGTTCCACATCCATGTCACTGCCGTGTTCCACATCCCCGTCCCTGCCGTGTTCCCCATCCATGTCACTGCCGTGTTCCCCATCCATGTCACTGCCGTGTTCCACATCCATGTCACTGCCGTGTTCCCCATCCATGTCACTGCCGTGTTCCCCATCCATGTCCCTGCCGTGTTCCACATCCATGTCACTGCCGTGTTCCACATCCATGTCACTGCCGTGTTCCACATCCCCGTCACTGCCGTGTTCCACATCCATGTCACTGCCGTGTTCCACATCCCCGTCCCTGCCGTGTTCCACATCCATGTCACTGCCGTGTTCCCCATCCACGTCCCTGCCATGTTCCACATCCACGTCCCTGCCGTGTTCCACATCCCCGTCACTGCCGTGTTCCACATCCACGTCCCTGCCGTGTTCCCCATCCATGTCCCTGCCGTGTTCCACATCCACGTCCCTGCCGTGTTCCCCATCCATGTCCCTGCCGTGTTCCCCATCCATGTCCCTGCCGTGTTCCACATCCCCGTCCCTGCCGTGTTCCACATCCACATCCCTGCCATGTTCCACATCCATGTCACTGCCATGTTTCACGAGCATGTCACGTGTGCCCTCTGTCCTGCCGCCTGCCTTGGGCTCCCAGTGCTCCTCGTGTCTCACAGCAGCTGCTGACACCATGGGCCCTTTGATCTGGAGCAGATTGTTTGCCATGCTCCTGGAAGCAGCACGAGACAGCATGTGCCCGGCAGCATGTGCCTTTCAGAAGTGCTGTTCCCAACAAGTCGTCTTCTTTCTGGATAGTCCTTCTCCTGTGAGAGAGTCCTCTCCCCATAGCACAGCTGTTCTTTGATCCAAGTGATTGAGCTCCACGAGAGCCAGCCAGTGCAGCTGTGTCCTTGTTCTGCCTCTGAGCATCCCCCATGCAGCACTTGCAGGGCACAGCCAAGTCAGATGTCCCTCACCAGCCAGACGAGCATTTCCATTAAGCAGAGATTTGAGGTGCTCTGTTACATGGTACAAAATAGTATTTGTAGGTCAAGATTCAGTAGATGCTGCCTTTGTATATAATTTTATGTTTTCAAGGTATTTTTTAATTTTCCTCATTTCTTATTTGTTTATGCATGTGTCAGGCACAAAGAAATGGTGTCAGTTTTAAGTCTTTAGCCATTATGAAATAATTTCTTTACAAAATAATTTCTCAATATTATTTTTGCCTGTCTAATTGTGGTTTTTAAAACTAAAACCTTTACTGTGAAATGAACAACTTGTAAAGCTGTGAATCCCCAGTTTAGGAAACCAACATCCCAGTGTCCTGACAGTATTTCTTAGCCTGGCAGGCACGTGACATCGTCACACACCAACAGCCACCTTCTGCCACCCTTCAGTGTGAATTTTGGCTGTACACAAAATAATGAGTCCAAGCAGAATGATGCCCTGGCTCCATTGGAGGGTGGGGAGCTTGTGGGGTGGCTCATGGTGTGTCAGTCAGTCCTGTGCAGGCTCTGTGGGTTGTGCTGGGTACAGTGTTTTCCTCTCTGCCCGGCACAGGCCTCCCGGCTCCTCCTATTTCCGCTATGCTGAGTCTTCCATGAAGAACAGCTTTGGCCTCAAGTACTTGCACAAGTTCTTCAACATCCCCTTCTTGCAGCTGCAGGTAAGGCAGGGATGTTATCCTGGTGTGCTGCGTGTGTGGGACAGATGGGATTTGCTTCCTTTCTAAGGCAGGAATTTGGTATTTGGGGTTTCATTTGCTGTTAAAGGATCCTGAGTAGATTCTTCTTTTCATTAGAGTTAGTACTACAAAAGTATGTCAGAACATTAGTGCCTGTGAGTGATTTAAATGTGTCTCTGGTTGCAAGAGGCCAGCTGTGCTGAGTTCCCAATGCTGACCTCTGGAGAAAGGCTCCATTTTCGCTGGCATGAAAATGGCATCCAGTGGTGCACTTGCCTAGTCAAAAATGTAAAATGCACACACCTGTTAAACTTTGAATTTCAATTCTGTTCAGTTAAAACTCAGATGAGAAGAGATTTGGCCATTATCTGAGTAGTTCAGGAACCTCTGTTTGCTGAAAATCTTAGCCTTAATGGTAAAGGGCATTAGATATGAGATCCATGTGCTTGCGTCCTGTTCACATGGATCCAGTCTCATATTTCCTTCGTAACTGAGGATTCTTGGGAGGGCTGAGGGAAGGGCAGAGGCTCCAAAGGGTGGGATTCTCATCTGTGGGCCTTTAGAAGATGGGCTTTTGGGGTGATCCTGCGGGGGTCCTTTGGGATGAGTAGCTAATGCTTTTTGAGGGCACATATGATGTTGTGTGACTGTTTTCTATTTGATAGGGAAAACCCAGGCAGTAGATCTTTATTATCTTTTACCAGTAATTGAAGTGTATGTGTGTATTTTTATATAAATAATCCCCAGTGAAATGCTAGTTCAGAAGTAGCTGAGATATATTAGTGGATGTTACCAAGTCCTCAGGCTGCAGAGCAGAAAGAGCCAGGATAAGAGAATTGAATGTATAAAAGCTCAGTGAAACAAGTCTAACAATTTTTTGAGCGGGAGGTTGTAGAAATATGAGCCGTAAATCCAACCTGGTGTTCAGTGGGGAAGATTGAAATTTGCCAGCCTGTTTCTGGTGAAATGTTTGGGTTTATGACACTGCACATTTGGAGGCTTTTGGTTGCCTCCGCCCAGTTTTTGGGGCTTTACTTGATGTCAAACTTCACCTAAGATGGGCTGCATTGGTTTCTCCAGCTCCCCTTGCACTTGTGCCACAGGTTTATGGGCAGTGCCTCATGCTGCTCCACAGTAGCTGCCTTGGGGCACTTCACTGCTCCCAGGCACTCACTGGGAACCTTGTGTTGGAGTGCATAGGGACCAGGGCTGGCCCTCATCCAGTGCAGCATGAGCTGAATCTGTAGGAAAATCACATCTAGAACTTAATTCCTGAAGGTTCTTCTGGTTCTTCAGAGATCCTTGCCAGCACCAGGCTCCAGAAGGGAGTTTTTCTCCTTGGAGCAGAGCAGGATTAAAGGAGAGGGATGGTGCCTGGTATGAAATGCACACAGGACTCAGTCAGCCTCAGACATTTCTGTGCCTCTCAGCCTGCCCTCCACAGCTCTCCAGGGCAGAGTGGTCCAGCTGTGTCTGAGGCTGTCTCTCAGCAGGGTTGGGGTCAGTGTGGTTTTCAATGGCACATTCCTATGCTCATTTGATAGTCACACATCTTCCCCAGCAAAAGCAAGGGCTGAAATCCATACCCCCCAGTTCAGAGCTCATCCTCTTTGTCAGCCTGAGCTCTTCAATTATTTATCAGTTCCTCTGCAGGGGCAGGATTGGCAAATCCCAGGATGCAGTTGAGCTGTAGGTATATCTGGAAACCCACAAATGGCATCAGGTCACCCAGGCCTCCAGATGCTGTATTGGAAGGAGACAGGATTCTGCAGACAGCTGAGATTGCCTTTCCCCAGGAAGCCCTTGCAAGTGCCTTTCAGCTAAAGCACTGGTCTCTAGCATGTTATTTATTCCCTTCTTTTGGGTCATTGCAAAAAATAAGCTGTTTCTTTAATATTTTAGTAACCAGCATGGTAAAATAGAATATATATTTTTAAAGTGTTTGAAAGTTTATTAGTAGTGATGAATTTATACAAAATTGATTGCACATCTATTGTTATTAAGTATATATTCTCGATTTATTGTGATCTGTGAAAATTGAAATAAATAAAACTGGTTTGTGTCTCAGTGCCAAAGTGTAAGGCAAGGCACACCACTTGTTTAATAGACAAGTCTAATTAAAGTCATTATCAAAGAGCCTAAGGTAAGCACTGGAGAGCAGTAGCCCTTCTGTCTCTGTTTGTTCAGCTAATTTGCTCAGCATGTATTTCACCTGTCTTAGGAAACTGGGGACAAAGAAGCAGCAGATTTGCCCTTTTTTGTCTCATTATTGCTTATGCTGCAAATACTGCAGTAATATGAAATGATGATATCTAACGCTTCTGAGTTCTTGATTTTCTTGAATTCTGAAATCTAGAATTTGAATTCTCAAGTCCTCATTAGTACTTCTGATGAGGGTAACAACTTTAAATATGAATAGCATATTTTGCTAAATCTTTCTTGTCCGTAAATGACAATAAAGGAATTGGCATTAAGTAATGACTTCGTAATTCCATGCATACATGTTAATTAAAGTCAAGTTTCCATCTGCAGAGAGCACTTGAATATGATGAATAAAAATTACTCAGCAAAGAAAAGAGAGATTGCTCCAAGCTCTTAACACAATGGCAAAGGTAAACATGAAGACTCTAAATGCTTTGGAAGCAATAAATTAGCTTAAATGATCACAGAAACACATTTCAAGAAGGGCTATGTCTTCCAGTAAATTAGGGTTATCAACTGTGATGAGTCACCTGGTCTTACAGTACAAAATAAAAATTACTTAAACTTTTTTTGCTGATTTCAGTCATAGTAGAATCTGACCTGGAAGGCTCAGGCTGTGCTGTGATCATTCTCCAGAGCACAGCACTTGGTGTGGTTTGTGTGAGCCAGATGAGTTAATTGCTCTTCAAACCTGTGCAGTGGCTTGATAGCTTCAAAGTTGTCACATCTGTGAAACCATAGTGCCAGCAGCATGTGCATGTAGAGACTGAACACCATTACTTCATGCAAATGTTTGTCTTCTCAGATGGATATTATTCTGGGAATTATGTAATAGATCTCCTTTTGGGCTTTAAATTTGATGGGATCTTTCTGCAGTGAGTTCAAGTGTTGTCAGACAGGGAATTAAGAATTCACCATGGTTATTGATGCTAGCCTTCAAAAATATTTGTCAGAGCAAAGCTGAAATGTACTTGGAGGATAAGGCAGTTATCAAAGCAAAAATCTTGGCAGTTTGGAGGAAGCCTGGGCTTTCTCTTGCATGTCCTCCTGCCCAGGCAGGGATGCAGCCTGTGGCACCACAGACCTGCTGTCACAGGAACTGTGCAGGGCTGGGAGTCAGCAGCCCAACTCAGCACAAGCTGGCCCTGCTCCTGTGCCCCCCAGTGCACAGGCAGTGGCAGAGGGAGGATTGATGCCCTCAGGCTCAAGCACGTGGCTTTTGGCTGCACTGTTTGGGAGGTGAGCTGATGGGCAGGGCTAGTGCCCAGCTGTATGCCAGCCAGCTGTGTCTGAGCAGAGGGAATGGGGCTGTGGGGCAGCATTTGCACCGCTGGCAGCTCTAGTCTTGTCCAGGAGATCCAGAATGGGGTTTCTGCAGGAGTGGGTGCTGTGTCAGCCCTGCAGGGCCGCAGATCTTGGGGGAGCTGCCTGTGCCTGTGGGTATCGATCGCTCCTTGCTGTCGTCTGGATGTCGGGAAGAGGGAGCCCTTCCCCTCAGCTGAGGTTTTTGTTTGAGTTCTGTGGGAAATGTGGGAAAGGAAGGGCTGAGTGGGGCAGTCCTGGATTACATTAGCGCAGTCAACTGACTTTATTGCCCATTGAAAATGGGCTAGGGTGTCTGTCCCCCATCTGTGGAACTACAGCTGGAGGCAGAGGGGCAAGGACTTCCAAAATGTCACTGAGTTGATAGGTTATGCTCCCTCATCTACCCCAACAGCAAAAAAAAAAAAATACTGGGAGGCTTTGCATTCAGCTGGGTCCTGCTCCCAGAGGGGCTGATCTAGCACAGAGAAAATCAAAAGGCCTGAGTGAATGAGTTGCACAACTGATCTCTGCAGGGGCTGAATCCTTTCTCCAAATGTAACTGGTGCTGTGGTGTCTGAAATAACACATTATTGATTTATGGCTGAGAATAGCTGACAGAACCAGGTGCTTCTTACACACAGACTTCATGGATTATCTGCTTTTTATTCACTTTCCCTATGTGCTCTGTATTTAAATGGACACCATGATCAGGGCCAGGGCTCCTGTTGCACATGGTATTGTGGTAAAGTAGTGACACAGGATCTTAGTGCACAGAGATCTGTTACAGTGACCCTTCTGCTCAGACCCAGCTTGTTTTCCTTTCCTCAGAGGGAGACGTTGCTACGGCAGCTGGAGACAAATCAGCTGGATATTGATGCAACTCTGGAGGAGCTGTCAGTGCAGCAAGAGACTGAAGACCAAAACTACGAACTGTATGTCACTGAGCTGTCTTTTCTACTAACTAACTGCTGCTTTGGGTGTCACAGGAATGTTGGACAGCCCCAGCTGTGGCATGTGGCCAGGTTGAAGGGTCTAGCGAGTAACATTTAGGGATCCTCTGGATAAAATGTTGCTTTTGAATGTCATCACCTGAAGAAAAGCATGCACCTGGGGATCCCTGTGAAAGGTCTGGTTCCTACAGGCACGTGACTGGGGAGGGCAGGGCAGGTGGGGCTGAGCAGCACACCTGGAGCCAGCACATGCTGAAGTAGATAAAGTGCTGGAAGGAGATGTTTTCCATCTCTCAGCTGCTCAGCACACAAGTTGGTTCCTCTCCTGGCTGTTGCACTCCTGTGTATTTTGTGTCTTACGACAGCAGAAAGTAATAGCCTCTACACTGCTGTCTTTTGTTCCCTTTGAGCACTTCTGAACTCTTTGGTGTATTTCTGTGTCTGTTCTGCACCCTGGCTGCTTGTAATGCTGTTTGCCAGCTTTAGCCCCATAAAGCCAATGCACCTGTAGCACAGTGAACAGGAATTCATGTTCTGTAAATTCCCATGACAAGGCCTTTATTGCAGTGGTGTGCAATCCAGAAAAGTCAGCCTCAGAATGTATTGAAAAAAGATTATTTACAGGCAGCTTTTGTTTGGAAATTGGAATCGATGATTATGAAATATTCATGCACAGGCTTTTGGACAAGCATTTTTCAGACCAAGTTTCAAGGTTCTATAACCTTGTTCAGCATGTTTTCCTTGGAGGGCATTGAAATACCCCAATTCACACAAAGAATGCTGTTTCCAGAGCATTCACCTCATTCTTCTCCTGAGGGACTAGTTAGTCACCTCATGCCTTCAGCACTTCTGTTGATGTCCCTGCTCAAAGGACTGGGCTGCGTGGGCTGTGCTGTCAGATTGTTTTCCATGCTTTTGTTTGTACTTCTTCAGTAACGGGAGGATACTTAATAAAATCAGGAGTTGGCAGAGCTGTTTCAAATCCACAGCACAAGATCTTTCTGTTTTGTCACCTCTTGCCCTTCCAGCAGCTTTAGTGTGTGCTGGGTCTCCATATGTGTCACTTGAGCTCACAAATCCAGCAGAAAAACAGCTTGGATGGGGCTTGGAGCAGCAGTGAAAGGTGTCCCTGCCTGGGGCAGGGGCATGGAATAAGGTGAGCTTTAAGGTCCCATCCAACCCAAACTAGTCTGCGACTCTGTGACTGTGAAATCTGTCTTTGCTATATCTACCTCAGGGTTAGTCTGTGTTGGGCTGGCTCTGAGAAGAGATCTTAGGTCTTAAAGGCAGCAGCAGCAGTGTAGTAGTGCTGGAGGGGTGGCCAGACCTCCTGGTTCCAGTAACAGGTATTAGATTGGATCATCCCACCCCGTGTGGCCACACTGCCCTGCTGGGAGGCTGTTGGCACTGTCAGACTGCAGATTAACTTAACATGGCCTCAGAAATATCAGAGCCTGACAAAGGAGGAGTTGATGAAATATTAAAAGCAAGACTTTTCTCTAGGATTCTGGTTCAGCAAATAAAGTGACATCCTTATGCAGCTGGCCAGCGTCTGCATGTTCATATCTGTACTGAAGCCAAAGTTCTTCACTCTCAGAAAATAACACTTCTTTAGAGAAAGGGCTTTAAAATGCCCCTGGATGCTTCCTGGGTAGAGGCACAGATCCCAAAAGAAAAGCATCAGGGAGTGTCAGGTGTCAGTACTTTGATCACACTGACTAAAGAGAGCTATTTTAGGGTTTTTAAGGTTTTTCTCTGTACCCCAGGTAGAAACAGAGAGTCTGTTTGTTTAAATGGCACCTCTGTGGGACAGATGAGCTGCAAAGGGGTTACTTCAGCCCTGGAGTTGAAAGGTATGCACTTCTTACACTCAGTCTTTATCCCTGCAGGAGGTCTCCAAGCATGAGTTTTATAGCCAAAGACCTAATTTAAAGACATACTCACATTCATATGTCAGAGAACCCAGGTTTGGGTAAAGCCTCAACCTTAGTAAACAGTTTGGGCTAGGAAATACAGTACATATGGGCACAACAGTGTGTGATGGGAATCAGAGGTGGGGCAGGTCTGCAGTGCTCATTATTAGGGCTTGGGAAGGTCCTTGCAACCATGCTTGTCAGATGCCCCTCATTTTGGGATTACCAGGTGTCCTGGTTTGAAAAGACAGGTGCCTGCTAAGGAAGGCAGGAGCCTCCCTTGAAATGGAAAATGCAAACCCCTCCCTCTGAATTATTATAATTTTGAAATTGTGGGGCTCTCAGGTAAAGATATGGGAGTAGGAGTAACAGTTTTTATTAGGAAAAAAAAAATAAACAATGCAGTAATACAAAACAACACTGGCAAAGTCAGAGCATGCCCTGCCCCCTGTGTGTCAGGGCGGTGTCCCAGCCCCATCCATGGGGGCTCAGCCCTCCTGCAGTGCCAGCTGTGGCTCTGCTGCAGCACGGATCCTGCACAAGGGGGGAGTTTTCCTCTGCAGCTCCAGGGCTGCTGCAGATGGGCCTGGGCTCCCTCTGGCCATGCAGGGCAGCAGAAAGCTGCTCCTCTGGCAATGCAGGGGGCAAAGGCTGCTGTGCTGTGCCAGGCTCAGATTGGATCCAGGTAGGAATGCTTGGCTCCTGCCCTGGGCGCAGCATCTCCCCATGGGATGCTGGAATGGGATCAGCCCTGCAGGGACACTCAGTGGCCATGGACAGCAGAGATCTCCTGGAGGGAGGGTTGGTGTGGGAGAGAGAAAGAAAACTGCCCCACCTGGTTTTAACAGGTAGCCCAATGAAGAGAAGATAACTGCCCCACACCTAACAGATGGCAGTAGAATACACACCCAGATCTTGCATTTTCCAAACTAAGACATCAGGTTTAATGTGCAACATCAGTGAATGTCCAAGTGAGCACCTGGTACATTGTCTGCTGCCACTGGCCGTGTTGTGTACAGTGTGTGTGTTGGTGCAGTGTGACTTGGTGACCCTTGACAGATCACAGAACTGTGGAACCCTTAGGATTGGAAAAATCCTCTGAGATCATCAAGTCCAGCTGTTAACTAAGCACTGCCAAAGCCGCCACCCAACCATGTCCCCAAGGGCCACATCCACATTTTTCAAACACTCCAGGGATGATAGCTCCACCACTATCAGGGCAGTCTGTTCCAAAGTCTGGCTGCCCTTTTTGTGAAGAAAGTTTGCCTAATATCCAACCTAAACCTCCTCTGGTGCAACTTGAGGCCTCCTTTGCTATTTCCTTTTTATTGCCTGGTAGGGGAGCCCATCCCTCACCTCTCATACCTCCTGTCACGAGGCCTTTATGTTAGCTGCTTCAGTTCAGACAGCACTGGGAGTTTTGCTGTGGGTCACCCAAATTGCACAGGAAGGGGAGATGACCACAGGTGTTTGGGGCCACAGGCCCTGGTGTGGCTGCTGCAACACTTCCTCAGAGGCCATTCCTGCTCTCCTGCCATGAAATCAGGGCACAGAGCACAGCGAGGTGACAGCGCTAGGACATCTCAGTTATTCATTCACCCCTGTGCAGTCTGGTTGCTACTCTGTCACAGTGACCAGTGCTAAATTTGGCTCAGTGAGAACTGAAAGAGAACAAGAACTCTTCCTCCTGCTCCAGCGGGGGGGACCTGAGGACAAAACGTCACTGATGCAAAATGTGGATCCCAGAGACAACACGAGGTGGCACACAACGCTGCCTCTTCCGCCTTACGTAAGCCGGCCTGGGCAGGCTCTGCCTGGATGTGCCTGTGGGAGACACAGTCTGCTTCCAGTTCTTTCCCTGTGCTTAGGCTCCTCACTGCCTGACACACCTCTGGATCTGGTACTGTCCCTGTGCTTTCGCACTTTACATCTTCAATGCTGCTAAAAGAGCATTTCACTCCTTTTTGAATTCTTGAATTCTTATTAAACAAACAGTAATGGCTTTTATGATGTTCTGAATTTGTACCTAATTTGCTCAGTTTCTCCATTTTTAATTGTACCCAGCTTATCTTCTGTTTTCAAGGAAAACTTGTAAATGTTCAATGTGCCCCTTCCCCCACACAGGGGTGCCAGGGCTGGGCAGCCCTTTCAGTGGAGAAATTTTCCCCAGTACTCAACCTAAACTTCCCCTGGCACAGCTTGAGGCTGTCTCCTCTCACCATGTGGGTGCCAGGCTGGTGACTGCAGACAGGTATTTGGGCTCTCTTGCTGGGGACTCTGCTTTGGGGAGACATATTCCCCAAAGAGACAAATTAGTCACTGCAGAATATTGGCTAGGGGGTTGAGGGTTTATTTGCCTTTTTTCCACACTGAGCATAGCACATAATTTCAGGAAGACCGTGGTGCTGAGTAACACCCGCACAGTGGCAGGAGGAGCTGCTGGTGGAGCTGTTCTCTGGCATCCTCCACTGTATGTGAACACAAGTCTGGAGTGACACCAGCTACAGGCTGAATTACCAGATGGGAAAGTAAACCCACTCCTGCTTTCTCTTACCCTTGTCCCACTTTTATCTCCTCCACTTGCTGTGAATCTTTGTGGTCATAAGACAGGTCAGGAGCCAGCCTGAACTGGAATGGGACTTTATCTAGGTCATATTTTTTGGGGGTGCTGCATTAAGAATTAAATGCATCTAAGCCGTCATCAGTCAGTCTTGCTTGAGAAGTGGAGACATGGAGCATGTCCTGTATTTTATGGAGCAGGGAGTTACCCTGCTGCATCCATTTTGTCAGGTGGAAAACAGGATGACAGCAGGAATTAAACCTGCTTGGCCGTTGATTCTACATGCAGGGACCTGGGCTAGGGGGATTGAGGCAGTAACTTTAACGAGCCCAAAACAAACATGTGAAAAATCTAACCCTTGCTAACCCCAGTTAAAATTATGTCATCCAGCCAATTAATCTTCATTTTCACAATTAATAAAATAACGCAAAGCCTTTCTTGCCACATGAACAATTTATCACAGCACGTTAGAACGAGGAGCCAAAAAAGCTTTAGGCTGCTCCCACCTTCAATATTAAATGAACACAAGCACTGACAATTTTAGGAATTGTGAGGCTAACAAGTCCTTTTGTGTTTGCCCTGGGGGCAGAGCAACAGTAACCTCAGGCCCTGATGAAGTTTTGTTCCCACAGAGCATGCTCATCTTTAAAATTGCATAAAAGTCTCCTCTTGCAAGCAGGTCCAACCACCAGTGAATTATTCAGGAGTTTGAGGATGTTTTGGACTTGTTACTTGGTCTGTAATGGAAGGATTGAAAGGCAAATAAGGAGCCCCTGTGAGTGAGAACAAATGACCCACCTGGACATGCACAGTATATTTGCAGTCTCTGTATCCCAACGGAATAAAGGTGCTCAGGTGTGAGTTCACCTTGTGCTTTAGTAGGACCTGGTCTGCTACCTCCAGAGTGGGCACAAAGCTGCGTATTCCACAGTGAGGTTTTGAGGGAGTCCTTTTCCAAAGGTCTGATGGATAGAACAAGGAATGGACAGATTGTGTAGAATCTGAGAAAAAACAGACACATGGCAGGTTTGGCCTGGTGTGTTCCCAAAACAGCCACACTTGTGCCTCCGAGGAGTGTGTGTAAAGCCAGAGAAAGCATTCATGCATTATGTAGTATTTTCAAAGTGTGGAGGATGCTTAGACACCTCCATCCTGGAAATTACTGCGAGCTTGCTGGCAGCATTTAATGTGTGCTGGTTTTCCACCCACCTCCCTCACAGAAGATCTGTCTATAAAAACTCAGCAGAGCTGGTTTCTGCAGCCTGTGTGGATAGAACCGGAGTCAGACCACCCTGATTTCCCCAGTGTCACAGCACAAGGCTTGGCCCACGTGTCTAGCTGGTCAAGGTGACGTGAAGCACACGTGTCACAGCTGTCCTCAGTGCTGTGCTGGGGTAGGAGTCTGTGTTGTGCTGTCCCCAGATAACTTGTATCTTCCTACTAAAGAACTTGCTGTCTCCTGTTTTTATGCCCTTCACACACCACAAGTGACTAAAGGTACAGGAGCACAGGTGCAGACAAAGCCTGCATGTGTTTTATGCCCCAGTCTGGTTGTGCTGGAGGGAAGGATGACACTCTTTATGCTTCAGTTTTGTAGTGGGATTTTTTTTCCTCCAGCTCTTAAATTTCATGTGTTTCTGGAGGAAAAACAGGTGGTAGTCGCAGCCTTTCCTCCCTCTGGAGCTGGCTACTTTCCCAGAACAAAGCAGGTTGTGTCCAAAATGGGCAGCTTTGGCAGAACCATGTACAGTAAATCTTTAAATACTCTGGTATTGTTAAGAGTTTTCTGTGCTTTGTTGAGTCCAGCTTTAACTATTCTTTGAGCTTCATATTCTGTATACTGATGTGACTCTATACATTCTTTGTGTCTCATTGTTTCCAGATCTTCAGTGTACAATCATCTTATTCTACCTGAGTTAGCCAGTTGCCTCGATGGTGGGACTCAGCAACTTGAGGCTCAGAAGTTGTTCATTCCGTTTTCAAACCATGTTGGTGATTCGCACAGACAGTCAGGAGAGCAAATACTGCTGGCAGCAGTACCTTGGCTGCTGGGTGCAGCAGTGCCCAGGCTTGCAGGCTTCCATCCAGGGTTGGTGTTGCTATAAACAGGAACACGGGTGTGTGTAGGTCATCTGGATTAATCTCTCCTCACAGCTGGAAGGCAGGAGTCTTTAACACTGAGTGGGTCTTGGAGGAGCAGGAGTGAGTACCAGAAAGCAGAGCTGTTCAGTTCTCCTGTCTTTGGCTCACCAAAAGGCCTGGATCAAAGCTGAGACAGGAGGAATGGCAGAATTCAGCACTCAGCATATGTGATGTGGAGCTGAGGAGTTATACATTGTACGCAGGTAAAGCTGACAAACAACTTTGCAGGCCATGTCAATTCACTTGGTGTGGGGATAAGGAGCCTTAGCTTTGTTGGATGGGGGCTGAATGGCAGGGCCTCGTGGTTTGTCTTTCCCACCCCACAGACACTGTGCATGCTCTGCTTGGAGGATGTGGTGCCATGGCCACCCTCCTCAGGAAGGGAGCACAGTGATGGACAGGTATTGAGCACACACTGTCATGTTCCTGCAGCATGTGTGATGTATTGTGCACCTTCCAAACCAACCTGATGCAGTCTCCACAGAGCTCAGTGCAGGAGTTAAACTCCTTTATGTTTTTTCTCTGGTGCATGACAAATCCATGCATCATTTTCAGTGGAACGTGTTGTCGTGCAGCTCGCCCCAGGAGAGGGAGGATGGGGACTGGATGCTGCATCACATACTCTGAGCTCAGCTCTGCCAGGAGCTTATGTTGGTGTAGCCAGTGTTCTGGGTGCAATAGCCACATTGTCTTGGCCTGGATCCTGGTGGAAGCATCGGTGAGAACACCACAGCATGGCACTGGTGTAGGTGCCTTGACAGTCTGCAGCTTCCTCATGAGGGACAGTGGAGGTGCAGCACCAATCTCTGCTCTCTGTGGTCAGGGACAGGACGCAGGGAATGACTGGAGCTGCATCAGGGCAGGTATAGGTTGGATATCAATGGACAGCATGTGACAGCCAGGCTCTGGCGTGGTTGGGATTGCAGTCCTTAGTCCAGACTTCCAGAATGAGCGAGGCAAGTCTTTCCCAGCCATTCTTCTGGGGAGAACTGGGAGCAAGAGCACTTTTCCTTACCCTTGAGTAGATGACAATTTTGTTTGTACTGTTGAATTTCTTCCTATTTCTGTTACTTGAGATCATCCAGTTCTATCTGTATCTTGTCCCTGTCTGTTTATGTTTCCTCACTAATCCTGCTTTTTAGTGTTGCACTTGATCTCCACTTTACCCAGTTACTTAGTTAGGAAGGACTGCTGGTTTTCCAATTTCCAAGTAACAGCTTCCTGGGGCTATTGCTCCCTAGGGCTCCAGACACTGCTGGTCACAAAGTACATTATTTTGTTCCTTAAAAGTATATCAGGTTACTGCCTTAAAATAGGAAATCATGTCTCAAGGCTTAGAGTTTCTTAGCCCTCACTGTTTGTGTTCTGCTCAGCAGTTGGTCCAGGGAAGGTTTTGGCTGGCTCAGGTCCCTGAAGGACAAGGTCAGGGGGAGGAGGCTCTCCCTTCACATTCTCATTGCCTGGAGCACAACCAAAGTCTGTCTTGCAGAGCCAGCTGAATCCAGAGCCTCTATGCACAAATTCATTAAGCTTAATGAAATGAGAGGTGAGACCGGGATGTGCTGGATATTACACAGGATGCTTCCCTTTGGGTGTCCTCTCTGTATCTCTCAGCTGGGCAGCATGTGGCAGATCTGTTTTTCAGACAATTTAATGGCAAAAACTTGTCTCTGTCCACAGAGTGTGAAACAGGCTGCTGACCCCGCGGGCTGCGGAGGGAGGCTTGGGTTAGGCTTGGGTTTCTTTTGGAAAAGGAAAGAGCTTTTCACTCCCTGTAGTGGTACAGGCTTTAATGTTCTTCCAGTCGGGAACCCAGCCAGGACCACAACCTGCTCCAGTGCTCCTGCTGCTTGGCTCCAGGGCCTCTCACACAGAGGGGGAGTGTGTGCAGGGGAGAGCCTGCATGTGGAGCTGCACCCTGCGAGAAGGGTAATGGCAGTCAGTCTTCTCTGAGCCCCCAGGACAGCTCTTTTCTTTGGATATTCAAGGATTCTCCTCTCAAATCCATTCTTGACTGATAAAGAGGTTATTACAGCAGTTTTCTTGAGTACTGTGATTTGTTCTGCAGAATGTAAAAACATGCCATTCCTAGAGCACTTACTCCTTTAGAGGCATGTCCAACAACTGACTTCAGGTTGCATTTCAAGCACTGGCATGTTATTATAATCTGTCTATTCAGAGAGTTTCCAGTACTGTAGGTTTCATCCTGTAGTGCAGAGCAGGTTGGGATACTCCACACCTCAGTGCAGATGGGGCAAGTTCAGCTCGTGTGGGTAAACCAGATTTATTGTGACCCAGGGAGTCACAGTGTCACTGGAAGCAGATCCATGCCCTCCCAAGCCCAGCTGGAAGCAGACCCATACTCTCCCAGCTCAGCACACAGCCAGATGAAAAGGGCTTATATAAAGGAAGGAGAAGGACTTCTTATATGGGCAGGTAGTGACAGGACAAGGGGCAATGGTTTTAAACTGGCAGAGGGCAGGGTTGGATGGGAAGAAATTCTTCCCTGTGAGGATGGGGAGGTCCTGGCATAGGGTGCCCAGAGAAGCTGTGGCTGTCCCTCAATTGCTGGAAGTGTCCAAGGCCAGGTTGGACTTGGAGAAACCTGGCCTAGTGGAAGGTGTCCCTGCCCATGGCAGAGGTTGGAATGCCATGAGCTTTAAGGTCCCTCCCAACCCAGAGCAGTCTGGGATTCTGAGATTCGCCATTCCTTATATTTGTAATTTATCTTCCCCACAGGTTCCTGGAAATGATGGAAGCCCGAAGCCAAGGACACACATCACCACTAGCAACCAACGGGCAGAGCCCCTCCTCCGGCTCCCAGTCACCCATCGTAGCTCCGAGCTCTGCATCGACGGGCAGCTCCAGCCCCAGCACGCCCCAGCCGCCGCTGCCGCTCACCGCCAGCGCCACCACCTCTCCTGAGCCCGCCTCGTCCTTGTCACCAGTGCCTGCCCCCGAGGCCCCGCAGCCCCCCGCGCCCGCCGCAGCTCCCGCCGCCCCCCCGGCCCGGCGCGGCATCATCGCGCGGCTCTTTGGCACATCCCCTGCGGCCGAGCCCGCTCCTCCCCACGCAGGTGCGTGCTGGCGCCCTGGCCTGGCAGGATGCCACCCATAGGCCTTCCAGTTCTCATTTCGTTTTTTCCCTGCGAGAGGCTGAGCAGACAGGTGTGTGACGGCCACAGGCGCCATGCTTGTGCAGCGGGTGTCCAGGGAGACTTGGGCTGTCATTCTCTATTTTCCCTGATCAACATTTTGGTTTGTCTCTGTTCTGGATGGGGACTGTGCCCAGCCAGCTGGGTGGTGGCTGTAGCATGCTTAAGAGGAAGATCCTGAACGCACAGGAGACGCTAATAAAATAAGTAAAATGTCAGGTTCTTACCAGGAGCAAAAATACCTCTTGAATAGCAAACAAATGACTGGAGAAGCTATTTATTTGAAGTGCCATCCTTGCACACGTGTGGCAGTCCGCAGGGGCTCCTGTGCGTAATGGAGAGAAGTGGAGCACTGGGTTTAAAGGTTATTCAGCCAGAAATGGTCACGTAGGTCCAGGCTCCACAGCAGATGCCCCTCTGGGGAAATCTGCTCCTTCAGAGCAGGTCTAGGAGGAGGGAGCCCTGGGCTGCTGCCTCAGCACTGGTACCCGCTGGAGCAGCACAGCGCTCGGTCCAGAGCCTGCCGGACAGAGTGCCAGGCAGAGGCATCAAGGGTTTGTTGCGTGTAATTTTACTGATCTGGACCATAATTTGCCTGTCACATTCACTTTGTTTGCAGAGCTAACTGGAGCTGCAGAGCTGGCACTGCCTAAAAATCATGACATGGTTTGAGTCACCCTTTGGAAATACCTTCCCTCTCACACAGGCTCACAGAGCTCCTGAGACACCCACAGAGAGAAAGGAGGAGGTGCTGGGGACACGGGTTGCAATTTCAGATGTTGAAATGGTCTGGCTTTAGATCTGCACACAATGTTCTGCATCCTGTCTGTGCCTCTTCCCAGATATGACACAATGCACCCATTTTGGTTTGTTTATGACTCTTCCTACCCAGAGAAAATATAAAAAAAAAAAAAAAACAGAGAGGAGAGGAGAGGAGATATTAGAAATTCCTTGTCGATAAAAGCATTTATCATTTTGATCTGCAGAAAAAAAGACTGGTCTACTACCAGTCTTACAGTGGTTGGGTTTGGGGCTTTTCTTTTTCTTTTCTTTTTTAAACTCGTTCTTAGCTTGACAGCTGTTTTGGGCTTGTGACTTTCAGCCCTGATGTCTCGGAATGCTTAGGAGCAGTTGCAAAAGGCAGCCAGGAAGAGCTGATGTGTCAGTGTTGCAAGGTTTCAGTGGTGTGCCAAGGGCCTGCACCTCTGCTGGAATGTACCCAGGCACCAATTCACTGCAAAGCAGCTAAAAAAATCATTGTTACCAAGTAATACTTGGTTTTTCTGGGAGCTACTATTTAAGATTTCTCTTGCAATCTTGGAGTAGTAATTCTTCTGACTGTGGTTTAGCTTGCACCAGTGCTACTCTGTGGCATTAGTGGTACTGTTGGTATGTAGAAGTGGTCTGAAAGTTGTGCTAAGGAGAGTGAAATCTAGAAAAAAAAGGCACAAGTCTTGTTTTACCCAAAAGAAAAGTCTAGATGTGAAGTGCAGCATGAGCAGAGGAAAAACATTGAGTATTGCAAATTCTGGAAATGTTAATCACTTCAGGCTTCTTAGTTATGCTGATTTCATGAGTTTTCATCCTGATACCTTGAAGATGCGGAAAGGTGTTTCTACAAATTAGCTGTATTAAAGTCACTCTCTATTTGAAGTAGCTCTTGAGCTTTTGTTTACACAAAGCATCTAAAAGCACAATGTGAACAATTCTGCCTTGGACAGTTACAGCTGAAAAAAGCAAGAGGATAGGAGAGAGGGTGAACTGAACAATGTGGAAAAGGTAAGAGAATAGTGAAGGGACATCCCCCAGGAGCAGTGCACATAGCACACGTGTAATAAAACCTGTGGTGCAGTCATAGCATTCCCCGGAGAGCAGAGCCAGGCCTTGCCAGGGAGGTTTTCAGTCCATCTAAAAGCCTGGGTCAGCCTGGTGCATTCTAAACCACAGCACCATGATCTGTGAATGCCTTCAGACTCTGGGCTGGTTTATATCCTGTTCATAACCTTCCTCTTCCCTTGCTGTGGAACCAGGGTCCTGCCTCATGGCTGCTGCCACCCTGGGCAGTACAGATCTGGGAAAAGCCAAGTTCTGTCTTGCTTGTGGTGACACCAGTGTTTTACATCTCCTGTTGCTAATGCAGATCCTGCTGCTGCCACTCCTGCCCCCAACCCTGCAGCCCCTGCCAAGGTACAGAGCGTGGAGGACTTTGTTCCTGAGGACAGCCTGGACCACAGCTTTCTGGAAGACCCAGCACCACAGAAAGACAAAGGGAAACCACAGCCCAAACACCGTGTGGATAGTGAGAGGTAAGAAAGGGAGGGTGGCAGCAGGGATGGCAGGTGCCCAGCAGGGACACACCTGGATGTGCAGCCTGGCTACCATGGTGCAGCCATTCCCTGATTCCAGAGCAGTTAGCTGCCCCAGAGCCTTTCTGGCTGTGCTGTGCTCAGTCTAGCATTCACTCTTTCCCATTTAGTGACACACACTGCTCCCTGGGAAGGAGGAACATCACAAAAAGCAGATTATCACCTTCCTGGTGCTGCTGTTTTGCTTTTTGCTCAGATTAAACTGCTGGGCCCTTTGGGTCAGGAAGGGATTTTGCTTCTGGCCAAACGCACCAAATCATTTGGGATATTTTCCTCCTGGAACATAGTGCGCTTTGCAGGGATACTATGTTTTGCCTAGTGAATATTTACCTTCTGCAGAGGCACAAAGTGTGGCCATATTCCTGTATGACTTGGTAATGTCATTCCTGAGGCACTATAAATGGATTTGGGGTATGGTGGAGGACACTTGGGAGCACTCTGTAGCTCTGTGGGATTCTGGAAGGAAGGATGGAGAAAGTCATGCTCCTTTGGGAGTGTCACTGCATGGTTGCCTGCAGAATTAAAAAAAATTCTTAAGGGGTGCCTTTCTTTTTCTCGGTGTCTAGTGTTTCTTCCCAGAATTTTCTCACTAAATTGAAGAGACACAGATTTGATGGATGATAGGGAATGGGTTGGATATTCACATCCAGAGAGCAGTGATCTATGGCTCAATGTCCAGTTGAAGATGGGTGCTGTTCCTCAGGCTCTGTACTGAGACATGGACTTCATCCATGAAACAGGGGGATTGAGGACACCCTCGTCAGGTTTATCAACAGCACCAAGCTGAGTAGTGTGGGTGACACTCCTGAATAACAAGATGTCATCCAGGACCTGGAAAACATGAGAAATGGCCCGTGGGAACCCCATGAGGTTCACCAAGGCCAAGCTCAAGATGCTGTACCTGGGTTGGGGCAACCTCTGGGATCAATCCAGGCTGGAGGGTGAAGGGATTGAGTGCAGCCGTGGGGAGAAGGACTTGGGGGTGCTGGTGGGTGAGAGCTGGACCTGCCCCAGCCCTGGAACTGGGCTGATCCCCAGCATGGGCAGCAGGGAAGAGGGAGTTCTGCCCTGCTCAGGTGACACCCTGCCTGCAGAGCTGCCTCTGGCCCTGAGGGCCTCCTGAACATCAGGAGGATGTAGAACTGCTGCAGAGAGTCCAGAGGAGGCCATGGAGATGCTCCAAGGCCTGGAACCCCTCTGCTCTGGGGCCAGGCTGGGGGTATTCACCTGGAGAAGATAAGGCTCTGGGGAGATGTTATTGCTGCCTTTCAATATTTAAGAGAGGATGAGGACAGAGATTTTAGCAGGGTGTATTGCAATAGGACAAGAAATGGTGGTTTTAAACTAAAAGAGGGGAGATTCAAACTAGGTATAAGGAAAAAGGATTTTACAACAAGAGTGGTGAGGCCCTGGCACAGGTTGCCCAGGGAAGTGGTGGATGCCTCATCCCTGGAAACATTCCCAGTCTGGCTGGATGGGGCGCTGAGCAACCTGATCCAGTTGAAAATGTCCCTGCTCAGTGCAGGGGGTTGGAACAAGCTGAGCTTTAAGGCCTCTTCCAACCCAAACCAGTCTGTGAGTCTATAATTATCTCCTCAAAATGGCAGAGCTGTGCTTATGCCATGAGCTGTATTTTCTCTTTTTTTTTCCCCTTTCTTTATTTTCCTGGCTTTGGTGTTTTTGAACCAAAAAAGAAAAGGGGATTGTGTATACTGAACTGCTCAGACAAGAGGATGTGCAGGGAGCTGTCTGAAAGCAGACTGTCTCTTAAGAGGTGACCTAAGCATACTCTTAGGCTCTGTATCTGTTGCTCAGAATATTCCTTACCTGCTGCCTCTTGTCATCAACACTGGATTAACCAGGAGACTAATTAAGCATGGACACTGCTCATCTGTGAATTCTGCCTCTTTTAACATCCTTGTCAAGACCCAGTGTTCTCTACTTCAACCACAGCAGCCTTAAATCAGTGCTGTTTGTGAGGCTCAATGCCTGTGTAATGCAGGTCAGCCTGAATCATCATCCCTTGTGATGGCAGAACACGTGGATGTTTTATTAAAACTAAAAAAAAAAAAGGCAAGAAAAAAGTGGGGTTGCTGGCAGCATGCTGGCCTACAAAGCGTCTTCCTCATGGCTGGGGCAGAGCTGAGATATTTTTCTGGGTTTAACAAGGAGTTGTCAGAAGAGCCAAGCCTGACCTTCTGAGGGGCTGGGTCCTGAGGTGCCCTCAGAGCTCTGGAGCTGCAGTTCTGCTGTGGCTGGGAGGCTGATCCTTCACAAAGGTTTCTCTGCTCCGGAGTGTCAGTCAGTGGAAGCAAATAAGTGTTAAACTGTATAAAAAAATCAAACATGTTGGACAGGGGTGCGAGAACCCTGAAAATTCACACACTCATTTCTACTCTGCAACCTGGTATCCATGGCTTGCTCTGGTTTCTTCTATATATCATGCAGTTTTCTTAGTGGCCTGGCAATTTTCCATTTTGTTTCTTGCCAAAAAGGGCCTACTAGAATAAGCCAGATATGCAGAAATTCAGAGATGAGGATGTGGTTCTGACCATCACCTGCAATAACAGGTTTCTTTCAGGATGTCACTTACAGCCCCACAGTAGCTAGGAGCAACATTCCAGTTCTGTAAGCACTGTCCTCGAGAATCAGCTCCTGCTGCAGTGAGGAGGTGGTTGCAATTCCCATAGAATCTGCTGCAGAAATTTATCTCTGATCTAAAGAACACAGTGGATCTGTGGAATCACTCAAACCTTGGGGAGATTTTATTGGTTTCAAAAAATTGAGTCCTGGAAGCTGCTTTTCCCCTGTATCTGAGTGAAGAACAAGGTCTGAGAATGTCCCAGCAAGATGCATTCAGGTCTCGTGCTCATTTTGAAGCAGATACCTGAGTGTTGAGCCTACACAGCTCACCAGCATGCCTGGGTGTGCTGTAGCCAAGGGTAAGCTCCAGGACTGAAGTGTCATTGAAGATGTGGCAGAAGAGTGGGCCGTGTTTTGAGAATTTGTGAAATTACTTCTCCTACCCAAGAGGGATGACCTTGTTGACTCTGAGCACGAGTCCTGCAGGGCACTCTGGGAACACCTCAGTGAACTGAGGTGCTTTCACAGGGTTGGAGGCAGCTTGGGGCCATCCAGTTCAACCTCCCCCTCCTCCTGGGCCGCTCAGAACTGGTTTTCCAGAACTGTTTCCAGTTGGATTTTGAGTATCTCCAGAGAATCCACAACCTCTCTGGCAACCCATGCCAGTGCTCAGGCATGCTCTCAGTGGGAAAAGTGTTTGCTTATGTTTGTGGGGAACCTCCTGAGTTACAGTTTGTGCTCCTTGCCTTTTGTCCTGGCACTGGACAGCACCAAAAAGAGCCTGTCTCCATCTTCTTTGTACCTCCTTCAGCTGTTTAAATAACTTTATAAGGTCTTCTCAAGCCTTCTGCAGGCTGAGCAGTCCTGGCCTTCATGTGGGAGATCCCTTCCTCATGTGAGCAATGCTCCAGTCAGTTAATCTTCCTCATGGCCCTTCACTGGATTTCTCTTTCTTTGCTGTGCACTGGACTCCAGCTGTGGCCTCCCCAGTGCAGAGCAGAGGGGCAGCATCACCTCCCTGACCTGTTGGCAGTGCTTTGCCTCATGAAGACCAGGACAACATTGGCCTTCTTGGCAGCAGAGCACCTTGTTCAGCTTGGCATACCCCAGGCCTGCAGTGATTTCCTGGGTTTTGTTCAGTGACATGGTGTGATTCTCTGACTTGCAGTACAGAACTCCCAGATTCAGTTCCTTTACCAGTTAATTAGGAAGGTATTTCAATCTCCCAATTTGTTGTTTCAGAACTTAATTTGCTGCTCTTCAACCTGATGCCCTGAGCCAGCATGGATATGAGTGCACCAGAGGGCCTAATCTGGCTCCAAAGCATATCTTGGCTCCTGCTGGGTCAGGCAGCCTGTGTCCCTGGGGGGCTGAAGGTGTCTGAAAGCCAGTTTATGCTTTACCTGACAGTGTTCCTGATCTTTCCTGTCTGCATCCTTAGACATTTATCTTAAAGATGGATTAGATGTGTGTGTCCTTACATCTGAAGGGCTTTGAAGTGGTTCTTTGCTTTTATGGATCTGTTATGGATTCCCTGATGCCCAGGGAAGGTTCACAGTAGAAGACTCACATCTCCTAGAACAGCCACACAGGCTCATCCTGCAGTGTGGGATTCCCTCAGCTTACTTGCTTTATTACAGCTTGGGTTTTTTCTCTTTCCTTAGCCCCACAAAAGGATGTGAGAGAAGCCCTTGAGCTCCTGGGGCTGTGGGAGCACAGCCCATCTAGGTTGGAGGCTGTGAGCTCAGGTTGCATCAGGGTTTGTTCCCTCCCCAGCAGCCAATCTGTGACACACTGGAGGCTCACAGAGGACACCCCAGCAGTCTGTGTGGTCACTAGCTAAGAGCAGACCTCAGTGAGCAGCATCACTTTTGGGGGGTACCTGCACCTGCAGCCACGCCAGCTCAGTGCTCATGCCAGCTTGGCAGTGCTTCAAGGGCTGCAGGGAGTGGTGCAATGTGCTTGGCTTTGCATGCTTTGCCTTCCTTCCAGCTGGAAGCTCAGGACCACAAGCTGATCCTAGTTTTGCCTTGTCAGAGCCTGTTTATAGTGAAGCAGTGATTTTCCTGATGTATATTCACTCCACTGCTCTGCTCTTCCGCTGTCGCTCAGCAGTCTGTGGTGGCTGGAGATGGAGGCAGGTTTCTCACTGTGCTAGGACATGACCCACTTTGGTGAGGGGCTGTACACACGGGGGTGTACTGGGAAAGCTGGGAATGCTGCAGGTCTGTGTGGAGTCTGGAAGGACAGTGGCAGGAATCTCTTAAGAGCCCCTGTGCCTAATAGAGCAGTGATGTGCTGGGGAAAGGCAATGTGTCTAGTCCAGAATAATATCCTGCCATTTTTAGGATGCAACTCCATTTTCTTTTCAGTGCATTTCAAGAGAAAACCCTGCCAGTGCTTTGAAAACCTCAGGAATCACTCACTTGTCATTCCTCCAGCTTTGGGGGCTGCTTGGGCACCAGTTTTCCTCTCCTTTGTGTGGCTGGGCTGTGTGCCTCCATCCTGGCATAGTGTGAGAGCAGCAGTGTTAGTGGTGAAGGGGCTCTTCAGCAGCCTGGCCCTGCTCATAGGGCACTGAGAGCAGGTCCTGGGAGCAGAGGAATCCACACCAAGAGCAGAGGGAGGGCCTGTCCTGGTCTTAGCACTCCAGCCCAGACAAGCACTGGTTGTGATCACTGCTGTCCCGTGTCACAAACAACTCCATTGTCTGTTGGCAGATGTATTAACTCTTTTGAACTATCTTGTCAAGCAGTACCCAGCCATGTAGAGGAGCCACAGTGAGCAGTTGCCATCATCCCAGCTCTGTTTAGGGTATTTCTCATCTCACCAGCACACCATACTCCACTGTCTTCCGGTGCTTGGCCTGTGCTGGGAACACCACTTGCTTCCAGTTAAAGGATTTTAGGGTTTTGTTTATGTCTGTACAATCTAATCTGTTCCAAGCTATAATATGTTTTTTGTCTCTGTATAAAAAGAAGGTTGTGCTTATACCATGCAGGTGGCATCATTAAAAAGGCAGAGACTTGTGTGTGGGGTTGTCAGGAAGGAGCTGGTTATCTCTTGTGGATGAAACAAATAGAACAAGGAAAGGTGATGGTGGAGGCTCTTCGGCTGAGCCTGGGGAAAATATCTATATTCCTGACATGAGCACAATTTTCAGAAAGTGTTAAAATTGAGTCCTAGGGACATTCAGACAAGAATCCTCAATTTCAGCTGCAAATCTCTCTCAAGCTGCCTTTGAACACAGAACTGTGCTACATCAGGGAGGCTGAAGACTCCCAGCTCTGGCAGTGTGTCCTTAGGTTAATTTAATTTGGGCAATGTTGAAGCTTGGCTATAGTGTCTGTGTATCTGCCTGCTTCAGGGAGCACTGCAGAAATAGAAATGGTTCCAGGAAGCTAATAGCTGCCAGTGAACTCCCATAGCATTGACAGTGTATGATCAGGTTTAATTACAGGATGTGGGGATGAAGACAGGCAGTTCCCATGGTTTGACTGACTGATCCTTGCATGGTGGATGGAGCTCCATGTTCTGATGAAGCTGTGGCAACAGGCTTCTCTAGCTCTGAGGCTCATCTTCTGCAGCCACTCATTTCCAGTTGAGGGGCAGCAGCTGCTCTGTGACACATCCTGCTGTGGCCCTTTTGGTGTGGGGCCAGTGCCACTGCTGCAGCCTGCAGGGAGCAGGTCCAGCCTGAGCTGGACAGTGGCAAGGGAGGGCTGGCAGCGCACAGAATCACAAAATCACCAGCTGGTTTGTGTTGGAAGGGACCTTAAAGCCCATCCCATTCCAGCCCCTGCTCTAGGCAGGGACACCTTCCACTATCCCAAGCTCCGTCCAGCCTGGCCTTGGGCACTTCCAGGGATCCAGGGGCAACCACAGCTTCTCTGGGCACCCTGTGCCAGGGCCTGCCCACCCTGCCAGGGAATAATTCCTTCCCAATATCCTGTCTAACCCTGCCCTCCTTCAGCTTAAAGCCATTCTCCTCGTCCTGTCCCTCCTGACCCTTGCACAAAGTCCCTTTCCAGCTCTATTGGAGCCCCTTTAGGCACTGGAAGGGGCTCTCACACCTCTCCCTGGAGCCTTCTCTTCTCCAGGCCCGACTCTCCTTATTTTCAGCCTGTCTCCAAAGCAGAGGTGCTCCAACCCTTTAATCATCAGCTGCCCCAGGCTGGGGACGTGTCCCCAGAAGTTGGCTGTACAAGCCAGGCTAGTCCCAGTGTTCGTGCAGGGGCAGGCAGCTCTGTCCAGCAGCTCCTGAGGTGCTGTGTCTGAGCACTCTCTGTGTTGCAGTGATGGAGAGGCGCCTGGAGGGAACCCCATGGTGGCAGGTTTCCAGGATGACGTGGATCTGGATGACAAAATCCCCAGCAGACCAATGCCGGCAGCAGAACGGGTGCCGAGCAAGAACATCACTCTCTCCAGTGAGGAGGAGGAAGAGGAAGAGGTGAAGGATTCGAAGGTCATCCTCATATCTGATGGAGACAAAAACACAGAGCAGGAAAAAAAAAGGTACAGAGCATAGACTGAAGTGTGGGGTTGTGCTGGCAAACCTGGCTTCCATCTTGCCATTGACTGTGTGTGGCTTTGGGAAGTCTTGGTGTCTCTCTCTGCCTGTTCTTCAGCTGTGGGCCGGGGCTGTAGTTACTGTAGGTGTAACTGCTGTGTGTCTTACCCCATGCCTTGGAGCACTGTGCTTCTGTGCCAGTGGGGCAGTTCTGCATGCTTTTCCTCAAATTTGAACAAGGGCCTGGAGCTAAGCACCAGAGTGGCTGTTTGTAGTGTGTGGGGAGGAGAGAAGAGTCAAGGCTTGGGTGAAGGGAGTGGAGTCACTCACCACACCCTGTGCTGGGGAATGATGTTCTCCCCACACCACATCCTGTGGGGTGAGGGTGAGGATTAGGGACACGAGGGTTATCCTCAGCCTGAGTGGTGCCTTTGGCCCCACACTGCTATGGGATGCACTGCCTCTCCCAGTGGGGTGCATGATGCACCTTGAGGCAGGCTCAGCTCTTAACTGTGCCTTGCTCCACAGAACAGGGTGGACAGACTATGACAACTTGTTTCTTCTCAGGTCTTCCAGAAATTCTCTGAAACCGCAGAGTGAAGCAATTTTGACCAAAGCAACTGACCCGAAGCCTCCTGACAGTTTACCTCCCCGTTCTGGGTCTGAACGAAACAACAGCAGCAAAGGCAACACAAGCCTGGCAGCTCCTGCTGCTGCCCCCACAGCAGCAGCCCAGGCCTCAAAGGCCACTGCCCAAAGCAAAGGACTTGCTTCCAAGCAGAAAGTGGTCAAAGAGGAGAAGCCTGAGGAGTCTGACAGTGATCAAGAGGGACCAATAGCTACTCAGATGCTTTCATTCGTTATGGATGACCCAGACTTTGAAAGTGAAGATTCTGACAGCCAGAAGAAAAAGATGGTAAATAACAGCCCTGGTTGGTGTGAGCTGTGCCCAGCTGAGCTGGAAGGGTTGAGGCATTGCCCTGAGCAGAGCCTTCATCCGATCTCCCCTCCCTCTGCAGCAGTTACTAAGCAACCTGCAGAGTTTGATGTGAGCACAAACCCAGTAATGCTGAGTATGGAAGCCACCTGGCAGCAAGAACCCCATAGAATCACAGATCCATAGAATACCCTGAGCTGGAAGGGACCCAGAAGAATCATTGAGCCCAGCCCCCCCAGCAGCCCCAGCCTGGGCACCCCTGGCAGCGCTGCCCAAAGGCTCCTGGAGCTCTGGCAGCCTCGGGGCCGTGCCCATTCCCTGGGCAGCCTGGGCAGTGCCAGCACCCTCTGGAGGCAGAACCTTTTCCTAATATCCAGGCTAGACCTTCCCTAACATGAAGTTTGTGTTTACAGATGCAAACAAGATTTATGTTTGGGTCTTTTACTGTGCTGTTTACTCTTAGCCAGTCCAGCAGTGCAGGAGATACAAAATGCAAAGCTCCTGGGTTTTCAGGGGAACTTTAACATGCAGAAGGGTGTCTCTGCCAGAAAGAGTGAGCTCCCTGCAGTCAATCCAGCAATAAAAAGGCCATCACAAAATTTGCTTGGCAAGGCCTAAAGGGAAGGAGGAAGGTCTGCTTGGGAAGGACTTTCCAGGACAGCAGAGGTAGCTGTAAGGTCTGTGACATTCAGCACATGCCAGCAGGTGTCTGCTAAAACAAATACGCCAGGGGTCCCCTCACACCTACCCTGTATTACAGGTGGAGAAGACACTTGTCCTGCACCTCTTCTCTGAGCTGGTCAGAACTTGCTGCATGCCTTGAGATATCCCTGAGTTTGGTGACCATTTCTCACAACCTGCAGAGCAATCTCTGGAAACTGCTAGCAGTGATTTGGGATGGGCAGTCGCTGTTCAGGGGTGTCCTGATATCTGGGTTTGCTGGTGTTCAGGGGGTTTCCCTCAGTTGTTATGATTCTGGAATCCTGTTGAAAGAGCTATTGTCACAGTTTCTTTGACCTTATTTATGTGTCATGCTGTTTAGTAAGTAATTTTCTATTCATTTTGCATCTTAACTTCCTGCTTTTCTTGACAATATGAAACCAAAAGTATTTGGAGCAAATTTCCATCTCTTGCGTGCTCCAGTGAGAAGGGATTGATGAGAAAGCAGCAGTGTCAAGGGGATGCCTGACCCTGGGGATGCTCCATGGCATGTGGATGCTTTCCCACTGCAGGGTGTACTGGTCAGGCAAACCAGTACAGCCACTGCCATTGCCAGGGTGGGGGCACTGCCTGACCAGCAGCACACTGGGGCCGTTTTCCATCCATGCACAGAGATACAAGGAAAGGTTGGATCAGATTCTGAAGAGGATGAGTTGGCAGGTATCAGAAGATCATTAAACTGATTTTCCATTCCCATCATGCAGAGGTGGAGGATTTTGGGGTAATTCCAGGCTCTGCAGCATCCTGGGTTTTAGCTCATGCTGAAGGGGCAGATTTGCCCTGGGAGCACATTCCCTTTTGGCTTGATGAAGGGAATTATTCTGCAGACATACTCTGCTTCCTCAGCCCTGCTGCCTCTGGTACCTGAGACCCACAGAGCTGCACAGCGGAAAGCATTTGTCACTCAGGGCTGGAGGGGAGTTTTCAGTCTGTTTGATTGGATTTTCCCAGAACAGAGATGCCTCCCCAGGGCAGAAGGAAGATGATGCTGGTGAGCTAAGAGAGTTGAAGGTCTCATTTAATCCCTTTATATTGGGAATTTGATTTCAGCAGCCCCAGTGTGAAGTTTTCAGAACACCCTTGTCAGTACCAGTGCAACTGAGGCATTTTACCAAGGCAAAAATTAGAGCTCATGAGATCCAGGACATTGATTTCCAGGCAGTAACAGCTCTTTTCAGCTGGCATTTCCTTCCCTCCTTCCCACCTGCTGACATCTGACATTTTTGTATGCAAAATGGTTAGAGATTTTGGTTGAAGGATTTGTCAGTGTTGTCTGCCTTTGCTTCTCTCTAGAATGAATTCCCAGTGCGAGAAGATCTCTCTGAAATATCTGATGATGATACCTCACTGGCAAAGCCACCCCAGCCTGTGAAATCAACAGTCCCCTCCTTTAAACTGAAAAACGACTCAGATCTCTTTGGCTTGGGTTTGGAAGAAGCTGGTCCCAAGGAGAGCAGCGAGGAAGGTAAAGCTCACACCTTTTTTCCACTCTTCCTGCTTTTGTTTGTCAGGCATCTGGTTTTTCCAAAGTCTTTCCAGCAAACCAATTTGCACTAAATAAAATACCCTCTAACTTCATGCAGTGCCCTGTGTGAGTCTATAATCTGGTTTAGCACAGCATAAATAGCTTTTAAGTTTTTCCCCATGAGGATGAGAACTTGGCTTGTCCCTGGCACCAGCCATAGGTTATTTTTGTCCCAGCTGCAAGCAGAAGCACATCTTTCACAAGCTGCTGCTGTGTAAGCCTTCCTGCTTAGCCCTGTGTGCTTGGGAATTGGTGTTCAGCATTGCATTGCAGTGTCCACCCCCTCCAGAATTTGGATCAACTTGAACAAAATGCTCTGACATACCCTGCCAATTTCCTCTTCTGTTTTTGAGAAAGATGGGGTGGGATCCTCTTCATGCAAATAATCCCTGCTGTCTAGGCATTACTGCAAAGCAACTTCCTGTAGACCTGCCCCGATGTCAGCATGAAAGATGGGAATTTAAAGATTTAAGGAAGGAAAAAAGCTGTGAGCAGCACCAGAGAGTGCTCCTTGAATAGCTGTTCCAAAAGTGTGAGGAAGGTGTCACAGGCTGCCATGGTTCCATCGGCTTGTCACTCCGAGCTGCTGAACAGCAGAGCTTGAAATAGCTGTAAGTGCATCTGCAGAGGCCCAGGTCAATAATTTAGCTTCAGTTTAGATTCTTAAATAATTAAATGTGGGTTCCTCCTATCTCCTCTTTTGGTGATGAATATAAAACCGTCTCTCGGTCGTCAGTGATTGGAGCTTGACTGGCAATTAGGCTTCTCCATGGCTGCCTGTACACATCAGCTGAGGGAAAAGGTGTTTGTAGGTAAGAGCGACAGTCAAACAGCACAGGTGAAAAGTGGTGCTGCTGTGAAGCCTCTTGTGAAGCAGCCAAGCAGGAGTCCCCTGTTCAAGGAGGTTTTGTGCAAAGGCAGTGGACACTCAGCAACCAAGTCATCAGCCATAGTCATATCTGACACATGTGATAGGGATGGACTCTGGGACTCGTTTGGTAGTGTGAAAGTATTCACCCCTGCAGAGCAAGGATGTAATTTACAGGGATGTAATGTAATTTGGGAATGTAATTTCCATACACAGTGTGAGCAGCAGTGAGTGTTGGCCCGCCAGGGTGTCCCATCTGCTGATACCCTGCCCTCACTCATCCTCAGAGAAGGTGCCTGGGAGGATTTCCATCAAAGGGGAGCTGTTCCCAAGAGCTCCTCTTCATTTCTGGAAATTACAGTCCAGTCCCAGATTTGGCCTTTGGAACCAGTTTGTAGAGCTGGTCTCTAGATGTGTTTCTTAGTAGCTGTGACACAGTGAATGCTAGGTCAGTGTTGATCACACAGATCATATAATGCTCATAATGAAACGAGACAGGTACGGTTCAGTCAGGGTGTGAGGGCTGGGGCCTGTGTTGCTTCCCAAAGGGGCACAGTTTGGCCTGGGGTGCTGGCCTTGCCTTTGCCCCTGGGTGCCCAGGATGGAGCATTTTGTTCTCAGAAATGGGGCCAGGGCAGAATTACAGCTCTTACCATTTAAATTAAACACAATGTTTCTGGGTCGGGTTTTTTTGGGTTTTTGTTTTGGTTTGGTTTGGTTTGTTTGTTTTGTTTTTTGGTTTTGGTTTTTTTTTACTGTTGGTTGTTTGTTTTAACAGATAAACAAGCTTCTAAGGAGAAAAAGAAGAAGAAAAAGAAAAGCAAAGAGGTATTGTTGATTAAACAGATCTGCTGTGTTACCCACCTGCCAAGAACAGACGTGGCCTTGCGTGGTTTCCTCCTTGGGAAAGGGACTTGGTGGACTCCATTCTGTGCTCACATCCTGCACCTCTGCTCTCTGCTTCCCAGGCTCTGCAGACCACTGAACTTCAAAGCGAGCTTATAGAGCAGTTGAATTTTGGAAAGGGAGTGTGTGAGTTTGTAAAATACAGGATGAGGAAGAGCAGTGCCTCTCTGCTAGGCTATGTGCATAGTACCATGATTTTCAAGCAGAGGGGTGCCCACAGCATTCATCTCGTGGATGGTGAGGGAAGCCTGCAGGAGGCTTTGTCTGTGCCATTTAAGCCTGGTGTTGTTGGGCACAAACTGTCAGAGAGACCAGTGCCCTGTATAACCCAGATGGTGTGTCTGCTCCTCTGTACAAGCTTACAGAAGGGTCTTCTGTGCTTCAACCTGAGTAAGAGTCCTAATTCAGTTGAAGACACCCCTGCCCATGGCACGGGGGTTGGACTAGGTGCTTTCCAGCCCAAACCATTCTTCAGAGTCAGGTGTCAGGGCAGTACATCCTGGGTCACTGGCGCTCTCAGAGCATTTGCTAATAAAAATGTTCTCATTTTGCAGGAAGAGGACAAGTCAGTGAAAAAGAAGAGCAAACACAAGAAGAGCAAAGAGAAGGAGGAGAGCAAAGAGGAAAAAGAGAAAAAGAAAAAGAAAAAGAAGAGCAAGGAGAAAAGCAGTGAGATAGATGAACTTGAGGCCTTTCTTGGCGGAGGAGGAGCCGGCATGAGCAAACCACAGGGCGGGGGGGACTACGAGGAGCTGTAGTTTGGCTGCGAGTGGACTCTGCACCATGGCTGTCTCCATCTTCTCTGATGAGTCACCCCAGGACAGGCACAGATGTGTAAAGCTTTGGTCCTTCACTGTATGGTCTCTCAAACCAGAATGAGCAAAACAAAAGCTTTACATCTGTGTGTGCTGCTCTGGTGCATCGTTACACAAAGAAAACCAAGCTGAGATGTACGTGAGCCAGGGGAAGGTTCAGGGCATGGCTCCAGGCCTGCTGCCAGGCTGTCAGTTTTTCTCCTTGCAGAGATGCCCCATCAGGTCACTGGCAGGCTGTGGGGCAAGGGGACCTGCCTCCTGCTCCATCCCTGCTGCATTCCACTCCTGCACACCTGAAATTCCTGTCTTGTTAAGAGGAGTGCAACAAAACATGCTGCATGAACACATCATGCTTGACTGTCTCAAGTCTTTAACTTCTTATCCTTCCTATTTTTTTAAGGAGAAAGATTATATTGGCCATTGCTTCACCCAGCAGTTGATGAGCTTTAAGTCAAGCAGATCATGCTATGGTACAGCTCTCTAAAGCAGCAGGCGCAGGGACAGTGTGAGAGAGAGTGTGATTGTTGAAGTCCTTTGAACGGGACCTTTCTGCACAGCAGCTTAATTAGCCCTCACTGGTGCTGCTGTTGGAATTCATGAAGCCCATTGATTTCCGTGGCCCCAGTGTCTCAGACACTACATGTAAGCTGCTATGCAGTTTGGGAGGACAATGAAAAATGCAAAGCTAACCTGAAAGAGAGAAAAAAAAATCAGTGCTTTTCTGCATTTCCCACCCTTGAATTTGCATATTCCAGAATCCCCTGCTGCTGGGACCTCTCAGGGACATGACTCCATGTGGAAATGAAGATATCCAGAGCTTCAGAATTGGCTACAGGGCAGTGTTGGCATGGCAAGGCATTTGCTTCTCAGGCATTTTCCAGTCAGGCTGTAAACCCTGGCTGCTGCTCTGCCGAGAGGGACCAGCACTGCAGCTCAGCAGCGTCCGTCCTGCTCCAGCCTCTGTCCATCCTGCAGGCAGCCAGTGTGCTGACTCTCCTGCCCAAGGAGAGAGCCTCCTCTGTCTCATGAGCTTGGGAAGTCTTTTAGTTTTTGCTTTGAACATAAACCTATGGATTAGTACCTGCTCAGCAGCCGTTGGATGGGCACTATGGCCACCCCTTGGCACTCACCTGTGTCTCAGTCAGCAATCCCTGTGTTTGATGGAGCTGGTCAGTTCTCTGACACCTCCTGGTTTGGGTCTGGGGTCCCTTGCTCAGCTCAGATGGTGAAGCTTCCTCCAGGTTCTGTGCATTACATTCCCCTCTTCCCTTGTAAGTTGATTTGAGGTTTGGTTTTGCTCTCCCTCACCCCTTTCTGTTGTAAAATGTCAGCCATGAAATGCAAACTGGAGTTTCCTTCTGCATCCCTATAAAGCAATGTTCTATTGATCCATTAATCATTCCAGAGCTGTCTTGACCAGCAGGCATTTCCTGCTCCATTTTTCTTTTTCTTGTGCCCAAAATGCACTTGTAACCATTTCCCTATAAAACAGACTGGTTTCTTGCTGTATGAGCAGTGCGTTGTTCAGGTCTGTCTGCCATTAGCATTTGCCTCTGAGCATTCCATGTGGCACTGCAGGGAAATTGCATGGGAGAGTTCAAACTTTGCACAGCCGGGGAGGAAAAGGAAGATTGAGGACTGGTCTGCTGCCCTTCTGGGCAAAGGCAGGTGGAAGTCCAAGCCTCAGCTGCTGCAGTCCCGAAAGTGCTTCTGTTCCATCAGGACTTTGGGTCATGTTCCATTTTTGCGTTGAAAAACCCTGGTACAGTCCATTCTGATGATAAAGCTCTGTTGTACACTTGTCTCTGCACATCTTCTTCTAGCCCCGAGCCCCTGTGCCTGGGCTCGGGAGCTGTGTGTCCTTCCTTGTGCTGCTGTGCTCCCACACCTCAGGGGAGGGGGTGCTGAATTAAAATTCATTCCAAAAAAAGGAGCTGAACATAAACCCATGAGTTCTTTCTCCAGAACTGAGGTCTGCCCTGAGGGAGCTGTTGCTCCCCACAGCGTGGAGGGGCAGGGGTTGGCTCAGGTGTGGCTGCAGGGCCTGCGCTGGTGGCTGACAGGGGCTGGCCTCGCTGTCTCTGCCTCCCGTGCCAGGTTTGCTGCCCTAGGAGCCTCCACATTCCCTGCAGCTTGCCAGCACGAGGAGCTGAGGCAAAAACAAGCAAAGATGAATCATTCTGCTCCCAAATACTCCTGTAAAAGAGAAAAGCAGATGCTCAAGGACCTGCTTACACTAGCTGGCTCTACTTACACTCGAGCCACAGGAGGGTGTGTGGCATGGTTTGGCTTCTGCAGCAGGGCCAGAGAAATCCCCACCCTGTGCTAAAGTGGGAGTGTGGAAGGGAAAAGCAACAAAAAGGCTCATTTTATAATGCACACAATCCCAGAATGATTTAGGTCGGAAGAGACCCTAAAGCTCATTCCAGCCTCCTGCTGTGGGCAGAGACACGTTTCAGTAGACCTGATTGCCCCAAGCCCTGTCCAGCCTGGTCTTTTTAGGCTTGGGCTTCTCCCTTTTCCAGGGAATGCTGAACTGGTTTGAGCTACAGCGTGAGCTGTGACCCAGAGCCAGCAAGTGGGAGGGAGGGGAGAAGGAAATTGGTCTTGTTTGAGCCGGGCTTTCCCTTGCCATCCTTTCAAAGAAGCTAAATATAAAAAGTATGTACGTGCCTGTCATTATGGGGAAGCTTCTGCAGGATCACAATGATATAAATAGTTACTGCAAGCATCTCTGCAGGTACCAGGGTATTTGCTTTTGGTTTTATCACTCATCAAAAAAAAAAAAACTGAGAGCTTGAGGCTGAGGAGCTACAGTTTCTTGGAGCTAGCGCTGGTCAGAGCTGCAGGGGCTGGATTTTGAGCAGTAGGAGGGAAAAATGCAGATTTATCACTGCATTTTGTGTGGGGTTGTGTACCCAGCACAGCATGGGAAGCCTCATCCATCAGGAACAGGGTAGTGCCTGCTCCCCTGCCTGCCTGGGCGCTCCAGGGCCACCAGAGTGTCTTGGCTTCCACTGTGCTAGCTTGGAGCCAGAGCACTCGGGATAAGCCAGGACAGAGCTCCAAGGGCCCCTGCTGTCCCCCAGTGTCCTCCGGGCCAGGATGGCCCAGGCGCTGTCCCATCCTCTGCAGGTGTTTGTTTGGGGAGCATTCCTGCTGTACCCATCCCTGGAGTGGGACAGCCCAGCGTGACAGCTCACAGCTGTTATCACTTGGCAGCTCCTGGTGTGTGACAGTGCAGCTGCTGAGAGGGGACAGTGGGTGCTGAGAGGGGCTGTGGGTGCTGAGAGGGGCTGTGGGTGCTGAGAGGGGACAGTGGGTGCTGAGAGGGGCAGTGGGTGCAGAGAGGGACAGTGGGTGCTGAGAGGGGCTGTGGGTGCTGAGAGGGGACGGTGGGTGCTGAGAGGGGCCGTGGGTGCTGAGAGGGGCTGTGGGTGCTGAGAGGGACTGTGGGTGCTGAGAGGGGCCGTGGGTGCAGAGAGGGGCCATGGGTGCAGTCAGACTCTGGAGCAGACACTGACCTGAGCCCAGCAGGTTCCACCATGCCTGACAGCCTCGTGGCTCCTCAGGTGGGAGCCAGTTTTGGGGCGACCTTCCAGCTGCCCTGCACCAGCGGCCTGAAGCTGCCCATCTCTGTTCTGTGCCTGCTGTCCCCAGGATTCCTCCTGTGTGCACAGCATTCCCCTCCTGATGCCCAGGTCTCCTTGGTACAGGTGGCTGGCTCAGTCTGCTGGAAAGGTTCTTCCTTACATTAGTCTGTCCAAACTCCTCCCTGCAGGGACCCAAGCTGCTGAGCCCATGCCCAGCCCTGCAGGGCCCCAAAGGGCCCATGGCTGATACCTGGCCTGTCACTGTCAAACCAGCCCAGGACAGGCAGACAGGTCCCTGCAGGTTGTGCCACCACCACTCCAGCTGTTTCCCTGCCCATAGCAAGGGGTTGAAACTAGCTGATATTTAAGGACCCTTCCAACCCACAGAAGTCCATGATTTTATGATCCCTGTGGAAAGCTCTCCATCACCTTCTGCTTGGCGCTCAGGAGCTGTCTGATCACTGCCATCCAGATTTATTCCTGGACAATTTCTGCTGATTTATTACTTTGCCAGGGCTCTTGTTTAAGTGCTGCTCCCTCTCCACGGCCCTTTGCCAATGGGGCTCTGTCCCTGCTCCACCATTGTCCTGCTGGCCAGGGCTGGTTTTAATGATTGCCATATAATCCCTCTCCTGCTGCCCCTGGGACGGGCTGGCCTTTTCCACAGCTGTAGCCTGTGTCACCAGGGCACCCAGCCTTCCTCATCCCCCATGGTCAATGCCAAGGGCCACATGCAAGGAGTGCCCTGATGGTGCCCTTTGAGGGATGCAGCTTTGCCCTGTTTCTGTTGCTCCCACAGAGTCACGACAAGTCTCCCTAGCTTGCCAAGGCCCGGGATGGGAATTTGCTTCCTTCCTCCTAGCAGTGAACATGAAAAAGTCATTGGAACTTGGATTTTAGCAGGCCTCAAAATGAATGTGTAAAGCTGTGAGTGCTCTTGGAGACTTTGGGGGGGCTGTGGGGCAACCAGGACCCCCAGCCCTGGGCTAGGATGGGCCTGGGTGGGGGCTGGGTTGGGGGCACAGTGGGGTTTTTTTCTGCCTGCAATGTCCCTGCATCCAAGGCTCCAGGTGCCTGGGGAGCCCGTGGTGCTTCCCTGTCCTTTGGGATGCCCCCGAGCAGCCAGATGAGTGGTGGTGGGGAAATCCTGCAATAGGACGGGTTTGGGGAGCGGGGCTGTAGCCTAGCAACAGCCTCAATCATGGCATAATAAAATTAATCTAGCGCTGGCTCAGTCTGCTGCATAAAGATACCAGGGCAAGTAGCTGAGCCTTTTTAACTGGTAGGTTTGCTTCCAAAGGAACCTGCAGCATCTGTGGCATGTGTGAAGTGTTCCTGGCCCAAAGGTGCTCCACGGTGAGTATCCAGGCTTCCCCTCCCAGCCCGTGGCAGGGTGGTTGCTGAGCACAGGGAATTGTCCTCTGGCACCTTCAGTGAGCAATCCTGGGCCCTCTGGGTGCTCGGGCAGACACGGTGAGGGGAGGTGGGGTGAGGTCAGCTAAACTGGGGACTGGGGCAGCCTGTGGGAAATGGCTCCATTCCAGGTTAAAGCAGGGCTGACACCTGCACGTGTGCTTCTGCTTGGAGCTGCATGGGGATACTGCCATGGGGCAGCCGGTCTGGGAAGCCCTTGAACCCCTGGGTACCCCGGGGTGTTGGCAGGCTCTGCCTTAGGGCAGGAGCAGGAGGGGAGGCGGTGGTGCCGCTCTCCGTGGCACAGAGGGGAGATGGGGTGCTGTGCTCCTGGTGGCAGGGGACACCCGCGGGTGTCAGTCCCGGATGGCTCCAGGACGGCACGGAGAGCACCCCCAGTGCCTGAGGCTGGGGCTGTGCAGCGGCCACGGCTGCAGCCCGAGCTGGTGTCTGCGGCCTGGCTGCGGGAGGAGGCAGCCGGCTGGGGAAAGAGCAGCCTTGTCCCTGGAGCCGCAGCAGAAACGCCCTCCCCGTGGCCGTGGTGGAGGTGACAGGGGTGAGGGGATGAGTTCCTGCCTGCTGGGGCCGGCACCAGTGCCAGGGCAGCCCCGCAGCTGTGGGAGTGACCAGGCTGCTCTCTGGCATGCGCTGAGGGGAGCTGGAGGCAGACTCAGCGCCCAGCCCAGGGCACTGGTGTCAGGGCACACCGAGATCCCTCCTCACAGCCATGTGGGGCACAAGGGGATCTGAAACAGGGTATGCCTGTGGCCCTGCTGTGGGTCAGCAGATGGATGCCCTGAGCCTGCTTTCCTGTGAGACTTTGGGGACTAACTAGTCCTTCCCAATGAACCCCAACAGGAATGTGGGGTTACAGCTCTCTGTGCAGGCAGGGACTTCTCAGTAGCTGCTCAAAAGGCGCCCTTGAGTGCCACCAAAGCCCAGGGGCCTGCAGGGCAGGGTCCAGCTCCCTCCCCAGCCCCCAGGAGGGCAGCAGGGCCCGATTTCTCCCTTGGTTCACAGCTGGAGGCAGGGAGGGGATGAGAGGGAGAGAGGAGAGAAGCTGAAGAGACCCTCCTGCCCCCAGCCAAGCATCACACTGATGCCAGCCAGCTTGGGAAAAGCAGAGCATCACCCGCAGGCAGGAGCTGCAGGGTGCCAGCAGCACCTCATCCCATTGCAGCTCTGCCTCTCCCAGCTGTGGGATCCCCAGGTTACCTTGGAAACAGAGGATTTCGCAGCAGCTTGCAGTGGTGCTGCCTGTGGTGGGGGCAGAGGCCCATGCCCACAGGCCTGCCCTGCCCTCTCTGTGCCCCCAGCCCTGCCTGTGCTGCTCCCCTCTCAGCCCTGCCCCAGGAGCAGGGGTGGGATGGCTGCCAGGCCCCTTCTGCTCTCCCGAGGTTGGTCCTGCAGTGGGTGCTCTGTGCCCACCCTGTGCCCCCGCTGCCCACACAGGGAGGATGGGGAACAGAGAGCCTGAGAAAATGGGAAGGTATCAAATGATCAAACATTCATCCCCACTATGAATCGAACAGAAGGATGGAGTAGAGCAGCCCCAATACTTCTCGGAGTTACCACATCACATATGAGTCCTCAGCATGACAAGGCACTGGGTGCCAGTCACCCCCATTTCCCAGAGGGGTGTCACAGCCCACAGGGTGGGCACAGGTGGGTGCCACAGCCCCCCATCCGCATTTTGGGGTGCCCCACACCGTTCACCCAGTGCTGGAGCCCTCACCACGGCCTGGGTGGCTGCAGCCCGTGGGGGGGACCCAGCACCCACCTCCTGCCTCAGCACAGCCCGGCCAGCCCCACTGCAGCCTCTTCCCTGGAACCGCGTCCTGCCGGGAGCGGACACGGCCCCGGCATCGCCCCCCGGGGCTGCGGGCGGCCCCTGACCCCTCGCGGGCCGCACTGGGGAGCGGAGCGGGAGCGCGGAGCGGCCTCAGCAGAGGCGCTGCCCCGGCGCAGGCATCACCCCGCGGCCGCAATCGCCCTGACACCGCCTCCGTGTCTCAGGGGGCCCCGGGCACGGGCCGGCGGTGCCAGCGCCGCGCTGTCGCTTCCCATCGCGTGCCCCGATGAGCTGAGCAGCCTCTCCCTCGCTCGGCTCTGCCCTTCCCCAGCACAGCCCGCTCGGGAACGGGTCCCAGCCGTGCCGGGGACAGCGAGCCCCGCGCTGCCGGCGGGGTCTGACAGTGCCATCCCCACCCCAGCCAGCCCTTGCTCCCCGGCCAAGGGCACCCCTGGGGGGACACCCCGGCTCCCCAGGCTGGGCATTTTGGGGACCCGTTGGCTGCTTGGCATCTGCAAGCCGGCCACGTCCCGCGGGGCACATCCCGGAGCGCAGCGGGCCCGGGCGGGCTGGATGTGCCGGCGGGGAGGGAGGATGCGCCCTCTCGCCGCTCCTCGGTAACGCGCCCGGCACGAGGCAGAGGTGGAAACTGTTTTTTTGTGTTTAATGTCCTTCCAGGTATTTTTCCCCAAGCGGTTTCAGAGTTTCTCTGAGGAATCTCCTCCTTTTGCTTTCTCAGAGTGGCCCATGTTGGCTTCCCCTGGCATCACCAGATGTCTGTGATCCCCTGTCTCACTGCCAGACTGGGGCTGCCAGAGGGGTCACAGGTATATATTTGAATATACTGTTTGTCAAAATTTAGACAAACAGTATATTCAAATGAGATTTATTTTATAAAGCAGATAAACCACTTAAAGCTCCACCAACACTTGAATACAGGTTTGTGATGTCAAATGGAATTGTTACTGCCCGACTGACTTGAGAATGCCCAAGATTTTAAGACAACTAACCCAGAGTATTTCCTTTGGGCAGTGTCCCAACCAAAGAGCAGAAATTCTGATGGAAGTTTTGCTGCTCCAAGGGGGATGGGCTCCACTGACCTCCACTGGGCCTTGTGGTCAGGTCATGGAATCACACCCTGGTTTTGGAAAGGACCTTAAAGCCCATCCCATTCCACCCCTGCCATGGCAGGGACACCTCCCACTGTCCCAGGTGCTCCCAGCCCTGCCCAGCCTGGCCTTGGGCACTGCCAGGGATCCAGGGGCAGCCACAGCTGCTCTGGGCACCCTGTGCCAGGGCCTGCCCACCCTGCCAGGGAACAATTCCCAATTGCCAATATCCCATCCATCCCTGCCCTCTGGCAGTGGGAGCCATTCCCTGTGTCCTGTCCCTCCATCCCTTGTTCCCAGTCCCTCCCCAGCTCTCCTGGAGCCCCTTCAGGTCCTGGCAGGGGCTCTGAGCTCTCCCCAAAGCCTCCTCCAGGCTGAACCATCCCAGCTCTCCCAGCCTGGCTCCAGAGCAGAGGGGCTCCAGCTCTCTGTTCTGTCACCCCCCCCCCCCCAGCTGGGGTCTGACCCTCTGTCCCTCCACAGCTGTCACACAGAGGTGACAGGTCAGCCTACCCAGGGACAGTTGGTGCCATGGCTGGCCTTACTGCCTGCTGGGGCAGCTGCTGCTGCCACAGGTATCCTGGAGAAAACCCCTATTCTGGGGCCTCCCCTCACTGCCCACCTGCTCCTGCCCACACTTGCCTCCTGGTGAGCCTCTGCCCCTCCTGGCAGTGTTTTGCAAATGCCCAGGAAGGTCTTTCCAATGCTTCAAAACTGCTCCGTGCTGGCCCAGTCAGAGCTGTCCCAGTGGTCCCCAGCAGTGTCCCCTGTCCCTGACCTCATTGCTGTGCCTCCACAGCTCCTGGTGTGACCTGAGGGCTGCCTCAGGGCACCTCCAAGCCCAGCAGGTTTGCAGAGTGGCCCCTGCCCCCATGGCCGCCCCACCAGGGTCAGCATCCTCAGGGCAGCCATGGGGGCTCCTGTGCTGTGGTTCCTCCCTGCTCTGAGCTGCACCAGGGACACAGCGGGGCTGGATCAGGGGATCTCCTGTGCCAGGTTCATGACAAATCTCACAGTGAGCTCCCAGCGTGGCCTCAATGAATTGTGAGGGCTGTGAGACCCCAACACCCACCCCCGCCCCCAGCTTTGCAGCTGTGTAGGACAGGTGTGACCCCAGATGTCCCTCTGGGGTCACACCTGTCCTACAGGTGTGTAGGATGAGATCTGCCCTGCTTTGGGTCTCACCAAGTGTCCAGAGTCACAACAGACCTCCAGGGTGACCTTTGGGCATGTTGTTCCTCTGTGCCTCAGTTTCCCCTTTCGATGGGGCCCATCAGAACCAAGTCTGTCACCTGCAGACACTTTGGCCAGGTCCACACTGGCAGGGGCAGGTGGGGAAACTGAGTCACAGGGACATGGTGAATATTGTGGCTCTGCTCCCTGTGGGGTCTGGGGGAGGACTCAGCACCAGGGAGGCAAAGGCCCCACAGGAAGGGGGATTTGCCCACACACTGGCCCAGCTTCACTGCTACTGGCCTTGACAGCAAGCCACAGTGGGGCAGCCCAGACCCAGGGACAGGAGCTGATCCTGCCTCGGGACAGGCACCAGGCTGGCCTTTTCCTTGTGGGATTGCAGGACTCAGGCTTGTGGGATCCCTCTGGCTATTCACGTGTTCCCGTGGCACAACAGGGCCCCAGGCAGCTCGGCCAGGGACAAGCCTGGACCCGCAGAGCCATGGCAGGGCCCCAACATCTCTGTCCCGCACACAGGGGCGGGGGACAGTTCCATCCCAACCTGCTGAGTCCTGCTGCCCACGTGGCTGTGCCAGGGGGTCCCTTCCCTGTGAGGGGCTGCCACCCCTGAGGGTGGTGTTCCAAGGCCAGGGGCAGCCCCCAGCCCTGCCACCCACCCCTTCTCTGTTCCTGGGGACCAGGCTTGCCTCCCCTGCCTGAGTGCCACAGCCTGGGAGCCCGGGGTGTCACAGCCTAAAGCAGCAGCACGGCCCCGTGCTCGGGGCAGGTGACAGCACGACCGCAGCCCTCAGGGGCATCTGCTCCTCTGCCACAGGCTGCCACTGCTCGAGCAGGAGGAGGAGGAGCAGAAGGAGCAGGAGGGGAAGGCAGTGTCCAGAGCCCCATTGCCCTGAGCACGTGACATGGCGCTGGCATCTCCGGTGCGTGGAGACCTGCCCGCGGTGCAGTTGGATCCCGCAGCACCTTCCAGCCTGCAATAGCAGCCTCACACGGGGAGCAGATGGTCCCACTGCCCCTTGCCATAGGGCTTGGGGGACACGGTCCAACCCGTTTGTTCCCTGATCTCGGACTTGTGGTCACTCCAGAGGTCCAGACAGGCGACCTGAATCCATGCAGGTGTCGCCCAGGGCCACAGCTGCACGGACAGAGGGTGGCACTGTAGGGGATGCCCTAAGGGGAGCACACTCCTCCATGCGCGGTCTCGGCATCCCACAGGGATGGGCTCTGGCATCGTTCGGGTGATTGCACCCACGGGCGATTCGGACGGAGCCTGCCCGGTGCTCCGGCGGTGTCGGGGCTGGCAGCAGGCGGAGCAGATGGAGCAGCGCGGCGGGGACCGCGGGGGCAGGAAGCCGAGGGCAGCGGGAGCGGCTGGACCGACAGCCGGAGCCCGTGTCCTGCAGAGAGGAACGGGGAAGAGCCGGGGCGTGCGTGGGGGCCGGGGGTGACGGGGCCCATCTGACCACGGTGCGGGGGTCCCTCGGCCCCGTGCGTGCAGCAGGGACAGGCTCACCCTGCTCCCAGCTCCTCCTCCAGCTCTGTGCCACTCGGCAGTGCAACGAGTTCCTGGCGCTCAGCCCGGCCCCCAGGGCACACACCGCCGGTGCCAACGGGCTCAGCAATGCCCACTGCTCCCAAGGGCGTTCCTGCGGGACTCACAGCAGTGCCAGCCTGCCACAGGCCCGCCAGTGCGGGCACCAGAGACAGTGGAAGTCAGTTCCTGGAGCTGCAGTGAAAGAAGGAAAGGGTTTTGGCTGCAGGGATTTTGAATCGAGCAAATCCCGGGGTGCACCTGCCATGCAGAAACACACGGAGAGCAGCAGCCTTGGATCAGGGCTTGGAGCCATGGCAGGTACTGGTGGGTCCCAGGGCCATGGCCCCTGGTCAGGGCACCCACAGGTGCTGGGGCTGCCCCCGGAGCTCTGGGCAGTGGAGGGCAGCTCAAGGAGGTGATGGGGGGAAACTGAGGCACAGCTGTGACCATGGGGCCGTGCTGTGCATCTCCGGATGCTGGGGCCTGAGTGTGCCGGGAGCTGTTCTGTGCCTCCTCCGTCCATCTCCATCACTGAGCATCCCCGTGGACTCCAGCCACCACAGGCAGCGAGAGCCCCGGAGACTCTGGGAAAACGAGGCCATTCCATGGAGGAGCTTAGCCGGGGATTTCGCTGCCCAGTCGGCCCCAGCCGCGCAGAGCCGCGGTGATGGGGCAAGGTCAGGCAGGACAGGCCCGGGGCCCTGCGGGGGCCGTGAGGTCTCTGTACAGGGTGTGGGGCTGAGCCCGGTGTCCCGTGGGACATTCACAGCCACGGAGCGGGGAAAGCCCCGGAAGACGGCACCGGGGGCACCCAGACCCGGCCCGAGGTCCCGGGGGAAGAGGGGGCGCCGCGAGGGGCGGGGGCGGGGCCGGGGTTGGGGAGGCGGCGGGGGAGCGGAGATGGATGGGGATGGGGATGGGGGATGATGGGGACGAGGAGCGCTCTGGGGGCGGTGCCGGGGGAGGCTACGGTCCCGGTGCCGGCCCCGCCGGTAACTCCGCCTGCCGTATTAATGGGAAAACAAGCGGCTGCAGAGCGTTGGGCCGAGCCGTGCTGTGCCGTGTCGGATCGGGCGGAGCCGGGCCATGGTCCCCAGGGCGGCGGCAGCCCCAGCCTAGCGCGGCGGGGGCGGCGGGGGGATGCGGCGGGAGCCGCCAGAGCGGCTGGCGCGGAGCAGGTAAGGGGGTCCCGGACAGGGGGCTGGGGGTCGCTGCACCCCCGCGGGCCCCCCCTCGCCGGCCTCTCCTCGACCATCGCCTCGCATCACATCCTATCTCATCTTCCCCCTTTGCCACCCACCGCGCTCCCCATCCCCATCCTATTCCCCGAAGATCCTCCCGGGGCATCCCAACCCCCAGGCTCCCCACACAATCGTCCCGTGCCCCACATCCCCGTCCCCGGCTATCTGTGCTCCCTCCATTCCATCAGTCTCATCGGGGCCATCCCCATCCCGTGCTCCCGAGCCGAGTCATCCCACCCCATCTCACCGGTATTTCGGGGTTCCCCATACTCCCGTGTGCCCTATCCCCATCCCATCCTTATCCCCATCCCCATCTCCCAGCCACAAACCCATCCTCATCTCGGTCCCATCGCACCGCAGCGCTCGAGCGGAGCCATTTCCCCCCTCCCCCCGTGCCCAGCTCAGCGCCCTGCGCGGCCCAGCGGGCCCGGTGCCGCCGGTGCCGGTGCCGGTGCGCAGGGGGTGGGGGCAGCCGGGGACACCGCCCCGCGCCTGCGGCAGCGCCGGGACGGATCCGCTCCCCCCGGAGGCCACCCCAAGCACGGAGCCCCCAGTCCCGGCCCCACAGCTCGCCCTCCCGGCTCGCTCCTGGTTCCCCCGCCCCCCCGGCATTGCCCATTTGCGGGTGCCCCCCACGCTGAGGGATTAGAGGGGCCGGGGCTCGGGGCGTCCCCTGCACCCCGGGGTGCTGCTGCGCCGGCAGGATGACTCCTCCGGGGGCACAGGCTGGGCTCGGGTTTGGCAGCCATCTGTGCCTGGTGCGCTTGGGACAGGGACAGGGGGCGATGTGGCAGTGCCAGGGGCAGAGAGGCTGATTCAGGGCCTGGGGAGCAGAGCGGAGGGGCTGTCTTGTGCGCAGGGCGGGCAACCGCCACAGGGGCACCGGGCACCATGTGCGTGTCCTGGGGGTGGCACGGGGCGGGGGGAGCGTCTATTTGCCACGGATGCGGAGCAGTGGCACGATGGGCAGTGGGCTCCCTCACCACAGACCGTGCCGGCTGCCAGCGCCTGCTGCGGGCAGTGCCCAGGCAGCAGCGGCCATCAGCGTCCCGCTGACACACACACGGTGCACAGGCCCGTGCGCAGCAGAGCTGGCTGTGCACAGCGGCACACACGGGCACAGACACTGCCCCCACGGCAGCTGCTGCTGGCACCTCCAGCATCATCTGCTCCAGCAGTGTTTGCAGCAAGATGCTGTCCTTGGCTGCCTGTCCCAATGCAGGGCCACTGGTGCACTCAGGCTAGCACTTGGGGCAGTGCTGAGGCAGTGCTGGGCAGTGCTGGGCAGTGCTGGGCAGTGCTGGGGCAGTGCTGGGCAGTGCTGGGCAGTGCTGGGGCAGTGTTGGGCAGTGCTGGGCAGTGCTGGGCAGTGCTGGGCAGTGCTGGGGCAGTGCTGGGCAGTGCGGGAGCAGTGCTGGGCAGTGCTAGGGCAGTGCTGGCAGCGCTGGGCAGTGCTGGGGCAGTGCTGGCAGCGCTGGGCAGTGCTAGGGCAGTGCTGGGGCAATGTTGGGCAGTGCTGGGCAGCGCTGGGCAGTGCTAGGGCAGTGCTGGGCAGCGCTGGGCAGTGCTAGGGCAGTGCTGGCAGCGCTGGGCAGTGCTAGGGCAGTGCTGAGGCAGTGTTGGGCAGTGCTGGGCAGTGCTGGGCAGTGCTGGGCAGTGCTGGGCAGTGCTGGGGCAATGTTGGGCAGTGTTGGGCAGTGCTGGGCAGCGCTGGGCAGTGCTAGGGCAGTGCTGGCAGCGCTGGGCAGTGCGGGGGAGTGTGTGCAGTGGGCGGGGCAGTGTTGGAGTGCTGGGCAGTGCTGGCAGCGCTGGGCAGTGCTGGCACTGCTGGGGCAATGTTGGGCAGTCTGGGCAGCCTGGGCAGTCTAGGGAGTGCTGGCAGCGCTGGCAGTGATGGGCAGTGCTGAGCAGTGCTGGGCAGGTGGGCAATGTGGCAGTGCTGGGCAGTGCTGGGCAGTGCTGGGCAGCGCTGGGCAGTGCTAGGGCAGTGCTGGCAGCGCTGGGCAGTGCTGGGGCAGTGCTGGGCAGTGCTGGGGCAATGTTGGGCAGTGCTGGGCAGTGCTGGGGCAGTGCTGGGGCAGTGCTGGAGCCATGCTGATGCTGCTGGCCATGCCCACGGGGCTGTGAGTGCAGTGGGCCCGGTGCAGTGCAGTGTGTGCTGGGGCTGCTGTGAAGGGGGAGCAGCAGTGCAGTGTGCTCAGCACTCTGCATGTGCAGGCAGTGTGCAGGCACCGTACCCACTGCAGCAGTCCTGCCTGCTCAGTGGGATGTGTGTGGGCAGCGAGCAGGCAGGATGGGCAGCAATGCCCCGACAGTGTGAGGGCAAGGATGGGCAATGTGCGCAGGGTGCGCGGGGCAGTGCCCTGGCAGGGCCCCAAGTGCAGGATGGGCAGGCAGTATCCCTTGCCGTGTGCAGACAGGCAGCGAGTGGGCAGTGCTCAGGGCGGCACGGGCAGGCCGTGCACTGGCAGGGCTGTGTGCATGGGCAGCTTGGGGCAGAGCGCAGGCAGTGCCCTGGGAGTGTGGGCAGTGTGCGGGCAGTGCCAGCTGTGGCTGTGGGGCAGGCAGGGCACTGCAGTGCGTGGGCAGCGTGGGGCCCGCACTCCTCCCCCCACAGCCCTCACGTGGCACACGCGGCAGTGACCCAGTTCCGGGCATCCTCCGTGGGCCCCTCTGGCAGCGGGGTCGCCCCCAGCCCAGCTCCTCGCGCTGCCGGAGCCCGGCGCTCACGGGCAGCACGGAGGGAGCAGCGCCCGGGCCCCTGCCGGGAGCGAGGGCAGGACCCCACGGGGGGCGGCTCCCACCCACGCCTGGGCACCGGCCGCTCTGCCAGGGCTGTCGGCAGGTGTCACATCCACGGGGAGACACCGTGTGGGCATCCCGGGTAGGGAGGCTGGTGCCTGCCGAAACTGGGCAGTGCTGGGGCAGAAGGGGGCATCCAACCAACCGGATGCCCACTAGCCGGGGGGTGGAGAGCAGAGGGAATGCAAAACCCTCTCCCTGCAGAGCTGGTGTCAGAGGCTGGTGGGCATGTGAGCATGGTGGCACTGGCAGCACCGTGGGGCCATCCCAGCTCTGCCCCCCTCAATAGGCAGAGGGTTCCAGCCGCTGCAGGAGGGCTCTGCTCTCCCTGCAGTGCCACAGAGCCCCAGCTCCCCGTGCAAGCCTCCCCCTGCACCCACGCTGTCCTTACCCACGCTGTCCTCGCAGAGGAGGAATAATTTGGAGAAACCATGGCAACCCCACAGCTCCACCGGCAGTGGGTGCCGCTGGTGGGTGGAAGACACCGGAGCCTGTGGGATGCAGCGCCCACATCCCCAGCGCACAGGGATGCACACACGCTGGGGGACAGTTCTTTGGGTGGCAGTTCCTTTTGGTCCAGCAGGGCTGTGGCTGCAGGGGTCTCTTGAGGGTGCTCCATGCACTCACAAGGCGTCCATGGCCCCAGCAGCCACACTTCCACCACACTGGCAGTGCCCAAGGAGCCTCATGTGCCTTGTTTGTTTTACAGCGCTGGGATGGAGTCACCACAGGCCCCTCGGCCACCTCAGCCCACCCAGCCCCTCACTGCTGCTGCTGCTGGACCAGGTAGGATCCTGGGCTACAGTTCCTTGCCTACCAGCCACCCCGACACCACAGGAATGGGCTTCCCAATGCCACTGTCCCCGTCGCTGTGGCACGGGATGCTGCCTTGCCGGACCCAGCCCAGTTCCCACACACTGTAACACAGCAGAGCTAATACTGGGCCAGTTTTTGGGGGGCAAACCTGCCCTCCCAGCTCTGCAGGGAGGCACTGGGACCCCCATTTCCTTTCTCATGGCATCTTGCTCTTCCCAGCCCATCACATGGACAGACACCCCAAGGCCACTGGAGTCACCTCAGCTCTGGCATCTGCACCCCCCCAGCTTTGGAGCAGGTAATGAGGAGGAACCCAAGTCCCCTCCCCATCTCTGCATAGTCAGTGCTTATTGCTAAATAAAGGAAATTCTTTTTCTCCAAGAAACATCCTCCCTGTTGTCCTCTGCTGCTCTTTAAAGCCAAGTGTCCACCCATCTTTAGTGCAACACAGAGCAGCCAGCATCAACCCGTGCACCCAGGCCCTTGGTGGCCACAACACCCAATGCTCAGAGGACATGGTGAGGTGACTGACAGCTGGGGGGGTCCCTGTTGTGAGCAGAGAAGGTGCACATCTCCCAGTGCTGGTGACAACCCATGGCAGCTCTCGAAGGGCTGGTAGGGAAGGTCAGTGCTACAACCCACTTAGTCCTTCCTCTGTCCCCACCATGCACTGAGGCAAACTTGTGCTGATGTCCTCATTGTCACACAGCTGTGCCACACTGTGGCTGGGGACTCTGCCCACCCTGGCCACCCAACAGCATTGTCCCAGAGCACTGGGGTGCTTGGTGCTGGCACACAGTGGGCATCAGACCCCATGTCCCACAGCAGCTAAAGCCACCATCAGCCTTGCTTTCCAGCCCAGGGGACATGTCACAGCCATGGGTCACAGAAGACAACAAAGCCAGAGGGTACTGAGCCAGCACAGCTCGTCTGGCATAGGGAGGTGATGCAGGTATCACTGCATACATGTGGGTTGGGGCACCCACCACAACACCCTTCTGCCACCCCTTGGGGCCACCCCGATCTGAAAGACCCAGAGAGTGCAACTCTGTGTAGCCAGCACTGTGACAACCCCACACGGGAGTTTGTGGGCCACAGTGGGTGCAGCCACCACAGGGAGGGGTTGTAGCTCCTGCCTCCTACAGAGCCCCAGACCATGGGGGCTGCCCAGTCACCATGGTGGGTGCTCATGGGGCCTGTCCCTGGGCCCTGGTTCCCCCTGCAGTGCTGGTGCAGGGACGTGGGTACGCACAGTCCCAGGAGATCCCTCAACACTCCGGTGCTCTCACCAGGACTGAGCACATGCTCCCCATGGAAAATCCAGGTGTTGAACCTTCACAGCCCTGCCCAGAGCTGCCAATTCATGTGATTCTGCAAGACAGTCCCTGTGCCCTGTGGGCCAGGAAGAGGGCACAGTACTCTGTGTTCTCCTCTTGCTATGCTGAGCTGGTATGCAGTTCCCTGGCTGCCCCCATCAGTGTCCTGCCAGCTGCTCCTTGATTTGCACCCTGGATCTGGAAACTTTTTCCAGTTTCTTCCTCCAGTTGATTGACTATTGACAGCAGCAGTGGAGGCTGGGATGCCCTCAAACCTTCCTTTCTGAAGAGATGGTCAACCCCCAGCTCTGAGCTAGGAGCAGTGGGGATTGATATGAGGTCACTCCAGGATTGAGGCACCTCATGTGTTCTCTTGCAGGGTGGGCTACCGTCCTCTGAGGCCGTGTGACAGGGAACTAGCAGAAGAGTCGCTTTTAAGATGACACGAACAGACCCACCTGACATTCTGGTGTCCACGGTGTACCAAGACATCAAGGTGGCGACAGCAGCCCCTGGGGATTCCGTTGTCTGTCAGCCCCTAGCACAATGTGATGCCTCCATGTCCTCCTCCCTGTCCCGCGAGCCGCAGCCCTTCAACAAGCGCCATTGTAGGAGTTTCGACTTCATCGAGTCGCTGGAAGAGCTGGGCACCCCCTCGGCCATGGAGCGCGCCTGCCCGCGCCCCGGCATGCCCGAGCCCACGCCGGGGCCGCCGGGCAGGCAGGCGCCCCCGAAGCCGGACCCGTACAGCGGCAGAGCCCCCGCGCCGCGCAGCGAGCCCAAGCGCCGAGCCCGCTCCAAGAGCGCCCCGCGGGTGAAGTCCACCCTGACCCCGGTGCCCATCACGGTGGCGGCATCACCGCCGCCAGCCCGGCGCGGGCGGGAGGTGCTGCGGGTGGCACGGGAGCCCTCCCGCACGGATCCCTCGCCGCGCCGCGAGGCCCCGATGCCGCTGCGGGCGCTGGCCAACGAGGTGCACCCCATCAAGCTGCAGCCGCAGCGGAGCAGCGTCAGCCGCATCTCTCCGCTCTGCCTGGGCAGCAATTGCTACGAGGAAGGGCCGGGGGGGAAGATGGGCGCCAGCCCCCACGTCAAGTGCCGAGTGGACATTAAGCCGGACGAGGCAGTGCTGGTGCACACGGCGCGGAGCCTGCGGGCAGCCCCGAACCGCCCGGAGCCGCCGCGCTGGCCCCGCACCCCCGGGGCCGCCCGCAGCCTGACCGTGCCCGGGAGCCGGCAGGCGTCCGCGTCCCGCACGCCCACCCCCAGCGACTCCTACAGCGGGGACCCTCCGCTGCTGCCCTACCCCGGTGAGTACTACGAGGCAGACCCCCGGGCACTGGCGTACCAAACAGTGCCCGTGCCGGCCTCACGGGAATTCAGGGAGTACCCCGACAGGGGCTGCATGACCTTTTCGGCCCCCGGGGTCCCGGCCAAGTTCTTCTACGCAGAGGAGTCAGCGCGGTGCCCCAGCCCAGCCATGCCCCTCCGCAGCTCTGGCTATGCCAGCTACCCCTACCCCAGCCGCCACGCCGTGTCCCAGCCCTTCTACACTGAGGACCCGGCCAAGGTTGCCGCTCACACGATGCCGGCCCGGACGTTGTACGTGGAGGAGGCGCGGGGTTACCCGGTGCAGGAGGCACCTGCCCGCACCTTCTATGGGGATGAGCCCCGCTACTACCCCCCGCGCGGGACCCCTGTCAAAACCCTGTACGCCGAGGACGCTCGGACATACCCAGCCCTCGGCTCCTCCCCACGGCTGCTCTACGCCGAGGACTACGGGAAGTACCGGGAACGGGAGGTGCTGTCGCGCACGTGTCCCCCGCCCCGCAGCGCGCAGCCCCTGCATTTCGGGGACTGGTACTGCCCCGAGCGGGCCACGCTGCCCTACCAGAGCCTGCAGCTGTCCCGCTTCACCCCACAGCCGGCCGGGCGTGAGGCCATGTTCTCCTCCTGGCATGCCAGCTACGGCGTGACCCCACCGCGGCTGGGCCGGGAGACGCAGCACTACTCCAAATCCTGGGACAACATCCTGGCGCCAGCAGCGCGCAGGGAGGAGGCCCTGCTGCGTGGGCGCAGCTATGAGAACCTGCTCGCCCATGAAGAGCACCGTGCCTTATCCCCCGAGGAGCGCCGGCAGCCTGTGGTGATCAACCTGTCGAGCTCACCCAAGCGCTACGCGGCCCTGTCCCTCTCCGAGAGCTCCATCCTCGAGCGGGTGCACGCCGACGGCAGCCGCGGGCCCTCGGGCCGCTCCTGGTACGTCACGCCGGAGATCACCATCACCGACAACGACATCCGCGCCGAGGGGCTGGGCCGGAGCGAGAGGCGCTCGGCCAGCTGGGACATGCTGGACGCGGGCCGGGAGTGCAGGCCCTACGCTGTGCCCTGCGCCCCGCAGCCCAGCGCCAGGGAGAGCGGCTCGGGGCGCCAGCGCAGCCTGGAGCAGCTGGACGAGCTCATCACCGACCTTGTCATTGACTACAAGCCGGCGCCGGGCCACCGCTCCGGGGACAGGGACAGCCTCGCGGAGCAGCTCAAGCAGCTGCTGAGCAGCGGCGCCTCGGGGCCCCCCCGGCGGAGCGAGAGCAGGCGGGTCCCTCACAACGCGCCCGAGGGACCCCGACCCACAAAGGAGCAGCCGGGCCCCAGCTCCCATGCTGGCACCCCGCGCCGCCCACCGGCCACCGGCCCTTTCGAAAAGTCACCGGAGAACTGCTCGCCCGACCTGAGCGCTGAGGAGGACGACATGATGATGTGCTCCAATGCCAAGTGCCGGCGCACAGAGACCATGTTCAATGCCTGCCTCTACTTCAAATCGTGCCACAGCTGCTACACCTACTACTGCTCCCGGCACTGCCGGCGCGAGGACTGGGACACGCACAAGGCCAGCTGCGTCTACGGGCGGGTGGGCAGCGTCTGCCGCCACGTCCTGCAGTTCTGCCGCGAGAACACCGAGGTGCACAAGGCCTTCTCACGCATCGCCAAGGTGGGATACCTCTCCCGCGGCCGCGGCGTCCTCTTCCTGGGCTTCCCCAATGCGGGCTCCGCCGAGAACTTTCTCCAGTTTGGGCTGGAGAGCCTGCTGATGTCCCCCACGTACCTGTCCCTGCGGGAGCTGGACAGCTACTCGGACAACCTGGGGGAGTATGCCCAGGAGCTGCGGGAGACAGGCAACCAGTACGACCCCAACGAATGTTTCCTGCTGAATGTAACCGTGGCCGTCACTCAGAAAGTGCCAGAGAGGCCGTCACCGAAGATGCAGGTCCCGACGGTCAGGAAATACGCCAAGGTGGCCTTAGCCTCCTCCAGCCCTGAGAAGAAGATCTTGAAGAAGGAGCGGGACATGGAAACGTTGATCCTGACGCCACCGCCCGGAACGGCGGACATCGACAAGGAGGGGGAGGAGGGCCGGAAGGCACGGGAGGTCTGCTTCATCAACATCCAGCGGGAGCTGCGCATCCGCGGCGTCTTCCTGCGGCACGAGTTCCCCGCTGTCTACGAGCAGCTCTGCGACTTCGTGGAGAGCAACAAGCGCTTCACCCCCACCACCATCTACCCCATCGACAAGAGGACGGGCAAACAGTTCATGTGCATGATTATGGCGGCCTCCGAGCCTCGCACCCTCGACTGGGTGGCCAGCCCCAACCTCCTGGACGACATCATGTGAACGCAGGGCGGGGGCACCCCCTCTGTAGAGACGTGCTGTCCTGTCAGAACCCCCTCGGCTGTTACACCAAGGGGTACCAAGGGGAGGGGGCTGCGGGCAGCCGGCAGTGCTGGGGGGCCGGGCGGTGACGGGAGCACAGCCCCAAGTCTGCCCTGGAGCCCAGAGCCCGGGGAGCCCCTGCAGAGCCCTCTGGCGTGAGCGGTGCTTGGCCAGAGCGGGGGCGTCTCGCACCCCCCCAACCCCTGCTGCAACCCAGAGCCCCTCGGGCCTGCCCCAGGCTCCCCTCAGCACCGAGGGTCCCCGCAGCGGCCATACCCAACGCCTGGGACTGGGCTGCGCCAGGATCGTGTCCCTGCCGCGCCTGTGTAGCCTGTGCGTGTTACTGCGGGAGCGTCAGGCGCCGGGGGGGCCTGGGATCCCCCGCGGGCTCTGGGCACAGAGCGGGGCAGGGCTGGGGGTCCCGGGGCGGAGCGGCCACGGTGAGGGATCGGCGGGAGGGAGGGGGGGGGGGCTCTGACCGGGGTCGGAGGTAATCGCCAGTGAGGGGTGACGGTGGCGGGGACCGGGGAAGGCGAGGCAGAGCCGGGGTCGCGGCCAAGACCCGTCACCCGGGGCGCCCGCGCCGCCCTGCCCTGCCCTGCCCGGCCCTGCTCCCCGCTGTCGATCCCATCGCCGGCACCGGCACCGGCGGCAGCCTCCAGCCCCAGAGCCGCTGCCCGGCGGGACCCCGCGCCGGCTGAGGGTGGAGCCTGGCTCTGCGAGCGCTGGTTGGACGCCAGGCGGAGGAGGCGGGGACCGGGCGCTGGTTGGTTGGACGCCGGGCGGAGGAGGCGGGAACACGGGCCGGGGCCGGGCGCTGGTTGGTTGGACGCCGGGCGGAGGAGGCGGGAACACGGGCAGAGGCCGGGCCCTGGTTGGACGTCGGGCGGAGGAGGCGGGAACACGGGCGGGGGCCGGGCGCTGGTTGGTTGGACGCCGGGCGGAGGAGGCGGGCACGGCGCGCGGGCGGCAGCGATGGCGGGCTCGGCGCTGTCCCGGGTGCCGGACGTGCAGATCGATGGCGACGGTGTCTTCAAGTACGTGCTGGTGCGGGTGCGCGAGGCCGGCGCGCCCGCCAAGGACGTCGTGCGAGGCCACGCCTGGGCCGAGTACCACGGTGAGGGGCGCCGGGAGCGCGGGGCGGGGCCGTGGCCCGGGAACCGAGGGAAGCGGGCGGGGGCTTGCCGGGCGTCTGGCCCGTCACGGGGCAGCGGCTGAGGCCGGGGGTCCCCGCGCCACCGCCGCTCCCTCCCTGCAGCCGACCTGTTCGAGCGCACCGCGGAGGAGCTGGCGCCGCACGGCCTGAGCTGCGAGTGCCTGGGCGGCGGCCGCATGTCGCACCGCCCTGCAGAGAGGAAGATCCACGTCTACGGGTACTCGGTGGTAAGCGGGGCCGGGGGAACCACGCGGGGACGCGGCATCTCCCTGCGCGGGGTGGGTCCCGCTGACGGCGGCCGAGGTGGAGTCGCGTTCCCTCGGGGGTGGAAGGGGTGAGCGGGGCGGCGCTCCCGGGGCTCCTGCGCGTTCTCCCGAGTGCCCCAGGGAGGGGAGACTGCGCAGAGCCCTTTCGGGTGAGCAGTGCTTGGCCAAAGCAGGAGCACCCCAGGAACCCTCCGGCACCTGCCTGTGGGGCTGCCACACACCCAGAGTCCCCGGAGGAGCCATGGGTACAGTGGCTGTACCCAGCTCTGGGCACTGCCACGGGAAATTGGGCTGCACAAGAGCCCTGTCTACACTTTGTGTGTCCTGAGGGTGTTCCTGCAGGAGTGTCGGGTGGGTGCCGTAGGGACCTTGTAAGGGTGACTGGAGGCACTCTTGGGGCATCACTGTCATGGTGGGTTCCTGGACACTGACCCCAGCCCAGGACTGTGCTGCAGCACCAGCTGTGCTGGGTGCTGAGTGCAGAGCCCAGCTGGGACCAGGGCAGGTTCTTGGGCCACAGTGCACACAGTTTTCCCAGCTTCAGGGTGGCGTTGTCCTGTTGCCTGAGCGCTACACCAGCCTCTGCTGGAGTCAGGAAGGACTGGCACAGGCTCTGTGGCCTCTCTGCTGCTGAGGTCTGCCAGAGCTGCCCTGGGAATTTGCCAGGCTTCCCTGCAAGTTCTCACCAGCTCTCCTTGGGAACCTTCTTTTCCTGTGCAGGGCTTTGGACGCGCTGACCACGCTGTGACCACAGAGAAGCTGAAGGCAGAGTATCCCGACTATGAGATTACCTGGGCAGATGAAGGGTACTGACTCCTCTGTCTGTGGTGCCAGCCCAGAACTGGCACAGCTGTGTGCAGCACCGGGGTGGTGGCAGCAGGTTCCCCATGCTCGGCCGTGCTCCAGGCTCTCCTGATTTTCCTCTGTGTTGAACTTGCCCGTTCTCCGCTGTCACCGGACTGTCCCCGTGCCAGATGCTCCCACCTCCCTGGCATGGCAAAGCTGGTGAAGCCAGTGGTTGCTCTGCCCCAGCCCTCTGGCACCAGGGGCTCATCCACGTGTATCTGTGAGAATTAAAGTCGTTGGAGGAGCACAGCTGCTCTGGTGGCCATGCTCACAGTTTGGCTGCTCCTTCCCATCTCTGGGTTATGCTTGTTGACAGTGGAAGCGACCCCCAGGTTATCCGCCCCTTGAGGGGGGCCTGGCATGGCAGCATGGCATGGGAGCAGGCAGAGTCTGGGGTGGGAACAGAAGGAATTGTGTTGGGATTTGCCTTGGAAAGGGTTGAGGCAGGAGAGAGGAAAGCAATACCCAGGTCTGGGAGAGGGAAGGGCAGGATGGACCTGGGGGAGAGACCAGCCCCATCTCCTGTGAGGAGGGAACTGAGCTGCCTGGGAACATGACTGGGAAGAACATGCCCGTTCCCACTCTGGCAGGTTGTCACACCTTGAGGAAGAGCATCCTCCCTGACTTCATCCCTCCAGCCACCCAGGACCAGCTCAGAATTTCCCAGGGATTCTCCCTGCTTGTGCTTCCAAGCAAGGAGCAGTAGAGGGAGACTGAGGAAAGCTGCTGGAGGCTTCAGTGGCTGGAGAGCTCCAGGGAGATGTGCAGGCTGGGTTGGTTCAGGCTGGGTTGGTTCAATCACTGTCCCACGTGAGGCTGGGGCTGGAGGACCCTCCCAGCCCAGTCCCAGCCCCATTTCATTGTCAGACTCTGACCCTCTGTGCTCCCTGCTGCTGCCTCTGCCTCATGCCTTCAGGGATGTGGGCTCCTTCCTCTGTCCAGAGCCATGCTGGGTCATCTCAACCTGCAGAAGCTCAGCCTGTACCCTGTGTCCAAAGTTCAGCCTGTGCCCACACTCCAAAGGAAGCTCGCAATGGGGGGATGAGTTTCACAGGCAAGAACATGGCTCTGCTGTGCCTCATCCTCCATCCTGCAAAGTGGCTCTCCCCTGCGCTGGGGGGAATGTTACCCAGAAGTTACACAGAGTCAGCTGCAAACCTGCAAGTCACTGGTTTGGAACTTGGAGGCACCTCTGGGATGTCCTGTCCATCCACTGGCCTAGCAGAGCCAGCTTTAGTGGGTCCATCGTGGTGGGATTGCTGAGATGTGCTGTGCAGGCTCAGGAGTCCTTGTGAGTTCCTTCCAACACAGGGAGTTCCATGATCCTGTTCTAGAATTAGGCTGCTGGAAGCTGTGACCAGGTGGTGTTTGAGAATCTCCCCGAATTGAACTTCCAGCAGCTTGGCAGTCTGCTCTGGTTTTGACAGTCCTCATAGGAAAAAAAGGTTTTTCTTTCAAGTGGTATTTGCTGGTTTTGCTTTGTTACTGTCTCAGTCCTTACTGGGACACTCCTGGCTCAAAGGGTTGGCTCTCTGCACCCTCCTGCCAGGGCTTGCCTGGGTGACATTCCGCTGCCCCTTCTCCAAGCTAGGCACATTCAGCTCAGCCTCTCCTTGTGGCAGGTGCAGTCCCCTCATCATCATCAGGGAATATCCTTCTGTGGAGATCAAAAAGTCATCTGGACACCTCCTCCAGGGAACTCTTGTGGAGCAGAGGGTGGGATGGGGTGACCTCCTGTTGCGCCATCCATTCTGTACTGTCCTGTGGTCATCATCACTCAATCTGCTCCAGTGTGCCCCCATCTCACAGTGGGAGCACCAGCATCCCCAGTGCCAGGGGAGGGGTCCCATCTCTGAGAGAGGCTCTGCCCATGGCACCCAGGAGAGCAGTGACTACTCTGCCAGTGGCCAGCTTGGTGCTGCCAGGTTTCTGGGCAGGGCTGCTGTTCTCCAGCATGCCTGGACTGGGGAATGTGGGGCTGCTGGTCCTTACTGGGCCTGGCTGGCACTGGGAGAAAGAGCTGAGCCTGTGTTTTACTGCCCCTGATGCAATCCTGCTGCAATCTGCTTTCCAAGGCCGTTGACTCAGTGGAAGGATCTGCTCAAAGGGGCCCCTCTAGGGCACGAAGGCTGCGGCAGCAGAGGGGAGAGGGGTCCTGGGGGGTAGCAGCTCCTTCCTCTGCCCAGGTAGGGAAACCAGTGGGGTCAGTAGTTGCCATCACCAGGCAACACTGGTGGTGATCTGTGGAGATCTGGCTACCAAGCTGTGCTTCTTCCAGGCTCATCGGCCCTTGCTGGGGCTCTGCCAAGAATGTTTTACCCCAGGACTGACCTGGTTGTGGCCCTGGAGCTGTGCCCCTTTGCCCCATGGCATTCATGAGCTGGGTGCTGAGATGCTTCTGCCAGCCGGAGCAGAGCAGGCAGGGTGAAGGCTGGCTCCTCCTGATGGCATCTTGGAATCCCCAGGCTCCGGGGGGACCCCAGAGCCCCTTCCAGTGCCTAGAGGGGCTCCAGGAGAGCTGAAGAGGGGCTTTGGACAAGAGCTTGGAGTGACAAGAGGAAACAACTTCCCATTGCCAGAGGGCAGGGTAAGATGGAATATTGGAGATACAGCTGACTCGCAGCTCAGCTGTTCTCCCTGGCCAGAGTGCAGCCCACAGCCAGCCCTGCACCCAAAGTCTCTCCCACTCTCCTTATGCACAGGGACTGGCAGAGCCCCCACATCCCTGGCAAAGGTGCCAGCATCCCCCACAGGGCTGGCAGCATCCCTGGCTCAGCGGGAAGTGCTCTCATCCCTCAGCAAGCCAACGCATTCCCCCGTGCTGTGCCCTGTCCAAGTCACAGTGTCACCCACCGTCCTGGTCTGAGTGGAAAATGGGCTGAAGAGGAGAGGTGCAGGGGGAGAAGCCGAAGGTCTCCACAGGCACGGCTGCAGCTCGCTGCTGAGGTGTCGCCAGTGCTGTGACAGGACCGCGCTGCCCTGTCCCAGCCGTGCCATAAACCCGCTGCCTGGCCGGGGAGCCGATAACAGCGGGGCTGAAGTCCAACGCAGGCAGCTCCAGGGGAGCACATTCCAGCCCGGGGCTCACAGCGTGGCCTCTTCCAGCTCCGTGTTCCCGTCGTGGTGCCCGGGATGGCTGCAGGCGGGCGGGCGATGCTGGCCCTGCTGGTGCTGCTGGGTGAGCTCTGCCGACACGGCTGGGGGTGTGTGGCTGGAGGGAAGGGGCCTTGGTGCTGGCTGCTCCGCTCTGGTCCTGCACGGCACTGGGCCAGCCCACTGGGCTCTGCTGGTGAATGCAGCCCGGGGGTCCCACCGGGAGCGGGTGCCAGAGCCCCCAGCACCAGGCGGGGGATCACCAGCGGCTTTGTTCAGCATGGGACAAAAACCATCCAGATATTCCGGTTTCTTCCAAAAAGGGGCTGGGACTGGCAGCACGGGTGTGCCATAGCAGAGTCAGTGCCCTGGCAGGCTCTGGCACCCCGAGAATGACGGTGGGAGGTGGCAGTGTGAGAGATGTGGAGTGCCAGGACAGTGCTGGGGCAGGGATCGTCCAGGGGAAAATGCCGCTGAGAGCTCAGTACTTGCCCCAGCAGGGTCCCAAACCGAGGTGCTGCAGGTCACACGTGCCCTCCCATCACCTGCTGCGGGCACCACGCCTAGTTCCCTGCGGGTTTTCAGCCCCATTGTCTCTCTCGTAGCCAGAACTGTCCTCCCCAGTGGATCCGTGGTCGTCAACAGCTGCAGCAGTGCGGCTGAGCAGCTCTGCAACTTCGTCTGTGACTGCAGCGACTGCTCGGATGAGAACCAGTGTGGTGGGTGCTCAGACTCCCCAGGCTCCCAGACCCACCCTCAGACCCTGCTCCTGGGGTGAGAGCAGGCTGTGTAGGGGGGGTGTTGTGGGTACAGGTCCCTGGGGTGGTGCTGGTGCCCAGGATGAATGCAGGCTCCCCCAGGACTGGTACAGAACTGTGGGCTGGCTGCAGATCCAGAGGGTAGGGGCAGGTCCCTTGTGCAGGTGTCCAGGGTGAACACAGGTGGCCTGGGTGCAGGTGAGACTGCCAGGTGGGTGCAGGATCCCAGGTTGTGTGCAGGTCCCCTGGGCTGGTCACAGGTCCCTGGGTAGGAGCAGCCCCCCAGGATAGGTGCAGTTTCCTGGGATGGGCACAGATCCCCAGGGTGGCCCCAAACCTGCCTTGACCCCTCATCTGCCCACCCTCAGGGTACCTATGGGGCTCAGCAGTGCTGGGCACCCCCTTCACCTGTGACTTTGAGGACAGTGACTGTGGCTGGCAGGACGTGGGCACCTCGACGTATGGATGGGTGCGAGGCCGGGCCAGCCTTGCCAAGTGGGGCATGGGGCCTCATTCAGACCACACCGTGGGCACTGACCTGGGTAAGTGGGAGCTGCTTGGTGAGCAGGCTCTGGGCACCCACAGTACCACTCCACTGGAGCTGGGGTGCCAGAACACCTATCTTTCTAGGGTGCAGGGGAGGGAGCAGACCCTTGGAGGGGCAGGAGTAGTGCTGGCATAGCTCTGGTGCCACCCCAAGGGGTGCAGCCCCCGTTCTGCTTTCTGCCCTCCCCAGGTTGGTTCTTGGTCACCATGTCCCCCCCAGCAAAGACCACGGCCACAGCCTGGCTCAGGTCACCGGAGATGCGGGAAGCAGCTGCCACATGTGAGATCAGAGCCTGGTATCACCTCTCAGGGAGATGTGAGAGCACCCAAGGTGGGCGCAGGCAGCATTGGCTACTAGGCAGTGGGGGGGGATGGGGCCATCTGCCCCTGTGGCAGGGACAGAACCACCGACATCTTGAGATGGGTCCTTGCCACCCTGTTTGCCTCTTCCACGCTCCACACACGGAGCTGGTGGGGCTCCATCCGTTCCTTTGGGTACCCCTGGGTGCCCTGTACCAAGGGCACTTTTGGGCTTCCCTCAGGGCTGAACCAGACAGAGCGGCCGGTGCTGCGCCTGGCCGTGGCACACAGGGATGGGGTGGTGGAGCTGTGGCAGAGCCCTGAGCACAGCAGGGAGGGCTGGCACCCGCTTGTTGCCTACCCCGGACGGATTGTGGAGCAGTTCCAGGTGAGACGGTGTTGGTACCTTGGTACCCAGGCACTGTCCCCATAAGCTGGGACCAGAGGAGCTGGGCAATGTTCCGAGACCTGGCCTGGGGAGCTCATGCCGTCCTCATCCTCCCATGACAGCTCATCTTCTCCCTGACACAACCACCCACCTGTGGGGCAGAGGTGGCGCTCGATGACATCATGTTCAGGAACTGTGGCTTACCCGGTGAGTGCCACATCTGCTGGGATGTGAGCTGGGATCTTGGGGGAACTGGCTGGGTGCAAAACCCAGGGGAGCTCTCCCATCGCTCAGTGCTCCCATTGGCTTGGGGCAGCGTGCCCTGGCCAGAGCACGAGGTGGGCAGCAAAAACCTGTCCCTTGAGCCCCCCCTAGGAATGATGTGGCAGTGCTCACCACGTCCCCGTGGGAGCAGCCACTGGCTGACATGTGTTCCCCCACGGCAGAGGTCGGGCAGCAGGCCTGCGGGGCCCAGGAGAGGCGCTGCCACCGCGGCTCCTGCCTGGCACAGCGTCGTTTCTGCGACGGCACCGACGACTGCGGGGACAACTCGGATGAGGGCGCGGCGCAGTGCAGTGAGCACCCCTGGCCCCAGGGAGGAGTCCTGTGGATAGGCTGAGGGTCTGCCTCGGTGGGGCAAAGCTGTGCTCTGGGCTGGCAGGGGCCCACCCAGTTCTGCCCTACGCCAGGAGGGCAAAATGACCCTGAGGGTTTGCAGAGGGGTGGCATCAGCCCAACCCATTGCAGGGAGCCACCTGTCCAAGAGAGGGCTGGGAGCTCAGTTTCTGGGTCACCGCTGTCCCTTCTTCTCACAGAGAACTTCACCTGCTGCTCCTTTGACTATGATCTCTGTGGCTGGGAGACGGCGGCCGGGCCCCCAGTGTGGGGCAGGAACACGAGCCTGAACCTGGGCACCTCCTACAGCATTCCCACTCGGGACCACAGCAACAACAGCAGGGCAGGTACGTGACCGGGCACCGGTGCCCCAGGGGAGCCCCACTGCAGGGGGACGTGCCACACGCCAGGGCTCTGCTCAAGGCTGTGCCAGGACAGCGGAGTCCTGCCCCCACGCATCTGCCTGGCTCCACTCAGCCCCAGCATCTCCTGCAGGTTTTTTCCTCCATGTGAGCAGTGACCCCACTGCACAAGCTGGTGGCACAGCTCAGCTCAGCAGCCCCACCTTCCAAGCCACCAACTCCTGTTCTGTGAGTCACAGCTGGGACCTCGTGTCACAGCTCATGTGGACGTGGCGGTGACAGGAGATGGGGTTCCCAACTCTGGGGACCCTCATGCAGGGCTGGGCTGTGGTTGGCCCTTGCTGGGGATGGACATCAGGTTTTTGGGATGGTTTGGTGACATCTCTGGTGCCCATTGCCCACCTGAGCTTCTCACAGCCCCTCTGTGGGATGCAGGGGGCTGTGTGCCCCTGCCCTAAGGGCTCACCCTCCTCCCAATCCCCAGCTCGTACTGTACTGTCACCTCCATGGCTCAGCCACCAGCACCCTCAGCATCTCCTATGTGACCAACTCTACCAAGCACCTGATGAGGGAAAAGACAGGAGACCTGGGCAGCTGCTGGGTGCGGGAGAGAGTGGACTTCAATGTGGCGGATCCCTTCAAGGTGGGCTGCTGCTGGGCTGGGGGGAGCCGGGCTGCTCTGGGGTCTGGGACCACAGCTGTGGACAGGGGCAGCACCACCTCCCAAGCCCACTGTGGCCATGCCAGCCCACACTGTGCACCCCTGTCAGCCACAGCATTGCCCCTGCTCCCACTGATTCCCTTCTTGAGCAAAATGTGAGTCAGTCCATGACAGGTTCTGGCTCCCCCCATCACACGGCTCCCTGGTGTCACCCCAATCCCCCCATATCGTGCAGGACCCCTTGCTGATGTTTCTGATGTGGTGCTTTCCTGCAGGTGCTGATCGAGGGGTTGGCTGGCAGCGGGGGGACCGTGGCTGTCGATGACCTCATCCTGTCTCAGGGCTGTGTGAAGGAGCAGGGTGAGCTGGTGGCCAGTGTCCCTCACTCTGCTCCAGTGCTGGCAGCTCTCCCAGGTGTCTTGCACCCATGGCACCATGCCTAAAGGACAGGCATGGTCTGCCTGTCCCTCTGCTCATCACAGGGACCGTCCTGGGTGCAGGACAGCAAATACTTGCCCTGAGGTGCTGGTATCTTTTTCCTGGGGCTGTAACACTCCATTTTCTGTGTCAAAATGTGTCACACAAGCAGCTCTTACTAGGTCCTGGGTCCCCTTCAGCTGGTGACAACTAAGCTGAGCTGGGACGGGATGGGAAATGGAGAGCCAGGAAGATGCCTGGGGACATGGGACAGTGTTTGAAGGGCTGACATTGATGCTGTTGCTGGGCCCTTTCACCACTGCTCTCCATCTGGGCTGTTTCACCATCAGAGAAGCCTCTGGTCACACTGCCGAGCCAGGCCCGTGCCAGCCCCTGCGCAGCAGACGAGGTGGCCTGTGACAGTGGGGGCTGCATTGCTGCAGAGCTGGCCTGCGACTTCGCCCACACCTGTGCTGACGGCTCCGACGAGGAGCGCTGTGGTGAGAGCCCAGGCAGGCACTGCCCCAGCAGGGGAGGGTACCAGGGGCTGGCCTGGCTGGGACATGTGTGTGCTTGCACAGCCCCTGGAACCACAATGGCCTGGCAAGACTGAGCCTGGAGTTTTGGGTTGCCCAGAGCAGCTGTGGCTGCCCCATCCCTGGCAGTGTCCAAGGCTGGTTGGACAGGGCTTGGAGCACCCTGGGATAGTGGAAGGTGTCCCTGCCCATGGCAGAGGGGTGGAATGAGATGAGTTTTAAGGTCCAAACCCAAACCATTCTGAGATTCTGGGATTCTTTGACTTTGCAGGGACAACAAACTTCGAGTCAGGGGCTGGGGGCTGGCACGACGTCAGTGTGGGGCGGCTGCGCTGGGCTCTGCAGAAGGTCACTGAATCTGACATCTTCCTCACAGGTGAGACTGTTCTCACCACCCAGACAATGCTCAGCACCAAAGGAGCCTCCAGAGCAAGGGCTCCCAGGGGGTGCCACTGCACAATGGGGGATGGTGCCCAGGCAGGATGCTGGGCTGGGGGTGCTACCAGTGATGTGGGACCCCAGCCCTCACCTCACAGAGTGTTTCTGTGCTCAGGGACTTTCCTGGCCCTCCAGACAGGAGAAGGACAGATGGTGGGTCCTGCAAAGGCACGATCACCTCTGCTGGGCCCCTCTGGCCCTGCCTGCACCATGGAGATGAGCTACCACATCCACAGTGACCCCCAAGGTAACCTCCTGCCCACCCCAGGGTGCCCTGCCTGCTTCCTACTCCCAGACCCCCCATGCCTACCTGTCTTTACTGGCTCTCCCAACCCTGCTTTGCCCCATCACATCATCCTGGAGCTGGGGTGTCTGTGTCCCTGTCTGTGTCCCTGCACCCCATGACTGTGGGCTGGTGCCCTGAAGGGCTCCCACAGGGTGGCCAGGGGTTTTGGGTGCCCACAGCCTCTGCACCACCTCTTGTTCCAGGCTTCCTTGCCGTCAGTGTCGCAGATCACACCACTGGCAGCACCCAGCTGGTCTGGCAGACACAAGGCCGTGGCAGCACAACTGGGGGTCACGTCCGTGTCCCTCTGGGAGAGAGAAGCCGGCCCTTTCAGGTGTGCTGGATGCACAGGGACCAGCCTGGGTGGCTTTCAGTGGGCAATGCCAGTGCTGCCAGGCACCCCAGGCTCATGGCTGCTGCCCCCAGGTCGAGCTGCTGGCACTGGTGGATCTCCAGGGCTCAGCCAGTGTCGGTGTTGACAACGTGACATTCGAGCAGTGCTACCACGACGTGGTGACACCCACAGCTGCGGGTATGGCCAGGAGTGCGTGGGCAGGGAGAGTAACCCCGCACCCTTTCCGTGGGGGCTGCCTGGTGGCTGTCACTCTGTCCAAGAGCAGGACCATGGTGCACAAGGCCGAGGGGCAGGGCCAAGCACATATCCTGCCCTGCCCTGGGATCCCTGCATGGGGTAAACTTGGGGAGTGGGGCAGATGAGCAGGGGGAAAGGGATGTTGGGGAGACCCATTTCCTTTTGTGATGCCTTACTCCTTTCCACTTCTATACTGTCACCTCTCTCCGGCCAGAGCTGTCCTGCAACTTTGAGAGGGGCATGTGTGGCTGGTACCAGGATCTGTCCAGTGACTTCAAATGGGTCCACAGCACAGGGCAGGGACAGGGCTCTGACCACACCACCGGCTCGGGTAAGGGGCTGGTTGCTCTTTGGGGGAACCCAGGACATCCCATAACCTTCCATTCGCAGGGCCAAGGCATGCCTTGGACACTCCCAGCAGCCCCATGCCTGCAGAGCAAGCTCACCTATGGCAGGCTGGGAGCGCCCAGATCTGGGCTGTGGGTGATGCAGAACACTCACACCATGACCCCTCCACCCTGGCTGTCCCCAACATTCAGGCTACTTCTTGTCCGTGGATGCCTCTGTGCCATGGAGCCACGGGCAGCGGGCGCTGCTCCTCAGCTCCCACCAGGAGCCGGCCGCTGCCCTTCGCTGTCTGTCCTTCTGGTACCGCCTGGCGGGCCCACAAATCGGTACGTGCCCCATGGCATCCTGCCAGGGCCGCCCCAGCCTGCCTCGGCTCTGAGGACAGCGGGGTCCCCAGGGGCTGTGGGATGGCTGCCCCCATGCCCCCCTCTGCCCAGGTACCCTGAGCCTCAAGCTGTGGCCAGAGGGAGGAGAGGAGGAGGTGCTGTGGACCCGCCGCGGAACCCAGGGCAGCATCTGGCACCGGGCACGGGCGACACTGCCCTCCACGGGCCAGCGGCGGTACCGGGTGAGGAGCGGCCCCGCGCGCCCCTGGCACCAGCAGGGCACAGCGTGTCTGACACCGCTGCCTGGGGACAGGTGGCTTTCGAGGTGCTGCACGACGGTTTCCTCGGCGACGTGGGGCTGGACGACATCACGCAGACAGCGGGACCCTGTGGGGCCGAGCTCTCCTGCTCCTTCGAGGTGGAGGGCTGTGGGCTGGCAGCCAGTGGAGAGGGCACCTGGCAGCGACAGAGCAACGGCACCGGCACCACCGCCGGCCCTGTGGCCGACCACACCACGGGCACCGCCGCAGGTACGGGGCCGTGGCAGCCCCGGTGCTTCCCTGCTGCTCTGAGTGTCCCCCCTGTCCACCCCTGAGTGTCCTGCCCATACCCCACGCCAGCCTTGCCTGCTCTCCCTGTTCATGCCTGCCCTGCCCTCCCTGCCTTCCCCAGGATGAGAACGCAATACTGCACAGGGCTTCCCAAACCTGGAACTCCCAAAAAGCAGTCTCCAAGCCCCAGGGCTCCCTAATCCTGGGGAGGTTCCCAAGCTGGGGAGACTCCTTGACCTGGGGGGAAAACCCAGCCTCAGTTGTCCCCTAGTGCTCCCCAGCAGGGCTGGGCAGGGGTCACAGCACAGGGGCTCTTCTCTCCTCCAGGCCATTACATGGTGGTGAACACGGGCAGGGTCTCCCTGCCTGCAGGGCACACGGCTGCCCTCACCTCCCAGCCCTACCAGCCCTCAGTGTCTGCCCAGTGCCTGGCCTTCTGGTACCAGCTGAGCCCTGGGACCCCAGGTGAGCACCGCCTGCCCTGAGACCCCTTGGGACACCTCCAGATGTGTGGGGGCCCCACACAGCACAGCCCTGGACCCCTGCTCCATGTTGGGTGCCCTGGGCAGGCTCCCTCAGGGTGTTCGTGGAGCAGAGCAGGGTGAGGAGGAAGGTTCTGAGCGTGAGCACCATGGAAGGGAGCAGCTGGCACCGCAGCCATGTCACCGTCCAGCCTGATGGCGACTGGCAGGTGGGACAGGGCAGGGTGCTGGGGGCAGCTGGAGGTGATGAGGGGTGCATGGAGGCTGCCAGGCTCAGCATGTCACCCTGCCCAGGTGGTGTTTGAGGCAGTGGGAGCTGGGGGTGACCACGGATACATCGCACTGGATGACCTGCATGTGTCGGAGGGAGCCTGTCCCAAGCCAGGTGAGACCCCACCCCACAGGGGCACTATGGATCGGGGTGGGGGGGATTGGGGAGCATGTAAGCCATGGGGATAGGGACAGACCTGTTCCTGCCCTGAGCCTGGCCCGGCCCAAAGCTGGGGGTGGTGTGTACCACCCAGGTGCTCCATTTCCTGCCAGGTACTACTGGGTGTCTCACAGCCCTGCTTTCCTCCCAGCATCCTGTGACTTCGAGCAGGACACTTGTGGCTGGAGCAGCCCCTCGGACCCCCGCTTGCACAGCTTAGCCTGGGGCTGGAAGAGTGGTGTCACCCTGGCCAAGTACCCTGGCCCTGAGCAGGATCACACCCTGGGTACAAGGAATGGTAGGAAACACCCACCCCTGCCTGGGAACCCTGGCATGGCCGGAGTGAGGAAGAGGAGCTGGGGGTGGATCGGGTCAGTCCAGTCCATGTTGTGAGGCCTGGTCCCACAGCATCCCTGTCCCCTCTTCACCCAGGAGGGGCAGCTCAGCCCAAGGGCAGTGAGGCACAGGGCTGATTTGTGTTCTCCTCCACACCCGGCCTTTGGGGGAAGAGTGGTACAAGTGGGGTGAGACAAGTGGATGCAGGACTGGGGGACACCCTGCGCTCTGTCCCTGCCTGCCCAGGTCATTACATGCACTTTGACACCAGCGTGCTGGGTGCCAGGGGCACCAGTGCCCTGCTGGAGAGCCCACCCCTGCCTGCAGCCACCGACTCCTGCCTGCGCTTCTGGTACCACATGGACATCCCGGAGCACCTCTGTGAGCACTGCAGGGGCAGGGAGGAGGGGCCCAGGGTCCCTGGGACTCCCTGGCTCCATGGGAGTGGGGGCCTCAGTCCTCCCCACCTGTGCACCGCGGCCACTGCTTCAGTTCCAGCTGGGCAGTGGCGATGGCCCATTCCCTCTGGGTGCTGCCGTCCCAGTAGAGGATGGCATGGCTGGGGGGGCTCGGGGCAGCCGGTGATGGCAGGGCTCCTGTGCCCCGTCCTTGCAGCCAGCGGGGAGCTGCGGGTGGCGCTGCGCGGCGCGGGGGGCCAGCGCACGGTGTGGAGCGTGCCGGGGCACCGCGGCCGGGGCTGGCGGGGAGCCGCGGTGCCGGTGCAGAGCCCCGGTGAGTTCCAGGTAAGTGGGGCCACCCTGGGGTGCGGGGTGTCCCCGGGCGTGCAGCAGCCCCCCAGAGCTCACCTTCCCCCGCAGATCAGCTTTGAGATCACCACACGGAGGTGGCCGATGGAGGGGACAGTGGCACTGGATGACATCATGTACAGCGCCAGGGTGGGCTGCCATTCCAGCCCGGAGAGTCCAGTGGAAGGTGCAGGGAAGAGGGGTGTGTGTGTGTGGGTGTGGGTGTGTGTGGGTGTGCAGTTCTGGCTGTAAAAGGTGAACCCAGAGCTGCCCAGGGTGCTGGGCTGAGGCTGGAGGCAGTTCTCTGGGCAGTGGGTCGAAATGACAGCATTTCCTTGCCCTGCAGAGAAGCCCTCTGGCAGTTTCGTGGCGGAGGTGGCACTCAGTGTGCTCCTGGCCCTCGTCATAGTGGCGCTGGGGGCTGCTGGGGGCTGGTGCTGGCTGAAACAGCAAAGGCTGGCGAGCAGGACACCGACAGAGAACAACAGTTCCCAGGGCTTCGACAACATCACCTTCCGAGATGTAAGGACAGGGTGAAGGACCTTGCTTAATTACCCCAGCTGTGCTAAAACAGCGATTTCCTAAAAGCTCAGCAAATGCCAGCAGGCTCTCCCTGACCCCGCATTCCGCCAACGCGACAGGGAGGTGCAAAGGGCTCTGCCTCTTATCTGCTTGTTGACAAACAAGTGACCCTGAGCTGCAGGACTGACCCAAAAGCGCTGCTGCCACCAGAAAGAGCTGAGTGTGCTTCCACCCCCGAGTCTTGTGGGAAGGAGGCCTGGCAAACCTAGCTCATCCTCACTCAGCCAGTGCTCAATTTAGTGCAAGGTGGCTTAAGCTGCAGGGCCCTTGGATGTGCAGCACAGCCTCCAGCCCCATCAAGGTCTCCAGCAGGAGACGTGGAGCCCCCTGGGCACACTGGGGGTTTGGTGCCTCTGCAGGGTCACGGGGCTGGCACGCAGGTTGTCCTCGCTGCAGCCTGGAAGAAATCCTGGTGTTTCACAGCAGACAGTCCACGTTTGTCACCAATTCCCACTCACCTTTCTTTGCAGGACAAGGTCATTATATCTCCACGGGAGGGGGATGAGTCTTGAAATTAGCAGCCAGCAGCAGGAATTGCCTGCTCCCCCCGGGCAGACCAGCCCTCGACAGAACCCACACTCCATCAGCTGCCTGCTCTCTGCCCTGGCACCAGGAGCCGGCGCCCCGAGGAGCCTGCCCCGCCCAGGGACACACCGCGGCCATCACTACCTCCAAGTGCTCGGGAAAAGCGTTTGTGTTGTTTGTAACATGAAGTTTTGCTCACAAGACACAGCAATGTGCCCGTGCTTTGGCAAGGGGCACGAGTGGGAGTTCTCACAGTGGCTGTCCTCATCCAAACAGGGTTCTGGCCATGGAAGGGAGGGTGAAGTGTGGGGTCCTGGCCCCAAGAGCTGGGAAGAACAGTGGGTGCTGCAGAGGGTGTGAGCCACTTCCCATGCCCAGGACAAAGCACAAGAGCTCCCAGGGCACAGAGACCCCAGGGGGAAGAAGCTCAGTGCTTCTGCTGGTTTTGGGGAGGGTGAGTGGTGGGTGCGAGGGCAGGGAGCAGAGGGGGGCATCACACAGCACCCCTGAGGGCAGCAGGCAGCTCCCACTCTGGTGTACGGGTGCCCATCTGCTGCCCACATACCTTGTGAATGCACTCGATAAACATCACTGGGAAACCCAGTGCAGGCTGAGGTGCAGGCTGGACTCAGGGCCTGGACCCCCACCCTGCCGCCAGTGCAGCCGAGCCCAGGACCCCTCCCCTCAGCCCCAGCTTTCACACCTTAACACTGTCAACTCCCAACCCAGCTCCACACACAGCCCAGTTCAGCCCCTGCACAACAAGGAGTATCCTGCTGCCCCCTGCCCCAGGTACAGCTGGAGGGACGTGCTGCTTTCCCAGACTGTGACCAGAGCCTGCTCCCTCTCACCCAGCTGTGTCCCCCTTAGGTGCTGCCTCAGTCATGCCAAGCACCATCCCCACAGCCCTGTCCTGACTGCAGAAATGAGGGCCCAAGAGAGCTGAGAGCTGGGGAAGGGCAAGGAGGGCTCAGGCTTCAGCTGATGTCTCTGCAGCTGCCTGGATGTGCAGAGCCCCACAGCACTGACTGAAGGCCCAGGCTGCTGGCCAAGCTGCACCATCCCCATGCAGGGAGAGGGGACACAGCCAGGAAGGCTGTGACAGTGCTGGCCCTCATCCCAGGCACCCCAGGTGTCCCTTTAATTACAATCCCAGAAGGAAGAGGTGACGCAGCTCCGGTCACACCCAGCCACAACATTTACTAACAGCTGGTCACATGCAGCAGCTCCCCGGGCAACTGAAGGGTATCAAACTTTATTATAGATCTCTTTAAAACAGGCTGGAAAGAACAAACCAAACTCATTGAGATACAGTGACTGAGTCATCATTTCTGATCAAGCCCCAACTCTCCCAAATTATTTATATATAATATATCTCACCCATCCCCCAAATTGTTTCAATTAAATCCTCACATTTCAGACCACCCTAATTGCCTTAACATCAGCTGCTGCTAACACCACAATGTACATGTTTTCTGGCAAATCAGAGGCAGGGTTTGGGTTTTTTCTTGGGGTTTAGATCCTCAATCTCTGAAAAGGAGCAAGGAAAAACAAACATCAGGAAATTGCTTCTTTAAGGTTGCTTTTTACAGCAGGTACAGATTCAGCAGATTTCCCCCCAAAGCAAGTCTGAAACCCTCTTGTTCAGCTTGGCAATATGCAGAGTGGTTGAGGAGAACCAGATCAGTCTAAGCAAAGGGATTTCGAGGCTTTGTTGTCATTTTCCTTTGGGGCCAGTTTCCAGAGGTTTTCCAATGTCCTTTCCACGCAGTTTGAGGCCTGGAATAAGACAAAGGAGACCACCACCATCAGCACTCAATCACTGACCCAATAACTTTTATTTCCATCAAATTCAGCCTTAAGGAAGAGAATGTCCAGAAAGAGAGCAGGGGAACCAGAGCTCAGGAGAGTCCTACTTTAGTTTCTAGGAGCACCAGACCAATGTCAAAGAAAACCAATCAGATGGGATCTGAACCAGCCCAGGAGAGTAAAACCAACACAAAACCCTTCCATAAGTGCAATCAGGTTTCCATGGGTCTCAGCATCTCACAGGTTTTGGGGGCAAGCCCACAGGGATGGTCCTCAGGGCACAGCCGCAGGCATGAAGGTGCAGACAAAGATCAAGAGCTCCCAGTTCTGGTTCAGGCAGCAGATCCAGGTTTTATCAGAATATGTCTTAATGGCACCACACCCACGATAAACTCCAGCCAGCAACGTTCCTCACAGGAAAAAGGTAAATACTTTCCCCCAAACCATCCCTCCAAGCACTAGCATTATTTCTGAAGTCTCTCTTAACTCACCAATGGCTCTTTCGATCTTGCCCATGACCTGGTTATTGGGGATTGCTCGTCCTGATTCGTAGTCAGCGATAACTTGTGGTTTTTCATTGATTTTCTGAAAAGAGAGGATGAGTCTCAAACACAGCAATGCTCAGCAGCAGCTCCCCAGACTCAAACAGATAAGGAACAGCCTCTCATTATGCCAGGACAGATGACAAAGTGCTGCTCCCAGGCTGACTCCACCCCACTGGCACCTCCCTGAAGTGTCCCAGTGCTGGTGACATCCATCCTGAAGGGACTCTGACCTCCCTCCTTCTCAGGAGGAATAGAACCACCAGGGATTGCTGCTCCTTCAGACATCAGGGAGCTGCTAACACTGCTCAGCCCAGATGGTACAAACCTCTAGGGCTGGTGTGAGCAGCTGGGAGGAAGCAGGGAGCAGCCTCCCACCAGCTCAGCAGCCACAGACAGGCTCTGCCTCCAGCCTGGGGCTCAAGGGCTGCACAAACCTCAAAACTTCTCCCACACAACTGAAGCTGCCAGGGCATCAGACACCAGCGACACTGCATTCCTCAAACTCCCAGCCCATGACACCCTCCCACTGCAGCTGCCCATGAGGGAACAGGAAAGGAGCCCACCCTCACCTGGAGGTCTCCACTCACCGTGGCCAAGTCCTTCTGTGTGAGGCCCTTGCTTTGTCGGCCCTGCTGGATCACTTTGCCCACCTCCAGGGACACTCTGTCATGGTGCAGCTCCTCTGTTTCACGATCAAGCTTGGCCGTGTTCTTTGTAATGAAGTGTTGTTTGTTCTGGCCTGCTGCCCCTGTCGTTCGAAGCAAGAATGAAAAAACAATCAAGGACAAACAAAATAAGGCTCAGAGCTGTGCCAAAAAGAATCAAAGGACTCTTTCCAAGCCCTCAGCTGCCCAGGATCCCAGGGTGCTGTCAGGATTTCAACATACCAACATCACCATTGATCTCACCCAATTCTGCCCATCAGGGAACATTACCTTAGCCCTGTTCATAGTGCTGTGCACACTTGGCCATGCAGAGCCCTTCCCTTTCCCTACTTTACACCTAAACTTCCCTATAGACAGGGCAAGTCTTGTTTTTCATTGGGCATTCAATGCTCTAACTTTACTGCAGACACATATTTGTGCTGCAGCACAGAGAGGTCAATACTTGAACTTGAATTGTGCTTGCTCAGTATGAAGCACCCCAAGTTAGTAGCTTTTAAGCAATTTTCTGACATCTTTGATTAGTAGAATCTATTTGTACTTAGCTTTGCTAAAAGACAGCTTCAAAACCATTGTTTTCTCTCATGTTAGATATAGTATTTAAGCTCTAGTTTGAATCCTTTCTCTCACATTAGTCTCTGGCATTCATTGTCCCAAAAAAGCTGATTAATCTTCTTCAAGGATCATCTCTCTATTCCCAACCATCAGAATAACCTCCCTGCAGTGAAAGAACCCGGCAATTTACACCAGAGAAGAAACAAGGCATTTTTAACGAGCAGCGCCATAGGAAGATCCGCAGGCATTCAAATTCGCAAAAGAAATAAGCTGCCAAAACGGGAAGCTTAAGTTTTGTGATGACAAAAGCTTTTCCAAGATCTCTGCGGGAACCAGGCAGATCTCCGCCCTGGCAACCAGAGCTAAGGGGCAGCTCCAGGAGCGTCACCCCGGCGGCTCCCGGGGCCGCGCGTTCCGGCCCCGCTCGGGATCGCGCGCTCGGCCGGGCGGCGTCGCCGCCGCCTTTCCCCATCGCAGGCAGCCGCCCCAGAGCGGACCGGCCCCCCGGGGATACTCACACTTCTTGGAAGTTTCCACGTCCTCCCCGCGCCGCTGGGCCGCCAAGATCGCCTGGGGAAAGAGCGAAGGTGCGCGGTGAGCACGGCAGCCGAGCCCACTCCGAGCCCAGCCCCGCCGCCTGCCCGGCCCCGCACCCGGTCCCCCACCGCGCCCCCGGCTGACCTGCTTGGACTTGGCCTGGGCCGCGCTCGGGCCCTTCTTGCGCAGCACCGTGACCGTGTCCCAGTCGCTCTCCGCCATCGCTCCGACCCCGCCCGGGCCGCGCCCGCCGCCGGGCACCGCCCCGTGCCCGCCTCCAGGGGCGCGGCCGCGCGGCGCCCGCTGATAGGGCGAAGTGCACGCCCGTCAGGAAAGGCAATCGCTCATAGGTGGAGACAGGCGCGAGCGCAGCGGGCGGGGCCTACGTTCCTGCATGGACTGTTGGCTTAACTGCACCCAGGCGTGACGCAGCTCCGTTTGATAGGTGCAGTTGCCTGCCAATCAGCCTCCTCGCTACGTGATGGGCAGGTGCTCACGCCAACCTGGGGGGTGACGGCACGTGCCTGTACGCACTAAGATTGGCTGCTGGCCCTGCCAGTCACCTGGCACCCGGCAGGGATTGGTTTGTTTGCGGCGCTGTCAGACCCGTTGACCCGCTCGGCTGAGCCGAGCCGAGCATGCGCAGTGCGGCTCTTCGCGTGCAGTGTCGGTTTGCCCCGGCCCGTTGGCCCCGGGCGCGCCTGCGAGCAGCGGCGGGGCTGGGCCGGGCTGTGCCGTGGGGGCTTCGTGCTGCGGGGAGCCCGGCAGAGCGTCCACAGGACGGACACGGGCATGGGGACGGTCCGGAGGGGCCAAGGGAGGAGTGGCTGAGGGCACTGGGTTGGTTCAGCCCAGAGAAGGCGATACTGAGGTCAATACTCGCTGGGGCTGCAGCTCCTCCCGCGGGGCAGCTCCCATCTCTGCTCTGCGACAGGGACAGCAGCCAGGGCACGGCTGGGGCTGGGCCAGGGCAGCTCAGGCTGGAGCTCAGGGCAAGGCTCTGCCCCCAGAGGGTGCTGGCACTGCCCAGGCTGCCCAGGGAATGGGCACGGCCCCGAGGCTGCCAGAGCTCCAGGAGCCTTTGGGCAGCGCTGCCAGGGGTGCCCAGGCTGGGGCTGCTGGGGGGGCTGGGCAGGGACAGGGGCTGGGCTGGATGACCCCGGTGGGTCCCTTCCAGCTCAGGGGATATTCTGTGATTCGATGAAAATCCCTAAACTGCATCAGAATCGCCCAGAAATTTACGCAGTCGCAGTAAAGGCATGAAAAGCTGCTCCTGCCCTCGTCATTTCTGAAGCGAGAGGGCACAAAGTTAACGCTCCCCAGGCGGATTTTTGTGGGGTCTTTCCATGACAAAGCGCAGGATGAGTGGACAGAGCCCGGTCACGGTGATGATCCAGGCATTGCTCGGAAATCAGGTGCTGGGACGGCCCGGGGGTTTGCATTTGTCATCTGTCACTGCAGCGCGCCTGGCCCCGGCTCCCAGGGAACAAGAGAAAGCAGCTCCGGAGGTGGGACATTAGCGGGGTGCAAGGCTTTCTCCCCGGGCCGTGTGCTGGAGCAGGGCTGTCGCAACAGCAGGACTGGGAGCAGCCCCATGGTCCCGTCCCGCGGCGGGCGTTCCGAGCAAGCCTTTGGTGCGGGTTTCCTGTCCCTTTGGGAACAGCACGTCCTGCTGCCAGGTCACGGCAATTTCAGGAAATGCAGACAGGATTTTTCTTCGATAGATGACATCACCAAGTTTTCCATGCCGGTGTTCGCAGACCGGCTGTGCTGGGAAAAGGGCTGTTGCAGTGCAATGGGTGAAGCGGGAGCTGTGCCCGTGCCGTTCCCGGTGCCGGCACACGCAGGGATGCACCGTCCCCGGCTCCCTGACAGGGAGCATCCCCCCCTGACGGTGCCTGAGCAGCACCTGGCCTCTCGCCAAGGGCTCGGTGTCCCGGAGCCCCCCGTGGCCCTGCCGAGCCCTTCACTTCGACCCGCTCCTCTTCGGCCCCGTCTTCGCTGCCAGGCTCCCGGGAGAGTCACCGTGGCCGCTGTGTCACTGCTCTGACGGCGAGGATTTCCCCGGCCCCGGGTGAATTCCCCGCAGTGAGAACCCGCCCATCTCCGGCCCGCCGGCGCAGCGGGCGGTAAAACCCCGGAGCCCCTTGCCGGAGCCGGGCTGGGGGGGCAGGCGGGCTGGGGATCCCGGGTGACAAATCTCGCTGCTGTGACCTTTTGCCGAACAAGTTCCTCTGCGAAAAGCACCTCGCCGTGACCTCAGTGCGGACTGCGCCGCGCGTTTCCCCCTCACGGCATTTTTCCTGCCATCGCCGTCCGGCCGTCTCCGTCCTGCCGCCGCCCATCCTTCCCGACCGCTGGCCCCCACCTGTCCCCCGAGCCGCGCCACGGGACGCGAGGTGGCCATGACACTCTGTGCGCAGGTAGGCGAGGGCCCACTGGTACCCAAAATGGCCAAAAGTGACTTTAAAACAATTCTGCCTGGTGCACGCTCCGGGCCATTTCCAAGGGACCAGGGGCTGCTCACCTATGGAGTGCAGCGGGAGATGGCTGTCTCCGATGGGACCGCGGGTGGGTCAGGTTGAGCACCACTGTCCGTCTTTTTCCCCCTCCAGCAAATGCAGTGGATGCGTGAGGGGGGTCCCAGGGGATGGATGGGAAGCCCCTGGGATGGACGAGGGCACCAGGAGGTCCTAGGAGGCGGATGAGGTGGGCTCAGAGGAGGGTTGAGGGAACCCAGCGGGTAGATGAGTAGTCCTGGGGGAGTGTGAGGGTGTCCCAGGGATCTGGGCTCTTTCCCGGCAGGGTCGCCTGAAGCAGGGATATGGCAGGGGACAGTGGAAAGCGAGGAGTGGTGCTGGGGAAGTGACAGAGGACGGGGTAAGGGAGTGACTGAGGAGCTGAGGGGAGCTGACTGAGGGGTGACAGTTGGGGGTGGCAGGGGGCAAAACTGGGTATGACAGTGGGGTGGTGACAGAGATGTGAGGGTACTGGAGGGGGCAGACGTGGGTGGCGGTGGGGTGGTTGTCGGAGTCGGGATGTCGGGGATGCAGGGATGGGTGATGGTGTGTCGGGGGCATTGGGGTGCAGAGGTGGGTTTTGCTGGGTGGTCGAGGGTGTCGGTGTGGAGGTGTTGGGAGTACAAGGCTGGGTGGTGGTGTTGGGGGTGTCGGGGGCCGGCCCGCTCTCGTGGGCGGGGTCGCTCCCGGGCGGTGGGCGGGGCCACTCCCGTGGGCGGGGCCGCTCCAGGGCAGTGGGTGGGGCCCGGGCTCGCCACACGTGTCCGGGGGCGGGGCCTGGTGGGGCTTCCGGTGCGGGCGCGCAGCGAGGGCCGGTGAGTGCGGGGCCCTCAGGGAGTGGCGGGCTCGGGCCTCGCTCCTCTTGGAGCCCGGCCCGGCAGAGCCCTCCTGGCCGCGGGGAGTCTGGGCCACACGGGGGCAGCCCTGGGCTCTGCTCCGTTTCGCGGTGTCTCTGCTCGTGGGGGCTCCTCCCGGCGACAGGCTCGGGGCGTTCAGCCTGGAGAAGAGAAGGCTTCAGGGCGACCTCAGTTCAGAGCCCTTTCCAGTGCATGAAGGGGCTCCAGGAGAGCTGAAGAGGACTGGGGACAAGGACATGGAATGACAGGACAAGGGGGAGCAGCTTCCCACTGCCAGAGGGCAGGGCTGGATGGGATATTGGGAATTGTTCCTTGGCAGGGTGGGCAGGCCCTGGCACAGGGTGCCCAGAGCAGCTGTGGCTGCCCCTGGATCCCTGGCAGTGCCCAAGGCCAGGCTGGGCAGGGCTGGGAGCACCTGGGACAGTGGGAGGTGTCCCTGCCGTGGCAGGGGTGGAATAAGATGAACTTTAACGTCCCTTCCCATCCAAACCAGGGGACTCCACGGGTGTGCTCCTTAGGTGTTTTAGGTGCCTGTAGCATGTAGTCACGGGGAATGAAGGTATGAGATGCATAAGCAGCTAAAACAAAAGCATTTTGTTCTTTGCCTTCTTTCCAATTTGCTCCTGCCTCTTGTCTCCTCATTTTCCATCCCTCTGGGGAACCCTTTGTGCCTGATTGGGCGCCACCACTAAATCTGGGCTCCACTGTGTGCCCAGCTTCCTCCCAGGAACATGCTGGCCTAGCTGCCTCTGGGCAGAGTTTTGGTCCCTCCTGACAGCTGACAAGCTGTGGCTGTGCTGGCCAACAGGGTTTTGGTGAACTGAGTTTATTCTATTTATTTCTTACCACCTTTAAGACAGTTTTTTACCTTATTTAAAGCAAAAAGACTTAATATCTCTAAACAGGCTGCATTTCAGTCAGCTCAGACAGGGAGTTTTGTTAGGGCTGTCCTTCACGTCTCTGTGTTCTGGATTTAGTTCTTAAATTCAAATTTCCTCCCATATTTTGGTGGTGAAGGCAGGGTTTTAGGGTGGTTTACATCAGTATGTTTACTTTTGTTGGGGGACAGTCTAATAATCTGGGATAACACAGTTTATATGACAAATCACCTCCCTGCAATTATAATCAGTTGGAGAAAATACTTTTATTTTCAGTCTCTGGAGATACAGCCAGAACTTTTCGTTCACATGGCAGCAGCAAACTCTTCTCCACCTGGTTCTCTGGATCTAAACCAGCCTGGGTTTGCAAAGGAGATCCTGGGAACTAAACTGGAGGTCAAATACCTGTGCTCCGATTGCAAGAACATCCTGAGGCGGCCGTTCCAGGCGCAGTGCGGCCATCGCTACTGCTCCTACTGCCTGAAGAGAATCATCAGGTAACTGCTGGGCCTCCAGTGCGAAGGCACAATATTTGAAAGGGCGTTTTCAAAACAAAAGCAGAGAGAAGTGTTGTTTGCATGGCCTTCTCTCCAAGGGAGCTGTGTTCAATCATTGAGATTCAGTATAGTCTCTTCTCTAAGGGAATGTGTAATCTCTGACTTGCCTTTGTTGATGCTTCAAAGTTCTCTTTTCCAGAATGCCCTGCACTGTTTTTGCCATTGAGGAGACAGTCCAGGTCTATCACCTCTTTCCTTCATCACAGTCATAAAGTCATCATTTCACTGTTGTGTAAAAATGGGAGAGGTTTAAGCACAAGCTGGCTTCCAGAGAAGTCTCTTTGTGTTCTATCTTACTCCTACCTTTGTCTGAGGAAAGCCTAATAGAATGTTTAATTGGCAGAAGAAAGAAATTAGAAAGAGGCATCAACAATACACACAAGCAAAGACTCAGTGTGTTGCTTTAAAAATAAGAAAACATTGTCATTTCATAAAGTTACCAGAAGTCAATTCATTGTTAACTCTTTTTTTCAATTTTTTTTTTTGTCGTTGTGTTTGATTATTATTTTTCTTTCTGATAGTGCTGGACCTCAGAAGTGTGCCAGCTGTATCCAGGAAGGAATATACGAAGAAGGAATTTCTATTTTGGAAACAAGCTCGGTAAGGAAAAATACATTGAAGAAAACCTAACAGAACACTGGTGTCAGTAATACCAGTTACAGTTTTTGCTTAAAACATGAGCTCTGAGAACTCCTTTTTCATAGGAACCCTTTTCTTCAGCTGTGAAAAGGTGATTACTGTGTTGGACTCCTCGTGCTGAAATCCAGGGCACGTGTGTGTAGTGGTGCCCTACTTAAAGCTGTCACAGAGATTTGGTTGCTGTTAACACACCTCTGAGGGTTGATGGAGCAACTGGTCTGGGAGGAGTTTTCAGAAAGAATTCAAAGTCCTGATCCAAACTGCAGCGCCTCAGTGATATTTGTGGTCTGCTTGTTTTGCCATTTCAGGCTTTCCCAGACAATGCAGCGCGGCGGGAGGTGGAGAGTCTGCCTGCTGTCTGCATCAACAGCGGCTGCACCTGGAAGGGAACCATCAAAGAGTACGAGGTACAGGCCAAAGCAAGGCTTGGCACATCTGCATCCTTCTTCCCTCTGCTTTTGGGGAAGGCTCAGGGTGTTGTCTGTGCTCGCTGACAATGGGGGAAAGTTGTCAAATCCCTGGACTTCACTGTCAGCTGGAGAGGCTCCCTGAATGAGGATTTGTGTGCCCTGCTGAGGGCACAGGCTGGACTGAGATCAGTTCAGATTTGCTTGTGATCACAGGGATTTGCTTGTGAGCATGTTCCTTCTATGATGGGAACCACCTGCTCTCCTTGCAGCTCTTTTCTGCTATACAAGACTATCAAGAAATTGCTGTGCCATTAAATGGTTGTGAATTTCTCTGCATTATGTGAACCTAAAAATTTCAGACTCCATCAACTCACAGAAAATGACCTGATCCCATTTCAGCTGTCTCCAAAGCTACCAGGACAGTGGGACTGGATGTTGGGTACTGTCACCCATCACCCCAAACTGTTCTGGGACACAAGGCTGCTGGACAGGATGGTTTTTTCATCTCATTTCTCCTCGAGGAGCCCACTAACTTTTTAATCCAGATTTTAGTTGTGGCTGGGGGTGCTTGGTCTGTAGTGTGTGACTGTATGTGAAGCTTTTGGCTCCTGAAGGACAATTTTGTCATCCCTCTTGGAATGGCAGAACCGCCATGCTGGAGGCCTGAGATAAGAGTAGTTCATTTTATTTCTCTCTAATACTCACTCCAGATTAAGATCATAGCCTGGTGGTTCACAGAGCTTTGCCAGTGACTGAGATGTGTTTCAGAAGCAGGTTTAACCTTGGTCTGTCCAGGCTATCATTGGGATTCTCCTGACATTGCAAAGTGGAAGAAGAAGCAACAGCTGTGCATCAGGCCTGAGCATTCTGCCCAGACTGTGCCTCTGCCTGTTGGCAGAGAGATGCTTCTGCAGCTCTGCTTCCTTGTCCTGCTGTCTGAGCCTTCTGCTGCGTGCTCAAAGTTTAGTCCAAGAGATGAGGATGTCGGTGCTAAATGGTTCTGCTGCTGTGAACCCCCATTTGTACATCTGTGAGAGGCTCATGGTGTGGATGTGGGACTGAAGAAATGTCAGGTGAAAAGCTTAACACTGCCACAGTACAGAGTTTGGGGATTGCCTGTCCAGGGGCAGGGTACCCTGGTACTGAGGTTTCGGGTTCAGGCTGTGCTGGTGGTGTCTGCAGATTGTTTGCACCATGCTTTAATTTCTGCTGGTGCCCAGAGGTCCGATATCTTCTGCAATGCTTATAGTGAGTTCATTTTCATGAGACTAAACCAGATTATCTGTCAGCAACTTCCAGTGCTGATTGTACTGTGGCTGATGAGCTGTGCTGAACTTTTTCTTCTCTTTTTAAGAAAAGTCTTAACGTGTTCTTGCAGAGCTCAGCAAAAATCTTCTGCTGCCTAAAGTTCTGCCTATGTATTCTGACAAGTGTTAGAGTGCTTGAGTCTGGTCAGAGCTCCCTCTGGGAGTTCAGAAGGGCAGCGAGCTGTCCAGGGGTCAGGGCTGCAGAAGCATGTGGTGCCCCAGAACCTTGCACACTGCTGATGAAAAGCTCCTATATGGGTGAGCCTGGGCCTTGTTTTCACTCTCCACTTGATCTTCCCAAACCCCAGTTTGGCGTTTGCTGGGACAAAGGATGATTGATGGAAGTGTGGCCCTGGTGTGCGTGGGCTGTGGGGCTGGGGCATCTGTGATATCTTCCCTGCCAGGGGTTTTATGAGTCTGGGGGAGTCCTGTGTGGTAGAAGGGGTGTGAGGGTTTGGAGCAGTGCTGGCTGTTTCCTCTCAGGGGCTGAGACGCCTCTCCTGCCTGCCCTGATGGCATTCAGCCTAAGGAAGGAGGTTATTTTGTGCCCTCTCAGGAAAAGCTGGCTCTTTCCTAGGAACTGGTGGGAGGAGGCAAGGTCTGGCTTGTGTTATCTCCTCTCACATGCCTGCCAAAGAGCTGTGGCATTTAATCAGGACTGGCTGTCGCCATGCTGCCAAAGCCATGTGTGTCGCTGAAGAGGGCTGGGAAAGGAGGCCTTGGGTGGCTGTGTTAGCCCAGAGCCTTGTGATACCTTGGGCTGAGGTTAAAGCCTGCAGGGCCGCAGTGCAGAGCTGCCTGCTGCAGAGGAGCTGCACCCGTAGCTGTGCTGTGGGTAACGTCCTGCAGCAGCTCAGCACTCCCACTCTGGAAAGTACCTCAGAGCTATTTCTGAGAGGACATGGAAAGTCCCTCAGAGTGAATTCACTGTTTGCTAATTTTAAAATCGTGTGTTGTGCTGAGAGAGGCTGCTCTCCCCTTGCAAACTTCTGATTTGCTAATCTTCTCTGGGCACACACAGGGGAAACATGTTCTGCAGCTGGAAAGCTTAAACCTCAAGAAAAGGAGTAAAATGGATTTCAGTTTTGCTTTCTGTTCAGACTAAAGTTTGGCTCTCAAAGGAAAATGCAAAACTGAATGAGTGCTGTTTGCTTGGACATGACTTGCACTCTGCTTCAAGCTGTGTGGAGCATATGAAATATTTAAGTCTGGATTTATGGCTGCATTTTTCAGAGTGTGTAAATATTTTGTGGCATTTGGATAAAGTAGTTTGGGGCAGGGGGCTGAAGGGTTTTTCCTTTTATTAGTGACCCTTTTTCCTGATAAGTCTGTCTGCACGTACATTTCGAAAATCAGGCTGTGGGCATGAGCCTTTAGATTCAAGAGCAAAGTCTGAGAAGGGCTGCAGAAACTAAATTCAGCCCATTAAAGCAAAAGGAAAAACCTCAGAAACAGTCCCAGTGATATCCAGGAGAGGGAGTTTGTGGTTCCTCAGCTCTGGTGTGTTCCTCCTACCCTACAGTACCTCTGGCTGTCCATGTCCCTCTCCTGTTTATCAGCATCCTGTTGACAGTTTTCATACACCTTTTATGATTGCCTTTCATCCCACCAGTTCCCTTCCTGTGTCCTCCCCCCAGGACTGGGATGGGAGGAGGGGGCTGAGGAGGTGGGCACACGGGGTCAGCTTTGGCATTCCCCTTGGTTACCCCAGACAGGGAATTTAATGCAGCCCTCTTCTGCTGGAAGCAGAATTAACTGAGACATAAGGAAATTGTCCAAGTTTAGGAAGTTTTTAAGTTTTAAAACTTAAAAAATTAAGCTTAAACATAAGGTCGATGTTTAAACTAAGTTTTGTGGGGCTCAGATCAGCTCAGCTCCTGAGGCCAGGCAACAGTCAGGTGTGGGAACAAGCTGGAAACAACGTGCTTTCCTCGAGTTTTTTGCTGTCATTTTGATTTTAGAAAGTTCTTTGTAAGTGGAACCTGGAAGGCTGCAGAAGGTGCATAGCTCCTATCCCAAGTGATGTTACTCAAAAGCCTGTGGTGTCAGAAAGGATGTCTGCAGCCCCTTCTGGGCTATGGGGCTTCCTGGCTCCAGAAGAACAGGATAACCAGGCATTCCTTTCTGCCCACTGTTCATACTCAGGAGATGCTGTGGAGCCCCTGCCATGCCTTACCCAGGGAAAGCTCTCTCTTCAGAAGGGCTCCCGGGGCCCTGAGCGTGTCGTGCCCCTCCTTCCCAGCTGTAACCCGGCAGTGCCCCAACAGGTTTTGGTGGTGATTTTCAACTGAGGCTGAAACTCCATCCTCAGGGTTTTGCACATTGCTTAGAGGAGAGCTGTTGGTCTTTGAAGCTTGTTCACCTGTCTCCTGCTCCACAAAGTTGTTCCTCTGGGTGTTGTATCATTGTCATCTGTGTGGGGTACAACGCTTGAGGTGCTGTGGCAGGAGCACTTGGTGCTGCTGTGGCAGGGTGACCAGCCTTCTCTTTAAAACCCAGTGCAGCATTTATTGGCTTCTTCTGAAGGTTTTGGCTCCAAATTCTGGGCTGATGGTGAAGTGCAGTTTGCAGCTAGCTCCAGCAGGACCAGACAATTTTCTGGTGAGAGAATTCCTGACTTGCACATGGATGTGACCAAAAGGACCTTCTGCTTTTGGAAAAGGGATCAGACACACCTATACTTTCCAGAGCCAGAGCTGAGGCCCACAAGCACACCCCAGCCACAGCCCCACAGTAGCTGGTGTAGCTGGCTGCCCAGTCACCAGCAATTTCCTGTCCAAACCATGGTGGGAGGCAGAGCCATGGCGAGTGCCGGAGAGCAGGCGTGGGAGGGAATTGGAAAGCCCCGGCTGCAGAGGGTCTGCTCTTCACTTCTGAAACCAGCTCAGCCTTCTTGTGGTGACCCAAAACTTAATGGTTTTGACATCTGCTCCTTGGAGAATGAAAAGCTGTAAGTCACGAGGTTTGAAGTGGAGGGGAGTGCTGAGTGTGGTTCATATGGCTCTGTGCTGTGAGGAAACCCCTCACCAGGAATGCAGGTGGAGGAATTGTGGAGGGATTTGGAAAAAGCATCCTGGAGTGTACCACCACTTCATGCTTGTTCATAGTTGAAAGCAACCAGGAGTGGCAGAACCTATTTTTAAAAATGACAGAAAACCTACTACTCCTTCAAATGCATTTTGTACTTTCCTCTGTTCTAAGAAATCACTCTTGCCTTCACACTTGTCTTCAGTACCTGACACACTGCCTTGGTGTCCCTCTGCCAGCAATCCCTAAATCAAACCTCTGTCTGATCAGCCCTAACAGTTGATGAACAAAACTTCAACACTGAAAACAAGTAGGTCTGCCCTGGGTCTGAACAGAGGCTTGAGCCAGGCCCACAGGAAACCCCACAAGGCTTCTTCTCCTTTTGTCCTCACTCAGGTGGGCGCCAGAGCACTGAGAGCAGTGAGGGTGTGCTGGGTTCCCAAGCCCTCACTGCCTGCCCAGCTGGAGCCAACAGCACCTAGTGATGCAAACTTCATCTTTGGTTTTGACAGTTTCTTTGAAATGCTGCCAAGTGAACTTGCTTGGATCTGTCAACAGCATGTCCCAGTAAGGGAGGAGTTTGTGGCTGGCACCAGCCTGTGTGATGGTCTCAGAAAGCTCCCATTCCCATTTGTCACTGGGAATTACAGACTGGGTTCCTGCTTTCCAGCCTTGTGTTGCTGGGCTCCATGCAGAGGCACAAGGGCTGGGTGTGTGGTCACCCTGTGCCTGGTAGCCTGACTCACCTGTATGGGGAAAGGTTCAAGCAAGCCTGGCATAGAACCAGCTTAGGACTTCTATGGCAGGAGGAGCTGCAGCGCAGAAGGGCATGGGCACTTCAGAGGAGCAGGGCGTCCCAAAGCACCTGCCTTGTGTGGCACATTTCCATCTTGCAGGCTCTGGAGCCCCTGGGAAAGTGACAGAGGTGCACGAAGCAACCGATGCTTCTTAGCACAAGGGATTCAGGTTCCCTACAAACTCTCTTTTTTATACTGGAGACTCATTTTCAGTGTTTTCTCTGCAGTTTCATGGGCCCACCCTTTTCCTTGTTACTGTGTCCAGGAAGCCAAGTGCTGCACATGGCAATGCTGGGGCTGGAGACCACCCAAGCCCTCATAGCCCCGTGTCATGGCAGCTGGCTTTCCTCTGCCATCCTGGTAGTTTTGTTTCCTTCTTGTTGCTCCCTTCCAGCTGCCAAGCCCTTGCAGTAGCCTGCTTATGGTTACTGTTGCTGTGCTCAGAGGAGACTGATGGAGTGACTTTCCAAGACCTGGGGATTTTGCAGGGGAGCTGCAGCGTGCAGCTCGCTCTGAGCCTGTCCTGCTGTCCCCTGTCCCTCTGCCAGCCCTGCCCTTTGCCGTGGCCTTTCCATGGGCTCTGGCAGAGGTATCTCCCAGGAGCTGCTTCAGCAGTGGCATTTCCCAGCTGCCTGCCTTGTCCCTTGGCTGGAGGGGGAGCCCAGTGTCATGCTGATGGATTCCTAGCATGGTTACAAGACCTCAGATAAAAAACTGGACCTGTATGGATGTGGCGGGTTATGAGCAGAGCAGCCTGGCAGCAGGGGCATGTCCTGTCCACCAGAGTATGGAGATAATGATTTCCAGCAGCAGCCTCTTCCAGAGTTGAAATTGAATTTAGGGATACCCTGAGGTGAAGTGGTGATCAGATTAAAGTGCACTTTTCCCTCTTGGCTGAGGGAGAAGTAGGGGAGCAACTCACCCTGGCATTGTATAGAACCAGAGAATTTCCCAAGCTGGAAGTGATGGACAAGAATCATGCAGTCCATTTCCTGGCCCTGCACAAGACACCAGCAGACACCCCAACAATGCCACCCTGGACATCTCTGGCAATGCTGTCCAAACATTCCTGGAGCTCTGGCAGCCTCGGGGCCGTGCCCATTCCCTGGGGAGCCTGGGCAGTGCCAGCACCCTCTGGGGGAAGAATCTTTTCCTAATATCCATTCTAGCCTCATCCTGACACAACTCCAGCCATTCCCTTGAGTCCTGTCACTGGCACACAGAGCAGAGAACAGAGCTGCCCCTCATGAGGAAGCTTCAGAGCACAGTGAGATCTGCTCTCATCCTCCTTAGGAATGATCACTGTGTGCTCCAGGGATCAGCTGCCCTTACCAAAACCCACTTTTCCCTCTGTATGCCTTCACTCCCCTGCACAGCTGCAATGCAAGAGTGCTGCCCTTGCTGGCCGGCATGAAACAGCCTCATCCTGCTGCCGGAGTGTCCAGAGAAAAACTTTGTCTGCAAATACTGCAAATTTTAATCATATACAGCTTTTCTGCTTTCCTGATACTGAGGTGGGAGATTCCCAGTACCCACGGGCAGCTCCATTTGCTAGTAGGCCTGCAGGCAGAGAGGAGAGCTCAGCACCTTTGAGCAGCCTGGAGAAGAGAAGGCTCTGGGGAAACCTCCCTGCAGCCTGTAAGTGCTTAAAGGGGGCCTGAAAAAGATGTAGAGAGACTTTTTACATGGACAGATAGTGACAGGAAAAGGGGGAGCAGTTTTAAACTAAAAGAGGAGAGATTTAGATTAGATGTTAAGAGGAAATTCTTCCCTGTGAGGGTGGGGAGGCCCTGGCACAGGTTGCCCAGAGCAGCTGTGGCTGTCCCATCCCATGGAAGTGTCCAAGGCCAGGTTGGATGGGACTTGGAATGACCTGGGACAGTGCAAGGTGTCCCTGCCCACAGTAGTGGGGTGGAATGAAATGGGCTGTAAGGTCCCTTCCAACCCAAACCATTCCATTATTCTGTGATTCTGATTTGCCTCACACACAGTCCCTGACTGTGATCCTCTCCATTGCCCTGATCCTCCCACGGGCAGCGGTGTTGGATTTTCTAACCTTTCTGGTGAGCTCCCAGAGAATGACATGTCTGATGGTGGTGGGTGATGGGCAGGCAGCTGTGGGGTTGTGTCACTGTTTACTATTAGGGAAGGAAATTGATCAATCAGCGGCTTTGGTTGTAATTCAGTGGGAAGAACCGGGTGTTGCTGAAGGCTGTTAACTCTGCCCCATTTGATTTTCCTGCTCCTGCTGTTGGATGCTGCAGGCTGGTGTGTGCCTTGCTGGGTGAGCTATTGTCTTCCAGCTCCACTTTAATTCTTCCATGGCTGTCCCCTCTCTCTGATCCCTGTCCAGCTTGATTTCCATTCTGGTTTCCCTCTGGGAGAGTGCCTGCTCTTGCCTAGTCCCACGCACAGCCATGATGACTTTCTAGAGCTCCCAAAAACTTTCCAAGCAAGTGCCTGGATGTGAGTGTGAGTGGTGCTTATCCCTGTAGCAGAAGCTACAGCTATGGGTTTGGGAAAGATATAAACAGGAGGATTGCCCCATTGCAGGGGGAGTGGAGTGTGGCAGATCAGGCTCAAGTGCCAGCCCCTGCTCTTGGCTCCAGGGTCGGCTGGATTTCTTCCAGGAGTGATACCATCTATCTCTGTTCTGACACCCACGTGGGACAGGAGGAACAGGGCTTTCCAGAAGAACCTGAAACTGTTTATACAGAAATGTTTGGATCTGCGCTGGCTGAAGCCTCTGGTGTCTTAAACTATTTACATACACAGCAGTTGCTCTTTGAGCTCCTTCCCATGCTGCAGGCAGGGCTGCCCATTCTTGGCTGTTACGTCATGGTGCAGAGGGGAATCAGGATGGAGGATAAATGCTGGGAGGTGGGGAGTGTGGTAGTTTCACACCCACATGTTGGCATGGGAGACCATAAGTTTAAAATAATCCCTTTTAAAATAGTTGCCTCTGCAGTGAAATTTCCTTCTTTCAGCCAGACCATCTGTTCTGCCAGTGCTTTGTGGTTCATGGGGTAGATGTTACTGGGTGTTTCTAGAACATGAGAGCAGTAGGTGGGTAAAAAAAAGGGCTCACTCCCTCTGAGTGAGTGGGATAAAGGCAGGCACTTGGCCTCCTCCTCCTCCTCTGCAGGCAGCAGTGCCCTCCAAACCCCGCTGGCTGGCCAGTCATCTCTCCAGGGACACACAGTGAAACTCTCAGCTTAAGTTACTCACTTAAAGCATAAAAAGGAGAGAGTGACCAAGAAGCCGGGGTGGAGTTACTGCTGGTTTCACTTTTCACTTCCTGATGTGTGACATGGTGAGGTTTGTGCGTGTTCCCCTAGAAGGTAACAGAGATTCATTGTGACCAAGTTTTCCAACATCTGGGTTCAGATAGCTGCATTAGAAATGCTCCTGGTTGGATTTTTTTTCTGTCCCTACCATGGCAGGAGACTTCAGTGCTCTTATATTTTAATTTGAGTTTTGATCTGCATATTCATGGTGTTTCCAGTGCCTTGTTTCAACTGGTGGATGTAGAACAAGAAGGTTTAAGCAGCGTGGAAATGGTACAGAAGCAGTGGCATGTTCCAGCATTCCATTTAGCCAGCACTGTTGCCAAAGACTCTACTGGGGACAGAGGATCACATTGCCCTGATTGTTTGTTCAACCTCTCTGGCCATCATCCAACCCTGCGTCTGGCTGCAGAGGCAATTGCTTGTGTGCAGGGACTGGTAAATGAAACAGTTTAAAAACAGTGTGCAGCTGTTTTCTTTCTACTTGAAAAATGGTATTCTAGTTCAAATGTGAAGATACAATCAGACAGCTCAGCTCGGCATGTGATGAGCTGTCATGGGGCCTATGCCTCAGCTGACTGATAAACATTACAGTGGAAAAAAGACCCAAATTATCCTGCTGAGGTAATGGCTCACTCCACTCAACCTGCATCAATGTGTCTCCTCCTGGCAGAGCCATTAATGGAGTTTCCCATTGATTATCTTGGCCATCAAAGGAATAATTTGAATTTTTTAAAAATCATTGTAGCATCTTTTAAATAGAGGTTGGGTGCTACATAGGCACCCAAAATTGGGGTAGCCTGGAGGTCACACAATGAGTCAGCAGCTCAGAGGGATCAGCGTGACTAAGGTCTGAGTGTAGGTTGGTAAATCCAGTGTTCATCTGTAATAAGGCATAAATCCAGCCCCTTGGGATTGTGCCCATCACAGAACCTCCATGAACCTTTTATCTGAGGACAAATATCTCCTGTGTGTTCCTTCACAGGCTCATGATGAAGTCTGCCCTGAATTCCCGCTGACTTGTGAAGGCTGTGGGAAGAAGATTCCCAGGGAGAAGGTATCCATCTGACTCTGTGCCGTGGGGTATTTGGTGTCCTGATGGGCTGAGTTTGGCATTCTGGCAGCAGGGAGGAGCAGAGTCCATTAGGAAATGAAGTGGGGAAAACAACTGAGTGGCAGCTGTTAATGTGGATGTGAGTTTTCCATAGGATAGGTGTGAGGTAATGTGGCTCAGGGGCACTCGCAGGTCACAGTTGGTGCTGCCACTGCCACCTCCCCTGGGATCATGTATGGGGACAGAGCCTCTGTGGGAAAATTCACTTATGGGTTTTTCTTCTGCATAGAGCAACTGCATCAACTACTGCTGCAATTTTGGAAACAGAGCCCATGCCCAGCTATATTAATTGATATCAGAGTAATCATCTAATGGAATCCATGTCTATAGAATTTCCAGGCTGCTGGCTCCTGGAACAAGGCTCAAGAATCTGAAAAATTCAAGTTTTGGGAAACATTTTCAAAAAGCTCATTCATCTGAAACCATCTTGCCTTCTATAGGCAAATATTTTTAGTAGTAGTGTTGGAAAAAGCCCTTTACCAGGGCTGGGGAACAGAGGCAGCAAAAAGAGGAGCAAAAGAGTTCTTCCAAATGGGCAGCATAAGGAGGAGCTAGGGGTGGGGATACAGCCCACCTTATCTGCAGGCTGGGGTTTGGGGTACAGCCCAGCTTCTCTGCAGGTGGGAGCTGAAGCCCTGCAGGAAGCCACCTCATGGGGTCCCCATGGGTGATCTACTCTGTGTTTAAATATTAACTCCCATGTTTATTTCTCCAGACTCTTGTTATTTGCTGCCATGTTAACTCCGAGTAACCTGACTCATTACACAAGCCACATGGATCTAGAAGTCTTTAAAAACGTGGTTTAAAATCAGTTTTAATTGACATCTGTTGTAGCAGATGTAGGAGTTAAGTGGGGAGGGAATATGGTGGTGTTCAGAACAGAGCTCTGGTACTGATGGTGAGAAGTGCACTAAACCCAAGCTGAAGCTGTGACAGAGCTTGTTGGATTAATCATGTGCTGTGTGGGAACCTGAACGAGTCATCTCAGTGCTGAGGGGTTAGTGGCACCTCTCAGCAGAAATGTAATGCTGGGATGGAGGTAAAAATACCAACCTGTAGCACGTCCTTACCAGAGTTGTGTGAAGTGCCCAAAATGAATGTGCCCTTGTTTCATGGGCTTATTGCCTGTGCCTCCCATTCCTCAGCCCTCAGGGAAGCTCATTATTCTGCATCCACAACTTGATCCTGTACCCATTGCTTTTTCACTCTTGCATGTGCAGGTGAGCAGTGAGACCTCCCAGCCATCAAGAGAAGGAGAAATTTGGCTTCCTTCAGGTGTCAGGGCTGTATTTGCATTCTTGAAAGTCACACCTGATGGCGGGCAGAGCCCAGGTTTAGTGGGCACTGTGACAGTGATTAGCCATAGCTTGGGCATTCTTCAGCTTGGCTGTAGTTTCCCAAATGTCAGTGGGGTGACAAGGGAGCACTACGGACACATGAGATCTAACACTGCTCTCCTTCCTCCCTGTCTAGTTTCGGGACCATGTGAAGACGTGTGGCAGATCCAAAGTACCGTGCCGGTTCGAGGCTGTGGGCTGTACTGAGATGGTAAGGGCTCCTCTCTTGGGTTTCCCTGGGGCTTTTCAGTCCCAGCATTAGAGTTCCTGCAAACCACTGTTGCCCAAACTGTCACATGTGTTACATCTGTTTTCCTTCAGATATTTGATTAAACCCCTTGCACATGGAGCTTCACATCATCTGCTGTGCAGAATCTGCGCATCCCAGGAATTAAATTCCTGTGGGATGAAATCTCCTTCTACTTTAAGAGCACCCTAAGTGCTTTGGGACTGTGGTGGTTATGCCACTTTCAGGGGGAATGGCTTCACACTGCCAGAGGTCAGGTTTAGATGAGATTTTTAGAAAGAAATTGTTCCTTGTGAGGGTGGGAAGGCCCTGGCACAGGGTGCCCAGAGGAGCTGTGGCTGTCCTGGGATCCCTTGGACAGGATGAGCTTTAAGGTCTCTTCACATCCAAGCAAGTGTGTAATAACTTGTGATTACAGTGTTAAGGTCTCTTCACATCCAAGCAAGTGTGTAATAACTTGTGATTACAGTGATTCTGTAAGCAGAGTACTGGGGCCAGGCCATTTCTGTATGTCACTTAGTTTTTGCAGGTCCTACTGGTTCAAATACATCCCTCCTCCAGGAGGTTATGTGAGGCTTTGTCCTTTGTTGCTGTTAGGTACATCTGACAGAGCTTTTCTGGGAGGGGTTGGAGGAAGGCAGAGCAGACTAATACAGCTGGGGGAAGCGTTTAGCAACCCTCATTGTATGTGATTTGAAACATTTCTAAAACTAAACAAAAACCCAAACCACCCCCACCAAAACAAATTTTTCCATTATTTCTTTGTTTTTAACCCCCGATAAATTGTAAATTTAAAGCTGATGTTGTAGTGTGTTTTTATACTTTGTAATACTTTGAAGTAGTTTTGGTTTTGTATCCTTGTATTTTTCCCAAATGGTTTATCCCAGACTGTATCCCCTCCCTTTACCTGTGTAATCCCTCTCCCTGGATGAGATCACCCCCAAACCCCCATCCTGGCTCTCTGTCAATCACTCAGCATCCCATCCCCTCCATCTAGAAGCTTCAGCCCAGGATGCTGAACGATCAGCCAGAGGCCAGGGGTCAGTCCCCCAAGCCTTGCCCCATATGCTGTCCTAAATGTCCATCTCCCAGTACCCATCCCTCAGGGTCACTAATGTTCTCTACTTTGGGTTTCCACCTCCTTTTAAATGTAACCTTGGCACCTCTCCCGGGGCTCTCAGCAGGAGCCCCCCTGAGATGCAGGAGCTCCTTGGAGACTCCGAGAATAAAACCTTGGATTAACCCCTGCTAAGAGCCGGCCCTTTATCTCCTACCGATGTCTCTCCTGCTGCAAAGGCACCAGCCCAGGTGCCCTCAGCACCCTCGGGGCACAGACAGTGTCTCCCCTCAGGGCACAGACAGTGTCTCCCCTCAGGGCACAGGCAGTGTCTCCCCTCAGCACCCTCGGGGCACAGACAGTGTCTCCCCTCAGGGCACAGACAGTGTCTCCCCTCAGCACCCTCAGGGCACAGAGAGCGTCTCCCCTCAGGGCACAGGCAGTGTCTCCCCTCAGCACCCTCGGGGCACAGACAGTGTCTCCCCTCAGGGCACAGGCAGTGTCTCCCCTCAGCACCCTCGGGGCACAGACAGTGTCTCCCCTCAGCACCCTCAGGGCACAGACAGTGTCTCCCCTCAGGGCACAGGCAGTGTCTCCCCTCAGCACCCTCGGGGCACAGACAGTGTCTCCCCTCAGGGCACAGACAGTGTCTCCCCTCAGCACCCTCAGGGCACAGACAGTGTCTCCCCTCAGGGCACAGGCAGTGTCTCCCCTCAGCACCCTCGGGGCACAGACAGTGTCTCCCCTCAGGGCACAGACAGTGTCTCCCCTCAGCACCCTCAGGGCACAGACAGTGTCTCCCCTCAGGGCACAGACAGTGTCTCCCCTCAGCACCCTCAGGGCACAGGCAGTGTCTCCCTGCTGTCGGCCGTGCCGGGGCTGCCCCGGTGTCTGGGGCTCGGGACTGGCCGGGGATCCTGAGAGGCTCCCAGAGGGACAGAGACAACCTGGATAGGAGGAATTTGTTCTGTGGTTGGTGACAGTGTAGATTGCATATGCTGAATGGGGGATGTATTTCTCTTCATGTAGGTGGAAAATGAAATGCTCCCAGAACACGAAAGGAAGTGTTTGGCAGAGCATCTCTACATGCTTCTGAGCTCTGTGCTCAGCCTCAAGACTGGTGCTGGGGACCTGAAGCCCCTTCCTGTCCCTTCCTCATCACAAAACAGTTCCCCACTTCTGGGAGCAAACTCACTGTGCTCGGAGTCGGAGCTCTCCCGGTCCCTAGAGCTCTTGGGAAGGTGTGAGGCCCTTGAGAGGAAAACAGCTACCTTTGAGAACATTGTCTGTGTGCTTAACCGGGAGGTGGAGAGAGTGTCCCTGACAGCTGAGGCCTACAGTCGCCAGCACCGGCTGGACCAGGAGAAAATCGAAACGCTGAGCAACAAGGTGTGTACTGCTCACCTGGGTTCCCACACTCCCAGCAGACGTTGTTTCCTGTTTCCTTTCTGTGTCATGAGCTAGCAAAGCTTCACCACTTGGTCCTGAAACTCCACAAATCTGAAGGCAGAACTAAAATACCCTGTGTGCCTGTGCCCAACCCTCAGCAGCTCCCTGTAAAAGCTGGGAATTTAACTGACCTGTCTAAAGCATCAGACCTCTGTTAATTATCAAACTGAGTGAGATACTGAGGGGTTCTTCCTCAGCACAGTTTTCTGACAAGAGCCAGAGCACCCAGAATTTCACTGCATCTCCTTGTGCTGCATCTCACTGAATCTGTGGGGCTGCTCACCTTCCAGACTTTTCCAAATGAGTGCTGCCTTTGCCAGAGGAGTGCCATCAGTGCTGCTGCCTGCAGCGACAGGCTGGAGGTGTGAAGGAGCTGCCTCCACCAGTCTGCTCCAGCACAGTCTCTTGTGGAGGGCTCCTGGTGTTCCTGGCACCTGGAGCTGTGCAGTTTGCAGCGCACCTGTGCTCTCTGGGCAACTGATCTGCTGTGATCCTGTGTGAGCTGGCAGGGACAAACCCTCCAGAGGGTGTAGGTTCTTTTCTTTCTCAATTTAGTTTGTCACAATGCTGAGTTATTGGGGATTTTTTCCCCATTCACACTTCTTGTGCTGCTCAGCCAATGGAGCAGCTCCTTGGAAGGAGTTTTACATTGTCTACGGGAAAGTTCCCAGCTCAAGCACTAAGCTGTTTTGATGGATCTTCTCCAGAGAAGGAAGCTTCAGTGAATTGGCTTATGTTGCTCAGTTTCTCCCTCCCTGCTCCCTGTCCATTTTGGAGGTCTCTCCAAAACCCAAGGGGCTGCCGGGGTCTCTCGCAGGCCCCAGGGCCTGCGTGTTTCTCACCTGCACCACGTGTCCCACTGAGCAGGTCCGGCAGCTGGAGAGGAGCATTGGGCTTAAAGACCTGGCCATGGCTGAGATGGAGGAGAAGATCCGCAACATGGAGGCTTCCACCTACGATGGGGTTTTCATCTGGAAGATAACGGAGTTTGCGCGGAAGCGTCAGGAGGCGATAACGGGCCGCTCGCCTGCCATCTTCTCTCCAGGTGCGCAAAGTCCCCAAAATCTCTTGCATTTCAGCTGTGTGTGGGTCTCATGGCAGGACCTTTGCTTGGGAAATGCTGCCAGGCTGAGAAAAGAAATATTCCATGTGGAAGGGAGTGTTTTATCTTGGAGAGTGAAGCATGCAGAGCAGTGCTGTTCCAAGAGGGAAGAGAGGGCTGAGAGGAGAGAGATGCAGGCTGTGGATGGGATGAGAAAGGAAATTGGCTGTAATTGTTTGGTTTGCATTAAATGTAAAGGCAAGGAAATACCAGCTGACAGCAGTGTTAAAGAAAAGGAAGTGGAGATACTGCTTGCAGTGTTGTGAGGACAGAGTGCCACGGGGTTTGGCAGAGGGCAAAATCTTGAGCTAAAAACAGCAAGTTGTTCAAGGAAGGTTCATTCAGGGCCTGACCCAGGACAAGCCAGGGTGAAGGCCATCAGTCTTGAGGGGGGAAGGGGAGGGTCTTACTGGCTTCTTGCTCTGCTCCTCACCTGGGCCAGAGAGAGCAGGATGCCCAGCTGCATGGTCCCTCTCCCTGGCTGCTCCCACCACTCTGGAGCCATCTTTCCTTCTGTTCCTCGATGGGTTTTACATTCAAAGAGTGATGAGAGTGCTGAGAAGGCCCAGAGGGCCCAGTGGGGATATTCTCCTTGGACTAACAAAGGGGTCATCTGTCCTGAGAGCCTTTGGGTAAAGCAGGTGGAGAGGAAGGAGCAGAAGAAATGAGCTGGGCATTTCCAAGAGGGATGCAGTGACAAAGATCCGATCTCTTGCTCCTCACCCTGTGGAAGAGCACAGTGTCTCTGCTATTCATAGTCTGCCTGTTGAGAGAAGCACCAAGTCCTGCAGTAAAATATTGGCTGTGACCCCTGATCTCTGCCTGTGCCCACTGAGCCTTGCCCAGCCTGTCCCAGATGTGCTCTGTGCCGCTGTGGGAGGGTGACTTGTGGCAGGTCCCCTTCCAAGCTGTGACCCCACACAGGTCTAGTGTCACAATACAGGCATTCCCAGGACTGCTGGGGAAGGAAAGTGCCTGAAATCCCATCCTGGCCATGCCCAAGCCATGCTGTGGGAATCCAAATGAGAATTAAAGTTCACTTGCTTGAGCCCCTGCCCAGATCAGAGGCATCAGCTCACAGTGGGCTGCTGAGAGTGCTCTGCTCCCAGCCAGGTGCTTTATGGGGGATTTGTTCCTGCTCACCAGTGTTGCTGCCATGAACCACAGCTCCTTCAGCCCTGAGGTGCAGGAGGATTGGCCCAACTCTGGGGCAGAATCCCCCTGGCAGTGAGGGAATAGCCAGGGGACTGGTGGCTGCTCTGTGCGCAGCATCTGCTCAGGCCAGGGGCTGCACTTCTGGCCTTGGGCTTTCCAGACCACCTCTGGTGCAGCCCAGACCTGGCTGGATTCCAAACTTCAGAGCCCTCAGATTTCAGAGATCTGCTGTTGCTAGGCTGTGCTGCATTGGGCCCTCACTGTGCCTGTTCCACTCTTCTCTAACAGCTTTCTACACCAGCAAGTATGGCTACAAGATGTGTCTGCGCGTGTACCTGAATGGGGACGGCACCGGCCGTGGCACCCACCTGTCCCTGTTTTTTGTGGTGATGAAGGGACCTAACGATGCGCTGCTGCGGTGGCCCTTTAACCAGAAGGTGGGTCTGGAGCAGAGCCCACTGTGCCCGTCCATGGCCTCTCTGGTTCAGCACCCACTCGAGTTTCTCAGCACTGTCACTCCGGGCCGCTTGGCAAGGCAGTATTGACTGCCCTGGGGGTTCCCCAGGTGTGCTGAGAGCACTGGCTGTGCTGTGAGGCAAGGGGGTGACGTGGGCTGTTGGGAATTGCACAGAGCCTCTGCTGCAAGGGTTGGGAGCAAGGGAAGGTTGTGGTGGCCTCAGAGCTTGGGGACAGTGGGTGCTCATTCCCTGTCAGGAGCTCAGATCCCAGCTCTTGGGCACTGCTGGTTTGTGGAACACATGGAGGCGGAGTGAGCGGGCACAAGCAGATGCAGAGAGGACAACAGCCCTGGCTCAGGGAAATACCTGAGTGCAGTGTCAGTTCTGAGAGCAGAGTGTAGGATTTCAGTCAGTCTGACAGACTTGTGCTGCCACAGGGAAGTTTCCAGCGATAGGCAGGATGTGGGGATGGGGAGGGTTTCTACAGGACATTCCTGAGGTGATGTTCTCTGCTGGTCCCACTCAGAGGCATTTCTCTGATTTGCAGGTGCACAGGGTGGCTGTGGCTGCTGGTACCTGCATGCAGGTCACTGGGCTGGGCTTCCATGTGTCTTTTATTCAGCCACTCCTCTGTGCTTTCACCCTTCCTCACAGGTCACCCTGATGCTTCTGGACCAGAATAACCGGGAGCACATCATCGATGCCTTCCGCCCCGACGTGACGTCCTCGTCCTTCCAGCGCCCCGTCACGGAGATGAACATCGCCAGCGGCTGCCCCCTCTTCTGCCCCGTGTCAGTCATGGAAGCCAAGAACTCCTACGTGCGTGATGATGCCATCTTTATTAAAGCCATCGTTGATCTCACGGGCCTCTAACCCTGCTGACTTGGAGCAGTGAGCATGGAGCCAGCACTGCCCAGGGCATCTCCTGCTTGTGCTGCACTTCAGGCGGGTCTGAGAGCAAGAGGGGGCACAGAGGGGGGAAAAGCCCTTCCTGGAAAGGGACCTTTGCTCTAAGTGGAAATGAGGTGTCTGATGGGAGCTCTCTTTCCTGAAGAGAGGATTGGGTGGACACTGGCAGGCTGTGGAATATGGAAGATTCCCTGCAGGGACTTGGATGTCTGAACTGCTGCTGTCTGGACTCCAGTGGAAACCAGTGCAGCTCTTGCTCTACCAGTTTAGCCGACATCCACAGCTCTCTAGTAAAACAGCGGTTTGCCCTGCCCGAGCTCCACCTCCTGTGGATTTTGGCTCAGCTGTCTAGGATTTCCCTCTGAGATCTCCATGTTCCTGGAAGTTGTGGGGTGCCATGGCTGTGCACTGCTGGTTGCTCCACACCCCGGGAGACAAGGAGGGTGTGTGACAGCTGCAGTACCAGCTGGGCAAGAGAGACACAGACTGGTTTGATGCCGTTGGTGTGTTAGGAGGGTGCTGAGCCCAACTGCAGGGCAGGGGAGCCCTTAGTCCAGCCCTTGCTGGGTGTGTGCTGGAGTGTGGAATGGGGCAGGAGGTGCTGTTGCCCAGGAGGGACCAGTGTGGAATGGGGGCAGCACCAGGGATGCCTGTGGTGAAGAAATGAATCTGCTGTGGAGATTGTCCCTCCTGTGGCAGGAGAGGAGGGTGGCACAGAGCTCGGTGTGCACCCTGAAAGCTCCAAGCCCTGCCCCTCTCTGCCCTGTGTGCTGAGCAGCACTGGGTGGGATGGGTGCTGTGCTGGGAGCTGTCTTTGCTCATAGGCAAAGACACAGAGAACTGGCTTTGTTTCCATGGTGTGACAGCACCACCAGCCTTCCTCGGGCTCCTGCTGCTGTTGAGCTCCACGTCCATCTGCAGCTGCACTGCCGTGTCTGTCTGGGCACTGCAGCCTTGGCCATGGGATGTGTACTGTGTGCCCATGCAGGGGGCACTGCTGGCCAGCCCCTGCACTCTCACAGCGCCTGCAGTCACCAGCAGCAGATCTCCCTCACTGTTCCTCCCCATCCCTGAGCTCAGGAGTCATGGGGCACCTGGTTACAGGTGGCAGCACCTTGGAGCTCTTCCTCCACTTGGCCCCATGTTGAACCTGCAGCCACCTGGGTAGGATCTGGGGGCTGGAGAAGTGAAGCATGCTGTCCCCTTTCTGTCCCTGGGTTCCTTTCCTTTGGACAGCACAGGTTCAGCAACCATGAGAAGGTCTCAATGTAAGTGGGGAAGAACTGGCTGCCACATCCCTGCATAGTGCCCTCTACAGCTTTGTTGTGGCCATGAGTAGCTCTGGATGGGCCCTGATCCAGGGTGAACTCGAAGCTTTGTTGCCTCCTTTCCCTGGGCTTCTCACACCCCTGTCAGTGGCTGAATGTGCCACAGGAGATGTGTGGGTGACAGGAACGAGCTGTGAGCACCCTGCATTGATCAGGGGCCTTGGCTGGCTCTTGTGCTGCTCCTCAGGCAGTGAGGCTGGAATGGGTCACCCTCCTCAGTGGCTGCCAGGGATTGGCCCTCCACTGCCAGCAGCTCCTGCCAGGTGCCCAGCCCGGGTCTGATGGCTGCAGAGCCTGCCAGGCTTGTGGTCTGCTCACACCTTGGCTCTGGCACAGCCACCCTGAGGGGTCCAGAACACCATCAGGCTCTGCCCTGGCAGGGAGCCCTGCAAAGTCTGGCTGTCCCCCCATGTGCTGGCACAGCCCTGACCTATCCCTGGGGCTGTGTGGAATGTCCCTGCTGCTGTCCAGGAGCTCAGGGGCCTCCAGCCTTCCTGACCTTGGAGCAGTGAGCATGGAACCAGGAGCTCAGGGGTGCCCAGTGCCCTGCTGGCTGAGCTGCACCTCGGCCCAAGCTGAACCTCTTGCACCCAGGGCTGCTGTGCTGGCCAGGTGCTCTCCAGACAGGTGCTGGGGTGACCTGGGAGCCCCCTTTGGAATCGGTGCATGCAACCTCTCACGTGTGTGTGCAGGGTCTGGGGACAGAGCCAGCCCCTGCTGCTGGGGGAGGGGGACAGAAGCTGGTGACAGCACAGCCTGAGGTGGGAGAGGGGTGACAGGACCCCTCCCTTTGTGAAGTCCCCTCCAGCCTTTCCCAAGGGACAGATCAAGCCCTGTGTTGCTGCTCTCACCCTGTGCCTTATGAGGAAATCCAGGCTAGCAGAGCCCTGCTCCCATCTACAGCAGCTCCCCAGGGATGCTTGGAAAAGCCTGGGAAGGGACAGGAGAGTCAGCTCTGCTCACAGAATTGCTGGGAGTTGAGTGTTCTGTGGGGGGAGCTTGTTGTGTGTTGATCAGACTGTCTGCTCACGGGGTGCTGCCTCAGCGCGGCTGGGGGCTCTGCAGTGCCAGGAGGGGCTGTGGAGACACTGGCTCACTGGGGCTGGGGGATCTGGGCTGCTTTCAGGGTGGGAACTGGTGCTCCTGCCCCAGCACGTTTGGAAGGTCTGTGGGAGAGTCGGTGCTGCAGCAAAGCTCAGGCTGAGCTCTTCAGGCCACGGGAACACGGCCTGGCAGCCCCTCTTGCTGGGAGCCCTTTCCTCCCCACCCTCCTGGTACTGCTGATGCTGCCGGGCCTTTTTTGGCTCTCAGCAGCTCTGGAGCTGGCAGCAGGAGTTGTGCCCATGTGCTGCAGACAGCTCTGCCAGCCTGGGGGCACATGCACAAACACTGGACACAAGCCACCGCTGGATTTTTGTGGTTTTTTTTTAATTTTGACTACACCATCTCAACACTGTGAACTAGGTTTTGTTTTTCTTGAGGGTGTAGTATGGTCAGAACCACTAATAAAAGCTGTTTGAACAGCATTGCTGTGTGTGAGCCAGGGGATCCTGGGCACAGCATGGAGGAGGATTGTGTCAGGGTAGGGGGTTTCTTTGCTGGGGGATTATTTCTGTGCTGGGAACTCTCCCCAGCTCCTGCGTCCCTGCAGGAGGATTCCCAGACAAGGAGGGAACAGGGGGATCTGCAATGGGACGGGAAGGGAAGGAGCTGGAGTCTGGCTGCTGGAGCTCCACTGGGCCAAAGGCCAGTGGGAACCAGTGCAGCAGGGCTGGGCCAGTGGTTCCAGTGCTTCTGCTGCTGAGGCAAATCCAGCAGTCCTGTTCCTGGGTTGTAACAGCTCTGAGCTCCTCCAGAACAGGCTGCTTTTCCCTCACCACTGTTGGGAGCCCAGTGCCTGCAGGATGCCTGTTCCTGCCCCTTCCATGCTGCAGCACCAGCCCAGGGACTAAACCCACGTGGGGGCAGCAGCCTGGTCACCTCTACTCACTGTGTATGGAAGAGACAAACAGAAGGAATGACCATGGGCACCTGTCCCCTCTGGGAAGCCCCCAGATGCCCCTTCACACCACAGCAGCTGCTGCACCAGGGAGATGCAAAGGACAATGAGGGGACAGTGGCATTGCACTCAGGAGGCTGCTGTGGCACAGGAATGCCAAACAGCATTGGAAGGCTCTCTGTTTACCCATTCTGTGCCTGTTAGTGCTTGGAAAACATAAATCCAGGAGGGATCTAGCCCCTGGCCTGTCCTGGAACCTGCAGTGTTCAGCCTGGCTACCATGGACCTTTGCTGCCCTTGGGCCATCCCCTGCCTCGCTCCTGTTGCTCACAGCTCTCTGCCCACACTTCCCACAGGCTGGGCAGCAGCTCCTGCAGTGCTCCAGCCCAGCCCTGTGACAGTCCTGGCCTCAGCTCTGGCTCAGCAGAGCACTACTTGGAAAAACAAGCTCACATTGCAGAGATGCTTTAGCAGAGTATTTATTCAATGCCAGAGTGAAGAGCAAAACTCAGTACAAACAGCACCTCAGTGCCTTGCTCGCTGCTGCACCGAGCCACGGGTGGAGAGTTCACAGTTGGGGGAGGAAGGGAGGCTGTTCCTTTGCTGTGTGACTGGACAGAGCAGGATGTGGAGCCTGTGTGCACACACAGGAAGGAACCCCTAATTTCATGACAGAAAACCTGAGTACAGGGGTTTTGGATGAAGCTGGGGCACAGCAGGACACAGGTGCTGACCCTCCTGCTGCAGAGGCTGCTAAAGCCATCAGTGCCATTGTGACAGAAGCTGCCACCTCTGTCAGGTCTATCAGCAACCCCAGACTGGGAATGGCACAGGCACCTGCCCCGGAGCTTCCAGGGGGCCCCAAAATGCCTCCCCTGCAGCTCCTTCCCAGCCCTGCTTCAGGAGTGACAGCAGCTCCTCAGGGCCCCATCTAGGCCAGGTCAAGATTAGGAGCTTAATTTTAGACTCTGACATTTGGGTACCTGCCACAGGGACAGAAGCTCAAGGGACAGACAGCGAACACCACCGAGTCCGTACTAACTCCAAGTGACCGTCCCCACTGCCTGTGGGGTCCTGGAGGAGCTGAGCCCTCCATGGTGGGTCAGCCCCAGGGACAGGGAGCTCATTCAGCTGTCACTGCAGGCAGGAGGGCTCCATCCCCATCACCTGCCAGTGAATGAATACCTGCAGCACCTGTGGGTGTCTACACTTATTCACAGAGAACATACCAAAAGAACCTAAAGTGCCACGATTGGGTAGCATGGGCAGGAGGTGAGCTGTCCTCATGGGTACCCCAGGAAGGGACAGCAGATCCCCGACAATAAATACGTTCCCGATCCATAGCTTATTGAAGTGCTACTCAGAGGAAGACAGAGGCAAAGCCAGCACCATATGACCACCAGCCCTCCCCCCTCCCAAGTTTAGAAACTGGCAATACCAATACACAGACCCTGGGGCCAGTCAGGCTCCCAGCCCTGGCTCTGCTGCCCCCTCACTGCCCCCAGTTCCTGCTGCCCTATTGGGCAGAGGTGCCATGGGGAAGAGGCACTTGACATTCCACAGCAGCCAGAGAAGTTGCCCGTGGAGCTTTGGGACAAACAGACATTAATAAAATGCCAATATTGAGTCCTGCAGTCAGGCAGCACAGCTGCACCATGGCTCCTGCCAAGCACTCTGCAGCTGGTGGCTCCCAGCGTGTCTGGCCACGTCCCCAGCTCACACAGACCTACACTGGACGTGCCTCAGTGTCCCCTGTGCCCAGAGCTCACCCAGAGAGCTATGCCCAAGTAGCAATGCTGGTGAGAAGCTGTGGGAGCCCACCCTGCAGTGACCAGCTCAGCTGCTGCCCAACAGAACCACACCAGGGCCCCAGCTCTTATGTCCTGTCTGAAGGCGATGCTTCAAGGAGGAGGCGATTCCTGCTGCCAGGGCCCCTCCTGGCTCAGCCGTAGGATTTGTGTGCCTAGAGCTCATCTCTGTGCAGGGCTCAGGGCTCTGTGAGCTCACAAGGAGGTGCTGCAGTGAGGAAGCTGCAGGAGCAGATGTACCTGGGTTCAGCTTTTCTGGTTCAAGAGCCAGGAGAAGAGCAGTTTCCTAGGCCGGGGCCTCCTGGCCTGCCGGATGCGCATGGCCCGTGGGGAGCGCCACACCTTGATGGTGGTGTCATCACTGGCTGTCAGCAGCAGCTCCTGCTCCACCGGGCTGAATGCCACTGAGTTCACCACATTGTCATGCTGCAGCTTGGCCAGGCAGATGTTGTAGTGCCGATCCCAGATGTAGCCGTGTCGATCCTCTGCCCCACTGGGGTGGAGAGACAGGGGTCAGGGTGTCCCACTGGTCCCAGTGTCAGCCCAGCAGCCCCAACACTCTGCCCTTCCCACTCCTGTTCTGTGGGGATGGGGGCAGAGGGTACCCAAGCCCCTGTCTCCATGAGCTTCATCCTGTGCAGGCAGCTCCCTCTGGGATCCAGGGCCCCTCAGCTCAGCCCACAGCACCTGCAGCCCCAAGAAGGGCATTTGCCACCTGCCACCAAACACACCACAGCCCCAGATTTACCCTTTCCTCAGGGATTTAAGGCAGGGTATTTACAGCAGGACCAGGGCAGCCACCCTTTATCAGCACTTTCCAAGTCAGTCCCTCTGCTCTTTCCAATCCCACTCCCTGCTCTCCTTCCAACACACAACAGTGTTTTGCTCACACGGCCATCCCACAGCAACATGCCCAGGCATTCCCAGATGCAGGGTCAGGATCCTGCCCACCCCCTCACCTCGCTACGAAGTCCCTGCTGACGTCCAGGAAGATGAAGAAGCACTCCTCGTTGGGCGTGTAGGCGCGGTGTGCGCGCAGCGCTCGCTTCACCTCCTTCATGGTCTTCAGGTCGAACACGTGCAGGTCGATCTCCTCCGCGATGGGAGGCGGCTGCATCGGGTCCGAGATGACGCAGTCCCGCGGCCAGGCCCGGCTATTCACATACAGGTACCTTGGGGAGGGCACAGAGGGCTTACCTGCACTGCACCACAGCTCACACAGCCCCTGGCACAGCAGGGATGGAGCCTGCAGCCCAGCTCACTGAAACCCAGGCTGAAACAGGGAAAGGGCTGCTGGAACACTCCTGGCCATGTCTGGAAAGGACCACTGCGCCTGAAAGGTGATGCCAGGGCTCAGGTCACACCTCTCTAATCTCACTGGAACTATCTTTAATGATGGGGCTGTCTTCTGGGCAGCACGTGTAGGGGGACTCTGCCCCCCCTGCTCCATTCAGGTGAGACCCCACCTGCAGAGCTGCCTCCAGCTCTGGGAACCCAACACAAGAATGATGTGGAGATGTTGGACTCCAGAGAAGGCCAGGGAGATGCTCCAAGGGCTGGAGCCTCTCTGCTCTGGAGCCTGGGAGAGCTGGGGGTGTTCAGCTTGGAGAAGAGAAGGCTCCAGAGATACCTCAGAGCCCCTTCCAGAGCCTAAAGGGGCTCCAAAAGGGCTGGAGAGGGAGCTGGGATGGAGAGACAAAACAAAGGGAATGGCTTCCCACTGCCAGAGGGCAGGGTTACATGGGCTATTGGGAAGAAATTGTTCCCTATGAGGGTTGAAGACCCTGACACAGATTGCCCAGAGCAGCTGTGGCTGCCCCATCCCTGAAGTGTTCAAGGCCAAGTGGATGGAGCATGAGCACCCTGGAATAGTGGAAGGTGTCCCTGCCCATGGCAGGGGGTGGGGATTAGATGGTTTTTAAGCTACTTTCCAACACAAACCATCCTAGGATTCTATGGATGATCTACCTCAGGAACAAGACACATTGGTGTGGGCAGTTCCTCCACTCTCAGAAGGAGCCACCCTGTCCTGAGCTGGCTCAGGAATACATTCCTGCCTCGGCTGGGGGCGAAGCTCAGCAGTAACACACCATCACCACCTGGATCAGCAGGCACCCAATCCATCCACCACTTCATGTCCTGGTCACCCCACAGAGCCCGTGAGCAGCTCCTGCCCACGCTGGCAGTGGCTGGAGCCCTGTGTGCTCACCGGTGGTCAGGGGAGAGGCCCATGCCGATGATGTGCCCGTGGATGTCGATGACGTGATCCAGGGAGTCAAAGAACTCGTCCGAGCGCCGCTCCTCCCCCAGCACCGGCCCTGCCGTCGTCATCTGATGGGGCAGGATCCTCTTAATCCCTGAGGGACAGAAAGCACAGGGAGGCAGTCCCACAGGCTGGGGGAGGTCCCAGGCTTCAGGCAGGCGCTTCCCTTGGTGCGGCTAAGAAAGGAGAACTGGCTTGCTGTGCAAGCTCTGGGACAGGGCTGCTGTCCTGGCCAGGCTCCTGCAGCTCATCAGGTGGGCTGCACATCAAACCCCAGGCAGGGAGATCCCAGAGCCTGAGGGTACAGCCAGACCTTGCCTCAGCCATCTCTGGAGCACATGGAAGCTGTGTTGGCCCAGGAGACACACTAGTTGTGGAAGGGTTTTTCTCTGAAATGATTCCCTGGGCTGAGCCCATTCTCTGCAGCAGCCAGCCTGAAGCAGCCCAGCAGATGCATGAGCTGTGGCAGGGTTTTCCCCTGACACTGTCAAGTGCAGATGGGGATCTGTTTCAGAAAGTTTAAAGAACAGACATTTAAACCCAAACTGTGCTCAAGTAATTTGTAGCTTCTGAACCTCCTGACTGAGACAAGTGATGGGTCAAGTCCCGTCCCCTTCCAGCTCTGAAGAGGTCCAAAACACAAACAGATCCACAATTGGTCCATCCCCAACAGCTTCCTGGAGGACCCCTGTGAGCCTCAGTAGCTCCTGGGCACACACAGGTTTCATCCTCAGCAGGTCTAGGCGAGCTGGAAGGTGGCCCAGCCCATCCCATCGCCCCTCTGGAGGAATTGCTAACAACACCTTTGATTTTAGCCCTCTCCTGTAGCCCAACGAGACACAGGTGACACCCCATTACAGCTCAAGTCCAAGGCCATTCCTAATATTTCTTCCCCTGAGCCTGGCACCTTTGAGACAGAACTGGTGTTCTTCCACCCCACTGGTGCTGCTCACCAGCATCTTCATCCTCACTTCCACAGCACCATGCTCCCTGTTCCAAACTCAAACACACATGAGTCAGCAGGACAGGCTGCTCAACCTGGAATCAGCATGAGAAATGAGAACTTGAGTTCATGCTGGAGCAGCACTGCACAGAGTGGGAGGTGAGCACAGTGAGCTCCTTCAGGTCCTGTGGGCACAGAGCAGGTGCACAGGGCCAGTTCTGCACACAAACCAAAGGATAAATGACACTGCAGTGACTCATGGTGGGACAGGAACTGAGCCAGTGACCAGCCCTGCAAGCAGCAGCCTGTACTGCAAGTGCTGGCTTCCAGCCAGGGAGTCACAGAGCTCAGAGGCATTGCACAAATCCCTCAGCCCAAAGGCCCTGCCTCGGTGGGTGGCAGGCTGCAGGCTGCCAGGTGGCCTCAGCTCAGCCCAGGGGATCCAGGTGCTGCCTCAGCTCAGCCCAGGGCTGAGTCAACATGGCTGGCTTCAAACCCAGCCCACAGGCAGGAGGAGCATGAAGCAGAGCTCATTCAGTCCAGGTCATATTCCTAACTGAGGTGGGCAAAGACTAAGTTGCTTACAGCCCTGGAAACTGCCTTCCCCCGCCTTACTGGGCTGTACTGGTGAGGGACCATGTCATGGGAAAGTCAGGAGAGCAAGAAAGCAGGGCTGTAACTGTGTGAGCAGTGAAAAGAACTGAAACCGTCTGGCTTCATAGCAGTCTTGTCTGGAAACAGCTCCCTCCTTCCTCACACTCCTGGTCCTTTCCACCTCTCTGCCACCTTTAGGGTTTCCTGGGGAACAGCCAGTCTCCCTGCTCCTGCTCCCCACTGAGGAGCTCCCCGAGGATTTCCTGTAAATTCAGGCTCTGCTAGACCTGTTGTCTTAACAGGGGTGCTGCAGGTGAGAGCAAGTGACATCTTAACACAGGACAATGTCACCAGCAATGCCACGGCCCGGCACATGCCACACCCACAGCACATTGCACCCCCCTAGCACAACAGAGGAGGCTGCAGCCTGCCCAGCCTCACTCACCACACGAGCATGGCTGGGGCAGTGAATCATCCCCTCGGAAACCTCCCCAGGCCCCAGTGTCTCACTGAGGCTGGATGCCCACATAAGGGTGGTCCCACCATGGCAGAGGGGAGGCAGGCAAGGGGCAGGGGCACTGCACAAGTGACTCACACATCAACTCCATGCTGCTCAGACCAGCCCTGTCTAGCCCCACAAGAGAACAGGACCAGGGTCCCTGCACACACTCCTCCAGGGCAACTGCTGTCCTGCCCCTGCACACACTGCTGCTCATGGCTGGTGTCCTTCATCAGAAGCTCCTTCTTGCTTTTCTGCTCAGCCCTTGCCATGACTTTGGCCACGTATCATGCTGGCAGCAACAAAACAACCCTCAGGCAAGCGGAGATGAAACTCCCCACAGTGATGGGGCCTCTCAGAACCCAGAGCAAACCCCAGTCCACACCTCACAAACAGACAGCAGGAAGACCAAGTCTTTTCCTGACCCAAATCTCAAGCTCAGCCGCAGCCCAGGCCCCTAGGGAGCCCCGCTGTACCAGGCTCAGACCCAGACTTACCTATCTGGTGCGGGGAGTAGGTGAGGCATCCTGTGGTGAAGATCAAGTACTTTGTCTTGCTGTTGCTGTCTGTGGGGAGCAGGTTTGGCTCGGGCGGTTTAGTTCTGTTTCGCACAAACAGCTCGGCCACCTTAGTCTCCAGCTCTGTGTCAGTCATGGCAGGCCTCCCGTGGCCCTCCATGATCCCATCAAAGAGCTGCTGCAGCCCGTGCTCTGCTGGCACATCTGGCAATTCCTGTACGGCTGGCTCCGGAGGCGGCCTGGGCTTGGCCCCTTCCTCCTCGCTGTCACTGCCGAGATCAAAGCCCGGGCAGGGGGAGGAAGCAGCCAGCTGCTCCTCGTAGTCCAGGAGGAGATCCGGGGAGTCGTAGCGGCTGCAGTCAGCCACCATCACGGTCCGGATGGTGCTGGCATTCAGGTTCTGGATTTTGAACAGTCTCTTCACTACATTCACATTCTCAGACTCAATGCCCTGCGAGCAGAGGGGAGAAGTGAGCAGGAACCACCCCAAGTTAGCCCCACAGTTCAAACCCAGACCTGAGGCAAAGCAGTGACACCAGCCCCCACGGACCCCTCCACGCTGTGTGTGGGTCACTGACACAAGAAGGGGCCCCAGGCTTGCCAGCTCTCCTGTGCTCCTTCCTATCCTGGATGGAGACAGAGCGAGAGAAAACATTCCTGCAAGCAGGCAGCAGTGGAGTGAGGAGGCACAGCAGGTGGGCAGCCCTGCTGCCACTGTAACCCTGAGGTGATCAGCTGGCACTACCTGGTGCTTTACAGTGCAGAGCCAGGAGCTGGACTTGATCCTGTGGGTTCCTTCCACCTCAGGATACTCTACATTTTATGATTGACAAGGATTTCAGGAACAGGCCTCTGTGATAAGCATGAAGTAGGATTCCTCTGTCCCACAGCAGTGGCAGAGAATCCCTGTGCTCCTGGAGCGTGCTTGTACCCCTCAGCAGGGGCAGCTTGGTATCTGCTCCAGACACACCGAGCAGGTCCTTCTCTGCCTCACTGTTCCCAGCCTACAGCTGTACTCCCATGCCCCTGTTATGGGCAAGGTCCTTCCTGGCCTCTCAGGGATGGAAGGTGTAATGCTGGTTAATGCCTCAGTGCAGCACGGAGATGTGGCTGTGGGAAAAGTCTCTGCTAACAGAGGTTTTACCTGGGGTCAGCATCTTGTTAAAATCACAAAACGTGGGGATGTGCAGGTGTGGCACTGAAACAGAGGCAAAACATGAGGAACCCGACTCAGCAGCCCAAGTGCTAGGGAGTGAACGAGCAGTTTGAGGCCAGCACACTCAGCTCTCCAAGTCTCACCACGGAATCAGAGACAGCATCTGGCCCAAGAAACCTCAGCAAGGCCAGGCAGGACTGAGCTCAGCCTCCAGCTCACACCAACACCCTGAGCTACCAGGTGGGAGAAGGGAGAAGGGTCCCATTGCTGGGACACAGGCCAGGCTACAGCACTCCCAGGACCAGCTTCAGACTATCAAGGACCTCAGCAGCCCTGCTGTTGGGCAATGCACGCTGTGGAGCACTGCAGCCAACACCTCAGCCTAATTAATGTGGCAAAAGTTAATGAGATCTGAGGGCAGAGTTAAAATACTGCAGTGAGTATAATAACTGGGCATGGAGAAACCTCATGCAAGGGCTGCCTCGAGCTCAGGAACCTGAGGGCAAGTCAGAGGAGACAAACAGGGAGGACAGGAGGATTGAGCCATCCTTCCCTGCAGCTCTCCCTCCCCCAGGTGCCAGCAGGAAGCTGCACTGCCTGTGAAGCTGGAAGGAAGGCAGCTCACCTGGAAAGCATTGTTCAGCCACAGCACTGAGCACGAGGTGATGCGTCCAATCCGATGCAGATTGCCTGATATCAAGTTGGTTTCGTTCAGCCAGCAGCCAAACACATCATAGGGCTTATTCCTCACCCTGGAAAGCAGCGTGAAGTTCTCTGGAAGGGAAACATGAGAGTGAGGCAGTGACTTCCAGCAAGAGCCCTGGAGAAACCGCGTGGGACAGAGGAAGTGGATCCAGGTCTCTGTAGGAGGGGCCAACCCCCATCCAGCTCCCAGCCACTGCTACAGAGACAGATTATTTCTCTTTTCTCCAGAAATGTGTGATGATACCTTGCACAAAGGAAACCAAAATAACAGGGCAGTGCACAGAGCCAGAGCACAGAGCAATTCAACCTCCCACCCTTCCCCTGAGCAGGGCCCAGAGCAGGCCCTGGGGACAAGCAGGAGTTAAACATACACAGAATTTCCCTCCCACCCCTGCAGCCTGGGGCCTCTCCAGCCAAGGCAGCCGTGCACTCCTGCTTCCTGCTGCACTCCTGATTGCTGGTACTGTGGGACTCTGCACAAAGATGGTGAGATAACAGGGGGAATGAGCCTCATGCACAGAGCTGCAGCACAAGTGAAGGAGGCTCAGGTGACAACACCTCAGAAAGTCCTGTGACACCTAAGGGTGAGACCACGGCCACAAAGGTGACCTGAGAGCTGCATGCAGCCACTTTCCTCTGGAGATGGGCTGAGAGGGCTGGGTGTGTCCAGCCTGAAAAAGAGAAGACTCTGAAAAGACCTTAGAGTTCTGAAAGAGCTGGAGAGGAACCTGGGACAAGGGATGGAGAGACAGGACCCAGGGAATGGCTCCCACTGCCAGAGGGCAGGGATGGATGGGATATTGGGAATTGTTCCCTGTGAGGGTGGGCAGGCCCTGGCACAGGGTGCCCAGAGCAGCTGTGGCTGCCCCTGGATCCCTGGCAGTGCCCAAGGCCAGGCTGGACAGGGCTGGGAGCAGCCTGGGACAGTGGGAGGTGTCCCTGCCATGGCAGGGGTGGAATGGGATGGGCTTTAAGGTCCTTTCCAAAACCAGGGTGTGATTCCATGACCTGACCACAAGGCCCAGTGGAGGTCAGTGGAGCCCATCCCCCTTGGAGCAGCAAAACTTCCATCAGAATTTCTGCCCTTTGGTTGGGACACTGCCCAAAGGAAATACTCTGGGTTAGTTGTCTTAAAATCTTGGGCATTCTCAAGTCAGTTGGAATAAGCTGAGCCTTAAGGTCTCTTCCAACCCAAACCATTCTGGGTTTTTGTAGCTCTATGCCAAGCACCACACATGCCATAGGCAGGAGCTCCAAGGTGAGTGATGTGGGTAACCCTTGCCCACAGTGGCACTTAGAAGAGCAGTGAGGGTAAATACACAAGCACTGCCCTGAGGTGCTGCTGCAGTGACCTGAGCAGAGCTAAGGCTGTCTGCGAGGTCTCCCCTCTAGAGCTGTGATCAGAGCCCCTCAGCTCAGGAGTCAGAACGAGCTGAGACAAGGCACTGCACACCCAAAGGAGAAGGGAACCCCCTCACTCAGCACTCATATGCCCGGGGGAGCCCCACTTACCCATGCTGATGACAGCAATCTCCCCTGAGGAGGAGTTGTGAGGCCCCACAAAGACACCGGACACCAGCAGCAGGGAGTCATCCGAGTTGAACTGGGAGAACTGGGTGTAGCTCCAGTTGTATGGCCTCATGTTGGAGCTGTGCTGCAGGGAGATGTCCAGATCATTGCTCCAGATCTACAGAGAGATGGGACAGTCAGGAAGCTGCTGAGAAGGCTGACAGTGGTTCTCCTTTATCTGTTCTGCCAGTACTCACCAGGACATGAAAAACAAACAGTATCAAAAACCCCATTTAACTACCTTCTGCTCACCACACCCCTGTCCATTCCCCTGACAGAAAACGGAGAGGAGCCAAATGGAGAACTGCTGCTCCACTGGCCAGAGGAGGTGTTCAGGCAGTGAATGGTGCTATCACAGCTGGATTTCCAGAATGTTCAGACAGATTCCTCCCAGGACAACCACTCAGGGAGGACATGATCCACTGCAGTGGATCATTATCTCCCCAGTCTTCATCAGACCCAGGGCACAACAGGACACTGATCTGCACCTAGAAAGCAAAGCACCTCGGCCACCTCCACACAGGCTGGAGCTCCATACAGCCCTCAAGGCTACACTTGCAAGAGTCATTAGTTCTATGGCTTAGAAGACAGCTCAGCACCCACAGGAAGCAGCCCAAGTCCAGGGACATCTGGTCAAACCTCTGCACAGACTTCCCAAAGGCTGCTCAGGGCCAAGCCCCACTGGACCAAGGCTGCAAGAGCCAGACAGGGCACCTACCACTTTACCTTGACCGTGCAATCTTTGGAGCATGATGCAAACAGGCAGCCAGAGTGGGAGAAGCTCAGGTGCAAAACTTGGTCATTGTGCTCCTTCAGGGCCTGCACCTCCACGCAGGGGATGGTGTCGTAGAGCCTCTGGAACTCCTCGTACCACGAGACAGCACCTGCAGCACAGCAGGGACACGGGGCACGAGTGTGAGGGGAGGGAAGCAGAGCTGGGCCAGACATGGCACCAGGCTCTGATAAACCAATCCTGGCTCCTGTGAGCAAGGCCAGGAGCTCTGCTGGGGCACCAGCCCAGGGCTGCAGCTCAGCTACCAGCCCTCAGCATTTCCTCAGCAGCTTCCCTACTCCCATACACACAAACCCCTTTCTTGCAGCACACACACAGCTCCACAGCACACTCCTGCTCTCCAGACCAGCACTGAACCAGGCACAGGTGCTGCCTTCAGACCAAAACAGTCCTGAGAAGGAACATGTGTGCCAGCACAACCAAACCACCCAGGTGGGACCGGAGGGAAGCTGCTCCTCACCATACCCAGCTCTGCACTGGTTACCTCTGTCTTGTCTCACACAGAATTAATACGGCTCCAGAAAGGGTCTGGGACCAGGAAAAAAGCATCTCCATGAGGAAAGAGACTTGAAAAAATGAAAGACAAGAACAGAAGCTGAGCACAGCGTGCTGAGCACAGCCTGGGGCACACTCATGGGAGTCTTACTGATGGACAATAAAAACCAAATAAAGAAAATTTTTAACGAAGGGCCTGGCCAGGCAGCCTACAGACTTCTTGCAGCAGCAAATCCCAGAGAAGCAAAGAGGATTAGACATGTATATGGATAAGGGCCAACTTTCCTAGTGACACTGAACAGGACTGAAGGATTTTTTGGAACAGGCTGCAGTCCAGGAGGCAACTGCTCCTGCAGGCAGGGACCAGCTTGCTGCCAGCACATCCCACTGCTGCTCAAGGCTTCAGCCCCCTCTGGACCTCCTGGTCCTAGCCCATCCAGCTGGGAAAAGCCTGGGCAGGCCCCGTTTGGCCAAGCAAACCCAACATTTCATCTTACAGACCCCCTGAATACCATTCCTCTAACCATGGGGCCGCCCAGGGCAGCCCCCACACTCGAGCTCCAGCCCCTGCCCACGGCTGCCAGCTGCCCCTGCCCTGCTGCCCTGTGCAGGGTGCCCACAGCTCCCTGCCAGGGAGGGGCCTCAACACCTTACTGAGCTACAACAACTGCCTGATCCTAATTAGTGCTCACGAACAGGGCTGGCAGCTGACTAAGCAGCTCCAGGAGGCTGGGAGGGAATGAGCCTGGTCAAGAGGCTTCAGAAAAACCCTAAAGAGAACATCCTCAGCCCCAGGGAGCTCCCAGGGTCTGCAAGAGCAGTCACAGAGCCCGGAGGAATCCCATCAACATCCACCTCCCCTGGGAGCCCTTCTGCAGAGGTGCTCCTGCTGCAAGGAGATCAGCTCCCACTGCCTGATCCTTGGCATTTCCTCCTGCCCTTCTGTAGCCACTGCAATTCCCAATCCAGGATCCAACTCCCTCAGCACAGCCCCACAACACACCGGGCATGGGCTGCTCGGGGAGAACCCCCCTGGGCAGCACGGGGGCTCTGGCAGCTCCCAGCTGCTGTGACAGAGCTGTCACACTGCCCCAAACTGCTGTCAGCACGTGTGCTCAGCAGGGAGCACAGCTATGACCACAGCACTGCCACCCCCGAGCCTTCTGACACAGGGACAGCCTTGCCAGGCTCTGCCAGCTGCTGCTGAGAGCCCACATCAAGTCCAACCTGCCCTGGTGATGCAGGGCAGCTGCTGACTCAGCACCTGTCCCCAGTGCTGTCCCAGGGCCACTCATCCCCCAGTCAGCACGGGTGTCCCTGCAGAGCCCAGCCTCAGCCAAAGGTGGTGGTGGCAGGGCCTGTTCCTGCTGCAGAAGGGGCACAACTGCAGCACAGGGGCTCCAAGTGCCAGAAAGGAGGGATCCAAGGCAGGAGTGACTGCACAGATGCCATGGAGGCTGGGATGCAGCAGCCCCTGGAGACTCACTGCAGCTCCCGGGATCTCCCTGGATAGCAGCTACAGACAGCACCTGCCCAGGGAGCTCAGGAAACCTTTCTGTGAGAAGAGGGGAAAGGCAAAGCATTTTCAGCATTTGGACCCCCATTTCTGCAGGGTCCGGGCAGACCCAGAGCCCTTCCCGTGCCCATCTCAGCCCGGGGCACCGGGACACAGCCGAGGCACCGCGGATCGAGGGCTGCAGCGCCCGGCAGTGGCAGCAGAGCGGTCTCGGTCCGGGCTCAGGGCAGGCGCCGCCCCGGAGCGCACCTGGGTGCCGGGGCACGTCCCGGGACACGCGGTAGTAGCGGTAGAAAAGCTCCTTCCACAAGAACTCGTCGCGGGCCACGGCGCGCCACTGCTGGCAGACGAGCCCCACCGAGAGCACGTCGGCGTGGTCCAGGTACAGGAAGATCTCGAACAGGACGGTGTCCGGGAGCCGGGGGCAGCCCGCGTCCATCGTGTCATTCTGCCGCCGCGCCTGCAACCGAGCGGGGCCGGCGTCAGGCCCGGAGCGGGGACGCGCACCCGCCCAGGGCCCGCGGCCCTCCCGAGCGCTGCCCGCTGCTCCCTTCGTGCCGTGCTCGGTGTCCCGGTGTTCCCCGTGCCCGGTGTTCCCCGTGCCCGGTGTTTCCCCCGTGCCGTGCCCGGTGTCCCCGGTATCTCCCGTGCCCGGTGTTCCCCCCGTGCCGTGCCCGCTGTCCCCGGTGTTCCCCCCGTGCCGTGCCCAGTGTTCCCGGTGTTCTCGGTGTTCTCCGTGCCCGGTGTTCCCCCCGTTCCGTGCCCGGTGTCCCCGCTGTCCCCCCGCACCTCGGCGGCTCCGCTGCCCCCGCCCCGCCGCGCCACTTCCGGCCGGCGCTGCCGGCGCTCCCCCGCCGGCCAATCACCGAGCGCGTCCAGCCGCAGCCCCGACGGCTCGAGCACAGAGCTCCCCGCAGCGTGCCAGACACAGCGAGCCGAGCGCGGCGCGATCGCTCAGGAGTGCCTCCACACTCCGCAGCCAGCGCTGCCCCGCCCCGCCCGGTCCGACCACGCCCCCGAAGACCACGCCCCCTTCGCGCACCACGCCCTCCTCGCACCACGCCCCCATAGGACATGTCTAGGTCCCCTTAAGCCACGCCCTGTTCCAAACAGGCCCCGCCCATCCCGGGAGCCCCCGGCCCGGCCCGGCCCCTCCTCAGCCGCCCGCCTTGTCCCGGCCCCGCTCTCTGCGCTCACCCCGGCCATGACCTCGTCCAGCCGCCCCCAGGGCTCCTGGCTCCCGGCCGTGCCCGCCTGGCCCCGCCGCTTCCCGGCAGCGCCGGCCTCGCACAGCAGCACATGGCGGCCCTGCGCACCCTCCTGCTCCTCGGGCTGCTCCTCACGGCGAGGGGGCAGAGGGCGGCGCGGAGACGGCGGCCGCCCCCTCCCCAGAGTGCGCTCGAAAAAGTGGCGGCTCAGGAGGCGCTCAGCCTCCACCAGGTGAGGGCTCTGTGGGCATCCGCCGGCCCCGCACTCGGGTGGGCTGCAGAGAGCCGCGGTGGCTCCCGTGCCGTGTGTCCCCCCAGACCCGGCATTGCAGCCCACCCTCCTGTATCCCCGGCCGGCATGCCCGTCCAGCGCTGACCCCCTGCGCCCTTCCTCCCCAGGCCCACCATTGCAGCCCGTCCCGTGTCCCCCTCCAGGTCTGACCCCCGCTGTCCTCCCCAGGCTCAGCCTCCCAGCCCTCGGTGCGCCCCCCACACAGCCAGGCCTGCCTGAGCCCGGCTCAGCCCCAGCGCTGCCTGCAGAGCTGCCCGCGGAGCAGGGCTGGGGCCGGAGCCTCACAGGAGCCCCTTCCTTACTCATGTGGAGCTGCCGGAGCGCCGGTGCAGCCGCTCTCACTGTGGGGCTGGGGCTGAGCTCAGGGCTCTGCTGGCGGGGCGAGCTGGGCCTGCGGCATTCTGTGATGCCAACAGACACCCAGTGTGGCACTGGGGTGCCCGCAGTGCTGTGGGCAGTGTGAGCCATGGGCAGGTGCCTTGGGCAGCCCCTCCATACCCCCAGCCTGTCCCCATGCCAGGCTCATTCTGCCCTGCCACCCCACCAACCAGCCCCTGAAGGGCCACTGTGCCCTGTGTGCAAGGCTGGGACAGGAACAGCTGTGGGCAGAGCTGATGAATGAGAGGGAGGGTGCTCAAGGTGATTGAGTGGTGGCACTCCAGGCTTGTGGCCCAGCAGATGGTGCCACCCCTGTGCCATGCAGCTCTCAGGGAAGTGGTTCCTGGTCGGCATGGCCTCCCGCTGCAGCTACCTGGCAGAGCACAGCCACCAGCTGGAGGCCACGACAGTGACAATGACCGTCCTGGATGGGCAGAGCCTGGCCATCAGCACCTTCAGGAAGCTGTGAGTGATGCCAGGCACGGGGGCCGTGGGCAGAGACAGGGATGCTGCAGGCAGGGTGGAACAGGACCAGTGCCTTGGGATGGGGACTGAGAGCAGTGCCAGTGCCCTGGCCATAGGCTCCAAAGAGGACAGAGCTGCCCCAGAAGCAAATATGGGTGGGATACCCTCCAAGGAGTTTTGTAGTCAAAACCCTGGCCACGATGGGCGCCCTGGTCAAGATGGACACTCTGCCACCCACATGTCCACTAGCCCAAGCCGAGCTGGGGGTGCCCAGGCTGGTCAGTGTGAGGACAGCCAGGCTGGCAAAACTGAGACGTGGTGGCTCTAAGGCTGCCCAGCCCAGGACTGGCTCTTAGGACTATCCTAGGAGCAGCCTGTCTGAGGATGGGGACCTTCAGCACATCTGTGAGCACTTTCCCCAGCCTGATGGGCCCTAAGGTCCTGACCAGGCTCAGCGTTGCAGGGAGGTGGCAGGGACTCCTTGAGCTCAGCATCTCTCACAATGTCTCCCCAGTGTTCTGGGACATCTTTCCCTGGGGAGAAAACCGAGTCCCAAGGAAACAGCCTGTGTGCCTTGGCAGGCAGGGTTGCAGGGATCCTAGAAGATCCTCCACAGCCTGTACTGACATCTCCTCCTCCTCTCCCCCTGCAGGGACAGGATGTGCTGGGAAATCAGGCAGCACTACCTTCCCGCCCAGGCCCCCGGACGCTTCCTGCTGAAGGGTGAGGGAGACTGCTCTGGGGCCCCCCAGTCCCCCCAGGAGGCTGCTGGAGCCCCCAGTCCTGCTCTCAGCAGGGTTTTGGTACCAATGTCCCTCTTCCCAGTGCACTCCTAGTATTTTGTGTCTTGGGTCACTAAGTGCCAGATGCCATTACAGGTTACACCATGGGCTGGTGCCTGTGGGGTTGCCCCACTCTGGTTCTGATTTTCACTGCTCGCACACTCGGCTTGTGGTGAAATGAAGCCCCTGGATGATGCTGGGGCTAACCAGGACTGACTGGGACTAACTGGGCTAGCGTCTCGTCTTTCCCAGGCCATAGGAAAAGCAGCAAAGTGGATGTGGTGGTGGGTGAGGCTGACCCCAGCAGCTTCATCATTCTCTATTACCAGAAGGGCCGCAGCATCTCTGTTAAGCTCTATGGTAGGTTGGGGCTCGGGGTCTCATGGCAGGTGAATGACAGTGGTGGGAAACCTGTGCTGGACTCTGGAGAGGCCAGCTGAGGCCTTGGAGGACCCAACATGGAATGGGGGTCACTCCTAGCTGGAGAATGGTTCCCAGATGCTGTGGGGGAGGGGGAAACTGGGAGCCCACTTCTCTGAGCTGAAAGCCCCCTGGGCCCTGTGTAGGGACGTGGGTGGCTTTGGGCCAGGGCCAGCTGGGGCCTGCAGCCAGTGCTGGTGTCTCCTTGCTTGCAGGACGGAGCAGCCGCGTCAGTGACGCCGTCGTGGACAAGTTCGAGCAGCGCGCCAGGGCCGTGGGGCTGAGCCAGGATGTCACCTACTACTTCCCCACCTATGGTGGGTGGCACATGCTCCTCTGGGAGACCCGTGTGGGCTCTGTCCCCGTGCTCTGGCCACCCCAGGGACAAAGATGCAAGGATGGGGCTGTGCCCTGCAGTGTCCTGGGGGTGCAGGGGCTGGGGAGTGCCAGGTCCCAGACAAGGTGATCCCCCTGGGCTCTATCTCTTTCAGGATTTTGTGACTCTGCAGATGAATTTCACGTCCTCGATGGTGAGTTGGGGATGCTGGGTGATGCGCTGGGTGCCCCCATGTGCCAGGCTTGGTCCCTCACTGGGTACCAGCTGGGTGACCCTGTCCTGTCAGTGGGCTGGGCACACTGGGCCAGATCCACGCTGCACTGTGGCTGTGTGGTCCTGCCCCAGGAATGTGGGAGGGCTGGGCTGGCACGGGAAGGGCCATGCCAGACCATTCCCCAGGACAGAGCTTGTGCCCTTGTGTGGCAAACCATCACTCACGATGGGCATCAGGTGGCAAAGCAAACCCCGCTCACTCGCCACATGGGTCAGACTGGGCTTGATGGATCTATACTGGTGTTTCCTGGGGTGAGGTCTGATCTAGGATGAGATGTCCTGGCACAGGGGCATGCTGGGGTGAAGCCTGGGGTCCTTGGGGACAGCTCCATTACTTGTCATTGGTGCTTGGCAAGGCAGAGGTAGGTCTCCAGCCCTGGTGCTGGGCTTGGACACCCCCGCCAGCCCCTCAGCACTTCTCTTCCTTCCAGAAACGAAGCTGTAGGTGCAGATGGAGTTTCCAGAGGGTCCCAGAGCTCAGCCCTCACCTCAGCCAGCAGCCCATGGCCACACAGACCTGAGCTCCTCAGCCCTTCCAGCTGTGCTGGCAGCTGTGTCTGTCCTTGTCCTGTGCCCCCCCAGCTTGTGTCCCCCCTCTGCTCTGTGCCTCACTCTCCTGCAGGAGCCCGCAACACCCCAATAAATGCCTCAGAGAAGAGCCTGTGTACAGGCCAGTCACCTCTTGGTCTGCCCCAGCCAGGCCAGCACTGCCTGCACCATGGCCTGCCAGTGCCTTGGGCATGTGCTCCTGGCTGGGGGGTGCCAGGGGGTGTTGGGGGGACTCTGCAGACCCCTTCCATGCAGACCCCTGCCATCTTCTCTGCAAGCCTTCCTCAGCCACGGACAGCAGGGCAGAATTGTGGTGATTCCTGATCCAGCTGGCAGGGGCAAGCACTGAGGGGAACCACAGGGAGCCTGGGGCCACAGGGAGCATGGACTTGAGGGCTCTGAGGGAGACCACAGCATCTGCCTTTTCCCCCAACAAGCTGGGAGATCACTCAGGGACCCGGCGGAGGAAATCTTATTCCCACAGTCCTGCTTCCCATCTCCAGGGGCTGGGAAACATCCCGTTCCCCTGCCCCAGCCCTGCAGAGTTCATTCCCCGAGGGGCTGCTGGACTCCTGCCTGCGCGGCAGCACCTTTCAGAGAGAGGCAGGGGCTGGGGAGCTGCAGGGTTAACGCTGCAGCCCCTCATCCGAGCCCTTGTCCCCGTGTGGAGCCCGGCCAAGGCCGCAGGCAGGTGCGGGGCCCCGCGGGGGGAGCAGCCCTCTGTCCCCACAGCAGCATTTTGCAATCCTGGCGGGAACTGGTAACACATGTTGTTTATCAGGGAATTATGTAAGGGAAGCCACGTGATGTGCCCGGAGCCGGTCCCCGTTCCCCCCACCCAGGTGCGGGGCAGCCGAGCCCAGCCCGACCGCCCCCGAACCTGACAGAGCCGGGCTGTGAGCACCCAGCTCATTTTACCTGCTCTGCGAAGGGGTTGCACCGGGCAGGGGGATCAGGGAGGAAGGGGAGAGCCCCGGGGACCTGGGCTGGTCCCCAAGGATTCTCCACCCCTTCACACCGGCTCAGCCCGTCCGTCGTTGGGGCTAAACCATTTCTGGGTGCAAACACCCAGGTTATGCCCAAGGGTCTGTGTCCAGCCCCCGCGGGGATCCACAGCCCAGATACCTCGTCCTGCCCCCAGCCCTGCTCTTTGTGACCCTTGCCACCGTTGGTGTTCCCCTGTGCCCCCAAGTGCTCCAGCTTTGCCACCCAGGTCCTTGGGCTGGCTCCCAGCTTTGCCACCCCCAGGACAGCCGAGCACCACCCGGATATCCATCGGGCACCCCCTCCTTGCCCCTGGGCAGGGAGTACCTGGCAGCTGGGGGTACCTGGCAGCAGAGGGGGCTTTGTGTTCCTGCCGCAGTGCCAGGGACAGCCCGGGTGTTCCCTGCCCCTGTGCCCGATGGAGAGACTCTCCCAGCACCCTGAGGGTGAGCTCCGGGGCAGACTGAGCCCCAGCCCAGCATACCAGGCCCCAGCCAGGCTCTCGTGATGTGCAGCCCTGCGTGCTCAGCTTTTGTTTTGTTTTCCTAAGCCCGCGGGGCGGGGCAGGCGCGGGGTGTGCAGGGCAGAGCGGCCTCGCAGCGGGGCGCGGGGAGGGAATGTGCAGGGGGGGCTGCCAGGGGAAAACCAGCTGCTCTGAAAACATGCTCCTTACGTAAAGCACCTTGGCAGGGCTGCGCCGCGGGGCTGGGGCTCTGCCCGGCATGGCCAGCCCTACCCAAATCCTGCCAGACTCATGGGCGTTGCTGCTGGCACCCAGCATACATCCGCTGCTCTCACCCTGCAGGGGCATCCCCAGATTGAGGGGGGCACCTTAGTACCCACTGGTGACCCCAAACCAAGGGGGAAGGGCATCTCCAGCCCCTCTTGTGTAAGGGTTGCCGGGCGAGTGGGGTGTCAGGTTCTAGGGTGCATCTGGCTGTATGCTGGTCCCCAGGGAGCTGAACATGGGGCTCCCCGGCTCACCAGTGGGACGCACCCCAAGCTAAGGCCAGCAAAGATACTTCCTTGGGTACTTGAGTCAAGGCAAAGCAAGGTGTCCTGTAAGAGCACATGCAGGTGTCGAGTCTCATGGGTTGGGTTGGGACCTGGCAGACACTGGACATTTCCTTCATCTCATTGAAGCCCCACTCTGGGTCCGAGTGAGGCCTCCCTGTGTGGATGGGGCAGCGCTGGCCCCTCTCCGTGGCTGCTCCCCACGCCGGCCCGGCAGCACTGGGGGCAGGGCAGCCCCTGCGCTGGCCACTGGCTGTTTTCACTGCAGAGCAGTTTGGCACCCTGGAGCAAATATGTCATATCAACAGGAGGGAAGCATTCACAGGATCCCCTGCTTGCCCTTTGGCTTCAGCGCTCTGTGCTGCTCCAGCTTGCATAACGGCACGGGGGGAGGCAGGGCTGGCTCCCGGGGGCCCCACAACGCCTGGCCATAAATAGGGGCTCGCCAGATTCTCCAGCACTGCAGCGCTCTGCCTCCAGCTCTCAGCTCAGCTCGGCTCGGCTCTGCCATGCAGACCATGCTGCTCAGCATCCTGGGGCTGGCCCTGCTCGGGACACTGCACGCCCAGGACAGCATTCCTGTCCAGGCTGACTTCCAGCAGGACAAGGTGACCCAGGCCAACCGGCATCACCTCCGTGGAGGTTTGGGCTGTTTTGGGGGATCCTTGCCCTGAAAATGTGGGGAGGGGGTGGTGCAGGTGGATGGGGGGCCAGGCTCGCACTGGTGCACATGCAGCCTCCCATCCTGGGGACCTCCCAGCACCTGGGTTTGGCGGCTCTGGAAGGGATCCAGCATTGAGGCTGTGAGGCAGGACCCTGGGTTGGGCATGGGGCCGAGCTGCTGCTGTGCTGCAGAGTGGGGGTGGATGCACAGGGAGAGAGAGAAATGCAATCTCAGTCTGACAGCACAGAGATGGGCCATGGGAACCCCTCCCTCCCCAGTAAAAACCCCAGCCCAGGGCCACAAAAAAACAAGGGCTGCTGTGCTGGGATATCCCCTGCATCCCTTCTCCCCTGGAAAAGTCCTGGGGGACAGTCACCCCAGGCAGGTGATGAGGATGGCAGGAGGCACTTCCTGCAAGGACAGGGGTTTGGGATGTGCTGCAAGGGTGATCCCAGCACAGCTGCTCTCCAAGGTGGGCAGTTTCCCTCAGGGGCATCACACTGGTGGCTCCATGCACCAGAATGGAATGAGCCATGCTGGACCCAGCGTCCTGACCCATCCTCACACCCCCAGATGGATGGAAATGGTATCTCAGAGCCAGGCAGTCCTGTCACGCTCCCTGGGCTTGGGGTGAAGAGGAAGGAAACACCCAAGGGCAGTGAAGGCCATGTCATGAAACGGGGATTTCCTTGTTCCTGAGTTTTGTGGTTGCCAAGAGCTGTAGCAGCTCCCTGTGAAATTACAACCTTGGGACACTGTCCTGCTGTAGGGAATGGGCTGCCAGAAGAGAGGGACATGGCCCAGGCTGGGGCTGGTGGGTGAGAGAGTCCGTTCCCAGCTGGGGCTGACTGGAGGTTGTGTGCAGCTCACAGGGAGATGGTACAGCATCGGCCTGGCCTCCAACTCTAACTGGTTCAAGGAGAAGAGGCACCTGATGAAGATGTGCACAACCATCATCTCCACCACAGCAGAGGGGAACCTGGAAGTTACCTCCACCTACCCCAAGTATGGGGCATGGGGAGCGGGTGAGTGGGAAGGGGCTGCTGGGGGTGGCCACTGGTGCATCCCCTGCTGTTCTGCTTCCCAGGGGTGACCAGTGCGTGACGAGGAACAGTCTTTACACCAAGACAGAGCAGCCGGGGCGCTACAGCTACACCAGCCCACGTGAGTGCTCAGCTTCCGTGGGGCAGCCCCGGACATGCTCCCAGCCCTGCTGTCCCTGCTTCTGCCTTGTGGCTGATTTGGAGCTCAGGGCTGAGCTGTGCCCCATGTTCCCCACAGGCTGGGGCAGCAAGCACAACATCCATGTGGTGGAGACCAACTACGAAGAGTACGCCTTGGTGGCCACCCAGATCTCCAAGAGCACTGGTCCCTCCACCATGGTGCTGCTCTACAGTACGTCTGCCCCAGGACCCCCATGCTGTCCGTGCCCCCCAGATGTCTGTCTTTCCCATGAGAGAAGGGCAGGGTTAGGGTCATTTCCCAAGCTGGGGTGACCTTAGGGGGATGATGGCTGGGTCAGGGCCCCCTTGCAGGGCTGCCTGTGCCCCTGTGCTGGGGGGTATGGGGGGACTTGTCTCTCACCCTGCTCTTGGCTGCAGGCCGGACAAAGGAGCTGAGTCCCGAACGCCTGGAGATGTTCACCCAGTTCTCCAGGGGGCAGGGCCTGACCGACGATGAGATCCTCATCCTGCCCCAGACGGGTGAGCCTGGGAGCGCAGGGATGGTGGCGGGGAGTAGGGGGTGAGATACCACAGGGGGAGAGAAGGAGAAGACCCTGCTGGCCTCTCTATGGGGCCAGCCATGGGGTGCCCCCATTCAGGATCCCTCAGGGGGGCTGAGTTCCCACAGCCCCCAGAGGAGCTGAGCTGATCTCCCTGTTTCTTCCTCCTGCAGACAAATGCATGGCAGATGCTGCTTAGGTGAGTCCTGCCTTCACTGGGGCTCAGACCAGCCCTGTGGGATGGTGTGGGGATGCTTAAAGCCACATCACCCCACAGAGCCCCCAGCCCCTCCACACCCCTTCCCTGGGTTGCTGCTCTCCTGACATCGACTGGGGATCCCCCACCCAGCCCTGTGGGGTGTCTATCCCCTCAGTGTGAGGCTGGCCAGGCCCATGTCCCCCCTGTGTGTTACCTGGTGTCCCTCATCTTTTCCAGGCAGAGCCACCACCTGCTGCCAGCCCGAGCCCCAACAGCAACGCAAGCTGGTGACCACCCTGCCCCATCTGATCCGCAGTGGCCCCCCAGCACCACAGCAGCCTTCGCTCCCTGTCTTCACAATCCACACCTGGATCCCTGTCTTCATTAAAACCCATTAAAAAACAATCCCCTTCTGCTGGATTGTTGTGGGGCAGGCCCAAACACGGCAATGGGCAGGGGAAAGCATGGCCAACAGGGTTGGGACTGGGATTAGTGGTCAGGGCTGACCCCAGCTCCTTGCTTTGGAACTGCTGGGGTGAGACCCCATGTGCACTCACAGCCCTGCCCGATGGTGCTGCCTGGCCACTGAACCTGGCCTGTCCCACAAAAAAGGTCCCTGAGTCTAGGACCCCTGGGCATCTGCTCCCCCTCTGCTCCTTGAGCACCCTGGGCTCCCCTGACCTCCCTGCCTTGGTTTTCCTACCGGAGAGCAGGCTGGCAGCATGGGAATGGGGCAATGGGCAATCAGGAGGTCTCCAGAAGTTTGGGGAAGGATGGACATGAAGAAGGATGTCGGTGAGCTCTGGGTGTGGCTTGATCCTGAGCATCTCCCGGGCTCCATCCCATGAACCCGGACCCTCTCCAGCAGTGGGGTCTGAGTCTGGTGCTACCAGCCTAAGAAGCCACCACCCCTTCTGAGGGCGCTGGGCTGTGGCTCAGCCTGGGGTAGAACACCAACATAACCATTCTCTGGCACTGAGGACCCTGAGGCAGGATCCATCCCACCACTGACAGACCCTGGAACCAAGGGGAACAGCCAGGAGGGGGCCCCTGGGGTGCATGTCACATTCCTCCCCGTACAGAGCGGACACGGGGCAGCACTGGGTCCTGGCGTGCTCTGGGCTGGGTCTCACACAAGGCTGCATTCATCTGAAACTGGGGGGGACAGGGCCAGCACTGTCACCTAAGCCAGGCACAGGTTATCCCTGCTCTTGTGTAACCTGTTGCATAAAGCTGGCGTGGGCAGGAGTGCTGCCAGCAGTGGGGGCTATAAAGTGGGTGCAGCGTCTCCTGCCCACATCCACTCCAGAGTGAGGATGGCAGCAGCACTGCCCAGCCTGGCTCTAGCCCTGCTCTGCCTGCTGCAGGCAGGAGCCCAGGTGCCCGTGCAGCCGGACCTGGACACCGAGAAGGTAAGCACAGCACGGTGCTGCCCGGCACATCCTGCCTGGACTGGAGGGGCTGGCTGGAGCAGGGGGCCTGTGCTGCACCCCAGGGCACCTGCCAGCCATCCCTGAGCCAGCTCCAGGGCAGCTCCCAGGAGAACCTGTGCAAAACCAGGTCAGTCCTGGAACTGTGTCCAGCACCAACAGCCCTACTGCATGGACACCAGCACGTGGGGCCATGATGTCTGCAAGCATGTGGCACTTTCCCAGGGAACATGGGCCGGGTGCTGCACCTGTACTCTTAGCATGGGGCAGGACAGGGTGTTCTGCATGCAGGAAGGTGGCAGTTCCCCATGTTTGCCTTGCTGCTCCCCACAGAGGGTGGCAGGTCTGCCACCACCAGCTGGCAGGTTTCTATAGTGGGCTGTCATGTTGCCCATAGTGGAGGGCAGATCCCCACAGATGGTGGCTGGTCCCTGAAGAGGGTGACAGGTCCCCACAGAGAGAGGCAGGTCCGCTGTAGGCTGGCAAATTTCTGCAGTGGGCTTCCAAGTCCCCCTAATGGAGGAGTGCAGGTCCCCCTGGCAGGTCCCCACAACTTTTCCAAATTCCACTGGTGATGTCCTGCTGCAGTTTGCAGGGGAGTGGCATGTCACAGCCATTGCTTCCAACTGCTCCGTCTTCCTGAAGATGAAGGATGGGATGAAGTCATCCATGGCCATCGTCAGCTTCACACCAGAAGGGGACCTGGCCATGAAGTTGGTCTTACCCCTGTAAGTGTCCATCCTGCTCACTGTGTTCCCCTGTGGGCAGGAACTCCCTTCCCCCCGCCACAGCAACTCCCCCACTGCTCTGGGTTGCCCAGTTCTGCCTCAGTGCATCCCCCTGGGCAGGCTGGGCCCATCTCACTCTGCTGCCTTCCCATGGGTCTGGTCACATATGTCTTTTTCATGTTCCTTTTCCAGGATGGACAAATGCCAAGAGTTTGAGCTGCTCTTCCAGCAGAGTGGGCAGGCGGGGCGCTATATGGGTATGTGTGGAGAGGGGCTTTGGAGCCATGGGTACCCCGAAACAGAGGGCATCCCCAGCCCCCATGCCTCGGCAGTAGTGGGAGGTGGGCTTGGCCCCTCTGCCTCCACGGCTTAGCAAGAGGTTGTGGGTGGGTGGGCACCTGGCTCCTCCACATTGAGCAGGGGTTCCTTCCTCATACGGCCTTCAGGCAAATTTGAGGTTTGAGCTGTGGGCCTCAGCAGGGCCCAGGAGGGCTCAGACTGTACCATGTCACCCAGACTGTCACCTCTGGGGTCCTTAGGAGCACAAGAGAAGAGGAATCTGTGTGTGATGGAGACAGACTACAGCCACTACGCTGTCCTGCACGAGGTCCACAGCGAGACAGAGCCCAGCACGGCGCTGCAGCTCCTCAGTATGTTGGGAGTGGGGACCTGGCTCCTGGAAAGGGATGGGGGCACCAGCAGCAGGCAGGGACTGGGCTCCCCACCACTACCCAGGGCCACTACCAGCAGCACCCCATGTCCATCACCTAGGGAATTAATTTTGGGGTGAATGAAACCTTGCACTAAAGTAATCTCCAGCTGGTTGCGGGTTGAACCAGAGCCCCCTGCAGTGTGCAAGCCCAGCTGCAGCATCCCAAGCCTGCCAGCCACCCCAAACCACCCCAAACAAATGGGTCGCTGATCCCAAGCAGCTTGTGACCCTTTGCTGCCAGCCCAGGGCAGCTGTGGGTCCACCCTGCGTGTTCATGGCTTCACCTTGGCCCTTCCCTGGGGTTCAGCTGCTGCCCCGCAGTACCTGGAGCCCCAGTGTGGGGCTGGCTGCTGGGATTCCTTGCTGGGATTCCTTGCTGGAATTCACCAGCCCCCACTCTGGGTCTGTGGCTGCAGCAAGGGAGCAGGACGTGAGCCCCCAGCTCCTGCAGAAGTTCATGGAGCTCATCCCCACCATGGGCCTGACCCAGGACATGCTGGCCATCCTGCCCAAGTCAGGTGAGTGGCCCAAGGGCACAGGGTGGCAGCTGCGGCCCCTCTGCGTGCGGACTGTGCAGGGGCTCGGGGTGCTGTCAGCTGCACACTCACCCCTCTCTTTGCTTTCCAACAGATCAATGCATTGGGGACATGAGGTGAGTGTGGCCAGGGAAAGCTGTGACTCCCTTTCAGCATGGCCTGGGCTGAGCAGGGACTTGCAGGCCCTGGGGGATCCCCCACTTGCCTCGGGCCTCTGTCACCTTGGCTTTGCCCTGCTCTGACCAGTCATCTCCCTCTGCAGCTGAAGGGCCTCGTGTCCTCCAGACCTGGTGGATGATGGGCTCTGTGCCCCACTCCGTGGTGCTCCTTCCCATCCTTCAGGCTCTGGCAGACCCCCTGCTCCATACCAGGATCACCATCAACCTCCTAAATAAATAGATGCAGCAGCTGCCCCAGAGCTCGGTGCTTTGTTGGCGGGAGCAAGGCGGTGCCAGGGTCCCCAGGCACCCTGAGCCCAACGGTTCTGGAGCTGACCCTTCCTGTCAGGCCCCCACAGGTTTTAAGGGGCTCCCTGGATGTGATGTTTGCTGTGCCCAGCATAGGGAGGATGGGGAGCAGAGGATGGGGAAGGTGCAGGGGAGCAGCTGCCAGGGGAGGGAAGAATGGAGCCAGGGTGGACAGGAGCCAGGTGACCACAGCCTAGCTGTGGTCAATAGCTCTGGGCAGACAGGGTGAAGCAGTCAGGCTGCCCAGAGCTGCCTGCAGGGACACCCCCAGAAACCTCATTCCCTGCTCAGTCCTCTCCCAGGCCACCCAGCTGGGAATGGGGTGGCACCAGGGCTGCCTGTGGCCGGACTGGGACCCACATGCCTGCCACCCCCCTTGGTCCCCCATCTCACCAAAGCAAGGCCATGCTGCCAGGAGCCCCAAGGGCAGTTTTTATCTGCCTTCACCTCCTGCACAGTGAAGGCAGCCTCTGGTCCCCCCTCTGCCTCCCTGCCCTGCAGTCCCTCAGTGCCCAGGCAGATGTTGGGCTGTGACCCCAGAAGCCTGGCAGAGCCAGGCCACAGGGGACATCACACTCTGGGCAGGAGGGACACACTTCCACAGCGACACGAACCCCTTGTTCTGCCCACGCTGCTCAGGATGCAGCCCGCTCGGCAGCCCCTGCGGGCCCCAGCGAAGGTCGGGGGGAGGCCGGCGCAGGCACCGCGGGTCAGGCTGAGCCTGGAAGGGCTGGGTTTGGGCAGGACCCCGGCAGCTGCCCTGGGGCACGTTTCAGAAGAACGGGTCATCGAGGGCCTTGGTGAGCTGGGCAACGGGGCTGCCCCGGGGCCGGTGCCGGGAAGAACCTCCTGCTCCTCCTGGCAGCCCGTTGGAAAACAACCGTTCGCTTTGTTCTTTCACAAGCAACTAAAAAACCGGGGGAAATCCCAAATTTCAGCAGTGGCGCAACGGTTCCTGTAACTCCGTTTTGGGGCTGGCAGGCACAAGCCCCTCTCTGCCGCAGGGGTTTGTTGACCCTTGGCTGCCCTGCGGATCGGATCCACCCCTTGCCCAAGGCAAGCCGAGAGCGTTCCCTGGGGCCCGGCACGGCTCGGCACGGCTCCAGCGGGGGCGGCAGCGCGGAGCTATAAATGCGACAGCGCCGGCACCGCTCCCCATCCCACGGCTGAGGGCACAGGAGCTGAGGCGAGATGAGGACCCTGGGGCTGAGCCTGGGCATGGTCCTGCTGTGCTTGTGGCGTGCGCAGGCTGGGGACCCGGGAACGGCGGAGCTGGACGAGAGCAAGGTGACCCTCAGCATCCCGGGAAGGGAAGGGAAGGGAAGGGAAGGGAAGGGAAGGGAAGGGAAGGGAAGGGAAGGGAAGGGAAGGGAAGGGAAGGGAAGGGAAGGGAAGGGAAGGGAAGGGAAGGGAAGGGAAGGGAAGGGAAGGAAGGGAAGGGAAGGGAAGGGAAGGGAAGGGAAGGGAAGGGAAGGGAAGGGAAGGGAAGGGAAGGGGCTTGTTCTCCAGTCACCAGCAGAGCAGGGAGGACTGTAAAGGTGTTTTGGTGCTGGGGTCACTACAGCCACCATTTGCTTTGCTGACACACAAGGTGAGGACAGTCACCCAGCTCCTGCATAGGTGTCCCTAAGGGAATTTTGTTGCCTGAATGGGATGTAGATGTTCCATGGACTGAGATTGTCCTGGCTCGGTCCCTGAGGAAGAGACTCTCTAGACTGCTCCTCTGGACTCACAGCCTGCTCTCACTGCCAGGTTGCAGGGACATGGTACATCACTGCTATGGCCTCTGACTCGGAGAGCTACCTCCAAAAAAAGGACCAGCTGAAGATGGCGATGGCCAGCATTGAGGTCCGGGGGGATGGTGACCTGAAGGTCTCCTTTGCAATTCCCACGTAAGCCCTACATGCTTTTCTCCACTGGCTTCACTACCAAACTCCTCCCTGGACCTTCACTGGCGGGTCTCCACCTCAGTGCACTCACCAAAGATCTGGGCAGGGGTCCTGACAGGAACACCAGGGGCTTGGGACAGCTGTGGGCAACCCATCTTTAGGGCAGGCTCAGGACAGCACTGGCCAGGACCAGTGCCACCACAGAGGGTGGGACAGGACCCTACAATTACAACTTTCCCAGCAGACCCAGCCTCATCCCAGAACCTCAGAGCATGAGTGAGGGCATCGATAATGCCCAGGTGCCAGCACTGTCCCCTGCCACCCCAGGTACCCCTTGTTCTAAGGGTGGTATCTGTCCCCTCCTGCCCTGGCCCCACCATCACATCTCTGAACAGCAAGTCTCACATCTGGGATAGCAGCCCTTGAACAGGGGAGGGGAGAAGGGAGAGGGAGTCCCTTCCCCTCAGCTGGAGCATCCTTCACTGTTCTGCAGCCCTGGGAGATGTATGAAGTTTGAATCGATCTACAAGCCAACAGGCAGCCCGGGTGAATACTACAGCTCTGGTGAGTGGGGGTGCCTGGCTCCTGGGGCAGGATAGGGGCATGTCCCACCATCCCTGTCTGAAGCAGCTGGCTGCTCCTGGGGACATGGCCCTCAGGACTGCCTGCCCCTCCGGCATCCTGGCTGAGACATCCCTCTGTGTTCAGGTGCCAGCTGCACCCCAGGGCTGGTGGCCCAGCAGCGTGGCAGAGCCCCCAGTCCCTCCCTCTGCGATAAACACATTGAGGCCAAGTTTAAACCCTAGGGAAAAGCTGGTTCCTTCTGCAAAGGGGCTGTGAGTGGATGTTCCCAGGGGATGGAGCAAGGGTGGTTTTGCATCATTCCCAGCCCAAGGAGCAGTCTGACACTGGCCAACAGCCTGCACTGACCATCCACAGCCCTTTCTGCCCTCGCTTCCCCATCCTTCTTCTCTGCTGTGGTCTGTGGGCTCCCCAGGCTTTCTGAGGAGCCTTAGCAAGAGGGAAAACCTAGGATGAGGGGATATCAAGGAAATTCAGGCTTGGTGGGCTTCGTGCTCTTCACAGCCCCTTTGCACAGTGGGGGTTTCCAGGAGGAGGTAATTAATTTTTCTCCACATCCCTTTGCAGACAGAGGCAATAAGACGGTGCGGCTGGTGGACACCGACGGCAGCTCCTACATGGTTGTCTTTGCCACCAGAGAGAAAGAGGGGAAGACCTTGCACATGCTGAGACTTTACAGTGCGTAGCCAGCAGTGCTGAGCTGCTCCAAGGGTCCTGCAAGGGCAGGAGCCAGGGAATGTTCTCTCTCCACTCCTGCCCAGGGTGAGGTGCAGGAGTGGGGCAGGGACTGCGTGTGTTCCCTGTGTGGCAGGGAAGGGAAGGAGCAGGGCTTTGGCATGGCAGGGGGGTTGGGGCTCAGGCTCCCAGCACTGTGCTGCCAGTCCATGGCATTGGGTAAGTTTCTTGCGGAGAAGGGTGGAGGGTGGGGGTCCTGCTGCACAGGCAGAACAGAATCAGTGACGACAGGAACCAAGAGAGGAGTCACTGCACTGGTGTCAGGACCTCTGGCTCATCTTGTATCCTGGGTGGGGTGTCTCATGTGCCTGGCCACCACTGCTCTCCAGGACCTCCACCAGTGCCTCCAGCCTTCTCCCAGGGACTGCCATCCATCCCACCCTCAGGTGGACACACTCACCAGCTTCCTAGGAGATGCAGGGTCAGGCACAGCCTGGAGCTAACTCATGTCTTTGTCTTTAGGCAGAACCCAGTGGGTGAGACCCAAAATCAAGTTGCTGTTCAAGAGACTTGCCAAGCTGAATGGCTTCACCGACGAGACAATCTGGATTTTGCCCAGGCAGGGTGAGCACTGCCCATGCAGGGACATGCAGGCAGGGACCAGCTCAGCCCATCAGTGCCACCACTTCATGGTCTGAGCTGGCAGGAGGGAGTGCTGACAGCCAGCGGTGCTCTGGCTGGGCACAATGAGCAAGAAGAAACCCACAAGTTCCTTCTGAGCAGTCTATTTTGGGTGCTAAATGGGATTATTCAGACCACAGTGCCAGACTTAGGCTTTCTCTTTGTTTCCACAGAGGAATGCAGACTTGGTGAACCGTAGGTGAGTTGCCGCAGTGCAAATTGGTGTTTGCAATGTTCTCTCCTGGAAATTTACTTTCTTGGTGCCCCCAAAGCAAGGGCCACCAAGAACTCTTTGAATTCCTCTGGTCTGAGCTGGTGCTGGAGCTTGCACACAGGTAGGACCATTCCTTTGGATACTTCTCTGCAGCAGGGGCCCCCAGATAGCAGTGCCCAGGCACTGCCAAGGAGCAGTGTCCAGAGACCCCCAGTGGGATGTGCCTGGCACTGAACATGGGCATGTGAGCTGAAACCACCAGAGAAATGTCTGCCCAGCCCTTTGAGCAGTGAGGGCCAGGACAGCAGCTCCTGCCCAAGGGACCTTGGGCTTGTAGACTGGCAAACCTGGCCAGAGGGGTTGGTGTCTCACCATGCAAACCATTTTTGCTGTTGCCCCCTAGCCTGTGTTTTCTCGCCATACAGCTGTAGGAGTTACTAGAAATCCATTGCTGGAGGTGCCTCACCCTACAAATCTGGGGAGAACTGGAGAAGAATGCACTGATCCTAATGGAGAGTCCCACAGGTGTCCTTGCCTCACCCAGACACCACCTCTCCCACCTGTTTTCCAGAGAGTGCAGACTGGCTTGTGGATGCTCCTGCCAAGCAATACAAGACCCATGCTCTGAAGCTCCAGGCTCCTGCTCCACCATCCTTCTTCTAAGCACTGTTGTCAGGACTCTGACAGAGTCCCTGCTCCTCCAGCACACAGTCCCTGCTTTTTACCAAATAAACAGAAACCCTCGCCAGGTGTTGGTGTAGCTGTCTGGGGACAACCTGGGGTGCTGGGGCCTGTGCTCTCTCCTGTTGTCCCCCTGGGGGCTGTGGATGGTGAACAGCCAGGAGTGATCCCAGCTGAGCTTGCCCAAGTGAGGGCAGTTTCAGAGCCACAAGATTTTTCCCTCCTGGGTGCCTCCCAGAGGGGCAGGACCAGGCCAGGCAGAGATAAGGCAAAGGGTGCAGTGGGGCTGGGAATCCTGTGGGCAGGAGGGGCTGTATGGAAAAGGCCACTGAGAGAGTTTGGAGGGCTGCATCCACCTGCACCACCCACCACCTCTCCTCCTCTTGCCCTGCAGTGCCTGCAGCTCTCTGCTCCCTGGGAGCCCCAGGAGCTCATCCAGCAGTGCAGGCTGAGCCAAGGCAGGGCAAGATTCAGATTTGGGATCTCTCTGCCCCAGTGCAAGCTGTTGTGGAACATGGCTGTCTGAATCCTCTGGAGCCAAACCTGGAGAGCTGCCTGTGGTTTCTGGGCAGCACACAGAGAAAAGCCCCGCTGGAGCTGGGCTGTGAGGACACACAAGCTGACAGTTCAGTGTTTGCTGGGTGTGAGTCCCATCCGTGCAGAGCAGGCGGTGGGTCCCCATGCAGCACTCCACAGTCCCTCAGCCCTTCCATCAAGCTTGCATCTGTCTCTGCAGGTCATCCAATACTCCTTTATCCCCCCACAAACCTGGCCAGATGTCATCATATATCTGATAAAAAGGGACTTTTCTTCCCTGAATGTTCCTAAGGGCTTCCTGGGTTTAGGCACCTACTCAGCAATGGTGGCATCCTGCAGCAAGGAGCTTCACTTGCCTCTGCTCTCCCTTATGCTTGTCATGCTGATTCCATCTTCAGCTGCACAGCCAAGGGCCATGGAAACATACCAGGGCTGCTGGTGCAGTGAGGATCAGCCCAGACACAGGGGCCCAAAAACTGATGGAGACAGCAGAAGAGTGTTGGGGCAAAGGAAGTGCGGGGACAGCTTTTGGTGGCTGAGGAGCAGCTTGAGAGCAGCGCCTGATGGCTGCTGGTGATGCAAGATCATCTCTATTTGTGTTCCTTATGCTGTTCCAGATCTTGAATCTTTGACAAGCCTCCTTGTCCTCCCAGCCTCCCCTGTCACCCTCTCTCTCCTTGCCCTGTTCAGGCCATGTCCCTGCTGGGGCTGCCAGGCCAGACCTGGACCTCCACCTCCCTGAAAAGGTGGGGGTACAACTGAGATTTACATGGAGCCTTGTCCTATTCTCTGGTCTTCTAATATCTCCTCATGCTGCCCGGATGAGATGTTTTACTAGATCTCTGTCAGTCAGCACAGTGACCCCTCTGGGTGACTTTCCTGCCTTTCTCTCAGCCACTCTTCACTGGATAGGTGACCAAGCATGGGACAGGCTGCCCAGGAGGGTCTGGAGTCATGTCTGGAGGAGCTCAAAACCATCTGGACACAATCCTGAGTGACTGCTCTGGGGGGCTCTGCTTGAGAAAGGAGGCTGGACTGGATGACCTTCCAGTCTAAATCATTCTGTGATTTATCTTAGTGAGATCTTCTTCCCTAACCTATGCCAGCTTGTCCTCTGTGAGCTTTGATGGACTTGCCGGGTGACATGAGGATGTCCAACGCTTATATCTTGTTGACTCCTCCAGAGAGATGTATTTCTGAGGTGTGATTTTCCTGTGCAAAAGTTCCATTCAGTCTGCCCTGTGTCATAGTTTGCCAACACATCAACGAAATCTGGCATTTATTGCAGCTATTGTGAGTATCTCCTACACTGTGAGGGGGCCTCTGCAGAGCCTGGCATATTCTTCTCATTGTCTGGTGAAAACTAGAAGGCACCAAAGGGATTGTAAGTGGCAGATGGGGTGCTGGAGTGATGTTCAAGTTGTTTTGTCTGGAAATGTCATCTCCTCTGTCTTATTACTCACTTGCCCTTCTCCATTGGCAGGACAGAACTTCTGAAGTGTTTGCAGAGGAGACTGTCCATTCTGAGGATCCACCAAAGCTCCTTCTTGGCCAAAGTGGATGCAGGGTTTCTTCACTTTTCTATCCGCTTCTTTTCTTTGAATTTAAACAGTTACTTTCAAATATTTTCTAGTATAAATTCCTGCTGCCAGAGCCTTGAAGAAATTGCAGCTGTCATTTCTCAAAGCAGAGGAGCAAGGCGCCAGATGCTGGTGTCTTCGTTGTTTGTCTAACATTGTTGCCTTCAGCTGTCTTCAATAAGTTAAAGAATGTTTATGCTATTTCTAATCAGATTCTTTAAATTGATGCAATCATGCTGGGTTCCATTTAGGCTTCCCAATGTTGTTTAGGGCTTGTATTTGCTAATATCAGCTTAAGCACTCAGAGGAAAGCTAAGCTGGTCTTTCCAGACAATCTCTGTGCCATATGTGATAGTTAATCCTCTTGACTTCTCATTTTTTCTTTTTTTAAAAATAAAATGTGACTGTATTGAATCATCTCAGGTTGTAAAAGTAGCACCAGCTAGCACAACAAGACACTTTAATTTCAGCCTCTGACCCAGGTCCCACTTGCTGCTTGGGACCTGTGGGCGCTAGGCACTCCCAAAAAACCTGAGTGCAAGGGTGCCCAACCAACCTGCCTGGAGCAGTCTTGTGTTAGAGGCTCCTGGATGTTCCTGTGTGTGTGACGGGTGCAGCACCAGTCACCAGCTGGTGGTGTAGTCACCGCAGCAGGAGTCACTCAGGCAACATGCAGACATCAGAACCAGCCTTGTCCATCTGCCTTGGATGGTGCAGAGAGAGACCACAGGGTTTTCCCCAAGTGCTGCTGGAGTCTGATGGGTGTGAGCTCAGAACAGCCTTTCCTCTCTCAACACACATCCAGGGGTCTGTTGGAATCACACGGTGCCCCAAAGTGCTGAAGCTGCCACACTCCTGTTGCGACGGGAGGTGCAGGAGTGGAGCAGCAGCCCCTCTGGGATCCGTGCCCCGGGCTGTTCCCTGCCCCTTGTGCACAGCCAGCAGCCAGGGCTGTCCTCCTTGTCCTCCTTGTCTCTCTCTTGGCCTGGCAGCCAGAGGAGCCCTGGCCTGAGGAGCTCTTCATGCCAGCACAGGGTGTCTGGCTGTAGTGAGTGACCCTGGCTGGACCCCAGGCACCCACTAAAGCCTCTCCATCTGTCCCCTCTGCAGCTGGACGGGGAAGGGAAAATATGACAAAGGATTTATGAGTTGAGATAAGGACTGGGATAGTTCACTCATTGTCACAGACAAAACAGGCTCTAATTAGAGATATTAATTTATTGCTAACAAAATCAGAGCAGGATAATGAAAAATAAAATAAGACCTTAAAAACACCTTCCTCCCCACCCCTCCCTCTTTACCAGCTCTACCTTCTTCCCCACAGTGCTGCAGGGAGACAGGAATGGGACACTGCTCAGGGACAGAAGTCATTCTGCTGCTCCAGCATAGGGTCCCTCCCATGGGGGAATAGTTTTCCATGAACTTCTGAAATGTGAGTCCACTTCACAAGCAACAGTCCTAGCCAAACTGCTGCAATGTGAGTCACTTTTCCATGGGGTCAGTCCTTCAAGGAACAGGCTGCTCCAGTATAGGTCCCCCACAGGGTCACAGCTCCTGTGAGCAAACCTGCTCTAGTGTGGCCTCCTCTCTCCACAGGTCTACAGGTCCCTGCCAGAATCCTGCTCCACCATGGGCTTGCCACAGGGTCACAGCCTCCTCTCAGGCATCTCCCTGCTCCAGCACAGGCTCCTCCAGGAGCTGCAGGTGGATCTCTGCACTCCTACGGCATCCTTGGGCTGCAGGGGCACCATGGTCTTCACCACAGGCTCAGGGGAATCTCAGCTCCAACACCTGGAGCAGCTCCTTCCCCTCCTTCTCCGCTGACCTTCGTGTCTGCAGAGCTTTCCTCTCACATATTCTCACCTCGCTCTTGTCTGGCCACAATTACAACTGCACAAAAGCCTCTTTCTTTCCTTCCTTAATATGTAATCTCAGAGGCATTACCACTCCTAACTGGCCTAGCCTTGGCCAGTGACATGTCCATCCTTGGAGCCACCAGGGATTGGCTCTGCTGGACATGGTGGAAGCTTCCGGCAGCTTCTTGCAGAAGCCATTCCTAGAGCTCCCCCTGCCAAAGCCTGGTCATGCCAACCCAATGCACTGTCTCAAAGACCACAGCCTGACAGGTCACCTGCTAGCAGCATGGCAGGAAACCTGTGCCTGCCACAAACACAGCCCTGCTCACCTTGCACACGTGTGCCTCATTGCCCCACGCCAGGGCTGTTCCTGGCAGTGTCCCTGGGATGTGGCTCCTCATGAACAGCAAGGCTGTGGAGCTGGCCTGTGCTTCCTTTGAGCCTGCCTTAAGCTCACTTGATTCATTAGATTTGATTGTAAATCAAATGCAACTTAATTAGCAGAAAGGCAAACAGTCCCTGCCAATGACTGGCTGATCATTCCCTAATGACTATCAGATCAGGTCATGTAATTGCAAAGCCCTAGAGTTATCGAAGAGTGAAATGAAGATGCCACTTGCATCCCACTCACACAGCACCTCTGATGGTTTCTCCTGCCCTGGCTCACAGGCAGAGGAGTTTCACGGTGGCAGGACACACAATCTCCTGTGCTTCATGCCTCTGCACTCTCCAACTTCCAGTAAGGCAACTGGTGCCAGAGAACCCGACCTGAGGAGGCCCATGAGCCCACTGGGGAGAGGGCAATGCCAATGCCCTGGAAAGATGCACTATAGACTCCAGACACTCCTCACAGGGCAAGGAAAGAGGCTTCCCACACAGCACTCTGCAGCACTATACCAGTTTATCCCAGTTCTGTTCTCCCCATTGGCCTTCCCCACCCCTTTTACCCTTACATTCATGTTCTAGAGAGTTCTCCCTTCCCTGTTTTCCCATTGGTGTGTGTAACCCTGCCCATCCATCCTGGCATTCCCCATTGGTCCCTTCCCAGTATACCACCCCTGAGCCCTCAGACCATTGGATCCCTGATGCTCCTCCACCCCCTCTTTCCTGTGTTTATACCCTGGGCCATCCTTTATCTCTGGGTTGCTTTAGTGTTGCTGTATGATAGAGTGTGTGGGAACTCTATGCTTGGACCCTCCTGTGTCTTCACTACCACGCACCTGTGTCTGTCTGTCTTTCTCTGTCTGCGTGCTGGTGCTCTCGTGGCTCCTACCCACTGGCCTAAGATGCTCTTGGGGGAGGTTGTGTCCACCACCTCCAGAGACCACAACACCAGGCTGGTTTTCAGGTAGCCCAGATTGTGGTGCTCTCCTGGGGATACCAGCTCTTTGGTATGCCCTTGGTTATGGAGAGACACAGGGTACAGGGAGGGAGCTGGGGGTGGGTGGTCTCCCTAGGGGTCTTGTTATTGGTGTGTCTGTGTGATACCTTCCCAGTGGACCAGCCATGTAGTTTTCCATGTCTGCTTCATCAAGTCAACTTGAAGGCTCTGTGAACACGGAATTGTAGCTAAAATAGGTTTATACTAGGTAAAGGGAAAAGTTTTCAGTGATGACAAATGGGTTGAAGATCCCAAACACCTCCTGTATTTGCCCCATTAAGTGAGAACTTTGGGCCTCAAATCTCCTGGAAAGGCACCATGTAAGACCCAAGAGTTTTCCAAGTGCCACTGGCCATGGGATCTGGCAGTTGTGAGCCCAGAAGAGCCTTTCCCCTTTCAATATACACCCAGGAGTATATTGAAACCACACAGATGTCCAAACCCTCATGCATTAGATCTAAGGAGCTCATTCCTGGGTCAAAGTAATTTTTTGGTGCTGGGTTTCAGCTGCCAGCTCTTGCAGGTTTGCCGCTCCAGGGTGGCCCACAGCATGCTCGAGTAAAGGGCTCTCCTTTCTGATGCAGCCATCTCCCAGCTGGGATTTGCGTCTCCAGGCTGACCATGTTGCACCGTATCTTCTCTAATGGACTCTCTGCTCTTCAGGCACCCTGACAGCCCAGCTCAGCTTCCTCCTCAAGTGGGTTCCCTGTGCAACATCCAGAAAGGTCTCACTAACATAACACAGCTCAATATTTTCCCACACAGTCTGAAACCCTTTTGTCCCCATGGCCATTTTGGCATCCTGTGCCATACTGGTGGCTCCAGATTCCCCTGACTCTCTAGTCAAGGATCCTGCAGGCAGGCAGACTGCTCTGCAGATGCAGAGCTCCTGTGCCCTCCAAGTTTTCTTTCTTTTTCCTGAAGCTTTGCAAATGTCTGGGGTCAGATTCCTCTTCTCCCTCATCACAAAAACACTTTGCACCCTCGCTGCTGGAGACACAACGTTCATTCTTCCTGAGTCCAGGTGCAGCCACATTTCCCTCCCTCAGCAAATCTCTGAAGACTCTCCTTCCTCCTTAATGCTTCTGTCCCAGTGCCTTCATGTTGTCACTGGCCATAAGTTGTCATTGTCTTCTTGGAACATTGGGAGCAGGAGATATCTGACCTGCAGGGTGCTGTACTGAGGACACAGCAGGACGGTCTGTCCCCATCTACATGGCTGAAAGGCAAATACTTACCCCATATAACTCTGCAAGTGATTCTCACAGGCTCCCTGCACTCCTTCATCTTCCAGCACGGGCTCTTTTTCCTTGCAGACATTCCACTCTTTCCAGAGTCCCTCCTTGGTCTCTGTATGTTGCTTGTTTGCTATGGGAGAAGCTGTTTCACCAGCCTCTCCCTTGTGCTCAGAAGAGATTTTTTGGTGTCTATTCTTTTTCTTTTATGTTTGAATGCTCAGCTTCCCAAATCTGCTCAGCTGCAGGAACCAGCTCGCCTCACTTCTCCTGATTTGTGCTTGTTCTCAGCAACAGGCACCCATCTGCCCCTATTAATCTTCCCATTTATGCCAAATGGTATCAACTCATGCCTCCTGGAGCTCTGAAGTTATTTTCCCAAATACTTCTTCTAAAGACAACCAAAAGGAACAGGTACAAAAAAAAAAAAAAAACCAAAAAAAACCCCCACCCTATCAGCTCACCTTATGCTGGTTATGTTGCCTGCATATCCAAGGATAACTAGAGTGACTGTTGCAGACAGGTGATTAGAGCACCTCTGCCCCTCCAAAGAGCTATTCTTCCTGGAAGCAAGAAACTGGAGCCTAAGCCTAAAGGATTTCTCTCCTGGTAATTTGTCCTCACCCCAAAGTGGCTGGGGAAACTGTGACAGGCTCCTAACATCACTCAGGCAGAAATTCCTTTCCTTCCTTACAAAGTCAGTTTAGGTTCAGGAAGATCTTTTGATCGTGTCTTTCAATGTCTTGTGCTGACCTCTCTCCTCATCACACGCTCCTGTCCCTCCTCCTGAGAGCTCCATCGCCTCTGCCCAGCTCACACCACCTGGTTCCATGACTTTGGGAAGGTCTGCTCCCATGGGCAGCTCCATGTACTAGTCTGAGTTTCTCTACAGCAGCATTGCACAGGGCTACCATTGCTGGTGATCTTTTCCATGAGCCAGATGTGAAGACACCAGCCCACACTGCTCTCCCAGCTGCTCTTACCCCTTGAGTTCTTTCCTTCTATCTGTGGTTGCACACTTGTTTACCACCTCCTACTCCTCATCACAACCCAAACCAGCATGTAAAGTACATGCCTCTCCTTCAATCTCTATTCCCTTCCTAGTTCAGAGCCTGGCATCACATCCCTGCAGGTGCCTCCCATCCCACTGGCATGCCTCCTTGCATTGAAGAGTGTGTCCATGAGTGCCACGGCATCCATGCTCGGGCACCCCAGCCTTGGACTGGCTGCTCATGCACCCCCACCCGACTGCTGGGCACCAGGACAGACCCACAGCCCCCCAACTCTCTGCCTTGTGAAGCACATCCACAGTTGCCCTGTTCCCTCTCAGAGGGCCCTCGCAATGTTGTTTGAGGGTGCTCAATCCTCTCAGCCTGGCACCCACCTTCTCTTCACTCCTGGCAGATGTTCCCATTCTTCTCTCTGGAAGGACCTGAAGACAATTCTGTCAGCACCAGTAGGTTCTTACAGACTCATGTGAATCACTGATCATTTCCTGGCCTGCTCCTCTCGCAAATTCAGTAGCTTTGGTTTCACACTCAAAATATTCTGTATCTCATCTTCATTTATCCTTAGGCTCCAGTTTCTTGTTATATCCAGAGCCTTTCCTGCAGGCCAATGTCTCTGCTTTCCCTTGCCACTCTCAAGCCTGCTGGAACCACAGTCACCTTTGAATGCCATTCTGGTCCTCCACACTCTCAGAGGTACCTGCCTCATGTTGTTTTCTCAGTGCAAACATGAGGTGACATCCCCAGTGCAGTATTGGCCAGCAGGCACTTTGTAACATTTAAAGATTCTTTTTTTTAATGTCTGCTTCCACAATCTGTGATGGAGAGGGCAAGCCAGACACCTTTCTGTATCTTCACTAAAGGTGTAAAAACAATTTGTTTCCATTAAGGGCAGCAGCTTTTCATGTAGGGTCTGGCCTGTCACGTTTTGTGGGATCTTTCAACCAATCTCCATTGCAGGCCAGGAAACCTGGAAGGAGGAGAGGAGCTACTCCATCTGTTCTCTGATCTCCTCCTACTACTGCATCTGTTCTTGTTTAACAGTGTTTGGGACCATCAGGAGAGCCCTGTCTATGTCCACAATACAGTCCTGCTATGTTCTCAGATGTTAGAGATGTCACTTGTAGGAGTGACGGGGGTCACACACGGTCGGGACGGACAGAGACCAGAGATCTCTGCAGCCAGGTCAGGAACTTGGGGTTTATTGCAAAGGGCCTGGGTGCAGGGCCCTGCTGGGAGCTGCCAAACACAGCTCAGAGCAGGCCTGAGAGGAGAGAGGGGGAGAGAAGATGAGAAGTGAGAACATAAAAGCATAAGAGGGTAAATGGAAAGTAAGTAGGTGAGTGAGTGAGAAAGTAAGAAGAAGTGAGTAAGAAAGGGAAGAAGAAGAAGAAGAAGAAGAAGAAGAAGAAGAAGAAGAAGAAGAAGTGAGCGAAGTTCCCGTTACAATACAATAAATCATCTTCTGTGTTGAATATTCTGATTCTCACCAACCAATCTAGTACAAGATACAAATCCTATAGCATTTACATACAGCTTATAAGAATCATTACATTACCATACTGTGTTACATTTTAAACCCTAAAAACTCCTCTTTGGGCGCCTTCTGCCAAGCTGTAGGGTCTGCTCTGACCCTTGGACCTGTCTGCAAGCAGAGGGTGTTGTTCCATCAAAAGGGAATTACCTTCAGCTGGCCACACCATTGTTTTCCAGTTGTTCAGTAACTGAGGGATCTCAAAGCTTGCTTTCATTTCAATCTCGCTTATAGTTTCTATATTCTCAAAATCTTTTGCCAGGCAATCATATTTGTAAGGCTTTCCTGTTCCATCCTCCCCAACAGTCACTGAGGAAGCAGCTGAGTGACCTGAGACACTGAGTGACCCCCACCCTCCCAGCAGCAGGGACAGGTCTCTCAGTGACCTGGCACAGAGAAAGAGCCTGGAGGTGCTGGTCAGGCAGTGCTGGTGGGGGCATAGCTGGCAGCCTCTCACTCCCCCTCACCAGCACATCCAGACCTCTTACTGCCTGGGGGGACCCAGGGGCTGGGTCCCTAATTCACAGAATCCTCTCCCTGTGTGACTGAGAGCGGCCCACTGCTGGGTTGGACTCACAGTGCCAGCTCGAGAGAGCCCAGCTCTGCAGGCACAGCCCTCGATGGGTGAGGTGGGTCTCATCCATCCATAAAGCCGGGCATCAGTGTGGAGCACTGCACAGCTCCTCATCCTCTCAAAGGGGTGGCAGAAGGATGGCATGTAGCATCCTCTGGGATAGACATGGGGGGGATTCTTTAACACTGCTAATTCTTTGGCCACAGGAGGTCTCACAATAAACAATTCTGGGAACTCTTTCCATAAGAAATAAATACTGCCCAGATGGACAAACTGTGCCGGCTGTGCACACATTGCTTTGGCACACCGATGCCCTTGGTTAAGCCTTTTTTCTTTAATCATTTATCTGCATGAGGACTTTGTCAGGCTCCCTGGGAAGAGCTTTTATTCCCAAGCAGAGCCCTTTTTGAGGTGAGACAGTGCAAAGCATAGCAGTAATACTCAGCTGTTTGCACTTCTCTAAAGTGCTGGATAATCTTGTCGGGGCTCAACTTGCAGACACTGCAGAGCTGGATGTCTTTCCCTTAATGCAGTAAAATATGCATAAGTAGGAAAACCATTGTCAGTGGACTGATCTTCATAGTTTCTGGAGTTGAAAGTTAATCCTGGGAACACGAAGCTGCTTCCATGTGTGAAATGTCAATGAAGCAGGAGTGCAAGTGGGAGAGCAGATGGATCTGGTTCATGATGTGCCTTCAGGAAGGGTTCAGGGACTCTCAACACATGGAGCCAAGAGGATACCTGGTGACTGTAAATAAAGGGGTGGAAATGGATGTTTTGCTCAGTGTGTGCAGGGAGATCCAGCCACGGATAAAGTGAAATCTGTCCTCCCGGGACCTCAGCCCAGTGGGGATCACTTTACAAGCAAAACTCTGTAAGAATCCTACTGAGGAAAAATGATGGAAACTAGTGTTTTCTGATTGATGGAGCCAAGATTTCCCAGTGGGAACCCAATGTGCTTTTTCCCACTCAGGTTAGGCTGCACTACATCGTCCCAGAAGACATGGACAAGGCAAGGCTAGGTGAGGAACCCAGATTTTAAGACACCTACAAAATCAGCAGCTCCTTTGGAAATAAAATGGGAATTTCCTATCCCTTTTTACCCATGATTCCCAGGGCAGGGGTGAGTCAGAGCAATCTGCAGCCCCTTTGCTCTCCTATTGCCAGGGAAACGTGAGAGTTCATTGGTCATTCCTGCCAAGTGTAGCAGCTTTAGTATTGGGCTGAGAATGCACCTCTGGAGCTGATGGGTAGAGGGCAAGGATGGAGAATCCTCGTGGCAGGGAAGGGCTGGGGACCATGAGTGCCAGCTGCGTCTGTGCTTAGCCTTCATCAACTCAAGACACTAATGGATGAGACCACACCACAGTACAGACCAGTGGAGCATGCTGAAAGGACCAACAGTGTCACCAGGGATAAAATAATCATGAATTCCTGTTCTGAGAGTTCAAGGGGGATCCCTGCTTCCTCCAGAGAAGCCAGGGTGCATGCAACTCCAGGGGTACACAGGGCAACCCATCAGGGTTCAGGAGGAAAGTATATTTGGGCAAATATACTTTGGTATTATATATTTAGTGCAAATATGTACAAATTAATAAACAAAATAAAATATTTTGAATGAGTGTTATTAAATCTTTATCTTATCCTTTTACAATGTCTATTCATGTGTATGTTCTACAATCTACATGTATATAACTTATGAATAAAGGGGGACGCCCCTGCCAGAGGGCAGGAAGTGCCTGCAGTCAGGGTAGAGGTACAGGTGGTTTCCCAAGCTTTCATCCACCAGGGTCTTGCATGCCCCCAGGGTGGTGCCCATGGCTTTAGGGGGTCCCTGTCTAGCTCTCCCAGGAGATCAGGTCCCACCTTGTTGCCAGCCCTGCTTATCCTTGATGGATCAGTGCTGGAGGATCCAACTCAGCCCCACTGTGGTCGGGGCTCCCATGGCCCCATCCATCTCCCCACTCACCACTTGCTCCCAGATGAAGAAACAGTGCCCCTGTCCCATGGCTCAGCATGATGCTGGGGAGTGTTGAGGTCCCTTCCCTAAATTTCTCCTATGTCAAGCTATGACAGGTCTCTACAGAAGTGCTGTGTCCAGTAAATGGTTTTTATCTCAACTCATATTTTTGTGCCTCCAGTTCTCAACTCCATTTCCATAGCAGGAAGAAGGCCATAGAAGTGGGAGGGGGAAGGGAGCAGAATCTGGTTTGGGAGAGTCTTGGGCAGGGGGCACTAAATTGAGGAGTGCCATTCCTAAACCGTGACAGCAGCTTTTTCTTGGGGAAGTAACATCTCAGACAGGGATTTTTTTTTTCACAATAGCTTTCACAGGAGCAAAGGGCCAAGGAAATTAAGGAATAAAGAAAATTTAAGAGGTAACAATTCTGCTGGGACCAGATGACATGGCTGGCCCCATGGCATGCTGTCACCCACCTCTACCTGGCACCTTCCTGCTCAGCCATGGTGGCAGGGCGAACCACGAGCAGGTGGCAATTCCTTCCAGAGCCACGCCTGACATCCCTGTCACACCACACCATGGCAGCTCGCTCTCAGCATTCCTTGGACAGGCTTGGAGCGGGCTGATAGCCTGCCAGGGCACCACTGAGGCTCTAATGGGGCTCCCACTGTGAGCGCGTCGACTGGGGCTGAGCCCAGCCAGGCAGCAGGGCACAGCCACGGCAATCCCTACACTGAGAATCAGGCAGCAGGGCACAGCCATGGCAATCCCTGGGCTGAGCCCAGCCAGGGCACAGCCATGGCAATCCCTACACTGAGAATCAGGCAGCAGGGCACAGCCATGGCAATCCCTACACTGAGCCCAGCCAGGGCACAGCCATGGCAATCCCTACACTGAGAATCAGGCAGCAGGGCACAGCCATGGCAATCCCTACACTGAGCCCAGCCAGGGCACAGCCATGGCAATCCCTGGGCTTAGCCCAGCCGGGCAGCAGGGCACAGCCATGGCAATCCCTACACTGAGAATCAGGCAGCAGGGCACAGCCATGGCAATCCCTGGGCTGAGCCCAGCCAGGGCACAGCCATGGCAATCCCTACACTGAGAATCAGGCAGCAGGGCACAGCCATGGCAATCCCTACACTGAGCCCAGCCAGGGCACAGCCATGGCAATCCCTGGGCTTAGCCCAGCCGGGCAGCAGGGCACAGCCACGGCAATCCCTACACTGAGAATCAGGCAGCAGGGCACAGCCATGGCAATCCCTACACTGAGCCCAGCCAGGGCACAGCCATGGCAATCCCTACACTGAGAATCAGGCAGCAGGGCACAGCCATGGCAATCCCTACACTGAGCCCAGCCAGGGCACAGCCATGGCAATCCCTGGGCTTAGCCCAGCCGGGCAGCAGGGCACAGCCATGGCAATCTCTTGGGCTGAACCCAGCCAGGCAGCAGGGCACAGCCATGGCAATCCCTACACTGAGAATCAGGCAGCAGGGCACAGTCACGGCAATCCCTACACTGAGCCTAGCCAGGCAGCAGGGCACAGCCACAGCAATGCCTGGGCTGAGCCCAGCCAGGCAGCAGGGCACAGCCATGGCAATCCCTGGGCTGAGCCCAGCCAGGGCACAGCCATGGCAATCCCTACACTGAGAATCAGGCAGCAGGGCACAGCCACGGCAATCCCTACACTGAGCCCAGCCAGGCAGCAGGGCACAGCCATGGCAATCTCTTGGGCTGAACCCAGCCAGGCAGCAGGGCACAGCCATGGCAATCTCTGCACTGAGAATCAGGCAGCACATGCTGGCCAGCAGGATCCCAGACAGCAGGTCCCATTCAGCACCATGTCATTTGTGTCTGTGCCAAGGCCTCAGGTCTGTGCCCAGAGCATGGGGCCAGAGACTGGATGCCAGGATTTTGGAGAGCATCCCCTGACTCCATGGGGGAAAACCTTGGGTGGCCTGGGAGCTCTGCAGCAAACAGGGACAACCTGGCATCCCTGTTGGACATGGCTGTTGGTGTGACTGGGGTGTCCATGTGGCATCTCTGCACCTTGTGGCTGTGGAGGCACATCACCACCAGGCATCCACTGTCCTGCAGCCAGATGGGACATTTGTACTTGAAGGGGACATAGGGGTTGAAAAGCAAATCCTAGAGATATGAGACTAATCCAGGATATGGAAAGAGGTTTTGCAAGGGAGTGACCCAGGAATGTGGCTGTCACTGGGAAGGGAAGGGGTGCTTTGCAGTGTACTCCTCTATCCAAAGCCAACAGCAGGTGAGGTCTGACAAACCCAGCACTCAAAGCCAGGTGCCACAGCTGCAGAGCAGGCAGGGATGAGATACCTCCAGCCATCAGCCTAAACATTACCCCAGCAGCCAGGACTGACAGATGACATTGCCCAGCTCATCACTCCCAGAGTATGCCATTCATGTGGGACTGGGGGAATAACCAGATCCCAACACAGCATTACAGACTGCACTGGGGAGGAAGGGAACTTTCAAGGTCATATAGTCCAACACCTCTATCATGGCAGAGACACCTGCCACTTGCTCAGAGCCCTGTCCAACCTGGCTTTGAACATTTCCAGGGATGGGACAGCCGCAGCTTCTTTGGGCATCCTCTGCCAGGGCCTTTCCCCTCTCATAAGGAAAAACTTCTGCCCAATATCCCATGTAACCCTGCCCTCTGGCAGTGGGAAGCCGTTCCCCCTTGTTCTGTCACTCCAGACCCCTGTCCAAGATCCCTGTCCAGCTCTCTGGAGCCGCCCTGGGCCCTGGGCCGGGCTCCGCGGCACTGGGGGAGCCGCCGGCCCGCTGAGGCCCGAGCGCTCCCGCGGGGGCTGCGGGGCCGGGCCTTGGCGGCGGGGGTGGAGCCTAAACGCGCTGGAGCCCCGCCCTCCGCCTGGCCCCGCCCCGCCGCCCGCAGCCGCCGCGGCCCCGTGCCCGTGCCCGTGTCCGTGTCCGTGTCCGTGGACGTGGACGTGGACGATGGTGGCGGCCCGGGGCGCTGCCGCCCGCCGCGGAGCGCTGCTGCTGCTGCTCACCGCCCTCGGATCCTTCCGTCTGCGCCTCGCCCGTGCCGGTGAGTACCTCCTCGTTCCCCCCGCTCCCGTCGCCGTGTCCTCTCCCTTCCCCCGCATATGCTCGTGTCCTCTCCTACGACGAACCCTGGTGCGGTTGCTCCCCCTCTTCTCCCTCATTATCTCCATCCCCACCAGGGATCAGCATCCGTGGGTGTTCGTGTTCTTGGGTGGAGCAAGACAGGAGATGCCCCCGTCACAAAGCCCCACGGGGGTTTCTCCCACCCCGCAGCGCTCCCCGGGGACGGGCAGCGCCTCCCCGTCACTCTCCTGCCCGCTGCTGCCGACAGGGGAAAAAAATTAAAACAGCATCAAAAAACACAAAGAAAAAAATAAGGGCGCTGCAGTGACCGAGCCATCCCGGGGAGCCTCCGGGGCTGCGCTGGAGGGAGCCCTGTTTGCCCAGCTGCCTCATTGCCCCGGGAGCGGCCTCAGCACCGCCCCGGTACACCGGTGACGGTGACATTTCTGCTCTCCGCCGTGGCAGAAGGAATGGGTGGCCTTGGCGCCTTCCCGTGCAGCACCGCCCTAAGCTGCCCTGCTGTCTGCCGAAGGGTTGTTTCGGGGCGTTCAGGTTTAATTTGCTTGAGGTTCGGGGTCTGGGTTAGGACATTTCCCCCCCTGGGGCGTGTGGCACCGGACGTGCTCCGTGTCCCCTTGCGCCGTGCCCGCTGCTGGGGTGCGCAGAGCTGTGCTGGGCACAAACAGCGGCCCCACGGCCTCGGGCGGCCCCAGGCCCCGCTGCTGCCTGCGGGGAAGGCTGTGGCTGCCCGCCCTGGGAGGTGCCGTGTTCCTGCCCGGGTACGGCCTGTCTCGGGCAGGTGCTTTCCGCCTGGCTGGCGCAGGAGCCGGCAAGGGCCTCCTGGCTCCCAGCATTGTTTGCGAATCCGATATTGTTTCCCTTGTCGGGCTCCCGGCAGGGCGGACGCCGGGCCGGCTGACGCCGGGAGGGCAGCCTGCTGTCACCGGGGCCGGATGGCCTCTCCGTGCTTTTGAGGGGCGGCGGGAAGCTGCAATATCAAAGCGTCTGTGTTTCCACGTCGGAGGGTTGGAGGCAGAGGTGGGGATGCTCCTGCGCTCCCCCTCTTCCCACGAGCCAAGGCTGGGGGGGCCCAGCCAGAGGTGTTGCTAACACAGGCTGAGATGAGAGGAAGGAGATCCGGGCTCGGATGAGCCACCAGTGATCCAGCATAATCTCTGCCCCTCCTGAATTTAGGGGTTAGTGAGGGATCATCTGGCCTGGCAGTGCTGGTTGGGCTGGGTCACTTGAGGGGCTGCTGGAGTGGCTGTGCCCAGGAGCTGTCAGGGAGTGGTGACAATTTCCTCTTTTCTTCCCCTCCCTTCCCAGCACTAGGAAGATGCTGGAGATGAGGTGAGCATGAGGGGCCTGGCGCCACATCAGCAGCCTGTTCCAGTGCTGGGATATTGCATGCTCTTGGCAGATGTGGGATTGGATTTTCAGCTCAGCCTCTTTCCCCTGAGAGAAGCTCGTGATGGTGTCTTTGCACTGTTCCCGACAGCAGCATGCCATTGCCAGGAGTTTGAGGTTGTATGGCAGGTGGCAGTGGGGGGCTCCAGGTAGGTTTCTCCTGGGGATGGCGGAAGAAAATGTCCCTAGGGTGCTGGGCAGGCAAAGGAGTCTCTGTCCCAACCCCACCACCTTTCTGTGAGTGCAGTGGGGCACAGGAAGCATTGGCTGTTTCTTCTCACTTTATAATTGCCTTTCTGAGCAGATGGGGCCAAGCTTGGCTTTCTCTGGGGGTGACTGCGAGGTGGAGGTGGCAAGCCCAGGAGCAGCTTCTGTTCTGTGGTATGCTGGTAAAACTGGCTCCTGGCAAGGAGGGATCCAGGGAGAAGGTCCTGCACCACCATACCCATGTCCTCCTGCCTCTGCAGCTCCATCAAAGCTTCTTCAGAAAGGTTCAGGGGGTTGGCATCTCCTCCTCCTCCTCACTTTCCTTGGCTGGCACTGCGACCCAGAGCCCCTGCAGCAGATGCCATCTCCCGGGATGCAGCTGCACATGGCTCAGTAACACCCTCATCTTGCTGAGAGCCTGGTCCAAGCTGGAGGAAGGGCAGCAGTGCTTTGGTGGTGCTGCAGGTGGTTTAGGTTTGCTTGCTACTCCTCCGCTGGGCTTTTTTCTCCCACGTGTCTCTAGGCATCACACCAGGCTTTGGGCAGAGGGCCTGCCTTGCTTCGTTTTCTGGCTTCATTTCCTGGAACATGAGTGACAGCCATATTTCTCCCCGCTCCTTGAGTAACTAAGTTGCCAAATTTCATCTATTATTATCATTGTTATTATTGTAAACAAAAAAACCCCCAGTTTTCCAAAGGGGATGACAGGCTAGAATCCCATTTTTTTAATAATCCTGAACCCCGCTGCTGCAGCCATCAGTTCACATCCCAGACATCTGGAGAAGATGCTCAGCAAAATCTGAGGTTTTTTTCCAGTCCAAGTGACCCATTTGGCCACGTTTGACCTGCTGGCTCTGCACTGCTGCTCCTCCTCATGCTGCTCTGCAGGGACGTGGGTGGGAGCACAGATGCTGCTGTTGATACTGGCTGCCCCTGCTCTGCAGTGGTGCAGGTACTGCTCAAACTTCCCAGCTGGGCATGGCTAGGCAGGAGCCATCCCCTAGGAAGTTCCCAGGCTCAGCCTGTGGTGGGACTGTCCATCTCTTAGCTTTTCCTCCTTGCCTGCTTGTCCATTGCTGCACTGGGAGCAGGATTGGGACTCAGTGGGTGCAGTAGCCCCAGGGATCCCCATGCTGACCCCTGAAGCTGCTGCAGCTCCAAGCCACTCTTGGGAGCAAGACATTGGGACTGGTGCTGCACCTGTGGTGCTTGCAGGGGCCTGGCTGCCTTGCCAAATGAAGGGGGTGATCTCAGCCCTGCAGCATTTTCTGGGTTGGTCTGCAGGTAGCAGCCCCAGTTTTTTCTTGAAGCACAGGAAAGGTTGTCTGGGTCCCCCTTGGGAGTGGTGGTGGGCAGTGATCCCATCCAGTCACCCCATTCCTTCAAGCCTCCCGTGGTGGGGATCCTCTGCCGCACTGGTACACACCAGGTGTTTCTCCAGGCAGCAGCTAGGGTGCTGCCCATGTGGTTTTATTCTTGGAAATAATGTCTCCACCTTGTTATCTGGGGTTACTTGTGCTCAGCTGGTTCTTCCTGTGGGAAAGGAGCCCATGTGGGCGTGAGGTGTGGAGGAGCTGGGATGTGCACCACAGGCATCCCACAGGGCTCCAAGGAGCTGGTATCCATGCCAGGGACATGAGCAGGGCTCTGTCTGCAGGCCTGAGGGGGGAAATGGGTGGAAAGATGTCTGATAATTCCAATTACAGAATCAGCATCAAGGAAGAGTTTATGGAAGAGATAGGGTGAAAATCCCTCATCCCTTTTGCTGTAGCTTTGTGGAGACTCACAAATCCATGTGCACCCCAGCAATACCCTGGGGAGGCCGATGCATGGAGAGCTGGAGCTCCGGGTGGGGAGACTGGGATTCTGGAGCCAGGGGCCTGCTTGCACTGTGCGGGGTCCCGTCCTTTGGATCTGCAGTTTCCTGGCAGCTCTGGAGACTGTTCCCCCACCCCAGGGATCCCTCAGTTCCCAGAGAGCCTGAGTCTCCCTGCAGCTCAGGGAAGGTGCATCAATGTTTGCCAGAACTGTCTCTTCTGGGCCATGGGGGTATTAAGGGAGGTAATCGGCTTAGCCCTGCCGGCTGCTTCCGGGGGGGCACAGCCTCAGGGGGTGACAGCCTGGGCAGGGCACTGGGGACACCGAGCTTGGTGGTAGATGCTGGAGACTAGAGGAGTGATGGGGGCTATCAGGGGTGACAGTGTGGCAGGGGGAACAGAAGGGGTCACGGGATTCACAGTTTGCTGAGGACAGGAGAGGTGTGGCCATGCTGGAGACAGGAGCAGTGACAGCACAGTGGGGACTCTGGAAGGAGAGAGTTAATGGGGGCTGCTGCGGACAAGAGCGATGGGCATGTTGTGAACAGGATGGGTGGTTTGGTGCCCAGGGACAAGAGGGCTGATGGGATGGCCTCTCCCCATGTGCAAGGTGCTGGGTCCCTGGCACAGGGTGCAGAAGCTGCCATCAGTTCCACCCGTGCATTAAATCCATAAACACTGTGCCCTGGTGCTGGGGCCCCACCAAGAGCTCTGGGTCTGGTCCTCGAGGGGAGTAATGGCTCCCCTGGGCCGGCTGGTCCCTAAACCCTTGGGGCTGGCCCCAATGCCACTGCCAGCACTGAGGTATCTCCCTCCTGTGCCTCGGCATAACCCAGCACTGCTGCTGCTCCAAATGGCAGCTGCAGGCCTGTAATTAGCCACTTGGTGAGCTAACGAGAATTGCAACAGGAAGAAACTGTCCGTTAAGTGCCTGGAGTGAGATTTGAATTGGTGGAAGGAAACGCAGCCAGAGCAGGTCCTGGTCCTGCCTTATTGAGCCCTGGAGCACCGTGGGCTGCAGCCGCCCCGTTAACCCATGCACACTGTGGCACACGCTGGGCTACTTCCTGCACAGATAGAGGATGGCAAAGCTTTTGAGAGGTATTCCCTGTTTGGGTGGGAACTCATGGCACTAGGTGGGTGACATGTCAGTAGAGTGCTGTCAGGGACCCTGACTCATCAGGATACAGGGGTTCCCTGGGCTCCTGGCCTCAGTTCCCTTCCTACAGAAAGGAGACTGTGGTGGGGGTGGAGACAGGAGGTGTGGAAGGTGCGGGTCTCCAGTGCACCCATAGCACCCATGGCTGCTCTTGTGAGCAAGGAGCTGCTGTGCCTTGGGACTTCATCATCTTGCACTTGTCAGAGGGAGTGAGAGGGCCCTAAATCAGAAGAGAGGGCAGCCTGGTGAGCTGCTGTAATGTGACCCATCCTGCAGCAATCATTCCTGGCTAGGAAGGAGAGGGTTTCCCTGAGCTGACTCTTCCTATGCAGCATATACCCCAAAATCTCTAGGTCCAGCACTTTTGGCACCATCTGCAGCCCTTTATCAAGAGCCCTCGGGTGCTGCATGCACCAGCACCCCTAGGATGCAGCTGTGCATCCCATGAACACCCAGTTTCTGTGTTGATGGGGCCTCTCAGTTTCTGGGTTCTGCTCCATGGGGCACAATGGCCTGCAGGTCTTTATCACTGGTGGTGGCTGAATCAGTGCAGGCATAGCTGTGGGTGCAGCCACAGCAGAGTGGGTGCTGCAGCATTTCTGCCTGCCTCTGCTCTTGCATGTCCACCAGCATGGAGGGTGCCCACCAGGAGTCCCCTGATAGCCCTTGTTCCAAAGGCTGTTGTTCCAAAGATGCTTCTTCTAAAGACTATTCCAACAGCTGTAAAGGTTAGCCCCTACTGCTCCAGCACTCATGGGTGAGGAGCTATGTCCCCAGGCATCTGTTTCAGGGTCGCGGGCTGGTGGGAGTACCAGGGCTGGTGCCAGGCAATGACTAGACAAAGGGAGCTGGACAGACAGACAGAATCCCCACCTTGAACAATGCCACCTCTGAGCTGCTGGAGGCATCAGCAAAATTTTGCTCGTGCCTCTTTCCCAAGGGCTACAAGATGTCTCTGGTGGTGGTGTGGAATGCTTTGGCTTTGCTAAAGAGCATCTTGGCCCTGGCAGGTGCAGTGGTGCTGCTGCTGCGGATGGATATTTCCAGCCCAGTAGTGAGAGTAGAGAGAGTTAACCCAGGGCTGTGGCTCTGCTGTGGCTCAGTGGGCAAGTGTGTACCCGTGGGGTGCCCTCCTGCTGCTGGGTCAGTGCCCAGGAATGCCCTTAGGAGGGAGCTGGACCCCACTCCCTTCCTTCCAGACTGCTCAGTGCTTCAGGTGGTGCCTGCTGTGCACCCCAGCCCTGGTCACCACCTGCTTCACTTCTGATGTGATGCAAAGCTTGCCCAATACGAAGGGAATTAAAGAACCCAACCCCAGCCCCAGCAGGCTCAGTGCATGTGCAAAGTTCATTGGTATTTACTTGAGAAAAACCTGATAAACAAGTCTCAAAGTGGGTGGTTCAGACTGCAAAGAGCAGCCAGATGCACGGGGATGAGGTGGCACATTGGTGGCAGCCTGGTGTCCCCAGCACAGGTGGGTGTGCATGGAGCGGAGCAAAGCCAGCAGCAGGTTGGGGTGGGTAGGCCTGGGGAAAGGGTGTATGGCACCTGGTTTGCTTTTGGATTTTTTTATTGTTTCTTCTCTTCCTGAATATCTGAAGCCCCTTGTGGCTGGAGACCCCCTGGCACAGCAGGGACACTGGTGGGATGCAGTGGTGCCCATCCTGGGTGTGGCAGCTCTGCAGGGCTGCATTTGGGGCTGTCAGCATTCGAGGTTCTTGAGGCTGAGATGCCCCTCACTGGCTTGATGCGTTCCACACCAGCCACAGGCAAGGAGAGCAATGTTCTCTTCTACTTTCTGGCTCTGCCCCGTCTCTGCTGGGGTCTGGATTTGTGGTTTGCTGGAGCAGTTTCCAACCATCCTGGTGCTGTCTCCTGTTCCTACAGCCCTACCAATCCAGCAGGCGGCCAGGGCAGGGAACAGGGATGTTTCTGGCCTAGTTAAGGGCTTTTAGTAGTGATGGCACAAATTTCCATTCCCTCAGCCTGCTGGAGATTGCCTGGTTCTTCCCCAGCCTGGAATCACAGGAGCAACTTGGGATTTTGGGGTGCTTGTAGATGGGGTCTCCTCTAGAGCAGAGACAGACTCTGGGGGAACACTGATGTTTGGGAGGCAATGTGTTTGGAGATGCCGAGGGCTTGGCATCTCCCCACCTCTGCAGGAACCTGGCTCAGCTCCTCCTGGCCCTCCCTTTCCCCCTTGGCATTGAGCATGGAGCAGGACAAGGCTCTGGAAGCCCATCATGATGGACTCAGGGCTGCAGCATGGGTGCCCATGACACTGCCTGTGCTGCCCAGCCCAGGGCTCTGGGTTGGTGGCCCCAAAGCAGGAGCAGCTGGGTGAGGATGGGGGTGGGAGGTGGGAGGGGGGGGAGTGGTGAGGATGAGGCTTTTTTCCATTGTTCCTGGGTGGGGCTGTGTCTAGTGGCACTGTCCCATCAGTGGGACTGTCCCCTTGGTGGGAGCAGGGTGCAGTAGAGACGTTTGCTGTGCAGGCATGGGGAATGCTCCCAGGGGTTCCCTACAGGTGTTCCCTGTCCCCAGTTTGTGGCACAAGGCTGCTGGCACTGTTTCTTGGCCATGCCAGAAACTGTGCTGGAGATCATCTCTGCCAGCTGGGCCAGACCTCAGCACCCACCAGCCAAAGCTGGGAGTCAGGACACAAGCCCTGGTGGCTTCAGGGGTGGGAGCTGGTGACATGTTGCATTTGCCTGACCAAATCTGCTGAAGCACAAAGAAGCATTTCCAGCTGCTCCCTTACTGGTGGACCAGCACACAGCGGTGCTGCTGCAGGATATGGGGTCAGACTGGTGCCACATGCTCTGTCCCCAGTGGTGACGCGATGTGACCGGCATCCCCCCAGTCCTGGTTTGCGGGGTCAGCGCTGCTCCGCCGTCTCTGGGGGAGAGGGGGCTTAGCTGCTGCATTTTCGGGGGCAGGAGTACGGCAGTGACATGAGCAGCTGCTGGCAGTGGCACAGGGACTGCCCCAGCAGTGATGCCAGCTGTGCCCAGGAGTGGGCATTGCTCCAGGGCTTCAGCAAGTCCTCATCCACCTGCTTCCTAGTGCAAGAGACAGCAGGGCAGGTGGATGCAGCTGGGTCAGGAAGCCCACCAAGCTGCGGCCACCAGCGGAGTGTCCACCCTGCAGTCGCTCCGTGTGTCACCTGTGACTGGTGTGTGTCACCTCTGCTTGGTGTGTGTCACCCGTGGCTGCTGTGTACAGCATCCAGTCTGGCGTTGCTACTGCAGCTGCTGGCAGTCAGTGCCGCTGACTCACTTCAGGAGCCACATCCCTGGGCGTGGGGCAGGGCAGGTGAGGTGCTGGGGTACCTCAGCAAGCCCTGCTCCTGCCTGCTGCTGAACAGCAGCACTGCCCCTGCCCGGGGAGGCTCTGGACAGGGGGAAGTGAGACCTCGGGGGCTGAGGTCTGATGGGGGCATCATGCCAGCCTGCCTGCCCGCCACCCTGCCCTGGGCCTGCTCCAGAGTCCTCCTTCAGAGCCAGGAGCACTTTGCAGAGCTGGGAGGGAGCCACGGCCAGTGCCAGCTGGCAGTGGAAGTACTGGGAGGGCAGGCTGCAGGCAGGGCCCTCAGCAGCTCCCACATTATCTGTCTGGAGGAGGATGAGGAAGAAGAGGAGAAGGAATGACCTTGGAGTGGAGCTGGCAGAGCCCACACCACTGCAGGCCCTGCGGGGGCTGCTGCCGCTGCTGGGCTTCTGTCATGGCCTTGTTGTGGTCTTGCCTCAGCCTCAGCCGGCATGCAGGGGCCCAACGTGGGAGTGAGACTGGCACCCTGTTCCCCAGACACCCCGATATCCCCCCTCATTTGCCCATGTCCCACCAGGGGCCCTGTCCTGCTGCCACAGAGGGGCCAGACCCAGTGGTCCTGGGCAGGCTGCTCTGTGCCCACGTGGCTGTGCAGCCAGAGCCCTGTGGGCTCAGCCCAGGCCCAGTGGACTCTGCCAGCTCCCACTGTTGGCACCGGGGCTGGCAGCTGAGAGGGAGGCTGGGCGTTGGCGTTGCCAGGACCTTAAACATTCACAGCAGTGCTCGGTGCTAATTAATTATCCTCTTACGTTCACTTTTATCTCTCTATCTGCAGCAATGACGCAGCGGGGGCAGTCCCTGCCTCCGTGGCCACACAAATGTCCTCCTTGGGTTTATTTTTGTTTCTTTTTCACCTGTATGTTTTGGCATGAGTATGGAAGAGCTGCTCCATCCAGTCTGAGACTGCCGGTGGCTCTATGCCCTGCCTGGGCACCCCCTGTCACAAGCACTCTGCTGAGTGCCACCCTGGATGCCTGGCACAGCTCTCCCCAGGGTGAGTCCTTGGGGATGGAGCTTTGTGCTCAGCTTTCCCCCATGGATAACACATCCAGAGGCCTTGCTGCTCACATGACCGTGTTTCCTCCTGGGCACAGGTCTGTTCCTGCTTACATGTGTCCCCAGCTGATGCCTACCTGCCGTGTCTGTGCCAGCTGCTGTGTCCCGTGCACCCGCCGGCCTTGGGCTGGGGTCCTGCCTGCAGGGAGTCACTCAGCTCCTCCAGCACCAGCAGCTCAGCCCAAGCTTGAGTTCGGTTAAAGGGGTTACCCCAGTTGTGCTGTTCTGGGCTCCCTGCCCACCTGCACAGGAGTTGAGCACCATGGCAGGGCAATATCAGCAATTGGAGCATCCCCCTCCTGTGAACACCCCTGGCACATCTGGACAGCAGCATCCTGGCTGGGCTGTGTCTGGTGCTGGCTGCACATTCCATATCATTCATTGCTTGCTCCTCTGGTCTGTACTGTCCTGCTGGCAGGACCATTCAGGGCTAGGGTCCTCACAGGACCCCAGCTGCACCCCAGCTTGGGTCCCTCTGCCCATCCCACTTGTGGCCAGGCCATGCTGGGCTGCACTGGTGCTAAGCAGGGACCGTGATTGGGGTGGGGGGATCCCAAACTCCTCAGATTCAGCAGCAGCCCGGCAGCTGCAGAGCCAAGACTGGGAGCTGGAGCAGGCATCCTGGCACTGTTACCAGGTGGGTGGCATGGTGGTGACATGGCCACAGCTGGGTGGAGTTGGGACCCACATACTGTGCCAGCCCAAGTACTCTGCCTCAAGGCGAGTGCTCAGGAGGGGGGGACCCATGGCCAAAGTGTTGGGGAACCCAAGGTGTGCCTGCTCAAGCACTGGACAGGTGGCACCAGCCACAGGAATGTGTGAGTGTGCAAGGGTGGAGCAGCATTGGGGCAGTGTAGTTTGACAGCCCCACAGGGTGGCAGTGGTCAGGGCTGGATGTGCCCATGTGGCACCGGGGTGGTGGCACACAGAGCACTCAGTCCCCATCACCTAGCATGGCACTGAGGTGCCCACTCCCACCAGCAAAGGATTCTCACTGCTGGGCTTTGAGGTGGGCTCAGGGAGTAAAGCCCCTGTGGGCCCCCTCAATCCACAGCGTGCTCACACAGTAATGCCAGCTCACCAGTCACTGGCTGGTGACACATGAATTGCAGCCAGTGACAGCTGGGCAAGCACAACTCATTCCTCAAACAGAGATAACAGCCTTCACTGGATCCAGCCTGGGCTTTATGTACCCAGTTGCTGGACTCTGGCTCGGGGCTCTGCACCCACCACTCCTCACAAGGTGGCTCTGAGGCTCTTGTCGGTGTCTGGCTCTGTGGGGTGACCCACACTGGGGTCATTTCCTCCGCCAGTGATCAGCTTCTGGCAGCACCTGGTTTGGGAGGAAGTGTTTCCATGAGCCTGTGGCACAGACAGGGGCCCCTACAGGTGTGTTCCCCACTGCCCCATGGGGCTGTGACATGTCCCCAGCCTAAGGCTACACAGTGCCACGACCTCCTCCTGCCCTGTTTTTTAAACAGAGTGGCCTTGAGAGTAACCCTGGGGAGGTGAAGCCAGGAGCCAAGTCCAATTTCTGTGCTGAGACATCTGATTATTTGCCCATTAAGCACTAATTGCCCCCCCAGCCACATGGCCAAGCCCCACACTATCCCCAGGGAACAAAGAGTCCAGCAAAAAACCCAGCTCCCATGGGCACAGTGGACACTTTCCCCCACCCTCTCCACGCCCTCCAGGCAGCTGTGCCTGGTGTGGGGGTCAGCCAGCGCTGAAATTGCAGTTGGTGCACCCTTGCCAGTGGCAGCCGAGGTGAGGAAGGTGATGACTTCCTCATGGAGTGGAGTGGAGAGTTGCCTGGGCACAGGCTGGAGGTTCTTAGTAGCAGCTGCACCCTCCAGGGAGCAGTTTGATGGTGAAATATGGCCATGCAAAAGCAGGGGGTTGCATATTCCACTTGTGTGGCTTTGGGGTGATATCTTTCCTGCACCCTTGCTGGGGGAGCAGAACTGTTATGCTTTCATGATTCATCTTCTGCCGGCTCTATCCTGTTTAGGGCTCTAAGCCGTGTGCTTGGTGCTGCCCCATCAGTGCTGGAGTGTGCCAGGGCTGGGCTGGGTGTTGCCGTCCCTGGGCGCAGGGACAGGGACAGGGACAGGCAGGTGGCCGGTGTGTTGCTGGTGTCAGTGTGGGCAGTGAGGGTTGCCAGGGACTGCTCGGGGTGCGTGGGCAGGTACTGGGAGCCTGTTCCTGCTGTGATTCATTGCCAGCCTGGCCCTGCTCCCAGTGCAGCCCCACAGTGCTGCTCCCTGCCTGCTGCTGCCTGCGGGAATGCTGCCGGTGTGGTGAGGGACAAGGTGAGGGGCAGATAGGGCAGCTGTGTGCCACACCCTCAGCCAGCTGTGCAACCCCATCCAGCTGTGGCCCTATCCAGCTCTTCCTCCCACGCAGTTAGTTGTGCCCAGCCTGAGTGCTGGGTGGACTGAAGGGCACCTGATTCCACAGTGCCACCACTTTTGAGGGAAAGATGCTCCAAGCTGCAGCAGGACCAGCAGTGTCACCATCAAAGCTGGGACCCTGTTGCGCCCCAAAGAGCCCCCTGCCGGGCTCTGAGGGTACCTGAGGCGGTACCTGAGTGCTGGCCCCTTGTGTCACAGTTCCTGTCTGTCTCCAGCTCTGCATGTGGTTTGCCACCATCACCTGGCCCAGGACTCGGCTTTGTGTAGGACATGGGGACCTTGTGCCCAGAGAGGTCCACTTCCTGGGATGAAGACCCAGCCACGATGGCACTGCCATGGCACATTGGGTGCGTGAGGCTGGACCTGGGGGACTCATGCCTGTACCCAGGGAGTGGCGTGAGATGCCCCATGAAACTGTGAGCGAGGTTTGGGGTGCAGTTCAGTGCCGGGGAGGGCTGGCTCCCACTGCTTCCTGCAGGGAATCCTGAAGGGATGGGAGCCTAAGTCACAGCATTGTCACATCCTGCTGAGGCTTTGGGGGAGTTTGTGACTTTTGATTTAACAGTCACCACACCAGCATCAGTCTGTGCTGGTTGGATTTCATCTCCCCATGCAGGGCAGGCAGCAGCAGGAGATCCTGGTGCTGCAGCACTCCCTCATGTGTCCCACAGGATGGTGGCACCCTGGGGCTGGGGACCCTTGGGGGATATGGGCATTGTATGCTCATCACTGCAACTGCCTTGTGCATGTCATGGAGTCACAGACTACCTCAAGTTGGAAGGGACCCATGAAGATCATCGAGTCCGACTCCTCGGTAATTAAGCTCGTGGTTAATTCCAGGTGGTAATGGCCTTATGGAGACAAGCTGGGGTCTTGGGGCAGCTGTGGTGAAGCCCATTGATAGCTGGGAACTGCAGCAGGGCAGCCATGGGCAGCCCGGGGCAGCTGGGTCCCCCTCCAAAAAGCTGTGAACAGACCTGGGGGTGTGTTTGACCCCTCTCCCGCTCCTGAGCTGTTTTGTCCTGTCCCCACAGCAGCGTCGTGTCCCCGGAGCCTGGACTGTGCCCTGCAGCGCCGGGAGTTCTGCCCGCCGGGCTCGGGAGCCTGTGGGCCCTGCCTGCCCCCCTTCCAGGAGGATGACCACGGGCGCTGTGTCCAGAGGCAGCTCTCACCCAGTGGTAGGTGCACCCACCCTCCACCCCTGTGCCTGCACACCTACCCTGCCCCTCTGCAGCTCTGGAAGGTTCTGTGCCTCAGGACAGCCCCCCAGCCCAGCAGCACCCCATGCTCTTCCTTCTTTCCATGGCAGCTGTATCTCTGTGGGGACAGCTGCTCTTCTCCCTCTCACCCCACTCACCTCAGCTGTGGGGGTGGTTTTGGGGTGGCAAACCCGTGCTGCTCTACGTGCATCCTGCTCTGGTGATTGGCCCTGTCAGCACTGTGGGGACCTCCAAGGACAGGAGTAGGACAGGCAGCTTCTGGGGATCTCCAGGATATTCACGGTCTGCCTGGCTCTTCCAGGCTTCAGGCTTTGCAGAAGCAGGGGAGCCGTCTTCAGCACACAGAGCAGTGACTTGTGCTGCCCATGGCCTCACCCATCCCAGGGTGCCAGTGGGATTTCAGTGCCCGATTCCCTTTGGTTCGAGATTGGTCGGTGGTTCAGGACTGCTGTTTCCTCCTTGGGTGATGCCCAGCATCCATGCTGGGAGGGCTGGAGTCAGCTGTGACTGGGAGCACCAGTCCCTGGCTGCACAGGCCACCGAGGCTGTGCGGGGTGTCATTCCTGGCTCCGTCCCCGAGGGATCTGAGATGCTGTGGCAGCCTGGGTGCAGCAGCCTGTGGTCAGCCATCCCACTGCTACTGCAGTGCTTGAAGGGTGCTCCCAGTGCGGCTGTGGCACCTGTGCCCCTGCTTCAGCTGCAAAGACAGTGCTGGGGGCCAGGCATAGGCATATTTTAGTGTGACAGTCAACTCTTCATGCAGCTTGGAAAGCTGTGGCAGAGTTACTTCTGTGCCCCCTTATCATGAGCTCACCTCACAGGTAAGTTAAGACCATAATTATGGCTCTACACAATTATTTATTGCTATAAAGTGGAGTGGCCTCTGTGGCTGGGGAAGAGGCCAGGACTGGCCACACCCTCAGGCTGTTCCTGGCAGGTTCTGCTGGGGACTGCCTGGATGCAAGATACTCTGGAGCACCTCTGAGTCACCTCCTGGTGCAGAACCTATTGGTATCTCCCCCAGCCCACCGTTCTCCACCTGCTCTTCACTCCCGCTGCCCCCAAAAGTCTCCTGTTAAGGGGTTCCCAACTCCTGGGGAGCTTCTAAAAGCATGCAGGATGGACAAGCACTGGTCATTGAACCAGGGAAGCAGGTTCCCCTGCATCTGAACTCCATGCAGACATGGAGAGATCCTCTGAGTTTTAGGGGATTACTTTGTGTTGTTGAGCATGTTCAGGGTCCTGTTGGGGAGCAGTTGGAGATATCCTTCATCCATGGCTCAGCCCAGGTGGGCACACGGAGGATGTCAGAACCCAGCATGCCTTCAGTGCCATTCCTCCTAGCAGGAGAATTACCCTGTAAATCAGAGGGGAGACCCCCAAAGCAAGACCCTTTGGCTGAAATGAGAGGGATGGCTGGGGGGATAAGAGGGGCTGGTGCAGGAATGGGGTCTAGATTTGGTGTTTGACAGCAGTCAGTGCCCCTGCCACAGGTTCTTCATTCACTGGCACTGAATGGCTTTAGCAGTTGTTTATAGTTCATTTTTTAATGTGGAGTCTTGAGAGCAAATTCCCCTCTCGCAAGGGCTGCACATGCGCCGGCATCTCCATAGCAACCCAGCTCCTTTCTGAAGGATGTGCCCACAGTTGCATCCTTATGCAGAGAGATGCAGGACCATGGTACCATCCTCTAAGGACCCACCATGGCAGGATGGTGACACCAAAGTCTCTCCCAGTCCTATCCTGTTGTCCCAAGCAATGCTGCTAGCTTGTGGCAGCTAAAGTGTGGGGACTGTGTTAAATAAAAAAAGGGGATCTCCTCCCAAATCCTTTGTTTTAGCATTCTGAGGATGCCCAGCTCCTCTTGGCAGGGAAGCACCATTTATTTTGCCATGGGGGCTTTCTTTCTCATCCTGCCTGTACCTTTACCTGGTAGCAGCACTGGAGAGGGACGTGAGGATGAAGAGGGGTTGTGGTAGCTGCATTTAGGGGGAGATGCAAGGCAAACAGAGGGCCACTGTAGCCCAAGGATGCCTAAGTCTTTGGAGGGGATACCCATGCAGCCCTTTTGCTATGTAGGCAGACCCTTTAAAGGGTTACACATCCTTGAGCCACTTGTGACTGCTGGTGACACCAATCCTGGGATCCTGCTGCTGTGCCATCCCCACTGCTTCTGGCAGGAGCCAGGGAACCTCTCCCAAAAGCAGCTTCTTGAGGTGAAACGCACCATTTGGGGTCTCAGGGGGGCATGTGAGTGTTCCTGCCATTATGTGTAGGGCTCTTGGCATACCTGGCACAGAGATGAGATGGGATGGATGGAATCTGGGTACACTGCATCCCACAGGTGGCTGTCTGCACTTGGCTGCTGCTGTCTTGCACAGGGCTCTGAGCTCCCCAAAATCCCATGCACTCCATGGTGCTGCACGTGTCTGTGCTGTGATGGGTTGGAGTGATGTGCTTTGTGATAGTTGGTCTTACCCCTCTTCTGCTTGACCAGCATGGAGCCCCACTGGGCTGCAGGAAGCACTTTGGGAAAAGGGGCCTCAGCTCACAGACATGGATGTTCATCCTTCCCTGCTTGCTGTGCCACCAGCATCAAAGAGGACAGCAGCCATCCTGGGCAGGACTATAGCAATTAGTGGATGTATAAGAATTTTGTGCCCTCGTGTAGACACTGTCAGTTACAGGTTTCCTCATCCCAGGGCAGAAGCCTCATGTGTCTCTTCTTGGTCTCTGTTTCCCCAAACTGTCAGGGTAGGTGTGTGTCCCAAGGTTGAGCCCTGAGGAGCGCCAGGGGCAGAGCAGAGGGACTGGGGGGCTGTGTGCCAGCCTGGCCATGACATCCTGCTGCAGCACTGGTGGCAGCTACCATGAGGGGGCACCCACACCCTGCACAAGCCCTGCCTGCTCCCCTGAGTGCCCCTGAGCATGGCCTGTGTGCCCTGTCCTGTCTATGCCCTGTGTACCCTCCCTGGACTCTGTTCCTCCCCTGCATCTCTGCTCCTCCTCCTGGGGCAGGAGCTGGGGCTCTCCTCGGCCCCCTGTTCCCTGGAGCAGCTCAGGGCAGCGTCTCACACACCCACAGTGCCTGGCAGGACCCAGCCCTCAGTGCCCTCAAATGCCTGGTGGAAACTGTGGCATCACTGGGGGAGATTTAGCTGCCACACAGAATGGGAGGCAGGCAGCTTTTAGCCGCTTGAAGAGAATGTGATGATAAAGCTGGTTAGTGCAGGTAAGTGGCACAACCCAGGCCCTGCAGCAATGCCAGGACCCCATACCACTGCCTCAGTTTCCAATGTGCCACTTGACACACCCCCACAGGGTGGGAGACTGAGGAACTTTGCAGCTGCTCTGGCTGTTTTTCAACTTTATTTTCCTTTTTCCAGTCACATCACATCCAACACCAGCACGGCCTGGTGGTGGCATACATGGGATGGACAGGGTTGTCCCCTATGGAGACAGACTTTTCCCAGAGTGCAGAGGTGAGCTAGAGCCAAATGTCCCCATCGCAGGCATTAGGGTGTCCCCTGGCACAGGGCTATGCCAGTCCTGGGCACCAGGATGCCCCCCTAAGGTGCAGGGCTGTCACACTGGGTCCCATGCAACTCCCTTGCCCGTTGGGAGACGTTGGCCCTGTGCTAGCACCTTGTCACCATGGCACTCACCTATTGGGCACATCACGGGCACAGCCCCAACCTGGCACTACTTGGCCATGGCACTGCTCTGGGATGCAAATAACACGGTGCAAAGAACCAGGGAAACCCAGGGATCTAGCTAAGGGTAGGAGGCTGGGGGCAGTTTAGGGACAGCAGGGCATGGAGGATGTGGGGACAGCAGGGCATGGAGGATGTAGGGACAGTGACTCTTAGTGCTTTTGTTTAAAGCAAGAGTGTCCCCCTTTTAAATTGTTTTTTGGCTCATGTGGTTCTGAGTCATGGGGCAGCAAGGTGGTGGTTGTGCACGGCTCCAGAGGGAATCAGGGTTTATTTCCAAACACTGGATGTGAGGACAGATTCCAGAGATGTAATTCTTATGACCTTGAATTATGTGCCAGTACCACCTTGCCTTAGTGTGTCTGGATTTAGGCCCCAGGGCTTCTCTAAGGGGACAGTCTGAATATGGGCAAAGGAAGCAGGGGTAGGATGAGGATTGAGATGGGGACAGGGATGTCTACTGCCTTTGATGTTTGAGTTTAATCCTGTTTAAAGCAGTGGTGAGTGTCAGAGCTGGACTCTGCTTGATGAGCCTGAGAAGAGCGACTCCACTCTTGCTGCAATGCTGTCACCTCAGGCCAGAGTGGGGTCCTGCCTGTGCCTAATGCTGCAAGAGACCCCTGAAGAGCAGATGTCCCTGGTGGGCACTGTGCTGGAACGTGGGCTTGGACAGCCACCTGTGAGATGCTGCTGGGGCCAGCCCCTGGGGGTACATCCCTTGCTGCATGAGGCTCCCAGAGGAGCTGCATCCCACCAGGCGCTGGGCAAGAGCCAACCTCTCTACTGGAGCAAGGACTCCCATGCTCTGCTGAACAACCAAGCTGAGCTCTACTCTGGGGTGGCTCCAGCCACTCTGCTCTATAAAGGACCCTGGTCTATTTTTGAGGTGAAAACCAGTGTTTGGGGTGTCCCCTGACTGTAACTGTGCTGAAGCTGCCCCTCACCCCTGAGGCAGCAGGGCAGATGGGGAGTATCTGTCCTGGTCCAGCTCCCATCCTTCCTTCCTCGGAGCTGCTGTGTAACCCCAGGGGCAGGTCCTGCACATTAGGTGCTGGCACCCTGCCCTCTCTCACAGAGTCTGCAGGACCTGCTGCCTCTGGCATGAAGGCAGATGCTGTTGCTCCTGATGCTCCAGCATTTGGGGGGTGAAAATCCCAGTGAACGCAGCAAGGACATGTTGTGGGCCCTGGGGCCCAGCTTTCAGAGAGCTGCATCTGAGGGGCCTCAGACAGAGCTCCTGTGTTTGCTGAAGCTGGGACAGGAGCCCCTTCTTGGGGTATTGGTCTCGCCCTGGGGGTGGGCACACACCTGCACCCCACAGTGCCCATCTCACACCTGTTCTCCCATAGGACGGACCTCTATTCCCAGCTTGGAGGCAGAAATTGATTTTCTTGCGGATGTGCTGGCCAGGCAGGAGGCTCCTCGCCACCACCCACTACAGGATGGCAGACCTAGGAGTAAGTGTTCCTCTCTGTTCCTGGTGGTGCCAGGGACCTCTTGGCAGCCAGACCCTGCACCCCAGGCAGGTTTGCCTTCTGGTGCTGCCTGGGCACCAGTCACCACTGCTCTGTCTTCTCCTGCAGCCACTCTGGTGCCCAACAGTGGCAGACAGCGTGTGGCCAGTGGGCTGAGAGAGGGGCGTCTGCAGCAGGGTCCCGCCGGCACCATGGCAGCCACCACCCTCCCCACCACTGCCACCGTCCAGAAGTACCCGGTGGAGGCGTCCCCCATCCCTGAAAATGACAACATGGTGCTCGGTGAGACCCTGGCACTCAGAGGAAGAGGTTTCACATCCTCATCAGGGAAGCATGGGCTGGTGTCACCGTGCTGCCAGCTCACCTGCTGTCCCTTGCTGTCCTCTCCGCCTGGCAGGGCTGATCGTGGTGTGCACGGTGGCTGGGATCTCAGCGCTGATCGTGGCAGCCATCTGCTGGTACAGGTGAGCTGGGGCTCTGGCCAGTCCCTCAGTGACCCTGTGCCCAGGGCAGTGTATTCCCATGCTGCCCAGGCTTGGAAGAGGGGCAGTAGTCCTGCCAAGGCGCAGCATCAGCGGGCTGGGGCAGGAGGACAGTAGGGAGACACCTCCGTGCCAGATGCAGGCTCCTGGGAGCAGATGGCACCTGGTGTGGGCATCGCTGTGGCACTGGGTGCTGACACTGCCAGCACGTTGGTGCCTTGTGCCCAGGCCCCGTGGGATAGAGGTGGTTATGCCTGTCGCAGCTGCCATCACAGGGAACAGGGCTGACCCTCCAGGGGTCACTGGCTCCTCAATGGAGTTGTCTGCTCCTATGGCTCCCCACATCCTCTAGGATGAACTAGAGAAGTCATTGTGCCTACAGAGGGCACTGGTGAGGCACCTCAAATCCTGGGTTCAGTTTTGGGCCCCTCATGGCAGGAAAGACATTGCAGGGCAGGAGCATGTCCAGAGAAGGGAATGGAGCTGGCGAAGGGTCTGGAGCACAAGTCTTATGAGGAGCAGCTGAGTGAGCTGGGAGGGCTCAGCCTGGAGAAAGGCAGGCTCAGGGGGACAGTCATGCTCTGAACAACTCCCTGACAGGAGGGGGCAGCCGAGGGATGGTCAGCTCTGCTCCCGGGGAACAAGGGACAGGATGAGAGGAAATGGCCTCAAGCTGTCTCAGGGGAGATTTGGTTGGATATTAGGGAAGATTCATGTAAAGGGTGGTCGGGCATTAGGCTTTACGAAGGGCTGCCCAGGGAGGTGGTGGAGTTACCATCCCTGAAAGTGTTCAAAAAACATGTGGGTGTGGCACCTGGGGATGTGGTTTAGTTGTGGGCTTCGGCAGCGCTGGGTTGATGGTTGGGCTTGATCTTAGAAAACTTTTCCAAGCTTTGTGATTCCCTGATTCCAATGCCCTTTCCTGGCAGGCTGCAGAAGGAGGTCAGGCTGGCACAGAAAGCAGACTACTCAGCCCAGCGAGTAGCCAGCCCCCTGCCCTATGACAAGATCTCGGTAAGGTGCCCACGTCCCTCCCTGTGAGGTGTTTGGCACACGGGCCTCAGTGCTCTGCTGGAGGGATTCCCACACGGTGGAGGCCCTCCAGCAGCCAGCCTGGGGCCCTCCACAGCCCAGTCTCCACAGCTGTTCCTGCTCTCTCCACAGCCTGGGGATAAGACGCTGGCTCAGAGTGCCCAAATGTACCACTACCAGCACCAAAAGCAGCAGATGCTCTCCCTGGAGAAGTAAGCAGCCTGGTAGCAGACAACGTGTCCTGCCATTAACTGGGATGGTCCTCATCGTCCCGCTGGGTTTCACCTCCTCTCTACATCTTCTTCCCCCCAGGCATAAAGAGGAGCCCAAGCTGCCGGACTCAGCATCATCTGATGAGGAGAATGAGGATGGAGACTTCACCGTGTATGAATGCCCTGGGCTGGCTCCGGTATGTGGGTGCAGGAGAGCCAGGGGTCCCTGTGCCTGTGGGGGTGTCCAGTAAGTGCCTGGGACGTGCACTTCAGTGTGAGGAGCCTTTTCCACATGTTCTTCATCAAACTTAGAGGTGGTCCAACCTCTGCCCCTCTGTTGCCCCCATGTTCCTGGCCAGCTCCCACTGAAGCTCTCCAGTGGGCAGGAATGCATGTCCTGGCACAAGGATTTCCTTGGGAGCAGATGACTGGAGCGGCCCTTGGCCCACCTGACCCACAGTCCCTCTGGCGACAGGGGCATGGTCACCCTAGGCACGGGGCTGGGGGGACTTGTCCTTGTGCCCTCCCAAGGCCTGGAGCAGACATGAGACCTCTGACAGCCAGAGGGTGTTCTTGGCGAGGAGGGGACTCTGGGGACGGGCATAACAGCCCTGGCTACAAAGAGCACAAAGGGACGAAGAGGAGCCTTTTACATGGTAATAGCTGCGGAGCGCCGGCCATCAGGGCCCAGATCGAGGGTCATCAGTGGGTCTTTACAGGCCCATTAAAGGGCACTTGATCGCAGGCAGGCAGTCTGGACAGGGCATCCCATTCCTGCCAGCCGTGCTGTGGAGCCCATCCTGGGGTCCCCAGTCGGATCAAGAAACTGTTCCTGCCAGCAGGGCTGGGACTGCTGTCCTGGGGTCCCCAGCCTAACTGTGGGGTCCCATCCCACCCAAAACCTTGGGTTTCACACATAACCCCACCTCATTCCCTCCTGCCAGGGAGGCAGCACCTTTCCAGGGTGACGGAAGTCCTGGTGTTTGTCATCCATTGCAGCCCACTTGGTAGCCCCCTTCCCCTCCTCCCTCCTCCCTGCCGGTCTGGGGATCAGACCCAAACCCCTTGGGCTGGGGCAGCTGAATCCCAACCTGCTTTCTGACCTCCCACCTTTTCTTTCCGCCATCCCTCTCCCGCCACCGCGGCAGACTGGAGAAATGGAAGTGAGAAACCCGCTGTTTGACGACTCGTCCCTGCACCCCTGCAGCCCCAAGCCGCAGCAGTAACGCCCCGTGTCCTGCGCCCAGTGGGGCGGCCGAGCCGGGGAGCGCCCGCAGCTGGGCCGAGGGACGCTGCCAGACTGTTCGACGCCTGCCCAATAAACACCCACTAACAGCTATGGGGGGGGATCGCCCCCGTTTCCAGCGTCCTTGTCCTCTTTGCTGCTGTGATCGCGTCCCTGCATTGCCGTTTGCTCACAGCTCTCGCGGGCGCAGGGGGGCGGCTGCTTTGGTACAGAAATTGGTGGGGGAAGGGGGGGCTGCGGTGCTGTCCCTTTGTAGTTGGCTCTGAGGAGGGGGCTGCTGCCCTAGCTGAAGTTAGGCTGATGCATAGCAGCTGGGAAGGAGCCAGAGAGAAGGTCAGAAAGCAGAAGAGGGCCAGGAGGGCTGGGCACGCTCATGCCTGGCATCAGGGCTGCCGGCCTGCTCAGAGCACCTCTGCCACGGATGGAGCCTTTTCCTGGAGCAGCTGGCATCACTGAGGGCTTCAGTGCCCATTCTCCTCCAGCCCTGCCTGGGCAGCTCCTGGCAGCAGGATAGAGCTCCAGGAGCCAACGGCAGGAGCAGCTCAAGCAGGCACTGGCATCAGTCCCCAGGCTGCTCCTTCAGATGCTGCCCTGTGCTCTGACCCCAGTAAGAGTGCTGGGCTTCAGGACAGTCCCAGTGCCACTGAGGCCTGGGAGCCATCAGTCTGTGCGGGCAGAGGATGGGCTCTCTCTTACTCCAGGCCTCAGCGGGGTAAAAGCTCAGAAAAAGTGTTCAAGGTTTTGTTTTTAAGCTTATTTGGCTGTGGGGGAGGAAGGAATAGGACTGGAGGGAGCTGGGGTGGCTTGAGAGGGCTAGCCAAGGCATGGGGGCTTTGCTGTGCTGTTTCAAACCCCACAGAGCCCATGCCCGGGCAGCATACCTGTGGAGCCTGACACTGTGCATTCTCTGAGCATCCCTCTGTGGCAGGTGACAGTCTCCGCTGCTCCATCCCAGGCACCTCTTGAGCCCCAGGCACTCCCTGCACCCCTATGTTGCCCACATCCAGCCTCACCAACATGTTCTTGCTTGGAGCCCAGTGCTGCTCCTCCAACCCTCCCAGGTGCGTAGGCCATGAACCCCTCCAGTGGAAGGCCCAGAACAGGGTTTGGGTTACTTTGCACAGGCGTGGCTTCATGTCCAGGCCCTGTTGTGGACTGTCACAGGCACAGGTCACCGTGTATGCTCACCGGAGCCATTGCACACTCAGGCAGGCATGGGCAGGGCAGGCAGCAGTGGCAGAGCTGTGCTGGTGAGTGGTGGTGGCATGGGACCGTCCCTGTCCCTGTCCCTGGCAGGGTGGCTGACAGAGGCCATCACGGCACAGATTCTGTCCCCATGTCTGCGCTCCCCCTCCCCTGGGCTGCTGCCACTCTTCCCACACCTCTCGTTGTTGTATGAATTGTAGTTCTTTTAAAAGGAGATTTTATTAAACGACCATGTTTGAGACCCATGCGAGTGTGTGGTGTGGGGCCCGAGGCTTGGGAGGCTCCTCCCGACAGTGGGGTGGGACAAGGGGACAAGAAGGGGGGATGCTGTGGTCCCCAAACCTTCCCTAGGGAACAGTGAGCAGCCATTCTGCTTCTGCAGCTGGAGTAGTGTTCAAATCCTTCCCAAGGGTTTTCCTAGGCACAGAAAGAGCCGGGGATAATTTTCTTGTCTCTCAGTATTTGCCAGGTTTCAGCAGGGAAAGGTCGGTGGGAGCCCCCGCACCCAGCCCTGCAGCACCCACCAGCCGCCCCCTCCGCCCCTTGCCCCCGGGGCCCTTAGCACCTCGGGGATGACAGATAAGGGCTATCGAGTCCCCGCATTGTGTGCAGCCCGGTTCCTTTGATCACGCCAGCCCCCCATCAAGCTGATACCATCTCTCCAGGTTTCAGCAGCCGGAGGTGGGTGCTGACTCACCGCCAAAGCACCCACCCAGGATGCTCCTCTCATGGGAGTCTCCAGCTGCCCCCCTGGGCAATGCACACCCCAAATAACCCGAGATGCCCCCAAGGCTCAGTACTGGGAAAACCCAGCCTAAAACCCACTCCTCTCTGCCGAGGTCCCCAAATTTGTCCTTCCTTTGTTCCCACAACCCGGCAATCTCTCTTGGAGCACATCCAGACATTTTGGGAAGCTCTAGCTTACAGTAAAATTTGACTGTTCTGCTGGGAAGACCCCCTTGCTCCAGGCATGGAGGCCACAGGAGCCCTGTGTGCCCTGGGAATCCCTGTCCCTACCACACATCCAGGCATGGAAGAGTCATTTGTCCAGGACCAAGGGCCCCTGATGCAGACACCCAAGGCCTTCCGCCCCCACCTCACTTCCCTCAGCTGTAACACAACAGGGCGAACTCACTGGTATGTTCAGGCACTGTGATGGTGTGGGCAACATTCACATTATAGCCCAGGGCTTTCATAGTAAGGGGACAGAACTGGACCAAAACACCAGCTGTGATTTTCCCCAGGGCCAGGTTTGGAAGCCCTGACTCCGTACTGTCCTCCTAGGCCAGCTGCAGCCCAGCAAGCTGTGCTGACAGGGACCAGATCGGCGTTCCTCCAGGCATGGGGTTTCTGGAGATGAACCCCCTGTCCAGCCCTCCTTAGATGGTCCTGGAGTGGCCCCCCCCTCACCACAAGACCCTGACCTACCACATGAAGGACTGCAGCCCCCCTTCGGTGGGCACTCAGGGGTATCCAGCACAACCCTCCCAATGGCCCTTCCATCACCTGCCACAGAAAAGGGTGGCCTGACCATGAATAAAACATCACACATACTCATCCACTCTCTTAAAATCCCAAGCAGCTGGAGCCACACCAGCACAGTCAGCAGAGGAAGGATGGGCAGATGTACATCTCAGCCCACTCCAGCCTGCTGCCATCTCAGCGAGCCAGTAAAGCAGATGCATTTCTTTCTGCTCTCATTTTCTTAGCGGGATCCCACTGATCCCTGGCTGCCTTAGACAGAGCCAGGCTAAGCCTGGAACACTAGCAGGTTCCAGATATGGGCTGATGGAAGGATGCATCTATCCGTCTCCTCTGGAGCAGGCAGAAGAGATGTGGTCACTGGTGCTCGAAGACTCTACACAATAACTTCACACGCCCCCCCCCCCAATCACCCAAAATCATTGAAATGTATGGGGGGGGGCACACACTGAGAAACCCCACTGACTCCTTCCACATCCCCCAGCTAAAACCATCACTGCCACAATGGGCCCCCGTGCCTACAAAGGGGCCGGTTCAAAGTCAACGTCTCCCTTCCCCTCTGTCTGTATATGAAAGGACAAGGAATGCGTTTGAGGGCCGGGGGGGGGGGGGGGGGGGGATGGGGGGAGGGGGGCCTGGGAGGCTTCCCGGGGGGATGGAGAGAAAAGTAGGTTGGCAGGAGGAGGGATCCAGCCCAGGAACAATAAATCAAAGGGAAAGGGAGTTACTGCCTAGCCAAGGAGCTTCTGAAACGCTGGGCCGCAGCAGGAGCTCGGGAGGAGCGGGGCTGATGGCTGCCATCGGGGTCCCGCAGAGAGATTTCCTCTGCCCGCTGGCAGCGGGGCAGGCAGCAGCGCAGCAGGCAGTGGGCGGGTCTGCCCGCACAGCACCGGGCTCAGCATCCTCAGCAGCACGGTAAAGGTATCCCTTGGCAGAGTGAATCCAGCCCCTGCTGGGGAAGGTGCTTCACCGTTCTGGGCATGGGATCCCCGAGGTCCAGAAGCCACAGGGCTCACTCAGGGCTGCCCACGTCCCCACTAACAGGGTTTTGGATCCTTAGTTCATTTTCCTGGGGCTGCCCTCCCTCCTGCAGCAGTCTGGCGCAGCGAGGATGGGCAGCCTGGTACATGTCCTGCCAAGCATCAGGAAGATACTTTAATTTCAGCTCATCCATCGGGCCATTTTTTTCCTACGAGGAATATCATCAGGAGGCTTAGTTGTTCCACTTCTCCTGACATGCAGCAGTGCCATGTGCTGAGCCAGGGGCTGCTGCTGGCATTGCGGATACCAGTCCCTGGATGCCAGCTGTGGGTATAAGTCTCTGTCTGCCAGCCCTTGGGTGCCTGTCCCAGGCATTGCTCCCCGGGTGCCAATCCCCGGGTTCCAGCCGCCTCAGCAGCCAAAGCAGCTGCTTCATAAACAGTATCAAGCACCTTCCCTGAGTTCCCCCGCCCACAGCCCCATTCCCATCCCGTCGCGGGGGAGGCTGCTCCAGCCTATCTCCTGGCCATATCTTCAGTGCGAGACGGCTGCAGCTCCTGGTAATCCGGGTTAATAAACAGGCAGCAGCGTCGGCAGCGGGATAACTCCCTGCCTTGTTCCGGATGGGATCACGGGGTGCTGGCTGGCAGAAAGAGCACTCCTCACCTTGCTCCAGCTGAGGTCAGGGGGGCCCATGGTGTTGGCACCTGCCAGTATGCAGGAAGTGGCATCAGGCAGAGCCAAGCAGAGGCTGATGTCATGGCAGTGCTAAGATTGGGAAGCTGAGCCAGGAGGGAAGGAAAGAGGAAATGACTGGAGCCGAGACAACCCTGGTGAAGGCCCGTTGTGAAGGGCAGTGTGAAGGGAAAGTCTTTAAAACAGAGAAGATATGGACACAATAGTTGGGGCAGCAATTCCTTCTCAGGCAGCACACTTTGAGCTCTGAGGTCCCAGGGACAGACATGCTCCTCCAAGCCACAACCCTTCTCTGCAGAAAGAGGAGAGGAATGGTGAGACTGTAAGGGGCCTCGAGAGCCTCAGCTCTGTCCATGCTCCCCAAGAAGCTAAGGCTCAGTAAAGAAGACCAGGCATTAAGAGGGGCAAGAGGTGACCTGGACCACCCCTGCTGCTGCACGATGACACCGGCATCTCGCGGCTTGTCCTCTGTACTGGGGACAAGCGGCTGCCACAGCTGGATGGGCTGCCCTCACACCACCCCCTGGCTACTGCTCATGCCTCCAATAGCTGCCCAAAGTCATCCCGTTTCTTGTCTAGACTCCGCAGCGCTGGGGGTTCCCAGGTGGGAAGACCCGTGGCTGCTGCTGTCCTAACACTGGCGCGGTGCCCTCTGAACAGCATGGGGCCGGAGGGGTTGCGAGGGCCGTGGGTGTCCTCGAGTCCCCCGGGCCAGAAGGGGGTTGTGAGACCCCGCGGCAAGATCGGTGTCCTCCCCCTCCCAGTCCCATCGGGGCCGCCCCGTCCACCTCCCCGCCGGCGCTGGGTGCGGGCCGGAGCAGCCCCCTCCCATAGCACCTTTTCTCCGTGCCCCCCGCCCCCCTGGGGGATCAAGTTCACGCCCGACCCACCGATGCGGGGCCCAATGGGACCGGGGCCCATCTCCATCCGGCCCGGCCCGTCCGCGCCACTCTCAGAGGCCCCAGCGGCGCCCCAGGAGGGAGGCAGCGGCCGGCAGCCCCCGCATGGAGCCCTAGGGCAGCGGGCGGCGGGCAGCATGTTCAGCCCGGACGGGGGGCTGCCGGCCGCCCCCTTCGGCCTTCTGACCGACGCCGGACCTCCCTTCCCCCGCGGCAGCTTCGACGGAGCGCCCGCACAGCCGCTCTTCTTCCCCTTCGCCGCCACGGCCGAGCCCGAGCCCGCCCGCGACCCGCCGCCGGCCCGCGCCTGGCTGCCCCCGCCCGTGCCCGCGCCGCCCGCCAAGGTGGAGGCGCGCCCGGGCCGGCCCTGCAGCCAGCCCGAGCCCGAGCCCCGCGCCGCCGCTTGCTGCGGCCCGGCCTGGCCGCCTCCGCCCTGGGCTGGCCCGGCGCCCTCCGGCCCCGCCGCCCTGCCCGGGCCGCCCTTCCCCGGCCCGGCTGCCCCTGCCTTCCCCGGCCCCCAGCTCTGCCCCTCCGCGCTGCAGCCGGGCTCCGGCGGCCCGTCGGGGCTGGGCAGCAGCGGCAGCTCCAGCGGCGCCGCCAGCGAGGGCGGACACTCCAGCGACAGCGGTGAGGAGGTGAGACCCGACGGGACGGGGCGGGTTGCCCTGCCCCGCTCCCGCCGGCTGCGCACGGTGTGCCCCTGGGGCTTTCCTTCCCGTCTGGAGCCGCGGTTCACCGCCCCGTCAGCAGGAGCTGCCCGGCTGCTCTCGTGTAGCGCCGAGACCTGCCGGTGCCACCTGTCGGGGCCCGCAGTCGGGCGCCCCCGGGAGAAGCCCTGACCCAGCGTTGGGGCTCGTCCCGCATGTGTCAGAGTCTCGGCAGGGCGAGAGCCTTGGGGAGGCTGCTTTGGGGTAAGACAGGGAGTTTTAGGAACTTGGGAGAGCATCTTCCGGTACGCGATGCGGCGGGGCCGTCCCGGGTAGCGACGTCGAAGGTCGGCTCCGGCGTGATATTCGGGGCAGCGCAGCGAGGTCACCGAGTGCTCCTGGCCAGCCCCCTCAGTCCCCTTCGGTCGGCTGCGTTCCCCGCGCCGCTCCCGGAGCTCCACGGGCACTGAAGTTTGCTGGGGCAGAGACAGCCTGGAGATGAGGGCGGGAGGAAGACGGGGGCAGCAGAGCTGGCTCCCGGCACGACTAATTTTGTGGTTTGGGCTAGTTTTGATATTTAATATTTTTCAATGTTGACGGATCACGATCCCGCCCTGGGGAAAGCGGCGGCCGATGCCGGGGACTGGCCCCTGACGGGGTTGGGAGGATTCGCACTGCCGCCAGCGGGTCGCAGCTGCGGGAGGTCCCACGCCACGATCGATACGTGTGTGTCCTCGGGCCGCAACCGGCCGCTCTGGGTGGGAAGTGGTCATGAATGGCATTTCCTAGCTGCGGGACGGTGATCTGGGACGGCATCCCTCCTCCACGGGAGAGATGCTCTTGAGTTTACCGGTGCTGATTATACGCCAGAATTTACTAGCCGTGGCTCGGTGACAGGAAAAACTCCTGAAGAACCCGAAATCCCGCTGAAACGTGTAAATTGGGTAAAGAGCTTCATAATGACCCCGCTGAAGCTGAAGGCTGTTTGGCAGGAAGGTGGGGAAGCGCCAGGGTAGCCGCTTGCCAGAACGAAAGAGCTGGCTGGTAGCAAAGAGGCGCTTCAATTTAACGCGGTTCAGGGGCGCTTTTGTCTCTCTTAACGGGAATCTTTCCTGCTCCGGACGCAGGAAAAGGGAGAGAGGCTGGTGAGGGGCTGCCTCAGCCCAAGAGCCATGGGGAGGTAAATCAGACAAACCTGGGACTCGGCCAACGTGATCATTGGTGCTGCCTCTGGCCAGGTCAGGGAGGCTCGAGCCAGAGGACAAAAGGGACATTTCCAAGGCGTGTTGAGGCAGAGCAGGAGCTCTTGGTGCCCTTGTGCTACTCTTGGCCGCGGCCGCGCCAGATCGGGTCGAGCGTGTGCGTGGCCGGGGTGGGCCTGTGTGAGCTTGGTCGGTGTCAGTGCTCGAGGGCTCAGCCGAGCCCTCCTCTGCCGCTGTCCTTCGGGAACCCAAACAGACCTCGGACCCTGGGCACGACTTGTCCCTTCTCAGTGTCTTTCTGCCCTTGCCAGGATGCGCCAACCTCAGGAGAGCTGGAGCAGTTCGCCAAGGACCTCAAGCACAAGCGCATCATGCTGGGCTTCACCCAGGCTGACGTGGGGCTGGCGCTGGGCACCCTCTACGGTGAGGGGTCGGGGGTGGGGATGAGGAAAGGCCCTTGTGTTACCCCACAGCCGGTGGGAAGGGAGAGGCCCGCGAGGGATTTGAAATCACTTGGGATAATGATTTCTGCTCCTTAACGACCTGCAAAGGAGGCGTCAATCTCCAGTCCTGGGCTGGGGCTCCCGGAGGGGTATCTCCAGATCTGTGGTGAGAAGCTTCGAGCTCACGGGAACTGGTTTAAAATAGCTGCTACAGTTGCTTATTGAGACGTATTTCAGGGCTTTAAATCCCTGTTGAAGGCACGGGGAGAATGCCTTTCCTGGTCTCCCAGGAACAAGGCAAGCTTGGGGGTGGTAATCCTGGGATGCTGCTGGCGAGGGAAACTGTGCGGTGTGTAATGCCCTGCCTGCCTTGGCCGTGCAGGGAAGATGTTCAGCCAGACAACCATCTGCCGCTTTGAAGCGCTCCAGCTCAGCTTCAAGAACATGTGCAAGCTAAAGCCGCTGTTGCAGCGCTGGCTCAACGAGGCGGAGAACACGGACAACATGCAAGAGGTGCAGGGCTGAGGGGGCTGGGAGCCGGGTACCTGCAAGTCCTGAGCCACAGATTGTCCTCCCTCTCCCACGTGCTTTCAGGGAGAACAGTGAGGAACAGAAGGCATCTGTGGCACAGCACCATCTTGCTGCATGGCTTAAGTCTGGCTTGAGGGGAAAGCACTGGGTATCACCTTCTGTCAGGCCTGGGGGGAGGAATCCCCCTGCAGACATGTTGTGGTTGTGACAGCTCCCATTTTGAGTAGCCAGGTCCTGCTGGAATCTCAGATGGATTGTGCTGCTTGAGCTCCCTGGGGAACCTGGGGAGGATGCAGAAAGATGTGTCCAGCCTCACTGCTGGCAGTGCTGGGACACTGGGAATGGCCCCAGTCACAGTGGAATGATGCTCACTGGAGAGTCACAGGGACACAATCTGTGCCCCAAGCTCTGCAGCCAGCTACACGTGTTCCAAGCCTGGTAGAGACTCTTCCACCTGGTAACAAAACATATTCCCTCTCTCATTCCCAGATGTGCAATGCAGAGCAAGTACTAGCCCAAGCCCGGAAGAGAAAACGTAGGACCAGCATCGAGACCAACGTGAAAGGGACACTGGAGAGCTTCTTCCGCAAATGTGTGAAGCCCAGTCCCCAGGAGATCTCTCAGATCGCTGAGGACCTCAACCTGGATAAAGATGTAGGTTGGGAGGGTGGGGAGGGTGGATACCCTAATGATGCCAGCTCCTGAGAGTTTAAAACTTTAGATCAGAGCAAAAATGAAATACACATGAAGAGCTGTATAAAAACTGCCCTTTAGCCATGCCAGACAGTTAGGATATATATGGCTCATCAATACGAAAAGAAAAACCCACTTGGCTCCAGAGAAGACTTTTGTTCACAGATTAAACATTTAAAACTTCAGAGAGACAAAAATAGTTCCCAGACCCAGCTACAGGCATCCGTGTTTGTGTGTATGTACATAAATATGTGAAAGTAATCGATAAAAGTAATCCTTTGATACTAATTCATCTCCGAAGAAGTTGATTTTTGATCCCAAGAACCCACATGGATAGTTACAATGTTTTTCCCCTGAAATGGAAATGCGCCAGAAGAGACAAACCACAACCCACTAACAATGCACAAGTTTGCACACTTGGCTTCATCTGGCTATGCTACCAGCCTTTGGAGAGCAGCCTTTCTTTTGATTTGTTATCTTTTTTCCTATTTAACATTTGCCATTTTTGTCACCTTCAACTCTGGAAGCAGTGCAAAAATGGTCATGGCTGAAGTTTGTTTCAGCTGAGCCTAGCAAGGAGTTGTGACAGGGAGGGCGCTACACTGGCGGGTTGGGGTGCTGTGGAGATGCCACCAGGAGAAGGATCTCCTTGTCACCCACATGGTGTGCCTGGGTCAGCCCTTATCCTTCTCTGTCTCCCTTCCCACAGGTGGTCCGGGTCTGGTTCTGCAACCGGCGTCAGAAAGGCAAAAGGCTGCTGCTGCCCTACGGCAACGAGACAGAGGGGATGATGTATGACATGAACCAGCCCCTGGTGCCCTCCACTCTGCCCATCCCAGTGACGTCCCAGGGCTACAGCCTGGCACCCTCCCCTCCTGTCTACATGCCGACCTTCCACAAAGCTGAGATGTTCCCACAAGCGCTGCAGCCTGGGCTCTCCATGAGTAACAGTGGCCACTGAACCAGGGGCTGTGGGCTCACTGCAGGTGGGCTGGTGCTCTGAGGCAGCTCCCCTTGTCTTTGTGTCACACAAGCATAGCCCTGCTTCTGCTTGCTGGGCTGATGTGTGCGGCTTTTGGGGTGCAAGGGGCTGAGAGCCTGACCCAGGGATGGTGCCTGCTCTCTGCAGATGCTCCCAGCCCTTCCCTGTTCTATGAGCTTACTGGTCCCAGCAGCGTGGGCCCCCCTCCCGATCTCTCCTGGAGCCAGCTCCTCCTGCCCTACTGCACCCTCTGAAGCCACATGTGCCCAGTGCTCTTGAGCCCGTGCCTGGCCCCAGCCCAGCCGCTCTTCTGCAAGACACAGAAAAAAATATTTTTTAGATTTTGGGAAGGGTGGGGGGAGGTGGCGGTTTTATTATTTTTTAAAGGTTTTTTGTTGTAGTTTTTAAAAAGCAAAAGTTTTTGTAGTGATCTAGTTTCCCAGGTGTCTCCTTCCGCCCTGTCATGTAGAGAAGGGCTGGGGTGCCCATGCCCAGGGCCAATGGCTCTGGTGGCTCTGCCCACCCTCCTGGGCGGCCAGGATGAGCCAAGGGCCGGGGCAAGGGGAGAAGGGGAGCCCCCCCCCCCCACCCCTCACCCTGTGGCACAAAAGAGCTTCACTGCTCTGTGGAGCAGCTGATAAGGCGTGTTCGGGATGGGGGGTCCTCCCCAGTGCTTTGTGCCCAGCATCACCCCCAGCCCCCGCCCCCCGCTCTCCAGCCGCTGTCCCCCAGCCCAGCTGCCCAGAGACCACCTTTCCCTGGAGGGCCCAGCCCAGGGGGCCTACACCACCCTTTCCATGCTGCTAGCACCCCACGCCTTCCAGCCTGCTGTAGTTAATAATGATTTTTATATTTTTTGTTCTTAATCACATTCCCTCTGGCAGTGAAATAAACCTCAGAGTTCTTTGAGGCAAGAATGAGTTAAACATTTCCTAGCCTTCCTCGCATCCCTGCTCCTGCAGCCCAGCAGTCGGGGGGTTGGCTGCATGCAGGAGCACAACAGGGCTGGAGCAAGGCATCCTAAGAAGGTGGACATGTCCCTGTCATTGCCAGCAACATTCAACTCTTGGCTGCCTGCAGCTTGGCCTCCCTCCATGACTGCTTGGCCCTGGAGTGGTACCAACTTGTCAGGGCTGTTGCCCCTCAAAGCAGAGGGGGTCAAAAGTGAAGGGAGGGGGTCGTCTTCCACTCAGTTCAAACTGCTGGTTTGCTGTAACTTTCTGGGAAGGTTGGAAGCAGTGTGAGCTTACTTGTAGACTGCTCCAGCAGCTGTCAGGGACAGAGCAGGACTAAGGGTGTAATGTAGCAGGGTAGGAAGTGAAGAGGTCTGGAAAGCTGGGGCTGTCCTCAGTATGGTGCTGACAGGGGAGGGATGGATGTTCCCATATGTGTGGTCCAGCTGAGGCAGTCTCTGGTGGGGTGATAACAACCCAGCCATGCAGGTCCGTTGGGCGCTGGGAGATGAACTGGTGGGAGTGGAGATGTCTGGGGGATGACCCTTCACTTTTTCCCACCACACTCTCTGTTGGCTTGCTCCCAGTCCATTCTCTCAAGGCCCCTTCCCCAACCAAAACTGTAGGGAAATCTGGAAAGCTCTGTTTTTTCAGCTTGATGGGTGATAGCTGGGGCTTTGCTCTTTAGGGCTACCTGGAATAGGGGCAATGAAGGCAGCTGCTCACAGGGCACCTTGGGACCCCGCAAAAGGGCTGGGCTAGATTCCAGACTTATGGGGCAGGGCCCCTCTGCATCCCTGCTTGCTCCCCAGAGCCTCCTAGTTGCCTGCCCACAGGGTAGGGGTACAGTCATGTGTGGCATCCATTGGAAACTGCCCCCTGTTGCTGCTGCCCAGTGCTGCCTGGCACTTACGGGTGCAGGAAGCTGGCAGGGTCAGAAGCAGAAATATGAGACAGATGTAATCTCTCAAAGGTTTACTTCTCTCCACATTTCCACTATCTGGTTTTCTGCATGCAGCCACACAAGAGCTGCAGCCCACCATGGGACCCCCACATCCTGCTACCTTGGCACCCCCTGCCCATGAGTACCCAGCATCTGTCTGTGGGCACCCGCAGCCCCTCCTGTTCCGCTTCTGGTTGACCCAGAAAACGAAGCGGAAATCTGAAGCCACAGAAGTCAGAAGAGCACAGCGTGCCCATCCAGCTGCCACCTCACCGGGGCTGTGCCAGGGAAGGGATGTCCCCTTTGCTGACTCTGGGTGCTGCCAGTCCTGGGCGCCCAGCAGCTTGCAGGGTGGTAGAGATGGGGCAGAGAGCAAGAGATGGAGCAGTAACGTCTTGCCCCTTGTCCTGGCGCTCAGCACTGACAGCACCACCGATCTCAGATGGGTACTTGGGATGCTGGTGGTGCAGGGTGCCCTCAGTGCAATGTGTGCATGTGCAAGTTGCCCACGAGGCTGGCTTTGCTTCAGGGTTGTGCAAGCCTCCAGAGGCTGTCAGCTCACTGGTTTCCTGTCACAGCAGGGAGGGAGTGACAAACCACAGTGTCCCTCTGCCTGCCTGCCTGCCTGGCAGCACTGAGATTGCTCTGAGAGCATCCGCTGTCCTGTGGCTCCTCACTGGCACAGTGGCACCCATGGCTCAGGGGTGGGGGACAGGAAATGGGTGTTACCAGGAAGAGGGGGAGCAGAAACTGACCTTCCTCCCTGGCCATAGGATAATGGACCCCCCTGGGTTGATGCCCACTCCAGCCCAGCCACAAATGTCACCACAGGGCCTCTGCTGCCATGACTTTGGCACTCAGCAGGTGCTGGGGGGGACATTGAGGATCATAGGAGAAGGCTGGGGAACCCTGAACCACCCACCACCCCCCTGCCCTGTCCACACCGCATGCACAGCCTCAGCAGCACTATGCCATTTATTTCCAAAGCACCTTCTGGTCCTGCCAGCACCCTGGTAATGTGTTCAGTGTTAGGTTGGGGTAATAAGTCCTGTTTCACAAGGAAGTGAAGTAATAAGTTGCTTGAAGTCCCAGTGTGACAACAGCTGGGTTAGGAGGAGAGTGGGGGCTCCTGTCGTTGCTTCCCATCCTGTGTGCAGGTGGGTGCCTCACGCACCTCCCACCCGTGCCTGCATTCATCCCAAGGGTCCCAGCACACACTAGGAGTTGAACCAGCTCTGCAGGTCAGGATAGAGGTGGCCATGGCGCAGGCGGGGGTAGGCCGTGCAGATGGCACAGATCCGCTCCCTCCAGTCAGTGTAGAGTTTCACACTGAACCTCCTCTGCCAGGCAAAGAACTGCTGGTAGCGGCTGGAGTTCATGGTCTTCAGGAAAGTGGCCAGCTCCTCCAGGGAGCCAAAGTCGTTGACATGGATGAAGGAGTCTGCAGGAACAAACTGCTCATAGTTGGCCCTGGGTGGCCCCAGCACCACAGGCACGGTGCCGGCCAGCAGTGAGTTCCTCCAGAGTTTCTCTGTGATGTAGTCCCGGTGGATGGAGTTCTCAAAAGCCAGGTAGAACTTGGACTTGGATATTGTTGGCAAGAGGCAGTCCTTGCAGAGGGGCTTGTTGTTTGCTTTCCCATATATATTCACATGGAGGTACCTGGAGAGGTTTTTGTAGACTTCGGCTCTTTTCTGAGTCCTGTGGTAGTTGCTGATAACCCAGGACACCAAGTTGGTCTTTGCAGGGATGTTCACAGTGGCTGACCGGTTGGGCACAAGCTTGCCATAGGGGATGAAGATGTCTGAATCCTGTCTGTAGGTCATCACCCAGTTGAAGGTCTTGTTCCATGCTGCTAGAGCTCTACTGTTGGAGGGGGACTCCAGGGACACCCATACCCAGTTCTGCCCTGGCAGCCTCTCCTTGGGTAGTTTGTCCCGGCCAGGCTGGAGCCTGGAATGGGGGAACACCACCACATCGGCCTGGTGCAGGAGCTGCCGCTCTGTGGTGAGCAGGCAGCCTGTGATGCTGTACAGCTCACGGCACACGTCTCTGCTGACATTGGGGACCTGCTTGGAGGGCCATTCCCACACTAGGATCATCAATGGCTCCCTCTGTTTAGACTCTTCTCCAGAGCCCTTGGAGGGGTCGAGGAAGAACCTCAAGCTCCAGAGGGTGGTTACAAACACCCCAGCAGTGACCAAGGCTTTCACACCAGGCCGTCCCCATGGTGACCATCGCAGTGGCAATGCCCAGGGCATGCTGGTGGGTTGGCTATCGCCTCATCGGGTGACAGAGCTGACACCTGTGAGAGAGGAGAGGCTCCTGAGTAACATCAGCTCGGCTTGCCAGGGACGAGGGGTGATGGGGAGGCACTGTGGCTAGAGGGGCCAGAGAAAGGGCTCCTTCATGAAGCCTGGGCCTCAGCATCACCCCAGGACCCTCTGCTTCCCTGTGCCACAAAATTCCCCATGCACATGCTTTCACCCCAGGGTGGCTTTTGATAATGCTCTTGTAGTCCCTTGTGACTTTTGGGGAGCACAAATGCTGCTGGGAGGTGCAGAGTTGATGGGAAGCAGCCACCTCTGCCCCTCTGCCCTGCCTGGCTGGCCCCACTACAGACAGTCCTTGCTTGCTCTGTGCCTCAGCTTCCCCACCAGACACACAACCACAATCTCAGTCCTTCTTGCTTTGCCCAGAATAGGTCAAACCTGATAAGCAGCCAGCCTTGCCTCTGCTGTGCACCAAAGGACAAGAAGGAGTGTCCCAGTCCCACCTGAATAGCCCCATGGTGATGTCTTAGCTGCAAAATGGGGTGACTGACTCTGAAGTCCAAAACTCTGATGAGGGCCAAGTTTGGCAGTGCCCTGACCAAGAAGTGCCCACTCACCCCAGCATTCTCCTGTGACAATGGCAAGGAAATTGCCAGGCTCAGGGTGCCCTCCCCATGTCAGGATGCACTCCCCAGTCCCTAAGGGCATCAGGAACCCCAGCAGGCTGGGGCCCCAACACTCATATTTTATATTTAGGATGTCAGAGATGGCCAGTGCCCCACTGTGTGAACACAGAGGAGAGGGAGGACAGGGAGAGCAGGGAGGACAGTGCAGCACTTGGGGCTGCCACTGGTGGGGCTCAGTTTGCAGGCACGTGGGCCCCCCAGCTGTGGGATGTTCATCCTGCCAGGGTGCCCATCTGCCTGCCTCAGGCTTCTGTGGTTTAAGCAGCAGCCCTGCTGGGAGCAGAGCAGTGGCAGAGGTGGACAGGGAGATGGTTGGCTGCACTGGGGACTATCCACCAGTTAAACCCCCTCTGGAGGGCTAGTCCCACTGCAGGGCTCAAAGCATTCAGCACCACAGGTGGTTTCTCCTTTTGTGGAAACCTCTGGAAACATGTGGGCTGCCCGAGCCCTGCTGCCAGCTGGGGCTGAGCCAGTGCCTCCAGTATTGGGGTCTCCTGGAAAACAGTGCCCTACTTTCCCACCCACTGCAGCACTGCAGCTTGGCTGCAAAAAAATCCCTTCCCCGCCTTGGCCCACTCCATCTGTCCTGCTAAAATGCATGAGCTAAGTTTAAGCTCCAGACAAATCTGGCATGGGAAGCAAAAGGGATGGGAAAGCTTTACTGGTTCCCTGTACTGCACATCAGTGCTGCAGGTCTCTGTCCCCAGCAGCAGGAATGTTGCTTCTGTTTTGGGGATGCTGCCCCCATTTTGGGGATGCTCTGAAAGGAAAACCCCTGCTGTAGCAGTGGCAGGGGCCAACCCATTTCTCAGCCCCTCTCCCCTGGTCAGTAATGTTGGACTCAGACTTACTGTGGTGGAGGTGTGCGAGGTGCCAGATTCGTCTGCCTGGGTGCTGCTGGGCTGGGGCACTTGAGGGCTTCCTCTTTTTTCAGTTTTGCCTTGTCCCAGCCCCACAGCAGGTCCTTCCTGCCCTATGTGTCAGCTGGCACACCCCGCTCCCAGCACTTCCCCTGCACTGTGCTGGGGTGGGTTCCCTGTGACTGGCTGGGTGCCCCATGGTTGGGTGGGTACCTTCTGGCCAAATGGGCACCCCATAGCGGGTGCATGGCCCAGAACAAGATGGGTGCCCCGTAGGTGCCCTCAGCCTTGACGAGGTGCCACCCATCTGCCACCCGCAGCTTAGTTGCAAACAGGATATCAACTCCCACTGACTCATCCTGAAACCATCAACTAACAGCCCAAAAGTGTCACTGAGCTCTGGGCACTGTCCTGTCTGGGATTTTTCCTGCCAAAAGGGGAAGCAGGCACATGTGAGCCTCAGCAGTGTGTACACAGAGAGCTGCCTTCTCTGTCCCTGCCCCAGTTCTGCCCTGCTCTCTGTCTGGCTCAGTTTTGTCCTTTGCTGGCATTGCTGTTCAGGACCCAAGTCTCCATGAAAGCCCTGGTAGGCAAAATGAGATGGGGAAACTGAGGCAGAGGCAAGAGAGGAGCATCGAGGTGTGCAGCACTGTCCCTGAAGCTGGTAAGGGTATGTCCTACACCTTGGCACACACGGAGCTGGGAACAGGGCTGCAAACTGCTCCCTGGGGGGTTTTCAGGCTGCTCCAGTACCCCTGGGATCTGCACCCTCAGTCCTGCTGGCTGCCAACCTCTTGGGATCCCTGTTGGCTACAATGCCATGCCACCATGCCACAGTATATCAGGGCTCTGTGGTTTCACTGACACCCCAGGAATCCTCAAAGGCCATCTGCAGCCCCAAGAGGGGGTGTTCCTTCTTCCACAGCCATGTCCATTTCCTGCCATCTTTTCTCACTCCTTTTCTGCATTTCTTCCCCTGCATGATTGAGAGCCCAGATACTACAGTCCATTCCCAGGGCACCATTCTGAGCCTTGCCTGCCCCAGCCTTGCTGTCTGTGGTCAATAGTCCCTGCCTGGCTGGAGCACTCAGCATCATCCTGCTGCTGCCCCCTAGCCTGAGAACCCAGGGCCGCATGGGCTGGGGCCATTCCCCTCCATGGAGGACAGCATTGGAGACAGCATTTCCGTAGGGCATTGAGGATGGCTGGTAGAGCAGCAGGGAGCTTTTCCTTGGCACATAATAGCTGCTATGTTCGGGTGCTGCCCCAAGACACCCTGTGTGCAGGGACAATGCCCTGCAAGGACTTGCAGCCGGTGGATCCAAACACCCTGACCCTGTGGACCAAAGGACATGGCTCTGAGCCAGGCAGGGAGCCAGGGCCAGTGCTGCCTGGATGGGTTTGGCAGAGATCAAGGCCAGAGGCCAGGCCATGAGACCATCAGGAATGCAGGACAGCACCAGCACAGAGCAGAGAGAAGTATGTGTGTGGGTACTGCCATCTGCAGATGACTGCATACAGAGACAGGAGCTTGGCCACCCCACAAGGAAGTCCCCTGAGAGGTGCTCAGGGCTCCATGTTCCCAGGTCTTCAGGACCTTTTGTCCATGGAGGAGATGGGCCACAAGGTCTTTGGAGCTTCTAGACCAGGGAGGGGTTGGGCCTTGGGCATCAGGCCCTGGGTCCTTGGAGGATTTTTGCCACTGTGTCTCTGGGACTGTGCTGTCTCGTGGTACACTGCTGGATCTGTCTCTCGCTGGCTTCTTGGGGTTTCCATGGCCATGCCAAACAGAAGAGCAGTCGTGAAGCTCCCCAGGACCCACCCAAGGCAGCAGGAGGGAAAATGCAGGAGACCCAGGTCAGGGCTTTTACCCACCCATGGGTCCCCCCACTGTGCCCCTCCAAGTTGGGACCAACTCTGCTGCAGGACAGGGGCTTGGAGATGCTCCTTGTGTGGGCTGTGGACAAACCATGCACAGTTCTTTGTGAGGAGTCTAGGGTGACTGCATCCCTTCTTCCGCAGAGACCTAGTAAAAGCCTAGCTCCCCTCAATTCTGGGCATCTCTGCTGCCTGTAGCCCTGCCCGTGCACCCAGCAACTCTCACAAACCAATCACCCTCACCAGAGCATGGAGCTGGGCACACCGTGACTCTCCACCACCACATCACCAGGCATCCTTTGTCCTCCTCGACCTCAGCAGTGTTCTGCCCAGAAGTTTGGGGAATAATGCTGCTTTGTGTTGGACAAGGGGAGCTTTTGTTAGCCCCAGGCAGCTGCCAAAGGGCCTGCCCTGAGCACAGGCACCCTTGGCAGCACCACTGTGGCTGGGACAGCCAGAGAGGGATTCACTGCTCCTGGCTACACTTGGCCCATGAAGAGCATGGAGAATGAGATGGTTACAGAGAGCTGGAGGAACGGAGAGGAAAGTGGGAGAGAAGGCTGAGGGAGAGCAAGGAAGAGGGAGGGACAGGTGGGAAATGGAGAGAACCAGAGGAAAAGGAAAAGGAAAAGGAAAAGGAAAAGGAAAAGGAAAAGGAAAAGGAAAAGGAAAAGGAAAAGGAAAAGGAAAAGGAAAAGGAAAAGGAAAAGGAAAAGGGAGGGAAAGAAGGAAGGGGGAATGGATGAAAGCAAGGCCAGATGGAAAGAGGAAAAGATGGCAGGAAGGAGGAAAGGAAAGAAGAAAGGATGGAAGGAAGGATAGATGGGAGGATAGATGGACAGGTGTAAGGAAATGTGGATAAGAGGAAGGATGGATGAATGGCAGGAAAAAGGTCGGATGGAAGAAGAGTGGATGGGATTAAGGAGGAGAGCTGGCCTAGTTCAGTCCTTACTGCTCAAGGCATCCAGCCCTGGGTTCAGAGCTGACAGGACACAGATGTGGCAGCAGGTTGGTCCTTCCAAAAACACCCGTGGACGCCCCAGCACATGCTTGTGGGACAGGTCAGGCAGGAGCAGGGTGGGCAGCGTGCAAGAGAAGGGACAGCCGAGGCACCCTGGCACACAGGTCCCGCAGCCACGGGCTAGTCCTTCCTGCTCTGGGGGAGCAGCAGGGGCAGAAGCGCGGAGGTGATTTGTGTATGGCTGAGGGGCGGGAGGGCGGCGGCTCGAGGGGAGCGAGGATTCCCCGGCCCCTGGGGCAGTAGCCCCAGTCTGCGCAGTCAGCACCGAGGCCACTGTTGCCGGGATGAGCCGGGCCCGGGCCGCGCTGTGCAGGGGCTGCCGTGCGGGCGCAGCGGGCGGATTCGGCGGCGCCTTTAAGGGGCGGCCGTCGCGGGCCGGGGGTGGTGCTGGTGCAGCGCAGGGTCGGGGCGGGTGCGGCGGAGACAGGCCTGGGCCGAGGCCGCTTCGCTTCCTCGCAACCCACGGCAAGCAGTAGACGCCGGCTGGGAGGTGATGGCGGTGGGCGGCGGGTGACCCCGGAGCTGAGCGCGACGCGGCCCTTTGGCGGGGCCGGCCCGACCCGACCATGGGCTTCCTGCATCAGCTCCATCTTCTGCTCTGGAAGAACGTGACACTGAAGCGGCGCAGCCCGGTGAGCGGGGGCGGGGGGGCCCTGCAGCCCCGAGGGGCGAGGCCGGGCCCCGCGCAAAGGTGGTGCTGGAGGATCCCCCCAGTCCCTCGGCCCGGCGGTGTCCGCCTGCCTCGGGCCGCCCGTGCACGAATCCTCCGGCTCGGCGCCCCCAGGCCTCTGTGTGGCAGCAACAGTTGGGGCTCTCCCGCTTCGCTGTCGTGTCCGTGAGGCCGCCCGGTCCCGGGGGCCGCAGGAGGAGGGGGGCTGGATGCCGCCTCCTCGGGGTGGGATCGCTCCCCGAGCCCCGATACCCACCGGGTATAAATAGGTTCTCAGTCCATATGTGGGTCGGAGCCGCTTATCTTCCGTGGGCTGGAGAAAAGGCAACTTCGTGGGGTTGGGGGCCGGGGGGCTGGTGTGTGTCCCTCCCGGGCTGGCAGAAGGGGCAAGATGGCATCGACCGTGCTGGGGCCTCGGGGCCACTGCCAGCCTGTCGCGGGCTCCCTGTGTGGGGTCATCCCTCGGCGCCCGTGGGATCTTGCGCTGTGGGCCGGGGGTGGGTGCGCGGCCCGAGGGAGCCGGTTATTTTTAGCGGTTGGGGGAGGGGAACGAGCTGCTGCTCGCAAGCTGCATCGGTTTTCTTTTCCCTTCCCAATTATCCCGCAGGCCCGATCCTGCTGTTCCTCATCGGCAGCCACCAGCCCCAGACCCCGTGTCCCGGTAACCGGAGCAGCAGAGGCTCCTGTGACAGGAGCAGGGATGAGCCTGGCGCTGCAGACAGATTTCCCTGGACTGACAGCCCCGGTGCCCCCAAAATGAATGAGGGGGATGAGGCTGTTTGGCTGAGTCATCTCCCCTCTTTACCCTTAGCAGAGTTGCACGGCCACGGCAGGGGCTGTGCCGGACCCTTGCCTGCAAGGCTGAGCAGCCTGGCACGGCTGGGCCCTGGCACACACCGGCTGACCTGGCCTTGGCTTCCATGGCCATTGGGTTACAGAGTGGGGGTGAACAGAGCTTTTGGGGACCCATTTCTCCGTAACCCTCCCTACCAGCCCCGTGGGCAGTGTGGGGGTGCGCCACAGGAAGCTGTGGCCAGAGGAGGAGGATGAGGAGCCCAGGTCGCATCACCTCCATCTCTGTGGACTGTTGCTGGAGTGCCACTGCTTCAGGCAGGGTGGCAGGGAATGGAGCAGCCCCTCCTTGCCCAGCCAGGATGAGAGCTGGTCCCAGTGCTGCGGGTGCTCATGGATGGATCTGATGCAGTCCCTAGGACAGCTGTGCCCTGTGTGTGTCACCTCCTTCCTTGTGCTACTGCTGTGTGTGAATCCCAGAGCCACTTGGTGTCCCTGGTCTGCGCAGGGGCCATCATCCTGCCTGCTCTGTGGGGAGCTCTGCCCTCTCGGAGTAGTGCTGGGCTGAGCTGCCAGTGGTGACTGGCCAGGGCAGAGCCAGGCCCTGTGTGGTGGCTGTGCCTGGCACTCAGCAGTGGGTTCCCCAGTGCAAGTCTGTCCTGGCAATAGCCACAGATGAATGTTCCACTATGAGAAACCAGCTCCAATTGGGGTGATCTTACTGCAGCAGCCAGACGCTGGAGGACTGGAGCAGCTGCTGACCCTGGTGTTCACCCAGGGGCAGGCAGAGTTGGGGGTTGCTGGGCTTCTCCCAGCCTCAGAGAAGAAGTGTGGGCACAGCAGCTGCCTTTTGGTCCATCCTAGTGCTGCAGGTGCTCCCCTGGCATCAGTCCTTGCCACCATGTGCTCCCCTCCCAGCAGTAGGTGGAGTAGGAGGCCCAGTGCTGCAGGGGAGGGTGGGAAGCAGAGACCTCAGGTTTGACTGAGGTCTCTGACAACTGGAGCAGTTCTCTGTTCTGCGTATGAGTATTGGTGGCCTGGGGGTGTCCCTATTGTCCCTGGCAGCTGTTCAGGAGCAGGATTGCGGTAGGGTACAGCCATGGTTTTGGGACAGACTTTATTCATAGTTTAGACAGACTTTCATATTCACAGGCAGACTTTATTCATTTATTCATTATTAATATTCCTTATTTAGGTGAGGACTTGGCCAGGCCACTTATGGGTGGGTGGTGGGTGCAGGGAGACCTGCAGCATGGCCAGGCACTGTCCCTGATCAGTGGCACCTCTGTAAGGCCTTGTTCCCAGCCCAAGGTGGCTTTGGACCTTGCCTAGTGTGGCTGAGCTGTTCCAGGGACTGCTCTGGGGTTTGGCCATGATTTTATTCTTCCCAGAGCATAACCCTGGGATGATGGAGGTCTGAGCAGAACAGCATTGGTGGCTCTTGGCGGAGGGAAGCCCGGGCTGTGAGGCCCCTTGGTGGTGCCCATGGCAGCCCTGGGGATTGCTGGCTGTGCCTTGAATCTGCTGGGACAGGAATTGTTAAAGGATGGGCTCTCCCATGACTTTGGTATCTGGTTTAAGCCTATGTTAGATGTAAGATTTAGCAGGTGCTCTCTCAAAAGTCACCACAGGCACAGTTCAGGGTGTTCACCTCCCTGCCCTGGGGCTCTTTGTACCCATTCATTTGGGATGGGCAGCCAGCCACAGCTGGAGCTCTCAGTGATGGAAGTGTGCTGCCAGTTTGCTTGGTCCTGGGGAAGGGTTGGTGGGTATGTCAAGGCTGTTTTGTGGGAACGGTGGGAGTAGTTCTGTGCTGTTCTGGTGCTACAGCACACTGATGGGGCTCCTTGTGGCACAGGCCTTGGAATGAGGGAAGGGGTATAGGGAGAGCTGATAGCAGTGTGGCTGTTCTGCTCCATGCAGGATCTGTGCCTTCTGCGCTTTGTCCTGAAGATGGAAAACTCTCCACACAGGAGTTGGCAGATCTGTGCTTTCTCCCTGGCTGGTGGCAGAGAGCTGGGGGGAAACTGATGCTGCCAGAAAATGAAAGGCTGAAATTTGGGGTGCTGGGGAGCTGTAACACTGCCTCTGCTGGGGTGCAGTGTCCCCAGGACTGTGTGTGTGTGCCTGTGGCCCTGCCAGCTCCTGCTGGTACTGAATCCTGCAGCAGGAATCAGTTGGGTACTGCCCTGGCTGTGGGTGCTGTTTGCCCTCTCCTTGTTTGCAGCAGGTGTGGGGAGGGGAAGCATGGGTTTGGCAGGGGTGTGGTGGCCCAGCAGTGTCTCTGTGAGTCCCTGCTGGCATGGCAGCTGGGACGTACCCATTGTGGAACACCTTCATCCACTCTGGCTGCTGGCATGACCCTGTGCTCAGGTTGGGCATCTTGTGCCAGTGGCAGGGTGGCCATGTGCCAGTGCTGTGTGGCCTTTGCAGAGGGCACTGACAATGATGTGCCCTCTTGGCCCAGCACACAGGTGCCTGGCTGACACTGCAGGAATGGGAAGAACCGTGGTGGGTGTTCCTGGGTCCTCAGCTCAGGAGAGTTGTTGACAAACCCCAGCAGGAATTTCTCACTCCTCCAGCCTCTCCAAGGCAGGACCCCAGGTTGCTGTGCCAGGGGCTGTCGGGGATGGGGATGTGTCCATGCTGGAGACAGGGGGTAGTGGGACAGATGGACATAACTGGAAGTGACCAGAGGCAGAGGTGAGGGTGGCCAGGCCTTGGCAGAATGGGAGTTGGCAGCCCCTGGACCTGGCCTTGTGTGTCCCTGTGGGGCAGGTGACCTTGAGGGAAGCCTCTCAGGCCCCACCTGGGTGGTCAGAATTCCACTGGAGCTGGGCAGCTTGGCACAGCCTCATGCATTTTGGGGCCTATTTTGCCCCAGAACTCTCAATCTCATCTTTCCCAGTGACCACAGCTTTACCTGCCTTTACTTTCTGGCTGTGGGCAAAAGTGGGCATCTAACAGTGATTAAAGTGTGGGACCATGAAAATTTAAAGGTATTTCTGCAGACTTAAAATGCTATTGGAAAAGTTGGATCCTGCAGGACTTGAGAGCCCAATCCCTCAGGGTTCCTGCAGGCCAGCACCTATTGCCAGTTCCTGCTGGCACTGTGGGCAGCACTGGCATGAGCAGAGAGGCTGGCATGGAGGAGGCAGCAGCTCCTTCCTCCCATGAGGAGGACAGGCAGACCCTGCCCTGTCCTCTGAGGGGTACGTGCAGGGATTTTGGATGCTGTGTGTGATGCTGCTTCACCTGTGTTGGAGCCAATAAACCCTCTTGCAGGTGCCAGGCTATGGGCAGGGGGACTGACATGGCAGGTGTGGGGAGCAGGGATGTCGCTGGAGATGCCAGCTTGACGCCTTAGTATGGGGGTGCCCAGTCCCTGAGTGCCCCTCTCCCATACCATGCTGGCTGGAGACTGTGGCTTGTGAGCATCAGACGATGCTGGGGGCACACAGGAGAGAACTGAGTGGACTTTTGGATGACAGCCTTGGACAGGAAGAGCTGCCTCTGCCTGGCCTGGCTGTCCCCATGAGGACTGCCCCCTGGGCTACTGGGACATGAGTGCTGCCACATCCTGGGGACACCAGTGGAGTTATGCAGTTGTTAGTGACCTGACAGCCATGTCTTGTGCTGACCCTGGCTCCAGCACATCTCCCAGCTGTCCCAGTGGGGGCTGGAGAGTGGGCATGGTGGCACCGTTGTGCTGGGCCGGGCTGTTTACTCTTCTCTGTTTGTGTCACTGTCCTGTGGTGCTTGTCTGGCCTTTTGACCTGGCTGTGTGGGAGCTGTGTGTCACAGCAGGCACTGCTGCCTCCTGCTCAGCCTCCTAGCAGCCTCTCGCTCCCATCTGACAGTGTGGCAGAGGATGGGCACAGGCGGTGAATCGCTGTCCCAGTGCTCCCGGAGGGACATGTGCCTCTGCCAGGGGCCAGCACCCTGCTGTAGCACCCACCCAGCTCTGCCTCCCTGCTGGGGGACTTGGGCAGGACCCCACCACCCCTGCCTCCAGCCAAGGACAGGGCTGAACGTGGAGCAAGTTTCCCCACTGTCTGTAGGGTGGGAGGTGGACACCCAGCACTTGTGCAAATCTGAACAGCGCCTATGACCTCATCCTGCTCACAAACAACCAGGCTGAAATGAACATGTGGCAGGGGATGTGGAAGAAGAGAATGCCACCCAGGAGCTGTCCCTGGCCCAACAGCCATTGTCACCTGGTACCAGGGCTCCTGGGACCAGTGTCCCACCCTCAGTCCTGCACCTGTGCCCTTGTCAAGAGAGCAGCAGGGGCAGGGGATGGGTGACAGAGCAGGGCAGACTAGCTGGTGCACTCATGGCCAGCTGCTGGCAGGCACTGGCCCCTCTCCTCTCCTTGGCTCTTTCCTACCTACTGGGGAGCATTTCCTTCTCATCTGCTTGCATCCTGGCCTTTCCTGCTTGCTTCTTCACACAATCCCAAAATGTCCCCCAGTGTCTTGCACCTGCATGTGGGGACCCCACCATCCCCAGGCTGTGCAGGTGTCCTGGCCTGGTGCCTCGCTGGAAGTCTAAGGCTCTATTGGGCCCCACTGCATGCCAGTGTCCCTGGGGACCAGGGGGCCGGGTTGGTCCTAGAGGTGCAGCCTGGTAGATAGCCATCAGCTACCATGTCTGCCCATCACCATGCCACTATGGGTGCCAAAGGTGTGGGACAGCCTGCTGTGACACTGGGATATGTGGGAAAGAGGGTGGGGACAAGGGACATCTCTGGGGATGGAGATGAGCAAGAGTCAATGACCTTTGTCAAAATAATAAATAACAACAAGTAGATTCCGATAAGCTGTTGCCACCAAGGACAGTTCCCACACGAGCCTGGTACAGGCCAGCATGGGTGTGTGTGGGGATGGTTCCCCCAGTGCCTGGGCACAGAGGCCTTGTTGTGTGCCTGGTAAACAGGCAGGGGGTGGGGCAGGGGCCACGGGACAGCAGTGTGTGTCAGGGTGTCCCCTGCTATCCTGCTTTGTGCAGGACCAGTGACACCAGGGACTGTCCCTGGGACTGGTGTTATCAGAAAGATGACGGTTCTCAGGCACTGCTCCTGGGGGCATTTTCTATCTCCTCCAGCTCTTCTTCCTCTTCCTTCCAGAGTTCCAAAACCAGGAACTCTGGCATGACGAGTGCAGCATGGGCAGCATCCATGGGTACAGTTGTGCTCATCCCACAGAAGTAGCACTGTGGCCATTTGCTGGCAGGGATCTGGGTGCAGGGCTCCCTCTGCTTGCTGCCATTTGGAGCTGCTCTCACTTTTTTGACAGAGTGTTGGCAGCCTCTAAGTGAGGCAGCATGGAGGTAATGTTGGAGACACAGGGCCTGACCCTGTCACCTGTTGACAGCTGCGTCCTTCATATTAAAGTCTGTTCTTGCCTCTCCACGGGCTTGCCCATTGGCACTGGTCACTGGGAGGAGGCTGGTGTGGGTGGTGTAGAAAGCACCTTCCCAGCAGTGGAGCTGGGCCCTGCCATGCCCATGGGTGGCAGCAGTTTCAGGGTCTCAGCAGCTGCCTTGGGTCTGATCTGGCTCTGGATTGAGCCGAAGTTGGCTCACCTCACCCTGTGCCTCAGTTTCCAAGCCTGCAGTGGCTCCCTGCTGCTGGGCAGCGGGGCTGTGCCATTTCTGGGCCCTCCAGTGCAAAGTGGCAGCAGCTGTGCTGGCAGTGTGCCAGCTGCTTGCTCCTGCCCATAGCTGGAGATGCTGATGCCTATCCCCGGGGCCTCTGGGCACAGAGCCTAGCTGGGACTTCTGAGCCACTGTGGCCAGGAATTCCTGGGGATTTGCTGTTATTTACCATATGCTGCTAGTGGAAATTCCTTGCAGTCAGAACCTTTTGGGAGGGCATGGAACGGGTACCAGGATGGCCCAGTTGCACCTGGAGCTAGTGCCAGGGCCTGGCTGAACTGAACTCTGCTGTTGGACTCAGCTATTGCTCCTTGTGAGATCCAGCAGTGGCACAGATGCCAAGGGGGCATCGTGCTGCTCCAGGCTGTGAGGGCACTAGCCTTCAGAACTAGAGGTCTTCTCCCTGGACAGGTCCAGCTATGGTGGACCTTTATGGCTGAGCTCAAGCCTCAGCAGCCTGTTTGCACTGCTGGAGGAGGTATCCATCCCCTCTGTGTACCCTGCCCTGCAGTGCTCTGGACAGGGTGGTGCAGGCAGGAGGTTGTGGGATGCCCAGGAACCTGTTTGCTGCTGGCTGAGCTGTGACAGAGCCACCAGCCATTTGCAATATGTGGACACAGTGCTGCACTGCACCAATGCCTGGGGACCCCAGTACTGCCTGTGCTTCTCCCAGGTGGCTATATTCTGTCCCTAAGCATCCTGTTCCCTCTGCTCTGTGTCATCCCCAGTGGGTACTGGCCTTCGAGATCTTCATCCCCCTGGTGCTCTTCTTCATCCTCCTGGGGCTGCGGCAGAAGAAGCCCACCATCCCTGTGAAGGAAGGTGAGTCCCAACAAGGCGATGCTTGGGTCACTCCCACACTTGGGGGCACCCTGAGGCCCTGGGGAGGTGCTCCAGCCTGGGGGCAGGGGGCACCTAGAGAGGCCTTTTGAGGGACATTGCACTGGGCAGGGGCTACAGCCAAGGACTGGTGGAAGTAGCAGAGTCTGTCCCAGCCTGGGGAGGCTCCCCTGGGGGTTGCAGCACCAACCAGCCTGTAGTTGTTATCAGCATGGATGTTTTGCATGGGGAAGGGCAAACTGGATGGTGCTGGAACAGCCACAGTCCCCCTAAGTTGTCGAGGGTCAGCTGGAGTGGCTCTGGGAAGGCCTCCCCAGTGTGGGGGAAAGTGACCTACAGAAAGCCCTATGCCTGGCCCTGGTGTGTTCAGAGGCCCGGCAGGATGATAAACTGATGGGACTGGAGCTGAGGGCTCTGGGAGAATTCCAGCTGGAGCTTTGGCCTGAGTTGTGGTGGCTGCGGGCTGTGCAGCTGGGAGGAGGCAGTGGAGTGAAGCTGTCAGCTCCCAAGGGCCCATTGATGCCCACCTTGGTGGGTGATCTGGTACAGATGGCACAGCAGGGCCAGGGGAGGTGCTGGGCACTGGTGGTGACCCCATGTGATGATGGTTTGAGCCTGTATTTCAGTGTGTCCCGGCGAGGGAGAGCCCAGCTGCCGGTGCTGTCCCGCTGCGGCAGGTGCTGCCGGGGTTCCCGCCTTGGTGCTGACATACACTCTGTGTTGTGTGGTTTTTCATTTGTTTTTTTGTTCTTTTTTGCTCATGTTTTCTTTTTCTTTCCCACCATTTCCCCTGCCCGCCTGCCCTTCATGCCTCAACTGCATGCGCCAGTCTGTAAGTTGGTGGGATGGGTGGGCACCTCCTCCCATTCCCTTACCAGTGCTGGCCTCATAGTCTGGGGAGGAAGAGCTTGGTTTAGATCAACTCACTCTGGCCTAATCTATGCCTCTGTAAACCCCTTGCCTTCCTCCACAGCTGGTGAAGATGAGCTCAGGCAGCATAGTATGGCCCCTGCCTGCTCCTCCCCAGGGACTTGACCAGTCATGATGGTGTACCCCCTTGGTTGATGGTGCTGGGTTCCCAGGTGCTGGGGTCACTGGTGGCCATGTCCCCAGCCTCCTGGGCTGCATAGAGCTCTCCAGCCGGGTGGAGGCTTGTCTTACTCCTTCTTACTGCCTGCTTCCTGGAGCAAAGTCTGCTTGGTTCTGTCACCCATGTGGTTGCCTGTGGTCACCCAGTCTTGCCCAATCACCAAGGGGTTGGGGCTGGCTCCCACCCTGGCACCGCCACCAGGTCTCTGTCTTGACCTCTCAGAGCTGGGAGAAGCTGGAATGTGGCACTAGAGCCTCAAGGCCAGCAAGATGCCGTGCACTGACTTCGTCACCAAACCATGGCATGGCCACCAGTGTGGGTTCCACCACCCCAAGAGGCTGCTGGCCTATCCTGTGCTGCACCTGTTCCTTGTTTCTGCCAGAAGCCCATCTTCACCAGTGCCCACAGATTGTGGCCTTGTTAACAGCATTGACCTATCTCTAACCACAGGGTCTTTGGCAGGGTCGTGAAAGCAGGGTCCCTGCCTGGCACTGCCCGATGACAACCTGTGGTCCCCATCGGGCAGTGGCATTCTGGGCTTGCCCTGCCCTGGGGAAGGACATGGGAGGGTCCCAGCAGGGATGATGGCTCAGTGCCATTGGAGGGGGTGGGGGGGGGGAGGTTTGCCAGCCCTTTGCTGTTTCTTGTTTCTCTCATCTCTGCACTCCGTGTCTCCATTTCCACCTACCTCCTGCTGCTGCACGTTGGGGGCAGCTGGGTTGGGGGGCAGGCTGGGGGCTCTGGGAACTGCAGATGGCAAATCTATTTTCCCTGTTGTATTTGTCCTTCTTTTCCTCTGGAGATCCACCACTGCCTCTGAGGCTACTAACAAGGGTGACCGGGGGCCTGGAGGAGGTTGGTGGCCATCTTGGGGGCAAGTGGCAGAAATTGGCATTGTCATGGGAGCCATCACCCAGGGAAGAGTGGGTGGGGGCAAGAGGGCTGGAAGTGCCTGCAGCCCCACAGAGTCACCAGCCAGGACAACCCTGATGGGAAAGTTGCTGACTTCTGACTGTGGCCGCCAGCCTCCTGTGGGCTCACAGACCCCAGCGTGTGCTTTTCTGAATGGAATGTCTCTTTCTCTGGTGGCCCCTTCCCCCTCCCTGCCTCTTTGCCTCTCCTCCCTGCTGCCTGCGCTTTCCTTGGCCTCTTCTGCCCTCTTACTGGCTCCAGCTTTCTACACGGCGGCCCCGCTCACGTCAGCCGGGATCCTGCCGGTCATGCAGTCCCTGTGCCCTGACGGCCAGCGTGATGAGTTTGGCTTCCTGCAGTACTCCAACTCCACGTGAGTCTTGCCCTCACCAAGCACTTCCTCTCCCACCCTTCATGCTCCCACACTGAGCCCACCCCGTTCCACGCTGACATTGCCACCCTGGGCCTGAGGCAGAAGCTAGCATCTCCCAAAACCGCTTGGGTGCAGAGCATTATGTCCTTGGTGCAGAGGACACCTCAGTCTGTTCTGCTGTGGGCTCCCAGGTGTTCAGTGCTGGGAGGAGGACAGAGGTGGCTCTTGGAGACACCATGAGGTGCTGGGGCTCTCCTCTGAACCCTGGCACACTGGATTCGGTGCGCAGGCAAGGGCAGTGGTGCCCTGTTTCTGACAGCACTGCTGTCCCCTGCACCTGAGGGGCTCTTTCCCCCAGAGCTCTGGGGAAGGTGTCCCCATCCCTCTGTCCCTGAAGCCAGGGTGGTGCTGGGCTCTCACAGGGTGACACAGATTCTGGAACACCTCAGCGAGGCAGTAGAGCAAAGCAGCCTCTTCGACCCGCAGCATCCAGGACTGGAGGAGGAGCTGGAGTCGCTGCGCCGGCACCTGGAGGCCCTCAGCAGCCCTGAGCCCAGCTCTATGGAGACCCACTTCAGCAGCCAAGCAGGTGGGTTGTGCTCTGCCTGCCCCCACTACCTCTTTGACAGGGACAGATAGCACCAGCTGGCCCAGCACCCAGCAAAGTGATGGTGTGTGGCAGTGCCCTGCCACTGTCCCATGTCACTGCATTGGGCAGGGCCAGCTCTGGTGCCATGCCGTGTCCCTCATGCTGGTGGGCTGCTCTGACCTCCCACCTTGTTCCTTGGCAGGGTCCAGCTTCACACTGGCATGGGCAGCCAAAGACCAGGGTGAGCTGCGGCGCTTCCTGATGCAGAACCTGTCCCTCCCCAACAGCACAGCTGAGCTGCTCCTGGGCTCCAGCATTAACCTGCAGGAGGTGGGTGACCTCTGGGCTTTGCAGGGTTCTGTGCTACCCTGTGAATGGCACCCAGCTTGGATTTGTCCTACCCTGCCACCCCATGCCAGGGCCTTGCTGGGCAAGGAGGTGCAGCACTGGTGCTCCATGTTTGGCACACCTGGCAGTTGTGCTCTCATCTTGGTGCAGGTGTACCGGCAATTTTTTGATTCCTTTCCTTTGGTACCTGATGAGACCCATGAGCGGGTCCTGTGGGATGGGTTTGGCCCCAGCAAGAAGATGACACAGCTGGAGGTGAGGAGCGGTGCTGCATGCAGGGGACATGGTAGAGTAGAGCCCATCCTCTTGTCCCCTCCATATCCCACCCCAGGTGATCTGGGGGTGTCTGTCCCAGTAGATGGGCCATGACAGAATATTTTCAGGGGGCAGAGCAGCAGCAGGGATGGCCGGGATCCATCCTGGTGCTGCCACCAGCTCCCCCAGTTTTATGAGAGACACCAGTACCTATGCCTGGGTTTACCATTGCAGTAGGGGTTGGTGCTGCCTGGGTGGTGGCTGTGGAGGGAGCAGGGGAAATTGTTCCCCCCTTACATCTGGCATGCATGGAAACTCTGCTCCCTGCATCTGCCCATCCTTTTTCTTCCCCACCCTGTGGAGACCATGGATGCTGTGAGGCTGTTCATGTATGCTCAGGGACACACAAGGAGGGGGACCTGGGGGGAGCCCGCATCCCACCAGCCATCCCCATTCTTCATTTTGCAGAAGAGTCTCCCCAGTGGCTGGAGGAGCCTGCAGGAAGGGCTGGTTCAAAGGGTGCTGCGGGACCCAGTGGCAGCCCCACACCGTCCAGCACTGCTCCACATGCTCTCCCAGGCTCTGGGCCTCACCAGCACTGCTGTGGCACCTGCTATCTCTGATAGCCCCCAGGCCTTGGTCACCGAGATGGAGGTGAGCACCTCATGGGACAATCTGGGCTGCTCTGCCATAGCAGGCACTGCAGCCCTGTCCCTACAACTTCCTGCCCTGTAGAATGTCCTCTTCAACGGGCCAGTGCTGGAGCAGCTGACATGTGACCAGTACCCAGGGGGACTGCACCGCCTCCTGCGCGTGTCTCCCAGGCAGCAGCCGCTGCTGGCAGGATACCGGGCACTGGCCTGCAATGGCAGCCAAACCATCCGCCAGGAGCGCTTTGCCCAGCTGGCCTCTGAGCTCCAGAAGCAGCTGGACACCCCCAAGATAGTTAGCAGGGTGAGTGCTGGGCAGGTGGGGTAGGCTGGTGGCAGGTATGAAACTTGGGAAGGATTTTCAAACTCAGCTGATGATGTATTGGGATTGGGAACAGTTCAATGGCCCAGCTTCCCTTGGTCACCCCCTTCTCTGACATGAGTACCCCCCTCCCACCTGGCTCCATAGTAAGATCCCAGATGATTTCCCCTCTAGCACTTGCTTGGACACTGCCTATTGGATGGGACTGGGTGTCCCCAGCATCTTCCTAGGTGTCCTTAGGAAGCCAGCTTCTTTCCCCAGGACCAGCAAAGCCCTTGCTGGCGCAGCTCAAGCCTGACTTTGAGGTCCCACTCCTTGTCCCACCCAAGCTCGATGTGTCCTTTGTAGGAAAAGAGGACCACCCTTCCTGTCTTGAGTTGTATCTCGTGTCCTCACGCAAGTCCCTGCTGGCATTTGCCACCATAGGCACAGATGCACAGCAATGAGTCCAGGGCCCTAACCTTGGCACAGCTCCAACCCTTTAACCAAGAAAGTGGAGTTGCTACTCCTTGAGGTCCTCATTGGTCCCTTCCTAAAGGCAGGCAGACCCTGTTGTCCTAGCAATGAGTAACTCCTTGTCCACGCATACTCACAGCTGAAGCTGGAGGAAGTGAACAGCACAGCCACTCAGCATCGGCTCCGTGCCCTCCTCGAGGACTTGGTGGAGATGGAGAAGGTTCTCCAAGACATGAACATCCTCTCAGCACTGGCTAAGCTGCTGCCCAGAGGAGCCTGTGCCAGCAAGGCCGTGCCACCCATGGCCAACAGCACCAGCTGGGCCACCGCCAATGCCACGGCTGGCAATGCCACGGCAGAGGAGGAAGAGGGCGCCGGGGAGAGCCCATCTGGCGTTGACAACCCCCAGGGGCAGTTCTCAGCATTTGTGCAGCTCTGGGCAGGGCTGCAGCCCATCCTTTGCGGCAACAACCGGTAGGAGCACTGGGGGATGGCTCCAGGTTCTCCTTGCTGTGCTGTCACCCCTTGCTGAGCAGGCAGGATGAGTGCTGTACTGCAGCCTTGTCCTGCAGCCAAGGATGCTCTCTGTGTTGGGCACCACTACGCAGACAGTGGAGTCAGTTTGAAGGCCTGTCACGGGCAGGGGCGGGCGCTTGAAGCAGAGTAGAAAACCTGAGCTCCCTTTGCAGGACCATCGAGCCTGAGGCACTGAAGCAGGGCAACATGAGCTCGCTGGGCTTCACCAGCAAGGAGCAGCGAAACTTGGGCCTCCTTGTGCATCTGATGACCAGCAACCCCAAAATCTTGTATGCACCTGTGGGCACCGAAGTTGACAAGGTCATCCTGAAGGTGAGGATGCATAGGTTGGGACCCCTGTCCTTCTTCTCCCACCATCCTGCTCTGCAGATGGGCTGTGTGGCAGGGAAGAGGTTGACTGCCAGACACAGGGAGCTCCCACAGCTGTGGGAGGTGGGCAGGTATCTCCATGACTGCTAGTCATCCCAGAGAGTGGGAAGCCCCTGCCTCTGCCCACTGTACGACTTTCTGCCTGGCCCCCAGGCCAACGAGACCTTCGCCTTTGTGGGCAATGTCACCCACTACGCCAAGGCATGGCTGAACATCTCCCCTGAGATCCGAGCCTACCTGGAGGAGGGCAGGCTGCAGAGGCGCATCCACTGGCTCCAGCAGGTAGGACAGTGGGGTGAGGATGAACCTGCCTGGGATTTACTGCCCTGGCAGTGGAGAAGGGGTTGTCCTCTCCCCAGAGACCGTGTAACTTCTTCATGGGGTACTCCCTAGTATCCACCTTCTCTTGTGGAGACTAATCTGGATCCCTGCACAGTGTGCACGCTGTTCCTCATCCCCAGGAGGAGCTTTGGGTCCTGCCTGTGTCTGTGGGGGTGGACAGTGACCTGAGAGGCAAGGCATACCCCAACTTCTCCCTCCCATGTCTTCCTCTCTGTCTCAGTTGACTGCTGACCTCCACAAGCACCCAGAGATTCTGAATGTCTCTGACAGTGATGTTCTTCACAACTTTCTCAATGGCAACTTCTCCCTGCCCAATGCCAGCATCCTGCTCCAGCAGCTGGATACCATTGACAATGCTGCCTGCGGCTGGGTCCGCTTCATGGCCAAGGTGAGGTGGAGCACATCTGTGGGAAGGTTGAACCACCAACAGCCAGCCTCTGTTGGGCTGAAGAGGGTCAAATCCGCTAAGACCTTTTTAAGAGCATGGGACAGGAGCTCTGGGGAAGGTGGTGGTTCCTGCAGTGTCCAGAGCTTTGGGGTAGATGTCTAGGGTGGAGATGCTCACACACTGTTGACTTCAGGGACTGGGGTTGGCTTTGGGTGGTGCATGCTGTACCGTCTGCAGGCTCTGTATGCTAGACACATCCAGGGCCTTGGGAACTCACTAGCCTGCTGGAGCATATCCAGAGAACGGCATTGGAACCAGGGAACGTTTTGGAGCACAAGTCTGATGAGGCAGGACTGAGAGCTCAGGGAGCTCAGCCTGGAGAATGGGAAGCTCAGGAGGGATCTTCTAAGTTTCTGCAATTACCTAGAAGGGTGTTGCAACCAAGTGGGGGCTGGTCTTTTCTCCCATGTGACAGGACAACAGGAAACAGCCTAACATTTGTAGCTGGGCAGGTTTAGGTTGGATTTTACAGAAAATTTCTTCACTGAAAGAGTGGTTAGCACTGGGACAGTCTGACCAGAGCAGTGGTACTACCCCTGTGTTCAGAAAATGTGTGAATTTGACACTTGGGGGCATGGTTTAGTGCTGGGCTTGATAGTGTTTGGGTTAATGGACTCAATGATCTTGGAGAGCTTTTCCAGTTTAGTGATTCTATGATTCTCCTCTGACTAGGTCAGTGTGGACATCTTCAAAGGCTTCCCAGATGAGGAGAGCATTGTCAACTACACGCTGAACCAGGCCTATCAGGACAATGTCACGGTCTTTGCCAGTATGTCCCTGGGAACCAGCTGTTCTCAGGGTCCCTGAAGCTTTGCCCTTCTCCAGCTGTGCCCTGGAGCCACTGGCTTCAGGATGTGGGTCCCTTGGTGCACATGTTGGGTGGATGAGGTGGTGCCAATATAGTGCCCATCCTCTGCCCCAGGCTGCTGTCCTGGCTCTCCCACTGACACGGCCTGCTGTCTGTGTGTCTTTGTATCCCATGGATGTCCACATCCCCAGCCATGCCACCCATCTCATCTATGGCAACGCTTGCGGTACCCTCCCCATCCCTGCCTGTTGCCGTGGGCTGGCTGATGTGGCTGGCCCCTGTGGACTCCCTGCTTCTTCTGCTGCCCACAGGTGTCATCTTCCAGACCAACAGGGATGGCTCGTTGCCTCCCCATGTCATGTACAAGATCCGGCAGAATTCCAGCTTCACAGAGAAGACCAACGAGATCCGGCGGGCATACTGGCGGCCTGGCCCCAACACCGGCGGCCGCTTCTACTTCCTCTATGGCTTTGTCTGGATCCAGGGTAAGTGTCAGTGCTCTGCCACAGCTGCCCATGGCCCTGGCCTCTCTGTGCTCAGCCTGGCCTCTCCTTCTCTTCCACAGACATGATGGAGCGTGCCCTTATCAACACATTTGTTGGCCACGATGTGGTGGAGCCTGGCAACTATGTACAGATGTTCCCGTACCCATGTTATACCCGGGATGAGTGAGTAACACTCACCTGCAGGACCTTCCTCCTTCCATTTTGCAGGCCAAGATACTTTAGCTGGGAAAAGAGAACAAGTTTGGGGGCCAGAATGAGATTGGTGACCCTGGGAGTGATGGGCAACCAGTTAAGTCCAATTCCTTGGACTACCAGGCTCAGGAAGGCAGGGGAAAGTAAAGAAATGGCACATGGATCTGTTGGTGATTATGGATTACAGTGGTCTTGAGGCAGAAGTAGAAGTACACCTGTAGAAGTCCCGGAGCCACCAACACTCCGGGGCAGGAGGTTAGAGAGAGCCTCATCCACACCAGGGTAGCTAGGGCTCTGGGTGGAGCCTGTGGCTACTACTTACCTGCAAAGGCCTGCCAGCCATGACACTGGATTGTCCTGTGGACTCACTGGAGAAGTTCTTTCTTAGGGCACTAAGGAGGAGCTGGGTTAGAGACTAGTTGTCCCTAAGCAGTGGGAGAGCCCCTCCAAGGCCCCTTGCCCCAGGGTCTCTGCAGGTCTCTGTGGCAGTGCCATCATCCAGTTCTCCCCTCTCTTCCTCTACCCCATCAGCTTTCTCTTTGTCATCGAGCACATGATGCCTCTCTGCATGGTGATCTCCTGGGTCTACTCAGTAGCCATGATGATCCAGCACATCGTGACAGAGAAGGAGCATCGCCTGAAAGAGGTAGGGATGGTGGAAGGAATTCTTGGGGAGGAGTGGGCATATCTGCGCCCTACATTCTGTGCTGTGTCCCTGGTCACCTTCCTTGTATTTCTGGGTTACATGAACTAGGGCAAGTGCGGATCCAAAATCCCTGGGCAGAGCTGGTCCTTCTGAGTGTCCCCAGCATGAGATGATCCCTGGCCAGCCCTGGAGGGAACTGAGCTCCTTGGAACCCCAATAGAGGGTGCTGTGTCCTGCCCACTCCCAGCAGCTCCCTTGGTGCTACCCCTTGCCTTCCCAGCCCAGCGAGAATAGAAGCAGGGGTTCACAGGGTTGGGGACAATCCTGCTGAGTAGTTTTGGCCTCACAGGTGATGAAGATGATGGGCCTGAACAATGCGGTGCACTGGGTGGCTTGGTTCATCACTGGCTTTGTCCAGCTCTCCATCTCGGTCACAGCACTCACTGCCATTCTCAAGTACGGCAAGGTCCTGATGCATAGCGACGTCCTCATCATATGGCTCTTCCTTGCCATCTATGCTGTGGCCACCATCATGTTCTGGTGAGCTGCCTGGTCTGTGCTGGGCAGTAAAGGGGCATGGGCAGTGCCACATTTTTGTGCCATGGAGCAAGGGTGCTGGAAGCTGTGTGGGCAAGGGCCAGTGGAGGGGCACAAGTCCCTCCAAGCCACTGATTTAGGGAGCCAGTTTATTGCCTCAACACCACCAAAACTAGATGGTGTGGGGAAAGTCCTGGTGGGGTGGGATCCAAGGAGATGCTGTCCTTCCCACAGCTTTCTGGTGTCGGTGCTCTACTCCAAGGCCAAGCTGGCCTCTGCATGTGGTGGCATCATCTACTTCCTCAGCTACGTGCCCTACATGTATGTGGCCATCCGGGAGGAGGTGGCCCATGACAAGATCACGGCCTTTGAGAAGTGCATTGCGGTGAGTTGGCTGCAGCAGCTGGGGACACACTTGGTCCCAGGTTTGCTTCAGGTACCTCATGTCCAGTACAAAGCCACCAAACTGTCACCAAGCCCTGGGCAAGCCATTGCCTGTATGAACCAACTCCTTGTGGGGCTTTGGAGGTATCTCCAGAAGGTTTGGTGCCTCTCAGGTCCAGGAGCATTTCCATGGGGTTGGGTGGGGCAGCACTAGGTAGGAATTCACCCAAACCTGTTCTTCTGGAGTTAGCTTGCGGTTCCTGCTGACCTCCCATTCCCTTCCCTCTACCTCTTCACAGTCTCTCATGTCCACCACCGCCTTTGGGTTGGGCTCCAAGTACTTTGCACTGTATGAGGTGGCTGGCGTGGGTATCCAATGGCACACCTTCAGCCAGTCACCTGTGGAAGGAGATGACTTCAACCTCCTGCTGTCCATGATGATGCTGGTCGTGGATGCCATGGTGTATGGGGTGCTCACGTGGTACATCGAGGCTGTGCACCCGGGTACGTGTGGGCAGAGAGGCATGAGGGCCCCCCAGACCTTACAGGAGCCTCTTTGCTGGGGGACACCTCCCACATGTTCATATCTGCTGGTGTCAGCCAGGTGTCTCAATTCAGGGGCTGGCTGTAGCAAAGCCAGATGTCCACAGCTGAGATACCAATCTCCCTTATCCCCGCCCTTGTGGAAGCATCTCAGTTGCTCCTTGATTTTTTCGTGAAGCTGAAGCATGAGCCAACCCAACCTGAATTCCAAGGGAATTTGTTTCCTGGCACAGCCCACAGAGCTACCCTGAGCCCAGTCAGCTGGAGTGTTCACAGCCCCCACCCTGCAGTGGTGACCTGACCTGGGAAAACTCCCAAGCCCTTGCCCATACCAAGCTCTGACCCAGTCCTCAACAGCTTCTGCATGGGCCTGGGTGTAGTGTTGGCCCTGACTCCCTGGGGCTGTGGTTGCAGGCATGTTCGGCCTGCCACGGCCCTGGTACTTCCCTTTCCAGAAGTCTTACTGGCTGGGCAATGGGCGCGTGGAGACCTGGGAGTGGACCTGGCCATGGTCACGCAACACCCGCCTCAGCATCATGGAGGAGGATCAGGCCTGTGCCATGGAGAGCCGGAGGCTGGGTGAGGGCAGCTGCGGGTGGCAGTGGGTGGCACAAGGGTGGCCCTGACTCTGTCGCAGGGCTGTGCCTTGGCCATGGACCCCTGTGCTCTTGTCAGGGCAGGATGCTGGACCAAACACTGTGGCCTCTCTGGGAGCTGCCACTGTGGTGTGGGAGGGGGAAAATTGGCAAGAAGCAGAGGGGAAGGGACCACAGGCCAGCATAGCCACCATGGGATGGAGGAGGGTTGATTCATTCCTGGGGAACTCCACTCAAAGGCTGGCTTCTTTGCCCTCCCCTGGCTCCTCACCATCCTACTGTCACAGCAGAGGAGACAAGGGGCATCGAGGAGGAGCCAACCCACCTCCCCTTGGTCGTCTGCATTGACAAGCTCACCAAAGTCTACAAGACAGACAAGAAGCTGGCGCTAAACAAGCTGAGCCTCAACCTCTACGAGAACCAGGTTGTGTCCTTCCTGGGGCACAATGGTGCAGGCAAGACCACCACCATGTGAGTGCTTGTCCAGGCAGAGAGAGTCCATGTTCCTCTGGCCAGCTGCAGGGTGTGAGGCAGGGGCCTGTGGCTGCTGGTACCATGCCCAGAGGGCAGCAGTGTGGGTGTGGGGCTGGCACAAACATGGGACAGGACTAGACTCGTGGCGCTGTGTTGATACTGCTCTGCCTGGGGCCCAGCAGGTGCTCCCAGAGGTGTTGGGACTGGTGCCAGACTGGGGCCAGTATGAGCTCCCTCACACTGTTGCCTTTCTCCATCCATCCAGGTCCATCCTCACTGGCTTGTTCCCTCCAACATCGGGCTCTGCTACCATCTATGGCCATGATATCCGTACGGAGATGGACAAGATCCGGAAGAACTTGGGCATGTGTCCCCAGCATAACGTGCTCTTTGACAGGCTGACGGTGGAGGAGCATCTCTGGTTCTACTCGCAGCTCAAGAGCATGGCAGAGGAGGAGATCCGCAAGGAGATGGACAAGTAGGCACCCTCCAGCTCCTTTGTCTTCCTCCATGCCTTTGGCATGAGTGAGTCTCCTTCCTGCTGGCTGTGCTATGGGGGGCAATCTGGTGGCAGTGGTTTCCCATGGAGCAGCTCCACCAGCTGTTTTCCCACCCTTGGGGTGTCAGGCTGTGGAAGTAAGCAGAAGATTCCCATAGCCTGACTACAGCTGGGCAGTCCCAGCAGCTGAAGGCTGCAGATACCATGTGGGGAAGAGCCATTACATACCCCCCACAGGCACTGGGCACCAGCACAGCCCCCACAGCATTCCTGGTGCTTCTGCCCTCTCCCCAGGATGATTGAGGACCTGGAACTTTCCAATAAACGGCACTGCCAGGTGCAGACTCTCTCGGGTGGCATGAAGAGGAAGCTGTCAGTGGCCATTGCCTTTGTGGGTGGGTCGCGAGCTGTTATCTTGGATGAGCCCACAGCTGGTGTGGACCCATATGCCCGAAGGGCCATCTGGGACCTCATCCTCAAGTACAAGCCAGGTGAGCAGAGCTGGGCAGAGCCTAGCATGCTCCTCTGTGGCAGCCATGGCCCCTGTGCTGAGGCTTTCTGCTGCCATCAGGGAGGACGATATTGCTCTCCACACACCACATGGATGAGGCTGACCTGCTGGGGGACCGCATTGCCATCATCTCCCATGGCAAGCTCAAGTGCTGTGGTTCTCCATTGTTCCTCAAGAGCACCTATGGTGATGGCTACAAGTTGACAGTGGTGAAGAAGCAGTCAGACACCAGGAATGGCACAGGTCTGGGGAGCAGTGGGACCCTTTGTTGAAGGAGTAGATGGCACCCGCCTTCTTCAGCCTAGGAAAGGAGAGGTCAACACCCAAGTGCTCCCATCCTGAGTCTCCTTAGGCCACATGGAGGGCAGAAGGGATGGGGCAGGGGTGTAGGAGGCCCCATTGCTCAGCCTTAGTTTTTCCCAACTGAGTCCTTGGCCAGACCTTACACAGCAGTGGCATTTTTCTCCAGGTGCTGGTTCTGTTGAGCCTGTGGGTTGCCCTTTGCATTGAGATGTCCAGTGTGGGCCACATTGCAAAAGACTGTCCCCAGGCCAGTCAGGGTGACAGGGAAGGTCCTATGGCACTGGGGAGTAGGGGAGATGTGGGGGGTCTTGGAGGGAGGCCAGGTGTGAGCTGACTGATGGGTACTGTCTCTCTGCTTCAGAGGCAGGCCACAGCCCCCTGAGCCACTCCTCTGTCAGCCCCTGCTCTGAGCCTCGTGTCTCCCAGTTCATCAAGAAGTATGTGGCTTCCTGCCTCCTCATCTCAGACACCAACACAGAGCTCTCCTACATCCTGCCCAGTGAGGCTGTCAAGAAGGGCTGCTTTGAGAGGCTCTTCCAGGTACCTGCAGGGGCTGGCAGAGTCGGCAGGCACGGGGCTGTGGCACTGTGGACATCTGCCCTCCTCACACAGCACTTTGCTCCCACAGCACTTGGAGCAGAGCCTGGAAGAGCTAGACCTCACCAGTTTTGGGTTGATGGACACCACGCTGGAGGAGGTCTTCCTGAAGGTGTCTGAGGAGGATCAGTCTCTGGAGAACAGTGACGTGGGTACGGGTGTTTGTGGGGGCACAAGGTACTGCGGGGCTAGTGAGGGGCTCTGTGATCTTGCTGGGCTTGGTGGCTGCAGGAATCTCCTATCCCAGGTGCAGGAGAGATTTCCAGCAGTGCCTATCTTGGCCAAAGGCAGCCAGCCTCTGCTCCAGTCTGGCTTTACTCTCACCTGGACTAGTGGTTAGCTCTGGTGTCCTCAGCACAGGTCTCCAGAGGACAACATGGAGACTGGAGATGCTCTGAGGGCTGGCACACCTCTGCCATGGAGCCAGGCTGGAAGAGCAGGAGAAGAGAAGGCTCCAGGGAGACCTTATGGCACTTTCTAGTGCCTAAAGGGGGCTTGAAAAAAATCAGAGAGAGGGATTTTAAACGGACAGATAGTGTTAAAACAAGGGGGGAATGGTTTTAAAATAAAAGAGAAGTTTAGATTAGATGTTAGAAGGAAATTCTCCCCTGTGAGGGTGGTGAGGCCCTGGCACAAGTCATGCAGAGGAGCTATGGGTGCACCATCCCTGGAAGTGTTCAAGGCCAGGTTGGATGGGGCTTGGAGCAACTTGGTCTAGTGAAAGGTCTCCCTGCACTTGGCGAGGGGCTGGAATGAGATGGAGTCCCTTCCAACCCAAACCAGTCTGTGATTCTGTGGTACAATCCATCCCCAGTCGGTTCTGTGCTGCAGTGTAGAGTAGCATGGCTGGTGGCAACCCACATTTTTTCTTCCAGACATGAAGGACTCCAAGGATGCCCTGCAACCACCTGCCTCTGAGCTGGGCCCAAAGTCTGAAGCCAATGGGGAGTCCCTGGCCGAAGCAGCCGTGCCAGAGAAACCCGAGGTGGAGCTCAGCAACCTGGTGACCTGCTCCAAGCTGGCGCAGTCGCAAGCATCCCTGCGCTCAGCGTCCTCGGTGGGCTCTGTGCGTGGCGATGAAGGTGGGGCTTATTCTGAATTCTTTGGGGATTACGTGCCCCTGTTCGATAACCAGCAGGACCCCGATAACATCAGTCTGCAAGGTTGGTGCTGCTGGTGCCTGGCCAGTGGCAGGGGCCGGGGGTGGCACTTAGCTGGGATGTGGAGGGTTCGCCCCGGGTGGGCAAAGCTGACCCAGTCCCTCAGGGTATCTGGTTGTGACTGAGATGGGTGGCTGTGACTGCTGGGACAAGAGCCCATGGGGAGGGGGCTGATGGGGCATCCAGCAACACAGCAACCAGAGAGCCACAGCCTGGGTGGGAGGGCTGGGAACAGGCTCTTTCCATGAGTTTGCACCCCATGCTGGTAGGGTGTGCCATGACGGTCTTATGCCAAGGCGTGAAGCCAGTGAGCGCAGCCAGTGTTGGCTCTGCCTCTGCCTCCTGTGGGTCTCCAGTGCCACCTTGCAGACTTGTCCCACTAACATGGCCTCTTCCCACCTGTCACCATTGGGTTTCTCCTCTTGGTCCTTGGGCACAGAATCACCTTCCAGGTGATGGCTTCACCAGTCATACCCTGCCCCAGCTGCAAAGCTCTCCCCGCATGGATGGTGGGATTGCTGGATAGAGAGGGTGCAATCAGGTGCCTCGAAGTTATTGCTGTAGTCAGAGATCCTGTTCTGGGTTATCTTACAACTCATGTGACTAATTTAGGGATGTGCCACCTCTTCCTTCCACCAGGGCTGTGGGAGGCAGAGGTGGGATAGTGCTGTGACAGAGCTCCCACTGTCTCACTGGGACTCCCACCTGTGTCTTGTCCTTTGTTCCTGTGTGTGCTGACCCCCCACCAGCTGGCAGAGCTGATGGGAAAATGGGGGAGTCCTGGAAAAAAGCACCAAATTAGGTTGTTTTTTTAAAAACTATTGTCTAAATTTTCCTTTTGGGGCCAAGAGGAACCTGCCAGCCAGATACCATGCTCCTGACTGCACTGCTGCTGTGGCTTGGTGGCAGACTTGGGGTTGGGTGCTGCTCTTACCCTTGGGGTGGTTGAGCTGGGCTGGGTATCTGGCTCAGCTGCCTGGGAGCCCAGGCAGGTGTGGGAGTAACTGTGCCAGAGGGCTGATGTCCCCCTCCGTCCCAGAGCAAGAAGCAGAGGTGGAAGCAGAGGATCGTGACCTGGCAGGTCGGGGAAGCTTCAAGCTGGAAGGCTCGTGGCTGAAGCTGCGCCAGTTCCATGGGCTGATCGTCAAACGCTTCCACTGCGCCAAGCGCAACACCAAGGCCCTCTTCTCGCAGATCCTGCTGCCCGCCTTTTTCGTCTGCGTGGCCATGACTGTGGCGCTCTCTGTGCCCGAAATAGGTGCATGCAAGCCACCTACCTACCTGCATGCTGGGCGACTTGTTCTGCCTCTTCCAGTGTGGCCACTGGCTGCAGGAGGACAAGGCCAGGACAGTCTCCCTGTGTGCAGTGCTGCTGTGGGTACGAGCAGGTTCCTGTCCTTGTCCCCACAGGTGACCTGCCACCCCTCATCCTCTCGCCATCCCAATACCACAACTACACTCAACCCAAGGGTAACTTCATTCCTTACGCCAACGAGGAGCGGCGTGAGTACCGGTGAGAGCTGCACTGCTGGTGACCAGCACGCTGTGCCCAAGGCCCCTCCATGGGACTGTAAGGGGGGCAAGTGGGGAGGGCAGCCCACAGAAGGCCTAGTGCCAGGGCTGGCTCAGGCCTGGAGCAGAGTCTGGCTGGTGCCATGTCCCCTGATAGAAAACAATCTCTGTCCTGGACAGCGTGTCTCTGGGAGATGTGTGAGCCCTGACACTGTGATTAGCAGCTTAGTCATGCCAGGCATAGGCTGTGTGTGCCCATGATCAGTGCCAAGGCCTCAGGGAGGTCCCAGAAGAAGATAGCTGTGGTGCTGAGATCTGTTTCCTACTCCTTGCTTCTGCAGCATTAGGCTGTCTCCTGATGCTAGCCCTCAGCAGCTGGTGAACACTTTCCATCTTCCTTCTGGTGTGGGGGCCACCTGTGTGCTCAAGACACCCTTTAACAACACGCTGGACCAACCCATGCAGACCCTCAACCTCAATAGCAATGAGTCCAAAATGCTGGCAGCCAAGTACTTCGATGCCATGTGCATCGACTCCTTCACCCAGGGCCTTCCACTTTCCAACTTTGTGCCACCACCTCCATCCCCGGCTCCCTCTGACTACCCCATGTCTGTGGATGAGGACCTGCTCCATGCCTGGAACTCCACAACTTTCTCCACTCTTAAAGGTATTACCTATGCTGGGTGCTCTTGTGTCTGGGATTTGTCTCCAGCAGGGAGACAATGCCTCTCCTCACAGAAGTGGCTCCAGGGACCTCTGGGAGTACCTGTTAGTCTGGCCTGGCCACACAGCAGAGCTCTGTTGGGCAGAACTTGTGGCTTTGACCCTGCAACACTGTCCCCATTGAGCCCCAGCCATGCCAGTAGAGCCCCTGGGATGGTGACGCTGTCACAAAGCCCCGTGGCCAGCCTTGGGTCAGCTTTGCTGGGTGTGGTCCCCAGCCCTTTCTTTCTCCCCCTTGTCTCATGGCCCATCTCTGAATCTCTGTCCCCCCTAAGCTTTTTGTACATTCATCTCTTAGTCACCAGGACCCTGCCTGCCCAACCACCCCACCCTCTTGCTGTCCCCAGCAGCTGGGGCAGGCAGGAGCCTGGCTGTGAGCCCCCCCTTCTGCTCCTCAGGGACCGTGACCTCAGCCCCTGCCCTGCCCCACATCATCCATGAGCCCATCAAGTGCACGTGCTCCATGCAGGGGACTGGCTTCTCCTGCCCTAGTGGCGTGGGGGGCCATCCCCCACAGATGAAGGTGGTGACAGGGGACATCCTGACAGACATCACAGGGCGCAACGTCTCTGAGTATCTCCTCTACACCTCGGACCGCTTCCGGCTGCACAGGCAAGAGGGGAGGCCGGGAGGGTCTGTCCTGCACCACAGAGCAGGGATGAGAACCAGGGGTCTGGGGACACCTGCCCCAGGGTGCTGGCTGGATTCAGCAACATGCTCAAGTATGGTTCCACCCCTGGAGGTGGGGGGCAGGCAGTTGCAGCTTCCTCAGCAGTGCCTTGTCCCACAGGTATGGGGCACTCACATTTGGAAACGTCCAGAAATCCATCCCGGCCTCCTTCGGAGCCAGGGCTCCGGCCACAGTGCGCAAGATTGCCGTGCGGAGAACGGCCCAGGTGGGACAGCACTGCACCTCAGGGCAGGGAAGATAGGTGGGGAGGAAAGGGGGCAGCAGGAACCCCTGGAACTGCTCGTCTGCATCTCCCCAAGTGCTTTGGGAGGCTCCGGCCACAGGGGAATGGTCAGCAGCTCTGGCCCAGCACAGTCAGCAATGGCCTGTTCTCCCTACAGCCTTGAGCACAGGATGCCTGCCCTGTGGGTGGCTGTCCATCCCATTGTGTCCTTCTCTCCCAGTACACGTTTGGGCGCAGCTCTCTTGCCATGTCCCACTGTTCCACTCTCCTCCTCCAGGTCTTCTACAACAACAAGGGCTACCACAGCATGCCTACTTACCTCAATGCCCTCAACAACGCCATCCTGAGAGCCAACCTGCCCAAGAGCAAGGGCAACCCTGCTGCCTATGGTGAGGATCTGCAGGTGCTTGAGGGCAGGAGCATGTCAGGAACAGCATTAGGGTATAGTCCAACCAGGCTCCAAAGTGCAGTGTCCACCTTGGGCCAAGCAGGCTAGTGTCCAGCTGGAACAGGGGTTCACACACCTCAGCTCTGAGATATGAGAGCTGGGACGAGCTCTTTGCCAGGCCTGGGCTGGACTGTCCCAAAGTGCTGCCTGGAAGTGCCTGGACTTGTGACATGTCTAGGGGTGCTCTCCAGTGAGGGAAGGGCTTGGCACTGAGGTGCTGAGTTGCTTCAGAGAGCCCAGCTCCTCTTGAGCTTCAGGTTGGAAGCCCATCCTGCGCAGAGCCAGGACCAGGCAGATGTGGGACAGGGCTCTGTGTCCCAAGCCAGTTTTCATGCTTCCATGTTTCTTCTTGGTCGTTGCAGGCATCACAGTCACAAATCACCCCATGAACAAAACGAGTGCCAGCCTGTCCCTGGATTACCTGTAGGTCCAAGGAGAGGGTCTGAGGGAGGGTGGCTGTCCCATGGGAGGTAGGGGGCTTTTTATGGTGGTTGCATGGGAAGATGGAGGCTTCTGCTTCACCGGCTGCATGGTGGGGAGAGACAGGGTGGCTGTGATGTGGGAGTCCATGTGCCATGCCCTGATCTGTGCACAGTGACTGTCCCACACCAGGGTGGGTGGCCCTTCCCAGGCAACTGAGAGTGATGGATTCCATATTCTCCTTGCTCCCCATCCAGCCTGCAAGGCACAGATGTGGTGATTGCTATCTTCATCATTGTGGCCATGTCCTTCGTCCCAGCCAGCTTTGTGGTATTCCTGGTGGCCGAAAAGGCCACCAAGGCCAAACACCTGCAGTTTGTGAGTGGCTGTGACCCTGTCATCTACTGGTTGGCCAACTACATGTGGGACATGGTAAGTGGGACACGTGGCCCCACTGGCCTGGCCTCCGGGGCTGTGCCAGGGAGTGGGCAGTCACAGATGTTTCTGTCTTCTCCAGCTAAACTACCTGGTGCCAGCCACGTGCTGCATCATCATCCTGTTCGTGTTTGACCTCCCAGCATATACCTCTCCCACCAACTTCCCTGCTGTTCTGTCCCTCTTCCTGCTCTATGGGTATGTTGCTCAGAGGGCGGTAGTCAGGAGGCACCAGGGATGCCTCCAGAGTCTTATGGGGTGGTGGTTTTAAACTAAAAGATAGCCATTTAGACCAGATATGAAGAAGAAATTTTTCATGATGGGATCAGTGAGGCCTTGGCACAGATTGCCCAGAGAAGCTATGGCTGCCCCATTCATGGAAGTGTTCAAGGCCAGGTTGGACAGCTTGGAGCACTAGTGGAAGGTGTCCCTGCCTGTGGCCAGGGACTGGATTAGATGTCTTTGAAAGGTCCTTTCCAATCCAAACCATTCTGTGATTTTCTGCAGCCCCCATAGCTGGTTGAAGTGCAGTGGCTGTGAGGGCTGGCGTGGGAGAGCCTGGGAGCAGCAGGATGGAGATGGGCAGTGCCAAGGCTGGGGGCCCCTCTGCTGCCATACTGACATGTGCTGCTTCTTCTCACCTCCCCAGCTGGTCCATCACCCCCATCATGTACCCAGCCTCCTTCTGGTTTGAGGTTCCCAGCTCTGCTTACGTCTTCCTCATCGTCATCAATCTCTTCATTGGCATCACAGCCACTGTCGCCACGTTTCTGCTGCAGCTCTTTGAGCATGACAAGGTACGGCATTCACAGCTCTGCCACCAGGAAGGGAGATGCTGCCATTCTGTCTGTGAGGCAGCTCAGGCCAGGAGGGACCTCAGGAGGTTTCTGTTTCCAGCAGGATCAGCCATGAGACCCGACTGGGCTGGATCTTGGGGATCCTGCTCCTACCACTCACTTGGGGTTGGTGGATGGTTGTGTTCTCTCTGCTGTCCCCACAGGACCTGAAGTTGGTGAACAGCTACCTGAAGAGCTGCTTCCTCGTGTTCCCTAACTACAACCTGGGCCATGGCCTGATGGAGATGGCCTACAATGAATACATCAATGAGTACTATGCCAAGATTGGTATGGCCTCTTATTCTCTCCTTCCCTTGTGCCAGGGCATGTGGAGCTGGAGGGGACCCTGATGCTGGCATATCCCCTCTGCCTGCCCCATGGGGGTGTCCCAAGGCCCAGAGCAACCTGGAGCAAAAAGCCAAGGGGGTGGATTAGATGGGGCACAGAAGAAGACACAGCTGAGGCTCAGCTGTGGCATGGTGCCAGCATTTCTGAAAGTGGTTCCTTGGGCCATCCCAAATAGCAGCCCCATGGGGAGAAGATGGTGTGAGCCCTGACAGAGGTGTGTGGTTCTGCTGCTGCTGCACACTGCCTGTGGTGGGCCATGGCAAGGCTGTGGTGGATCTCATTGGCAGCATAGTGTAGCTGTGGTGGGTCATGGTGGGTCTGTGCTGTGACAGGAGGGATGGAGGCTGCAGGGATTCTCCTTGTAGACAGGGTTTCTTTGGGTCTGCACTGCCCAACCAACATAAGCCTTTTGCCACTTACAGCTTCATCCTGGCCTCAGAAGCTCCCCTGCTCTCTGTTTTTTGAGCAGCTTCTGTACGTAATCCGGGTGCTGCTGGCATTGTGAGGGACAGTTTTGGGTCAGGGTTTGACAAATCCCTCTGATTCCACTCTCAGCTGGGTTGATTCATCCCAATGAGGTTGAAAACCTGCAAGATGATTTCCACAGCACCCATGCTCTGAGAGGGCATTGTGTTATGATCAGCCCAGGCAGCTGTGGTGGGTGAGCATGGGAGCGGTGTCATTGTCATAGGTCAACTCAGGAGGGACAACCAAGCTGTCTCCATGGGAAGGTGTCCCCAGCTGCTCTATGCTCTTCCTCCTATTCAGGGCAGTTTGATAAAATGAAATCACCCTTCGAATGGGACATCGTGACACGGGGGCTTGTTGCCATGACAATTGAAGGCTTTGTTGGCTTCTTCATCACCATCATGTGCCAGTACAATTTCTTCCGGAAGCCCCAGTGAGTGTGGCACAAGGCAGGGATGTTGGGGTAAAGATTTGCCGTTGGGACCCTTGAGCTTCAGGCTGCCTTTCTGGCAGTGTTGAGTGGGAGCTGCCTGGTCCTGTCAGGGGTGCAGCTCCTGGTCCCACATTCCCCTCTGCCTCTGCTCCCTCCCACAGGCGCCTGCCCGTCTCCACCAAACCTATTGAGGATGACATTGATGTGGCCAATGAGAGGCACCGGGTCCTGCGTGGTGACGCCGACAATGACATGCTAAAGATTGAGAACCTCACGAAGGTGGGGGCTGCATGAGGCTGCAAGGAGATTCCAGGCACCAGCCCATCCCAGGGATGTGGGTGGGACAGTGGGTCCAGATGGCTTCTCGTGTGCTGAGTCCCCATTCCCTTCCCTGCCAGGTGTACAAGTCCCGCAAGATTGGGCGCATCCTGGCTGTGGACCGGCTGTGTGTGGGTGTGCGCCCTGGGGAGTGCTTTGGGTTGCTGGGTGTCAATGGTGCAGGCAAGACCACAACATTCAAGATGCTGACAGGGGATGAGAGCACCACAGGTGGAGAGGCCTTCATTAACGGACACAGGTAAAGTGGGCCTGGGGGCTGCCTGCTTTCCTGGGGATGGGATGGGGTCTGCTTGGAAAGCTCCCAGGATAAAGCAGCATGAGTGAGCTTGTGTGTCCCAGTGGGACTCGGCAACTTTGTGTTCTCCTGGATGATCATCTGCCTGGGATGTGGGTCAAGAGACCGTGGCCCTGTGCTGAGGCTGCCCAGTGGGGTTTTACTTGGGGGAAGATGCTCCAGTGTAAAGGCATGTGAAAGGGGGCTCAGCAGCAGTCCTCACAAGAAGAATTCTCTCTTCCCACAAATGCTCAATCCTCTCCCACAGCATCCTGAGGGAGCTCCTGCAGGTCCAGCAGAGCTTGGGCTACTGCCCCCAGTTCGACGCGCTCTTTGATGAGCTGACAGCCCAGGAGCACCTGGAGCTCTACACCCGCCTGCGTGGCATCCCCTGGAAGGATGAGGAGCGGGTAAGGCTCTGGGCAAGCGGTTGGCAGCATCTGAGGGCTGGTGCTATGCCACAGGGATGGCATCTCACTGGACAGCAGTGGCAGCCTGAGCCAGTGCTGCTGCTCTCATGGCAATGCCACCCTAGCAGTGTGCCCACGTGGGCTGCCAGGGCCAGGCACATGCACTTGCAGGGCCCCACCAGTGCTCATGGCTGTGCCAGGGGCTGCCATGGGGCTTCCCTGATTGGCACTTGGCTAGTAGTCCCCTCAGCAGCTGATGTGCCAGGGAGCCCAACCCCTGCCTCTTCTGCCAGTCCTGTGGCCTTGGCAGGATGACAGCAGTCCCCCATGCCTTGCAGGTGGTCAAGTGGGCACTGAAGAAGCTGGAGTTGACCAAGTATGCAGACAAGCCTGCCAGCACCTACAGTGGGGGCAACAAGAGGAAGCTATCCACAGCCATTGCGCTTATTGGATATCCAGCCTTCATCTTCTTGGTGCGCTCTGAGGGTAGAAAAATTACTCCAGGTGGGAGGTGCCCAACCCCCTGCTTCACCACACACCATGCATCTCCTGGAGTGTGGGATGGTGGCCTGAGCTGGACTCAGGACAGGAAGGGAGTGGCAGGGTCCGTCCCAAGGCTCACATGTCTGAGGGTGCTGTCTATCCCCCAGGATGAGCCAACCACAGGGATGGACCCTAAGGCACGGCGCTTCCTCTGGAACCTCATCCTGGATGTCATCAAAACGGGTCGCTCCGTGGTGCTCACGTCTCACAGGTCCAGAGGGGTTTTGTGCTCATGATGCCTCCAAGCACCTGGGGTGCTGTGTGGGAGGGAGAGGGCTCCCCAGCATTTGGCTCCCCAGTCTCTCGCATGAGGAGCAAGGGGAGCCTGGGACACACCCTCTGTTGCCTTCTCTCATCCCTGGTGGTGGGGCCACTGCACTTGGGTGATGGCCTGGGAGGCCCAGCTCTCCACCTACCCCCACCACAGCCCTGACACTGTTTTCCAATGCCCTCCTCTGAACCCTCCCTTGTCACCTCAGCATGGAGGAGTGCGAGGCCCTCTGCACCCGCCTGGCCATCATGGTGAACGGGCGGCTCAAGTGTCTTGGCAGTATTCAGCACCTGAAGAACAGGTAAGAGCCTTGCAAGAGCTCAGAATGCCTGCATGGGGCCCAGCAGCCTGTGTTCCACTGGGCAGGAGGGGGCTGGATCCCCATCGTTGGGTGACAGTGTGGCATCTGTGACAAGATACCAGCCCTCTCTGTGGGTGCTGCTTTAGAGGTGGGCAGGAATAGGGTCACTGAAGTGCCCAGCCACTGACCTGGTGTCCAGTAGTGGCTGAGAGCATGGTCCCCTTCCATAGGGTCATGGGGGAGCAGATGAGAGGACAGGTCCTCATTCGGTGCCTTGTTCCTGTGCAGGTTTGGTGATGGCTACATGATCACAGTGCGCACCAAGTCCAGCCTCAATGTCAAGGAGGTGGTGAGGTTCTTCAACCGTAACTTCCCTGAGGCTGTCCTCAAGGTGAGCTGCCCATGGTGGCCATGCTGTCCCCTGCCAGCCCCCACTTCAGGGCAGAAGCAGCCTTCATCCTCCATCAGGTGATGGGAGGGAGTCAGGGAGTGAGGGCTCAGTGTCCTCTCTGTGATCACCTCCCAGGAGCGTCATCACACCAAGGCCCAGTACCAGCTGAAGTCAGACCAGATCTCACTGGCACAGGTCTTCAGCAAGATGGAGCAGGTGGTAGATGTGCTGGGCATTGAAGACTACTCTGTCAGCCAAACCACACTGGACAATGTAAGACGGGACAGCATGGGCAGCTGGATGCTTCTCTTCCGGGAGTGCCAACGTGCCAGGCAGGATTTGCCTTTGGGGCAGGGGTTGGAGCTAGATGGGGAGTATGGTGATGGCCACCACACAGCAGGATGTCCTGGGTCCTGACCTGGCAAGCATGGGATGGAGGTGCTTGCAAGTACCTGAGTCTCCTGCCCCTTTCTCCTCAGGTGTTTGTGAATTTTGCCAAGAAGCAAAGTGACAACCTGGAGCAGCAGGAGACCAGCCCCAGCTGTGTCCTGCAGTCACCCCTGGAGCGTGTGCTGAGCCTGCTGCGCCCCCGCACCGCCCCCACTGAGCTGCGGGCCCTCGTGGTGGAGGAGCAGGAGGACCTGGAGACTGATGACGAAGGCCTCATCAGCTTTGAGGAGGAGAGGGTGAGAGGTTGTCCTCAGATCTGGGTGTTCCTGGTCCCACCTGTGTCTGTGTCAGAGGCCCTGGGACTCAGTGCTGTGACACTACAGAGGTGACAAAATGGAGTGGCTGGGCCTGGGAGGGGTGGGGGCTCCCTGCTCTGCTGCCTGTGCCAGACTCTGATGCCCTGGGTATGCTGGCTAAGTGGGCAGCCGCTGAGCCCTGCTTATCTCCCTGCCCAGGCTCAGCTCTCCTTCAACACGGACACGCTGTGCTGAGACCCCAGGGACAGCTGTGTTGTCAAGCCACCAAACCCTTTTGGCCTCTCCCCTCCCTTTGCCCCGTGGAGTGGAGTTGCCACAGCTGGAGCCACATGCCAGGGAGGACACAGTGGGTACGGCAATGCCTGGATGGACCTTGGAAGCCACCACTGGGGTGGCTATTTCCCCCTTCAGCCCTGGAGCAGCATCACCACATGGTGCTGGGGGCATAGTCCTCAACATGCCATGGATGGAGACTCTGAAGGAAAGGACATGGCTTGCTGCCAGCACTGCCAGCCCCCACTCACTTTGGGGCAGACACACAGGCCTGTGAGCAGTGCCTTTGGACACTCCTGTTGCACTCACTCTGGGGACCTTTGGCTGTAGGTACCTCCCCAGGCCTGGCCCCATGGAGCTAGAAGAAGGATGGCTGCATCCACATCCCCCTGGCTGATGCTGCCCTGGGCACCACTGGGCAGGTGCTCTGGTCCTTCACCCATAACTGATTTCTGTCACCAGCGGGAGTCTTGGCCTCACTGGTACATCCTGCCCACCCTAGGGTCTGTTCGCCTTGGCCCTGCCTGGCCTTGGGCACTGGCTTCGTCCCCAGGCAACAGTGCTGTTGCAGAGGCATGTGGCAGCGTAGAGGGGTATTTCACAGGGTATTTCACATGCTGGCACCAGCTGTTTCTCCCCTCTGCCCCTAGTCATGTCACCCACTCTCAAGTCTCTGATCCTGCCTCCTGCCTGCCCTCACCACTTGCTTCCCCTATCACAGGGCATTGCTGCCGCCCTGCCACCTTTCTGCTGTGTCCCTTTCCACTTCACTTTTGTCCTAACACTTGTTCCTCAGTGTCCAGCCCTGTACGGGAACCAGCTGCACTAGGTTCTTGTTGTTGGGTCACTGGTGGTACTGGGAGAGGGGTTGCAGCACCCCAGCTTGACTTTGGAAGCTGGTGGTGGAGTGGCCTTAAGGTACGAGGTCGGGACAGTCGCGGTGGGTGCCAGCAGCCTGGCAGTGGTGCCTGGGGTGGTGGGGACAGAAGGATGGACTGGGGCTGGCAGTGGGGCTGGTAGTGGGGCTGGCAGTGTCACTGGCCAGCAGTGGGCACCCCCTTAGTCAGCAGTGCTCCTCCTTTTTGCAGAGGGTCCTGCTGCCTTGTCACCCACAGGGACCATGGCTGGCGCCTGCAGCTCTCAACAAGTTGCAGCTGTGCCCAGAGGTGGGCTTGTGATGCTGACCTGCCCCCCCGCTGGGTGCCACAGTTTTTGGCAATCCCCCAGGGCGGCTATGCACCTTCCTGGGGAGCAGCCATAGTCTGTCTGCCCTGTGCTCCGATGCCCTTTCTGCCTTCCTGGCACAGGCTTGGCTGGAGGCCCTGAGGAGCACCAGGCACCTCAGCTGGTTGCTATGGGAGGTGGAGAGAGGCTGGCTCTGGCCCCCCTTGGGCACAGGAGCAGGGCCTGACCTCAACTGTCCCCATGCCCCCTGGTCCTATCAGGCCCATATACCACCTGCTATGGATTGTGATACAATATACAGTATTTTCGATAGGGGAAAAACTGGGAGAAGAAGCTCTATTTTCAGATTTTTCAGACCATTTTTCTAAATGGCATATGGGAAACTGGCTGGATCTGGGATGGGTTGGAGGGCACAGTGGTGCAGCCCCCACCAATGTGCCCCTGCTCCTATGCTTGACACACCCTGCCTTCCCCAGGGGCTGCTGGGGGACAAGCCAGCTCAAAGTTTGCCGTTTGCCATCAGGGAGAGGGGATAGTGTCATCTCTGAGTCCCCAGCTGTCACCTTGGTGGCACCCTGGAGCACCCCAGAGTGGGCAGTGCTGTTATGCTCTGGGCTTTATCCTTGCCCCATACCTGCCACACTACGCTTTTGTTCCAGGTTCCAGAAGAGCACTGGCACCCAGTCACAGTGTCTTCCCTGTCCACCCAGTCTTCCCCCTGCCACCATGCCATCATTTGCATGGCTTCTGAGGGTCAGTGGAGGTGCCCACACAGCCTGGGTGGCCACAGTGGCCGACCTGCCCAGGCACAGTTGCTGTGCTGGAGTCAGTCCAAGGGTGGAGCAGGAAGGTAGCACCCCAGGGCAGGGGTGGCTGCTGCCTTAGCACTGTTCACTTGATTGAGTTTGGCCCCGCTTCCAGCCTTGCCTCCCCCTCCACGTCCTTGGCCACCAGCCGTGGGCATGGCGCCAGTGCCATGCTCAGCCGCGGGCGTGGGGCCCCTGGGGGTGGGGACATCTTGGAGCTGCCTGTATATTGCTACCAAACAAAAAGAAGATGAAATGTGAAAATAATGACCGTTTTAAATAAAAAATAATAACTGAATCCATTGAGGCTGTGTAGTTGGGCATGGGGGGAATGGCAGGGCTGGGTACCTGGGAGGGCCTGGGCTGAGGAGGAGAGTGGCAGTGCCCAGGGTGGGGGTTCAGGATCCTGCTATGGGCAGCGTGTGCTGGGGCACAACACAGGTCTGTGCCCAGTGCTTGTCCTCATTCAAGCACTGTGGGGTGGTTGGGGGTACAGGCAGGAGTGGCAGCAGCTGGCAATGCCACCAGCTGCATTACCGGCCTGGGGTTGGCAGCAGCCACGGTGGCAGGGCCCCACAGCAGGGCGTCCTGTCTGTGCCATGGGGCCAGGCGTGGGTGGGAGCGGGTGCACCCTGAGGAGGAATGTGGGCTGGGAGGGGCCGTGGTTTCAGCTGTGGCACTTGGGAGTACAGCAGTACAGCAGCAGCCGCCGCGCAGCATGGCCGAAAAACCCCAAATCCAGCTCTTCATCAAGGTGAGGGGGGTCCTCAGGTCAGTGCCCCAGGCCGCTGGTAGCTCTGGCAACCAACTCTGGCAGTGCTGTGGTGGGGTGGCTGGGCTGCCCCTGTCTACTGCAGTGCCCAGATGTGGACACTGGGCAGGCAGGGGGGCAGATAGTGGGCAGCGGGTCAGGCACTGGGTAGGCAGTGGGGCTGACAACAGACAGTGGGGCAGGAAGGGGACAGCAGGCAGGTGGGGGGGATAGGCAGCAGAACAGGCAGCAGGCAGCTCGGGCTCTTTTCCAGGGCGGCTTGCCGCTTCCTGCCCTGGAGGCACAGGGGCTGTGGGTGCTAAACCTGGGGAGGTTGGACCAGGTTCCCCCTGAAAACAGGGCCCAGCAGGCCAGCACCACAGCATCTGCCTGCACCTGCCAGGCCCTTCCCTGCAACCACCTGGCTAGGGCAGTCTGTCTGGCTGTGCAGGCCAGGACAGAATTCACATGGGATTGTGGCTGGGGTTGACGGGGCCACCGGTATCTCTGTTACCTTCCTCTGGCACATCTCTGCTGCTGGACTGTCCTCTGCTACTGCCACCCCTGCTGCCACACCTGCTCTCAAGTCCTTGTCCTGCTGACACTGTGAGGCTGTTGCAGCCTGGATGTCCTTGTCCCCAGAGGGTGCCAGGGCCAGCTGTCCTTGTCCCCAGAGGGTGCCAGGGCCGGCACTTGCTGTGCCATGTGGCTGCTCTGGGGTGTGGCACTGAGGCTCAGCGAGCAGGCAGGGGCCAGGAGCTGGCACCTTACCATGCATGGCAGGTGCCATGGACAGCAGCACAGCTTGCCAGGCTGGGCTGGGGCATGTGCCCTATCATCTTCACCCTGTACCCTCTGGGACAGACCCCACTGAGACCATGCCAGGGCAAAAGGGCAGCTGAGCTCTCCTTCTGTGCCCACAGGCAAGTGAGGACGGGGAGAGCGTAGGACACTGCCCCTTCTGCCAGCGGCTCTTCATGGTGCTGCTGCTCAAAGGGGTGCCCTTCACCCTCACCACTGTGGACGTGAAGAGGTGAGTGGTGGCCCTCTCCCAAGGGGTGCCAGCCCTGGGGCCAGGATCATGTGCAGGGTGGGAGGTTGGTAGGTCCCCACCACTCTGGGAAGGGATGTGAAGGGTGGGGCATTATGGGATGCATGGAGCTTTTTGTACCTCCCCAGGTGACCACTGGTGCTTGGGGGAGGTTGGCAGGTATTTCCTTGGCCACACACTGAGGCAGGAGGGGCCTGAGGGCACCACCTTGTGCACCAGCCCACCAGAACTCCCTTTGCTCGGGACATGTGCGCAGTATGAGCACACACACACACAGTGCCCTGCAGAACCCTGGACATGCCAGGCATCAGTGGTTTACCCATCTCCCACAGGGCACTGGACGTGCTGAAGGACTTCGCTCCAGGTGCCCAGCTGCCCGTCCTCCTCTACAACGGCGAGCCCAAGACTGACACCATCACCATCGAGGAGTTCCTGGAGGACCAGCTGAGCCCCCCCCTGTCAGTGGCTGGTGCCAGCTTGAGAGGAGGAAGGGCCCCCCTAGAGAAGGGCAGGACAAGCTGAGGGATGAGGGGGCTGACAGCACATGAGCCTGTCAGCCTCTGGTACCTGCCTCAGCTGTGCCCATATCCCCACAGGTGCCCCAGTCTGGTCCCACAGTACCCAGAGTCAAGCCTGGCTGGGAATGACATTTTCCACAAATTCTCTGCCTTCATCAAGAACCCGGTACCTGCCCAGGATGAGGGTGAGGAGCGGGTGGGGGAGCACCCCATGCAACCTCTCGGGTGCCACACCCCAAAGCTTACCCTGGTCACACTGAGCTTTCCCAGTCCCCCCACCGAGTCCACAGTCACGTCTGTCCAGGCACTGCCCTCTCTATACGGGCTATGCCAGGCCTCTGTGGGAGGGCAGAGGTAGGTGCCACCCTGAGCCAGGTGAGAAGAGGCTGACAGGTGCTGCCTGGACACCTGGGCTGGGCTGGGCTGGGCTGGCAGGAGGCCACAGCAGAGCAGGGCTGTACTGTGACCTGGTCACCCTCCCTACAGCGCTGCAGCGGAGTCTGCTCCGGGCCTTGCTGAAGCTGGATGAGTACTTGAGTGCCCCTCTGGAGCACGAGCTGGCCCAGGACCCCCACCTCCGGGTCTCCCAGCGCCATTTCCTTGATGGAGACCACCTCACACTGGCTGACTGCAACCTGCTGCCAAAGCTCAACATTGTTCAGGTAAGCCACGGGCATCCCAGCACCATGCCCTTCTCCTTTCCCTGACATCCCTATGCCCTCACTTTCCTCTTGGTACCTACAGCAAGCCCCTGCTCCTTTCCCAGTTGCTCTCAGTTCTGTGCCCTCCAGCATTCCTCTCCCTGGGAGCCCGGCCCAGCACCATGCCCTCCCACAGATCCCACTCCTCTCTGCATCCCCAGTGCCGGCCCTCCACTGCGCAGTGCCATGAATGTCCCTGGCTCCCTGCCACCCTTCCCAGCTGGTGCCTGCCCTGGTGGTAGAGGCATCCTTGGCACAGTGTCAGGCAAGTCTCCCCCGTTTGTACCCACAGGTTGTGTGCCAGCACTACCGCCACTTTGGGATCCCCAAGGACTTGCGGGGCGTGTGGCGGTACCTCAACAGTGCCAGTGAAACCAAGGAGTTCAAATACACCTGCCCCAATAGCCAGGAGATCATCCAGGCCTATCGTTCCGTGGTCCGGGCACCGCAGTGAGCCGGGCACGTGCCCTGGTGGGTGCCAAGGCTGGGGTCTGGCAGGAGGTCAGCACCCACCCTGCCCCCGCCTGCAGGGCTCAGGAGAGCTCTGCCACTTGCACCCAAATTCCCTCCACTGGCACACAGGTGCTGGCAGCAATCTGCAGCGCACTCAGCCCCTCTTGTGCCACCCACCCTTCCTCACAACCAGGACAAGCTCTGTGGCCCCTCGAGCATCAGGATGAGGGCAAACGGGCATGGCCATGGGCACCATCGGTGCCATAGCTGTGCCCAGCTGAGGGCAGGGGCAGAGTTGGGGACAGCAAGCTGCCCTGCAGCCACTTGCACAGGCAGGCAGACTGTGTCACCCACCTGGGCAGCAGGCACCACAGGGTGCCCTCACACCTGCACCAGGTAAGAGGACCTGGCACAGGATTAGAGACCTATGAAGGGAGCTGGAGGGGGATAGCACAGGTAATGGACACAGGTCAGTTCCCCCCCCCAGTTCCACTATTAGGAAGCTCTCAACAGACTTGGGGGTTGTGAAGCAGGGAAAGCACAAGTTAAGCTTCAGAGTTCCTGGAAATCAATAAAAGCTTTGCAAGTAAGACCAGTGTGAGTCTGGAGTGACCACCCCAGCAGCTTCTCCCTCACAAGGCTTTGTACTGACATCCTCATCCTCTGCCAGTGCCCAGCAAGGCAGAGCCCATCCTCCCAGCTCTCCAGGGGGGCTGACTAAGTCCTAACCACACACCTGTCAGCCGACTTGCAAAAAGCTGGCAGGGAAGGTAACTTCTCTGAGGCTCAGACATCTGTGTTCAGCTGAAACAGGCCCAAGGCTTCCTGAAAAGGGAGAGGCAGAATGGACAGACGCACTCAGAGAGAGCAGCTGGCTAAAAACACCTTTACTGGCAAGAAGCAAAGCACAGGTGATCTTTCCATTCCATGGTATCAAAGCTCCATCCAAACTCCACCAGTTCGTGGTAAGTGAAGTCAGGAGCTGGTCCCTGCCAGCAGGGAAGAGTTGCAGGGGATAAACCCACCATGCTGGTGTCCCCTCTGCTCCATCTGTTCCCCCCAAAGGGGAAAGCTGAGGGCTGGCTGCCAGGTACTGCTGCCTCTGTTGTCTCCCTGGGCTGAGGAGCTCAGCAGGTCCAGAACAACAGGGACACCTCCTCGCTCAGACACAGGGGTCCATAGGGCTTTCATCAGGACACAGGACAGCACCCATCAGGAGTCCTCGAAATTCACTCCAGATGGTGCCTTCTTGCTGGAAGGAGAGGGAAGAAACATCAGTCACAAGTCCCAAGCCCTGCTGTCCCATAACTTTGGAGCAGAGCCCACAGGGTGCCCAGCGAGCAGCATACAGCCCCAGCACTGACCTTTTGAAACCAGGGTTAATGAGAGACTCCCCCGGTACCTTCCTTTTGCCTGGCAAAGCTGAGCCAGAAGCCTTACTCTTCCTGGGGCTGGGGTCTGCCTCGGTGAGGAACAGGCAGGACACAGATTACAGGTTACTCAGGAGCTCTGGCTGCCCTGCCGGTCCCTTCACGGTTGGGGGGAGCCTCCAGGAGCCCAGCCTGGCAGGACCAGCAGCCACAGAGGGCAAGAAAGGGCCAGACTTGGCCTCCTCTCCCAAAAGGAGCCATGGATCCACACAGCCTCCAGTCTGGAAGCAAAGGAAAGCCTGCCCTCCTTCTGAGGCTGGCAATGCCCAGCCTTTGACCTGAGCATCCCAGACACCCTGAGAGCCACCACACTAAGCCCTGGCCCTGCTCTGCCTGGAAGAGCACCAGGACAACAGGTGGCTGCCAGCAGCCAGAGCTGAGGGCACTCAGAGTGTCCTGGAGAGCACGTGGATACAGGACCAGCAGCCTCCAGGAGGGAGAAGACCAAAGACTGCAGGAGCAGGGCAGGTGCCCCTGGCAGTGCCTACCTGCCAGGAAGAGCTGCTGGCTCCGGGCAGCGTTCTTCTCGGGGCTGCAGGAAGATGCTAACGTCTCCACTGCTACTGAGACAGGAGCCAGAGGCGAAGCTCGTGACAACGTCCCCTAATTCCACATGCAGCAATTCAAGCCTCCCTCCACAGCCAAACTGAGCCCCATTCTCCTCTCAGCACTTCCATCCAGACTGCTGCTGCTCCAAAATCTTTCCAGATCCCTCAGACAAAAATATCTATAAGGCAACCCTGACATTCAGGATGCTAGTGTGGTGCTGGCCATGAGAACAAGGGCTGTGTTTCCACACAGAGACAGAGCACAGTGTCCTCCCGGCCTAGCCCCAACAGGGAAGTGACGGGCAGCAGCTCTACCAGATCTACTGGGACCGGTGAGAAGAAACCACCTGGGCTGAAGCTCTCTCCTGCTGCGGCTGAACTGGGGCACCTCGGGCACTTTAGGAAGGGGTGACGATCCCATGAAGGTGGCAGGAGCTGCTAGCTCTCCCCTCTTCTAAACCCACCACGCACCTTCCAGGCGCCTCTCCAGGCTCTCGATGCAGCCGGCCATGCCGAAGAGCAGCGCCTGCAGCTGGCTGCGCGCCTCGGCGGCGGGCAGCTGGGCAAGGGCCAGGGCCGGGCACTGCGGCTCCTCCGGCAGCCGCAGCGTGGCCGAACCCGGGCCCAGGCTCAGCGCGGCGGTTCCGCGATCCAGGGCGGCCCTGCGGGGAGCGAGGGTAAGGGGAGCAGGAGAGAGAGGGGCTCCGGGCGAGGTGGGCCTAGGGTGGGGGGAGCCCGGGGGAGAGGGTGCCCGCAGCGAGGGAGGTCCCAGGGCGGCGGCACCCACCTGAGCATCGCGCCGTGCTCCTCCGGCGGGCACCGCTGCAGAGGGAGAGGAGGAGGAGAGTGCGTCCAACACGGCCTAGCCTGGGTGCAGATCCCTCCCTGCCCCTCCGGCACCGCGGTCTCAGCCCCGGGTTCTCCCGCCTCCCCCTGTTCCCCCCAGTACATACAAAGCCGAGCGCCGGGCAGCCACCGAGCTCCCCGGCCCAGACCTCCATCGCGTCGGTCACACTGCAGGAGGAAGCAGCTCAGGCCAGGGCTGCTCGATCCCCGCCCGCCCCCCACCTGCTCCTTCTCCCGCCCCGCTCTCACTAGACGGCACCGTCGGGTCCGCAGTAGCAGAGGAACCGGCCTGTCCCGGTTCGGAGCACATGAAAGGGCCCCGCCGGTTCCGCCATGGCCGCGGCGGAAGGGGCGGGTGGCAGGGGCGGGTCCTGCCCCAGGCCGGGCCCGGCAACCTCGCCATGGTGAACCTGGGCGTGCGGCGGGTGGAGGACGATGTGGCCGCCAGGCACCCGGTGCGCCCCGCGGGGAACGGGCTGGGGGGCCTGGGGGTGCGGGGGTGGGGATGTCGGGACTGAGGGGGCCGGGTGGGCCTCCGGCCTTCGCGCTGATGCCTCCCCGCAGGCGCTGCAGCAGTACGCGGCTTGCCAGTCTCACGCCTTCATGAAGGGCATCGGCACCTTCTTGGCAGGTACGGGCCGGTCCAGCCACCCCGGCATCCCCCGGGCTGTCCTTGGCCGCTCCGCGGGGGCAGTGGGGATCCCGTCCCGGCCGTGTCCGGTAACCCCGGCCTCGGTCTCGGCAGGCAGCGGGGCCGCCTTTGCGGTGCAGAAGATGGCGCGGCAGAAGCTGCCGTACAGCCTGCAGTGGAGCCTGCTGTTGGCTGCGGGTAAGCACCCAGCCCGAGCGGTACAGAGTGGTGTTTGCCACTGTTATGGGGGCTCGTCTCTGGCTCCAGCCACCTCCCAGTGCCCCGGTCCCCAGGGCTCAGGAGGGTTCGGGGCAGCAGGTGCTGCTGGCACTCCCAGGAGCACCTCGGCTGCCCCAGCTGCAGGGTCCCTCGGAAGCTACGTGGTAACCAGAGCTGAGACGCAGAAATGCTCCAACTTCTGGATTTATCTGGAGACAGGCAAGTCCCCACAAGAGTTTGCCGTGACTGGTGGATTGTCTCAACCCGCAGGTACAGTCATATCTTCCTACTGCTTTGCCTGAGCTTGTTGTGCCTGGTTCTTCCCTGCTGCAATAATTACTTTGCTGTCTTGTAATTTAGCTGGTGACCGTGTCATTGCCAAAATCTCATTATATAAGTCCCACACTGGCACCCTGCAGCCAAGGGGTGGGAGCAGGAGCACCCATGGCAGGTGGAGCTCCTTACCTAGTTTCATGTCTCCCCTGTCCCTCTGTGCACCTGGCACAGTGGGTTCCTGAGCAGGGCTGGTGATGTGGGCTGGGTGCACTTGCTGCTGCCTTCTGCCGTGCCTGCTTTGGGTATTCACAAAAGCCAGCACAAATGGCTCATTTGCTGGAAGAGGAAGGAGAAGGTAAGGGATGGAGAGAGCAACTGAGGTGTGGAGGGATTTGCTGCCCAGTAGGGTGGGCAGAATTGGAAGGGCATCAAGACAGCAACTGCTGGACAATTCTCATTGGTGCTTGCTGATTTCTCCCATACATACCTTGAGCTTCCAAAGCTAGGCCAACTTGAAGAGGCTTTACGTGCTTCACCAAGGCTCTGTGGTTCTTTCCCCACGTTTGGCAAACCCACCAGGGTAGTTGGAGGTCCAGGGAACTTGTACTTTCTTGTTGCAGAAAACCTCCCTAGTGCAGAAGAAAAGGACGGCGCTGCAGCACTGGTGAGGAGGAACAGGTACGGTGACGTGGTGGAGTAGCCAGCAGAGCATAGCCTGCCGTGCCCATGTCCCACTTCACCCCTTCCTGTCTGCCCAACCTGACACTGCCCATGCTGCCTGTGAGGGTGGTGGGCTTGGTGACACTTCTGGAAAGCTCTGAGGACTTGATCCTGCCAGAGACAGCATGGTGGAGGCACCTCAGGGATTGCTGCCTGCCCCATGGCCTCTGCACATTGCACTTGGGGTACAATAAAAGTTGAGAGCTGAGTGCACTTGTTGTGGATGAGGTGAAGGGCAGAGCAGGTGGTGAATGTCAACCTGAGGCAACCTCTGCAGTGAATGTTGGAGCAGAGAGCTCTGGTCCCTCTGTGGTGATGGCAGCCACAGTCAGTACTTGGATTGCTCTGAGACTGCAGGTGCAGACCGGTCTGGTCTAAGTTGTGAGGGTAGAGCTGTTGCTGTGTCACCTGTTTCCTGAGCCCAACCAGTCCCCATGTCCCTTCCACCATAGCAGCAAGGCTTTTCATACCTGCCTGAACAGGCCAGAGCTGAGTCCCACAGCCGGGTGGCCTCTGGGGTGTCCCCTTCCCCTGCAACAGAGCTGACCATGTGCCCAAAGCCCCTCTCGGCAGTGCTCACCTGTCACCGGCTAGTCCCAGATTGCCCATCCGAATCCATAACTACAAGGTAATGGTACTGTCTCAAACCCCGTGCACACAGTGGGGCATGTGGGGTTTTTCCATGTCAGACTCCGAGTCTTGACTAGGTCAATTGTCTGCTCTTGGTGGACGTCCAGCTCTGATTCAGCTGCAGCTGAATTTCTTAGAAGAGGAAACTCAGCCTGAATTCTGGGAGCTGCCCAGGTTCTTAGAGCAGTGTTTCAGCTTCAGGAACCAGAAGTGCCTTCTCCGTATGACATACATAGACAGGCCCTGAACATCACCACAGGAGGGAGTCCCTGTGCTGAGGAGATGAGCTTGGGGGGGAAGCTGGGCTTGGAGGTTCACAGCATCCTCTGAACTGGAATCAGGTTTGCCCTGTGCAGAGAGATGGGGAGCAGCCAGTGGAAGAGCTGAAAGTAAAGTGCTGCAGGGAACAGGTGTGTTAAGTCAAGCATGGTATTCCAGGAGTTCAGCTGGAGCAGGGAAGGGTGTTGGGAAGCGAGCAAACCCACGGAGCAGAGTTGGCACTGCCAACAGGAGCAAAGAGGGCAGTGAGAAACTGCAGCTCTCCACAGCTATTCCTCTCTAGTGTTTGTGGAAAGGGCAGGGCAGGGGAAGGCTTCCAAAAGGATTGGAGAGCTTGGACCAGTCCCATGCAGCTGCTGAGCACTGCAATGTGTGTCCTGGTGTCTGAGCTGCCAGTGACTGCAGCAGCAAATGTGAGCTGCTTTGCTGGTGCCCTTGAGCACCAGAGCTGGGCCCTGGCAGTGGAGGCTGCTGGCAGGTTGTTTTGCTGGGGGCTGTGGCAGTGAGGGACAGCTTGAGCTGCCTGCTTTGGCCTTGGGGTGACTGTACCTCCAGCATTGGGGAAGCATGAGCTTGGTGACTGGCTGGCTGGAGCTCCTCCACCTCCAGGTGGGTCTGGGTCTGGTGTCAGGTTTCCAGCCCACCTTGGTCTATTTGAGGTCATCTCCAGGCTGGTAGAGCCCACAGAGCTGTGACGGTGTCTCAGCACTGGACAGGCTGCAAGGGCTGAGACCTTTGGGCAGAGCCTGGCCTGTGGATGTGGCTGAGGGCTTCTGCCCCCATGGGACAGCCAGGCTGAATGCCTGTTGCTGATCACAAGCCACTAAGCCATTGTAGTGGTTACAAAGGTTTATTTCAGATTATTTTAAAAAATCAAGCAAAACCAAACCTTCTTCATGTTTGTACATCCCTGTTCTTACTCAATTGGAAAAGAAGGTGCATCCTCCTAGCTGCCTGGTGTAGGGTGATGCCAGGCTCAAATCTCAGTGCAGAGCAAAGCCCCACAGTGTGGGAGCCTGTTGGCTCTGTGCCAGCATGGCCATGTACCACAGAGCAGCAGGAACTGGGGTGTGCAGGAGTCTTTGAATGTGGCAAAGACAAGTCTAGCATAGGAACCATGGGGGTAGTGAAGGCATTATGTCTGGTTGTTGAAGTGGGACCTGTAAGCTGCCATCTTCCCACATGTGGTTGTTGCTAAGTCCTTACCCAAAGCTGAGGCCAATGGCCAAGGAGAAGACCTTACCTTCAGGAAGGTCACTGGGGTTTGTACATCAGACAGAAAGACATGAGCTTCAGGTGATGCCCAGAGCTCCCCAGGAGGCAGGGCTGATGCTCCAGGGACAGGCTAGCAAGGTTGGCGGTTGGCTATAAGGACTAGTGTAAGTAATATTCCCCATTCATACACATACACATGTAAATTAATCCTCTTGTTGCTTCGGCTCATTGGCTCAGTTCAGCTCAGCTCTGGTGGCAGAAAGATGCCCTAGCTCTGAATGTCCCATTTCCAAGCCTGCTCCAGGGTCCATCCCTGAGTAGTGCAGGGAAACATTTAAGCCCTTCTCCCACAGGGCCAGTGATCCTCTTCTTCCTTTCCCACTGCTAGAGGGCAAAGGGAAGGCAAAAGGACACAGCTAATCTTCTGGGATGGTGTCAGGTTTTGGAGGAGGACATTGAGCACTTGCCACATCCCAAGCATTCAGAGCATGGAGCCTCCAGCAGGTAGGATGGTGCTGGTCCTGCAGATATGGCCCACCCTGTCCCTGCCATCAGATTATGCTGGACTTGCTGTGCCGGAGCAGGCAGATAGCAGTCACCAGGGATGTCAGGGTGGTGACCACGAAGAGCAGGATGAGGATGACCCAGTAATTATACAGCATGCTCTTGTGGGAGGAGGGCTTCTCTGCTGGGATCATGTTGGTGAGGTTCAGCATGTAGCCCAGGGCCCAGCCAATGGAGGTTTCTCCTGCCTGTGGAAACAGCATGGCATGGTCACCATCCAGCCAGCCCAGCTGCATGGGCCTCAGGAGACCATAGAATCATGGAATCACTGAAGTTGGAAAAGACAACTAAGATCATGGAGTCCAACTAGTAACAGCAGCACTGCCAAGGCCACCACTAAACCATGTCCCCCAAGTGCCACATCCGCACATGTTCTAAATCCCTCCAGGGATGGTAACTACCCCATCCGTGGGCAGCCTGTTCCAATGCCTGACCACACTTTACATGAAGCAATTTTTCCTGAAATATAACTGAAACTTCCCCTGGCACAATTTGGGGCCATTTCCTTGTCCTGTGACATGTTAACCTGTGAGAAGAGACCAACCCTCTCCTGGCTACAATCTCCTGTCAGGGTGTTATAGAGAGTGAGAAGGTCCCTCTTGAGCTTCCTTTTCTCCAGGCTGAGTTCCCCAGCTCTTTCAGCTGTTCCTCATAAGACTTGTGTTCCAGACCCTTCTGGGACAGCTTCAGTGTCAGCCCAAGGGAGAAGAGTGTGGGGGAAGCTGCAGCCCCCTTGAGCCTCTGCTTGCCCACAGGTCCAGCCAGCCCAGGGACAGAGCAGTGACCATCTTGTGCAGAACTGGGCTCATCCCCTGGGAGTAAAACCTTGTATGCTCAGGCCAGTCCTGATCTCCTTGCACATCCCATAGCATGGCAGACAAAAGTACCTCCTGCCCTGAGGTAACTTCCCAAAAAGCCTCAGCAAACCATTGTTTGGGATGGCTGGTGTCTTGAGAGCCAAGGAAGGGCTGAAGGATGTGATCCCATGACCACCCCAATAGCCAGTTCAGCTCATTTGTTTCCATCCCCTAGGAGATCCCTCCAAAACCTGAGAGTTCCATCCTGCCCCTGTTCACTGAGATATTCCTTTATTCTGCTTTGCTCTTTTTCCATGAGGGATCATCTCTTCTGCAGGGTTCTTTGGCCTAACTCCAAAGAGATGCCATGGGATGGGGATTGATTTTGGTGCTACCCACCTTCTTCTGGAAGGCAATGTTGGGGAAGGAGTGGTTGTTGAAGCTGTAGCCTTTGGTGGTGAGCAAATACACAAATGTGCTGATGGCACAGTAATCTGGCAGCCTCTTCTCCAGCTTTGGGGCTTTCAGGAGCAGCTGGGTGGGACGCACAGAGGGAAAGAGAAGAGAGGTCAAGCCAGCAATGGCCAGGATTGTGTCTGTGGCCTGAAGCTCAGGGTGGTTACATCTGTGAGGCCAAGGCTACCCCTACCCACCTGAGCCCAGTCCCATGTAGGAGCCATCAATTGCCTTCCCCCTACTCCACTGGTGCCAGGAAACCCCATGATCTCCAAGGGCTTCTCTCAAAGCCTGGGTGATACCCCACATGAAGCAGCCCCCTTCTTCCCATGATGCCCAGGGAGCCCACCTCACTCCAGCTGGTGGCGCAGATGGTCTCTGCAGCATCCTTCAGGTCACTGGGCAGGTGCACGGGTCTTCCCATCACAGTCTGTATGAAATCCACAGTGTAGAAGAAGGCAGAGAAGGCCTGATGGAGGGAAAGAAGCAGCTGTGAGACAGGCTTGGAGTAAACTCTGATCATGAGCAGACACTCTGGCCAATGTGGTGGGCACCAACAACTGCTGTTGCAGAGCTGGAGGTCTGATTTTGCTGCCACATGATGCTGGGGAGCTGCCCGGCCCCCAGCTGAGTCACCACCCTCCTCTTAGGGGACTTACAATGAAGTTTCCTGAAACCTTCGGCTGGAAAACACCATCAAAGGAGCAGTGGGAGAAGGAGCAGTTGGTGAAATCAAAGAGCTTGCTGACATGCAGAGTGCAGAGGTTCCCATTCCCAGTGCCGACCAAGGTAACGGTGGTGTTGAGGGCAAGGCTTGGTCTCTCCTTCTCCGTGCAGGGGCTGTCATAGATGCTGCTCAGCAACAGGCTCTTGTTGTAGCCCATAGGCCAGCAGGAATGGGAGACAGTTTCTTGGTAGCGCTCAGCCTGCCAGAGGAGGGACACAGGGGGTGCATGAGCTGTGCATAGCACAGCTTCCCCAGAGCTTGAGCAGCCAGACACAGAGCAGTTGACAAAAGTGTCTCAAAATGGCTTGCAGTGTCTTGGCTCTAGCCAAGAGCTGCATCATCTAGTGGAGATAGTGGGAGAAAGCCCTGGGAACACAGGAAAGGGTTGGGGGCAAAACCCAAGTTGGCTGGTAAAGGTGTGCAGCTGGTCCAGGGCTGAGGGACAGTGTAAACACCGAGGTGAGGGGGCAGCTGTGGGGTCATGTCAGCCAGCATCCACATGAAGCACACACTGTACCTGGAGGAACTTGGAGAGCAGCCTCTTGAGGACCTGGTCCCTCCCATAGCAGAGGAAGCTGTGTGTGTACACTTTGTATGCCTGGCCATACAGTTTCAGCATCACCTCATTTCTGGGGTTTTCAATCGTGTCCCTGGTTTCAAAGGTGATCTGTGTGGAAGCACCTCCAAAGTCCATGGCCCCCAGGGTCTTCTTCTGAGGCTGGATCCATTCTCCGAGCCATCCACGCTGAGCCAAGGAGGACAAGAGCAGGCATAAGCGTATGAGGAGCTGCCCAGCCACCACAGCCATCCCACTGGATGTCACTATCCTCAGCTCACCTTGATGAAGTTCTCCAGGAGATAGTTGGCAGTGACCCAGCCAAAGACCCCTTCCTCTTCCCCTGACAGGATCTTTGCTCCCCGGAAATCAAAGGGGTGTGTCTTCAGTGTGGCTGCTACAGCTCTGAGGACAGCGTCCGACGCCTGTGGGTCCGCAATGCTGTGGGCCAAGCGAGAGGGCGGAGTGACAGATCTGTGCCACAGTGCTGCAGAGCCCTCCCTGTCCCAACGGCCCTTGAAGGCCAGCACTGCCACAGCAGGGCCCAGGAGGAGAGGTGAGCCGTTGCCTGGGTACTCATAGGCATGTCCCAAAAAACCACTAGCTAATTCCCCTTGTCTCTGCTGGAGGAGGCAGGTAGCAGGAATGAAGTGTGCTCCTCACTGCTGGGACAATGGAATCCATCCTGCCTGGGCTGAGTGAGGAGAGCACGACTGCTCCCCCGTGTGCTTTTTGAGGGGTGTTTATTCTCACTGTGTCCCATCAGGCTGGCAGTGGGTGCAAGGGATTTTCCTCCTAGCATCCAAAAATCTGGGTGGGTTATCCTGGTACTGGCCCCTCCACCAGCCCCCACTAGCACTGTGCTGGCTGTGCCCTGTAGAGTGTATCGTGCTCTGAAAGGCAGGACCACTTCTGCAAGGGACACAGCACTGGGCAGGTGGGTGGCCAAGAGCTTTGCCCAGCAAAAGGGCAACACTTCAGCCATCCTTCACCACCTCCACCCCTGCAGTGTGTAGCAAGCTGGCATGTTAGAGTGGCACAACAGGGCCCCCCTGAGCACTCACTTGAGCAGACGCATGCCAGCCGTGGCACCCAGGTAAAGTGGGGTGCCTGCATGCTTCTCCTTGGGCACATCTCTCAGGGCCTGGCTCAGGCAGTGCTCCAAGCTTGTCCCAGCCGCCAGAGGGTTTGAGCTGTAGCTGGAAATGCCAGGACCTGTGAAGAGGAAAAAGCATTGCTCCCTGCTGGTGAGGGGATGGGATGGTGCTCAGTGGGAAAATGCCTGGTGAGCAGCTTTGCCCCTTCCAGGCTGTCCAAAAGGCAGTTTTCTGTAGGCGTGGAGCCATCCAGGGTCCAGCCACATCTCTCTGCCCATGCTGCGTCCTCTACTGGCTGACAGTCTGGGAAAGGTCGATAAATGGAGAGTGAAAGACCAACCCTGGCTCCTCAATGGGCTAGGCAGGGAGCTGGATTGCTCCCTGGTGGTTCAGTACCTGGAAAAGACAAACCAAAGCATGCACAGCTGCAAGCCTTGGGGGGGTTGGGAGACATTTAGGAATAGAGCAGAATACTTTAGAACATGTCACTACACTGCTAAATACAGAGGGAGGCAGCTGGGCATGGCAGGGGCACTCACACCATGCTGCCCTGCCACAGGGATGCAACAGACACTGCCACCAGCCGCAGACCTGGCAAGCCCTTACCCTCCACATCACACATGCTGTGCTCGCTGACCACCCCGGTGTCATTCTCCTTGTCTGCAGGCCACTTGTAGATGAACATGGCGGTGTGGGAGGACCCAGCGTCCAGCACGATGCCGTACTGCAGGGGGAAGGCAGTGGGTCAGGCCTGGAGGCTGAAGGTCCCCTGGGTGCTCCAGCCCTTACCAAGGGAAGGCACTGGGGCTCAGTGCACAACCCATCCACACTCCGACCCTCAGCCCACACTCCTACCCTGTCAGTGCCCAGCAGCTCTGCAGTATCATCTGGCAGAGGCAGGCTTTGCCCAGCCCAGCCTGGCATTGCTGGGCCCACACCTGCCCAAAGAGGGCACTCCCTGGTGCGTGACTGGGAGTGGGATACTGGCCGTTCTGGAATGCTATTTGGAACAGCACAGGGACTCTAGCTTTTTGGGTAAGGGGACCCCGTTGAGTGCAGCTCGGGGGCTCTTCCCCCACTGCAGGTTACCATCACTCCTGGCTGCCTGCTGAGCCATGCTAGCCAGTCCCTGGGACTGGTGGTGGGGAGAGACACCTGAAATGGCTCCTTGGGATGCTCTTGGCCAAAGAAGGGCAGCCAGGCCCCTCATCCCTCCTGCCCTTGTATGGCTTGGCTATTCTCTGGCTATAAATAACCCTGCTCCTCCTGCCAAACAAGGTTACCCAGCTCCCAGGGAGGGGACACCATACATGCTGCCTGCAGCACCCCTGGGTGTAGCCCTCTGCCTGACCCCTGCTGCCCATGGTCTTGAGGTTGCCCATGCTGGCCCCCACTGTGCCTCCTCAGGGCTGTGAGTATGGGGGGGAAAGCAAGGCAGGACCCAGAACCACCCCAGCTGAGCATCTCTGGGGTGAATCCATCTAAGGCTTAAACCTCCTATGAGTCTCTGTCTGCTCCTGCCCTACCCAGATTCAATACAGCCAAGGGCTGGAGTAGGCAGCTCCTTTCCCTGCCCAGAAGCCACCCCAGCCCTGCCTGCCATGAGTGCCCCATGCTACCCCTGTCCCTATCACCTGGTTTTCACCAGCACAGGCAACAGAAGTGTCAAGGACACCCGAGGTCCCCACTTATGGGTAGCCTCAATTACACCATGAACCCATGGCCCTGCACCAGTGGTACCTCCTGCTCCCTCAGAGGACCATCTCACATAGGTGACCCACTCAGACTCACCCAGTGATTTGCTCATGCCCTGGGCCAAAAACTACAAGCCAGCAGAGAATCCCCCTCTGTGGCCAGGCTGGAGCAGTGGAGTAGCTTCAGCTCCTGACAAACACTGCAGAGAGGAGGAAAAAGGCTGACAACTCTGTCCAACACCTCTCCCCAGCCTCCTGGGCTGGGTGCTGGGGTGAGTGTTCCGGGCAGGCTTAGAGGGCTCTCAACACCGTCTTTGCCCAGCACATGGCATCCCAGTCTGTTCTTGACAGAGTAACCTCTGCCTTGCCTTGCCTCCCTGGGATCCCGTCACCCCTGTGCCCCCAGATGAGCAGTCACTGACCAAGCACAGGAGAGTCTGAGGAGGGTCCAGCCCTAGGGGACCCCCTCTGTCCACCTCAGTGGCACATGTGTCCACGCCCTCTGTAGTCACCATGCAGATGTCTCTGATTTGCTCGCAAGGCACTGCATTACCCCAGATATCACCTGGAGTGACACTAGCAGGAGCAGGTTGACAAGGCTGTCCGCATCAGGAAAGCATCCGTAGGTCATCCGCAAACTTGGGGCTGAGCACAGCCAAGACCCTAGGAGTACTCTCCAGTGTGGAGATGCCATGGAGGGGCTGAAGTCCACAGAGAGGGACAAGGTTAGAGACAGGGATATCTACAGGATGGCAAGGGCTGAGAGATGCTGTAGTATGAAACATAAGGATGACCTGCAGTGCCAGGGATACCTGGTGCCACCCACCAGGAGTGGGGTCAGCCTGGGAGGGGTATGCTGGGGATGCCAGACTCACCCCATGGCAGGAAGGGACATGGCCACATGGCTGGCTCTAGGGTGAGCAGGAGACCCACCACCCGTGACAAGAGGAAGGCTGTTTCCCAGGGTTTCTTCCTGCATTCAGCAGGGCTGACTTGGCTGTGCCCCACTTCCCACCCCATGGAGAGCTGGTACCAGGATGTATTCATGGGGGTACATACCTGGGGTGGAGTTGCACATGTAGAGACGCACAAATGTATGTGCACATGTGCATGCATATATGTGTGCATGTGGTCTACATGTTGCAGGAGTGTGCATGTTTGTGTGTGGGTGCATGGGCATACAAAGGTGTGTGCAACTTTAGGTGTGGATGCTTACACGTGGGTGTGCACAGGTGAGGTGTGCATGCACATAGGTGTGCCAGTGTGTGTGCACATGGGTGCACGTGTCTGTGCACACAGGCATTTAGGAGGGGTGTGTGCAGAGGTGTGCGTGGGCACACATACCACATTGCGTGCCCAGGGAAGTGCAGGCAATGAGAGGCAGCACAGAGCCTACACCCAGAGTAAGCCCCACGCAGACATGACATGTTGGGGTGACAGCTGGGGCAGGATGCAGAACTGGCTGCATATGTGGGCACATCCTAGTGCCCTTTGCTGCCAACACCTGTGAGTCGGGGTTTGGGGTATCTCCTCTTGGACCCCCAGCGCATTACCACCAGGTGTGGAGTGGTGGGTGAGGCGCATCCCGTGGGTCCCCCAGCCTTGGCAGTGGCAGCAGCAGCGCTTGGCCTGGCTGAGGTGAGGTCCTGCAACACGATGGTGCTGCCTCTGCAGAGAGTGCCCGGTGAACTGCTACCACAGTTCACCCCACAGCCACCCCAGCAGGAGAGGAGTCACCGCAGCCTCGTGCCAGCCCCTCCTGAGGGCCTGGGATTTGGCACCCCAGCTTGTCCCTGTGGAGAAGACATCCTTGCCTGGGAGTGGTAAGCAGTGGTGAGAATCGTGCGCATGGTCCACGAAGGCACCGAGGCAGACGTGGGCAGCCTAGTATGTTCCCAGTGATGAAGAAATGTCATCTCCTCCAGTCTCAAGGGTACCTCATGCCTCCAGCATTCACACAGAAATCCTGAATGGGATAACCTACAGTGGTGTGCAATGGTGCCAGCCCCTAGCCCCAGATCCTGTCCCTGTCTTAGCTTCTGTCCCTGCCTAGAGCCTGGGCATGGGCATCGGAGCCACTGCATTCCCCAGAGCAGAGAGTGCTGCTGTGTGGGTCTGAGTCACGGCTGAGCCATGGACATGGGCAGGTAGGCTCCAGGGGCCCTACAGGTGGGAAGCCCCAGGAGGGAGGATAAAAGCCCACCCCGAAAGTGATTTGCAGTGTAAGTGCGGCCCTCAGCTCTGCCAACTGAGCTGCCCTGTGCCTGCTAACAAGTACACTGCAAATGAGGGCTGGGGAGACACAGGGGTGCCCTGGCGCGCTCCCACACCAGCACCTGGCTCCCATCACCCCTCTCATCTGCCTTGCCATGTTTGCCTACTGGCACCCAGGGCTTTGGCAGGGCCTCATGCATGAGAGACAGTCCCCACCACCAGCATCTCCTGGTAGCACACAGACCCTGGTGATGCTGCAGGCAGGGGGGACACAGAGGGGTCTCCATTGTGGCTCCACACTGGGACAGTTTTCCAATGCCAGCCCTATCTCTGCTGCCTCCTAGGTCACTCATGGTTCCAAGGGCTCTGCCCCAATGCAACATCACTCAGGCCAGCCCCATTCAGGGCTGCTCAGTCCTGAAGCCCCTGCAGAGGGGCCACAGAAGACAGTCATGTTCCCAAAGGCCATGCATGAGTAGTGCTTGGGGCTCCTGATCAGTGTATGGCTCTGCCCAGAGGCGGATGCAGATGGGGACATTGAGAATGCCCCATGTGCTGCTGCCTGGCACTGTGCTCCATGGCCATGCCCAGGACTTCAGCCCCCATCCCACAGCCCCTCCAGGCTGTCCCATGTCGCTTGAGGGGCTCATCCCTGGCCTCCCACCGTTCTGCCTTTCTGAAGGGTGGTGAGGTCATGCAGCACTCAGGTTTGCAGTGAGATGTGGCAGGTTTCCTTCCTGCTGCAGTAGCCACAGCAGCCATAGGACATAGAAATTGCCAGAGATACTTTGCCAAAAGAAGAAAGAAAAGGGCTGTCAAGAGCAGGACACAGCTCAGGGCAGTCAGGCCATAACCTCCACTGCAGACCCATGAGGGGAGGATCAGTCCCTCAGCAGCAAGATAATGAATCCAGGGTGGTTTTAGGGCTATATTCCATGCAAAGGAGCTGGAAAGGGAAAATGTGGAGCTGTAGTTTGGCAATGAACAGCACTATCCAGCAGCTAATGTGGACTGACTCAGCAAGGACCATATCTTGTCCAGGCCATCAGATGTGCCCAGGGTCTCCCATAGCAGGACTGACCTCTAAAACACAAGGGCATCTTTTGGGCTGAGTTAAAATAACACAAAGTACTGCATTGTCACAACAGCACTGGACTTTGTGTGAAAGCAAGTCCTCAGCACCTTCCTGGTGCCAGCCTCATGGGAACAGGCACTGCTGGACACCGAAGCACACACCATGCTGGACCTCATTGCTCTTGGCATATCCAGGAGCACTGAGTGCCTGGGCCAGGCCTTGTGCAGAGCAGGGTCAGGACCCAGGTGGGTGTTCAGGAATGCTTGGTCCCAAACTGCAGCAGTGCCTGCAGACTAGAAGGTGCTAGCATTCAGAGGGAGAAAAAGCATCCAAAAGGCACAAGAAAAAAGTTTCTGGGAATTAATTTGGTTTAAAACCAAAGGTCCATCTTGGAACCAGGGAGAAGAAAGGCTTTCCAGGCTGATCCAAGTGCTACATATGGGGGTCTTGGTACCGATCTAATTCCTTCATATTCCAAAAGATAAAATCCACTTTGAAACCAGCTCAGTGCACTGCCCAAGATGGCCCAGCATGTGGTAACAGGTGGACAAAACAGGTGTCACAGAGAGGGAGTTAAAAATTAGTAGTTATACTAAGAGCAAAAAGGGTCATCTTGGCTAAGCCTGCTTGTCTTCATTACATCTGACAAACCCAGAGAGAAGGCAGCAGCACATCTGGCATGCAGGCTGGCTCAGAAAGTTTCCAAGTAAATTGCTTGGGATGAGAAAACGGGGTTTTAGATGAAATACTTTTCAGGACAAGAGCCTGGGACTATTTTAAAACAAAAGACTTGTCCTACAAAAGGAGTGCTTGGCCAAAAAGAAATTGTTCAGGAATGTCTTTCATCATCCGAATTTACGACAAAAAAGGGGGGGAAAGCAGCTTGTATTCAAAGGAAAGTGCATTTGTCACCCAGCAGCACCGGCTCAGGCAATGCAGTGGAGCCCGGGGAGATGCTGGGGTGCGCAAGGAAGCCCTGGCCCAGGCAGAGCGGCGGCAGATGCTGACTCGGCTGCTCTGACCTGGGGGGCCGCTATCTTTCAGTGTGTCCAGCGGATTCCCCTCCCAAAGCGCACGTCCCAAGGCACAACGCATGGACGGCCGAGGGTCCCGCAGCCGGCGGGTGCCGCAGCGGAGATGCCACGCAGTGGGTCTCGCTACTGGGGCAGCTCCGTCCCTGCGCACCCGGCGGGGGCTGCTCCCTGCGACCCTCCCCGCCCATGAGGGATCCCTCAGCCCTGGCGCCTCCCGTGACGCTGGGGATCCTCGGATGCCGGCGTCTCTCCCCCAGCAGTATTCCCGCACACCGACGTGCCCACGGCGGCTGCCCCAGCCCCCGGCAGCCCAGCACCTCCCGGTGCCCGCCGCCCCTCCGCGCCCACTTCCACCGCGCCGCCCCGCTCACCTTGAAGCCGGGCGGGCCCCGTGTGTCCCCAGAACCGAGGAGGAGGAGGAGGATGCCCAGCAGGCAGCCGAGGGCCAGAAGCAGGAGCAGGGCGGCCAGGCGGCGGGCCATGGCGGAGCCGGGCAGGTGAGCGGCTCGGCAGCGGCGGCGGTGGCTCCTGCCGCTCCTCCTCCCCCGCCTCCTCCTCGCCCGCCTCTCCCGGCTGAGTCACCGCCGCCCCGGCCCACCCGGGCGGGACACCGGGCTCCGTGGCACTGCCGGGGCGGCCCGGGCTGCGAGTCCTGCGGCTGCCCCGGACCCGCACTCAGATCTTCCTGCCCCCTCCGCCCCGCGAGCAGACCGATCTGCCTCCCCCAGGCACGGTTCTTATGCCCAGGATCAGCCCCAGCCCGGCCCCTCAGGCACCGCCCCGGCCCTAGAATCGGCTTTGTCCCTCGAGCATCACCGTTACCGAGAGGGCTCAGCCCAATCTTGCCCCTCATCCCTGGGCACAGCCCGTGTCCTTGGGATGGAGGGGTGGGGCCCCATCTACCCCTCCGGGCAAGGTCCTTGACCCCAGGCTCAACCCCATCCTGCCCCCTCCCTAGGGCTTAGCCCTTAGATGGGTTCAGTGGGATGAGGGAACATCCTGAGATACAGAAAAGTTCCAAGAACCTCTCATCTACAATGATTAACAGCTGTGGTTGCGTTCCTGCTTTTAATCATCACAAGAACTTCGTGACAGCCCTGAGGAGCCCAGATGTATATTGAGGCTGTTTTCAATAAGGTCACAAGTGAATAATGTGATGCATTTGCATAGTGAGCAGTGAGCCAAAGGAGGTTTAGTTCCTTCCTCTGAGAAGGATATTTGCAGCTTGCATACACAGTGGGATACAACAGGGAACAAAATAATAAACAAGGAGAGAAGCTGGAGTCAGCTCCTAGAGCAGCTGAGTTGCAGGCTGCGGGTCACAGCCTCACACTGATGGTGTGAGCTGACGCTCTTCATGTCTCTCTCCTCAATACTTTCTTGAAGAAAGGAGCTTTCCTGCTGCTCACAGCTGACCCATGCACAGCACACATTGCACCTTCTGCAGAGCTCCCTGCCCATCGCTGTGGTATTGGTGCACAGAGGTGCTCATGGGGCTAAGCCTTTGCCCAGGGCTTGTGGTGCAGGAGCCTCCAGCCCTGATGCACCACTCCATTGCACAGGTTCTGCAGCTGGAGGTCCCACAAAGGATGAACTCCAGTGCTGTCCCCACTTTCACCCTGGCAGTGCCCATCACTGTGGAGCAGGGCTTCTCTGCAGGACTGCTGTGAGTCTGTTTGCAGGGGTTTACCTCCTCACTTCAATTCATTAAGCACTTAACTCTAGAAAATCTGTGTTAATCTATTCCATACATTAATATATTAATTGATGTGAAAAAAATATTTGCTTTTGCTGCTGATTATGGCACAGGAAAACACAGTCCTGTCCCTGAAGCTCAGCAAAGCATCATTTCCACTGCCTTTCTGCCTCCCCAGGCTGACTCTTCTCAAGTTTCTATGGGAAAAATACCTGCCTATTATTGACTCTTCATGCTGCCCATCTCACCTTCTGAGGCAGTGGTCTGCCATCCTGTACAGTGCAACTGCACCAGTGATTATCATAGAGAGATCTTTTCTGGATTGCACTTAATCCCTTTCTCAAACCTCCTGCTTCACCTTTAGATTGACAGGCAATGAGGTCTTCAAAGACTAAAAAGGAACAAAAAAATCTCTTTTCTGGATGGTGGGGAGCAGAAACAGGGTTGGAGGAGCCCTGTGGGAGTAGGGATGGTCCCCTTGCACCTCATCCTTCTTTCGGTTTTGGGGACTTTGGAGGAAGTTCCTATCTGTCAGGTGGTCCTTGTTGTGGTGGGACCCATCCTGGGAGATGTGTGTCCTCCATACCTTGGTCTTGTGCAGACTTGGCCATCCTATTCCCGGGCTGTCCATAGGTGGCTTTGAAAGGGGGGCTGGAATCCCTTCCCTCCCCAGAGTGGCCTGCTCCTCCTCTTCGTGGGGTCACTTTTGCCGCCCTCTTTCCAGCCTCAGGGGGGTAGGAGCTGAGGTCTGAGGGAGCCTATGCCATGCCCTGGACAATCACTGGTGTCCCAGGATACTCAGCTTCCAGTGCAAACAGGAAGGCACCAAAAGCTTGGACATACTGGGGTGGAAATACTCTCATTCCCAGGGGAATGTCAGGCAGACAAACACATGTATAGACAGACAAATACCCGAATACCCTGTGACAGTATGTTCAGGCAGGGAGCACCCCAACACGGCTGTCAGCCCAGCCAGAGTCAGGCATTGCCAGCTGCTGCCCCAATAAGGGGGGTGGGAGGGGTGGGGGGGCTCATATCAGTTTTCCTTTCCCATGTAGCCCTGTCAAGGCACCATAGGCTGGAGAGCAGGGCACCGAGGGTGGCAGTGCCTCTGCTCATGGTGTGTGGGCAGCCCCAGGCACTCACAGGGAACCCAGCTCCATCCCTGGGGAGGAGCAGGTGTCTGCACTGAGGTGGCTGCCCCAGGTGGGCAGTGCCTGAGCTCCAGGCACAAGAACGTTCAGTGAGAAAAAGCGAGGGGCAGGGAAGGCTTTCTTTGCCGTGGAAGACAAAGCAGGAAACTTGCTCCAATGGTAGGAGGCAAGAACAGCCTTGTTTGTCTGAGGAAACAGGGATGTGGATTTTGGGCACTATCAAAGAAAGGCAAGAACAGATGTCACCTCTGCAGGACTTGGGTTGCGAAGCATACAATCTACCCCAATGAACAGGTTCAATGAACAAGCAGCTGTGTGGGGAGCCAGCCCGGCATAGCTGGCTTGCCCTGCCACACTATCACTCTGCTGCCTTTCTACCTGCCATGCTGGCACCTGTCTGCCTGCTACCCTGCTTACCATCTGTCTGCCTGCCAGTGTCTTACCTCTGTCACCTCTGTTGATGTCCACAGCACTGCTCTCCATGCATTCATCTGGCCTTGGCCATTCCCAGGGACAGAGGCACGCCGGGAATTTTTAGGGAACTGCTTTGATAGTGGGTGGGACAGATCCCCTCAGCATAACCAGATATGAAAATGGCATTGAAACCTGAAATAACCAGACAACCCACCGGGTGCAAGAGCAGGGTTTGCTGTGGGGCAGCAATAAGTTCCCCACAATTTAATGTCAAATTTTCATTATTATTACAGCCTGTGTCACCACCGTGATGGGGCCACAGCAGCAAGGGACCAGGTTAACCTGCCTGATCTCAGGAGAGATCTCTCAGGAGCCCAAACTCCCTGCTGTGCTGGTGTCTTTGAATCACCCCATACCTGCATAAACACAGAGAGTTTAATCTCAGGTAAAGCTGGATGAGGATGCTGGTCACCAGCATGCCTGAGACACCTGAAGACTCTTGTCTGTATTTCTACATCCCCTGCAGCTGGTGTGGGCATGGGCTTCAGCTCTGTGACTCAGGGAGACATGGCCTTCCTCCAAGGAGAGACACAAACTCTCAGGAAAGACAGGGCATGCTGGCACCCAGCCCAGCTGGGCAGAAAAGCTTGTCCCCACCATGAAGCAGGGGAAACAATCCCTGGGGGCAGAGTGGAATGTGAGTACAAAGAGGAGGTGGAGAGTGTATTAGTCACCCAGCAGTGCAGGGGACCTCCACTTCCCCAGACAAAGGAGAGAGTTTTTCTAATCTATCTCTTCCAACAAAAGGCTCGGAGGTGGGGCCACCTGGGTGAGGGTTGTAGGGTTGAATGAGGGATCAAAGGAGACACTGGAGCTGGAGAAGTAACTCACTGGTGGCTCTGAGAGGTGGAATTTGCTGGTTGTGGGACTCAGGGCTTCTCAGTGGCTTTGTAAAATATGAGCACATCTGGGAGCTCTGGTGGGCGGCCCTGCAGCTCCATATGTGGTTGGGGAATAACAAGAAGAACACAATGAGCCTGTAGACACTGTAACAGGCTGCAGTCCAAAGGGAGGAGTTAGGGATGGGATTCTCTGCTCCCATCTGCGAGCTCCTCAGCAAGTGCCCGGGGCCATTCAATCCAGAAACATTCAACAATTCTGGGATTGGTCCAGTGCAGGCCAGCCCTGAGCAATGCACAAACAATCCCACAACATACTCCAGAGCTGCTCCAGCACCACGTTGGCCTCAGCCCTGGCAGAAGCCCCAGGAGTCCTGACTTGCTCCTGAGGGAGCACTGGAAGCCAGTGGGGTTCCTCTGCAGAGGCACTGTCCTGGTTTAGGGCAAATTTGGGAGAAAACTTCCGAAAGGGGGCCCCCCAGAAAACAAACCCATACAGCCCCACCCCCCAACTGGTTTGGGAAAAAATTCCTCGGAGAGAAGTGGAAAGAACCTGTTTATTTAACAGGCAAAGCACTCCCCAGCACAAAAGCTTAACAATACCAGACAAAAAAACTCATTCACCGCTCTGAAGAGATGACAAATTCAGAAAGTCTCTCCTGTGGATGGTCGCTCTGTTATCAATCCCTCCAGCACTGGGAAAGGCTGCTGCCCAGAGCAGGCCCCCACAGGCCACAAAGTGCAAGCTCTCAGTGCTCCCCATGTCCCAGTCCAGAGCAGGTCTGAACAGTTCCAAGAAAAGGGAAAGAAAAAAAGACAGTGCAGGGAAAACTCTGCCTCAGCCAGCTAAACCAACTGAAAAGCAAAGGAGCTCTCTGTTCTGCTCCATCAGTGCCCAGACAACACAGTGCAGCACAGAATGTGGAGCAGTGTTGCTTTTAGAAGAGCGAGTGCAGCCTCTGATAACAAACTCTGTGCTTCTTCTTCTCCCCACCTTTGCTCTCAGAACCAGTCTCGAAGGCAGAGAATATAACATCCAGCATTAACAGAACAGATGACTGGGGATACAAGCATCAAAAAGTCACCCTAGGACAGGCACTCAGACCAGGAAACCATCAAGGACAGAGACGGGCTGGCTGGAGGGAAGCCTGTAGCAGCCAGGACATTTGGGACAGCATGAGGCTGCAAAGGTGCTCCCAGAAGGAGCACAGCCCCCATCTGCCTCTGAAGCACAGACCAAGGAATAAAGGCAGGGACTTATTCCTTTGGTCTCAGGTTGGGCTGAGGCTGCTCACAGGTCCACAGGTTGTGCTCCATGAGAGGAATCCCCGAGCCCTGTTCTCAATCTAGATCCCAACCCCACTCCCATTCCCAATCTCAGCTCTGCCTGGGAGCTGCACTGGAGGCACAGTCAGAGAAAGGAGTGGGAAGCTGCTCCCAGGACTCTGTGACTCCAGTCAGGACCCAGACTGATGAACCCTGGGACTCAGCTGAGGCATCAGGTGTATTTTTCAGCGAGTGCAGGGCAATGCAGACCACTGTGCAAGCCCAGAGATGCCTTTTCCTCAGGGGCCTGCAGGCAGGGTGAGCCCTGCACCAACCAAAGGACTTGGACACCCAGGCTTCCCCAGCTGCTGGGGCTGACTTCCCAGTATCTTGTTGCCTTGCATGGTGGAATCATAACACTGTGTGGGGTATCAGGAAACCTCCCAGCTGCCTGAACTGCTGTTGGGTCTATCCTACATTCCAGCAGAGATGTGTGAACCTGGACCCAGAAAGTTGCTTTTGCTCAGGGTACATTTACCCACATCTCCACCTGCACGAAGTTGGAGTCAGACAGGACTGGAATGGAAGCAAGGATCTGTCAGGAATTTCTGGGGATGCCCACACCAGTCCCAGCACTGAGTAAGGCCGTAGCACACACATATGAGGCATTTTGGGGTGCTTTTGAGTCTGTAGCCAGTGAAGTTGCAAATCCAATCAGTATTTACACTGGCAGAGTAAAAAAAATAAGAGAATGCAACAACCTCCCTCAGTCAGGAGTGAGCTCCTCAGGAGTGCAGCTCCTGCTGAACCTCTGCACCCTGTGAGTGGGAGCCCACTGATGTATTCCAGCCTCGGCTCCAAGCCCAGATCTTGTCCTCTTAGAGACATTGAAAGTCTGGAAGGATCTTGGTGTATCCAAGGCTATAATCCCCCTCCTGGCAAGGATCTTTGCCTGGAAGGAAAATCAAACCCAAGTACAAATCTCTATTCTTGCCTCACTTTCTAAACCCTTTTATGTCTCCTGTTTTCCAGGACAGTGTCTGTGTGATGCAAGCCCTGAGGGGGTCCATGGGCAGAGATCCCTGTTGTCCTGGCATTGAACCAGCCAGGAAATAAGTGGCTTTTACAGAAAAGCCCCATTGGTTTCTCCTGGTTGTTTTTCCCAGAGCCCTCTCCTGCCAGGACAGAGGGTCAGGAAGTATTGAGGCACAGGGCAGCCCCTCAGGCTGGCAGCCGTGTTCCCACAGCCCTGGCACGACAACTGACGAGCTCTCTGCCCAAGCTTGTGACATGAGCCTGTGGATGCTGGCACAGGACAGGACACCTGCCAGCAGAACATCTGTCCCCTATGCTGTGGCCCCAGGGCAGAGGTGTCCTTGGCACATGGAGGCCCAGGGTCATGGTCACATCCTGTTGGCTCCATGCAGCCACTGCAGGCTCACCCGTCCCTAAGCCTGGTGGCACAGGTTGGCTGAACACGAGCAAAGCACGTGACATAAAGGAAGGGACCACCACATGCAGATCCTCCTGGGCAGCCTTGTGGCAAGAGGCTGATCCCCATCCTCAGCGTGAGGGAGGGGATGGTGGTGGGGTGGGGACAGAGCTGGCAGGATGGAGGGGAAAATAATCTTCTGCTTGGAATAAAGGAGGGAACTGCTTGTCACTTTTCTTAAACTGGCAAACACTACCCACAGGCTCCAATTCCTAGTGAGAAACCACATTTTGAGCAATCTCAGCTCATCCCTGAAATAAACAGGGCCAGGAGACTTCTTCTCCTTTTTAATGCCTTTACTAAAAGTGATCAGCTCAGGATTGGGCGGCTCGGCAGGGCTGCAGTCCCCGTCGCGTCTCCCAGGGCGACTCAGAGGAGGAGGATATGCGCAGCTCTGTCTGCTAGGGGCAGAGCTGGGGGATCCAGTCCTCGTGGGAGCCTTTAGGGCGTGATGTCCCCGTCAAATGTTGGTTTTCTCAGCTCAGTGCGCCCAGTCTCACCGCCGGGGACGACTCCCGTGGTCAGGGCGAGAGGGACTCCGCATCTCTGCAGGCTCAGCACTCGGCTCTTCACGTCTAGACATCATTCCAGTCTCTCAACTCTTATTTGGCTCCTTGTTTTTGGGGTTTTCTCTGTGCCTTTGGAGTCAAGGTCCCAAAAAAAATGCTGGTCTTGGAGTCACTTTGCATAACCCCCCCACCCTCTCAGGTGTCTTCACTATGCTGGGAAGAGTACACCTTAGCCTCGGGGAAGGGCCATTACCTCGCCCTAGCCAGGGCTTTTACTAATACAAAAGGGGGGATAAGCTACAACGACCCGTGATTACAATAACAAAACACGCAGAACCTTGGCAGGGACAGAGATCTGGCTGCCCTTTTGTAACTTTTTCTCACAAAAAAATATTAACCGAATTCTTGTTCATAACAATCCCCACAAGCACTAATGTGGCTCCAGGGTTTTCGGGGTCTCCCCAACCCCGGCTGCCGTGGACATCCCAGACAGTGAAGTCCAGTTAAGCACAACCTGTCTGGGCCCCTCATGCAAGCTCCTAGCTGGCAATCTAAGCAAGCTCAGCTCTTAAGTGATTTTAAGAGATCAGCTCTTTGGTGATTCTCAGCTCTTTAGTGATTTCAGCTCTTTGCTTGCTAAGTGCCTTTGGCAGACGCAGGGAGAGAGAGGAGAAGGCTGTGTGAGGTTCTGCAGAGGTGTCTTTATTGCTATCTTCTGCAAAGAGTCCCAGTGACAGCTCTTCTGCCAAACTGGGCAGAAATAAGGGTTTATATAGGGTATAGGAGTTTTGGGAAACAGTCCAATAGTAAGGGTCAAGGCAAAAGTGACCTATTGTTTTACAGGGATAACAAGGGTTTGAGGGCAGAAGAGGGGTTCCTCGGGTCCAGTCACCATGACCAGGCATTTCCTATCTTAGGGAACTGACTGCCAGGGAGGCCTTGCAGGCCCTGTGCCTGCTACAGCACACCAGGTAATGGCCATGGTGAGCAGCTGGGCCATGCACAGACTGAGACCTTGCCTGGCTTTCAGGGCAACAGACTCACTGAAGCGGCCCATGGCCATCACCACAGCCCCATGGAGACCCACAGGAAGAATGAACTCCCTGGGGGAGGCTGAGACACCCAGGCTGTCCCCATTGAGCCCCACCAAAGCATCAGAGGGCTCTGACTGAACAGGGTGCTGTTGGGGGCAGCTGAGGGGCTCTTCTGCTAACCCTGCTACTCATCACCCAGAAGCCTGAAGTGAACACACCTTGGGATTCTTGCAAAGGTCCGTAAGTGACAAGGTGACAGGCAGCAGGGCATGGGGAGGTAGGCCACGTGGGAGTGTCTTCTCTTCCTGAGGTGGGTACAAGCACTATTGTCCACTCTCCCCCAAAACCCACATCTTTTCTGAAATGAAGTGGTTTCTTATTCCCCAGTTATTTACATTTAACCTGGCTTTATGAGAGATTTATGTTCCTTGAAGTTCCAAACAGAACCTATTACTGCATGCTCAGCTATTGTACTGATCTGCAAGGAGAATTCAAGTAACCTGAAAAGAAGTGGTTTATATAGGCATCTCTGCATCAGCTCTTCTGTGCAGTGAATTTGCTCTTTTCCCATTGCTGATGCATGGAGAAATTCTCCGCCCACAGGTTTCCTCAAATCCCTAGAGTTGTTAGGGAAAAGAAAACATTTTAGGAGGGCTCTGAGCATCTCCTACCCTTGCACTGTGCCATAGCAGCAAGTTCAGGAGCGAGGAGCATCTCTGTTAGGGCATAAGCCACCTACGTATTGCTATACTGTAGATCTCCAGCGGCAAGCCCCAAGCCAACCAGCTGACGCTGCTCCAGCACCCCTTTCTTGAGCTCTGGGAAAGGATACAGGAAGGGGTTCCATTTTGCACTGAGTAAAATCATCTTTCTTCCCTCTGATGCTGACAGTTGGCTTGAGGACCAGTATCCCATGGAGGGCTTGATTTGCCAGTGGCAACATTCTGTGCCTCCATGCTGCAGCACAGCACTGCAGTGGGAGAAGTTGTCCCGTCCTGTCCTAGGGCTCCTGCAAGTCTTTGGCATCAAACTATACTTGTTTGATCCAAGACCCCATACTGGAAATTCAGCCTGTGGGAATGGAAAGGTCTCTTATCTTCTTTGGCAGGACTTCAATAAAAAACAGTCTCCCTGTACATCTGGGGCTTGCTGGTGGTGTGCCCCCCAGCCATGAGGTGGGGAACACCAAGAAGAGCTGTCCTGCAGCATTCCCTCTCCTGCCCACCCTACAGTCCTTATGGGGAAAGCTCTGCATCACAGAAACTGTCTGTCTTGTCTGCACTCCTTGTTTTTGCCTCTTTTCCCATTGTTTTCCAACAGGAGCCACGACAGCAGCCCCAGCACACTGGCTCAGATCTCTCAACAAGCCTGGAGCAGTCCTTTGTCAATACAGCGACTGTCCTAACAATGCTAAAGTTAAATTTGTGGCCCTGATAATGGATTTTTTTTGTGACAGATGGTCACTGCCTCCATGCAATGGTACCCAGCCCTAAGGACACCCCTCCAGCCAGCAGGCTCATTTCCAATCCTTTACACATCACAAAATGCAGCAAGAAATCTCAGGAGAGCTATTTCCTTTTCTAGAGTTGAGGGCTCCAGCCATGGCTGACACAATGTGCGCTGTCTTCCCAGCCATAGTCCAAATGGCATTTTCCCACCAACTGGACAGCCAGATCCTTCCCTGCCTATAGGGATCCCAGTGTGCAGCCTCAGCCAGCTGACTGCTGGAGGTCAGGAGATGACTTGAAGCCACCTATGCTGGATCCAGACTGGAAGAGCATCTTTTGTTCCTGGACCCCGTGGTGACAGAGCCAAAAACCAAATGCACTGCCCAGGGGCTCCAGCTCTCAGCTCCTATTGCCCTTGGGAACTCAGTGTTCACATGCTCCCAGGCCTCCCAGGACTCCCAGTTGTTGTTGGGGGCAGAGGAGCCCTTCTGAAGGGAGCACTGAGGATGTCACAGGCTGTTGTTATTCCTGCCTTCAGCTGTCACTGCTCCTGGTACTGGAACAAACCCCTTGTGTCCAGCAGAGCAATGCCAGCATGATGCATAGGCAGGGCAGGTGGTGGCACACTCAAGCGAATGATGGCACAGGCAGACAGGGGCACACAGAGCAAAGGTTCATTTCCCACCACTATGGCAGGGAGGGCAGTGTGAGGTACCCAAAGCAGCCTGGAATGCTCCTGACTGGCTGCAGGAGTCCTGTTTCAGGGCTGGCAGCAATGGACCTGCTGCAACATAAGGGCCGGAGAGCGGGTGCTGTGACCCTTTGCAAAGGCTCAGCCAAGGGATCTCTCCCATATTGCCTCACAGCCCTGGGTGCTTCCTGGAAGTATCCCTCCCTGTTCCTGATGCCCAGACCCTGCAGGATCCCCACCCAAACCTGCTGACATCTGGGCAAATAGAAGAAGACCTTTCCTAGCTGCTGAGAGCTCCCACTTTGGGCAATCACCACTGGGACCTTGCTTTCCCAGAGACAATCCCTTAGCATCCACCTCCCAGCAAGCCCTCCAGCAGCCAGACTTTTCTCTTTCCAGCAAAACTGAGGCTCTACAGGGCTGCCCAGAAACAGGGATGAGCTTTGTACAGCTGCAGCGAAATCACCTTTTACTGTTGAGCTAAATCACACCCTGGCCAGGAAATAATTCAGCTTTAATCAATTTATTAATCCCATTTTTTCCCAGATTTAACCCTCCTGCTTCACCACCATTGCCCAACCCTGAGCCTTTTGTATGAACTGTCCTCCTGAATTCCTGGTGCACCCCAGGACTCCCCAGCTATCTTAAGAGTTTTTTCTCAACTCAGAACTCAAAGATGGAAATCAGATTATCCAAAACCCTGACAATGAAAAACCTCTAACATTTATGACTGCCAGAGATTTTCACAGTTCTACTTTTCAGGTTTTGGATATATCTGCAGAACTGGAGTTTTATTTGTCTTTCAGGAGAAACTCAAGCTTCTGAGCTGATTGTGGGATGCCACCATCTTGAATGTGAGAAAATCATGTGTTGTGGAGATCTTAAAAAGCCCTGGGGAGCCTCATTCATTTCATCCTCCTCCACATACTACCAACCAGTGACTGATGTGCAGCTGGATGCTCCCAAGGATGCATAGGGATCTCTCCTGCTGCAGAGGGACACCCTCAGACATACCCCAAGGCTGCAGGTATCTAGTCCTGTCCCAAAACAGATACGTCTTTGGGTCTGTTAAGGCCACTTCAGGCAGGTCAGCTGGCTTTGTGCAAACTTCTGAAACATGAAGAATGTTGCTTCAGCACAAAGCAAGTCTGGGACAGCTCCACAGCCCCCCTGGCACAGCATCACACTCAGTGCTGGGCAGGGTTCCAGTCCATTCTGGAGCCCAGCTCCCTCCTTCACTAACACTGGTCCAGAGGAGGCCACAGAGCTGCTCTGAGGGCTGGAGCCCCTCTGCTGTGGAGCCAGACTGGGACAACTGGGCGTGTTCACCTGGAGAAGAGAAGGCTCCATGGAGATCTCAGAGCCCCTGCCAGGGCCTAAAGGGGCTCCAGGAGAGCTGGAGAGGGACTGCGGACAAGGGCCTGGAAGGACAAGGGGGGAATCGCCTCAGTGGTTAGATGGGATATTGGGAAGAAATCCTTCCCTGTGGGTGGTGAGGCTCTGGCAAAGGGTGCCCAGAGCAGCTGTGGCTGCCCCCTCCTGCAAGTGTCCAAGGCCAGGTTGGACAGGTCTTGGAACTGCCTGGGACAGTGGAAGGTGTCCCAGCCCATGGCCAGGGGTGGAACAAGATGGACTTTAAGGTACCTTGCAACTCGAATGATTCTATGGTTCTGATCTGGAAAATATTTTTAAGAAAAGGTCCCATGACAAATATTCTCTGCTGCAGGACAAGAGAGCAATCAGGACCCTCACCTGGGATGACACCAGTTAAACTCATTTCTGAGGCTGAAGTAGATTGCAGAGGTGATTGAGTCAACACTAGGGGAAAGGAAATAGAGAACAGCTGTGTTCTGGGATGATCTCAGGCCTTCAGGGCTGCTAATGCTTCACTCAAGGCCACGGCCCTGCCCTTTTAAGATACATTTGTGCTTTGCTCCCAGGACAAAAGGAAAAGAAAATCCTACTAAGGTTCATTCAAAGGAAACTGGCAGTGACCTCTGTGCCTGCAGGGAGAGGGCCATGCCCAGGGAGAGCATAGAAAGGATGCTTGTCCCACCTCCTGCTCTCAGGTTTCAACAGGTGACTTGGATGAAACTACTGAGTGCAAATTTTCCAGTTTCATGTGGATTTTAGTTTTATGTGAGGTGGAAGAACAATCATGGTTTCATGGGCTAATGACAGGTGCTGCAAGGAAACACTATTCTGTTGTGGGGAAAAGCTTTCTTTACCGGAGTTATTTCTTTCTGCTCAAAGTCCCTGGGCAGGGCTGAAGTTAAACCCTCAGAAGAGAAACTGCATGAGTGTGAAATTTGGCAGCACCTAGGGATGCAGGCAGCTTGCCAGAGACGCTCAGCAGACACTCATCTCCTTTCTGAGGAGCAGATGGTGAGGTTCAGATCTCAAACTCCCTTGCACCAGATGCTGGAGCAGCTGCCCAGGTTGGTGTGTCCTCAGGGGAGCTAACATCAACCTAGGTGTGTGCAGCTTTTGTCAGGACAGACATGCTCCTGCCTGGTGTGTATCAACCAGACAGGAGCTGGGCAGAGGCTGCTGTGGATGGGCATCCACATCCCGCTTCCAGTGCATCCCCTTTCTGCTCCAGCCCGGTCCCCCTCCTGCCAGGGGGCCATTGTGTCCTTGGGACTGCACTGGCAAGGTTTGGGCATTGGGGGTCTGTAGAGTGCCTTAGTGAGACAGCACCAAAAGCTGTCCCTGTGTTGGACCCACTACCACCCACAGCTGAGCCCGCCAGCAATGAATGGGAGGGTCCTCTGGGATAATGTTTTTAAGAAAGAGTAAAAACCACTGCACAGCCCTGCAGATCCTAGTTCAGCGGAGAGGGAGGGGAGGAGGTGCTCCAGGTGGCAGAACAGAGACTACCTGCAGCCCATAAGACAGCTGTGCTCCTGAAACCTATGGAGGTCCATGGTGGAGCAGATACCAACCTGCAGCCTGTGGAAGATCCCACACCTCTGCCTTCCCACGGCACGAGCCTGCTCAGCCTCTGAGGGCTGGTTTGAGCACCAAACTGGTGCTGGGAGCCTGCTTGACTGCCACTGTCTCCTACCCTCACCTTGTCATGCAGGAAGACTTTATGCATCTTGCTAAAGGATTCAACTTCCATTTCCAACACGTCTCTCTTTGGAAGTGAGCCCCGAGATCAGCAATGTCAGTTCTTCTGTGGTTTGGGGGGGTGCACAGTGAAAGCAGGACTTCCCTAACCCAGGGTCAAGAAGAGCTGCCAGGCAGCTGCCACATCCCCGAGGCATGGAGTGCCTGAGCCCTGCGCCAGGCTGCAGGTGCTGCTCAGGCTCCTCCTCCTCTCAATAATCTGCCAGGACCATCACTCCTGAGAGGCAGGGAGAGGATAGATACCTGGTTCTGTGGCTCAGCAGTGGGTTGCTACACGAGGACAAATGTTTCCAGTGTTTGGAATAACTCAGGTCTCCTGGCAGTCACTGGACCAGGCACTTGCTTGGGCCCCTAGCAGTAGCTTTAAGCTTTCAGGTGGGATCTTTACAGGTTCAAGTTCCACTTGCTTAAAAAATAATGTCAGTATCCAGCTGGAGCCTGTGCCAGCCACATTCCTGGCAGCCACATCCCTGGCTGGCACACATTGGTCTCCGAGATAAGCCTGGAAGCAGCCAGGAGTAACACAGCTGTGATATTCTCACCATGCCCTCCTGCCACCCAGTGGTGTCCATGAATGAGGAAGGTGACAGCAACATATGGGACACTTTCTTTGAGCCCTCTCCCTGTCTCCAGGTGTCTTCAGCTTGGGGGTGACCTGAGCCAGCCATGATTTTCTGATTTTCACTCTTCAGTAGATTCTTCCTCTCTGTACTTGTCAAAATCCCTGGATTGCAGGGCAGGCAAACCTCCAGAAGGACCATCCCTTATCAGGGAGCTGCTGCACCCCAGCACTGGGAGCTGCCTGCTTCAGGATGGGTTGGATCTGGCTTTACCTTCACTTCATGCACTGGAAGAGCTGGTGGCTCCATCACTCTCTGCTGGACTGTCCTGAGTTTGCCAATCCCCAGTTGCACCTTCTCTGGCTGGAGGGACCAGTACTGCTTAGACAGGAAGGGTCCTTCCCAACAGTTTCCCAGGAGTCCTATGGCCATGTGATGCCTCCTGGCAGGGCCCAGCTGTCCCTGCTGCCCCATATGCCACTGCACCACCCTGGTGCATTCCAGGGGGCAGGATCAGTCCCCTCATGGTCCTTGCTGCCATGCTAATTGTTCCTACAGCCAGCTCCCACCTCACATCCCTCCTGGGCTGAACAGGATATCCACCACAGAGCAGAGGCATACTACTAAGCATACTACTATCCCACAGGCTGGCCCAGACCTTTGGGGTTTTTCACAACAGTGATGTACTTTCCATTGCTTTAAAAAATAAAATCCCCATAATAAAAACTCCAGCTAATTTTATCCCCAGCCTGTTTTTTCCAGGCTGCTGCAGGATGAGGTGCCTCCCCCAGCCTTGTCTGGGGGGTTCACTGTGCAGCACCAACAGTGCTCATGTGTCCAGGGTGTCTGGGGGCATTGGAGGGGAGGACACTGAGCCCCAGCAGCTGGTTGGTTGCCCATGGAAGGCCTCTTTCATCTTTGCCTTGCTGGAGAGCCAGGAATCAGAGGGAACAGTTTGGTGTGATGAGAGCAGGACCACAGTGCAAACAAAGCCACAGTGTGAGTATGGTCACAGTGTGAGCATGAATACATGTGACCATGGACAATGCAACCCATAAGCATGATGTGGGCACCGATACAGGATGAGCATGTACCTGGCACGACCACAGTCACAGTGTGTGCACAGATGCCATGTGCATGTCCACAGGACAGCCTGGCACAGCGTGTGCATCTACAGCCACAGCTGTGCTGCTCTGCGCATGCCGTTGTATGTGCCTGGGGTAGTGGATTTCTCCAGTAGCGCCTGAATTGCTGAGTATCTCCTGAGCACTGCCATGCACACTGGTGCAGCGGTGTTATGGCAGTGTTCCCCCATCCATCTGTCATTGGAGGGAGTCATAAGCATGCTCACAGGCAGTGCTGGAGCACCCAGCAGCTGTTGAGCTGTGGCAGTGGTCAGCCAAGGTGGCTGTCACAGTCTGATACTGGCACACACCAGCCATTTCTCAACGCTGCAGCTGGTCTGGCAGCTGAAAGGATGGGCGAAAGTTCCCTGGCCCTGAAGGCATCACCCTGGGGCCTCCAGCCAGCAGCAAGAAGGCAGAAGGGGCCCAGGGGGCTGGGGACCTTGAAGAAGGGATCCTGCTCTGCAGACCCACATCCCATCCTGAGGCTAGCACACCAGCATCCTATGAGCAGAGAGAGCTGCCAATCCCACTGAGAGGCAGGAGGAGGAAAAGCAGCTCAGGCATCCACTAAAATGGTGGAAATCCATGGAATACTACAGGAACTGGAGAGGGGCTCCAGCTCCCATTGTTCCCAGGACATGGTGCAGTCACATTGGGAGCTCTGCCCCTCCTCAGACCCTCGAGGCACAGCTGTCCTGCAGGATGCAAAGCAATTGGGTCATTTCTGGGGGTGTTGGATCCTATGGGATGAGCTGCTCCAAGCCTCACAGCCCCAACAACTCAATTAATTTTTGCAATACTTAACTTTTTCATAGCCCCTTTAGTTTCGTAATTCTGGGCTCCCTCTGGAGGCAGGTGCTGCACAAAAAACTGAGCAAAGCGAAGAAGGCTGAGGACCCTGGAGAGAAATAAACATCCTCTCCTAAAAGTATTACTTAAAAAAGCTGGGTTCTTTTTGTTTGTGTGTGTGTGTATGTGTGTGTGTGTGTGTGTGTGTGTGTGGTTTTTTCCCTCCTAATTCCTTGATTTTAGGAAGGCTAAGGAGATTTATGACTTTTTGGGACTTGGCAGTGATGCAACAGTCTAGTCATCCAAGGAAAATATGAATAATGGTTGGGTTTGGGAAACCCCCTTAGGATTTGGGACAGAGAAGCAAAACAGGAGCTGACAAGTGCAGATGTCCAGGCAGTGCAGAGTGTGAGACACTGCAGGGGTGAACCTGCAGACCTCCCCAGAATCAGCCACATGCCTCCAGCTGTCATGGGTGCAGGGGTGCCAGGGATGCTGCTGGGGTGCTGGGTCCCTCTAACCCAATGGGAAAAGCCTGGCAGCCTGGCATGGAGAAGCAGCTGCAGGCACTCACCAGCCAACAGTGAGGTGTTGGCATTGGTGCAGCAGCACCAGTACCACAATGTCTCTAACAAACCCAAATTATTTCCTTCCTAAGCCATCAATACTAAATATTTAATGATAGAATTGTTAAATTATTTGGTTATTACCTTCCTGGTCGAACCAGCGGAGGCCTATCCAAACTGGCCAGGGCACAACTATTACATGGGATGGGACACTGGACTCAGAGCCTGGGGTGGCTCCCAGCCTGGCACAGTGAGATGATTGATCCATCCGTGGGACAAGGCCTTGCCCAAAAAGTGGTTCAGCCTGAGGACTAATGAAGGTCTTGGAAGATTTGAAGAGCTAATAGAGATTTTGGAAGGATCCCAAAGAACCATATGCTTTCTGCACAGCAGAACTCATGCTTCCAGAAAGAAAAAAGGGAAGTGTTTAAAATACCTGCACTGAACTCAGTGCAAAGCACTTTCATCTAGGGCTAAATAAAACCTTAGGGGCCATGGCAATTTCTTTTGAGTTTTTTGATTTAACGAATAGGACAAAAGACTGTTTCTTTCCCAGTTTGAGCAGCACCACATGGGAACAGTGATCTTCAGCAAAGAGGCCATACCTGGGGGACCCAGGGCTAGGACATCCTTCTTGCACTGGGCTGTCATCGCTGTGTCACTCTGCCCTGTGGGACCCATCTGTGGGCATAAAACCATGGATGTAGTTGTGACCTTTGCCCATGGCAGCCGCAGGATGCCTTTGCCCACTAGCAGTGCAGGTGGCTCTGCCTGCCCTCAGATTCTTGACAGGAAGATGTCATAATTTAGATAATAAAAATAGGAATTTTTTTTTACCTCAAGGAAAAGGGTCAGAGGACATGTCTACTGTCTTCTTGGGCTTGTAGACACTCACAGATATCCTTCATGGGCAGGAATGGTTTTCAGTAGCCAAAATTAACCAAACCTGCCTGCCTGGACATACCTGAGGATGGGTTGTCCCTGGCTGCCCATGACCCATTTGTGGGCTCTCTTAGACCCAAAGCAGGGAAGCTTTGGGGGTAAAAGGAGGGCACATGCCCTGGTGACACTCCACAACAAAAGGACTTGCTACTCCCAATGCTGTCCCCTGGATCCAGCCACAGGGCAAAGGGGGAGTCACGTCTCCTCTGCCCCATGTCCAGGGGGCCGGACAGCAGCAAGACAGGGGAGTGAAATGCTAGGCTGTTTGTGCCTATGGAATAGTCCAGGCTTTCTGCTTTGGTGTCATGCTGGTCCATGGAGGAGAGCCACAAAGATGATTGAGAGGGATGAAGCATTTCTCCCGAGGAAAGGTTGCATAAGTTAGGCTTTCTCAGTCTCAGGAGAAGAGAATGCTCCAGGGAGACCTTAGACCCTCTTCTAGTGCCTAAGGAGACCCCAAGAGAGCAGGCCAGGGGCTTTGGACAAACCCCCGGAGTCACAGCACAAGGGTGAATGGCCTCAAGGGTTAGTGTATTAGGAAGAGGTTCTTCCCTCTTAGGGTGGTGAGGCCCAGGCACAAGTTGCCCAGAGCAGTTGTGGCTGCCCTACGGTGGTATTATTCAAGGCCAGGCTGGACAGGTCTTGGATCTGCCTGGGATAGTGGAAGGTATCCCTGACCATGGGAAGGTGTGGAACAAAAAGGTCTTTAAACATCCCTCCCAACTCAAAATCATCTGGGATTCTTATTCTCCGATTCAGTGGTTCATGTGCCCAGCCCTCATCTACAAACTGAGGAAGGGAAAAGGGTCTTTTTACATGAGTGGGTTTTGATGACTCCCTGGGATGTGGCTGCAGCCCAGACCTAGTGCAGGCTCTGGCCCTCCAATTGCCTGTTCCCACCCAGAGCATGATCCAGGAGGAGCAACCAGAGGTGTCCCAATGGCACGGCAGGAGGATGGGGTCACTTCTACCCACTGGCTGCACCCACTGCCACCCGGGTGTCCCACAAAGGGACTCTTTGGGTCTAAGGGAACCCGCATATGTGATCTTCCAGGGTGTTGGCCAAGACCTCAGCCCCTCCTCTGCTCCCTGACAGCTGCTTTTCCAGGTCTGGGTATCTGCCATGTGCTGCTGCCTCCTTGTGTAATGTGTGGGAGTTTAAGTCACGGTCCCTATGGTACACAGCTGCAGAGCAAAGCAGGGATTCTGGGAGCCTCACTCTTCCCCATCACTTGGGTCTCCTGGAGACAGTATCTGCCTTCAATCAGTTGTACCTTGGAACAGAGCGGGGTGGCTGTGCAGGACGAGGTGAACACCCACGCCAGGCTGGGATCACAGCCACAGTGAGTCACTGGCTCTGGCAGAGACAGGATGGGACACTGAAGCAGAGTCTGGATGCTGTGCTTGATCCCCTCAGGATGGGAAATGAACCCCTCCAGAAATGAACCATGCTAGTGAGCAGAGGCTCAGCCTCCTCCATACCCTGCAGTGGGGAGGACAGACCCTCTCCATTCCACCTGGGAGTGGGCCTTTGCTCATAGTGCTGCAAGTGTCAGCCACAGGCAGGGAGGGGGAACAGGGAGCACTGGGTAGCACCAGGTGATGCTCTTAAAACAGAAGGCAGTTTATACCAAGAGTTTATGCCAAGAGGAGAATAGAGTTGACATTCTGGAACCTGGGATACAAGCAAGAGCCCAGGATACAGGCAGGGCTGCAGCAGCACAGCACAGGCATGGTCTAGGATGGGAGAACACTCTAACTGAGGGATCACAGGGATGATCAGCACCTGCTTGCAGGTCTGAGATCCAAGAGGCACCTCCTTAGTCTGGTCAGCCCTGCATGGTGCAGCTCCCCATCCCAATGAGAACCAGCCCCAGGACCCAGGGTCTTCTTCCAGTCATTGCATCCTCAGTTTGCTTCCCAGTGAGTTGCACTGACAACAGCAAGGCCAGGAGGTGCAGAGCAGGAGGGCTACAGAGCCAGGGCAGCAGAGACTGCCCCAACAGTGCTGACCACATGGCAGGGAAGAAAAGCAAAAAAGACAGAACGTTCAGGTCAGGGGCCCAAGATGCGCCTGTTCCGGCTGACATGTAGGATAATAGCTCTGCTGGGACAGCAGCCCTTGTCTGAAGGGGCAGCTGGGCATGGAGCACAGGCTCAGAGGACATGTAAAGGGCATGTAGCTGGGCAGGAGAGGAGAGAAAGTATAAATAGATGAACCTGGGTGACTGGATCCTTCCCAAACTGCACAGCTGAGGACACAGAGGATGACATCCTGCATCCCTGGGCAGCCCAGGGGCCAGGTATACCTCCAGACTGAGCTTAGGAGAGGGCTCACTCTGCTCAGACTGCAGCTCCAGGCTCTGGCAGTACAGACCCCCCATGCAATGTCACCCTGGCACCCACCATAGATGCCCAGGGACAGGCATGTTGACCCCATGGTGTTGCACCTGTGTGTGACAACCTCCTGCATGGAGAGCTGTGGGGAGGTGAGGTAGGTTGGCAGGAGCTGTCCTGGCCAGGAACAGCAAAGCCCTGCTCCAGCTGTTCCCAGGGTAACCACAGCTTCACACTATGGGATCCAACAGTTATCAGAGATGGTGTAGTGTATTTTTTATACTTTGTAATACTTTGAAGTAGTTTTGGTTTTGTATCCTTGTATTTTTCCCAAATGGTTTATCCCAGACTGTATCCCCTCCCTTTACCTGTGTAATCCCTCTCCCTGGATGAGATCACCCCCAAACCCCCATCCTGGCTCTCTGTCAATCACTCAGCATCCCATCCCCTCCATCTAGAAGCTTCAGCCCAGGATGCTGAACGATCAGCCAGAGGCCAGGGGTCAGCCCCCCAAGCCTTGCCCCATATGCTGTCCTAAATGTCCATCTCCCAGTACCCATCCCTCAGGGTCACTTATTGGTCAGTAAATGTTCTCTACTTTGGGTTTCCACCTCCTTTTAAATGTAACCTTGGCACCTCTCCCGGGGGGGGGCTCTCAGCAGGAGCCCCCTGAGATGCAGGAGCTCCTTGGAGACTCCTAGAATAAAACCTAGGATTAACCCCTGCTAAGAGCCGGCCCTTTATCTCCTACCGATGTCTCTCCTGCTGCAAAGGCACCAGCCCAGGTGCCCTCAGCACCCTCGGGGCACAGGCAGTGTCTCCCCTCAGGGCACAGACAGTGTCTCCCCTCAGCACCCTCAGGGCACAGGCAGTGTCTCCCCTCAGCACCCTCAGGGCACAGACAGTGTCTCCCTGCTGTCAGCCGTGCTGGGGCTGCCCCAGGTGTCTGGGACTCAGGGCTGGCCGGGGATCCTGAGAGGCTCCCAGAGGGACAGAGATAAGAGCCCTGGAGGTGCCACCGATCTATGCAAACCCAGTTCCAGCAGGAAAAAGCCTGAAGAGAATGGAACATGCTCACCCACGTCCCAGCGTACACATCACTTACAGACCTGGCCACAAATGCAGGTCTCATGGCTCCTGAGCCAGCCCCCACTGTTAAGGGTGCCAAAGTGGACACAGCCCACACCCACAGGGGAGGGTCAAGCCCATCTGGCTCATGTGGCTGCCAGGCCAGAGTGACAGCCTGAGGTGAACTCTGCAGTTCCCAGGGGAAACCTGATCTCAGCGGGCTGTGGTACTCCCAGGGCTACCCCACAACCTGCCACAGTCACACAGAAGGTGGGATGGGAGCCAGTGCTGCTGGCTAGGACTGGGACAACCCCCAGTCTGAAACAGTCTGGAAAGGGAACTTTGACTTTCTTTTTCTTTGGAAGCCCTCATGGGCTCCACACCCAAGCAAAGGCATGAAATGGGAACCAAGGGCAATTACCAACTCTCTTCCTGCCTCAGCTGGAACTAGTGGCTGCCCTAAGCAGCACTTGGAAGAGGCCATGGCAGACACTCCTTTGCCAGCTGCCAATAAGTGGACTGGGGTGTCCCTCTTGGCTCTGCTCCCCACAGGGGAGGCTCAGCCTCTGCAGGAGGGGAAGCCTGGGAAAGGAAGGTACCCCAATCAGGGCAGAGCCTCAGGTTCACTCTGTGTGAGCTGCCATCTCAGCATAGGGCAGAGGGACATGTGCCACACATGCCATGCCACAGAGGTTCCTTGTGGCTGACCCTGTGGGAAGGAGACACTGCAGAGCACCAGCCACTGTTGCCACCACTGTGGAGCAGCTCTGAGAAAGGGTACTTAAAAACAAGTAAGAGGTTGTGAATTGCACCAGCACTGCCTGACCAGTGCGAGCCCCAAGCACAGCTTCTGGGGGAGTAAATAGATGAGGCTACAGCACTCGGAAGAGGTGCATGTGGCTTTAAGACCCTGCTCCACAGCAGGGGACAGGGTATCCCCAGACCCTGAGAAGCCCAGAGGTAATGGGAAAGGACATGAAAACATGTCCAGGTACAGAGACCCCCAGGCTCTTTGTTTGTTCACCAGATTGCAGCTTCAGCTCCCCCTGCATTCTGAGAGACAGGACAGTCAGGGACTGCAGGGCTGGCTGTAGTAGATGGGGTGATTTAGGGAGAGACAGAAGGACAAATTAAATAAGTCACCCCACTTTATTATCCCTAAAGCCAGGTAACCCTCATAAAAAGGGTCAGTTCTAATTAACCTCAGGCAAAACAGGCAGTGGACACTAGAGGAGGCATCACAAAAAGGATGGCAGGCAACATCCATTAGGGGACAACTAACAACCAACTCCTGCAGACAGGGGATGTGACTAGCCATGGCCTTGCTGCTCCTCCTCCACCATCTCCCTGGTACTCTGCTGATCCCCACTCCAGCTGCAGGCACAGGGCAGAGCAGAGATTCATGCCTTGCAATAAGCTTTAACTCAGGATCAGTCTCAAGGAGAACAGCTGGATGGGACAGAGTCCTGACAGATAAGAACAGAAGTGAGAACAGAATTGGCCTGCATGTGTCAGCTCAGGGCAGAACCAGCACTGCCCAGCCCAGCTCAGTGCCACAGAATCATGCCTGGAGAGTCAGACCATGAAACAACACCAGAGAGAAAGGTCCTGGCCTTGGGGATACAGAGGGCCAGGCTGTGCTAAATGGGATCTTCAGTGAAAGTACCATGGATACCAAGTACCAAGGCAGTCAGATGCCATTCAGCTCAAGCATCATCACCGAGCTGGGTGGAAAGCAGGAGGTGCCATCTAATAGGACCCATCTTGAACAACCACCACCCCTCGAGACACCTGTAGAGGAGTGCAGCTCACAGTCAGGATGTCATCCCCCACAACCATGTGAGGCAGAGCTGCCATTTCTCCCTGTGGAGATGTGCACAGGGAAGAGCCTGTCAGCCTCTGCTCTGTTCCACACTCAGTTAAATACAAAACCAAGTTCTAAAGACCCTCTGTGAGGTCAGGCTGATGTGAGCATCCTCAGGCTATGAATATCACTTCTCCTTTCACAGTCATCATGAAAATAATCTAATCCTGGCAGTCATCAGGAAGTATTTGCCAGGTCAAGCAAAGTAAAGACTGAGGGGTCTGCCTCAACTTGTCAACAGCCCAAAACAGCAGCTCAGTGATGTAGGCTATCTTGGTTGGGTCTATGGCTCATTTCCTATAGGAGCCTACAGCCATGTAAACAGCAACTATGGTATCCTTACCACAAACATGACAGAGTGGTTGCCATGAGGACCACCAGTTTGGGCACTACAGGGCCAAGACAGTGCCTCTGGCAGGCAGAATATGGGCAGGCATGCCTCCTTGGATTTCCAATCTCGTCTTCCAACAGAAAGACAAGCAGGAGCCAGCACCCTCTGAGGGCCAGGCTTCTCTGGAGATGCTGCTAGAGTGTTGAAGATACATCACTTTCTCCCAAGAGCATCCAAAATCGAGCCTAAGTCAGCAAGGGAACAACAGCTCATCCCACACAGGCAGCACAGACAGCAGCCATGTCTCCTGCCTGCTGGGGGTCACAGGACTGGGGACAGCATCCCTGCAGCCCACTTAGAGACAGGAAAGGAGCAGCTTGAGAGCAGCATGGCTGATAAGCCATCAGCAGGGCAGGGATGCTCCCCAAGAGGGGTCCCGGCTCCCTCACACAGAGATGCCACCAGCAGCCCCAGACCTTGAGACACAACACCTGGAGCAGCAGGTGTGATGAGTTTAGGGCAAGAGTCCCTTGAAACCCGCAGATAAGTTTGGGGATGGGGCAAGGGAGGCATGTGCTAGATGAAGGTGGAGTCCAGCTGGCTCATCTCATGGTTGTTGTGGGCACGAGCCTCAAAGAGCTGCTTGATGAGGGCAGATTTCTCCTGCTCCAACTGAGTGATGCGCTCGCTCTTGTCAGTGACCTCCTGCACAAGACAGGGGAGGAAAATGCTAGTTAGAGGAGGAAACTGCTGGCAAGTGGTCAGGTTGCTGGTAAAATTTCATAGAACCACAGAATCACAGGCTTTGGGTAGGAGGACATTAAAGACCATCTCATCCCAGCCCCTAACCAGGGGCAGAAACAACTTCCACTAGAGCCAGTTCCTCCAAGACTGTTCTTGAACACTTCCAGGGATGGGGCAGCTTCTCTGGGCACCCTGTGCCAGGGCCTCACCACTCTCACAGGGAACAATTTCTTCCCACTATCCCATCTCACTCTGCCCTCTGGCAGCAGGAAGCCATTCCCCCTTGTCCTGTCCCTCCAGGCCCTTATTCAAAGTCCCTCTCCAGCTCTCATAGAAGCCCTTTAGGCCCTGGAAGGGGCTCTGAGGTCTTCTTGCTCTTCTTTTCCCCTGAGGAACACCCCCAGCTGTCCCAGCCTGGCTCCAGAGCAGAGGGACTCCAGCTCCAGAGCATCTTTGTGGCCACATGCTGGGACAGAAAACCCCAGCAGTGAGCCTGGCCCTGGCCTGAGATGGCAGACCATCCCTTCCCTGATAGCCCCCAGCTGCAGCCTCTGCATTCTCTTGTGACCTCCATTTGTCACAGTCTTTTCCCTCTGGCAGGAATGCCCTATCCCTGCCACTGACTCACCCAGCAAACAGCTGGAGACAGCTGGGCACACCTGTGTGCCAGAGGGCCTCCACATGCAGCCCACACCCCCTTGGATGACCAAGTTTGGCCAAGCTGAAGGAACACTTCCTTGTTCCTGACCACTGCTTGTCATTCCTTCCCCGGCCCTATCCCACGCCCTTCCTTTCTCAGCACCCCCAAGGGCATCTCCTCCACCCCCACCTCCGCTCACCTTGGTGAGAAGCCGATTCTGCTCCTTCAGTATGTTGATGGCTTGCTGGGAGCCTGTGGAGGCTGGGGATGTCACAGGGACCAGCCTGCTCAGTGCTGAGGAGGGGTTTGCTGCCTGTAGAGAAGATGAAGGCATGAGACACTGAGCCTTCAAGCCTGTGGCCCTTCCCAGGCCTTTTTCAAGGTGAGATGTTTCTATGGCACACAAAGACCTGAGAGAAGCCCAGCAGAAGATTAAAATCACAACACAGGCCATCACAGGGTCTCCAGCCCTGTGAATGGGGCAGAACGCGGAAGCATTCCTGCCAGCATGCCTGGCAGGACAGGCAGCAGTGGGCTGCTCCTCCAGCTTCTGCCCAGCAGGACAGTCTGCTCTGAATTGGCTGACTCAGCACCTTGACAATGGCTGTACCTTTTTAGGGATCTTTAGGCCTTCCAAAGCATCCTCCAGCCCACCTCAGGACCAGCTGTACTGTCCTCTTGGCTGTCCTCCATCACCTTCCCAGAGCTGGGGGAGACTGTGGCAGCTCCAATGTCAGCCCAGCCACCAACGTGGGAGGGATAGGATGAATCTTAAGATCACACAAACAACCTCAAGCTGCTGATGTGGTGTTCTCACCTTGCTGGCAGTGGAAAGAAGGTCACCCAGGCAACGGTTCACCTCCTGCAGCTTAGGGACCAGGTGCCCCAGGTGGCTCTGGCCACCTTCAGGGAAATCCTGCAGGATGGGGAGGAAGAAGAGGCTGGGGGTTACCATGAGATCAGCTCCAGATCTGGCCACCTCCTAGCCCTGTTCTCCAAACCCAAACTTAGCCAGAAGAAGCCCCAGACTCACAGCACTGGTTCTCCTCTTCCCCAGGAACCGCTGGTGCTCCTGCATGAGCTGGATGTGCTGGTGGTACCACTCTCGAGCCCGGTCTATAAGCTCCAGGCCCTGCAACAGGAAATCCTTCTCCTGTTCCAGCTCCTTCATGTACTTCAGCTGCAAGACAGAGCATATGGGTGTCACCCACTCCCCACCAAGGCTTTGTCAAGTCCCAGGAGTTGGTTTCTTCATGAGGTGTAGGGGGATATGGATACAGGTAAGGGTCTCAGCCCCGTTCCCCAAGAAAAGCTGAAGAGGAGCAGGATAATGACTGCTGCCCGATGCTGCTTTGGAGGAAGATTTTTGGAAGAAAAGGACACTTGAGTCACCTCTACCCTCCTGCTCACCATTGCAGGTACAGGCTGCTTCACCTATTTACCCAGGGAGGCAGCAGGAGCAGTGCCTGCAGTTGCCCCCAGCTCCCTTTGGGGTGTGAGAGTCAGCCCTGCACAGACACACTTGGATTTTGGTCAGCACTGAAGAGTCTAGCTCAGTCTACAGGCTGGAAGTCAGGGAAAAACTGCAGCCCTGTTTCCCCAGTTTGCCTCACCCCTGGAGGCACATGAAACCGAGGAGAGCATAGCACACCACACCTCTCTGCAGAAGATCTCTGCCAGTTGCTCAGGTTCCAACACCAGCATCACCTGGAGAGCAGTGGGGACCTTGCTGTGCCCGGGGAGCTGCTATGAGGGTGCCTGAGCAAGTGAGCAATGGGCAGTGACCCATTCATCACTTCACCCTGTGACCCCATGGCCCTTCTCTTTGCAGTAAAAGGCTGCTCCCCCAGATCCCAAGGGCATGGGGAACTTCCTGCCTCACTGCCTCTGCCTTCTTTGCCAAAACACAGCTTGGCCTTCACCCACAGCACAGCCTGGGATCCGCAGGCACCAGAGACTTCGGTCACCCAGAAAATGCTGGATGCACCAGAACCTCCTCCTTTGGAGAACATCAGGTGTGGTGCAGCTCAGAAGCGACCCTGAACAGAACCCTGTGGACAAGTAGGGCCATACCAAGACCTTCTTCAGGCCATCAGCATTTCCATGTCCCCACTGCCAGCCCCAAAGCCCTTCTGCCTCCCATACCTGTCATCCATTACACGGGGCTGCTCTTGCTCCTGCTGCTCCTGGAAACATATTTTGCAACAGAACAACTCCCCCCACACCCTTCTCCAATGGCCCAAAGGGACATACCCAGAGGAAGAAGTGCAGAGCCTGGGTGCTGATGCTGAGGGGCATGAAGAAGGTGCTGTATGTGGCAAGGATCCCCATCCAGTTGCGGGTGCAGCCCACTGCTGCCTGTCCTGCCCTCCTCCCACAGGGCTTGCTGGCCAGCACAGAGACCAGAGGAAAAGGGAGCATCCCACAGAGCAGAGGGACACTGCCAGCCCAGGGGGGGACAAGCAGCATCTCGCCAGGATGAGACACTTGGGGCAGGAGAAAGACAAAGCTGGACTTGGCTGGTGCTCAGTGGCTGGTAAAGGGGAGGGGACAGAGCTGTGCCCTGGGCTGCTTACAGATGACAGTGCTCTACCTCTCAGGGAAGGTCTCATCCCAGCACCCTCATGGTCATGGGAAAATAAGGCCAACAGATGAGGTACTGGCTGGAAAAACGCCAGCTGAGTGAGTGAGCACTAGATGAGAGAGTGCAAAGAGTCCGGGGGTTGCAGCACAGCCCCCACAGCTCTGCTCCCTGCTCAGGAGGAATTAGTCCTGGTGCACTTCAGGATGTAGGATGGGCAGCAGTGCTCCCATTTCCCAAGGGCTTCAGGCAAATTAGTCTAATGACAGTTCCTTGTCCCTTGGGAGCCCAACATCTGGGCAGGGAGGGGTAAGGAAGGTGACAGTACAAAGATTCAGTCCTTGCTGGACCCAAACCTGTCCCAGCTCTCTCTGTAGGCTTGGAAATGGCACCAGTGCCTAAAGGCTGTGCTCAGGGTGTCAGGGAAGGCTGAGACACTATTTCTCTGGGGTCAAAAGCACAGAAAGGTAGTGCAGCACTTGGCAACATATAGGGAGAAAAGGAAGGAGGGGACATGCCTCCCACTGACCACATGACAACTTGGGGGAATAGAGACCAAGACAACACAAGCCCTGAGCAAGAATGCTTATGGCAGAACTGGGGAGAGACATGGTGGCCACCATTCCCTCACAGAGCACCTTGAGCTTGGGACCCTGAAATGTACTCCAGCCCAGAGTTGCACACACAGGCAAGGGAAGCAGAGACCTTCCTCTCTCCCCAACCCTCAAAACCCCAAGAAGCAGAGCCCTCAATCCCAGACACACAGAACAACATTCATCACTTCTTATCAGCACCTCCCAGCAGAGGTCCCTCTCATGGCTGCAAGCCCAGCAAACTACCTGCACAAACATCCCCTCCCCAGGCTGGCATGGGGCCATGTTGTGTCCCCCAAGGCCAGCGACAGGCTGGGCAACTCTGGTCACGCCTGTTGGGCTGCAGGAGCAGGGTGACACCAGGGTGCAAGGAGTGAAAGTACAGTGGTGACAGTGCCACAAGTACTCATCCTGCAAGCTTGGTCCTGGCTCTCTGCCCTGGACAATTTAGCTTGAGCCTGTGGACAACATGCCCAGGCAGCTACTCCATTCCAGCTGGGAACAAATGAGATCCCTTCACCCAGGCAATCTGATCCAAGTCTCTCCACTCAGCAGTGGAGAGAGGGGAACAGACTCCTCCATCCTGAGCTGCCTTAATAAATTCAGTATGGATTTCTCTGCTTTGCTGCAAAAAGTCTGTTGGAAGCCAAGAGGACCTGCATGTTTGAGCCCTGATCTACATGGAACATCTGCGAGGGGGCATAGCTTGGCCCCACTGCTTGCCAGCACAAAGCACACCTGACCCTCGCTGGGGTGCTCTTAAGGCCCAGAGATCCATCTCTTCCCACACCTCCACCTTCGTCTTCCTCTTCCCAAGACCTTGCCCATGGGGAAGGCAGCCAGCATGCTGGCTTCATGGGCTGACCCCATTCTGGGGAAAGGATCCACCTCCTCCCTGTTTGTCAGGATTCAGGAAAGCACCTTGGAAATGATATACATCCACATATATCAACAGACCTTCAAATCCAAATACCAGTATTTACCTGACGTCCCACAACTCACTTGTGCAGGGTGGGCAGAGAAGAAGCCAAAGCCCAAAGATGGCATCAGCAGTGAGGGACCCCTGCAACCCACCTTCCCCTTCATGGGAGCCCACAACACTCCCTTACCATGCTGAAGTCCACGCCATTGGTGATGGTGTGTCTCCGGTGTTCTGCACGGCCTCTCTGATGCCTCCGAGTGTCCCTAGCCCCTGCGTGGTCACTGTCTCCCTGGGGCTGCCCAGCAGACTTAGCATCACCACCTGGAACAGAGCAAGGCATGAGGCCACAAGCTACTTTCAACAAAATCCTCCCCAGGGCCACTTCTGTGAGATGATCTGCAAGGTGGTCTTACAAACAGGGAGAGACTGAGAAAACCACCAGCCTGAATGCCTGCTCCTGTTTTTGTCCAGGCAGAACGGATGTCAGGAATGACTGACTCAGCTGTGCCAGGCTGGCAACAGATCTCAGCCTAAGTCTGTAGAAAGCAAGCCCATCTTCTGCAGAAAGCAAGCAGCTTCCAGGCAAAGCTGGTCCAGTCCCAGCCAGGGCAACTAAACCATTAGTGATATTGCCTGCCCTCACGTGTCCTCATGGGACACCTTGCTTCCACTCAGGTGACATCAGCTCTGCCAGGAAACCAACTTCTCCTGAAGGCAGTTCTTGCTTGGTGATGGACTTGGCCATGTGGATATTCAGCCCAGACACTATGTCTATGATGTAACCATAAAGTAAATACGACTGCAGATTTTCCACAATCTTATTAAAACCCCAACATCCTATCCTGCAAAAGATCAATCTACTAAAAACACATGGTGCTGATGCAAATCCATGCATAACCTGTTTTTGAAGATTAAGTTCATACTGGCAGGTTCCAGGCTGGATCAGGCACCTCCTGCCTGTCAGCCAGGCAGGAATTCACTGGGCACCTGCAGCGAAGGCCATACAAGCCCCAACACTGCCCACCTCACCAGAAACCCAGCCCTGCCATCACAGGCAAGCCAGCTCTGATCCACTGCTAGGTGAGCTGGTAGAGCAGAACCCTGACACCCCAGCATCCCAAACCACAGCATCAGGGCAGCTACGGGTGCAGCCAGCACATCCCCAGGCAAGTCTGGATAGCAGCATGGTGCTCCTCCCTTCCTGCCCCAGGCCCCAGCAAGTGCCCAGCAGACGCTCTCTCATGCCACCCCCTCAGTCCCACAGCTTGCCTGCTCCCTGCACACAGCTTTCCTCAAGAGTTCCTTTCAAAACGTGGCTTTTCAAGAAAAGCAGCAGGGAGCCAGCAAGTGATGGCAGGCAGCTGGGGAAAACGCCCTCTTCCCAAGACAGCTCCCCACCCCTCGCACATCCTTCTACCACAGCTGCCTGGCACAGGTTTGGCACATTCCCTGGCACAGGCACATAAAGGGCTGTGTCAGGACAGGGTGTGTGGCACCTCATGGACCGGCACATTTCTTCCCTCTGCTCCACAGGTTTCCTCAGCTGAGCACATGGACATGAGAGAGGAAGGATATGAGGCAGGTGAGGGCAGCCATGGCCACAGGAGCCACCCTTCATCTTGAAGGTACGAGGTGTGGGAGCCCTGTACCAGGGCTGCCTCTGCTGCCACAGTCACACTGGTTCAGGGATAGGAGACAGGCTCAGGGGCGCAGGCAATGAGACACCTCAGTTTGTCACTTTGTGTCACTGGAGAAAGAGGTTGCCATGTCATGGGCAAAGTCCTCCTTCTGGTCCATCACAGCATCTCACTCCACCTCCCAGCAAGTACTCAGGCACATCAGTGAACACAAAGTCTTTGGTATCACCCATCCATCTGCTGTGCCAGCTGCCTTTGGTTTCATACACCCACATCTATCTGGGAGGAACCCAGCAAGACTGGTATGACCACAAACATTGTCTTAGCAGACCTGTAGTATGTCCTTCTCAAAAAGCTGAGGAATAGCCCCAAAACCAAGGATACTCTCAACAGTCAGAAACCCAAGGCAAAGCCAGGAGCACTTCTGGTAGGAGCTGCAGGACAGTCACATGTTGAAACAGTTTTTGCTGCAGTCACCTAGAAGTGCTGTGTTGAGCTGAACTGCCCCCTTAATAAGCAGGAGCTCCTGGTCAACCAACTGAGCTCTGCACACCTGAGCTGACAAGCCAGTGGCTAAAACAGGACCTGCTAATGAGCTGGGATAGTTGTTCTTAGGGAAAGAACAGGATCAGATCACCAGAGGTGTAAGAGATCTTGCCATGTGATAATGGACAGGCTCTGCCCAGGGCAGACACTTCATGGTTGTTTTACACTTCTCCACAATTATCCTTGACAATGGCCCAGAGAAGGCCCTACAAACCATCCACTCCCTCGAGCTAGTGCCAACAACAGCTCTCCAGCTGCTAGAGCCAAGCCACCCCTGGAGAGAGGGGAAGCACTGTGCTGGGGAGGAGCCAGTGCCAGGGTCTGGGCTCTTTCTGCTCTGTGCCTTGACTTCTCCAGGGCCCAGCTCACAGGGGAACTAGTGGGGTAAAGACCCCCAAGAGCGATGTGTTCAGACACTGCTGTGACAAGACCAGGCACCATAACATAGGGACATCATTACGGTGACTTCCCTGCCCTGTGACTTCTTCAATATCCACCTCAGCATCCTTGCATCCAGTGGGTGCTGTTGGCTCCCCAGGAACCATGGGGAGTTCGCAGACTGCACCAGCACTGCTGGGCTGAGGAGAAGCTGGAAGATGACTTAAGCAGGGACCTCAGAAGCACTTCTGCCCACAGAGGTTAGTGTGGGAGAGGGAACAGAATTGTTGTTCCACTGGCTCACTGCACCCTTGTACATGCCAGGAGAACCACCTGACCCCAACCTCTGCCATTCTGCCATGAATCACCACATCCAAATCACCTCTGACATGTGTAGATGCTCCTTAGACCTAAAGCAGAGCTGGGGAGGCACTCTGTGAGCACCCTCTTCCCCTAAAACGCAGGCAGGGAGCATTTTCTCCCACTCACTGCAGCTTATGAGCACTGACACATCATCTCACTGCATTTGGTTGGGGTCTTACAGAAGCCACCACATGCAGCTGGAGGCTCAGAGTAGCCTCACACCCAAATTACATCAGCTTAGTGGAGACAGGTCCTCCTGGAGCCACAGGCCGTACCCAGCACCCACCACACATCTCGGCAGCAGGGATGGAGCCATATCCTGCCACAGCACTGCCCAACTGCCTTGCAGCCAGCTGAGAACATCCACCTGTTCAACTGCACCCTGGGAAACCCCCTGTGAAGGAGGGCAGTTGTGCTGGATCTAGAGCTAAAAGAGGTGGAGTAACTGAATTGTACCATTTTCTAAGCTGTTGAATGAACCTGAAACTCAGGCCTCTTACCAAAATACGGCCCTGCAGTGTAGGACGCTGGCAGCAAGGGCTGAGGTGCTAACCCCGCCCACAGGCTCTGGACAGTTATGGAACATCACCCTGTAATGGAAAGATCCTCAGCAAGCAGAAAGCTGCTGCAGTCATCTGCTCACTCCTTCCCAGGGCAGAGCTTTCAACCTGCTGTCTATTCACCAAGCAGGATTTTTTTCAGGTTTTTCCAGATTTACACTCCTGATGATAGAAAAGTTAGTCTGCTTAATAATATTCCCTTAGATGTAGCTCCAGTGCTTAGTCTGGAGGCAAAAATGGAAAGCAGAGAACCTCAGTTACAATTAAAAGCTTCTTCTCTACCCAGCAGAAGGGACTGGGTTGGAAAGGCAAACCAGCCTGACCTTCCTAATGTAGAGGAAGTCAATGCACTCAAATGGTGCAATAACACGTACCAGCTCTGCACATAGACTTTGTCTCCTCTGATCTCAAAGCACTTCACAAACCTAGATAAAGAATTATTACCTACCCAGATAAGCCCAGAAGCCTGGTTTCCTTTTAACATCTTCTACTGACTAGCAACAAATCAAGATGCCAGTGAAACAGTCCCCCCATGCTAGGGTCAGTGTACCACCCTGGAGGGCTCTGGCAGATCCTGTGGAAAGGGCAGAATCCACAGAGATACACAGGTGAGCCCTGTGGACAAAGCCTAGGAGAGGAGAGCACATTGCCCTGGTAACTTCTCTCCCATTTATTCATTGATTAATTATTTTTTTATAGGGAATAGTGCTGTGGAACGATCCAAACCAAAAAGCTGGATCGGGTTTTGCATTTTTTTGTCTAAACCATGCATGACATCATGAAGGAATCATTCCTGAGAGGCAGCCCAGCGCAGAGCCCACCAAGCACACCGCTGCTTCGTGACCACAGCTTCACCCCAGCGAAGCTGCTCGGCTTTGGGGGTCTCCAGGACCCCAGCCATTCTCCGAGACGCCCAGCTGTGCCATCCATCCCCGGGGAAGGTCAGGACAGACTCTACGCCAAGGGACAACCACGGACATATTACGGCAAAGCCCTTAATTCCTCCTGTCAGTGCTATAAATAGCCTAGCGCATCGCGAGGGAAGCACAGTCCTGGGTGGGCGGCGGCGCTGGGATATTCTCACCGGAATCGGAGTTCAGCGAAGCCAAACCGGTCAACACCAACAGTAACTTTTGGGGAGTTTTACACCGGCCCTGCGAGAACCGCTGGCTCTGAGCCCAGAGGAGGGCACAGGGGAACGGGGTGAACCGCGGGATCCCATCCCGACCTCCGAGCGCCAGTCCCCGATCCTGGCGCTGCCATCATCGCCGCGAGCTCGAAGCCCCCGGTCCAGTCCCGCCACTCACCGCGGCCTCGGGGCTGGCCGTGCCCCGGTTCCCGCTGTCCGGCGCTCTTCCCCCGCCGCTCCTCGGAACAGCGAGGGCTTGGCGGCTGCTCCGCGCTCCGCCGTCCGCCGCCGCCACCCTCCACTGGCGGCTCAGTCCCAGGCAGGGCCGCCCGCAGCCCCAGTACGAACCTCTCGAAGGTGAGGTACCCACTGGCCGGCGCCGCCTGCCGCAACCCCTCCATCACCCCGGCGGGCAGCTCCTGGGCTTCCGCTCCCCGCCAGCGCGACTCGATCTCCCGTAGGTGCACGTAGCCCCGCCGCCGGTCATCCAGGATATCGAAAAGAGTCCGCAGGCTCTGCAGGAAAACCCGGGGAAGACCCTCGGTACCGGCGGGGAGCGAGCGGTCACCGCGCTCCGGGGCCATCGCCGCCGCTCCGAGCGTTACTCCATAATCCCCCGCCCCCCGAGCCTATTGGCTGTCGGCGGAGGGTGCCGCACTCCCATTGGCTGGCGGCAGGAAGGCCCTCCGGCCATTGGCTGAGAGGTCGCACGGCAATTTGAGTTGCACGCGGCGCCCGCCCCGCCCTGGGCCCGCGGCTCGCGTGGGTCCCGCTCCGTTCGCGGGGGGATCCCGACCCTCCCCTGTGGACGAGGGACCACGACAAACGCCAAATCCTTGCTCTTTCTTCCCCCCGCTTTATCTACTGAGCATGATGTCGTATAGTCCAGAATATCTCTTGGGTCCGTTGGGGTCAGCTGCCCTGGCTGTGTATCCCCCCAACACCTAACGCACCCCTATCTCCCTCCCTGGTAGGGTAGGGTGAGAAGCAAAAAAAGACCGTGGGTCTGTACAAGCACCTCTCAGCAATAAGTAAAATACCTCCATATTGTCAACACTATATTTTGGTCTCCATATTTTCAGCATAAATTCAAAACCTATCCCCATACCAGCTACTGTGAAGATAATTAATACTAACCCAGCCAAAAAAAAGCACAATTTCTAAACACTTCAGAGAAAATGTGATTAGTGAACAGGGACAAGGAAAATCCCGACGATGCTATTCACTCTTACTGCCACCTTTGCAAACACATCCAAGAAGCATCAGTCAATGCAGCCTCCCTACAGGAGGAGGATGTAGTGCACCAGCACGGAGGAGTCCTGTGTGGTGTATTTGTCTTGTGCCATGGGGGAATAAATGCTGACAGAGGGAATATAATTCCACCCTCCCAGCGCCTTGGCTGGTAAGGCACCAGTGGCCAGCAGCCAGCCCAAAATAGGGTAGATGTAAAAAAGGAGGGAAAAACCCAGCAGTGTTGACAAAAGTGAGAGAAACAGGATTTGGCTCTTATCTTTTACAAACTTAGCATGCACTGGCATTGGTAAGAGAATGAGTTTCTCTACTTTACAGAGAAATTTGCTGTGTCTGTTAGACAGAGCAGCATGTTAATCCTAGTGCAAGATGATGCCTCCTCTACAAACCCCCTCTATCAGAGAGTCCATTGAAACACAGCAGACTGCAAAGCCCTGGTGTCATGATTCCCATATCACAGACACTTCAGTTTGCTCTAGGGGCTCTGGGCAGCCACATGCCACCACTTCCAGACCCACCCCCCGCCCCGGTCTGATGCTCACGATGCTGAGAGAAGCATCAGGGAGCAAGCCTGCGGGAGAAGGGTGATGGCCAGGAAGGGTGATGGACCAATGTCCAAGGGCTCTGGTTGTGAGATTACCTGTGTCATGGATATCTTCCTGTGCCACAGATACCTCCTTGTGCCACATGCGAGCCAGGGGTGATTCTCTTTAGCTCCGAGTTGGCTTCGAAGGAAAAGGGAGGAAGCTACTTTGGGCTCAAGCCCTCCCACTCACCTTGCCCTTGCTGTGCTCCCCTTGCCATCAGATTCCCTGCCCAGGTCAGACTTCATCGAAGTGTCTTTAGCACCTTGGTCCTACTTCTGGTTTCTCATTCCATTCTTGCCACTTCTTCATGGAGACTCAGCCTTGCCAGCCCCAGGCTGCCAGGTAAATCACAGCAACCTCTAGAGACCCTCAGAGGGCTTTTCTCTACCAAGGTCCTGCTCCAGCTGCTCTCCATGCTGCAGCTGAGCTGTTCACAGCCTGCTTTTCTTTAACTCATTTATTTTCATAAATTTCCCAGACCCATCTTACCTGTTTGAGATGTCTGCTTGGCTTAGCTGTGTTTGACTGAACAGGTTCACACCTGCTCAGGATATGGGGAGAAGGAACCACAGCTTCCCTTCACTTTCTACTCCAAAAACAATGTAGTCACTATGGTGCTGCTCAGCTCTGGCAGCATCAGCACATGGGCTGTTTTGCCCAGCAAAGGCTTGATCTGCAAAAAAAGAGGATTTCCTCTAGGTTCTTCCCCCATCTCTGACTTTGCAGGAACAACCAGAAATAACAGGGAGAATGTCTTGTGCCCAGCCAGTCTATCCCACCAAGAAAGTGAACCAGAGATACCAGATACAATTCCTGGTGTTTACTGTGTCTGCACGTTCAGCTGAAATACTCTCACAGCTGTCCATGTGGAGCTTCCTGCTCCAGCACAGGGAGCTGGGATACAACTGCCAAAGGCAGCTCTGCTGTGTTTTCTGTACCAAAGTGCCTTTGACAAAGCTGCTTTGAGACAGGTTGACATTTCCATCCTCAGGGTGGTCTGGTGGATGAGGTTAGGGAGATTTTGGATATTCTTGGAAAAGACTTCCTGGAGGTTTTTGTTTGTTTGTTTGTTTGCTTTTGTGTTGTTGTTGTTGTTTTAGGGGAGGTTTTATTTTTGCTCGCTATTTAGCTTGTCTTGGGGCCAGCCCAGACTCTTCTGATAAACAGAGATGTCTTTGGTTTTTTAAATATAAACAATGTGGTTATTCAGCTCTCCTTCCTTCAAGCTACTGGGAAGCATCAGCTGCCATTCAGAGCCCACCCAGCCCTCCCTCTCTGCTGGCCTACGGGTACTGGCAATGACACGGCTCTGGTATGGTGACAGGGATTATATCACTGCCACTCTCTGGGGAGGGCACAGGGCATCTGCTGGAGACTGGTGGCACCAGTGTGTCCCACCAACCAGCAGTGCCACCTCTGCGAGGAGAGGTCAGAGCAGCTGCACCAAACTCAGCAGAGCACTGGGGTAAAAAAATGCTGGTGTTGGACACTGTGGCACCTTCCTACATGACACTGACCATCGGAGGGTGCTGATAGGTGATTGTAGCAGTTGATAGAGACCTGTGCTGGCTTCAGCAGCAGGTAGGTGTTCACGTGTAAATCTTGATGCTGCAGAGGACACATGGTGACTTACAGCCACAAAGTTGTCTCCGGATGACCATGTCCAAAGAGATGCTATGAACCTCTGTTGCCATGTCTTGCCAGGAGAGAGCAAGGTCTGATGGGGAAGCAGCCACAGGTCTGTGGACTCAATGTGTGCATGCTGCTGCCTGGAACATGGAACAGCTGGCACTGCCACTGGCTCATGCAGGGCTGCATCCAGAATGGGTTTGTTCCTGGCCAGGGCAGGTCACCACCTGGCACGGTTGGTTGCAGTTTGGCTAAAACTAGACCAGGAGCTGTGCCAACAACAGTCCAGGTGCCAAGTCCTGGTACTTCCTGTCACTGAACAATTAGGCACAACCGGTGTTAAATCTTCTTTCAGTCTCAAAGCTATCAGGGAATTACTTCCACTGGGGTACCAAAGTGTCAATCCAGAAATGCATCTGTCTCCAAGGAGACCTCTCAGCAGAGACTAAAAATAGTGAGGAGAGCATGGTGGGAGAGTTTTCCCTCTGGGAAGAGATATCTTGTTTGATCTTCTCAGCTCTGCAATGCCATTGTGTTTTTCATCTTTCTGCTCTATTTGCCTTGGTGAGGGCCAGACACTTGCCATAAAGTGTCTTTTCTCTCTTCCAGACTATTTTTTTCCCCAGAAGGTCAGCAAGCAGAAAATTTGGTATATACCAGGTGGCTCAGAAGCTGTCACAAGGGCTGGGAGAAGGAAAGCTAGTGAGCTGTTGAAACAAGCTCTCCAGAGGGTGGTGGGTTGTTTGTTCATCTCAGTCCACAGAGCAAGAACTGGTATTAGCAGGAAATGGCGGTCACTCCATCCTGTCTCACCATGCCACCTCTTCTGCAGTCTTAGCACAGAAAGTTTAAATAGAGGGAATCACCTGGGGCTTAAATGGAAGTCCAATAGATGCTATAAGGCTTCCAGTCACAATCCATCTAGCAATCACTCTGTCCTATCACAAACTCCACTCTCCTGCTGCCAACAAGGTCAGGAGTGGCCAAGGGCAACAGCAGTCACAGTCATGCCACAGCCAGAAATTCATCAGCCTGTCACCATTTTCAGGGAATGACTGTAAAACCATATTTCTTTGGGGAACATATTGCTGATCTGTGGAAAAGCTAGTGTCCACAAAGTAGACAGAGGAGTCCTTCAACTTTATTCAAATAAAGGGAGAGAGTCCACTGGGCCATACTACTGTGGGATCTCTCTCAAAGTTTCACAGGACACAGCTTCCTTTTCTCTTTAAACTCCTGGCCACATTTTGCCCTCTTCCTTTCCCTATTGGCTGAGTTACTAGGAAGGTACAGTCTTCTGGAACTACTACCGCATATTCCACACTTGAACATGTCTTGACATTTCCTCTCAAAGTTAAGATGTTCAGGCTTTGTTCTGCAGATCCACCAGAAGTTCAGACTGTCTGGGTTCTGCAATAGACTTTGTGCGGACCCATTTCTCCTATTACCCTGAAATTCAGAAGCTCAGACTGTCTGGTCAAACTGTTTGGGCTGTAACAAATTTGTGCGGTTTGACGTTTGTAGATTAAGACCCATTTCAAAGATATTAACATCCATTTCTCTTAAAGACCCTCACCAATCAACTCATTTGTAAAGACATTAGCACATGTCTTTCCTATCAGTGGGTACTTACATGTTTAAACCTGGAGCAAGGTCATAAACACAACAACCTCTGCCTCTCTCCTGGAGGGATACCTCACCCTGATTGTCAGTGAGCTGGAGCTTTTTTCTTGCTGAAATTCCTGTTCTACCTGCATGTTTGTGTTTTGTTTGTCCCAAGCATGCCTCCCTCCTGTTCACTGGGGTTGTTCTGCCTGGTGTAACTAATCCAACCCGTCACCACTTTTATTGCTTTGCAGAAGGAAACACCTACACACAGAGTGCCATGGGCAGTAGAACCAGCTTAGGGGATGCTGTGCAGCCAGACTAACGTGTTCTGGTGGATGGCTGGACTGGGGAGTGGGAGCACATTTGCCAGCAGCACCATGATTTGCTTTTGTTCTTCTAGAATCCTATGGGCATGAGATCCCACAGCTCTGAGATGGGATTCCCTCAAGGTAAGGCAGCAAGTTCTGCAGGAAAAGGCAGGGCTTGATTTACAAGTTGGATCTGACAGAGCCTTTACTGATGGATAAGGGTTGGTGGTTATGTAGGCACCACGTGTGTGGTGCACCTGCACTCGTTTGCACACTGGGCAGGCAGAGCATGCAACCACATTGGGGAGAGATGTCATATAAAGGGGAGCAGAGCAAGGAGGTTTCAAAACTCCAAGGCTCTTCTGAGCAGGAGCTGTGTCAAGTCACATAAAATAAGAAACAGAATGTGAAACAGAAGCTTTGACAACTCTCAGAGATTCTTCCTGACCTGATGGTCATATCCGGATGAGGTCTAGCTTCCCTGACTCCAACCACCTCCAATGCAGGGAGGTGGCTGTGTCTGAGCTGCTGTCTGTCTCCTCATGTTCTCCTATCCAGCTGGGCTCTGACTGCAGGCAAGATGACTACTGTGAGTAAGGGGCAATCACAGCCTATGGGTGAGGATTTTTCTACGCTCATGACAATAAAGTTCAAACAAAGTTGTTCTTTAGCATTTTAGATTGATTTTTAGTGTCCTCCTGCTCTTTACTTCTCAGTTCATGGCTCTTGGTTCCTGCAGATTAGGTTATTTCTTAATCATTCCTTGATCTTTTATAATTTTTTAATCTGTCCTTGAATTTGTCCTGAACTACTTCAATGATTCCATGCATTTTAAACTCTTATCCTTCTCATTGGTCCTTTATTTAAAAAATGGGGAACTGGATTTGTGAGCAGGTGGCCTGAGTCTGCGCCATGTCTGGGGTACAGCTGGCCTATCCAGCTCCTGTTGCGTTGAGGGAACCCTGAGATCTTGCTATGTTTCCCAGTGTAAGAGGGGACATTGGGACCTCCTGGCATAGGTTGCACCAGGACCCGGGGATCCCATCACACACACCTCATGCCAGCCACAGGACCATGGTGTTAGGAAAATTAATCCACAACTATCAGAGGTTTATGTCTAAAAAGGAGACAGAGGAGTTTTTTACTTTATTTGAATGGGGCATTCCCCTGGGATCTCTCAAATTTTTGGAGGACACAGCCTCCTTTTTATCCCAATTTCCTGGCCGCATTTCCCTCCTCTCTTTCCCCATCGGCTGAGGTACTTGAGAGGTTCAGACTTCCCGATACACCTGACACTGAAGATTTCCCTCTAATGTATAATCCTCCCTCTTAATTTTTAATTCGTATGGAATTTAGGGACTTTTCTTCCCCATTGTTTCTCTCATCTTTCAATGTCTAATTTAATTTATCAGCAAACCTAAAGTTTACTTGTAAAAGCAAATATCTTTTTCCATTCATCAATCAGTGGAATCCTTCCCATTGTTTCTTTTATCTCCCAGTGCCAGTTTTATCTACCAGCAGACCCACAGCTTGCTTGGAAAGACAAATCGGCTATTCCTCTCAATGGCCACTGTAGAGCAGAGTTTTGGCCACAGGGCCCAATTTTCAAGAAGTACAAAGGAGTACCCCAGAAACTAGAGGCCTGACAGTGTCACTTCAGTGCCTGGTAAAGTTATGGAGAAGATTATTCTGGGAGTTATTAAAAAACACCTGAAAGACAACACAGTCACTGGTCACAGTGTGATAAATAGGTATGATTCGTGCTGATAAAAATTGAAACAGTAATCAATATTGATACAGTAATTAATATTTGAGAATAATAAAACAATTAATAGTTAAAAGTTGTAATGCCAAAGAAGAGAGGGGCTCTACCCATCCCCCCCTTCCCAGCAGATGTTCTCAAGGACCACAGGAAAGAAGCTGAAGATACAGTTGCTAAAAATGACCAAGAACCTGGTTGGGTCCAAGAAAATGCTAATTATAAGGGACTTATTGCTTTGATATGTAGATGCAGTGATATGTTAGTCTTGGCTTATATTGTACTGGCTTGGTGCGCATGATTAACCCAAAGGTGAATTAAAGGACAACGAAGAAGACTACAGGGCCTTCATCAGTGACGACCCCCAAAGACTTGTGCGACCACCAAACCCAGTGGTGGCGCATGCGTGGTAAAGGTGGTAATGGAGGCGGAGACAGAAAAGTGACGAACCGAAAATAGGAGGAGATGGCATTGACACATGGCATATAAGGGGTGACTTTTACTTGGCAAGTTTGTACGTGAAGTGGCAAGGGTCAAGAACCCTGCACTCCGTACCCTGCGGCTGTTTTTGCTTATGCACTATTATTTGAACCAAATTATCCCTTGTTCATATATTTTCTAAACTATTTAATTAAAATTGTTACTACTTTTAATATTGTTTGGCCTTTTTATGATGGGATAATTGGGCAAACATAACAACAGCCAGCATGGCTTCATGAAATTGCTTATCAAACCTGATTTACAGCAAGGTGGCCCACCTGGTTGATCAAGGAAAGCCAGTTGAGGTAATCTCTTCGGATTTCAGTAAAGATTTCAATACAGTCTCTCCTAGTATCCTTCCAGATAAAATGTCCAGCATTCAGCTGGGTAAACACATCATGTGATGGGTGAGCAACTGGCTTATGGGTTAGGCACAAAGGGTGACAGTGACTGGGGTGACATTAGGCTGGCACAAGTCGCTAGTGGGGTTCTGCAAGGCTCCACCATTGCCCCTGTGCTCTTTAACGTTTGTTAATGACTTGGACACAGGACTGGAAGAGAAACTGAGCAATTTTGCAGGCGATACAAAAGTGGGAGGAGCTGTTGACTCCTTCGAAGGGAAGGAGGCTCTGCAGGGAGACCTGGACCTAGAGATTTGGAAATTACCTACCATATGAAGTTCAGCAAGGGAAAATACCACATTCTGCACTTGGGATGGAGCAACTCTGGATATACAAACAGACTGCGGAATGAGATGCTGGAGAAGAGCGTCACAAGAAGGAACCTGGGAGTCCTGGTTGACAGAAAGTTGAATGTGAGTCAGCAGAGCCCTGGAGCCAGGAGGGACATTTGTGTCCTGGGGGCATCATGTGCTGGTCAAGGGAGGGGATTGTCCCACTCTGCTCTGGGCTGGGGTGGCCTCACCTCGAGCCCTGATGGCAGTTTTGGGCACCACAAAGTAAGAAAGACATTAGGCCATTAGAGAGTTTCCAAAGGAGGGTAACGAAGATGGTGAAGGGCCTCGAGGAGAAGCTGTATGAGAAGTGGCTGAGACTTGGTCTGTTCAGCCTGGAGAAAAGAGACTGATAGTCACACTGTCAGTCTACAACCTCCTCCTGAGGAGAAGAGAACGGACAGACATTGATCGCTTCTATGTAGTGACCAGGGACAGGATCTGAGGGAATGGCCTTAAGATGTGTCAGGGGAGGTTCCGTTTGGATATTGGAAAAAGGTTCTTTCCCAGACGGTGTTTGTGCACCAGAGCAGGCTCCCCAGGAAATTGATCACACCACTAAGCTGACAGAGCTCAAGGAGTGTCTGGACAACACTCCCAGGCACACGGTGTGACCTTGGGGATGGTGCTGGGCAGGGCCAGGAGTTGGACTCGATGATCCCTGAGAGCCCCTTCCAACTCAGACTATTCTGTGATTCCATGGGGGAAGCGCTGCACTGGACGCAGCTCCTGCGGGGCCGGGAGTGGGGCGAGCCCACAAGCGCCTCCCGCCCCCTCAGAGCGAGAAGGCGCCGCCACTCCGGGACCGCGTGACCCGCGAGCGGCGGGGCGGGGCTCCGGGGGCGGGACGGCACCTCTGGCTCCGCCCCGGCCCGGTGCTGCCGCGTCCCGCGCCGCTCATCGCGGGCTCCCCACGCCATGGACCCTCCCGAGGAGGTGCGGACGCAGCTGGAGCGGTGCGGACAGGCCCATCTGCTGCGGTTCTGGGCCGAGCTGGACACGGCGCAGCGCGGAGCGCTGCTGGCGGCACTGCCGCCGGGGCTGGGCGAGCACTGCCGGCAAGCGGCGGCGGCCGGGGCCCGCCAGCGCGGCCCGCACGAGCGCCTGGACGGCCGGATGGAGCCGCTCCCTCCCGAGCTGCTGGGCAGCGCCCGCCGCAGCGGCCCCGCCGCGCTGCAGCGCTGGGAGGCGGAAGGTGAGAGGGGCGCGAGGCCGCCTGTCCCTTCCGTTCTGGGGCTGCCGGGGTCCGGCGCGGGGGTTCGGGACCAGCCGCGTCCCGCCGAGCCCCAGCGGTGCGGGACAGGGGCTGCCCCCGGCCGGGCCCCGGGGCAGGAGCCGCCCCTTGCGGCGGCACCGCGGGGCGCTGGGCAGTCCATCCCCGGCACCGCGGGTGGGAGCCGCAGGGACGGCGGGTCGGGCAAGGAGGAAGAGAGCAGGTTCACGGCTACACCCCGGCCCTTAGCCCCGGCAGCCGGTGTCCTCGGCCCGGGGAACTTTGGTTGAGACACCGAGTTTTCACTCTGCGTTATGAAATGCAGCGGCCGAGGCTCCGCGGCCGTGCCGGGCCGGATCAGAAGATCTCTACAATTCTGTGACAAGCAGTGATAGCTAGCTGGGACTGAGTCTTTCCTCTCACAGAACAAGCAACGGAATAAAAGGAAAGAGCCTCAAGTTGCGTTAGAGGAGATTCAGGTTGAATATTGAGGAAAATTTCTTCACTGAAAGGGTGATCGGGCATTGGCATAGGCTGCCCAGGGCAGTTGTGGAGTCACCATCCTTGGAACTGTTCAAAAAGCAAGTGGACATGCCACAATACTCTTTAGAGGACATGGGGTTGTTTTACAGTATCTGTCATGAAAAAATGTAATACTAGAGGATTTAAAGGGGCTCCAAGAGAGCTTGAGAGGAACTTTGGACAAGGACTTGGAGTGACAGAGCAAGGGGTAATGGCTTCACACTTGACAGAGGGTTAGATTAGATAGTAGGAAGAAATTGTTTCCTGTGAGTGGTGAGGCCTTGCCACAGGTTGCCCAGAGAAGCTGTGGCTGCCTCTGGATCCCTGAAAGTGTTCAGGCCAGGTTGGATGGGGCTTGGAGCAACTTGGGGTAGTGGAAGTTGTTTCTGCTTGTGGCAGGGGGTGGAATGAGATGGTCTTTAAGGTCCCCTGCAACCCAAACCATTCTATGACTATGAGTCCCTGGGGAGGGTGGGAGCCTGGGAGGTTTCATTGCTGCTTAGCTGGGTAGCTGCCTGGAGGATGAGCTCCCAGCCCACCAAAAGGTGCAAAGGCCGGTCTCAGGTGCTGATCCCCATCCTTGCTGAGTCATGTGCAGCAGGAGGCTGATGGGATCTGGGAGAAGCCCAGGAAAGTCCATAATCCATGATTTTTGGAGCCTGGTAGATGCAGGTATGTGAAAGCTAGGGGTAATGGGGGAGATGGTGGCTGGATGTGCCCTTCCCACAGCATGTAAGTCTTACATGGCTGTCCTGTGCTTTTTTCTAAGTGCACACTCTTATTTATTTATAAGGGCTCATATGTGTCTTGGATCTTTCTTTATAAAACATAACAGCACCATTAAAAAACAATTTTAATAATAAAAAGAAAGCCAGGAAGACCCACCTGGGTTGTAGAGATTCTTGCCTGATTTTTGACAAGTGGTTGCGCAGCCTTGGCCCTGCGTTGCCAGTAAAGAGGTGAGGATGTGTGGGCAGGGGAGTCAAATTTTCCAAGCAGAAACAGAAATAGAAGCATCAGGGTCACAGGGCAGAGAAGCTTTTCTGCTGTGTCAGACTCCACTCATGGGGCTGAGTGGTGATGGAGGGAACATAAGCTGGTACAGTGAATCATAGAATCCCAGAATGGTTTAGGTTGGAAGGCACCTTAAGGACCATCTCATTCTACCCCTTGCCATGGACAGGGTTCCCTTCCACTGTTCCAGGTTGCTCCACGCCCCGTCCAGCCTGGCCTTGGAAACTTCCTGGGATCCTGGGTCAGCCACAACTTCTCTGGATAACCCGTGCCAGGGCCTGCCCACGCCCACAGGGAACAATTTCTTCCCCATATTGCATCTATCCCTGCCTGCTGGCAGTGGGGGCCATTCCCTGTATCCTGTCCCTCCATCCCTTGTCCCCAGTTCCTCTCCTGCTCTCCTGGAGCTCCTTTAGGCCCTGGAAGGGGATCTGAGCTCTCCCAGGATCTTTCTCGTCTCGAGGTAAATGCCCCCAGCTCCATGGCCTCCTCTGGACTTGCACCAGCAACTCTATGTCCTTCTCATGCTGACAACCTCAGAGCTGAAGGCAGCACTGCAGGTGTGGTCTCACCTGAGCAGGGCAGAAAATTCCCCTTTCTCACTTGCTGCCCCTTGTGGTATCAGCCCAGGGCACAGGGACTTTCTGGATGTTAGTGCACTTGGTCAGGGCATGTTGAGCTTCTCATCCACCCACACCCCCAAGTCCATCTTGACACAGCTATTTGAGCGTGTCACAGTGAGGAGGAAGGGACCCTTAGAGCCCTAGAGGCAGATGGGGCTGGGTCAGGGCTCCACAGTTAAACTAACAGCTTTATCAAACTTGTCACTTGTCCCCCAGCCAGGTAGGCAAGTGAGGAGCTGGTGTGTCTGCCTTGTGTCATTGACTGCAGCATGGAAAGGAAAGGAAGGCCAGGCTACCTGTGTGGACTGGCCTTGCTGGTTGCCAGTACTGTCTGCAGCAGCCCAGGTCTAATATGTTTGGGATCCTACTGCTGTGCCCAAATCATCTGGCCCTAAAGTCTGATGGCTCCAGGCAACCTCAGCCCTGCAGGCAGCCTGAATTTTTACCAGAAGGCCTACACACAGATGTTCTGTTTCATTTGGTTTGTTTTCATGATCTGGTTTAAGGCTGAAGAGGGATTTTATTTCCTGGAACTGGGCAATCAGGACAAAAGACTGTTTCACTGAACCCGGGCATTGCTGTGTGTCCCTGCAGATGTGGCAGCATTCCTGCATGGCATTTCCCAGTGGAACCAGCACCATGGGCACAGGCTTTGCAGGATCTTGGATCTCTGAGGGGATGCAGCTCTGAAAGGCCTTTGTTTGTGGTATGTTGAGCAGGCTGGGAGCAGATGAGCCTTCCCAACCTGCTGTCCAGTGTCCCTGAGACTGCATGGCTGGTACAGCCTGTGGCTGTGGGGTCATCATCACACTGAGCTGAGATGCTCTGTGCTCTGTCTGTGGGTGTCTGAGCTCCCTACAGCTGCCACCTGCATTGCATCTCCAAAGACTGAACAGCTGAAATGATATCTCCTCCTTCCCCCTCCCCCTTTTTCTATGATAAAAATTATGGATAAGAACCAGACAATTGAAAACTTGCTTTGGGAACACCTGAGATATTTTTAATAGTTAAAAAACTAATACTGTTGCTTTGTGTCTCAGACAAAAAAACTGCCTGGTCAGATTTGCTTTCAGATCTTAAACACTGACATTTAACAATCACATTTTCTGGGCAGCCCCAGGAATGATGGTATAAATCAAACATAAACACAACACTTTTTCATTCAGTCAGTGTTTTATTAATGAAATCTAAGTCATGGCCATGGGCTGAGGTGTACCCCATCTCATCAGAGAGTTTGATGAGCCATTGTGGTTATCTGACTGCTTTACAGAATTGAAAAGTTGGGAGTCTTTTTCTCTTACTGCTGTTGTAATAGGACTGATGTGCCTGTTCAGTAAGAAAATTCAGTCTTCTTGCAAGACCAATCTGTTCCTCCTACAAAATCTATTTTTGTTTTTTTACTTTTTACTTTTTCTGCAGAGTAGGACTAACTGCAGCATTGGTGGGTATCTTAGCATTTTCTCTTTAGCTGAGCTGTGTGTGTTTCATATGCTGCAGAAAATAAGGTGGATTTTTTTAAAGGGGATAGATCTTTCCATTGCAGCCAGATGAGTCAGTTCTTAGGAACTTTAGTTGTGAATGTTGGTAATTTTACAGTTGGGAAGTCAGAGCAGAGCTACTTACCCAAATTTTCGGTGTTATTTGTTTTCGTGGCGACCTAAGATCAGAACTTGGAAAAGCTGTCTGAGTTGTAGGGTTGTATCATAAATACTGAGAATGCCGTAAATTATGGGATGCACTCTTCTGTCTGGGTTGTTCTTGTGCACCCTGGTGAACCCTCCTGGAATATGGTCCTGTCAGTCTGCGGGACTGTAAAAAAAGTGACATCATTGATGTTATCAGTGATACTACTTTGGGCTTGAGTTTATCCCCCTGAGGTTGAGGTTTCAGTCCCTGCAGTGAGAGACCCCTCCAGGAGATGGGTGTGAGATGGCAACTCCTCCTTGAGCAGATCCCGTCCCCTTGTCAAACTTCAGAGAACTTGCTATCTCCTGTGGGGTATTTCATTGGGGTGACGCCAGCTGTGGCACCTGTGAGCTGTGGCTGAGAATTGTAGCTCCTTGATACTGTGGAGCAGAGTGGAGACCTCCTTGGCTTTCCCAATACAGTGTTGACTTCAGAGCGTCATTCATGTAAATAGTGCTCTTGGTCACAATCTGTTGCTCTGCAGAAACGTCTAATTTGGGATCTGTGGGATGTGGTCTGTTGCATCAGAATGTGAGTGTGTGTGTTGGTGTGAGGCTGGCAGTGCAGGGGGAAGATGCAGCAGGGCAAGTGCCTCACTTGTTCCACTGGTGGATGAATTTCAATTGCATTCCAAAGCAGCATCCCTCATGCTGCAGCAACTGAGAGCAGCAAATGCTGAGCTCAGACCTCAAGCAGCTTTGGTTTAAATTGCGGTGAAATACTTTAGCTCAAGTTTCAGGTCTAGATTATTTTAAAGAAAAGGAATTCTTAAAAAATGTTTTAATTGCCCATTTCACAGAATCATGGAATGGTTTGGGTTGGAAGGGATGTTAAGGACAAGATTATCTTGTTCTAACTCTCCAGCCATGGGTGTGGATGCCACCCACTCTATGAGATTGCTCAGGGCCTTGTCCAACCAGGCATTGAGTATTTCCAGGGATAAGGCAGAACAGTTTGGAAGTGTCCCACAGGGCAACTTTTTTAGGATTTTTTTCCCCTCCATAAATTATTTCTGTGCAGGATCCCAGTAGGGAAACAGCCACCACCCAAGCCAGGGCATAAGCTGATTTGGAGTCATGCTCTGGTGCCTCTCCATTCAGCTCTTTCCCTTCTCCTGCAGTGATGGCCTGCACTGGCAAACAGCTGAGTGTTCAGGAAAACTATGTGATGGGACTGGGGCAAGTACTTGTAAGTAATAGCTGAGACCCTCTGCTCTGTACTTTGAGTGTCATGGGCAGCTCAGTGGAAGCACAAAGGAGTCATTTATTGCTTGTGGTTTCTTGTGAAATCCTGGATGTCTTATTTGCATCACCCTGCAGCTCACCCAGGTCCTCCCATGTCTTTTACATTACCAGTTGAAACCTATTCAAGCTTCCTCTGCTGTCCAAGGACCTCCTGAAACTTAGAAATCCCAAGATTTCCACACACAGGTTTCTTCTTAGGGAGCTCTCCTAATCCCACTTGGAGGATTGAAGATCTCCAGAGGTGGCTTCCAGCTCTCACTCCTGTGGCCCTGTGACCCCGTGACCCCAGAGGTTACTCTACAGCAGAACCTTGGCTGTGGAAGTGGCCCCCTGTGTGCCAGGACACCATTAGTCTTTTTGGAAGGGGTGTGTTTAGGGAGAAAGTCTTGTGTTACTGCTGTGGTAAGACTGAAACTTGTAAGCATGGGAAGGGGAATGGTGTTACTGTAATGTCATGGACAACTTAAGTCTTTGCTGAGAAAATTTGCTGGAAGCTGCAGTTTTGAACAGAATTAAAATTGAGCCAGGTTATTGAAACAGCATGTGGTCTTCAAGAAGCACCATTTTTGCTCTATTGTGCATTTAAACAGCCAATTATTTAAAGATTAGCATAAACCCAATCCTGTTCTTTTCTAATTTAATTTTTTTGGTCCCCATATATTTCAGTCCAAATCAGGAATATTTTAGCCTCAGCTGTGGTTAATGTGAGGTGTTTCCTGAAGGCTGGGGTGCCCCACAGGCTGTCCTTGGCTGCAGGAGCAGTGGCAGTTCAGTGCTGTGTGATGGTGGAAGGCCCTGATAGCTACCTGCAGCAGAACTGTGGCTTCTGACATGGCAAGCCTAATGTTCCTTGCATTCCCAGAGAAACTCAAAAGTGTTCCCTAATGAAAAATCTTTCTCACAGTTGTCAGTCGTTATTGTGATGTTGACTTTGGAGAAGGCAGGGACCAGAGCTGGAGAGTGTTTATTATGTGCTCTGGTTCTTTCCCAGGTTTTGGACTTCCCTGATTTGTCAGGAGCACTGACACTGGTTTCAATTAGATTGTGGATTTTGTAGCTCGTGCAGGCTTGGCTGTATTACCAGCCCTGACTGCAGCTGTGTTCAGCTTCTATTGAAGCTGGAGCACAGGTACAGATAATTGATTAAGGCAGATTCCAGAAATCCTCCTGCTTTAAGATTATGAGACTCTGCTTCTTTGGGATATAGGAATGATAAGGGACCTCTGGAGGTCTCTAGTCCAACCCCCGTTTGAAACAAAACTGTAAACAGCCTCAGGGCAGGTCAGCTACAGCTTTACTGAAGTAAGCCTTGAAAACCTTAGGGGACATTCCTTCCTCTCTGAATGTCTTCTAGTGCTGCACTACCTCCCTAGTAAAGATTTTGTGTCCTAATTTGAATCTCTGAAGCTGCAGCTCATGGCTATTGTCTGTTTTTGCACCAGTTGCTGCTTTAGGTGAAGAAACTGCTGCATCCAGGAATTGAAAGGAATTTTCTCCTGTGCATGCAGTGGCATATTTCTCTCTGAGCTGCCAACACTGAAGTGGCATCTTCTAGCTGTTGCCTGAGCTCTGCAAAAACGCTCAGGAGAAGAATGTAGGATGTTGATTGCTTTGGAGGTTCTTATATTCCCTTGGGCTTCTTTTTCTACAGGTTTACATCAGATTTCACAGAACAAGGTAGCAGTGCTACTTCTGGCTGGAGGACAAGGAACCCGCCTGGGAGTCAGCTATCCCAAGGGCATGTACAATGTGGGGTTGCCCAGTGGCAAGAACTTGTATCAGATCCAAGCAGAAAGAATCCGCAAAGTGGAGCAGCTTGCTGGCAAGAGACACCACTGCAAGTGTGTCATTCCCTGGTAGGTGACCTAAAGCCAGATCTGCTGTGCAGGGCTCTTTGCATTCCAGTCTTGCCCGTGTTGTCTTGAAGACGCCCTGAGCTGGGTGCTTGTCCTGGTTTAGGGCAAATTTGTTAAAGAATCTGCAAAGGACGGCCCCTCCAGAAAGCAAAACCCACACAGCCCCTCCCCCCAACCGGTTCGGGAAAAAATTCCTTGGAGAGAGGTGGAAAGAACCTGTTTATTTCAGGCACAGCACCCCCCCAGCACACAAAATGAACAATACCCGATGACACCGCTTTGAGAAAGATGGCAAAATCAGAAAGTCTCTTTCGGGGGGTGGTTGCTCTGTTCTCAATCCCTCCGGCGCTGGGCCAGCCGCTGCAGCCGAACCTTCGGTGTTCCTGGGCCCCAGTCCGGAGCAGGTTCGAGATGGTCACAGAAACAGGAGAGGAGAAACAGTCCAGGAAGGGATGTGGACTGTTTAGCTAGAACTAGCTAATAAGCAGAGGCCAAAGCAGAGCAGAAGTGAGAGCAGAAAAGAGAGCAAGCAAAGCAGCAAGCTGAAAGCAAAAAGTGAAAAACAGCCCTATGTACTGCTCGTCTCTGTGTCCCTGATAAGAGAAACCCAAACAAAACTTCCACTCTTCAGAGCCGGTCTTAAAGGCACAGAACAGATGAATGGGGATACAAGCATCATAACGTCACCCCAGGACAGTGCTGTACAGAGACAGGTTGAGAGGAGCCTTTTGTTGGCAGGATTTGTGATGGCAGAGGCTGCAGGAGGGTGCAGAGGGATGGGAGGTGGCAGGTCCATGTCTGCAGACCTGAGGGATTGAGTGCTGCCTTTGTATCACTGACCACAACACTAACTGCTGTACCTTGCTGGCTTTGCAAGCAGCTACTGGCAACACTGTAAACAGTACTTTTCAGTGCTTTCTCAGGTTCTTGCATGGAGGACAACCTAGAGCTTGCCTTCCAAGCCCTTCTTCCTGCCCCTGTCCATAATTATGCAAAAACCTCTTGCTTTGTGTTCAGGCCACCTCCTGCTGTCGCTGTTTACAGTTGCCCATTCTGCTGGCTGCTCCTGGCATTCAAAAGAAATGAAGTCTGGGCAGAGTAAAAATGTGAATTCCCTATAGGGTGTGGTGAGTGAGGAAGCAGAGGCACTGCAGATGTGTCTGGAAATTTCTGCTAAATGCTCTCTGTTAGACCATGAGGACTATGTAGAAATACCCTTTTGGAATCAGTGTCTGGTCTGAGGAAGGGTTTTGGCAGTGAAAGAGTAGGTGTCTGAGGGCTTCAGGGTGCCACATTGTTTTACAAATTGGAGGCCAAATTTGATTCATACATTGTTTCCTCGTGGAAGGTGAGTCCATATTGTGCTTCTTCCTGAAGCCTTGTATAAAGGACCTGAATTGCAAATGCATCATTCCTGGTGCTGCTGGAAGCCAGGATGGATTATTTGCAAGATGCCACATCTGTTTCCAGTTCCCCTCCTGGGGGTGAGGAGGCAGTTGGAGCATTTTGCTGCTCCAGTATACCTGGGCCCAGGCTATGGTGTGCTACAGAGATGTAAATTGGGGATGGGGAATTGAGGTCCAGGCTCTTCTATGTTGTTTTCTCCTGCTGCTCACAGAGGACTCTGTATTCCTATGCCGATAGTTGTTGAAGAGTTTGACAGGTAGATGATGAAGGTGGTTTTTAGACAGTAGTGGAGGAAGAGACAGAAGCAATGTGGAGCTGAAAGGAAAGGAGGAAATAGAAATACTTACAACAAAAACAAACCATGCAGCCAACATATGGAAATACTGCTGTTTGCCTTGGCACTGAAGAGGTGCTGGCAGAATGAATTGGCCAGGGTTTCTATAGACATTTAACATCAGTTTGAATCTAGAGTGAATGAGGGTATTTTCTGCCCTTTGTCTTGTTTTCCAGCTCATCCAGGTATCCAGATGTTGTTCACATTTAGGGCAAGGCTCTTCTGTCCTGGCTGGAGCTAGGCCAGGGTAGAATCATGCCCTGATAAGAGCATTGGACCCCATGCAGCCTTACTGCAGGATGAGTTCTGGAGGAGAGCTCTCGTGTGCAGTTGCTCACCACAGGATGCTGCCGTGTCTCTCATTTTACAGTCCTGGGATTCCTCTCTTTTTTCTTGAGTTTGTAGTTTTGCCTTTTGCTTGTATTGTTCTTTCTCATTGCCAAGTCCCTGTTCCTGCCTAGGTACATCATGACAAGTGAGTTCACACTGGGGCCAACAGAAGAGTTTTTTGTACAACACAACTACTTCAACTTGGACAGATGCAATATTGTCATGTTTGAACAGAGGATGCTGCCTGCTGTCACCTTTGATGGGAAGGCTATCTTGGAGGAGAAGGGGAAAATTGCTATGGCTCCAGGTACCTGTTGTTTGCTCTTCCATACTGCGGTACTGTCGTATGTGTTGGTAGTTGCTATGGGCCCTCAGCCTGCCCGGGCACACAGAGTAGGCTGTTGGGGTCAGGGCTAATGCTTCCTGTTAATGTGGAAAGGTTCTCTAATGTTTCAGGCTGGTAATCAGGAGCATACATCTGTTTAGTTCTGGCTGGACATTTGACCACAGCACATGGTTTTTTATCCAAGTCTGGGAGTGTTGGCAGGATTAAAAGTGCTGTGGCTGCGGGGTAGGAGAAAGGTGCATTAGCAGAGCTCTCTGTGAGATCTCTGGAGCGCTCCTGTTGTGAAGGTCAGGAGCTCAAGGCTGATAGCTGGAAATGGGCAAAAAAGCAGCAAGAAGATGAACTCTTTTCAAAATGACAGCAATGTCTCACCTTGTAATGTTCTTTTAACCTAGACATGGTAAGAGACTTGGTGAGGGAGCCCAGCTGGGACTGTAAATGGGTGATCTGTGATAAACATGCACATGTCTTTTGTACAGCTGCAGTTCAAGCCTTTGAAAAGGCATTGAGAAGTTGGGGGGAGGAAGATTAACAGAGAATAAGATTTGTTTTAGTCTTTCTCCAAGAAAGAGAATAAATATGCTTTTGCCCCGTACTGGAGGAGAAGTGTAAAAGAATTTTCCCACCCTCTGCATAGATTTGCCCTTTAGTAGTCTCCCTCTGAGGATCTTAGTAACCTTCATAAAGTCTCATAATGCTGCTCAGTGAGGCTGGTCCCTGTGATCCCACTCTTCAAGTGAGAGAACTGGGGTGAAAAGAAGAACATGCTCCCCTGAACTGTGTGGCAGAACTGGAAATAAAACCTGTTACCATTGACTCTTGGCTAGAAAGCATTCCATATTCTTCCATTCAAGAAAGTTTGTGTAGTACTTTCTGCTTTAGCTCTGTTAGCTGGAAAAAACCCACCCCAAAGTTACAAATGAGCCAAGACTTTCTCTTTTCTCTTGCATTATAGATGGCAATGGTGGCTTATATCGTGCTTTGATGGATAATAAGATCTTGGATGATATGAAGCAGCGTGGAATCCAGTATGTCCATGTATATTGTGTGGACAACATCCTCGTGAAAATGGCAGATCCAGTCTTCATAGGTTTCTGTATTTCCAAAGGGGCAGACTGCGGTGCAAAGGTGAAGCAGTGCTAGCACTCGGCTGGTTTACCACAGGGAGTTTGGGTCTGATGACACTTGGAAGCTGCTGGTTGCAGGGAGCTTACCCTTTGCCCATCAGCAGCTCACTCTGAGCAGGTTTAGAGTTCCTTGCTGCCTGCACTGCATTTCACATTCCTACCCGTGGGTGTCCTCTGTTCTTCCCAGACTACTGTGGAAAATAAACCTCAGGTAGAGCAGGAAGTATATCTGCACAGGAAACTGCACACTGGAATTGCTTTGCACCTATGCCCAGTCCTTGCTACAAAGGCACTTGGGCTGTCTAGAAGCCATGTTGGACTGGGTTGTGTGTTATAAATGCACCTTTAAGTCTAATGGAGGCATTTCTTGCGCTCTGCTGTGGAAGATGGGGAAAGCCTTAACAGCCTGGATTTTGTTAACCTAAAGCAACACGTGTCTGAAGAGAAATTTATGTTACCTGGGTCATTAGCTCTGTTCAGGCAAATGGGAAGTTGAAGGCTTATAGCTGCAAACAGCTTGCTTTTAATGCCAGATCCTGGTCCTGGATAAGAAAAGTGCCCCCCACTATGCAGATTGCTTTTATCTGTCTTCTGAGAAACTGTCAAATTAAGTGGTTGAGTACTGGTGTTTATGTTGAATTGTTGGGCAAAATGTGCCTCCAGACTACTCTGTGCCCCTTACACAGCCCTGAGGTGCTGGAGGATCAGCAGGCAACGGTCCCATGGGATTGTTTGTACTTGGGAGTTGGAATAGTCCTGGGATTTTCTTCCTCTTTGTTATAAATCTGTGTCCTGTGGTTGCAGGTGGTGGAGAAGGCCTACCCCACAGAGCCTGTTGGGGTGGTGTGCTGCGTGGATGGCGTGTACCAGGTGGTGGAGTACAGCGAGATCAGCCCGGAGACTGCACAGCAGCAGCGCCCTGAGGGGGGACTGGTGTTCAGTGCTGGCAACATCTGTAACCACTTCTTCACTGTTGAGTTCCTGGAAACAGTGGCCCAGTAAGTCCCAGCAGACCTTCTAGGTAGCTGTGCTGCCCAGAAATACCTCTAAGACTGGGTGTTCCTGTTTTGCACTCTGGAATTTTAGTTACGGTTATTACCTATGTTGCCTTTCACCTCCTATCTCTTCCAAACAGTTCCAAACACCGGAATCCCCTTTCTGACAGCCCCAGCATACTCTCCAGGCCCTACCCAAGGAAGAGGTTCCCAGGTTCACTGTAACTAAATCAATTGAGATATACCAGTGCACAATCTTCCTGGGCCTTCAAGGGTGAGCAGCTGTGCAGGCTGCAGTGTGGTCAGTGGTGCAGCCTCATACCATGGATTTCTACAGGGAATGTCAGCCCTGCCAATGCTTGGGACAACAGAGTTTGTGGGAGAGGGTGAGGTTGCGGGTGGACTCTGTACCTTGGTGTGGGGAATGGGGATGTGATGCTGTACATTCAGTGAGCAGCTGTACAACCTTCCTGAAGAGCTTGAACCACCTTTGGGTGAGGAATCTGCCCTGCTCCATTTTCAGCCCAATCAGGTAACAATTTGGGTTGCCTCTTTTTTTTTTTGTAACCTCAGCCTGCAATTTCAGCTTGATGCATACTTCTCCCTCTCCTCTGACTGTCGTGTCCCAGTGGTACAGAGAGAGCCCATGGCCAGGCTGCTCTGCTTAGGGAAGTGTTTCCTGGATGTGACTTTCATCACTTGGGAGGGAGCAACACCCACAAACAGTTGAGAGTTGACCTAGAGCAATAATGAGCCATTTGCTTCCCTCAAGTGTATTGCTTTTTTTCCTAAGTGGTCTTGAACTAAATAAAATGGTTGGTTTCTTCTCCTTTTGCAGGAAATGGGAGTCACAGCTGAAGCATCATGTAGCTATAAAGAAGGTGCCCTACATTGACAAGGAGGGAAATCTGGTAAAACCACTAAAACCGAACGGGATAAAGCTGGAGAAGTTTGTGTTTGATGTGTTCCAGTTCTCTAAGTTAGTGACAGACATAATTTTACCTTTCTCCTCCCCTTCTCAGTGTTTGTTTGAATGACTGTAGGTTGAAACAAGCCATCCCAGGGAGCACGTGGTTTGTGGGTGGCTTGTTAGGAAGGTTGTTGGATCTACACCCAGCTTCAATCCAACAGTAACACTGCGGGCTCTAAGAGGAGCTCACAAGGCACTCAGTGCTTGCACCAACCCTGCTCCCAGACTGGTCATCCTCCTGAGGATGTGTTGGCTGCCCTGGCCTCTGCCAGCCTGGGAAAAATAAAAGGAAATTGAGTGCAAAGCCAATGGAGCACATATTGCAGTATTCAGACTTGCAAAAATTGGGTCTTTCAGCATTGTGGCTTCCTGGACAACTGCAGATCTGGTTACATTTTTGGGTGCTGTTAAGCCAGGGCTCAGCTTGTACCCTTTGTGCTTGGAAAACTGTTTACTTAAGCACCGTGGGGCCAAGTGGAACTGTCAGTGTTCACTTTCCAAATTCTGCAACATAGCTGGGAGTGCTGTGACATACCTAGTAAGGGATACTTGTGTCTAGGGAATATAGGATTTTAGCAATTAAGCATAAGTGTTGTTATAAAATCTGTTTTTCCAAGGTCTCAAATTCAGCAGTGAAGATTCTGTTTTAGGCTTTAATGAATGCCAAAGAGGGACCTCAGGCAAACTGAATTATCTTTGATTGGGGATACTATTTCTCTTTTTATATTATTTCCTTTAGAATAGAGAGCTCAAGGTTTGAACCAGTATCTGTTTCCTAACATGTGTTAAATAAAGTAATATCAAACTAAAGACAAAACCACAACCCAGGGTGATGGGAACACTGCTGAGTTCTGAGCCGTGACAGAACTCATTTGCAAGCAGTGGTTCCTTGTGGTTTTTTAACAGCTCAAAACCACCTTGGCAGCTGTGCTTCACAATCACCTGTGAGGCCTCCCTTGTTGCTTGTTTGTCCCTAGGAACTGGTGTCCTTAGTTGGTCCTTACCTACAGACTCCCAAGCAGGGGGTATTTCTTGGGGCATGATGGAGTGCTCTGCAGTGAGTGCACTGCTCACGCTCTGCCCAAGCTCTGGACAGTGCTGTGCTCTCTGTCCTGCTGTGTTCTGAGTTGTCTTGTCCAAGAACCCCCCACTGCCTAAAAATTTTTCTGTGGCATCTCTGCTGAACTGTTGCTTTTTCTCTCCCCTGAGCACAGCTCTGGTAGGTTGGGAGGCTGCTGTTAAGTTCCCAAAGAGAGAAGGCTTCTTGTTTTTTTCCATTCTACAGCCCTGGTACTCCTTGGGTCTTCAGAATGGTAGTGGGCTTCCCTTGGCTTGACTGCCTCAGGCTGCGTACAGTGCTTCTCCCAAAAATATATATGAGCCTTTTCCCATCAATGTTATTGTTGCATTAGAGGGGCTGATGACTAGCTCTGGTTTTCATGATCATTGTTTTCTTCCCTTTGCTGGTAGGAATTTTGTGGCATTTGAAGTTCTGAGAGAAGAGGAGTTCTCACCACTAAAAAATGCAGACACAGCTGACAAAGATACTCCTACCACCGCTCGGCAAGCCCTCCTGGCCCAGCATTACCGCTGGGCTCTCAAGGCTGGAGCCAGATTTGTGGATGAAAATGGTTGCAGGATACCAGAAAAACTCAGGTATAAATCTGTGACCTTCTCTGCCTCTTCTCTCATGGAAGAGCTCAGCCATGCCAGCTGGCCAATGGCACATGCTGGGTTCTCCAAAATCGAGCATTAGTGTAATCACAGGGTGGTTTAGTGTGATTTTTGTTCAGCAGGTCCTCTCTGGATATGCAGGTTGATATCTACACTTCCTGCTCCTCTTATGAGCACCACACCTGTGGGTGCTCCAGGTAGTTAGCGCTTGGGGCTCTGAGCATTCTCTCTGGCAGATCCCTGTTCTTGGGGTTATGAGTTGGCCCTTCCTATAGCACCTTGTTAGACAATGGCAGTCTTTTCCATCACTCTGGAATTAGCAATGCAAGGAATTTTAATTTGTAGGCCCTGACAGCTTTTTTGACTGTGTCCCCGACAGGATTCTCAGGTGGTCTTAAGGATTGGTTGTCAGAGTGATTACCAGTTCAGATACCTTCCTGCATCAGGTGTAATGGAAAGCTGCTTTTACTCTGTGGAGCCATTACTTCATCAACTCATAGTTCAATAGACCCACAAGTTGTTGATTTTACTTGAAAAGTATCTCTATAAAAGGGGCGTTTTGGTTTTGCTGAGTAACATTTGGGACCTGTTAATTCCTTTTTATTTTCACACTTTGTTTTCACACAATGTCTGGTGCATGTGACTTTAACAAATGTCTTACCCTTCTGGATATCCTATTCTGGATAAACTTTGAAGAAGCAGCACTGTTTTTTAACCATGGCAGGACGTTAATCCTGTGTTCTCTTCTTTAGTCTCTCAGGAACTGAAGATCCTCCGGCTGTGTGTGAGATTTCTCCATTAGTGTCTTACTTTGGAGAGGTGAGAATAGCTATCTATTGGAGGCATTTTTAAGAGTGTGCAGGTATGCATCTGACTTCCTTCCAAACAGGTGGTTTCTTTAGCCTGGGCTTGACGAGAAATGGTAAGATCAAGGAAACAGGGACTTGGGCTCTGTGTTACCCTTATGTAGTTCCATTATGATTTACTCTTCAGCAGTTTGTTCACTCTCAGTTTTAGCTATCTGTAAAATGAGATTTGCAACAGGTTGCAAAACAAGGCTGCAGTTTCATTAAGGTTTGCGAGCACTTTGAGATCTTAATAAGTGCAGAATATTCAAATTTGGAAAACCATAGGTTCTATGCTTATTTGTGCTCATATCCCACAGTAAGTGAATCCTGACTGAGAAATATGATATATATGTTGGCTTTAGGGAAGCCATTTCTCAAGTTTGTCCCTCTGAAAATAATTGATCCTGAGAAACTTCCTTCCATTTAATAACAAGAATAGGAGCTTCCCTATTGGATGGACAGGGTGAGAAATAGTAGATTGCAGGAGAATGTGTGGGCATTGTTTGCTAGGTTTCCCCATGTGTTAACTTGCAAGCCAGCTACCTGCAGTAGGTGTATTCCTCAATACGTGCAGGTGACAAACTCATTGCAATCAACAGGCTGTCAGAACAAAGTGAAAACACGGAAATTAGACTTTTCTTTGCCAGGATTATTCTAATGTCAGTTAAGGACACACCTTCCCACATTCTTCTCCCAAGAAGTTTTTTTCTGACATCAGCTTTTACGGTTCCTCAGCACCTCTGCTTCTTGAACCCCAGAAACACTTTCTGTCACTGGGGAAACTGTAACTCTTGCCTTGTCCCTGACCTTTGTCTGCCACTTGAGGAGTTAAAATAGTGCATTTACAGCCTAACAATACTGTTCTCACACCTTCTCAGGGTCTGGAGGTGTACATGAAGAACAAAGAATTCCCTTCTCCCTTTGTACTCGATGAAAAAAAAATGGAAATGCTGGAAAATTCTTGAAGTGGGAAGCCTTTCCTTCTCAAATCAGATCCATGTTTGTCAGATCCATTTGAAGAACCGACAGTACTAAAATGCACTATGAAGTGCATTATAAAAAATTGATTTTGTGAATTAACACTTTCTGGGTGCTAAACAGGTCCTACATTTCTTATTTACTGTTGCAAATGAGTACAGAAAAGAGCCAGTCAAGGCCTGATATATCAGCTTTGCCTTCAAGAAGATTCAGTTTGTTCAGTGCCTTGTTAGTTGCCTTGGTTGTATTGGTGTGGTTGTTTTTTTTTTTTTTTTTTTGTTTGGTTTTGTTTCTAAATCATGTGCACAGTTGGAGTCAAACTAAGGTCCCATCCTGAAAAATATGGAAGGACTTTGGATACTGAGGTTTTATCTCCAGTGGTCAGTTTTTTCCTAATCATGTGCTGATTAGAAGATCCAATTCAGCAATTGCATCCTCTAAGCAGATCATATAGAGTCTGCTGTATGGAGGGATGTTGCTGTGCCTAAGCATTGCTTGAGGCTTGGAGTACAAAGTAGAACAGACTAGTTTTGTATCTGGGCTCACTGGTGCCATCCTTAGACTGATTGCTCCTTACAGTTGTAGTGACTTTTTAATAAAAAAAAAAGAATATTTTCATGACCCTCTGCCCTTCCTGACTATAACAGTTTTCCTTTCCATTTCCTGTTTAATATATACCATATCCCTCAGACAAGGTTCTCTTGGGGTACCTGAAAGTAGTAAAAGAAACAAATCCCAGTGGTAGAATTTAATGCCTAACCAAAACAAAAAAAAAAGACTCTCAGCATCAACAGGGTACACAGTAAAACACCAGCCTCTGCTTCTACAGTTTTTCTCCAGGTGATTTTCCAGCACCCTTTCACTTAGGAAGTAATTGCATAGATGCCTTTCTTTTAGATATGTTACTAACCACAATGTAAAGTGTCAGCTAATGAAGGACACTAATTGTCAGAACACATGTAGCATGCGAACTCAGCCCTGGCCAAGGAGTCTCAGGGTAGCCCTGACCCTTGACCCACCAGTGATTCTTCATGTTCAGTTTTTGGACACTGCCCCCAGAAAGCTCATGCCCATCTGATGCAGAACCTGCGCTGAGCATACCTGACTCGGTATGTTTCAGCCTTGGTGAGGATGTGTCAGCTGCACTCTCTGGTGGCTGGCCTTGGCATCAGAAGTGTTCCATACTCTTCCCCTAAACATGGTGTTAGGGAAGGTAGCGAGAAAGACATTTCATCTGAAATGTTATTACATGCATCAGCTTCTACTGAGGAATTGCTTATGCTATTTCATTAAGCATAATTAAGTTCCATGGCTTTCTGCAATTTCTGATGTGAAGCTCTATTCAGAATAATAGAGAAGGGAATGGGGAAGCATGAAAATTACTTTGAGAGTAAATACAGTTTGCAAGTATGCTCAAGTTTTCCAAAGAAAGCATCTAAATGTCATTATCAGAGTTTTTGGTTGTAAAGTGTTTCTGCATGAACTTGAGTAATGATCCTTTCATACATGCAGACCAGCTAATGACTGGTTCTGATTACCTCAGTTGGCATGTGCAGCCAGTAATTCACATTTTTAGTATAAATGAAGCATTTGTCCTGGTCACCCAATTCTGTAGTCTTTTTGCAGTGTTTCTGTGACACATTCCGTTCCTGTCAGTCAAGTTTTATCTCTGAGAACAAATTGTGTTGTATATTTGTATTGCTCAGAAGTTCAAGCACATGCTTGTTTTATACTGTGCTGTGCTATAAAAAAATATTTCTTTTGCTTTTTCTAAAGTTCTTTCTCTTTTGAAGCTTCAGTTTCCGTGCACACAGAACAGAGCTGCTTACATGGTTTTCAAGAAGTTAAATTAGAATGCTAAATGTCTTGTCTCTTGGGTTTTTTATTTTCTATGACTCTTCACATTTTAAACTGGAACATAGAAACAATTTCCAGAGAACTTTAACAAAAAAAATCTGTCCTTATGTAACAGTCTTTGTACATATTATAAAATGAAAGAAAGTACCTGAAACAAAGGGAACACCTGTACTACTTCAGAAACTTCTGGACATCTAAGCATTTTTAACAATAAAGATGTTACTGTGATTTATATGTGTTTGTATGTGTTTCTTGTATGTGAGAAAAGACATGCTTCTTGTCTCTGTCCTGTAAATGTTGTCACTACAGCTGCAGGATGGTGTCACTGCTGGTGCATCTGGAGACTGCAGTGCCCACTCTTCGGATTACAGGAGCCTATGGAATTGAGCAGAGGGTGATTCCTGAAAGTAGTTGACATTGTGGGATCTATTTTTTTATCAGAAAATAGAATATTGTGTTCTTGTCTCCAATGCTGTATATTTTTTCCAAGGCTTTCGTCTTAATTTATTGAGGGAAGGGAGTTTAATTGCAGGTGGTGGTTGTCTTATTTCAAGTAGATTTGAGTAATATGGTTCTGAGTCAGTCTCACAGCTGGTGTGTAGGTAATGAGCACTCGCTGCAATGCAACTTTAACTTTGCTTTCCAATGAGAGGCACTTCTTAAACAGGGCTCTATTTATAGCACAATCAGTAGGAAAAGGCAGAAATACCTCACAAATGGTAGACTGCTGTCATTTGGGGCTTTAGGGCTGAACCCAGCAAATATCAGAAGCAAATGTTCCTTTCTTACCTCTTTCTCCCCGTTTCTCTCTTGACACCCGTGTGCAAGCTGCTGGGGATTTAAATATGTTTTTAAATATGTTTACACAAATCAGTAGTTTCCTGTGATAGGAAAACTAATTCTAAAAATGAATGCATGCTTTAGGCATCTTAAATTGTTCTTCTGCTTGTTTATGTGCTCTTCGTATCTACCAGGATTTTTGATTGATTATTTCTCTTAATCCTTAAATGATCAGAAAACACCAAATTTTCTTGAAATCTACTGTGAGGTAGATTTCTGTGAGGATTCCAAATATAAAGGCTCAAATGATGGACACTAACCTGCCACTTAGGCACAGCTGGAGGTGAATTCACTGCCAGTACTTAGAGCTGCAGTCTTAAAGCACCTGCTTCAATGCTGCCGTCTTCCTCTTGGATTATGAACCTGCGCTTGAAGTTATTATTTGCTATGCTATGGCTCTGAAGGTGTACATCGCTAAACGATGCTCTTCCCTACTACAGCTGAGTATGTCCCTCCTTCTCCGCAGGGAAATTTTTAATTGCAGAGGGAGTGGCACAGGGCTGAGGGGCTGTGGAGGAGCAGCTGAAGGAAGGAATGGTGTGGGATGAGTACTTCCTACTGCATACTAAAATTCAGTGCCAGGTCTTATGGAAGGGTCTATTTACACAACTAGTTAAGTTGCTTTTCACCCACTCACATCCTCTCACAGATTCCAGTTGTCTGCTCTCAGGCCCGTGTTCCTGTACTGCCTGCTGGAAAACTGTTGTGTCTCGGTGTTTCCGCGGCAGGTGACAATGCCATCAGACAGCATTTCCTGTCCCCTCGGAGGCAGCAGCACTTCGGGGTTTTCCCGCACGGGTCCGGGCACAGTGCTATGTGCCGGGGCTGCGCCTCACCACAGCGGCCCACTCTCCGTTCCATGGGGACTTGCAAGCCATTTACTGAGTTTATTTTCCTTATTATCTACCACATGCATGTCTTCATTTAAAGTTCTTCCATGCCAATGATTCTGTGACTGGTCTCTATGTTGTAGTCTCACGACACCGAAGAACAGCGAGGATTCCCAGCCTCTCCTTTGCCTCACTGCCCACCCCAGCAGCTGCTGTCCTCGCAGGCAGGGCGGGGGTTCGGCGAGAGGCAAGGGCAAAAATCAAAGCAGCCTCGAGCACCCCTGCCCAGGCTTGAAGCCCGAACCCGTGAAGTAGTGGGGGGCTCGGGCCGTACCTACGCCGAGGGCTGCGGCCTCGGGGCGGCTCGGCGAAGTGGGCAGCGCAGGCTGAGACCTCCTCCTGCCCGCCCGCGGAGAGGGCCCGTCCCGGCTGCGCTTCCTCAGGGCCGGTGCCTCCGCGGCGCCGCCGGACGCGCTGGGTCCCGCCTCGCCTGGTGCCATCGAGCGCGGACGCGCCGGCGCCAGAGCGGCACCGGAAGCGGTTGCCGGAAGCGGCCGCTCCGTCCCGTGGGGCCATGGCGGCAGGCGGCCCCTGAGGCGCCGCCATGTATTCGGGTGCCGCCGCCGCGGGATCGCCGCGCCGGGACTTCATCTCCGTCACTCTCGGCCCAGAGGAGGTGGCCGGGGTCGGTGGCTATAACAACAGCAAGGCTTGGCGGCGGCGCTCCTGCTGGCGGGTGAGGGCCACGCGGGAGCTTTGCGGTACCGGGGTATCCCCGGCCTGGGTGCGGGGGGCACCGGGTGATGAGGGAGGGCTGTTGGGCGGTCAGGAATGTCCCTAGGCTTAGGTGCAGCTGGAGTTTCATGGGGGGCCTGGCGTCGTCCCCCAGTTCCGAGTCGGGCAGAGGCCATGGCTGTCGGCCCTGGGCGCTGGGTGTGCCTCGCTCTGGGCTCTGCTTTCGGAGTGCTCGCAGGGCTGCTCTCCGCGGGGTAGGGGTGTGTAAGGCACGGGCTGGCTGAGGTGTCTCCACGTCATGTCTTAATTTTCACGAATAAAGCTGGGACCGGGGGCATACGGTAAAATCCTGCCCTCTGCTCGTGCACATTTGAGAGGCAACGCCGAGCACTTTGGACAGAAATGAAGATTTGGTCTCTGTGCCTTTGTTCCCTGTGTTAAGGCTTAAGGGGAGGGTCCTGTCTTCTGCCCATGGAGATTAAAGGAAACAGTGTGAGAAGAGGGGTCCTCTGGCAGACCTCTGGGAAGTGACCTTGTCTGCTTGTGGGTAGAATGGGCAGACAGCTTCATGTGGGATGGGAGTCTTGGGCTGGATAGTCTTCTGTGGGAAAGAGTGAGTCAGAAGGCCAAGATAACCCTTGTTACAGATAGGAGATGATGTATAGTCACCTACAGAGGCTTTACAGGTCATCAGATGAAGTGTGTATGAAGAGCTTGTTTAGGCACACAGTCCCACAGTTCTCTTTTTATTACCAGCTAGAGAGGTATGGGCCCGAGTCATCACCCTTCACTTTACACTTATTCTTTGTGAGCAAAAAAACAGTAAGATGGTGGTGAATGCCCTCACATGTTCTTGTGCCTTACTCCTACCTGTTGCAAGACACCACAATTAAAGCTTCTTTTCCCATCCTACCCTGATGAACCACAGGGCTGCTGGATTTCAAGCTCTTTTTGCAGTGGGAAGAGGGTCATAGAGTTTGCTAAGCAGGTAGAACTGAAGATGACACAGTGGGACCAGCATTTTGCAGTGTGTCCAGAGAAGGGTATAACAGTATTCCTGTACAGTCAGCAGTGCAGGTGTAAGGCAGGAAATTGTGCTGTGGGACTCACAGTGTGAGCCCATTGACAGTTCTGCACAGAGACATTCCCGGCCTCTGGATGAGATGTGGGAAGTACTGTGTGGTTTGTGGCAAAGGCCCTTCCCAAGTGTAGCATTGGCAGTGAAGTTCCCTCTGTATATCCAAACCGGAATTAGTGAATTTCAGGAGGACTGTTGGAAAAGTAATGGTGGCAATTTAACCCTTGATGTTTAACTCCAGCTTCTCTCTCTGTAAATTGAGGCTAATGTTCCTTGGCCGCGTTCAGGTTAACGTAATTTGCTGTGAATTTTTCAGTGATTGTTGCATATAATCTAGTGTTAACCATACATTTTTGCCCAGGACTAAAATTGAAAAGATTGTGGGTTCGTCTTGTTTGCTGTTGTGGTGTTTTACTTAATTTTTACATTGCTGCAGGTTGGTGCCTCTTTTTTTTGTGGTGCAGAATTTGTTCTGTGTGATAGTTCCCATGCTTGTCAGAGCCAGGATACCTGACTTCTCTTTTACAGATTGACAGAATATTCTGAGTTGAAAGGGACCCACTCTTTAAGCAAACAGCCCATACAAGGATCAAACCCATGACCTGCCAGTGATTGGTGCTCACCTTATTTTGAGCTTTTCTTCTTTGCTGCAGTAACATTTTTAGTTTTCCTGCCATTTTCTCGTGTTTCTAATTTTGCATGTGCATTCTGCAGTTCCTTGCCAGCCAGGAGGAAAGAGGCTTTTGGCTGATTTCCCAGTTGATAGCTTAGCAGGTGCTCAGGTCAGCCAATGGAGGTTGTGATTGAAGTCAGCTGTAGTTGAAGCTTTCTGGGAATCTTGGCATTTGGCAGCTTCTGAAGTTCTTTGAGCAGGTGGTTCTTATGTTGTTTTTTGTGAGCTTCTTGTGCCAGCTGGTTGGATTTCTGTTTTCTCTCTTATCAAAGAAAGTTAGCAATGGATATATGCAGCTGGAAACAGGGTAAAATTAAACCTAGTCAATTTTGTGGGTTTTAATCTGAATGAACCAATAAGAGTTTATTTTTAACCAAGTAGGTTCTTAATGTCATGCTAAATATTCTTTCTTTTACTTCTTTTCTCTCCTAAAGAAATGGAAGCAGCTGTCCCGACTCCAGCGGAGTGTCATTCTCTTCCTGTTTGCGTTCTTGGCAGTGTGTGGAGTAATTTCGTACACAAGCATGGGGGAAACATGGAAAAGTATGTGTTCTGTACAGCTCACAATTGCCAGACTGAGCTGTTAACACCTCGTTCTGGCAATGAGAGATTAGGAGATGATTGTAGGTCTTATAACCAGTTTTAATTTCCGTTGCTAATGACTGGGTGTATTCATTAAAATGCAGTTTTGAGATGATTTTATGTGGTGTTTGAATGATGCAGTGCTTACTCAAAAAATATTTTTGGTATTCCATTTCTTTCTTTGTGTTGACTAGAGCAACGTATCCTTTTAGTTGATGTCCTGGTTTCAGCCAGGATAGTTAATTTGTTGAAGTAGCTGGGAGGGGGTGTGGCTAAGGTCTGGATGTTATTCTGTACCCCCTCAGTTGTTGCTGGGCGTGGGAGAGGGGAGAAAGGGGCTCTTTGTGCTGGGCAGAAGGGGCTCTTCCTGGCAGAGAAAACTTAGCAGGGGCAGCCATCTTTATTCATGCCTTCATGTAAATAGTTTCTTTTTCCTGTACCTTTTGTTATTAATATTGTTGTCCTTACTGTTTGTTTTTTTATTTCATTGCTGTTTCCCCAAAATTGTTCTTATCTCAACCTGTGATCTTTGCCTTCTGTGCCACCAATTTTCAACTCATCCACACCAGAGGGAAGGGGGAGGGCAGAACATAAAAGGGAAAGAGAATAGCAGTGTTATGGTTTTTGTGGTTTCAGGGAGCACTGAATTGGGAGCTACCCTTCCAAAACTATGACAGTTGATTAAAATCTGAAAGTTTTGAGTGTGGTTTCTTTATTGTGTTTGTATGTAGATACGGGTAGCTCAAACCCAATCAGTTTAGAAGTTCTAAGCATTTGGATAATACTAATGCACATTACTTCTGATATTATCTTATTAATTGTATTGAAAAACTGAAATAGTATCAGTTTTAAAAATCCCCATGTGCCTTTTAGCAACTTCCTTTTATATTAGGGAGAGGATTAATACCAAAATACACTTTGTATGTAACAGTTAGTGTGTTTTTATCAATGCTTTGTGAATGCAAACAGTTTTTGGAGGTGCATCTACTACTTGTATACAGCAAACTGTTATAAATTTCTAACTGCAGCCTTGACTGTTGATTCCTTGTGCTGAGTAGTTTTGTGTGTCTAGGTATAACAAACAAATCATTGGATGATCAGAGAACAGAACAAGAAATTCCTAGATTGAAGCTGGCAAATCCAGCTGTTCTACCAGCACCCCAGAAAGCAGATGCCAACCATGGAGACTACCCTGAGCTTTCACTGCAGGTAATGTGAGAAGAAATTAGTTTTCTAACATCACTAAGAGATTGTGAAGGCAAATAGTGCTTGGTTCCAACAGTTGTTGTGGAAGAAGGAGTTGGAACTTGCAGTAAACGTGTGCTCTTGGTGGAATGCTGTCCTCTCAGGGAGGGTTTTGGTATTGTATTTCTTGGCTTTATCTTATTTATTTACATGTTCTGTATGCTGTTTTTTACTCTCTGCTCTTCCCAGGAGGGCCAGGACTTTATGTCACACTGACCTCTTACTTGAGGCTTCACTTGTGCTGTGTGAATCACTCTCCACTCTTGTGAGAAGTCTGGAATCATGGTTTATCTGAGAGCTTGAGAGATAGCTTCAGAAAGAGCAGATGATAGATTTTGAAGGGTTATGTTTGTGGGGAATGCAGTGGGAAAGGACCATCAGCTGACTGTGAATTAGTGGAGCAAAGGAATACTGGTTACTGTGTTGTTTGTCATGAATTTATCTCATGAATTCAGGGATGTTCAGTTAATGAATACAAAATTTTGTGTGAAATCTTTTCTTCATCATGCAAAAATGTACATGTATTACTGTATAGTAATTCTTGGTTTTTACACTGTTATTGTGGAAACTTGTTTTTGCATTCTTTTGCTAATTCTCATAAATTTACTGTGCCTAGTAGAATGGAATCAAATATCTTTACAGTCCTTCATCACTACCTTGTGTTAAATGAATACTTGGGAGCAGTAAGGGTAGTTTAGAAGTAATTTATCAGTGTAAACTTAAGAACGGGATGATTTTACCAAAAGTTTAAAGCAAACAAACCCACAAGATCTTTACATAGGTTCCATTCAGGTCAGAATTTGCCTGCTGCAAAACAAACAAAATAAGATTTGTATGAATTTATGTTTAATACTGGAATGATATTGATTTATGGCTTGAAATTTTACCATCTCTGCAACTTACCAAGCACATTTTTTTTCCTATTCTCAGAAGCCACCAAAACCACCTCATGTTCGTCGTGGTCCTTCCAATCTTCAGATAAAGGCGCCATGGAGAGACACAAGACTGAAGACCCAACATGATACCATGAGGGCTGTAGAAGAGCTGGTCGAAAAGGATAAAGTAGAGAAAACGGAGAAATCCATTATCAGGTAGAAATGTTTCAGGCAAGGTACAGTGCTTCCTTCCACCTTGCCTGTGCCAAGATCCATTGAGTGTTGGAGTGAAAATTTCAAGGGCTTTTTGTTGTATGTGTCCGAGGTTATTTTCTTTCTTTGTGTGGGTTTGTTCTCAGGCCTGGCCTGATAGCTGCTGATATTACTAGGCTGATAGATTTAATTTTGATGAATGTGCAGTTTCTCTGATTTTACTGTTTGCATCACATAGCTGCAGAGTGTTTGGAGCCCTGCAAGGCTGGCTGTATTTCTAATGCACTTAGACACTCTTAATGTTCAGCAGGATTCTCAGTGTCCAAAGGTTTCTGCTGTTCGTTGTAATAAATGTTAATCTAGCAGTATCAATGTAATAGTGCTGCTGCAAGTGTTTTTGTCCTGGGGCAGGTTTGGAAAGTGATAGCATTGTCAGTGGGTTGGTGCTACTAAAGAAATGGGGCCCAGGCCAACCAGGCAGAACCAATGGATGTGTACATAGCTGTGTGAGTGTAACATGATGTGCTTACTTCTTTCTTACAAGACATTTCATTCCTTGTACAGATCTGGTAGTATCTTTAACAGGAGGTCTGTGCTTCTATGGTTATGTAAGTGTTTTGATTTGGGAATAAGTGAAGGAAAGTAATGTGGATATAGAAAAGTCTACCAAAGGTTCAGCAGAGGTTCTTCAGACTTGGAACATGAGGCTTGAGAGTTTTATGTGATTTATGTTCTCTTTATCACTGGCTCAGATGAGCAGATCATAGCATTGGAACTGTGCCTGGCTCAGCATTTTGGCTGTCAGTATTGTCTGAAAATGCTTTATTGTTTTGCTTCAGCGTGGGCTGTAACTCACAGATTTAAACAGGTGGTAATAAGCAAACTTACAAGAGCAATGAGAACATAGTGAAGACTAGCTACAAATTTAAAGAATGAAAGTAAGAAATGAAATATGGCATTTATCTAAGTCAGAAGGTATGCTGACTGGAAACAGTCGGACTGTTAAAGTAAACAATATAGACTTTAAAGATCCTGTAAGCCTGGTTCCCTTAGAAAGCATATAATGGGCTCAAAGACACCATACCTATATGTTAAATGGTATGGTTGAGATTGTTTGATCTTGATTTTTGACCTGACTTGAAGTCTGCTCTGAAAGACAAAGACTTCTCCTTTAGGAAATTCTTCATGAAAACCTGTAAAAACTGCTTTACGCGTCTGTGGTAGAAGAGAAGGCTTGTAATCCCTTGATAGCAGAGTTAGTACTTTGAGCATCTCATCTTTTGTACTTAATCATGAGTTTTGGTGATCATTGTTTATGTGTTATTGTTGCAGCATGGCAGGATGGTAGAAATGCTGCAGCCTTCTTCAAAGTATCTTCAGAAGCTGCTCAGAGTAAGGCCACAAGAACAGGACAAAGGGCAGCAACCTGTAGGGGCAATGAGGGATGAATAGTTGGGGTGGGCAATGTGAACTAGCCAATGGGGGAAGCAATCTAATGCAGATTGGCAGTAGTGCAGAGCACCATGGGCTGCATCCTCTCTATCAGCCTAGGTGGGCAAACTCTGATATATTCTTCTAAGAGAAGGCCCTGGGGATTTCTCTCGGGGGAAGGATTGAGAGGATTCAACATGGTACTATTTAGTGTTAGTAGCTAGTGTGGTAATTTCAGAGCTGGTAGATAACAAATTGCTTGTAATACAACATTTTCAGGTGTTTATTTTAAGAAGTTTTTTATTAAATTCCATTGCCAAGATATTTAATGAAAATTCAAGAGCTTGTAACACACATTTCTTAATGAAGTAAAATTTTTCTGCAGAGAAAATTTCTTTGAACAGAAAACTTACTTAGTGGGCCACATAATCATTTTGAGCCTTGCTACAAAATCTAACTTCTGTTTTATCAAAATATTGTGTGATAAAGAAAATACAGAGATAAGTCCCATTCATTCGCATGATTTTCTGTGACCAAAATAAGTCCCTTGTATTTGCAGCTGGAGAGGAGCAGTGATAGAACCTGACCAAAGCACAGAACCTCCATCCAGTAAAATAATGGACGTAGAAAAACCTTCACCTGTGGAACCTGAAGACCAGAAAGAACCAAGTAAATAGAGCAGCTAATGATACCTTTTTTTTTGTTTGTTTGCTTTTATGGTTTCAGTTGTGCAGTTTCTCCCCATACACATTATTTTATTTGTTTATTTAGATTAAAGGAAACAAAAAGTATAGGAGAGATTGCTTACCTAAAACATCCGAGTTTTTCAGTGTTCTTATTTCACTATGCCAGCCTTCATGCTTGTTAGCCTTCAGAATTTGAAAATAAATTTTAGAGACAAATCTTTGAAATGTAGCCTCTGGGAAGAGGCAGGATAACCTAAAGAAGGAGGGCATGCAAGAGACAGCTTCCTTTTCAGCTGTGCCTTTCCATTTGTTCTGCAAATACAGGGGAAGTGACTTCTCCCTGAACTAAGTGGAACTATTTTTAAGCTCACCAGAAAGCTGCAGAAGTTGTTTTTAAAGTTGCTGCAGTTGTGGAGCTAAGAACCTGTTCTTCCTTTTTCTGAGTTCAGAAAAGAAACCAGGAAGTTCTGGTGTGATGAACATGGCATATTTCAGTGTGATGTATCTGCACTTCTGCAAGCTTAATATTTATGGGGTTAGCTGTGCTGCTTGGTGTTTCCCACTCTAGAAGTCTTTGTTCATAATTTTTCAGAATGGTTTGAAATTTTTCATGTTCAGTGTGTAATGTAAGCTCCACTTCACGGCAGATTGCAAGCAAAAACATCAGTACAACTAAGGAAAAAGACTTGGTTTAGCCAAGATGGAAAATGTAAATTTTCTTTCTATTTTGATATTAAATAGAAAGATTAATAGAAATAATTTTGAAGAAGTGATTTTAAATTTAACAGAAAGCAGTTGGTAAGAGAGGGAAGATGAAGGAAAGATGTTATGTGTTGAATTAGCTGAGGATTTTATTCTTAAGCATATGTATTCAGCACCTGGATTACCATGGATCTTAATCTGGTATTTCCTAACTTCTGTCTTTTTGAGCTTTAGTGATACTCATCTATAGCTGTGCATGTGATTATTTTAATGGTTTATTTGCAGAAGTGACAGTTTTGTTGCCAGGGAGAAATCTCTATTTCCAGAGAGATTCCTCTCTTCCAGAGAATTTGACTGAATTGCTGACTGGAAACACTGACTGGTTATTCTGCTGAGGAAAGGCTGTTCTGAAACGAATAATATGAGGGTGGTTTTTCCATTGCAGTGATCAGTTAGTTTGAAAGAAATTTTATTTTCGGTGCAATGCAGTAAAGTAGTGTGTAGTAGAGTTGCATCAGTGCCCTGTAGAAGTCCTGAGCAAGGTGCTGTTTCTCCTTTGCAGTGCCCATCAATGAGCGCCAGCTGGCTGTGATTGAAGCCTTCCGCCATGCCTGGAAAGGGTACAAGGATTTTGCCTGGGGCCACGATGAGCTGAAGCCTTTGTCCAAGTCCTACAGCGAGTGGTTTGGACTTGGGCTTACCTTAATTGATGCCTTGGATACCATGTGGATTTTAGGCTTAAAAGAAGGTAATTTTTTTTCCTCTTCCATTTTTTTTCCCCTAAAATAATTCTTTAATTTCTTTTCAGGTACTGCCTGTTCAGAGTTCTTTGAGGGGAATATTTATTACATGTGGCTATAAATTTAGCTTCCTTGTGAGGGTAAATACATGCATACATATGTATGTGTACACAGTGTATGTATCTGGTAGAATTTGAGGGATGTTTTAATAGACTTCCTGGTCTTTGTTTCTGTACTAAAACCTCTGTGCCATTACATAGCCACTGGAGGCTTTCTGCCCATCACTCTTGAGTAGTGTCTCAATGTTCCTTGCTTGTGTTTTACCACACCTAATACCAGTATTTCATATATGGATTTAAGAAGGCTGTTTCTGTAAGGAATCCATGGGTGGAGAAAGGGACTGTTCAGTACTTCTTTCCTGAATTGTTTTGTTGTCTGTATTTTTGAGAGTTATTCTGGAAATGACCATGCTAGAAAACTTTCAAACAGATTTAAAAACTAAGCCCAAAATTTTGCAATTCTGTTGCAAAAAACTTAAATGCTTAATTAGTATTTATGACCCTTTTTTTTGTTGTCGGTTGGTTGGGATTTTATTTTTGGTGATGCAGAGGTTTTTTTAATGGTATTTAAAAATTTCTGGAACTGTATCTTTTTAACCATGGTCAATAGCCACCTTTGTAAACTTTTATTAAACTTACAGATTTTTGAGTCATGATAGGAAGAACAGAGCTGCCAGTGAGGGTGCAATAAATACTCAGAGTATTTCATGGTTCTGTCTCTTCTACCTTTGAAGTTTTTGTAAAATAATATGTTGTGTGTGTGCAGCTCTAAGCCTGCGCAGGCTGTCTTGAAGTTTAATCAAGTTGACAGTATGTTGCTCTTTTTTTTTCCTAATTAATTTTGAACTGAGTAGAGTTTTTAAATAAATTATTAGTGTTAGAGATGTGTTGGAAATGGGTTCTTGGTGACGACTTCTTTCTGTTTTTTATCAGTTCTGCTGACTGCCTTAGAGAGCTCCTGGGGTTTCTTCTGTAACAAGTGCTATGTAAATGCAAGTTCTGTTTGAGGCTGCTAGTTTTTCTTATCACCTGATGAATGCAAAAGCTTCTGTGGCAGAGAACTCTGCCTTTGCTGTTGTACTTCTGACAACACTGACTGAAGAATTTTAGTAATTCTTCTCAATGTGCCCAACATCCTGTATTTGCCCAGCATCCAGGACTGGAGGGCGAAGAAGCATCCATTTGCTCCAGAGTTTATCTTCTAAGGAATGCATTCCATTCTGGTAAACTGGTTGTTCTGCTTCTCACAAGCAAGAGTTTCCAGAAGCTGTAAGATCACTGAAATAGCCTCCAGTTGTGAGGGCTAAGTTGACTCACATGCACTGTGGAGACCCTGTGCCCAAGCAGTTACTGAGTGATGCTGCTGCTAAGCTGATTGATGAACATAATATGACTTTTCTTTTAACCTTTCTTTTGAATTAGTAATGTGATAAACAACCATTTTTGTTTCTCGAGAAAAAGATTGCACCATCTTGCAGGAAGCAGGCTCCTGAGGACATTGCTAGGCTAAAGCATTAACTGAAAATGTTACCTGTTACTGCGCTGGATAATGGGTCTGGTTGAAAAAGATTTAATTAAAAGTAGCAGGCTTTGTGGAAGTGTAATTAATTATTTGACAAGTCAAATGGATGGATTTGAATGATTCTAATTTTGGGACTATTTTACTAAAAAAGTTGTTCTATTCTTTTTTAAACTATTAAGGATTTTCTGTTTTGGTGGGTATTTCTGTCTGTATGCTTCTGTGGTGTGTGCTGAATAAGAATTAAGCCAATGGTAATGAAATTTCCTCCAGCATGTGCTCTTCATTTTAATTTTCCACCTAAAATATTCATCTCTATAGACAAATACAAGTAACTGTCACGAATATATGGAGTACTCATGTCTTTAGTTATTGGAACATGCCAGAAGTTCTGAACTGAACTACCTTTTACACTTTGCAGAGTTTGAAGAAGCAAGAAAATGGGTAGCAAATGATTTAGTCTTTGATAAAAATGTGGATGTGAACCTGTTTGAGAGCACTATCCGTATCCTGGGTGGCTTGCTGAGCACCTACCACCTCTCTGGAGATAGCCTTTTCCTGGAAAAAGCTGTGAGTGTCTGGCCTTACAAATGAAATTGGGTTATGTATTCCATATTGGACAAAGTTGAGGGAAGATTCCTCAGAAAGTTAAATGTTACTGGTTTTTAACAGTTTCATAAAGTGGTGGGGAAGGCATTTACCATTAAGCTTTGAAGCCTCCACTTCTGCTCTCTGTACAACCTCAAAGTTTTGCTGTGTTTGTCACCTTTTCTTGTATGTCTGGTCTTCTGCTGATGAATGGTTGACCATCATGAAGTTCATGAAACAAAGGAAGAAATAAATGATTGGCAAAGGGTAATAGTTGTTTTTTATTGCCCTTTCTGTGTGTCTTAACAGCATCAGCTGCTTCAGCAGATTAGCTAGATCAGCCCGTGACTGCATGTTAGGGATTGCAGCCTCAGATGAGGCCTGCAGTGCTAAGGACAAGGTGGAAACTCTGCTCATTACAATGAATAAGTTAATGTCTTTTTAAATTTCTTTAATTGCTTGCATCATCTAAAACTAAGCTGCTGTTCTTCTTCCATCTGTTTTGTGAAGAAAATCTAATGGGATGTCCATTTATATATATATATATATATGTATTTTTGGTTTGACTTGTTTTGACTGTGTGCTTTCTTTAGAAAGACATTGGAAACAGGCTTATGCCAGCATTCAAGACGCCGTCCAAGATACCTTATTCTGATGTCAACATTGGTCGGGGCACTGCACATCCCCCTCGCTGGACGTCTGACAGCACTGTGGCGGAGGTGACCAGCATTCAGTTGGAGTTCAGGGAGCTCTCTCGTCTGACTGGAAATGAGAAATTCCGGGTATGGAAGAATCAGTTGATATTGCTTGCTTTGTCCATTTCTCTGCAGCTCTACCACTGACTCTCCATCAGTACTCATGGTCTCAGGAGTCTATAAGTATGATAAATAAGTTGTGGAACTCTAGACAAGGGAAGAAAAAGAAACAAAATATTCTGTTATTTTATTGAATGCCAGAAATAGTAGTGGAGATGAGTAATTGTTTTTCATCCTCAGAAACAGCTTTTAAGTAGAAAACTAAAAATTTCTGAGTGTAGTTTCTTGATACTGTTTTCTGTGTGCAGAGAACAAAACTGAAATGTTACCATCCAAGGAACTAAAATGTCATTCAGTAGTTAAGAGTCTGAGAGCAGGTCACCATATAGGGAAAAGTTAGTTGAAATAAAAAGAATTTCAGAGAAAATAATATTTTCCATTTTTCTTTTTGTTTGCTGATGTTATTATTTTGATATTTTGTATCCACAGCTCAGTGTTGAAGAACGCAGTCATTTAAAGAACCTTACTATTGCTAAATAGATTCGTGTAGTTGATTTTTTTGCTGAACTTCTACTTTGGAAGTCTGAGTAAATCTGAGTGCTGTAGTACTGGCTTTTGAGTGGGCTTGCCTTCAAGGAAAGGAAACAGTCATAATTGCTTCAGAGTACTTGAACATAACCAGAACATCGTATTTTGAGAGTCCAAAAGTCTGAAATCTTGAATTTAATATATTGCTCTAGCTGAACTTGATGTCCCTGATGCTAATTTGGGGGAGCAAAGTTACAGGTTTGTTACTGGACTATAGTGACTAGACACAGTCCTGTACCTCATTTATACCTATAATTTATGTTTTCCATTTTCTTGTAGAAAGCTGTAGATGAGGTGATGAAGCATGTTCACATCCTCTCAGGGAAAAACGATGGCCTGGTGCCTATGTTCATCAACACCAACAGTGGACAGTTCACCCACCTGGGGGTCTACACTCTGGGAGCCAGAGCTGACAGTTACTATGAGTATCTACTGAAGCAGTGGATTCAGGGTGGAAAGAAAGAAAATGAGTAAGTTCTTTACACTTCTGATATTGGTGTTATAATCAGGTGAGCTGTAAAACCCGCTGTTGTAGTTTGCTGCTTAAAGAAAAACAATGCATGTGCTCAGGAGTCAGCTGGACTTAGTACTGTTTTTAAAAGCAAGCTATGAAGAAAGAGAGACCTGTGGTAACATGATGAAAGAACACAAGGAGAGTTAGCCTTAGTCTTAAAACTCCCCTCTCCACAAAAGCCTTTTCTTCCTCAGATCTGAGGAGTGTCACAGAAAGGAGATGAGAATAATAATGACACTTCTGAAATACTGTGGGCCTCTCCTTTTGACAGTGATGTCTTTGTTTCCTCTGGGTTTGCTAGTGAAAGGAGAGTTTGATGTGTTATCTTCTCTTTAATTCCAGAATCCCAGACTGGTTGGGGTTGGAAGGGATCTTAAAGCTCATTCTGTGCCACCTCTGCTATGGGCCGGGACACCTTCCACTAGACCAGGTTGCTCCAAGCCCCATGCGGCCTGGCCTGGGACACTTCCAGCCTCAAAAGCACTTCATGCTTTTGTAGAAAGTCCCTCTTCAAGTCTCATATGTTTCTTTTATCTGTACTGCATTAGTGGAAGAGTGTTTACAAGGAGGAGTTAAAGAGCTTGGAAAAGAAACTTTCCTTCAAGACAAGTCTGCATATATGTTAATTCTGTTAGACTGTTAGACTCCTTGTTAATTTCAAGGATTTTAACGCAGACAGAGCAAAAATGTGCTTCTTGGAGGCATTTCTGTGTGTCAGAGCGGATGCCCTTCTGCAAACAAAACTTTCATCACTGCTCTTTCTGAGGCTTACTTTACTGTAAATGGAGAACTGCTTTCTTTGGGACCACAATGGCATTTTGTGAGCCGCACAATCAACAGGTTGTTTTCCATATTGAAAGTACATGAAAGCAAGGAAAAATGAAATTAAATACTGCAAAACAGTGTTTCACAGTGAGACAGGTCAATTGGAAAAGATTGCTTAAACTCTTTAAATCTCCATCCTTGGATGGGGGTACTGAAAAATTGCTTGGATAACCTGGTGAAATTGAATCTGCCTCAGAGCAGAGGGTTGAAATAGAGACCTGCAAGAGGTCCTTCCCAGCCTCGATTTTCTGTGATTTCAATAACTCTGCTTCCAAGGATTTTTGAAATGAAATCTGGTTATTGCCTAGAAACAGTTGCAGGTGTTTTCTTTAATATTTGAATAAGTATTAAAGTATTGTTTACTTTTCAAGTAAATAAATTTACTTTTCAAGTAAATTGCTACATGGTAGTGACAACTGATTAATGTTGTGTTGATGATTACTGAGGGAGTTTTTTGAGTTTTCACGTTTAGTTAAATAATACTCTGTAGACTGAAGTAACAGTTGTCTAAAAGATTGTGCTGAACATCAGCTGTGACCAAATATGTTCTAATTGTGTGCATGTGAGCCAACTGGGGATGATTTTTTTCACAGGCTGTTGGAAGACTATATGAGAGCCATAGAAGGAGTGAAAAAGCATCTTCTTCAGAGATCAGAGCCCAAGAAGCTTACTTTTGTAGGAGAGCTTGCTCATGGCCATTTCAGTGCCAAGATGGTAAGAAATATAACTGCAAAAAAACCCAGAAAAACCATTACAAAATTTAAATAAAACCCAACACAGAGGCAAATGCAAAGCTTTTCCCTCTCAAAAAACAAAACCAAACCCCAACAAAAACAAACAAATGAAAAAAAACCCCAAAACACAAGATGATATATACATACACATCTGTCCAGTGTGATGACAGTAATGAGTAACTGCCTCGTAGATACTAACTACAAGTGCAAACCGAGGGCCTTCTCTGAGTCACTCTAGTAAACCCATTTTGTTCCTTCAAGACTGAACATTTTGGTGCTGGAATTAAAATTTCTTTCTTTTTTCCCCCTGTTTTAGTCAGGGGGAAAAAATTCCAGGGTCCTAAATTGTTGCAATAATACCTATTTTACGTATTACTAGTTTTCAATAATTCAAAAATAAATGTAGGCACTTGCACACCTGTGTTTTCAGATTTGCCTTCAAAAGAAGCATGTCATCTAATACTGTATTATGGGGTTTAAAAAGAAATTAATAATTTTGGAGGTTTCTGTCCATTCATGACATCTTTATTTTCCTACCTGGAAGATTCTTGGGTATAACAGTATGCTGTTTGCTGTAGGGAAAATTGATTGATCCTTCACCCTGTGTTCCCAATTTGTGTATTTTAAGATCTTCCAGTTAAAAATCCCATGCCGTGCAGGTATTGTATATGTGCATAGCTTGTCTGAAAGATGAGTGATGTATTATTAATGTATGTATAGCCTTTCCTGATGTAGTGTTTTTAAGATCCTTAGTTCTGGTTTTCAGCATATGCTTCTTGGATCTGAATTTCCCAAAAGCTCTCCAAAAACCCTGCTGTGAGTAAGACCAGAGTCTGGGTTTTGGGTGGAGGGGGCTGCCCCATTCCAGGACAGGACAGAGTTGAATTGAGACAGATAGATTTGGCTTTGGTGTCTGTATATGTCAGAACACTTCCTTCTGTTTCAGGGAGTCAGAATTTTTGTTTTAATCCATTATTATTGGGTGGAAGGCTGGGCAGGTCTCTTACCCTGTCCAGCTGGAACAGTGGGGGATGTTTGGCTCCTATGTCTGTGCTGACCTTTACAACCCTCCACTTTCTTTAAGGACTGGACAAAGCTTTTAAAGGTCCATACAGGGACATCAGAGTGGTTTTATTATGTTTTTGACTGATGAGACCTGAGCTTTGATTCTGAATGTTGAAAATCATTTGAGATTCCATATGTGACATTAATCTGCAGTGCTTATTTTCTTACATCAATGGTAGGTTAGCTCCTAAGCTACCATTAGGTTAGAATGAGGATGTGAAGCCTTTAGGTGGTTCTGTTGATGCCCTGCATGAGCTGATATGAAATACATGCTTCTGGTAAACCAAAAGACACTCTCCTTCCCCTCAACATGACCTTTATTGCAGAAACTTGAGACCTTTATTCCAGAAACTTGTCATAAAAACACATTCTTCTACATTTTTGAAATTAACGATTTCTGTAATAATGCTGCCTGCCTCATGTTACATTACATGAGATTGTTAAAAAGTTATCCTCAAGTTATTGGCACCAGAAATGTGTTTTGAAGAAGAATAAAAAATCAAAAAAATTAAAAAGACGGTGCCTTCTTACTTCCCCTGCTGTTTGATGTGTAACTTCTCAGTAAGAGTTTTCCTGTCTTGCAGGATCACTTGGTTTGCTTCTTGCCGGGTACTTTAGCACTGGGAGCTCACAATGGACTGGCTGCTGATCATATGAAATTGGCTGAAACTCTTATAGAAACCTGCTACCAGATGTATGCTCAAGTAGAGACAGGCCTGAGCCCAGAGATTGTACACTTCAACCTCCATGCACAGAAGGGCCACAAGGATGTAGAAATCAAGGTGAGCAGATAGCTGGCCTGAACTCCAGGTTTCTCTGTAGCTCTATTCTGCTGTTGAACTCCTGGCCAGATACTAGCAATGGGGTCTGTTGTGGGGCAGCTAATTCTTTCTCTGCCTTGCCTTCTAGCTGTACCCTAGGCTTTGGTTTTAGTTATCCCAGCAGTATATTTAGAAGCTGATTTATGCATAGCAAACTCTTGGGAGCAGATGGAGATGTGAATAATTATTTTTCTCCCTGCATGCATCCTTGAGGAAATTCCCTGTCTAATACTCTTGCCTTTTTTTCTCTCGCAGCCTGCAGACAGACACAATTTATTGCGACCAGAAACTGTGGAAAGCCTTTTTTATATGTACAGATTCACTGGTGATAAGAAATATCAAGACTGGGGCTGGGAAATCTTGCAGAATTTCAACAGATACACCAGGGTAAGGCCAGTTTATTATAACCTTGTTCTGTCAGGACTGTATTTTTTCACTTGCTTTCTAACAACAACTTTAAAAACATACTGTGTTTCAGGATTCATCAGATAAATGTGGGGGAATTTGTAGGTATATACAGAAAAATTGTTTTCTTACAGATGGAGATACCCTCCTTAGTCTATATAATGAAAGAAGTCATGTTACATTGATGAAAAAGTGAAATGCAGAAGCTGTAGGCAAGACTACCAAAGTGTTAGAATCTGTAGTTTCTAGACTTTGGAAGCTGAGAAGGGCATGGCTGGATTGAAAGAACTCTTCAAATAAAGTTGCCAAAGAAAAAAGAAATAGTACAAAATGGCATTAATGGCATTAACAGTATTTGTGTTCATTCTGACTACAGTGCTCATGGCGATGTCACTGATATGCTCTGAAAGTGTGGCACCAAATATCAATGGTCTGTTCTTGGGTCAGCTCTAATGTAGAAATCTCTGGTTCCTTTCTGTATATTTGTCCAGAAACTTCAAAGGGATGTTCTTTGTGATACCCCTCTACCCTGAGCACACATGGATATTTTGCTTCATTTATTGTTGTGGTTTCTTTTAAAATGCAATGAGAGTTTTTTTTTCATTACTGAAGCTTTATACATAAATGAAAACCAAGTATGAAATGAAAAGCATGAAAACATGATCTGTTCATAGCACTTACCTTCTCCAACTGCATCTGGATGTTAGGAAGTAAAAAATTGTTTTAGGTTATGCAAAGATACAATTTTTTATTTCTTTTTTTTTGCACAGGTTCCTACGGGTGGTTATACTTCTATTAACAATGTTCAGAATCCCAGTAATCCAGAACCACGGGATAAAATGGAGAGCTTCTTCCTTGGCGAAACACTCAAATACATGTTTCTGCTATTCTCAGATGACATAGACTTAATCAACCTTGACAAATATGTCTTTAACACAGAGGCTCATCCACTCCCTATCTGGGTACCAGCATAGACTCTACATCAGTGGATCTTCCAGTGGTGGCATTATCTTCAAGTCACTTTACTTTTCAGGGTTTGAGGAGAGATGCTATAATGCACCTTTTTTGACTTCAAACAACAGACAGAAGCTTGGGAAAAGCATTTCTGGTTTGAAGAAATCACATCAGTCTTAAATCTGATCTCTGGTTCTGGGATAGGCAAAGCTGTGCCATATGAAGCTGATTTCCCTGGTGCTGAGGTTCAGAAGGTAATTGTAGCGTGGACCATGACATTCTTTGGGCTCTGATGGCCCACTTAACTGATGACTCATTTATGTCAGTGTTACTAAATGCTCATTAAATGCTGAGAATGCAGCGAATTGGCTTAGGGCACACTGTTGTTCCCGGAAAGCAGGAATAAGCCTCCAGTTTTCTGGTTTATTCTGGATTCACTGAAACACTGGATTACAGAGCCATTCCTTTGTCAGACTGTGACAGTGGTTCAGGTGCAAAGTGGAATAAACAAAGAGCTGTAGTGCTGTCCCAGGGAAAAGCTGTCAGTATTGCTGCTGGTACTCTGATCTCATTCCAAACTCCCGAGATATGCTGCATCGTGTTAGGAGAAGAAAGAGGCAGCAGAGCATCTGTTGTATAGTGTTTTAGTTTTGTAGAGTACTTGGAACAGTACTCAAGTTGTGGCTGATATGAATGGTGAAAGAGAATTTGCTGCTGGTTTAGCTCAAAGTGGTATATAATTTTGTAGAAATATTGAGTTTTTTAACTTCCCTGCAGGAAAGCAGGAGATAATGTGAAATGCAAGTAAAACTACATGTGCATTTTATATCTTATTTGCATCAGTTAGACTCAGGTATTCTGACTGAAAGCTGCTTTCAGCTTTTCAGAGGTTGGGCACTGGGAACGCTTGTGAGCATATTAAGTATCAGCTTCCTTGTGTCCCTTCTGTTCAGATATCACATAATGGTTTTTGTTGACTCAAAACAAACCTACAGCTGTACAGCAAAGTTCTTCTTATTCATAATTTCTCAGTCTTCTCTTTCTCAATCGAGAAATTGTCAGTTATTTTTTTCCTTAGGAGTACAGTGGGTATTTTCAGCAGTAGTGATAAAAGCAGACAGTCTACAGCAGTTCTAGACCCCAGTAGAATTGGAGAAATTAATTTCAGTTAGTTGAAGACAAAGTCGACCCAGGTTTTTAAAGAATCTTACAGGACCCCTGGGATCTTTCATTTTTATATGTGCACATGTACAGATTTTAAGCCATGAATTTGAAAATGAGCTTTCTAGAGTGCTTTTCCTTTTGGATTTGGACTTGGAGAGTCCTGTATTCATGGATAAGATCTCAGAAATGTGATGGTTCATATTTCCAGTTGGTCTCACTGAAAGTCTCTTTCCCCCATGGCAGGGGTGTCATGGGCAGGGCCAGGAGCTGCAATCCCCACTAAATCCAGAGGTCACTGGCTGTTAATGGAGCTGACTGATTTTGACTCTTAATGTTTCATTTTCCAGTGGCTGAGGGAGGTATTTTATAGTAATTGTAATCTTTGATTTGTAAAGTAAGATGCATCTTTGTTTTATGCTGATCCATTCTGTTTGCTGCAGTTACAAGTTATTCTTGGGACCACTATTGAAGTGTTTTATATAATATTTATCATTCCATGTACTAATGGAAATGGAGAAATTTTAGGAATTATTTAAATGCACATTCTTCTGTCATCAGAGGGACCCTGTCCTGGGACTGACAGGACATAACTAGTCAGTGCAGAATGTTAATGTTCCTCTCATTCACATACCAGCAGTAACTCTGAGAACAAGCTTCTCACTTACAAGTGCAGTGAAATCCAGTCACTATGGCCTTTGGCTACACAACTGATTTGCTGTCAAGGCTTCTGTTTTCTTTGGCACAACAATAAATGAAGATAGTGTAGTGGAAATGTGGAAGGAAGCACCTTCAGTTTTTTTTGTTCATGAAGCAGGTTTATGCTGCTGAGGAGCTGAGTTTGGGCTAAAAGCTAAAGGCTTAAAATTGGAGACTAAAGGAAAAAAAAAATCAATTCAGTGACACTACCCAGGTCCTGCTCTCCTGTGTTGCTTTGGCCTTGTGCCTTTGAACAAAGTGAATTTTGATCCTTTAATTTTGACTGTGCTATGGATTGTAAAACTTCCAGGGTTTGGTGTTTCACCAGAGAGCTGCCTGACTGAAGCAAGAGAGATTTCTTAGAAAATGGAATACATATATAAATGCTTACCAAAAATCTTCTGGTTTGGAAGTTGTACACAAGTCTTAATGCAGTCGAGTCTACAAATGGGACTATGGGAGTCTGTGTGATACTTTTTTTGTTTTATGATTGGCTTGAGAGTAGTAATTAATTTCCTAATGAGTTGAAGGAGAGAAGAATAAACTGTCACTTCCTCAAACATGTCTTGTCTTTTAGCTGAGCCTGTTGGTCCGGCTGATTTCTGTCTGGTTCCTCTTGGACCATGCAGTCTCCTCAAAATGTGGCTTTGCTGTCCTCAGTCTTTAAACCTGAGGTTCAGGTTGTTAGCTCTCACTCCCTTTGAGAACAAATGCTTGTTTCACACCCCTACGTCACTTTGAAATGGCACAAACAAAACAATCTCAACCAAGCTCATCTATTCTTCCTGTTCTTCTGCAGAGGTAATTTTAATTGCTTGTTTATTTTTACTTCTTTAGCAAACTGTTGGGTCCGATCAGTCTCTGAGTTCCACAGCCTATTTCTGTTCCATAGTGTGCTCCTCCAGCGCAACTCAAACTCAATTTGTGGTTCCTTGTTCCAAAGATTGAACTGCTGTGTCTGTAATCCACTTTGGTGTTTCTACATACTGGGACACTTTTGGCTTAAGTGGAGTGTTGTGGGAAGGCTACCACTGAGACAGGGATTCTGTCCTTCACAATGGAAAGCCTTGGGCTTTCACTGAGAAACAGAACCGAGCATGGGCAGACCCACAGAGAACTGGAGGGCTGTGGACTTGGGAGTCTCACACTTGGGGCTTTGAGCCACAATTCAGGAAATACTGACCTGTATGCTCAAAAAAAAAATTCAGCAGATGGATGGGGCACAGTTACCATCTAATCCCTGAACTTTTGAAAGCTGAATTCTCATTACAGGTCTGTAGAAGCTGGCAGTTTTGCAGGACTTCATTTAACAGGATTTTCAGTATTCCATACCAAGCTCAGGTACAGCTCTGTTTCCTCTGACAAATACACCTTGTTTCCTGTACCATGCCAGTGTGATGTTGGCAGTGATGATGGATGAAGATAAGAAAGGTTTTTGAATTAATGCATTTACAGTTTTGTGAATTTTTCCTGCACCTCAGGACTTTCCTCTTAGAAATAGCCCTGCAAGGGAATTCAGCTCCTGAGTGCCAGTGTCACACTCAGTATATTTAACAGGATCAGTAAAACTGACATCATGGGGTAGCTCCATGAAGCTTGTTGCTTCAAGAAAAAGGGTTAAGATTTTTCTGATTTTGGATTTGGGAAGGAAGACTTGGATTCTTTTGTTCTCTGAAATACTGCTGGAGATTGCTGTCCAAAGCAGGAAGCCTCTGTGTCTGCTGGAGCCCAACCCTGAGTTCCTGTTCTGTATGATGTTCCCACCTTGGCTGCACTCTTTGTGTCAGTAAATGATGACAGAACAAATTGGGCCTTTGTTCAACAACCTCATTGGTGCAGGCCTTAAGCACAGGGTCTGCACCTGTGGTCTGGTCTGGGTCACTCACTGCTTTTATGCCATTTATCCTTGTGTGGCCCTGAAGTTCAACCAGGAGCAGCATTCCCATGATGCTCAAGAGAGGTGCTTTGGGGCTCTTCCCTTCAGCTCAGACAGTACCACACAGCAGGGTTTTCTTTTTACCTCCCATGCTTGCTTGCCAAAGGATTCAAAACATTATGGATGTTGGTGGCACTGGCTTCAGACTTCTGCCATGATATCTTTTATGGTGCTGCTTATCTATCCTGAGATGTCCATGTCTATTACCTCTTTGCCATGGTATCTGAAAGCCTTTAGTTTATCCTTCCATATCAATCAAACTATGTGTATTCCTTTGGAATAAGAACTGTCTGTAAGAGGAAAATAAGACCTCAGTATAGTCCAAGAGAAGAGGATTAAAAAACCTGTCCTTTTAGAAGGTCAGCAGACACCCAGGCCTCCTTTCTCTTCAAAGCACAAACCCAGCCCTGGTGACTGGGATAACTTGCAGTGACTTCCTGAAACACTTGACCCTGAACTTGGCTGTGTTCATACATTGCTGGGCTGATGATCACTGGGTACCTGCTTAAGGGTTTGAAAGGTGCTGCTTGAAGGGAAATAAAAGCAGGATGCAATCCTTGCTCTCTCCTTTTTTTTTCCCTAATGTGTTAATCCTGAATAATGGCTGGGGCATAGCAAATCTGAATTCAGAAAAGTTGCAGGCTCTGAGCCCAAGAGAGGATGACCACTTCAGTAAGGCATACTTTATATAGCAGCAACAAAGCCAAAGCCTGACTTGAGCAGGAGCAAAAAGAACAGGGGTAGCTCTAAGCAGGACCCATGGAGGTTTTCATCAGCATGAACAGAGAGGATTCAGGTCGAGCTGAGGATGTAGTGCCACTGGTAGTGTTAGAGCGACTTTTGCAGGGACTGGAGTTTGACTAATCCAATCTTCCATGTTGTCCTTCATTTACACGTATCTGAGAAAGCTGATGAGCGGATCCATCTGTTCCTGGTCTCCTCAGCATCCCTGGCTGGAAGGACCAGAAGCTTTCGTATTTTGTTAAGAACAGGGCAGAGGTGGTTGAAACAGATCTCAGCACCCAAATAGCATTGGCTCTGGGAGCCAGTCCTGCTGTGAGCAGGGAGTGTGGCAAGGGGCTAGCAGCCGGCCTGTTAGCTAAAGGAGCAAGAAGTAAGAAGAAGCTGATAAGGCGCTTTCTCCAAGGCTGTAACCAAGGAGATCGAGAGAAGAAAGATAAGAGCATTCTGCAGCTGGATGGGAAACAACTGGAAAGTGTATAAAAGATCAGCCATTTTCACTAATAAAGTGTTGCCAACGGTTGCTAATGGTTGACAACTGAGACTGACTGAGACTGCTTGTGGTCTCTGCTTTAATGTCGTGACCGCCTCGACTGTGACACTGGAGGGCCCAGCAGTGCAGAAAATGACACCAAACACTACTGTGACTGTGCTGCACAAACAGTGAAAACTTCTGGGAACTCAGGAAACCTCTCCACTAAATCATAAAATCACTGTAAAGTAAAACCAACTGAGGCAGCCAGTTACTAGGAATTAGTATTTTGGCAGTTATGCTAGTAATTATTGGTGCTTAGTCAGTCTAGTAGCACTTGTTCGTGGGCAAAGATTCATCTGTGTCGGAAGGTGAGAAGGAACCTTTTTTATCTTCTTTGGTTATACTTCCAAGCCATGAAATTATATCACACCCTTTAATAAACTTTTATATCACAGACTTTAATATACTTGTAATTGATTTTAAAAAGCTCTGAAGATGTCTCAGTGGAAGAGTGCTTTACTGGTCACCAACACACAGCCCTTGAGTGACAACAGTGTAAATCTTCATCTCAGCAACTGGAATCTCTTTGACAAGCTAAAACTAAAACAGCCCCACTCCACAGCTCTGGATAAGACTGATAGTCTGATTTAGATAACTGGTCAATAGTGGAGCTCACCGTGACCCTGTGTCAGTCATAATTATACCTCTGCTTTTCTACTAACCCTCTAGTATTTCCTTTTTCTCTAATAATAGTTTATTTTCAACCTTAAGGTGTTTCATGCAACCATCCTGTTCAGGGCTGTGATGGTTCTTGGACCTTCCAGGCATGCTTTCTGCTGCCCTTTGTAACAGCGCTCATTCTGAGCAGGCAAGTATGGAGACCAGAAAATGTGGTTTTGGCTTCTGTCAGTGATTTGGCCTTTCGTATTTCTTTTCATGCTCAATGAGGTGTAAGTGGGACACTTTGGAACAGGGAGTTCCCACCATCGTGGCAGAGGAGAGAACAGTGTCCCAGCCAGTACAGTAGAACCAGTGCAGCAGGCTCCTGTGTCCTGTGGTAGCTGCACGTAGGGGCTGCGGGGATGGAAGGGCTCAGGGCTGGCTGCCTGCTGCAGCTCCTGCGCGCTGCTCCTGCACCTGCTCCATGCCTGCAGATTTCACCCAGCTGCTGATGATCTTGGCTTCAAGCTTGCGCACCTCTGTGACGGATGGGGGGTCAGCTGGGTTGTGTCCCCTAAAAAGCAGAGGAAAGTAGAGCAGTGTCAGTTACTGGACAGTTGGTACTTGCCTCCTTTACAGGCAGAGTCTGTGACTTTAAGGACAGAGAGAGATTGACTGGTTTGTGCTTCGTATGTGTGCCCTGGAAACCAAGTTGCAGTGTCTGATCTCCAGTACAGTTGGGCAGCAGGCCCAAGCTTGCCCTTGCTGGCTGCTCCCCCCTCTGCTCCAGGCCTAAAGGCAGATAGCTAATGCCAGATGGCACTGGACTACTTCATGTGACTGATTGCTGCAGGCTGTCTCACACTTGTGCCACCCCGTGCGCAAGAACATGATCTAATGACAGTAGGTGAGCTGAGTGCCAAGTTCTGCACAGCTCAGCATCCCTGGAGGCTGAAAGAGGCCTGGGCTGGGGAACAAGATCACTGTTCTACATTGGGCTGCAATAGCCTTGTACCCATCCTCTTTAGGTACTTGCCCTGTGCTAGGCGCTGGTAAGGCCACAGTTCAAATCCTGAGGTCAGTTTTAGGTCCCCCTTGACAAACAGGACATGGAAGGGATGGAGAATGTCCAGGGAAGGGAATGGAGCTGGGGAAAGGTCTGGAACACTGGGAATGGCTGAGGGAGCTGGGGGTCTCAGCCTGGAGAAAAGGAGGCTCAGGGGGGACCATCTCACTCTTTACAACTCCCTGACAGGAGACTGTAGCCCAGTGGGGGGTCAGGCTCTACTCTCAGGTAACAAGGAACAGGACAAGAGGAAACAGCCTCAAGTTGAACCAGGAGATGTTTAGATTGAAAAATAGGGAAATTTTTTTATTGGAAAGGCTTGCAAAGTAATGGAACAGACTGCTCAGGGAAGTGTTGAATTCACCATCCCTGGAAGCATTCAAAAACTTGAAGATGTGACACTCAAGGACATGGTTTAGTCATGAACATGGTGGTGATGTTGGGTGCATCTTAGAGATCTTTTCCAACCTCAACAACTCTTATGATTCTGTGATTCTAAAATATCTCCTGGTTGTTTGGGCTGTGGCTTGCTGAGATCAAATACCCAGGGAATCAGGATTTTGCTAGGCAAAGGAAAGTTTGGTACTTACCGGAGATCAAGGTGATGGGCACCTCCTTTAATGGTAAGTGCAATCAGTGAAGGGCTGAGACTGCTGTTTATCTGGGAGGAGAAGGAGCAAAGATCAGTTCTCACCAAGTTACTGGGAAGAACTGGACACGAGTTCTGAAAATTGGAACATGATCTGGGCAAGATTGAGGAAAAGCATGGGAAGACATCCTTGGTACAGCTGGTATCCACAGCTAACAGTCTGAATGAAGCAGATCACCTGTCCAAAATGAAAGGAATGTTTTCTGCAACTTGGGAACTTTCAGCTGATTCCAGTACAGGTACTGTACTGTACAGTACAGGAAGTTAGGTCTCCTTTGGATCCATGCACCGTAAGCAGCCTGTTTCTCATGGGATCCCAAGCCAGCCTAAAACACTGAGCTTCTGTATTCAATCAGGAGCTCAACTAACACAAAATCCAGTCCTGGGTTTTTAAATTTTAGACTGGACACTGACAGCACTCTGACGTTTTGTTGAATCTAAGACAAAACATCTAGTTTGCGTTGCTGCTCATAGCGTCCATCTGGTCTCACCAAGTGTGCTAAGACTAGAGAGAGCCAGGAGCATGTGGCTGGCATCACTGAATCTGCGTGTGAACACAGAAACACACCAGGTTGTGATTCAGACCCTGGGTGTGGGGTAAGGAAGGTCCTGCCGTGCCTGCACCAGTGAAGCCACATTTGTTCCATCAGTATTCCTGGCTGAGGGACACTACTCAGTGTAGTGTCCCGAGAGCCCTCAGTGGTTCAGTGGCTCATCATGGAACAGCTGCTTACAGAAACTCAGGTTAAAACTGAATTACCAGTGCTGCTCTGAAAGGGAGGGAGGGCAGTATGTCACCTGCAAAGGCTGCTCTGTGTTCAGGGTACAGGAATGCACAAGCTTACCCCACCTCCAGCCCATGGGTCCAAGTCTCCATTTGAAAAAATGATGTTGCTTGCACTTTTCAGGTCTGAAATTCAGAGAGTTCATAATTGAGAGGTCTCCTTCCTGCCCAGTTATCCAAATGTGTTTGGCTACAGCAGCAAACATGCCAATAACAGAAAACATCAAATAACTGAACAAATTACTGGTAGTTTTTATGTTATCTTCTTCTCTACCAAAAAGATACAGAAAGGTCTGTTTGGCTCAAGTCAGCACAAGGCTGTGACTTTCTGCCAGGACTCATTAGTGTGCTGTGCCTGTCCTCATGGGGCTCAGCTGGACAGATGCAAACAGGGAGACAGCTACACACAGAGGGACAAGCAATCACTACAACTCACCTTCCCCCCAAAAGTTTGTCCGCAGCCAGTGTGCTCGCGGCCTCACACGCCACTTGTTCCAACAGTACTGCTCACGCATAGCTTCTGTGAAGGGCATCTCAGGGAACATGTCCGTCACATTGTTACTGTTAAACGTTAAGTTGATCTCGGTACAAACCTAAGAGAAGTACAAGAGCTGCCATGGGGCAGGGGCATAGACAGGATAGCAGCTGAAACCTGCTGGGGTCTCTAACCTCTTACCTGGTAGTCCCAAGCCTCTGCATCTGAACCGATGCCACAGCCCGTGGGATCAGCACAGGACTGGTACAGCTGATATATGTTATAACACTGTGCCAAGCCAGAGGCGTTGTAGAACACCCCTGCCAGGTGGGAACACAGCACAAAACCAGTCAGTAACTGCTGTCTCACCCATCATCTCCCACATGAAACTACATGGCCAAAACCAAGCCAATGGTTGCGTGAGTGTGCAAGGATGGGACAGAACTCACAGAGCCTGGAACTGTGCAAGGTTAAAATCCAGCTTTATGGCAAAGCTTTTATATGGGGCTCAAAAATTCCTTCAGATGACACAAACTTAGTTATTGTCCCCAGTTCAATGCAATATTGTCCTGTTTAGACAATTTCCTTTGTAATGGGTTAAAAGCCTAGCAGGCAAGCAGGGCTTCAGCTATGCCCAGTAGAGCAAGTCCCTGTGGCATCTTCCTCAGCTTACTCCTCTCATTTCTCAAGAAGAAAACTCCTTCCAAGCCATGTCATTCTGGCATTTTATTCAATTTCTTTTGAGGCTCTGATTGCTAAATGTGGATCAAAATTCTGGCACCCTGAGCCCTGTGATGTTCAAAGAGATGTTAGGACACTAGTTTCCCTTATCATGAACCAAGCAAACCTGATGTGACAGCAGTACCATTTGAGAAATGATATGATGGATAAGTGCTAGTCTGGTTCTCTGCAGGTAGAGGAATGGATTCACATTAAGGAGATGGAGTATTATTGCCCTGGAAGCAATCAGTATCTCCATTCACATTGTCCCCATTCACCTGTTGCCAGTTCTGCATCACAGCCCATGGCACTACACTCTACCTGGCAGGAGGTGGGCTGATGAAGCACATGTAGAAAAAAGTCTTTTTCTGTATGACACAGAGGGTCAAGTATGGAGGAAAGCCAGTCACCTGCCTAAAGTTATGGCGGATCATTCCTCTTGTATGATTAAACTCCACCAAGTGAATGCAGCTGAGGAGACAGGGAGAGGCATGAGGTGCACCCCTAGAACTGGGAGGAAGAAATCCACCCTTGGCTTATTCAACTCAAAGAAACAAGACTACCACTCTTCCTCACAGAAGGAGTAGCATGTGAATACATTCAGTAGATCTGACAGGTTTGTCAAAATATTAGTGTTTTAAGAAAGCTTCTAGCTGCCAGCCAAATATCTTTAGCAGTGATTAAGGGTTGGTATATTTCTGACTTGGAGCATGTACATAATTTGGAAAAAAAAAATTGGCTCCCAGTCATACTAAATTGCATTAAGTTTGGTAGAATTCCTTAACTGGTTTTTTTTGGTGCCACTCAGAACCTGTTTTTCTGAATAATGACCAAGGTAGAACTCGTTTTTAATAAGCAACTTGAGAGATTTTATGAGGACCTCTTCAAAAGTTCTTTGAATTTTATCTCTATTAATAATTTCCTTACAAACGCTGCTGGCTGACAAAATAAGTGCTCACACAGATAAATATATATGTGTGTATACAAGATGTATTTAAGATTGCCTTGCCCCTGGATTAAGACCACAGGACTTTTTCTCAACAAGGAGACCAGAAAACTTCCTTCAGTGAATGTGCACGGAGCCCATGACTGCTGGAGCCAGAGTATGGGTAAACTTCTACAAAAGAACTATCTCAGAAGTCCACATCACATGGACAGACAACAGGCTATGGGGCTTCAATGCCTGAGAAACACGACCAGAATAAGTTGGGAAAGGTGAGAGAATGATCCTATGGGCGACTGTGGGACATCCCAACAGACAAAATCAACAGGAGGCAAAATGTCCCAGAGAGAGATCAGAGTCATACTAGCTCCCCTGACACAGCAATGTCTATGATAGGTGCTTCTAGAACATGTGGTGGTACATAAAAGATTAAACTGATAATATTAACTCACCAACAAGAGCAGACAAGCCTTCAATTGGGTCTTTATGGGCAATAATTTGTTCACAGCCAACCTGGGTAAGACACATTACAGGCAAACGGCAGACAGAACAGTTACCAGTTGCTTTGTGGAAGGGCTAAGCTGGAAGATTCTTTAAAATTATTATTTACATATTTTATGGTTCAGTAGCTTTCCAAAGGCCTAATGCAACAGGTCTGGAAGTTTTTAGCTTCTTCCCCTGCAGCACCAAAACACATAAAAGCAATGAGGCAGGACAAAGGCAGACAGTTCCTTCACCAAGTTAGGGAGCTGTGGAGGAGCCACAGTGGTACACAACAGTTCCTCCTACAATCAGAATATTTTAATGTCCTTTTCAGGGATTGAGGGGAATGTGCAGACTAATTATTTCCATTCTAGAGGTCATTAAACAGACCCTAGAAGGAAACTGGATGCCTGGTGGAGCCAGAGGCAGCATGTCCAGAGTTCCAGTGCAGAAGAGCCTGTGAGACCTCTTGCACAGTGTGCTCCAGGTAGGACAAGAACCCTAAATGCCACAAAGCCAGAGGCAAAGGAAGTCCCATGGGCTTGACAACACACCAGAAGACACTGAGAATTGCAACAGCCTCTGGTGATCTGGGATCAAAGCTGGTACCTTTCAAAAGCAGCTGGTGTCTTAGAGGTCTTTGTAAACCCTTGAGAACTTGGCCCTTTTCCCACACTTTGCCATCTATGATTCTCTTGAAAGTTCACCCATTTCCCAGCCCCCATAGCAGCAGGTATTTTTCTGCATTATACCTGAGGTATGTCAGCTTCCTGGATAATACTTTCAAAAGAGCCTGATTTTCACATCTTCATCCTTACCCACCAAGAAAAATACATCTCTGAAAGCATGTTGAGATGGGCTACAACAGAACTACCTTTTTTCTTTTTTTAAAGCTGCAAGCTTTTAGTATTTAAAAGCTGAAGTCAACAAGCTTGCACAGGTGTTTTTGTCCAAGGTAAAGGCAGAGCAGAATAGGAGTGACTCCAGCAAACTTCTCAGCAGTCACCATCACAGAGAAGTTTCAATTATGTAGATTTACTGTCATACTGGAAGGGCTGCAACATCCACCACTACTGGTCACCCTGTGACCAACACCAATGGTGTCTGCCTGATAGTGTCCTAAGCTCCACTCACCCACTCACACCAATGTTCTCACCTTCACTGGATTGGCAGGGAGGTCACCCATGAAGTCGGTTTTGTATGGATAGTTCATCATGGCCATCATGGTGAAGGCATTTCTAGCAAAACCAAACAGCTGGTAAACATCCTCCTTGTTAGAGATCTTATTGCATGTGGCCATTTTGCTGCTGATCTCATCATAGGCTGCAAAAGAAAGGAAAATAAAAGACGCAAACTTCAACAGAGGAAAGTAATACCAAGCTTCAGCATCTTGTTTCACTCAGGAGTAAGAAGATGCTGTAACATAAGAGGAGGTTTTTAGGGGAAAGGACACACTGCATCTAAATTTACACCCATGAACATAACATTCAGGCATAGCTTCCCTGAGCAGTGTCACAACCTTGTGTGGCCCTGAGCCCAAGCTCTGCCCCACATGGAGCTCCCTGGGGAGCCTGGAGGAATCAGCACCTGCCAGGACAGAACTGGTCCCAGCTGAAACAGTGAGCAGAGCAGCTTGGTACAGCCTGTCCTCTCCCGTGCCTGATGGCTGCTCCTGCTCATGCCTGCGGGCCCTTTCCCTGGCTGGGCTGCTGTGTCCCACAAGGCAGGCTCCCCAGGCAAGCTCTCATGCAGGAGAGCAAGGTACAACATTTAGGAACCAATGGGATTCAAAAGCTGGAAAAACTGACAGAGAGAAGAAAAAAACCAACTTTTTTTTTTTTTTAAAAAAGAAAACAAAAATCCCAATCCCAAAAAAAACCAAACACCACCACCACCCCTAGCGGAAAAAAAAAAAAAAGAAAGAAAATAAAGTGCAGCTTCCTGGGAGGAGGGTGTATCTACAGTAAGAACTGCCAGATGAGAACAGTCCTCACAAAGGATTCTCAAGATCTCAAGACATGCCTTCAAACATCAGTGGGATGCAGTGGTCAGCTGGAGTCAGGAAATACATCTTTAAAGACATTCCTTCAAGATGTACCCATACACCTTTGCTTTTCTGCTGCAGAAAGCTGCTCCCTTCATTTTCATCCTCCATGTTTTGGAGTCACAGATCCTGTCCCCATGCTTTCTACAGCTGACCACTAGAGCATGGCTGCTTTTGCTTGGAAACCCACGGCCTGGGACCTGACTCTGGATACACACTTGAGGGCTGAAGCCTTAAATATGACCACCTTACACCCAGCTGCAGGAAGCATTGCCCCAGGCAGAGCTCAAAGAGCTTGACTGGTTAACAGTAACATTCTTCTTGCTGTTACCCAAAGCTAAAAGGATCCCTTGGGCTCCTCTGGCAGTTCCAGGACCAGCAGCAGCTGGGAGGCACACAGCTCCTGACACACAGCATGACAGACCAAGGCTCAAGACAGACCCAGAAGCCACTACATCTGTCCCAACACCACATATGGCTTCCAGGAGATGCTGCATCAGCCCATGGCATCTGGTCCAGGCTACTTAGAAGCCATTGCAGAGGTCTTCACCAGTCTATCCTAACTGTCCAAGACTAGAGATGGAAGGGACTTGGATGATTGCTTCAGGACCTAGACTGCCCTCCACATATTTCTCAGATGTGTCCAGTGAGCTGAGTCATGCAGCTGTCATACCCACCAGAACAGCTCTTCATGGTGTGGATATCAAGGACAAGTATCTGGTGAAACATATGGCTTTACTAACTATAAATACTATGCAAGTGGTTTTTACCTGCAAGTGGTTTTGCACTTTGGTGCAAAAAAATTATTTCATTAACACTGTGCAAAGCTCCTGTTATGTTTTGACACTGGCACAATGCCAGTGCCCCCATGAAAATACACTTTCCCTGGTATCTGCTGTGAGATGTGACCAGGAATAAGCAAAGCAGGCTCCCACTTAGAAATAAAGAAGACTTTATTAACTAAACTACAAGAAAAAAAAGGGAAACACACAAGGAAAATGAAAACCTTACAAATCCATCTCCCCTTCTCCCCCACCAAATTTCCAATATAATACATTCCCCAAATCACCAACTCTCAGTCCGGCACCACCCTTCAGACAATCAATCTTCAGTTCATCAAGAGGAGAAGAGTCCTTCTTGTGCCATGGTGAACTTTTCCTTTCATGTCCAGGGCTCTCACCACTGCACACGGACCAGAGCTGCTTTTAGGGTTGTCTTTTAAGGATGCCTTGTTCCATTCCAAAAAGGGCACAATCTCTCCTTTGGGACACCTGTGCCCCCCCAAATTTTTTCACCCCCTGGGGCCGAGGGGCACCAACACTGAACCCTCTTGGGTCCAGGGCATTGCCCCCCCTGGAATACAGTCTCTGTATCACAAAGAAACATGGTTCTGTCCATGGCTATACAAAAAGAGTACAGCAAAAATGCCACTCCATCATCTCTTCCACCCAAGGTTCTTCTCTATTGACCTCTCGCCCTTGCCCAGACCTTCAACACTTGCCCATTCCTTCTTCATCTTCCACTCTTATCTCTCTTCTAGGAACGGTTAATGTTCTGTAAAGTTTTCATTGCCCACAAAGGGTTAAAAGCTCCTACAAGCGGCCAGACTCCTCTTCTCCCCCACTGCCCCTCCACTGCTGTGCCTGCAGCACATGATATCAAATTCCAAGATAACAGTCCCAGGCACGGCTCCCTCCCTCTCTCTCTCTGTCTGTCTCCCGGGGAAGAGGTGGCGGGGGCTGCCCAGTGCCTCCTGGTACTTCTTTCTTCCACCCTTCCACCCTCGGGGCGGGGAGGCCCACCTCTCCCCGTCTGCTTTCTCCTCTCCAGCCAGCAGCTGGGCCGGGAGAGAGATCTGAACCCTTCCTGCTGGAAATCCAAAGAGAGCCTCCCAGGGGAGAGCTGTGGTTTTAACCCCCCCCCCCCCGCCCCGGTGTTCTCAGAGGCAGATCCAATGCCCCAGTGGCCAAACCAGGTAACAGTATTAAAATCTGAGCACCCACTGGCCTGACCACAGCATCTCAGAAAACCTATTTCCTGTCCAACCACCACAGCTCCACAGAGCTACTTATGTGTGGTGTTACATTTTATTTAAATGATACGCTCTGTCTCACCCCTCAAAAGCGTACCTTTTATTCCAAGCCTGTCATCCTCCCCTGAAGTATCATGTATCTGTAATCTCATTGGCCAAAGTCTTATTCCACACCCACCTTGAATCTCCCTGTTAACCTGTATGAGGGAGACCAGGCTCTCTTTTGGACCTTTTCTCCCTAGGCTCCCCCTCTCTCCCCCTTTCCCCCTTCTCCTTCAGAAACCATGCTGCTCCCGGGGGTGGGACCTCCAATAAAACCTCATCAAATTAGCACCCTCAGAAGCTGCGTGGAGTCTCCTTGCCTGCCTGTTGTTACCAGTGAACATACGGCTTAGGGGTCCCCCGGGGACTTCCCAGGGATCACAAATGAACAGCAACAATGGCACCCAACATGAGGCTCGAGCACCGACAACCCTAAGATGAAAATGGACCTCCATCACCCCACAGGCACAGCGCAGAACCCTGCAGAACACCAATTCAGCACCGCCTTTGGCACTGTGGGTGGCTACGCTGGGCTGCAGTTGCGGCCTCGCCACCGCTACGCAGAGGCCCCGTGAGACACCATGCCACCATCCCACCACCACCAGCCAGTGCAGCCCAGGCACCCAGAGAAGCCACATGGAGTGCACCCTGCCTGCCACTCACAGCACGGTCATTGTGGTGGCAGGGCTGAGCCTGCTGCCCCTGCCCGGAGTGGACGGGCTGTGCAGACCGCCAAACCTGAGCCCTGAACCACAGCAGTGGTGAAAGAAGGCACCAAAGCCCACCAGTTTCTGCAGGGGAGCCACCAGACGAGGAAGCAGATTTCAGCTTTGCCCGAGCCCCATATTGCCCAAAACTGCTTTTGTCAGTTCCGTGACCTCCTTCCTCAGTCTTACTCTCTTCCCCCGTCACTGTTCCTTCTTCCTAATTCCATCCCTAACCCACCTTCCCCTAAACAAATCCCCGCGAATACACTCCGTCCTGCTAAGCCCGGCACAGCAATCACATGGCTAAGCCTCAACATGGCTACGACCCTGTATGCTGTGGCTGCATGGCCTAGAGTTCCAACATAGCCATGACCATGTGTCAGCCAAGATTGCTTCAGCCACGTGGCACGGCACCATTTTCTACTTCTCCTCCCCAAAATCCCTTTCTTCCTGCTTTTTCTCCCCCATACTCTGCCCCTTCCCCGTCTCTCATGAACCAAGCCCCCCTCCAACTCCTAGTTCCCACATTCCACCTTCCAAATCCCACAGGGTAGGAGCTGGAAGGAGAAGAAGCTAAGAAACCAAAACCTAAAGCTTAAGTAATTTTGTAATACCAGTTTTAACAGCGTTGTATATATCATTGAATTGAAAATTCTACTTTATGATCTCCTTCTCCTATTACTCCAAGAGCAGAATAATATCCTTCTCTGCAATCCATACCCCTTTTTTCCTTATTTTGGGTAGTTCACTGGGAGCAAACTGCTTGAAGGCACAGGGTACCCTGAAAAGCTTTTTCTTTTGCAGAGTCCCAGGCTCCCCGTAACCTCCCCAATTCTCAATCCCTATCCACTTGAGCTAAAAAGAGCTTGTCAGCTAGAACTTTTTATCCTAAAACCCTGTAACCTTTTTATTATTATTATCCAATACCTGTCTTCTCTCCATTTCCCTCCTGTCCCCATGAAGTAGTTTTAACAATTATGCTTTTCTAGTTTAAATGTGTGTTCATACTGCAGATTGTCCTGTTTTCAGTTTTAGAAAGCAGAGGCCTGTCAGGTCACAAGGGTAGATCCAATGAGAAGCAATTTTCAATTGTTTCTTTAATAGCAAGTGTTCAGATAGTATTAGACTGCTGAATCAAAATTGCTGTTGGGTTTATGCTGTCCTCAGCAGGACAATGAACAACCTAAAATGGTGTCTGGGAAAGTATTTTTGTGGTGAATGCTCCCTGAGTATAGGTATTAGCTGATGCCAAATCTCTTTTTTTTCTTTTTGTTTTTCTTTTAAAGACCTAAAAGCGAGGGGTCTTCTGGGTTAAACCAGTTGGAAGGTGAAAGAATCAGTAAAGCTCAGATCAAAGGGTGAGAATCTGAGGCCGCAAACCTGCCCGGAGTCCAGGGGGGCTCCAGGTGATTCCCTGTCCCTGAGACGGGGAGCAGAAGTTGGCGCCTCAGCCTAAAAGGGGCGGCTGTGGTGGTCCAAAAAGCCAATTAGAAAAAGTGACACTATTAGGCCAGTCACGCTGAAAAGGCCAGTCCCAAAACTCTCATATGAGCTTAGTGCCAAAGGCTGAAGCTATTTGAGCAATCACCCATATGGACCCACATAACCTGTTTATTACAACTAAATGCTCATTTTAGCTTTGTGCCGTGTTAAAATAACTGTACCTTGCCTTTTACCAATCTCCTTACTATTCCAGAAAGATAAAAAAGGTTACTGCCCACCAAACTATTTAGCACCCTTTCAGAACTGAACACTACCTACCACCAAAGGCAAACATCAAGTCAAATGGACTGTTTAAAACATAATCCTCACTGGAAATGTATTTATTTTTATGCTGCAAAACGGTGTAATTATTGCTTAATTTTTAAATTGTTAATTGTCATATTTCTCTTAATCTTTTCTTTCTAGCAAAAAAAGGGTGAACTGTGGTGTTACATTTTATTCAAATGGTATGCTCTGTCTCACCTCTCGAAAATGTACTGTTTATTCCAAGCCTGTCATCCTCCCCTGAGTATAATGTATCTGTAATCCCATTGGCCAAAGTCTTATTCCACACCCACCTTGAATCTCCCTGTTAAGCTGTGCGAGGGAGACCAGGCTCTCTTTTGGTGCTTTTCTCCCTAGTTTTGTGGGGTTTTTTGTTTGTTTTTTTTTGTTCGTTTGTTTGTTGTTTTTTTTCCCCTTCAAATGCTTCAGCTTCCCTTTATTGATGGACGGTTGTGCTCTCCCACCCCAGGGCCCATCAGAGTGCTGGGTGAGGCAGAGCTCTGGGGTAGTGGGGGGACATGACTAACACAGGAGACAACACAGCAAGGGAAGCATGGGAAGCTCTGTGCATGGAGCCCACACCCTTCCCCTGCCCCCACTCCCGAAACAGCCAGCTGAGAAAGGCTGGATCTGCCTTGGATTGGGTCTGGACAGGCGTGCAGCTATTACAGGAGGGGGGGAGTAGCAGCTTGCCTCGAGCAAGGAGGAGTCCAGCAGAAGCGCTGACCACACATTGCCTCTCCCCTTCCCCAAAACCCCACACCAGGGCCAGGGAAAGGGGTATTTCACACTCTGAGGACAGTCTTTAGGAAAGAGGACTCCCAACAGCATGCAGGAACCTCCTATGATGACTCCAACACACATCAAGGCAGGATTACGGGGAGAGATTTTTAAAAAACTAAACACTTCAAGTATCTATTTTTTTTAGTGATTTAAGGTCTCTTGTCCCTGCTGTTGCTGCACTGGGTGGTGCTTAGCAACCTACATCCACTCTAGGGACAAGAACAACAGCAGAAGTGATAGCTGGTCTACTGCAAGGAGAGACAGGGCAGTGGGGTGGTGGGAGGGGAGGGGGGCAGGAAAAGAAGGACCAGTGGGCGCTCAGGGTACAGGCACCATACGCATAGGGAAGGGAAGGTTCCAGGAAGGGAAGGTTCGGGAAGGGAAGGGCCTAGGGAGAAAAGGGCCAAAAGAGAGCCTGGTCTCCCTCACACAGCTCAACAGGGAGATTCAAGGTGGGCGCGGAATAAGACTTTGGCCAATGGGATTACAGATTCATGATACTTCAGGGCAGGATGACAGGCTTGGAATAAATGGTACATTTCTGAGGGGTGAGACAGAGGGTATCATTTAAATAAAATGTAACATCACACTTATGTTTCAGTGTTGGTTACCAATTTAATGCTAACTGAAACTGTTAATAAAAGAAAAATATAAATTGTACAAGTGTCGCAGACATCTTTTTCACTAAAAATCCTTTCTTTATGTTTTTCCCTTCTGGGAAGCTGAGGCCCCAGAAAAATAATGTAAACAATGGTTATCTGCTGCTGTAGAATGCAACAGGTGTACTTTTGATTGGGCCATCTTGAATGTTTATAATTAATGGCCAATCAAGATGGAGCTATCTTGGACAGAGTCCGAGAGAGCTGCCTTTGTTATCATTCTTTTCTTTTCTATTCTTAGCTTAGCTAGCTTCTGAGGAAACCTTTCCTTCAATTCTTTTTAGTATAATGTAATATATATATATCATAAAATAATAAATCAAGCCTTCTGAACATGGAGTCAACATTCTCACCTCTTCCCTTCACCTGAAAACACCTGTGAACATGGTCACAGTACAAGCAGAAAGAGGAAGCCATATGGGCATCTGCACTGACTTATCTGAACAACTAGCTGAGGTAAAGCAGTACCAACATTTTCCCCCCATGTCTGGGAATGCTGGCTGCCCTTGGGAGCCATATGCAGGGCTCCCTTCTTACCTCCACTCAGGCACAGGTCCTTGATCTGCTGGAAGGCTTTACGGACAGCCGTGACACAGCCTAGGCTGGACTTCTGAAAATCCTGAAGGGACAGAAAAGATATGAGATGACAGTTTCCCACAGGAGATACTTAAGAGGCTGCAACACAAAGAACTGCCAGAGACCAGAAGATGACAGGGGTTATTGGCCTGCTGCTCAGCACCTCGTTTGCATTTCCATTAGCAGTGACACCAGTGCTTCTGCCTTGTCTTTCAGAGAGTCAGCATGTCTCTGCAGAAGCCACACTCTGGACAGCTCAGGCCAAGCAGCAGCTGTGTCACCAGGTCTGGCTGGGATGACCTGTCAGACAGAACACTGTGCCCTTCAAGGAGCATCAGACTGAGCATGAAGCACCAAGAGAATATGCAGCATGCCTCAGAGAGAGAGGCAGGCTGCAAGGGTCATAAGGGTTTTGCTGGTTTTAAACACAGAGCTGAGTCCTTGAAACTGCACTTTGCCTGTGAGAAGAAACCATAGGAGAAGTCAGTTATGCATTGGAAGTACAAGACCAAGATCTGCTTTTCTTCTTAAGCCTGCTAGTGGCCTGCCAAATGACCATGTTCTTTTTCTTAGGAAAACTATTACTGATCCTGAAAAAGCACTTTAAGTTAGGTTTGAAGAGCTGTGACTGGTTATGGTGGATGAAGTTGTTTCTGTGATTGATGGCCCAAAGAACTCAAGCTCTTTCTCCTCTCTCAAGCTGTAAGGCCAATTAGGTCTGCTGGCAACCAGTGTTTTGTAACAAGAAGAATTATTAGGGTTCTTCTGAGGTCTCTTTACCTGGCTAGAGCAAGGTAAGTAACCACAAACCACTAGCTAGGCATTTTTCTTATAAAGACCCACCCTCAATTAAAAAATAGATTTGGCACCTTTCTTTTCTTCCTAATTCTGCCTTTGTTGGATAATTATGTTTAAATAAATAATTTTAGAGTTTTTCACTGTTTACTTGGGCATCCCTTTAGGAGTTGCAAAAATCCTTCTGGATGTGCTTATTGATCTTCACTTGCTAATGGCTATAACTGGAGTGTGGGAATAGTTTAGCCTGGGACAGAGGAGCAGGTCTGCTCTGGCAGCTGTGACAGCTGAGCTCTCCTCTAGGCACTGCTGGGCTGCTGCCAAGCACTGCCTGGCATGAGGACCCCTACAGACCAGAAACAGTTCAGCTTAGCAGAGGCAGGAGGAATTGCAGTCATTCCCTGTGCCTTCATTGGGATTAAGAACTCTCATGGGTGTTCTCAGCAAGAAGAACAATCAGATTTCAGATGCATAAATTGCAAATCAGAGCAACCTCCACACTGAAGATGGAAGGGAGTACTTTGAAACCACATAGTGCTTGCTTAAGAGCTCAGCCCAGAGCTTGACTTACTACTGCAGAGAGAACAGATTTTTAAATTAGTCGGAAAGTCTTTTCACATGAAAAGATTTTTAAATTAGTTGGAAAGATTTTTTCACACCCTAAGTTAGAGGGTGTGTTATGACTCCCAGCATATTTACAGTTGAAGCAAGACAAAGATGCTGAAAGGAAATTCCCACGGGGGCCTGTTAGCTGACTAAATTGAAAGGAATGAGATGAATGTGTCTTTACAAACAAACTGTTAATCTGCTTGTAGATAGGGCCAGGGACTTATAGATAGTGAAGTAACAGAAGAAACTACCAGTTCTAGAAAATGTTACTAATTGACATGGGCCACTGCTCAGCCAAGGCCATGTTAAATTCCTGAACTTTGATAAAAAGAACAAAGGCTTAATAGAATTATGAACAGTGTTTTGCTATATAAAAGAAAAAAAAAAGGAGGGGTGCACAGAAAAGGGGGACACAGAGCAGCTGATTCAGGAACTCTGTACCTTCCAAGTACCTCAGCCAATGGGGAAAGGAAGAGGGTGATGCATCCAGGAAACTGGGATGGAAAGGGGGTTGCATTCCCAAACCATGTGAAAGACCCCATGGGAAATGCCTCATGGCCTCTTCCTTTATTCTAATAAAATTACAGGACTCCTCTGTCTCCTTTTTGGACATAAACCCCTGGTGCTGTGAATTTTTCCACACCAAATGGTATTACATTTTTTGTTTGAAAATATGTAACTCTAAGACAAGATGTCTATTATTCTTTTATGCACTTAGGAGTTTCAAATGTGTTTATTTTAATACAATAGTCTCTTCTTTATACTTACTGGTAAAGCTATCTCTTTTGTAAGTCACTGCATTGAAACAAGATGTTAGTGTATATAAATAAGAACAAAGAGACCACAAGTTACATACACAGGTGTGGTCCTTAATGTGGAGAACAATAGCAAAGTAACACAAGAATGACAAGAATGTGTCAACAAAGATGAATCACCTCCAGACCAGAGGGATGGGGAGAAGAATGCTAAGGTGGCCCAAAGGTAACTAAGACTAAGCTGCAAGGTAAAAATCACCCCTGAGACATCTCCCATGCTAATGTCAGACCACCCTGGTATAGTGAACTGACACTGACTGGAGAACATGCAGAAAAGCATTAGTTAAGGTGACTAGTGAACAAGTTCTGTGCAACTTCTTTGTTGTAACTTGTATAAAAGCCTTCAAAGGCCCCAAAGAGAGGTGCCAGCTTAATGAACTATAGCCTAGCAATAATTCTGGGCAGAAAAGCATGAAAGGTCTCAGCTCTGTGTGCTCATTGGCTCCTGCACCAGGCACAGACCTCAGTTCCAGCTGGGGGACAACAAAAATAGTTCAGACTAGCCATCTGTGTCACCGAGATCTAGAAATTTATATCAAAAGAGGCAGAAAAGACACCATCACAAGATTTCAGTACAACTAGCTAGTACATTTCTTTCCTTATAAGATAAATCAAAGTCAGTTCTAACACCAACTTTTCAGGGCCTTAAAATGCAAAAGCCACATTTAAATTTTAGTTTCAGTGATCCTGAGACACCTTGCACATTTTTACTTATGAAATTAAGATTTCCAAGTTCTTCACTGAAATGGAATCACCTTGGACTAAGGAGATGCTGTGAATCATTGGTACCAATACAGCATTTTGGGAGAGGATTTGAAAAATAAATTATCCAAAAGGTGTTCAGCCAGGCACAAGGGAAAAATTTCAGGCTGTAATAAAGTCAAGCCACTAGGAAAGGGAAAGTCAATTCTTAGTGGTACTAAAGGTACTGGCATGGAGTTGTGCTTCTTGGAGCAGCACCTTTGAACCCTGAGCTGCCCAAGCGGAGGCAGTGCTCAGCCATGCTGGAGCTACTGCTTTTCCTTTCAGGTTACCATTTAATTGCACTCCCTCCTTAGCAGTGATGCCGTGAGGGCAGATATCTATTTAAACACCTAGAAAAGAAACAGCATTCCTAAAGGAAGAAAATATTGCTCCTGAAAAGAGATGCTACTTACTGCTGTGACATCCCTGAAGAATTGGGTGGGGTCTCCAAGCCCAGCCACAGACAGCAGAGGAGCACTGGCAGCTAATGCTCCAGCCACGACATTTGGGTATTTCATCCTCAGGTAAGCACTCAGCATTCCTCCATAGCTACCAAAGAGAGACAACAGTTATTTCCTTTAAAAGACAACTTGTAATAGCTCAGAAGTTCAGGCCAACATTTACAAGCTCACCTAAACCAAGGTAACAATAAGCTCATTAATATTTGTGATGCCTCATGTTTTCACACATGCTCAGTGATATGGATGATGTTAATGGATACATGTGATGCTTTGTGCCTCATCCTCATGTTGATCCAGTTATGGCCAATGACCAGCACACACTGCTCTTACTGGCCTTTCCCCAAATGCTCACACCAGTTCTGGTGGGAACACAGCAGCTCAGCTTGCTTCTGTAGACAAATGTAAATCCTGCTTCAGTATTTAAATTTGCACCATCCTGAGCATGTACCAATAGCTTCAAAGCAGGGTTTGAGTGAAGCACTCACTGTTCAGAGAGAGAAGACACACTGTACATTTTGCATACAGAATGACAAGAACTAGTTAGAACTAGTCAGAACTTTGCCAGGGTTTTGGCAAAAGGTGTCCATGAACACGGCAGAACAGGCTCGACTCCTGGAAAATGAAGGCTATTCTCCCTGGGCACCCCAAATAACAGCTCTGTAGTTGATCAGCACAGATACAGGGAAGGGGAAAAGTTTACAAATGCAACAAGAAAAGTCAAAGCTACCTTGGTAGCTTCAGTGCCAGGGCAAGAATCTACACATCGATCAAAAGCTACTAGACTGACCCAGGATGACAGAAGTCATTAATTTGCTAATGGTTGCAGAGTTCCTCTGAGGCCATGGGGAGTGGCAAATGACACCCCCAAAACACAGATTAAACCTGGTCTAAGTCCAAATTTAAAAGCACTCAATCTCCCTCTGTACCACCTCAAGTGATTCAGTAAATACCGTTCCCACAACACCCATGTGTAAAGCAATTTGCATTTCTCTAGCCCTGGAGACTGGCATTACCTGAAACCTCCTGCAAGTAATTTCAGGTTAATTTGGCACAGTTATAAGCACCAGAAGTGGTCTGGTTTTTATCTCCCAGGAAATGCCGTGCTTCTCCAGCACTGCCATATTTCAGTGTTCTTCATTTGGGTTTAGTGTGTCCAGGGCTGCTGCACACTGAGCCCTCAATTACACACAGAGAGCTGCAGTCTAACATGCAGCCAGCTAGGAGGTTTTGATGTATCCCTCTCCCATCTTCCTATCCCAGGACAGCTTCTGGGCCTCCCTACTCTAGCTACTGTCCTGATAATCACAATAAAAGCCTCCGTGAGATCAACAGTTCCGTCACCACACCGCAACGAGCTGAAGGCTTAATGATAACTATCGTGCCAAGTGCTTTTTAGCTCACTGCAATTGAATTCAAAGCCCTGAACTTCTGGGAGATTTTTGGAAGGAAGCACCCCTCTACTACAAGAGAGGGGATCCATCAAGAAACAAGGACATCACATCCACCCAGCTGCAGCACAATGAGCACTCTGGGAAAGAAACAAAGAGAAGCAGAATTATGAAAAGGCATACAATGAAAATGGCTGGATGCTGTTAGAGGTTGTGTTTAATAAAAAGCTGTGTGGCCCCTTGAAAGAATATTTTATCAATTATTAGCTTCCTGTGTTTCCAATGTAAAATGTTCCGATCCTGCAGGAGGAATTTCTCATTTTCATAGTTATAGAATATGCTGAGCTGAAAAGAGACCAATCATGATCACTAAGCCTAACTCCTGGCCCTATGCAGGATACTCCAAGTATCCCACCCTGTGTCTGGAAGTGTTGTTCACACTCTTCTCGAACTCAAACAGGCTTGGTGTATGACCACTTCTCTGGGGATCCTGTTCCAGTGTTCAAACACTCTCTGGGTGAAAAACACTTTCTTGATATCCAATCTAAACCTCCCTTGACAGAGATTCATGCTGTTTCCTTGAGTCCTGTCACTGGTCATGAGTGAAGAGATCAGTGCTATCCCTCCACAGGATACTGAAGAGGGCAGTGAGGTTTTCCCTCAGTTTCCTGCAGACTGAACAAACCAAGCGATCTTAGTCACTCCTCATAAGGCCTCCCCTTCAGACCCTTCCCTATCTTCATGGCCCTCCTTTGGACACTCTCTAATAGCTTAATGTATTTACATATTTACATTGTGGTACCCTAAACAAGGTGACACCACCTCAGTGCAGAGCACAGTGGGATAACTACCACCCTGACTCAGCCAGCAATGATGCCCCCTAGGACACAGCCCTCCTGGCTGCCAGGGCACTATTGACTCACATCCAATATGCCATTGGACTACCAGGTCCCTTCCCACAGCTGCTCTCCCGCCTCTCATTCCCCACTCCATACACACAGCCAGTGTTGCCCCATCCGAGGTGAAAAACCAAGCACTTGCCATTGGGAAACTTCATACGGTTGCTGATTGTCCATCTCTCTGACTTACTGGGGTCTCTCTTCAGGGCCTCCCTGCCTTCAAGGGAGTAGTCAACGGCTCTTCCCAGTTTAGTGCTGTTGGCAAACTGACTTAGTATTCCTTCAAGTCCTGCATGCAGGTCATTAATAAAGATGTAGAAGAGAAGAGGGCTGAGGATGGAGCCCTGCAGAATCCCACTAGTGACTGGACACCAGCCTGGTGTTACCCCAGACACTGTAACTCTTTGTGCCAACCAGTGAGCCAGTTCTCACCCATCATATGCTGGACATTTTGCTCAGAAAAATCTTTGGAAGAGATAGCACCAAAAGGTTTGCTGAAGTCCAAAATAATGACATTTACTGGCTGTCCTAGATTAACCAGATGCGCTACCCCATCATAGAAAGAAATCAGGTTCAACACGCAGGACTTTTCCCTCCTGAAGCTAGCTGCGACCAATGACTGCATTGCTGTCCAGGTGGTTTTTCAATATCTCCCAGAATAATATTTACCATGATCTTCTCAGATTCTACCAGCACTGAAGTGAAACTGGCAGGCCTGTAGTTTGCAGGGTCCTCCTTCCTGACCTTCTTGAAAACTGGGACAATGTTTGCCAGCTTCCAGCCAGCTGGAACCTCTCTGGATTCCCAAGCTTGCTCAAAAATCATCAAGACAGGTTTTGCAATGACATCAGTAGGTCTTTGAGGATTCTTGGATGAATCCCAACTGACCTCATAGATTTGTAGAGATCCAGATGGAGCAGCAGATCCTGCACATGTTCAGGGTCAACAGGGAGCTCATTACTCTCACATTCATGGTCCTCCAGCTCAAGACACTGGGGCCCTTTTGGTCTGTCACCCATGGTGAAGACAGGCAAAGAATGCAATGAATGCAATGAACACTTCTGCCTTGTTTCTGTCCCTGTTTGTGAGGTGACCATCCTCATCCTGGAACAGGCCAATGTTATTTCTACATTACCTTTCACAATTAATGTACTTAAAAACCTCTTTTTATTATTCTCCAGTTTTGGCAATTTCAACTCAAATTAACCTTTAATCACATGAATTTTCTCCCTCTAGAGGGAGAGCAGTGTTTCTGTATTCTTCTCATGTGACCTGACCTTGCTTCCACTGGGCATACAACCTCCTTTTTCACCTTATTTCCAAGAGAAGATGCCTGTTCAGCCAAGCTGGTCTTCTGCCTCACCTGCCTGACTTTCAACATTTGGGAATTGCTATTCCTTTGCCCTTAACAGGTGATATTTAATAAGTAACCAACACAGATGGACCCCATGACCTACAAAAACATTTTCCTAGGGGATTTTACTCAATAATTCCCTAAGCAGCCTGAAGTGTGCTGAAGTCTCTCTCATGGCCAGAGTTGAGGTTTTGCTGGCACTTTTCCTCCCATCAAAAGAGATTTTAAACTCGATGGCTTCATGGTTGCAGTGGCCAGAACAGCTGCCAATCCCCACTTTGCTCACAAAATCCTCTCTGTTGACAAGCAGTAGATCAAGAAGGGTATCTTTCCAATTCTGCTCCTTTAAGAACTGTGCCATAAAGTTGTCAACTGGGTTTTTCAGGGCATCTCCTGGTCTAGATTGTACTGTGTGATTCTCCCAGCTGATTTCTGGCAAGCTGAAGTCCCCCATAAGGACAAGGGAAGTTGACTTGAAAGCATCCTTAGTTTCTTGAAGAATCATTTGTTTGCCTCATCATCCTGTCTGGGAGATCCAAAGTAGACTCCCGCAGTGACATCTGCATTATTTATTTGTCCTTTGATTCTTACCCGGGCTTTCAACTGTGCCATTGCCAACTATGAGCTTCAGACATTCTATCCCTTCCACTACAATGACACTGCCTCACCTCTTCTGCCCTATCCCTCCTGAAGAGCCTGTAACCATGCAACAGGGCACTCCAGTCACAGGACTTGTCCTACCAGACTTCACTTTTGCTATCGGTGCCAAATTTCTGGGCTTGGGCCTAAGCTTTGAGCTCCTCTTGTTTGTTCCTTATGCTGTATGCATTAGTGTAGAAACATTTCAGGTGAGGTTCATTCTAGACAACACCTCATGAAAGCAGATTGAGGGACCCCATTAGTGCTTGTTTTCTTAGGTTTTGGCACACCATCACACTGCTTATTGCTAGCAAGGCTGCTATTTTCCCTTTACCCTTTCCAAGCTATTTTTTTTCTGCAGCTTTGGATGATTCAGACATCGAAGAAGCTTAGAAACATCCAGTCAGGGCTGCTTCTCCGAAGCAACCACAAATGGAGACTAATTCCTGATGGGAAAGAAGAGTGGGACCTGGTTATGAGCTCATGGCAGCTGAGGCACAGGCACATCTGCTCTCAAAAGGATAGCTTAAAGCTTTGCCTTGAGAACTTTCTTGAGAGCAAAGGAGATCTACAGCAGCATAACTTTGGCTGGAAAAGGATGCAGAGAAGGGAAGGAGTCCACACAATACTTACCTGCCTCCGAAAGCGATGACAGGGCAGTCTGCAGCACCAAACTGCTGCTTAAGCTCAGTAATGAGCACTGCATAGTCAGCAAGGGCTTGTTCCACGGTGAGCAGAGCAGTCTTCTTCAACTGTGTTGACTCAATTCCAAAGGGAAGAGACTTCCCATAGTACCTCTGAAATGAAAGAGATACACTATGGCAATACTCCTATGGGTCTTCTCTACTTTCACCATAGAGCTGGGCTAAGTGTGCACTAATACGAAGAGATAACAGTATGAGACATCCTCTAACTTGTCCATAACTGAGGAAGTGCCTTGTCTCCTGCAGCTGATACACAGACACTTTCAGGACAGATCATGGAGTGGATGCCCAGGACATTACAGCTGCTTCAGTGGGTGCCAAGTGGGTTCTCAGCACATGTATCTCTCCTGACATTCCCAGCTACAAAAGGGAACAGGATAATCTCTTCATGCCTAAGATGACAGATAGTAGATTTAATAGTGTGGAAAAGGTTGGCTTGGGACTTTGCAGGGTAGAGAGATTAAATATTATCCAAACAAAGTATCTCTCTACTCCAACATGGAGTTTAAGGCCTGTAGAAACTGTCACAGACATCTTTTGTGAAAAATCCTTTCTTTAGGATTTTTCCCCCTTCTGAGAAGCTGTGGCCTCAGCAACAAAATGTAAACAATGGTTATCTGCTGCTGTGGAATGCAACAGGTGGATTCGTGATTGGTCTCAGGTGGATGTTTGGATTTACTGACCATTCACGGCAGAGCTGGTCTTGCTTTTTGCCTGGACACAGAACTTTATTCATTCCTTTTCTATTCTTAGCTAGCTTTCTGAGAACTTTTCTTCTATTCTTTGCAGTATAGTCATAATGTAATATATATAATAAAATAATAAATCAAGCCTTCTGAACATGAGGTCAAGATTCTCACCTCTCTCTTCACCCTGAAGACCCTTGCAAGCCCTGTAACAGAAACTACTTACAAAAACAAATCATTCATGGCATAGGCTGTACTGAAACAGCACTCTGTCACAGACATCTTTTGTGAAAAATCCTTTCTTTAAGATTTTTCCCTCTTCTGGGAAGCTGAGGCCCCAGAAAGAGAATGTAAACAATGGTTATCTGCTGCTGTGGAATGCAACAGGTGCACCTGTGATCGGCCCATGTTCCATGTTTACAATTAAGGGCCAATCAAAGACAAGCTCTCTCTGGGACAGAATCAGGGAGAGCTCCTTTGTTGATTCATTCTTTTTCTATTCTTAGCTTAGCAGCTTCTGAACTTTTCTCTCTATTCCTTTTAGTATAGTCTTAATGTAATATATATAATAAATTAATTAATCCAGCCTTCTGATCATGGAGTCAAGATTCTCATCTATCTCTTCACCCCTGAGGAACCCTTGCAAGCCTGGCAACACAGTCTGTATCCTGGAGTGCTGGGAGGCATTGTAAAAAATTACTCAAAAGCCATGATTACAAAAAGAAGATCTGCTGTTACTGGGAGAAAGATTATAGCAGGTCTGACTCAGCTCCACAGGAAGAAATGGTACCACTATTCCAGACCTGCAGAAAGCTGAATTTGGTAGCACTGAACAGAACAGGATTCTAAAGAATGCATGACTAAAATACTCACATGTTCAGCAAAAATGACAAGTGCTTGCTGTTCCTCTGCTAATTCAAATATGAAGTCAGAGTTCTGAGCAAAAGTCCAGATGTCACCTTCATTGCCAGTATAGAAAAAGATGGGTCCAAATCCTTTCTTCCAGAACTTTGCTGAGGCAATTGAAAGAAATAAATTAAAAATTGAAATAAAAACAAAACCAAAACCCACAAAAAACACATAATACCCCCCCAAAACACAACAAAGAGTATTTGCATGAAATGAGTCAATTTTTGATTTCGGGCAGGAGATTAACAAGGAAGAACTCTGTGAACAGGCTGATTCCTGAGACCTGATCTGGGACACAAAGTGTTAGGAAGGCCAGGCTCCAGAAATCTCTCATTTGGGTGGGGGTAAATAAGAGCTTCCATAAGATCACTAAATGGCCTGAAAATTTCACTTCTGCCTGAAAAATACCTAAAATCTCAAGTTCTGCAAGTCCTTTGCACACAGCTGCCCCCCAAAAGAGTGATTTCCCATTTATATACCCTTTTTAGCCCAACTCGCTCCAAAACATTTGCACAGGTAAATCTTCACACAAAACTGACATTAGGGAATTGCCTGTGTCCTTCTGATACTCCTGCTGTGAGGTATAAAGTTGTAAATTACATTTCATAGGATGGTTTGAGCTGGGGGGGGACCATCAAAGACCATCCAGTTGAAGCCCCCTGCCATGGGCAAAGACACCTCCAACTAGATCAAGCTGCTCCAAGTCCTGTGCAATCTGGCCTTGAACATTTCCAGGGATGGCAAAGCCGCCAGCTTCTCTGGGCAGCCTGTGCCAGGGCCTCCCCACTCCCACAGGGAAGAATGTCTTCCTTATGTCCAATCCAAATTCACCATCTGTCAACTGCAAACCATTGCCCCTTGTCCTATCACTACTGGCTTTGGCAAAAAGCTACCCCCCCCCACCCTGTTTTTTCACAAACGTTCTGAAAGTACTGGAAGGCTGCAATAAGGTTTGCCCAGAGCCTTTTCTTCTCTAGGCTGAACAAACCCACTCTCCCAACCTGTCTCCAGAGTAGAGGGGCTCCAGTCACGAGACAAGGGAAAGCTTCAGACAAGCCCTGCCTTAGCCTCAAATTTTGGCAACATTTTAAATTTAAGGAATCACTCTGGATCACAGTTCTAATCACAGCAAATAAGATCTACTTATAAAAATTGATTATTTATTAAACAGACAAGAGATAACAGACAAAAGATCTTAACTAGAAGATCTTAACTACTCACTACACAGTATAAAACTAAAGAACTACTAGTCGATAACAGTAAACCATAGAACAGTGCACTATATCAAGGTATCTTTATGAAAACAGGCAAAAGAAATAGCATTGATTAGGAGTCAAATGTAATTTACCACGGAAGTGGTGATAATGTACAGATTCCTTCACTCAACCCCTGGGGAGTAACCATGAAGCAGATGTCCCTGCTCACAGGGGAAATATTGGGAATTTAGCTGACTAGAGACTGGAAAAGTACAAGGCCGTGGCTAATTCCAAGTCCTGCACCTGCAAGATAGCGTGTCCTTGGGTCTAGCTGGGTATAATAACAAGTGGACAGAGAGACGTGGGAAATAGGGAATGTAGGCTCAAAGGAATGAGGAAGAGTTGATGGTATAGTTTAACCAATAGATCACTTGGCTTACAGAATATTCATACGCTTATTACTTGCTGTATAAGTGTCTGATGCTCTCTTCAATAAATGGAACCTGCTATCACTCATATTGAGCGTCCGAGTCTCCCCTCACCAACAAATGGCTCATCCCCGACAAAGGCCTCATTCTGCAACAGGGAAACTCCACACATTTCCAGAAAATATATATATTTTAGCAGATTTCTGCTTTGTGAAAGTTTGGGGTGACTTCTATAGTTATAAAGTGAACAGCTATCAGTCAGTCAAAATCCAGCTTATCTTGTCAGATCCCATGTCAACAGTAAGGTATCTATTGGCAGTTGGGAAATACCAGACCAGTGTGAACCTATGGGCCCAAAACACAATAACACAGCTTGTCCTGTTTGAATTATCTGACTGGCTAACAAACGACAGATAAGCTCTTGGGAGAGGGTGAGATGCTCTGCTACATAAGCTCTCTGATCATCACTGGGGCTTCCTCTGGACTCACTCCAGCAGCTCCACACCCTTCTTGTGCTGAGGTCCCTGGGCCTGGAGGCAGTTCTACCAGCGGGGTCCCAGTAGAACCGCCTCCCTCTACCTGAGCAGAGGGCAGAATCCCCCCACACACCTGCTGCCCACACCGTGGGGAGGAGCCCAGGATATGCTGATATATGTTATATATCTAACACACATGCATACATGTGTGCGTATATATATGATGATATATGAAAATAATGTGCTTCATCCTCAGATCACTTTATAACTGAATGCAAATGGAGTCTGGCAGGACAAGCTGAGCTGTGATGCTAACACTGGCTTATCTAACAAACAGTTGCTCTAATGCTTGCTGACTTTAACAAACATTTGATTTTAGCTTAGTGATAAACTGCAGAGGAATTAGGAGGGATAATAAATAGTTTTCTTCAATGACAAACCTCAGACCATCAGTTAAGTGTTGATTTCAACACATCATTGAAAGAGACCCTGCACAACAGTTGTCCCATGGATGTTGCTGTCACATGAGGCTGTTTTCATGAACAGAGAGGCCCAAATTTAATTCTTGGCATTCTCAGCACAGAACTGACAAAGCCAGATTTGGCTTGAAATGGGATTTGAAACCTCTCATTAGTGAAACTGCTCCTCTTCATTAACAAAGAGGCCAACTGACTGTGATGCATTTGCTTTGGATGCTGGGTAGGTAACTGGAGTGCTCTGTGTTCTCTTTTCTCTGGCTCTTCTCCTCATGTGCTTCATGGCTCCTGGAGTAAACAACCATGACAGGAGCCAAAACCAAACCAGATGGGCTTCTTAGAAAGGTACCTATTTTTTGACTGAAATCCTGGGGAATTGCTAGCTAAATTCAAGAGTATCAGATTCCCTGTTAGTGAAATTACTTTTTGTTTTCTTGCTGATAATCTGAAAAGTCTCATATTGTACAAAAAAACAGTACAGGGAAATGGAATCACAGGAATTTTGAGTAAGAAACTCTCTATAAACCAGCAGAACTGCACTGATAATATTTTACTCCTCACAAATCTTATTCAGCTCTGCCCAGGACTCACAGATAAAACATAACACTTTAAAAGAAAACAAATAGAAGTTGCACAATGCTTTAAACCATGTAATTCCAACATTCTGTTCAAAAAGGGCCACCCAATTAGTGAAATTGCAGCCTTGGGTATGCGCTCAAAATGCAGTGGTGTATCCATGTCTTTGGGTTGAACTGATCCATGAATTCATGCCTGGTGAAACACACAACTTGGCACAGGTGCTGGACAAGCTGCAGAGCAGCAGGCAATGTGAAGGCAAGCTGGAGCATCTGAAGACCCAATGCAGCTGGGAAACAGCAGCAAGTGGGCACTAAGCTGGGCAGTGCTCACGTCTGCTGCTATTCCCAAGTCCGCCCTTCTTCTCTCCCTGCAATTTGCTCCCCAATTCCTCTGCATAAGCAGGGTTGAAAAACATGGGACACTGGTTATGGAAACTGCTGTATTTTTAGTCACATGCTGTTTAAAAAGGCCTTTTCTCTTTTACTGTCAGTGACCCAAAAATGAGACACGGCTGGCTCCTTGTTGGCAGTGCTCATTGTTTCACATGGATTAAGCTATCTACAGTTGCACAAGTTTAAATAGTGCAAACCACTAACCCAAGAGGGTTCGGTTAGTGATTTGCATTTTACTCCTTTACTCCTAAAAACGATCAGTACAGAGTGCAACATTTCAGTCACTATTTGTTTTTCCTGACACATTCAGAACACTCGATTACATGTAAGAGATGCTGGCGTCAACTGAAGACACACACACAGAGCCAGCTCTGGTACAAGCTTAACACAGTTCCTGCTTCTAGTCTACTCTTGCTCGAGAGAGGTCAGTCCCCACAATCCCTTTTGTACCACATAGCCAGAACAGAAGGCAAGGAGTAAATTCCAGACCGGTTTGTGTTGGAAAGGACCTTAAAGCTCACCCAGTTCCACCCCTCTGCCACGGGCAGGGACATCTTCCACTACCCCAGGGTGCTCCAAACCCTGTCCAACCTGGCCTTGGACACTTCTAGGGATGGGGTAGCCACAGCTCCTCTACATAATCTGTGCCAGGGCCTCCCCCACCCTCACAGGGAAGAATTCCTTTCTAATGTGCAGTCTAGGCCTACTCTCAATTTAAAGCCAGGCCCCCTTGTTCTATAAGTACATGCCTTTGTAAAAAGTGGATTAAAAAGGAAAGGAGGATGTAGACAATGCTGGGGAATGCCTGGCTCGTACAGGGTTGGCCCGTGGCTAACACTGACTCTTGGCTGCCCAGTGTTCTAGCTCCTGCTTTACATCGGAACAGAGGCAGTCAAAATTTTAGCAGAAAGGAATCCACCCCGAAGCCACAGCACCCACGGGACCTACCCGACACCAGGTACCGCTGCGGAAAGGTCTCGTTGCCGCAGGTCTCGAAGCTGAAGTGGTCCCGCACCTGCGGAAAGAGCCGCTCCTCCAGGCCGGGCCACATGACCCGGGCAGCTGGAGGGGGCATCATCAGCACAGGGGAAACCGACAACAGGCGAGGTCACCCGGTACGGTACAACCCAGCCTGGGAACTGGGACCCGGGGAGCTCAGAGCACCCTCTCGGTGCTCCCCAGGCTGGCTGAGGGCTCCGGCCCAGCGAGGCTAGTTCGGAGTCCTGCTCAGGGCCTGGAAAAGCTAGTAGAGGGTCCTGTTCACGGGAGGGCCGGGGCTCTGGCTGAGGAAGGAGGAAGTCCGGCAGCCGGGTCCGGCCCGAGGAGCAGGGGTGACACGCAGGAGAGTCCGGCCCGAAACACCCACCGGGAGCGGCGCGGGCGGACAGCACCGGCGGGAGCAGCAGCAGCAGGGCCGAGAGCAGCAGCACCGATTCCATGGCAGCCGCTCCGCCTGCGCTGCGCAGCGAGCGCCGCCGTGCAGGCACCGGTCACGTGACCCACAGCTTCGGGATCATGCGGTGACTCAGCGTCCCTTCACGTGACCACGCGAGCGCCACGGGCCTGTTATGGCGGCTCGACTCGGCGGCTTCACTACTCAGCGGGCTGGGCTGGGCCGGGCCGCCTCCTTCTCCTTACTCTCCTGGGGGTGGAGGGGGCCGCGCCACTGTGTACTGCGAGACTAAAAAGGCAGCAGATGTGGAAAGTTAGTTCTGTAATTTGTACTTCTGGTAAAGGTTACCTGGCCACTCCATCCCGTGTACGCTCAGGTCAGAATTAGGAGAAGGGGGCCTCTCCTCCCCCATCAGGTATTTGCTGTGGTCCCTCCCAAGCAAAGGTTCGTGCCGTTGCGTAAAAAGCAGGACCAGGAAGCTGAGCCAGCTGAGAAGGAGCTATGCTTTTCTTCCGTTGAATTAATTTAATGAGGGATTGGTCTTCGGGTCTGGCTCACAAGGGAGTCCATGCAGAGGCCTGTGCCAGCCCAGGAGAGAAGGCAGGGGCAGATGAAGCAGAGGAAGGTGAGGCCATGCCTTTAAGCAACAGCTGGATTTCTTCAGGGTTGCAGAATTCGTGTAGCCCAGGAGAACACTATGGCACAGTTCTCTTGTTTTGATTCACTCCAATGCTGAGCTAAGAGTCTGCTCAGGCACTGACTCAGTGAGGTGGGTATTTGCTTTATTTGGCGCTGGGTACGTGGGGGAGTGCTCCTCCTAACACACCCAGCACTTTCACACAGCTCAATATATGGCTAAATTTCATGCATATTCATTACATTCCTTGGGATTGGAGTGGTGATACAAATTATTCTCGGAAATCATTAATATCATTAGCATATGTTGAAATAAACAGGGCCAGGAGACTTCTTCTCCTTTTTAATGCCTTTATTAAAAGTGATCAGCTCAGGATTGGGCAGCTCGGCAGGGCTGCAGTCCCCATCATGTCTCCCAGGGCGACTCAGAGGAGGAGGATATGCGCAGCTCTGTCCACCAGGGGCAGAGCCAGGGGATCCAGTCCTCGTGGGAGCCTTTAGGGCGTGATGTCTCCGTCAGATCTTGGTTTTCCTGATTCAGTCCTGCCTGGTCCCAGCGTCGGGACGACCCTCTGCTCAGGGCGAGAGGGGCTCCGCATCTCTGCAGGCTCAGCACTTGGCTCCTCACATCTGGACATCACTTTAGTCTCTCAGTTCTTAGGTGGCTCGTTGTTTTTAGGGTTTTCTCGTTGCATTTTGGAGTCGAGGTCTCAAAGCATGCTGGTCTTTGGAGTCACTTTGCATAACCCCCCCCACCCTTTCAGGTGTCTTCCCTATGCTGGAAGAGAGCACTGCCTCGGGGAAGGGCCATCACCCCACCCAGCCAGGGCTTTTACTAATACAAAAGAGGAGATAAGCTTCAACGACCCGTGATTACAATAACAAAGCACTAAGAACCCAGACAGTGATCTGGCTGTGTCCCTGTAACTCTTTCTCACAAAAAAAATATTAACCGAATTTTTGTTCATAACAGTCCCCCCTCTTTTTCTTTCATCGAGCTTAAATTCTTAAGCTCGCATCAACTCACAATTTTTTTGTTTTGAATCTACTATAAATCTCTTGTGCACTTTGGTAATCATGGTTACTTAACCTTGTTACTTTTCTTGGTTTCTTCAGGTTGGTTTGTACAGCCAATACTGTTTTACTAAAACAGATAAATAAGCATAGTAAAAAGAGCAATCCTCCAAGTCTACACACAGTGAGAAAAACTACCTTTTCCCATACATTTCTTCTGAAAATCTCCAAGTTCTCCCACCCACTGGGATCAAGTGTAGGAGTTTGATCTTGATTATTTACCCATGCTAATCTTTTTATTTCGTTTGAAATATTCCTAATAATTGAATTCTTTATTTTTAATACTGCCTGGAGCCGGATGACTTTGTTCAACACAGATATTAGGGTCCGAACTTGGCTTTTACAATTTTGGATTTTCTCAATTTCTATTTCACTTTCCCGGTTTTGTCTAATTTCTCTCAAATCATTATATATAGGAACTCCCAAACTTGATCCAGTTTCTTTGGGTAATAAGAAAATTGGTTTTATCACTCTAGCAATGCAGTTGCCAGATGAGATCAAACTTAGGGGTTTAGAGCTCCCCTGAAATGTGTTCCAAAAGGGGTTTATCTCTTTTCCAGTACACTCATAAAAATACTTGTAACAAACAATTTTTCTTACCATTTTCACCATTTCTTTGCTTTTTACTAGATCTGCTGAGCTTGTTTCAGCAGCATCACATTCAAAGCAAAACCAGACTTCCTCTATAGGGCACTCTCCTAGGAGTGGCTGCCTAAAAGTGGCAGTATTCTGGGCTATCCAATACACTCTCTTACTTTTCTGATAAAGAACCAATTGGGAGGGGTTAACACAATCAGGGTTAGAACTGATGTGGACTCTCGACAAGGAGCTCACTTCCTCCTCATAGCGGGGTTGGTAGCATTCACTGCACAGCTCAGCTGGGCTCCCCTGAGCAACCCCAGCAATTAGAGCCAGCATTACTACCCTTCCCAAGAGTCCGGTATGGGTCATCTTGCACAGCCTGCCCACCCGGCCTTGCCTCTTAGGGAATTTTACTGAGGAGAAGCTTCCAAGCTCTTTAGAGCCCCTTCTACCCACTTCTCTGATTAAACTTCTCTTGGTCTGTTCCCTACAAATTTTAGTTTCCCCCCAAGGGGAGTGTTCTGTAGAGGATTAACCTGGAGTCTTTCGAAATATATATTGGGGAACTTAAACCAGAATTACTTATTTACAGCCTTAAACTTTTTACCAACATAGTTTACACAGAACAGTTTTGAAGCATTTTAAGCAATGTTAGAACTCTGATACCAATTTTTCCCATACAGTTCAGTCTTTTTGACTCTTCCTCCTGAGAGTCAACTTTAAATCCCAGTATACTCAGGTGAATTAACTTGTGATGTGGATGAATCCTTATCCAGTGCCCAGAGGTGAGTGGTGTGGACTCTGGCCCAATGCCAGAAGGGAAAACTGGGAGTCTGGCCCAATGCCAGAAGAAGAAAGGGGTGGAGTCCGGTCCAATGCCAGAGGGAGAATGGGGAAAAACCTGATGTTGAATCCTGGTCCAGTGCCTGGGGGAGAATGGGGTGCAGTCTGGTCCAATGCCAGAATGCCAGATGGAAAAACTGGTGTTGAATCCTGGTCCAATGCCAGGGGGTGAGAGTGATGTGAGTCCAACCGTCTTAGTAATGAAGAATACTTGAAACGGGCTTTCAAACACAGGCATTAATGGTCTACTGTTAATGATTTTATCAAAACTCAGCTTCTCTGTTTAATGTTATCAGTAATTTCTCTTTTTCCATAGCTTGTATGTTTCTCTCATCAACTTCTACATACTCTGTATTTTGGAAGGAGTTGTATTTCTCAGCTAACTTAACTCCCAAAGTACTTTTATGCTCCTATTTTTCTGTGTATTTAATGCACTGGTTTTCTGTTCTGTTTTTCAAGATCTTATTTATTTATCTCTTGCTTCTGTTTCTTACTTTCACTTAGAGCTTAAATACTTCTTTCAACCCTTTACACTTAATTTTTTTTCTTTTTTTTCCTTACATCATTCTTTTGCACAATACACTTCCTTCTAAGGAGATGTGGTAAAACTTGTAATGCACAATCTACATTACCTCTATTCTAATTTGTTTATATTCACTCTCTCATTTCTCATTCACTTTCACATGTTCCTTCACACCTTTAAGACACAAACTTATTGCTAGAAAATCATGGGTCCCTATAGCCCCCCCTCACCTTGGGGCTGGCCCACAGGTCTCAGTATCTCTGGGCCTCTTGGAAGGGCCCTGACTCTGGTTGCCTCTGGTGCACATTCACCTGTAAGGCTTCCTGCGTGTCACTCATGCTCTTACAGCTACGGCTCCCTCACACATCTGGGGAGCACTAGTCTGGTTTGCAGGTCACACACACACACACACACACACACACACACACACACACGCTTTGGTCACAGCCCCCACCCGCCCGGGGGACACAAGCCTGATATGCAGGTCACACACACACTTCCACTGCCCCCTTCCCACCTGCCCGGGAAGTTGAGGCTGACTTTGCTTGTGACTCACTCTCACACACACAACAAGAAAACAATAAGGTACCTTTTACTTTCACACCACTTATTGCAAGTTTTAGTCTTACTGGCCAGTTTTGGTGCTATTGGATATCCTTTCTACCTAGCTGTTTTTGTCTAACTTCAGATGTTTCTTTGTTGAGACAGGACTTATCTGCTCCTGTATCAACCAAAAATTCAAATTCCTCATTTAGGGGTCCCACCTCAAAGTTTACCAAGGGCTCGTCTAGATGTTGCATCGGGTCCCCTGAAGTATAAAGCCCCTGACCCTCTAATCGTCACCTCTAAGGATCTTCCCTAAATTATCTTGTTCCTTGGCTATTGCCACATCGAGACTGAGCTTTCTACAAAACCTCCTGGTGTGTCCTGGCTCTCCACAGTAATAGCAATGTTGTTCTCTCAAAGGGACTTGAGGTGTCTCTATCTCTTTTGCACCTGACAGTACAAGAGGCCTATCCTTGCCTCCTCCTGGTGGTGGACCCGCCCACCCTGCACTTTCTCTAGCTACAGCAACCATGATCTTAGCCTTGGCCTTTGCCTTTTCTTCCTCCCTCCTTAAATACACCTTCAATGCCTCTCTTAATAACTCATTTATGTCCTTCGCTTGCCACTCTTCCATCTTTTCCAGTTTACTCCTTATATCAGGCCAAGATTTGATAACAAATTGGACTTTTAGTAGCATTTGACCTTCTGGGGTGTCTGGGTCAATTCTAGAGTACAACTGGAAGTTCCGCCTTAGGCAATTAAGCGAGGCAGCAGGAGCTTCATCTTTCTCCTGCGTGCCCTCAAATGCCAATTGGGTGTTAGTTCCTTTGGGAACTGACTCTTTGATCCCCCGTATTATCGAAGACCTATATTCCATCATGGCCTTCCTCCCCTCCTCCTGGTTAGGGTTCCAGCTGGGATCCGTTAGTGGCAATTTCTGTTCGCCTGATGGCACCTGGGGTCCTGGATGGTTATCTTTCTCCCAAATTCTTATGCTAGCCACCCTAATCATCTGGACCTCTTCTGGGGAAAACAATATACTTAGGATAGAATTCATCTCTCCCCAAGTGTAGATATTTGGACCTAGAAATTGATCCACTTGGTTGGCTATGCCCACTGGGTCCTCAACTAAATGCCCCAACTCTTTCTTGAATCCTCTCACCTCAGAAGCAGTTAGAGGAGCATTCACAAAGCCAACACCTCCCACTACTCCTCCCATAGGAACCTCTCTGAGGGGAAAGAGTCTCTCTGCCTTGGAGGTCTTGGATCTGGTGCTACAGTACGGCCCATCTTCAGATGCCAAACTACTTTGAGGGATATCTGGGTTACCCTGAACTTTCTGCCCATCAGCAGGTGTATTTGCTGATGGCTGTTTACTAGGCGAGGAGGCATTTGTGTCCCAACTAGGAGGAGGTAAAGGGACAGCAATAGGAGGGGGAGAAGAGCCTGAGTGGATATTAAGTGCAGCTGGAGAAGGGGTGGAGAATGCAGCAAGTGGAGTAGGCACTTGTGGTGGTGCAGAAGGAACTGGAGGGGATACTGGGTTTATCATAGCGGAAGCTGAAGAGGTAGAAGGAGGAGTTTGACCAGGTGGTAGTGAGATGGCAGCCGGGGGAAGAACCGGACCTGCCATTTGAGGTGCTTAAAGAAGAGGATTATAAGGTGGAGGGGCAGAAGGAGGCAAATAATCCAGGGGGTCCCATCTTTTACTAGTCCTATCATCCCCTCCTTCATTCCCCTCTTTCTTCCTCTGTACCTTACAAATTCGCACCCCTTCATCCCCAACAGCGCTCTTTAACCAGCAAGCTACATACAATAATTGCTCAGGATCAGTATCCCCTCGAACTGTCAGATAATTATTTAATAGCTGGCACATCCACTTATCCTTTGTCCCAAGGCCATCCTCCTTGTAACTCTAATTCTGGCCACACTTCCATACAATAATGGATCATTTTCACTTTATCTAATCCCTCCCTGGCCTCTATAGAATCCCATTTTACTAACAGCTCTCCTAAGGGACTATTGGGAGGTATATCCCTCAGTCTCTTACCAGTCTTTTTACTACTACACCCTCCCATTTTACAGGTCTCAACAGTAAAATGTCCCAAAGGTGCCTTTACTGACTGGTAATTTCAAAAAGAACCTTCTTTGAGGAGCTTCAGCCTCCTCCACTGAACTTCAAATTTCTGCCTGATGCTCAGGACTTTATACTGAAACAACTGCCCGATCTCTTGATTGCCCAACTTTCCCCACGTCAGGTCTTACATCTATCGGGACTTGAACACACGAAGCCTCGGCCTAAGAATCCGGGTCGTGCCTGACTCCCTCAGTCAGGAAAAACAACTGCCTGATTTTTAGTTTGCCTAACTCGCCAATTTTTAGGCTTCACCGTATCAGGACTTAAAAGCAAACCACAGCCTCCTTCCCTGGGGTTTGTGCCTGACTCCTGTGTTAGGACTTACTTTTGCCTGCAGGGCTTGTGAGCTACCTGAATCCTTCTCGGGACTGACAAAATCTTACGCGGATCCTTCTTGAGGCTTACAAATGCTACCCGAATCCTTCTCGGGACTGACAAATCTGCCTGACTTCCCTCTGTCAGGACCTATTTTGGGTGCGTGCCACTCATACAAATATTCCCTCCGCACGCCTGGAGTAGGGGGGCTCTTTATTCCCCCTTGGGAGACATCTCAGTCACACTAATTCCAAGCACCGCCCCCTGTTTTCGGCCGGCCCCTTCACAGGAGTCTGGAACCGCGGTACTGAGAGGTCTGCTCTCACTTCGAAGGTCCGGCTGCCGGCCTTCGTCTCATTCACTCACACATGCGCACGTCTCCCACTCCCGCCACCGGCTTACTCACCAATCCAGTGCTCCGGTGCTCCTCTGTGTTGCTGGTCCTGAGCAGATCCCTCCGGTCTTGGTAGCCAGCTGTCCTGAAGTTCCAAGATGGCCAGTCTTGAATCTTCTTGTGTCGTGGCTATTCCGGACGAGCGCCCCCAGCTGAAATAAACAGGGCCAGGAGACTTCTTCTCCTTTTTAATGCCTTTATTAAAAGTGATCAGCTCAGGATTGGGCAGCTCGGCAGGGCTGCAGTCCCCATCATGTCTCCCAGGGCGACTCAGAGGAGGAGGATATGCGCAGCTCTGTCCACCAGGGGCAGAGCCAGGGGATCCAGTCCTCGTGGGAGCCTTTAGGGCGTGATGTCCCCGTCAGATCTTGGTTTTCCTGATTCGGTCCTGCCTGTTCCCGGCGTCGGGACGACTCTCTGCTCAGGGCGAGAGGGGCTCCGCATCTCTGCAGGCTCAGCACTTGGCTCCTCACATCTGGACATCACTTTAGTCTCTCAGTTCTTAGGTGGCTCGTTGTTTTTAGGGTTTTCTCGTTGCATTTTGGAGTCGAGGTCTCAAAGCATGCTGGTCTTTGGAGTCACTTTGCATAACCCCCCCCACCCTTTCAGGTGTCTTCCCTATGCTGGAAGAGAGCACTGCCTCGGGGAAGGGCCATCACCCCACCCAGCCAGGGCTTTTACTAATACAAAAGAGGAGATAAGCTTCAACGACCCGTGATTACAATAACAAAGCACTAAGAACCCAGACAGTGATCTGGCTGTGTCCCTGTAACTCTTTCTCACAATAAAAGTATTAACCGAATTTTTGTTCATAACATATGTGACCTGCGAGCACAGTGTACTCTGTTGGTCACACTGAAGAAGGCTCCGAGTCTTCCTCAGTGGTTGTTCTGATGAAGGCTGGTAGTCTTCCTCACTTTGCACTTTTAAGCTTTCTTTCTAAAGCATGCACGTCCTTTGCTGGCTGGTTCAGTGTTTTCTGCTGTTAATAGGTTTTGTTCCTCTTACCTTGACAAGGTGCATTCTGTGTCTCTTATCTTGATAAGTCTAAGGTGTGTCCTGCTTCTTAGGCTTGTGCTTAATATTTGCTAACTCTTAATAGTTAACTCATGCTTACATGGGTTACCTATTATCAACTTATTTCACTTTCAGTGAGATTATGATGAGAAAGGCTGCAATGTCTGACTGAGAGAAACTTTGGTTTGGCATGGTGGACATCAGGAGAAAAGTCTGACCTTGTCTTTTGCTGTTGCTGTTCCTGTAAAGTGCTGGGTGGATGTTTCTGCGGCCATGCTAGCTGCTGCCTTGAGCCAGAGCTCAGCATGATGGCACTGGAGGGACAGAGAAGCCATGTTCCTGTGGAGTGCAGGGAGCTGGTAGTGGCACAGCACTGAGCCTTGTGTTTGGGAGGCATCATGCAGGTTTGTGCCAGCCACATGACCAAGTGGTAACATAAATCCATGTGCAGGCTTGTCAAAAACTGCACAAAGTGGTGTTACAGCACCAGCCTCCCGAAAAGATTCTTCAGGAGGTCAGGTTTGAAGGCAGTGTAACAGTGATGTGGCAGTTCACTGAGGAGTGATGTGACTGCACTGCTCAGCAGGAAGCTGGGGCTACACTGCACAGAAAAGTGTTATTTCTCTCTCTGGCACCTGAAGTAGAACTCCCAATAAACAACTGGATGTGAGAACAAATGTGGGGAGATAAGCTAGAAATTCTTGACTGAAGACACTACTTTTACAACTATAAAAGCTACACAAATTTTCGTGGAGGTAGAAACTTCTTGGAAGTTTCTGGAAACATGCAGGAACTTCTCTGGAGTTTGGACACAAATTCCATGGTTCCTGGGAATTGAGAGGAAGAATTTGATGTGTACTCCATTATTGTGGAGGATCAGGAAAAGGACATCACACCGTGATCAATGTGATCATGTGAAGCCAATTTATTGCAAAATCAAGCTATATTTATACTGTGTTCTATTGTTCACGCCTCAAGCTAATACATGATTGGTTAAATCCTTCTGTGCATGTGTTTTAAGCTTTCAGTTAATTTTAGTTAGTGTTTCATCTTCATGAGTCTCACTGCGATTTTCTTGTCTGCCTTTACATCCTGAACTGTCTGCCGCTGAGTGTGTTCTTCTTTCGTGTTCTTCAAGGGCATTGTGACCTTACTCAGTTTCTACGAAGCCTGGATTGTGCATATATTCTTTGTCTTGCAAGAAACCCTCAACACTCCATCCATTTAGTGGTAAATGAATCTTAATGTGTACTATTTCTTCACTAGATGTAATACAGTTACCTTTATCGTGCACTGTATTTTATCTACTAGTAGTTCTTTTATTTCTGTGTAGTAAGTAGTTTGTTTAAAGTCTCATCAGTGTCCTTTACAAGCAAAATTTAAACATTGAAGGTTTCTGTGTAGTAAGAGGAGAAGCTAGAGGTGAGCAGAGAAAGGGTATTTAGCACTTTTAGCTAGTTTATAGCGGAGTATATCAGCACCTGCTTATCATCTCTGCAGAGTAGTCTCTGGTAGTACCTTGCACCTCTGAGAAGCTACTCCTGGAAGACAGCATCAGCAGCAGATGGGCGAGATACAGCGGAATATTCTTGGACCTTGGTACTGGTGAGGGCATGTGAATCTTATTGGGAGTAGCAGAAAAACAAGACAGAGCACCTGGAGAGGGAGAAGTAACTATGGGGCTTTCAGTGTGCACTTCTCTGCTCAGACACACTCTTTCTTGTGTAACTGAAAAGAAGTAAACTGAGACAGGAGTGAGTGGGGAGATGCAAACCCTCAGGTTTATTTCTTAGCGCACTGTTGACCTGCTGTGGCAGGCTGAGTGGCCTTCTCACTTTTCTCACCCACAAGGTTTGGATTCTGTCTTGTAGGGCTGGAGCTGCCCTTCCTACATATCTGTGCGATATACAGTGAAATAAACCTGGGATCATTAGAAACATAACACAAAGAAATACTCTATTTCTGCTGTCTCTGTTTATCCCTGCAGTGAAGAGTTAGCACTTGGCTCTCCTCTGTCAGCTGTGGCGAGGAGTCCAGCAGCATAAGTGCAAGAAGAAGAGACCCAGTTCTGCTGATAGTCAAATATAATACATGAACCAGGTGAACTGTGTCCACCCACCAGCAGATAGGCCACTCTCAAACACTGCTGGAAACAAGATGAAGTGGAAGGTACTGGTACTGTACATGATGACCACGTGCAAGGCTTGACACTGCTATAGTGTCTTGGTACAACACATGATGCTGAACAGACTGTTTTGCATACAGCTCTTGGTCCACAGCAACTAATGAGATCTAGAAACGTGCCCTGGAAGAATGGCTAAAGCTTGCTTTGGGCCCAGCTGCAGCTGTGTCCTGGTGGGAAGTGCTGAGCAACTCTGCTCTGGTTCCAGGAGCTGGGGTCCCACCTGCGGTCCTGGAACATGTTGGGAAAGAAATGGGAAACTGGTAGTGCTGACAGCATTGTATCGCTGGCCTGGGGTATGTGTACAAATCACAAATGGGACGGGACTGCTGTGGACCGTGCCTTGAGCTGTTTTATTTTTCAGCATCAATCTCATTACATGGTTATGACAGTAGGAAGATGCCAGCAGCTCACATCCCAAGCAGCAGACCAAGAACTTAATGTTACAACTTTAGAAGTTTTTTGACCAATCACACAAAGCAGAAAGCTCATTGACAGTAGTTCTATCCAACCTATAAGCACACGTACCTTTGGTTAAAACAATGTTTGCTATTTTGAATACAATACCTACTTGTAAGCATTAAAACACAATGCACACAGCTCCATTATTAAGCTTCAAACTTCCTAATATCTTGCTAGATAAACTTTTCTGTAGCTTAGGGAGTTATTCTAGACAAGCGTTAATACACAGACCATTGTTCTATTTGTCCTTGCTTTTCTAATTTTTAAATAATTTTTCTGCTGACCTATCTCATGGCTACTGCTTAGCTCTAATCACAGTTCTGCTGCCTCTGAGGCCTGCCTTTTGCAGCTTTCCCAAAACCCTCTGATTTTGTGGATTCCTACACACTGTGCTGGAAGCTCAGTCTTTTCCATGCTGTTCTATGTTGTGGCTCCATCACAGCCTGCGGGGAGAGTGGGACAGGTCAGGAATTCAGTGCCTTTTGGATGGCTCTTGGATAGAAAGAGGCTGCATGCAAATTGGAGTCTTCATATACATGGATTATACTGGAGATTAGCAGTAATTACCATTTAGGGTAGTAATATCAGAGGGCTTTACTGAGGTGCACTGGCTCCACTCATCACCTGGTCTTTAAATCAAGATAACACACTTTTCAGAAGAAGGTACTTGGGCTCAGTCTGCATTAGTGGGGCTGCTGAAGGTACTCAGGGTGAGAGAGGGTCAGGATCTGGTGCTTACAGAAACGCAAACCAGTACCGCTTCTGGCTTCAAAAATCCTGCTCTAGGCAGAAGGGACAACCTGTAATACTCTTTCTGGTCCATTTTTGTCCCCAAGCAACATTTTTTTGTGTCTTCTGTTGGTGGGTGAGTGGCACCTCTTGGACCTAGTCAGGCACCCTGTCACCATGTTAAACTGGCCTGAACTTCATTTCTGTTTGCTTATAGGAGTAATGGTATTCTTTGCCTGTCTTCCAGTTGATGCCATCAGCATAGCTCCCATGTGCACCCATCCAGTACATCCCGTTCAGGTTGGAGTAATGGCAGTCATTGTACCACCACGCTCCCTTATATTCTGTGGCACAGTTAAAGGAACTCATGTCATTGTCGTGATCTGTTGTTGAAAATGGCATGTCTCTGTGGTACGATAAGGAGTCCCCTGCAGAGAACACACGTTCATGGTTACTGCAGTAGGGATCACAAACAGGACACTGATGTGTCTGTGCACCCCTGCTGGGCACCAGTGGCCCTTGCCAGGTGCAAGGCAGGTTATATAAATCTTGCTGCTCTCGTGCTCTCTTTCCTCCTTGTCTTGGACAAAAGTATCCTTAGCTCTGCTAAAACACATGGAGAATTTATCTATGCCTGTGAATCAAGTGGGCCAGATTCTTTTCACAGGTACACAGATGTCACTTCTCTTGGAATGCTCAGGTTCTCTGCAGATACACACGTCTGAATTACCAGACAGGGTTGCAGTGTGCACAGCCACATAAACCTAGAGCACTGCTCTCTCAGGTGTTGGTTTCACTCATTCCTGAATGATGGATATTGAATTTTGAAGAAGATTTGTTTACTTAAAAAAAAATCGGGTATTAAGAGGATGGAGTGCTGATGCTGCAGGTATTGAACAGCACCCCAGCCCTGAAAATGTTAGACCACCTGGGCAAATGTCTCCTGCCAATGTAACCAAAAGCAGACCTTGACCTGGCTGATACAGAGCTCTTGGAAAGGTCAATCGGATGGGGTGCTGCCTAGGACCAGGCTCATTTGCAGTTAAACCATAGGGCTGGGCTTGAAGGTAATGCTCTGAGTCACATTTCTTCGGGTGATGCATGTCCCCCTCCATCCCTGTACCCAGAGGTCACTCAGTACCGGAGGTACCATGGCTAGTTTTAAAAAACTGACCCAAAATGTAGCTGATACAAGGAGTAGATGATACATCTCTGCATAGAAGCTGAACACTTCTGAAATGCTCTAGGAGACAGACTTTCCCAGTGAGCTGCCTCAAACTTACCAGCGTTTCCACCAAGGAAGTCTCCTAGAATCAGTCTGTATTTCTCTGACTCTCCTAAAACTCTGAATGAAGCATACTTGGCAAAATAGTAGTTGTTCTCAAAGTCTCTGAGGTCAACACGGAGTTCACAGGGTCCTAGAAGAGAAGATGGACAGCAGTGGTGCAGGGCAGATGGTGAGTATGCCACTGGATTTCAGAGTGGAGGGTTTAAGGTGCTGTGAGCTAACTTGAGAGGAGCTGCCACTACTTGAGAGATTTTGATTTCCTTAAAATTCCTGCAGAGCCTCCTATACCTTTGATGGTTTTCTAGGGAAGCACCTTTTCAGATATGATATTGGGTGGTCATGGGCAGGGGTCCTGCACACAGCTGTAACTCTGAGGTTGTGTATGGACCAGATGATGCCATCACAAACAGTCCAAGTAGGAAGATGTGTTGGCCTGTCTCCAGGGTAGATCATGCAGCTAGTTCATTCTCTTCCCTGATTTCTAGTTTTGCATTTTTTTAGAGTGCAGTTTCCAGTGTGCAGTAGGCTGCAAGAGCCTGCATCCTGCTTGGGATTAACAGTGGGGACCTCAGATGAATATGAGAAACTCAGAGGTCTGCAATGGCCCAATTTGGTATATGGGTTGGACTCTCATGGCCCCAGCCTGGGACAGAGGCAGACCTTACCCAGAGAGGTGAGGAAGTGGATGTTGTCATTCCCCATCCAGAACTCCGTCAGCTGGTTGCCAAAGCCTCGTTTGTATGAATCCCAATCTCGCAAGAAGTTCACTGACCCATCCCAGCGCCTCTGAAAAACCTGAAAGAGACCCTCAGCCCCACCAACCCATCCCTCACTCAAAAGCATCCACAGTGCCTGGGGGACACACCCACCATGGTGAATGCTTCCCCTGCATCAGGACACTCTAGTAGGTGTCTGGGGAGCAAACCCCTCAAGAATCCCTTGCTCAATGATCTCTTCCATATGCCCTTGGAAATGAAAAGGAAATGATTTGCTGATTTAAGCAGGGAGTGGGTCTGTGGCCCTCAGCCTGCTTCCAGAGACAAGTCTTCGGGGAATCCCCTGTGTCCAGAGGGATTCACTCTGGTTTGCAGGTGTGAACTTCAGCTGTGTTTCTATTTTTGAGCCATCCTTTGCAGCCTTAACAAGAATCTCTATAGGAACATGTAAACCTCCCTCTCCTCATCCTACTCACAATCCATCCCCCACCATCCGTGTCCATGTCACAGAAGACGGTGGTGGCATTGCAGTCTTGGGGGTAGATTGTGTACCAGCCACTGAAAATCTTCCCTTTGGCCAACAGTTCTTTGCAGTTCTCTGGTTCTGTGCAAATCAAAGAGATCAAGTGCAAAGAGTTATAATGTGTTTACTGTTCACAGGAGCACACCAGCCTTGAGCCTTTGAGCCCTTCACCACCTAGCTGGTTCTTTGTACTGCAGGATCTTAATGTAGAGCTGCTGGGAGCCAAACTCTGCCATGGCTTTTGGGCCCATATGTTGCCAGGGAGATGGGCACCTTCAAAAAAAGATGGTCTAAGGTGCTGACACTCCTCTCATCTGCAATGACTTCTGGGGATCTGTATGATGGAGCTGCACTGAAAAAGATGACAAAGTCATGATCCAGAAATTTGTCCCAGCTCCAGAATGTGTGCAGGGCACAGAGACTGGGTGGGCAATGGACAGCAAGTAAATTAGTCACACAGGACAGTGTTCCCTGTGAGGCAGTGAACAGTGTTCAGCTCATCCTTTATGGATTGAATCATAGAATCACCCACAGTTTGGGTTGGAAGGAACATTAAAGCTCATCTCATTGCACCCCCTGCCATGGGTGGGGACATCTTCCACTAGGTTGCTCCAAGTCTCATCCAAACCTGGCCTTGGACACTTCCAGGGATGGGCAGCCGCAGCTTCTCTGGCCAACCTGTGCTAAGGTCTTACCACCTTCTGAGTAAAGAATCATCTCCTAATATCTAATCTAAATCTCTCCTCTTTTAGCTGTAAATCGTTCTGTAAATCACACAGTGACCTATCACTGCCCTTGCAAAAAAAATCACTCTCCAGCTTTTTTATAAGCACCCCCTAAGTACTAGAAGGCCACACTGAGGTCTCCCCAAGAAACAAAGTGCTTTTGAATAGGTACCTTTATATATATATGTGTGTGTGTGTGTGTGTGTGTGTGCACATATATATGCATCTTATGTATACTTTTTTCCCTCCCCAAAACCATACCTGCTGACAGAAGTTCAGATTCACAGGAGACTGAATTGTCCCTGTCAGACATCCCAACCTACAGCTGCGTCAGTAGTTGTTTTAGGGAAAACCTGGGAGGGTGATCAGAGATGGTAGTGCTGGTGGTGCATGTGTCCCAGTGTGCTGTGTGTGACACATGCATACACAGCTGTACCAGGCAGGGTACCCTGCTCTCCTAGGAGGGAGATGGTCCTGGACTTGGCCTTTTCCTTCCTATTAGTCAAATCTTTTACATACCCAGAGAAGTGTCTGGGGCAGCAAGGAACCAGTTCAGTGGCATCCCAATCTGTCAGGTGTTACAGCAGCTTTGATCTGTCTGAGCCTTTATTGTGGCCCTAGAGCACCCAGCTGTAGCCAGAGCAGGTTGTGGCTGTCCTTGAACTTTAGTTCATGGAGACAGATGGGGCAACTGAAAATTGTTTCTTTTATTTTTCTTTTTTTCTTCCAGTGAATAAGTTAGTCTGAGCACTCTCACACGTATGAACTCCACAAGTACTAAAGGTGTCACTGCAAGTGCAGGAGTATAATTGCCTTTGAAGTAGCCACATGTCCATACAGGTGTTTGCAGTGGTTTCATCTTAGAAATCAGGACACCAAGTCTCTGAAAAATTGACCTCCTCCAGGACACATGGAGGACAGGACACTTAAGTAGTGCTCAGACGACCTGACTTTCCCAGCATGGCTGGAGTACAGAGTAGACCCACAGAAGCTGCATGTGTCTGTGAGACGCAAAGATAACAGTGATATTTCCTTATTCCATTCTTCAATGTCACTCTGAACTTGTTTCTATTCCTATCCTGTCCTGACTTCTGGTGCAGGTAGTCCACCACCATCCACTCTGCAGAGCTGACCAGTGTTGTGAAGACCTAGAATGAAACTTACCCCATATTTCTGGAAATCCAGGCTCTCCTTTTGTTCCTGTTGGATAAACAACACCATCAATTGCTCTCCACCTTCCACACCCAGCATTCCCCTTCCCCAATACTTGAGATTTGCCAAGACAAATCCTGCTGCACTGGAAAGCTGTTATGTTACAGGAAGTGCTTGGCTCATCTGCACCAAGCAAATGAAAGGCATAGAGAAAGCAGGCAGGAAGGGTTGCTCAGTATAAGCTGTCCTGGCTGCTGCCAGGCCCACCAGAGGAGACCCACCAGCCTATCTGCACAGACCTAGGAAAGCACAGAGAGGCAGGTGGGAAGCCAATATCAATTTATGCACAAGGAGTGGCAGCCTTGTCTCTCTTGGCCTGTTGGACCCGGCATGATGTAGTTCCTGCTGGCATCTGTTTTAGGGCTTAGAGGTCCAAATGGTGAGACTGACACAGGACGTGTCTCTGTTGGACCCAGCTGCTCTGCTTGCTGCTGTGCAGCCCATGGAGCTGTCTACCAGCAGTTTGTGCCAGTGAATCCCACTGGGCTAGGGCATGTGGGATAGGAGTGGGTGAGTATGGGAAGGAGGAAGCAATGCACCTTGGAAAGGCAAGTTGTAAGTCCCATCAGGGGAATGGCTGCTGCTGGTACAGGGCTTCAGCCAGTGGTTTGGGAGCAGCAGTGACAACTGGAGCACTAGAACCATCTGCCAGACCAGTGGTGTTGGACCCCGTGATTGCCAACCAAATTCCAGAGGGGGAGGCCACAGTGCAGATTTGTGCTCAGTGGTGGGTGCCTGTGGCCATCACGTGCAGGATGATGGCATAAGGGAAAAAACCCATGTTTCCCTAATACCTTATTGCTAGTGCTGGTAGAAACATGTTCCTGTGGCACTAGCAGCAACTGAATTTCTTTTGAACCTCTGCATTTTGCCATAGCATGAGAATATTAAGAGCTCTGCCCAAATCTGGCTGGTCCCTCGGCCCTGTGGCTTCTGCAGCTGATGGTGCCAGGTGGCAGCGCCAGCTGCCTGAGTTGAGAACAGCACCTGTTACTGAACATCTGGTTTGGGAGCAGGACTACCCACAGCACCTGCACCAGGGCAGAACCTACGATGAGGTATAACTGTCAGCAAACAGCCCCATCCAGTCTCTGTAACTGCTCTCATCTGATGTAGGAGAACAGCACAGGGTAGAAGTTTACAAAGCAGCTCACATGATAAATTCAGCACAGTGTGATTTACCTTTCAGTCCTGGGAAACCAGGCTCTCCAGGTGCTCCTACAAAATACGAGAGGAAAATGCTCATCACAGACTATCCAATGCAAATGAATTACTGTGCCTCTACAAATGGCTGCTCTAGCCCCTCAATATGTCTCAAATGTACAAGAGAGGCTGTCAAGAGGTGCAAAGCTACAGTGCTTGGAGGAGTGTCCCAGGTGGTGCTGCTGGTGGTGCTGCTCAGCCTGGCTGTTCTCTTGATCAGCAGTATCTCCTAGGAACAGCAAGAAGAGCAGGATATAGAGGAGAGAGAGCTGCTTCTCCATCTCTTGGAATGTATGGGGCTTCACAGTTCCATTTCAGTGATTTTTTTGTGGGGGCTTTCTCTTTACAGTCAGGCACTTAAGAGATTTTGATCAATAGGGTTTGTCAGGGTTTTCAGTGGTTTTGTCCATCTCCTGCTGGCATTTCAGTTCAAGTCTTGGGTGCTTTTGGCCAGGAAATAGCTTCATATTCAGCACGTAAAAAGGGATGTCTTCCCTTTAGTTAGTCAGTGCTGCTCAGTCCCTACACAAGTTCCCTTGTGCTGGCAGCTGGATCCTTTAGTAGAGACACTTTTCCGGTATTTGCAGCACATTCCTGCTGAAGGTCCTAAGCAGGCCTGGGCAGTGAAAGCCAGTTTCTCAATAGACATTGTCCTCTTCAGGGGTTCATCCCATTACAAAGGAAACCTCATCCTGTGCCGTTGTTTGATCTCGTTCTTGTGGTCAAGTGGGCACTGCACACCGAGTGGAAGGCTGAAGGCTGCTGAAAGCAATGATATACCTAGGCCTGAGCAGCAGGGCTGAGCCAGAGTAGACTTACAAGATGAATCGTGAATATTGTGTGACTAACACCATCAGTATTATTTACCTAAAAATAGATGACAAAGATGCTTATGCTAACTGTTTATAACCTTCTGTAGCTATCTGCAAGAAATGTGTTATTTTAAGAAACTTCCAACTGAGAGGCTTGTTTGTAAGGTATTTTAGGGGAAAACCCTCCCAGCCAAGACCTGGCTGAGCACTGGCCCTGGCTAAGTGGAAAGCATGCCATCAGATTCGGGCATTCCTGAGCTAAAATAAAATCAAGTCACTTTGGCTTGCTGATTTGGGCCTGTAAACACTGGACCCCCTTTCAGGGGAAATCCAGAGACCTCACCTATGGGATCTCCTACAGCATGTAGGATTTCCCCAGTTGCCAGGAAGGGTTGCCCTTCCTGTGAAACAGGGCTCCCCAGCGACTGGATGATGTTAAAATATTTAGGCAATTAGATGTATCCTTCTAAATCACTATCCTGCCTCTTGTATAGTAATGATTAGGTGCATTATCTTGCTAATTTTTTGCTTGTTGCCAAAGCCAAGCATATAGTTTTATTAAATGTATTATTTAACTTTTGTGTTATTACCTCTATATTCATAGTAAAATAAGACCATTCGTTCCACTGGTATGTTCTTTAAATTGCCCCTGTCAATTGGCAGAACAAGCACTCAGCATAGTGCCTCTGCATCAGGCCTCTGGGCTGAAGCTCCATGGAGAGCTCCAAAGCTCCTCAGGGCTGGGAGGCATTTGTGCAGGCTTGCTGTGCTGGGGGCAGGTTAGGGTAGGAAAGGGGAATGGGGAGAGGTCTGATTTTAGGGTCAATGAGAAATTCTGAGAAGAGTGGTATCTTCTTCTGTGTTGTGGTCCCGGACACTCAAGGACACTGTTTCTGGTGTTCACTCCATGCAAGAGCCATACCCCAAATCAGGCCTTTCCTATGCTACTTCAGCACCGTTTCTTAGCCTATGGCCAGTCCTGCAGTTCATCTCTGTAGACCCAATCTCCTAATATATGTCCTGAGCTTGGGGGCATTTACAGATTAGAGCTGCATATGTTGTACATTACCTTTTGCACCAGGTGGTCCTGCTTTCCCAGGGAATCCCTGGTCTCCCGTTTCTCCTGCAAAGAGACTCATTTTTTATGTGCATGTTACAAACTGACCAGAGCAGGGAGTCACAGAATCCTGGGCAACTGGGCCTTGCCTTTCACAGAAATGGGGGAGCTGAGGTAATCAGATTCAGTCTTGTAACTTGGTTTTACTCTTTTACCTTACTCCTGTTTTTCTATTGAAGACTTAATACACTGGTACTGCCATTCAAAGTCTAAATTTGCAGTTCACATATGAATTCTTATGAGCTTTGATACATTGTGGAGCCAGTCTATGGATTTTGCTATGGTAGGTCATCTCGCTCAGCTGACATGATTGACCTTCTCTGTGAGTTGGCTATGAAAACTCTGAAGGAGCCCCATCTCCCTTGCTCCCCGGAATAGAGGTTGCCAGTACATTTCCCACACTGTTCCCCAAAAAAACAGGCAGGAGCATTTCAGCCTCCCTCCCACCCAGACTCTTGAATACAGACTCAAAAAATAAATGGATGATTTTCTGTAGAAGAAACTAATAAGATACTTCACACCCCAAGATCACATCAGATTTGTGACAGGACTTAAGGAAGAAACAGGTCACTCCATGTGTACCAGCATATGTTTAATTGGGGTATTTTTCTCTCCAGTTCTCCAGTTCCTCATAGCAGCCAGTGCCAGGCCAGCTACTGCTGCAGCCTCAGCTTGCTTCTCCTATGCAAAGGAACAAAACCATCTCATCTCACAGTGCTCATCACTGGTTTTGGGGGCCTCACCTTTTGTTCCTGGGAGACCTGCTTCTCCTTTTGGGCCAGAGACACCTGGGATCCCTGGACATCCTTGAAGAATGGCAAGTCGGTCAGCATCACGCAGTCCCACTATTCTCACCTCTGAGAAATGAAGACAGTCTTTGTGAAGATTATTAAGGCTCTGAAATGTCTTGGAGAGGAAACCAAATAATTTGGAGTTGAGGAACAGTATAATCAAAAGCATTGAGTATGGAAGTATCAGGGTGTTGAATGGATTGACAGATGGCAGTGAGGATCTCACATATTAGAGGAGCCTCTGCATCTCTCTGGCTTCAGGGGAGTTCAGTAGGAGAGGAGGCTGATACATATGACATTGCATGCATGACAAATATACTGTAGTTAATAAAACAAAAACTGAGAGGTGCCCCAATGGGGTATTCATAGCAGACTGACACTGGTGGATCTGTGGGCAGTAAGGGTAAGAGTTCTTCTGAATTTCCTGATGGCAGGCCTGTTTGAAATTGCCCCAGGCCTTCTTGGGGAATACAGTGAGAACGCTGTGCTGCGCAGTATCCCCAGACTGATCCTTCGTCTTGTTCTGTATCCTTTGGTAACTGCACGGAGGCCCTACTGAAAAAAATCCAAACTGGGGGGGAAAACTTCACTGAAGACTGTCTGTTCCTAGACACCCCACTGGTCAGGGAATGATGTTACATCACTAATTGGAGCCAGTAGCTTTCTTAAACAGCTGCTGCTGAGACTTCAGCCTCCCCTTACTCTCCTCCCACTGGCAGCCGAATTTAAAAAAGCATAGAAGGAAAAAAAAACATATGCTACTTCTCCCCCCTCCCCTCTCGCTTCCCAACCTCTTTCTCTTATCAGGGGAGATGAAACAGGCTGTCTCAGTGAGACAGCAGTAAGGTTTGTGGTTTACTCACCTGAGCAGGTGTCCTCAGCATCACAAATAGTCACTCTTAGGCTGAGCAGTACCAAAAGGACTGGGGCCACTGTCCCCATGGCCAGTGCTGCTCTGCACAGCTTCCCTCAGCCACTTCCCGGGTGCTGTGGTCAGCACTGACCCATCCAAGCATTTTATATCTAACAAACAGCCTCAGTGCAGGCTCCACCTCTGTACTTGCCCACTGGCTGCTCTCAGGTCTGGGGCCTGGCTGAGTCTCAAGTTATTTCACAGATAAGCCAGTTTCCAAAAGTCTGGGGTTGGGATGGAAAAGTTTTTGCCTCACTGCCCCGGCCTGCCTCACCTCTGTCCTCAGTAAGTTTCGGATGCTTTTCCCTTATCATATTTTATTTCTATTTTAGATAAAATGAACCAGCAAAACCATATTTACCTAAGTGTAGACAGCTCCCCTCATCCTCCCTGCTAGTAGCCCTCTATGAAGAGCAGAATTTACTGTGTAGATGGGAAAACTGAGGCACTGGGAATCAAAAGCCCAAAGTCAGCTGAGGCCAGTGGCAGAGAGAGGCTACACAGCCTGGATCACATTCCAGTGCTCTTCCTGTCTGTCAGCCCAGCACCACTTTTTGCCCTTCAAGCTTCCATTTGTACATGATTCATGAATGACAGAGTTCAAACTCAGGCAAGGGTAGGTAGACAGAGCATGTTTGATTCCCCCCCTGCCCCCCCCCCCAACTATCCATTATATTAGTGAGCAGGATTTCTGGTTTCTTTCACCCTGTGCTTTGCTCATTTCTGGCAGTGTTACTAGACATCCAGTCTGCTTCATCATATTATTTTCAGACCCAGAGCCTGTAAAGTTTATGAATTTTAGTAGAGGGCAGAACTTAAGTTTTTCCTCCTTATTGTTACATCCCAGTTCAGAGGAGACTGATTTATTGGAGATTTTTCACAGGATATCAGAGGCAGAACACAGCTTCCCCTCAAGCACTTCTGTCATAAGGTGCTTCTAACAGCCCAACTTCCAATGATACATAACAGTTTGATGCTAGGCAAATGGAAGAAGGTGAGGGAGAGGTAAGTATTTGATTGCCATTTAAATTCAGCATCCCCCATATAGCCCAGATATACACTCATACGCATATTCTTATTCATATATGTAATAATACAAAATAATAGTCCAGTAGATGTTGCAGTCATTTTAATTCCTAAGAAACAATTCTGACAGGGAAATGCACCACTTACTTTCGTTCTCCCATCTGGAAAAACTGCAGGAAAATCAGAGGAATTGGGGCAAAATGGTCTGCATTCAAGTTTGGGTTTTGCTTTACCTGAGAAAGAGCATCTCAATTGTGGCAGCTGGTGTGTTGCAGTTCTTGGGGCAAAATGAGATCAGATCCTTTCTTCCTTCAGGAGGAAGCCTCCCAGAAGGAAATAGAAAAAGCATTGGCAGGTGCTAGGGAGAGAGAGATCCATGCAGGACAGTCTAGGTGAATGGGAGCTGTACCCCTCTCTTTTCTCATCTGTACAGCCTGTGCTGTCCATCTGCAGTGGATTGGTGTCTGGAGTAGGGGGCAGGTGGAAGTGATGTAGAGCCAGCCCCCTGCACTGAGAAGCCTTCTCCTGCCCAGTGCCTCTCCTCTCTTTGTGGAAACATCTGCAATACCTTGTTTCAACTTGGAGGCAAAAGCTGCTGCCTTCATCTGTTTCCCTTTTGTAAATTACTCCAAAAAGCAAAGACCTTACATATTACTCCATAATTACAGTCTCTCTAGGGCTCCAGGCTAGATCTGTCTTGACAGATCTAAAAATAGATTAAAAATGTTTGCCCTGCTTTTTCCAGGTACTCTATTAGCAGGTTGCAGGTCTGGGTTGGGCTGAGAATGTATGTTATGAAAGCAGCTGTGATGTATCTGCCCAGCACTGATGCATCCCCCTAAGTGTAACCAGCTGTGAGCTCCATCCAACCCGGGGGACATCAATATCTCCCCACTTTCATCTGGGAAAGCAGCAGTGTCCTTGTTGACGCGGCTACTTTTGGGAGCAGGGAGGAGACTGCCAATGAACAAGCTTAGTCCAAAGTAGGTCAGACTCCTGGGGGTAGATTTTGAAATTGGTGCAGAGATCAATATGTCCTTAATTGCCTTTCCTCATGCCAGTACCCAGTGAAGGTTGCAGAGGGCTGGTTAGGCTTGAAAGTATACAAAAATCTTAGATCAAAGAACATCCTGACTTCAGATAATCTTGATATATTCCACATTTTACAACACTACCAAAGAAGAAACCTGATTTTGAAAATATGATGTTCTATTTCCAAAACATTTTAATTTTTTCCCCTCAGTGTTGCTATTTTGTAGGAAACTCCTGAACACATAAGTTTTAAAATACAAATTATTGAAATTTAGTTTCCCAGATGCTTCAAGGTAGAGAAGATAGCTCAAAATAAGGTAACTCTCAGCTTCTTTTTTAAACCTACCCACCCATCAGAAAAGCAACTTCCAGCTGCATTGTGATATGTAATATGTGGCCTGATGATAGCTCTTTAGCACTGGCATGCTATGAACCTTTTCAAAACCACAAACTCACTCACCTATGATTCCCATATGCTGGGTTTCTCCCTCTCATGCATAAGGTTCCAGAGCTCTAACATGCAATTTTAATATCAAGCCATGTGCACGTAATCATGTCTTTTCTAAACCAGCATTTCCCTCAACTTCAGTGTAACCCCAATTCACCCAAAGGCCTTGCAGTGCAACAAACTGAGTCCATTCAGCCTCTGCTTTAATCTTAGGATGTGGGGTTTTAATCTACTCCCAAGTCCCTTTTTTGATGATTGTTGCCTGATCCCTTGCTATCCCACTGCTATCATGCCTCACTCTTGATTTAGCTTAGGCAGCTCAGAGACAATGTTACCTACTCTGTCAGCTAAGATGTGGACTTCAGATCTCCAGAGACACTTTCTGAATTTCTTCTAGAAGGAGGAGAAGAATTTCTTCTAGAAGGAGGAGAAGAATTATTTTTTGTACAGAGAAAGCCTATCAAAAACAACTGCAAAAAACCCATAATCTCCTACCTTCATTGTTTTAACAGTCTGTATTCTCAATTACAAATCCACCTTGATTTCTTGACAGAAAGCGCAAAGACAGACCATTCAATTGATTGCAATGTCTCTGAAAGAGCAACGAATCCTGTAGTTACATAAATGCATAATGAACATTCTGTTTCAGCTTTTAATACCTTTCTCAGTGCCCAGTTCTACCCATAAGCTTCACATCATCACTGCCAACCTAGATGCTGTTAGATTTCTGCTTATTTGAGAAGACAGATTGTGTATAAAGAAGTAATATTATGTAGCACAGTATAAGTACAGTTCAAGGAAAAATATTTCAAACATATTTTACAGACATAAAAAAGCATTGAAAAAAAGCTGTTATTGAAAAAAAGAAATAAAAATCCTGCCTTCTTTCTGGGAAGCTGGTGGTTATGTTGTTGGGGTTTCAGGGCCTTGCAATCCTAACAGTAAAAGTGCCATAACAAAATCATCCACTGAAGTGGTAATTTCTGAAATGAAAGGATTCAATGTGCCACCACAGATGAGCATGGGAAGCCTTAAACTGCGAGTTTTCTTCTCTTGAAACCTCGGAGGCCATCCTGCTAAACACAGCATTTTCAGCTTTGTAAAATTCATGCCTGTGTGATGGCCAGGAGCTGTTACTCTGGAACAAACTGCTCCTGTCTGAAGGTTCCCAGAAGAATGCCATTTACACACCTTGGCTGTTTGCAAAAGTGAGGGCAGCAGCCACCTTTGTTTGTGTATGTGCTGTTATATTAATGGAAAAAGTGGCCAATACGAAGACAGTTTCATTCAGCAGGGAACACCTCATCTCAGTATTTGTTAGTAATAGCTGTGAACATTTCTTAAAATAAAACAGGTTCAGATAATATCCTTAATACCATGCTGCATGCTTGGGCTAGCCTCTAACAGGACCAACAAAGCAAGTCTACTTCTGTTCTTCCTACCCAGGCCTCATCCACTACAAGAATGTTCTGAGCTCATTGGTGAGGCTTTCTATGCATTTCAGTTATAGTAATTCTAAGACAAAATCAAAAATTATTCCAAAATTAAATACAAGAGACTGTAGAAAATGTTACATAGTGTTCAAATGTCTCCTTCATGCTCTAGAAAAGTAAAGGCTACTTTATATTACAGCATGGCTCACTGCTGCTCTGGAGAAATGCATACTTATCCTTTCAGGAATGAGTGACTTGCCAGGAAATAGAAAATTAATCTTTTTCTAGAACTGCTCACTATAATTAATTTAATTGGTTTACATTAGTGTAACTTCCACAATCATTCACTTCCAGGATAACTGCAAGACATACCTCTTCTAGATTTTGGAGAGAAGTACACTGAAGACAAGGTTTGCTGAATGCAGTAATGTTTTGGAGTAAGGTTTTGGTTTTCCTCTACTTTCTGTTATGGAAGCTGTTGTTGAGCAACCACCCTGCTGAAGTCCTCACTCTGGGGACTGGTGATGGAAACACAAACCTAAACAGACAGTCTCCAGCTCTCTGGTTCTACTACAGAACTCAGAAATGGCCAAAGGACGTAGTCTACAGCAATGAGAATAACAACAACAATGACGAGAGAAATTAATCCTACCTGGACAGTCTAAACAAGAGTATGGCAGCACCCCTTAGTAATATGGTACAAGACAACTCACCACAGAAGGGTTGTCTGGAAGCTGCAGCTAGGCAGAGGAACACCAGTGAAACATCTGTTGTCAGAGTTTGAGAGCTTCAGTAAGATGTAACTTTTATTTGCTCCAGGCTCAAAAGTCCAGACTGTGGTCCTGTGCAACAAACTACATACTGCTTCCTAGCTAGGGGCCATATGCTTTCCATTTGGAGCACCTGGCATTTTCTTTTAAAAGTAGGACAAAAAATTAAGTTACTTCTCTTGCTGGAGAAAACTTTGCCCATGGGTATTTTCTGAAAGACTGCCAGGGACCTAAAACGAAAATAGCGATTGTCTGCTACAAAAATTAACCCCACAAGCCATGTGCACTCTAACGGGTCCAAAGGAAGGCTATCTGCCTTATCCCAGTTCAAATGCAGCCCAAAGTAGTAACTCAGCATTCTGTAGAAATGGTAATTGTAACTATCTGAGTAAATATGGCTTTTGGAGATACCAGCTCTCTCTATTTTACAGGATTTAAATTCCTTACTCAGCTTGTCTCATAGAGACCATCGGATAAATGTGTGTCCACATTAGGCTGCAGGACAGTGCAGCAATACAGGAACTATGTTCTTGCTTGTCTTGGCTTTGTATAGTTTCCTAATGCTATGAAATGAGAACATCTAGAACCTCCCTGCAGTACCTGAATGGAAACTTGCAAGCAGCAGCTTTTAGTTTTTACTGGCATCTCTCCCATTTCTCCTCAGAATATTTTCCCCAGCTACCAAAATCTTCTTCTTAAAGTCCCTAAAATTTTCTACCACCATTCCCATTTCCTTGCATTCTGTTTCCAACATTCCTTGCAATGTTTCTAATTCTCCTTATACCCAAACTCCTCCATCATTCCTACAGCAACCTTCTCAAGCCCTCTACCTGTTTTCCTGGTTACTACTTATTTGGCTTAGAGCGTTTGATAAGGTAGTTCATTATTTGGAGCATGTGGTGATAGAGCATTGGCCTTTGGAACACACAAGGGTACAAGATTCGGGGCTATCTCCTATTTGCACAAACCAGTTTTAATTCTTGAGGGCTGGGGAAACAGGAAAAATGACAAGGGCTAGAGCAGAAACACTGAAAGCAGGCTGGTGCCCAGCTTTGTTTCCTTTAAAAGACTAAAATAGCAACTCTTGAACAACAGAGAAATATGACCATAGCATTCACTTTGCATGGAAAATGCTGTTGGAGAGAAAGAAAAAGAGATCAAATCCTCTGTTGGTATTTCAACAGGCATTTTCAGGACTAGGGCTGTACCAGTGCCATTTCAAATAATTATCCAAACTGATATTGTTTGCAAGCTGTCTGCCTTAATTTTGTGACTGAAAGGTTAAAATATTTTTGTGAAAATAAAAAAGGAAGATGTTAGAATCAGTCACATAGGATAGTCTGATAAAAGTGTATATTACTTGTAAGTAGCTGCTCCAGAGTGCCTTACTTTGACCCTCAGGTGGTTATACAGTGTATTACTTCTAATTTCATCTGATATTTTTCCTTGCCTCTCTGAGAGTGCGAAACAAAGAGCTCTCAGACCTTAGATTTGGTCTTACCTCCTATGTTTAGTGTGGAGTACTAGAACATTCCTGCTGCAAATTAGTCCCCACATCCAGCATTATTGATTTCTTTCTTTTCAATTGAAGACTTAATTACAAACTGTGAGCTTCAGACAGATTAAATAATTAACCTTCATGAGAACTCTGCGAGACCAGTAGACTATATTTCAATCTGAGGCTCAGGGAGACTCAGTGAGTACCAGTCAGAGATACTGGTTCTGAATGCCTCATTTGGAATTACTTGATTTGGCTTCAGCAAATGAGGATATTTTATATGCAGCCTTTGTCAGCATACAGCTCTTAGTAGGCATGGGTTCCACAGATCCCTTCTCAGGGTGTCAGGAAGGTCATCTACATAATGAGGTACATCCACTAATAAGCCAATGTAGGAAATCTGGGTAGGTAAGAGAGCACTACAGCAGGGAAATAACTGAATGTTATTTTTCCTGGTGGAACAAAAAGAAAATTGTAATGGATAGACTTGAAAGAAATCTCTATTAATCTCCATCCTGCCTCTTTTTCTGCTGCCTTATCTGAACTTTCAGATAGATCTATTTTTTGAAGGTTAATTCTGAGTAATTGCTTAAATCCAGGTGTCATTTAAAAACTCACAAGAAAAAAATGTACCATTGTCAATTCCCTGAAAAAATGGGCTTTTAAAATCCTTTCTCTCTGGAGGGTAGGAGTGAGTTAACAACACAAATTTTAAAAATCTGATGAACAAAATTATTCATCATATCTGCTACAAAGCCAAGAGTCAGTACATTTTTATAATTAGACACTTCTAGCAAGAAGAAGACCTCTGTATGTGATCTCTTTCAAATTGAGAGAGTCAGTCACAGTGTGTGCAGTCCCTCCTGTTGAACTGGTGTTAGCATCATCTGCTGCTGGAATGCAGCATTTGATCTCCCTGGGCAAACCTGTCCCACACGTACAGCCTTGGCAAACCTGTTCGAGGTATTGCAGCCTAGCATGCTACACATTTTATTGAAGCAATAATATTTCCTCAGCAGCTTTTAAATGTTTCCTTTTTTTCCCAGTACTGGGTCACCATCTGCTCTTAATTCATACCTTGCTATTGAATCTGTTCTTCCAAGACTGCCAGGAAGGTTATTCAATTTCATTAAGAGTAACCATTCAAATACTAATGAACTGCCTCTGACCTGGGGGCCCTGACAAGCACCACATCAAACACCATCTTGTTTTTGGTCTTTCTCCTTCAGAAGGGAACATGGAGAAATGTTTTCTGCTAGAAACTTCCCCACAGTGAGGGTTACCAGTGTTGATGACAGGTGAGGAAGATGGAAAGCTATAAAATTTCTTTTGCTTCCCTCTGCTTGCTCAAGAGGGAGGGGAGGCTGTGATATATGGCATGGCAGACCAAAGATGGGAAACTTCATACAGATGGCTTGGGGAGGGAAAAATGTGAGATCTTGCCAGCCAGGTACCACCTTATTAAGAAAATACTGGGGAGAAGAGGAAGGATAGACACCTTGCCCTGCAAACAAAACCTGTCTGTTCAGACAGAAGGAAGCAAAGGAAGCTGCAGTTTTACCCACCCACCCCTGCTGATGCAGAGGCTGGGGCTCAGGGCAGCTGTGCAGCCCTTCCCCATGGCACTAATCCTGCACTGCAATGTTGTGGTGTTGCCACATCTGGATCCAAACAGGAGAGAATAGGCCCTAACCATTTACTCCTGATCCAGGCACACTCACAGCCCTTCCCAGGGTGTTGGTCACTCATCCCCACCTTCTTGTTTTCATGCAAAGAGTCATCTGAAATGATTCCCAAATAGCTAAAACACCAAAGCACACTGGAAAAGGCAGGTTTAACACAAAATAAATGGCTTAAAGAAAAAAGTAATTTCATTTAGCACGGGGTGTTGCTCTTCCTGTTTTCCTTCATGCTTTTCTATAGAACAATCTATAGAAACAGAGGTGAGGAAAATCCCTCTCCCTGGAGGCAGAATTAAGTAATTATGCATCCAAAATTTACTCAAAATTTTAAAACTTAAAGCAAGCACATAGTAGTTCCTGTCCACAGCAAGTCTGGCAAACCTCATTTCTCTTTAGGTGGCATTGGCCACTTGGCCAGGTCTCTCTGTGTCTCGGGCACTGGGGACTGCATTGACCAGGGCACAGACAGTCTGAAACCAGTCTGGATTGCCAACATGCTGGGGACAACTGGGGACCGGAGTGAACAGAAACAACTAGCCTCTGGAGCTGTGACTTCATTTTAATCACGCAGTTTGCTCCAAATGTAGGGATGCAGCTCCACAGACTGTCTTACCACAAAAGGTAGTTCTGATCTGGTTCTCCTGTCCTCCACAAAAACTACAGGAATTTGAATTTTGTGTTACTTTTAGAAATTTAATCTCAGCTTCACAAGAAACAATCCCTGCAGGCCCCTGCTTTCCAGAGCACCAGTCCTTATTGATTTCCAGTTCCCTGGAAAACCTGCCTCAGTCCCAATATGAGCCAGCAACAGCCGTAGCCTGGCTGAGCAGAAGTCTGGAGAGGTCAGAACCCTCCCCTGGACTGCTGCACTTGGAGCGAGATCTAGCTACAAATGCATCTCTGGAAACAGCCTCCACAACATTCTAGGATCAGACCTTTAAAATTACTCCAAAGGGCAACAGCTCCAGCACGAGTCCTTCCTTGTCCCAGCCCTGGCTTACTGACACACACACAGAGGAAGCCAAGGGTCGCACAGGCCCTGCTTGCAGAATTCCTTATCCAAACCCTTACCTTTCCCTGCACAGCACTGAGGGAAATCTGACAGATGATTAATAAAGTACCTTTGTTGAGAGCAGTCATCACCCCAGGCCTTCAGGCTTGGCAAGATTTTGTAGTGAACAGACCCAAATTAAATTCCTAAATCTAAATCTCTAACAAGGCTTGTTACAAAGATACCAGTCACACAGACCACAGGACCAAAAGACTGCACAAGGAATGACAGAAGCTTTTCCATTAACAGCACAAGTTCCTTTTCTCCCTCATCAGCCTGGGACTGTAGGACTGAACTTTTGCAACCAGGAGACAAGAGAGTTATTATCAGCACTTAAACCTGCTAAATTGTGTTATTTCTCAGAGAATTGGGCCAGAACTGAGCTATTCCCATGTGCCTGCAGTGCTCTGGGGAGAGGCAAGACAACATCCCACTACTGTCTGGAAAAATTTGATGATGATAATAAAAAGTAATTTCCCTTCTTTCTCTCTGACCCATAAACAAAGCAGCCATGTAGAACAACACAGAGTATTTAGGGGAGGCCTGATTCACTTGGGAAAAAATCCCAAACCCTAAAGAAACAAAACCACCCCAAATTTCAAACTGAAACACACTGCTGCCTTAATGGAGGCATATGGCAATACAGCTAGAAAGCAGGACTGAAAGTACTGCTCAGCTTGTAACTGACACAGACATGTTAACCCTGTGTCCTAGGGTGACTTTATAATGCTTGTATCCCCATTCGTCTCTTTAGCCCAAAAATAAGTTTTGCACCTTTAAGAACCACTGGTTCTGAGAGCAAAGGGAGGGGGAGAGAAGAAGCACACAGTTTGTTTTCAGAAACTGCACTCATTCATCCACATTCTGGGTCCTGGACTGCATTGTCTGCAGACAGACAGACAGCAGGACAGAGCTCTCCTTTCTTGCTTTTAGTTAGTTCCTAGCTAGCTAAGGGAGAAAAGTACCCAGGTGTCCTGGTTCAGAGCAAATTTGGGAGAGAATCCCCAAAGGGGCTCCTCTAGGAGAGCAGATTCAATCGGCCCCTCCCCCAACCGGTCTGGGAGAAAATGCCTCTGTTCGCTGGCAGTTTATATACAGACATGAACAGGATGGGGCAACTGGAATCAGTGTCTTGAGCTTTTATTTTTCCAGCATCAGTCCCATTACATTGTTATGACAATGGAGAGAAAGATGCGACCAGCTCGCTCGTTCAGCAGAAAGCCAAAGAAACTTAAGTGTTTCAACATACCATACGACAGTCTCAGTCTCAGCCAATCACATAAAACAAAAGCATATTGACAGCAGTTCTATCCAATAATCTAAAGCACACGTAATTCTGATTAAAACAATAGCGGCCTATTCTCCAACACAATGGCTCGTTTATAAAAGACAAAGCACAGAGCTCTATTCATAATTAACCTTCTAAAATATACACTAAATAAACTTGTTGCAACTTAGAAGGCCCATCTACATAGCTCTTATTGTTCTATTTCCCATGTCTTCGCTACAGCTTAGAAAACTTTTCTGCTGCCTTAGCACTGTTCACAAATCTGCTGTCTGAGGCCTGTCTTTTTTACCACCTTCCTAAAACTTTCTGGGTTTTTTTTCCCCACAATTCCCCCTCTCTGTTGACCCCAAAAGAAACCTTCATAACCGTGTTGTTTATTGCTTGTGTTTCATAGCCCTACTATAGTATTGTCGATTACTATCTGCTTGAGGCCTGTTCTTGCTAATACTAAGCATCACTATGTTACAGCACAGCAACTTAATGCTGTGAAGGCCCAGTCAGTGAAAAAGATAAGAATCACGTCTGACAATAGTTACATGTCATTGTTCAAAAAACTCTTGCCGATTCCAGGGTCTTAAGTCAAAACCTTCCTCCCTTTCTATACCTTCATCTGTCATTTCCGTGAGATTTAGAACACTCTCTGTGCTTCTACTTCCTAATTCTTTCTCTTGTATGACAAAAACTTCTCTGACCATTTTGTTCATCATTCGCCACACACACTGAAGTATGCAGGGAATTACTATCAATATCATTACCAATACACCCAATACACAGAGACCTATCTTGCAAAGTTGCATTAGCCAAGGTACAAAGCTCCATTCTTGGAACAGATCATCCAACCAGGATCCACCATCCTCTTTAATTTGGGCTGTCAAATCTTTCAGTTTTTGTATGCTTTTGTGAATGGATTCAGAATGATCGGACAGGTTCATACAACACAATCCTTCAAATTCCTCATAACCATGTCCTTGTGCCAGTAAAAGAAAATCAATCGCTGCTTTATTTTGAAGGGTAGCATGTCTAACACTATCAACATCGGTTAACATATCACTAATTGCAGAGGATGTGGCATTAGTTTGTTTGCTCAGCCAACATCCAACCCAAACTAATTGTTTCAATGCCACTGCTGAAGCCAATTGGGGTAAAAATATACCTGCTGAAACCCTTCTGGCAGAATTCCAAGGCATAAAATCACTCTGACAGTTCTCCTCATAATGAGGAACAGCTTTTGTTCTCCTTTATTTCTTTTTTATGACCGCTTTAGACGAGGGAGCGATTACAGTGAGCATCCCAATTCTACAAGGGCCACCTTCAAGATGTGCCGGAATTCCTTGCCAAGCCCTGTCTTGAGAAATGAACCAATATTCCTTAGGCAATTGCTGTGGTTATTGGTCAGCCTCAGAAAGCACATCCCAACTGTCTGAAAAATTACACCAAAAACTTAAATTTCTGTATGCAAAATAATGGGGAGTAACATTGTACTTTGGAGGATCACCTTTTCGCCAAGCACTAGCTATGAAGGTAAAGCAAAAATCCATTTTTAAAGAACCAAGGATTTCCAATTCTTGGGGTTCAGATGCTGCCCTGGGAAGGTTTTTTTGACTAAATGTTCCAATTCAATGCGGGATTGTTTCCATTGTCGATTTCACCTGGTTTAGCATTGGGTTGTTTTTTGACCAAAGGCAAATCTTTTACTGGCACACCAACCAGACAGGTTGAGAAAGGTTTTTCTGATTCCGAATTAGACAAACATATAGTATCCGAGCCGGCTGCCTTGGCTAAGGTCACCCAAACATTTGTTTTAGGTTGTTCCACAGGCAAATCTGCACGACAAAAAACAATTAAAACCCACCAACACCAACATACAGCTTGCATTTGCTCCATCTTCTCCATGAGCTAAATTTTGGCATGATCCTTACGTACATATCAATTTTAAAACTTTGCTTTTAACAAAATCAAAAACTTAAACTTTTGCCTAAAGTCAGCTCTACGAAACAAACATTTGACATACAATTGACACACTTATAAGTAACATTAACACAAAATCAAAGTTTGCAGGTTCCACCAATGCACAAGGAACGTCAGGCGTGACCCGGGATCCCTCTGCTTGGCTCACGTCTGCGTACTTGCTTCCTCAGTTCTGGGCTTGTCAACATGTTCTGGGGTGCGGTATGGTTTGAAGTTTTTGGCAGGGACCCACTTAATTCCAGCACCTGTAGAGACAGAAGCATACCCTTTGCCCCAGGTTATTAATTGGAAAGGACCTTCAATTTGTCCAGATTCAGGGTTTCCAATTAAGACAGGAGGATTTTCTCTTGGTTTTGTCTGTGTGTTATTTGAAAAATGCCTAAAGATTGGTGGATCAGGTTCTGCTCCCGAACTGTTTAAAAAATTAAAAACATACAAAGCTTTGTTCAGCCTCATCTGTGGTGTGACCTCCTCTCCCCCTCTCTGTTGATCTCAAATGCATTTTAATATTTGATGTGCCCTTTCGATAATTGCTTGGCTTGTGGGAGAGTGGGGAATACCAAAGATGTGACAAACATCTCATTCTTTTAGAAATGTGGCCAATTTTTGAGATATGTATGCAGGACCATTGTTGGTTTTTACTTCTTGGGGTACACCCAATGAAGCAAAAGCTTGCAGGAAATGATGACAGGCATGATTGCTGGTTTCACCTGTGTGAAGAGAAGCAAAAATTGCACCAGAGAACGTGTCCACTGAAAGATAAATATTTTTGAATTTACCAAAGGAAGGGTATTTAGTGATGTCTGTTTGCCATAACTGCAGGCTTTGCAAACCTTGTGGGTTGACCACTCCTGTACAAACAGGAGGCTGCACAAGCTGACAGTCAGGGCAAGTAGGGATGATAGCTTTAGCTTGACTTTTGGAAATCTGAAACATTCGCACAAGTGCTTGTGCATTTTGGTGAAAAAAGGCGTGACTCAGTTTTGCTTGTTCCAAAATGTTTGGCAAAGTGTTTGAAATAACTATTGTCACTTTGTCCGCTCTTGTGTTTCCTTCCACTAAAAATCCAGGAAGCGAAGAATGAGCCCTGATGTGAGAAACAAAATATGGATTAGTTCTATATTGCAAAGTTGTAAAAAGACATGAAAGCCAACGATATAAAGTATCATTATTAACATCTATTAAAATTGACCCTTCCAATCTCTTAACCACATTAGCAACATAAGCAGAATCTGTGATTAAATTAAAAGGTTGAGGAAAAAGCTGAAAAGCCCGAACCACAGCAGCAAGCTCAACAATTTGAGGAGACCCTTCTACCATTTGAATGTCTGATTCCCAAGCATTAGTTTTTTGGTTCAACCAAGTTACAACTGATTTGTGACTTTTTCCAGAGCCATCAGTGAAGAGAGTTACTGCATTTAAAGGTTCTTCACTTAATTTAGGTTTCTCTCTAAAACTCAATTTTGCCTGCAATAATTTGAGAGCTGGGTAATGAACAGCTGGGTAATGAACAGAGCAAACACCTGAGTGTTTGGTGAGCTGGATAATGAACTGGGTGATTCATTACCCAATGAGCTGGGTAATGAACAGAGCAAACACCTGGGAAGCCAAATAATGCATATTGTAAATCATCAGAATTTTGCATTGCCCAATTAAGATAAGATTTTCTCACTGGTAAATAGATAACTGCAAATTCTTGGCCTGCTAAAGTTAACAATCTGGTTCTGGCCTTATTTACAATTTGTGCAATCATTTCTAAAACTGTGAAAATAGTGTTTGGAAACCTGTATGGAAGAAAAATCCATTCTATTATCAACAAAGGGTCTGGCTCAGAAGGGTCCCACTAAAAAATGAGACCACAAAGTTGCATCTTTTCTCCTAAAATTGCAAAAAAGAAAGGCTTTTTCAGAACACAGCAGTGAGCTTGTCTTCTTTGGAGAGTAGATGTCGCAGCCTTGGATTTTTGTTGTAGAAATGTCAAGTCCTGCATTTTGGATTTCAGTCACAGCACTAGCACGGGTTCGCTCCTTCTCTGTCTGCGATGAAGCTGCAATGAGCAAATCATCCATGTAGTGTAGAATCTTGGATCTTGGAAACTTCTGTGAACTGAGGACAAAGCTTGTACAAAAACACATTAGCAAATCATATACATCATGACAACTTTGGTTGTTTGGTTGGAATGTTTTCACATGGCAATCCCTTTTTCAATGTGACCTAGTTTACAACAAGCAAAGCAACACGGTTTTTTCCATTGTGATTCCCATAAAAGATACTGTGAATTGGTTAAAATCAAGGAAGCCACATTTCGACAATCAGCAGGGACTAAGTCATAAGAATTAAAACCACTTTTCAATACAGTATTAAAATAGGGAGAAGAGAACCCACTTTCTTTTAAAGCATGACGTAGTTCTTTGATATCATGGTAAGAGAGACTCTCATATCTTGGATTGGCATCATTACGACCACATCGTACAGGTAGTGCAAGGAGTTGCTTCTTTGAATCCATATATTTTTCTAATTTTTGATTAATATTAGACCAGTTTATGTAGACCAATCTAATATTAGACCAGTTAGGCAGTAAGAAAGGAGGTTCCATATCTGATTTAGATTGCGTTTGATTTCTGTCTTTCATCAACACTTTTTCTGATTCAGGCTGCATTTTAATATTTCCTGTCATAGCTATTGTCTTTGGTGAAGAAGGGTTAAAATTTTCAGTGACAGAAGCTGTTCTGGGAGTGCTGCCAAACCTCAAATTCTTGGCAGAGGTGTTGCTGTAGCAATGAACTTTCCCAGGAGCTCTGCCAGTATGGGTGGGAGAAGACTCCAAATTTTTGGCAGAGGCAAACTTAGAAGGCCCGTCTACATAGCTCTTATTGTTCTATTTCCCATGTCTTCGCTACAGCTTAGAAAACTTTTCTTCTGCCTTAGCACTGTTCACAAATCTGCTGTCTGAGGCCTGTGTTTTTTACCACCTTCCTAAAACCTTCTGATTTTTATGGATTCCCACAACCTCCTTGGAGAAAAGTGGAAAAAACCTGTTTATTAAACAATAAAAACGAAACAATATTAAACAACAAAACCCCTTGCTGCTCAAAAAGAGATGACAAACTGAGAAAAGTCCCTCCCTGGGTTGCAGCTGAGCTCACTCAGTCTCTGCTCAGTCCCTCCGGTGCTGGAAATGTTGTAGGCCAGGCCTGGCCCGGTGGGCCACAGCTGCATCTGCTGGTGCTCTTCTGGGTGTTCAGACCAGAGCAGGTTTCAGGAGGTCCAAAAAAAAAGGGAAAAAAGAAAAAAAACCCCACAGTCCAGGGAACTTTGCCTCAGCTAGCTAAACTAACTAAAAGCAAAGGAGAGCTCTGTTCTGCTGTCTGTCCATCTGCAGACAACAGTTCAGGAGTAGGAATGTGGAGGAGTGAGTTCAGTGTCTGAAAACAATCTGCATGCTTCTTCTCTCCCTCCTTCGCTCTCGGGAACAAGTCTTAAAGGTGCAAAACTTATTATTCATGATAAACAGAACAAGGCAATTAGGGATAAAAACATCATATAGTCAACCCAGGACACCAGGACTGTGGTTTCTCTTTTTCTTAGAACTGTTTAAACCTGCTCTGGACTAAACAACCAGAAGAGCACTGGCAGCTCACACCTGTGGCCCACTGGGCCAGGCCTGGGCCACGGCATTTCCAGCACCAAAAAGACTAATAAGAGACTGAATAAGTCAAACTACAGCCCATAAAAGAGACTTTCTGAGTTTGTCATCTCTTTTAGAACAGCAAGAGGTTTTATTGTTAATAAAGTTGTTAATTTTTTGTGCTAGCGAATGCTTTGCCTGTAGAAACAATTTTTTCCACTTTTCTTCAAAAAGTATTTTACAACACCAATTAAGAAAGGGGCCGCTTAAATCTATTTTCTAGAAGAAGCCCTTTGGAAGTTTCCTCCCAAATTCACTCCAAACCAAGACACTCTGGTAGGCCACAAGACTTGGCAACACAAAGCAGAACTCCTGACAGTGTTCACAGGGATTTTCAGATGAGGGAAGAGACTGAGATCTGACTCCATGTTACAGAAGGCTTGATTTATTATTTTATGATATATATGACATTAAAACTATACTAAAAGAATAGAAGAAAAGGTTTCACCAGAAGGCTAGCTAAGAATAGAAAAGAATGATAACAAAGGCAGCTGTCTCGGACTCTCAGTCCAAGCTGACTGGGCTGTGATTGGCCATTAATTAGAAACATCCAAGATGGGCCAATCAAAGATCCACCTGTTGCATTCCACAGCAGCAAATAACCATTGTTTACATTTTGTTCCTGAGGCCTCTCAGCTTCTCAGGAGGAAAAATCGTAAGGAAAGGATTTTTCATAAAAAGATGTCTGCGACAGAACCCCGAAGGGGAAAGCAGAAGATAATGGTGTGCTTGGTATGTTTTGTTTGAGAGAAATCATGAAAGACTGTACGTCCCCGCATGAGTCTGTGCAAAGCTATGATTAAGCAATGTTACTAAGAAACATAAATGTTGTGATTACTGCTATTTTTAGCTATAGCTGAAAAAGTATATATACTGAGCTTTTGGAATTAATAAATTGGCTTTATGCATGCAAACCAATCGCCCACAGGAGCACACAAAACTCTTAAGTTAGAGGGGAGATTACAGACCAGAAAAAGAGCCAAAAGATGTGCTCTGCTTCAATACACTCTCTGATTGATAATTTCCTCTGGGATCTGTCATAGGAAGGGGACCAGGACACCAGCTGGTTCATCACAGGTCCGACAGGTCCGGTCCAGTTTATTGAAGAAAATATCAAACACTTATACAGCAAATAATAAGCTTATGAATATTCTGTAAGCCAAGCAATCTATTGGTTAAACTATACCATGAACTCTTCCTCATTCCTTAGGGGTTACATCTCTCTTTTCTCATGTCTCTTTCACTGTTTGTTATCCTACTACAGCTAGGCCCAAGGACACGCTATCAACACAGGTGCAGGACTTGGAATTAGCCACAGTTTCCAGTCTCTCTAGTCAGCTAAATTCCCAACAGGGATCATTACTGCTTTGCCTATCTGTGGAAGTGTTTCAAGCATCCATAGAGTTCCGGGGCTTGGTGGTTTATGGCTCATCTTCAAAGGCCCAGACCAAACCCTGCTGCAGCACCAGTTTCAGGGGAATATTGCTAAAGTTTATAAACACTCTCCTTCCCTGAAACCCAGTCCTTCACTGTGTATCCCCGAAGTGGATTTACTCCATTCTTTGTTCACAACAGCACCTCTCCAGCCCAAATCCCACTTCTCACAGACACAAACTAAGCAAAGCTAAGGCAATGGTTCCATCAGCACCTGCGATTTGGAGTTCCCTGTTCCCTGGTTTGCTCATGTTATAAATGAGAAGCTTGACTAGGCCAATATTCAAGTAGCAATCAATTTATTAATTAATATGGTAAAGTATGAGCAACACAGCGCTGGGTACAATGGGGGAAGTTTTCCCTCCACCTGCACACCGATAGTTGAGGCTTACAGCTATTTATAGGGACACTCATAAGCTTTCTCAGCAGTTTATATTCCCAATTTTTACTCGTCAGCAGTTTCTATTCCCAATTTTTACATCAGAATTCTATATACTATTGTGATTTAGTTTTTCTCAGGATGTTTCCCAGAAAGGAGTATCCCCAGATGGTGGTGGTCTGGTTTCCGAAAGAAGGAAGAAGTATCCCATCTGGTGAGGTCCAGCTCTCCAGATGTGGGTCCACCTTTTGATTGCAAGGATTATAAATCTTATAACAGTGATGTCCAGCTTCTCTTGGTCGAAACTATTAATCCTTGAGTTGATGTTCATCTTCCTTTCTCAAGCTGCTTTTCACTGTTTTGTTAAGGCGTGAGATAAGCATGTTTCTTTTTTATATATTCTAAAGCTATAGTTTCAAAGATCCTTTTGCAAAAAGCAATATTCTGAAATTATACTTCAAAAGGTTAATATTGTAAAACTCTTTAAGGCTTAACTACAAGCAGAAGGTTCCTGTCAAAAAGCAACATCCTTAACGCTTTAATTCAAATGCTCCTAAATCAACTTAAGACTTATAAAGGTCAATTGCACACAAAGGATAGGTTCAAAGGTCTTCTTCCATGCTTTAATTCCTCAGGGTTTTTTTAGAATTTGTCTTTATGACTGTGATAAACCAATTGACCAAATTTGAGAACTGTACAATAATCTTTATTATTATGCAAGCAAGAATAAGCAAGATTCAGCGCTGGGCGGCCAGGAGACTTCGCTCTCTTAGGCGCGCGCCTCCCCCCTTTAAAGTTCGCTTTTTATTGTCCTTTTTCTCCGGATTCCTGGATGACGTGGTCTGTTTTCTGCGCGTGCTCCTCCGGTTGCTAAGGGGTCTTTTTTCTGCCTTCTGGTGGTCGTGGGATGAAGGCCCCAAGTCTTCCTCTTTGGCCACTTTCTTTATAAGGCATATCTATAAGTCTAATTTTTTCCAAGCTCAGCATTCTTGCAAGGTTAATAATTGTTACCATATGTATTTCAAAAAGTCTCCTATATCTATGGGGTGGAATTTTTGCAGAGCAAGCAATTCTACAAGGTTAGTAATTATTACCAGATGTAGCTGTATCTGGTTACCAGAGGGGGGGGTTTGCAACCCAAGCAACCCCTTAAAAGTTTCCCATACGGTCCTATAGGTACCGTACTTAAACAAGAGCTATTTAGCTATTGTTTTATAATTTAAATCATCATCTAGCTATTAATGAACAAATATATTGCTACTTATTACAATCCCCCATTTCTCTTTTTACCAATTTTGTTCATTAAACCTTTTTAGCTCCTTCCTAGCAAGCGCTAAATGGTCTATTTCATCAGTTAAGCTCTGTGCATTAATTATACCTGCTAATTTCTTTAGTCTTTTCATCATATTCCAATTCATAACAAATTGAACTGCTGACAAAATAAATCCTAGTACAATCAGAATTAAAAGAATGACAATGGGATGGCACATACTGTTTAGGACACCTGTTGGGAATTTAGCTGCTAAGGACTGGAAAAGTACAAAACCGTGGCTAATTTCAACCTGTGTTGATAGCATGTTCTTGGGCCGAGCTGTAGTGAGATAACAAATAGTAAAAGAGACATGAGAAAAGAGAGATGTAACCCCTAAGGAATGAGGATGAGTTAATGCTATAGTTTAACCAATAGATTGCTTGGCTTACAGAATATTCATAAGCTTATTATTTGCTGTATAAGTGTTTGATACTTTCTTCAATAAACTGGACCAGAAAGACCTGAGGGACCGGGACCGGACCGGACCTGAAGGGCCTGTGATGAACCAACTGGTGTCCTGGTCCCCTTCCTTTGACATAATGGTGACCCTGAACGCTGACCCCTCTAGTCTCGACTAAAAGAAAAAGGGGGAGAGAGGACGCCACGGTCAAGGAAGTTGGAGCTGGGTCTCGTTTGCAGCCGAGACGGTGCCGGACCTTTGAAGCACCCTTGGGGTTCACATCGGTGACTCAAGCCATTCACGTGCTTCCGGAAGCCTGGAAAGCTGCAAGAGCGCTCACGAAAAAATAAAGAGGTATGAAAAGGCAAGCAGCATATAAGTTATTAGCCGTGTATCTAAAATGGCGAGAGATAAAGGAGATAAATTTGTTATTTTACGCAAATGTAAAATGTACGTATCCTATGGATACGCTGAAGAAATTTTTCTTAACCCTCATACGGTCTATGAACTCTCAGAATGGAAAAAATCTAGGGATATATTGTGGGAAGCAGTGTTAAAAAATGATAAAACAGCAAAGAAACTAAGTCAGCCATGGCAAGTAATGCACCACACACTGCCTCAGCATATTTCTGAGTGCAAAACAGCAGCCGCGGTTCGGGACGCCTGCTGGGCTGTCCTATTCCAAGCTCGGCATGGGCGCAGCTGCGGTAGCGCCCCGCCGCGGGAGCCAAGAGCGGCGGGGGCCGCGCCGCACCGCACCCAGCCCGGGGGAAGCCGCGCCGCGAAGCCGCGGGGGGAGGCAAGCAGCCGCGAGGGGAGCGACCCAACCAGCAGTAGCTGCAGCGGAGTCAATCTGCCGGCAAGTAAACAAAGAGCCCAGCGCGGGGGCCGCCGCGGGAGCCGCCGCGGGAGCCGAGACCAGCGCCGCGGGAGTCGCCGCAGGAGCAGCCGCGCCGAGCCCAGCGCGGGGGGGTCGCCCGCTCCGACACACGCGCCGCGGGACCGGAGCGCTTTTTCCAGCGGGAGCGCGTCTCCCTCTGCCCCACAGCCAGCAAAAGCTTTAGTTTTAGAAAATAAACAAGCGACATCAAAGGACATCAGGACATTTCTCACCTAAGTGTTAAAAGGGACTTTTGTTTTTTCTAACAGACTTTAGACATCAGAAGCCCAAAATAACTTAGTCAGTAGAACATCAGACTCCAAAATTGTATTTTAAAAAATTTTAAAAATGTTAAAAACAGGTTGAAGTGGTTATAAAAATAAAATGTAATAAGTGTATTTTTTGTATTTTTTAAGCTTTGTTTGGATGTGATGAATGTAGAGGCGAACACTGAATTCAGGGGAGTTTTTCTACAGCTATACCTTAAACAATGTTTTATTTCAGTGGTATGCAATGTAGCTTTGCTGTTTCCTAGGAGAGAATGTATTTTATATAGCTTTTATAATGAACTTGTAGAGTCAAAAGTAAACACGTACAATGAAAAAAGAACTTAAAAGAAGAATTAAGAAATGAGAAACTCAAAGTTTTTTGATGACATGGTTTTAGTTCAAGACCTGAAAGCTAAATTAAAAGTGGTATATATTTTGAATAAAGAAAAATAGTTTTGGTATAGACTAAAAGTTTTATTAAATTACTGATATAGAAGGTAATACATGATATAATTGTTTTTAAATAAGAATTGTTTCCTTTCTCTAAATCTAAAAGAAATGTTTGTTTTTTAAAGTGGTGCTTCTCACCCCAGCCACTTTAGAAAGCATAATAATAGTATAAATAAAATAATGATAAATAATAAAATAAATTATAATAATAAAATGAAATAATAATAAAAATATAAAATAAAAATTTTGAAATAATTAATAATTTCAAATTTTAGTTAATAAAGGTTTAGTTTTTAAAAACATGTAATTAACAAAAACATACAGCATTTGGTATTCATTTTGAAATATCACTTGCTTTTTATTATGATTGCAAATAAACAAACTTTTGTTGACCAAAAGTTTTTTATTAAAATTAAAATTATATTAAATATAAGTTATATAAAATTTAAAATCAGCTGATTTTTTAAATTTAAGTAATGTTAAGTTTTGTTAAATTAAAATATTTAAAGTTTAAATATTTTAAATTTAAATGTTATTAAGTTTGGGTAATGTTAGATAGATTTATGGTTTTATGATAGGCGTTTATTTTATGACCTGTGTGCAAAGTGTTGTTGTGAACATTAAAGAAACTTTAGTTAAAAAAGACAATCAGAATCTGCTGTTTAATAATAGAACGCAAACTTTTTTTAGCTTATTTTTGTGGGTTATATTAGCACACCTGAGTTTTGTTTGAGCCTTGTAGCACATAGAATTCTTTTTGTATTTGTTGTATAGCACGTCTTGTAATTAGTGATAGCCTTTTTGGTTTGTTTTCCTGGCTTAGATCCCTTGTAAGAGAGAAACCTTGCTAGCTAAAAATACTGTTTAATTATTAGAATCGCCTATTTTTGTGTTGCAAAGAGTATAACACAGTTAGCCCATAGAACTTTTTTTTTAAAACAAAAAAACAGGGGAGATGTTGGGAATTTAGCTGCTAAAGACTGGAAAAGTACAAAACTGTGGCTAATTCCAAGTCCTGCACCTGTGTTGATAGCATGTCCTTGGGCCTAGCTGTAGTGTGATAACAAACAGTGAAAGAGACATGAGAAAAGAGAGATGTAACCCCTAAGGAATGAGGATGAGTTAATGCTATAGTTTAACCAATAGATTGCTTGGCTTACAGAATATTCATATGCTTATTATTTGCTGTATAAGTGTTTGATACTTTCTTCAATAAACTGGACCAGAAAGACCTGAGGGACCGGGACCAGACCGGACCTGAAGGGCCTGTGATGAACCAACTGGTGTCCTAGTCCCCTTCCTTCGACAGGACACCTGTGACAGTAGGTGACCATCCGAACAGGGTGTCCCACCACCTATAATTACTATCTTGCTTCACTCTTTCTACTACCTGGTGTATTTTCTCTACATCATGTTGAACAGTTACTAGGGTCTTCTGTCCGCTTTTCCTGATTTTCTCAAGAATTTTTATCAGATCCTGGTGAAACAATAGTTGTCTCACTAGGGTGAAGTTCATCCCAATCAGGGTGGGCATTAACTTGTGAATCAGCATGTAGTTGGATTGTAATAGGTGGTGAGAGGTAACTGTGGCCTTGTAAGTGGTGTCACACCCTGTAATATTGGTGAAGTTACAAGCACAGAAGTTTGAGTGATTTTTTGTATCCACCATAACATTATCTACTAGCACAAAATCACAGAGAGTTCTAAAACATGTGCATCCATTGCCTATGTATATAAGAACTGTTTTAGAAACCTCGTTAGGGCGAATCTCAAAATGACAAATGTTTTGCTCTGTGTCCAAACAGATATCTTGAGCTATAATTACATCGCCCTTGCAGATGAACCCCAACTGTTCTCGTACAATACAAGATTCCAAGTCAACAGTTTGCCATTTGTCACCAAACTGAAGGGCCCATCCTCTATGTTCTGTAGGATAGAGGACAGCTCCATCATGGTTTATTCCTAATGCAATGACAGGAAAAACTAGATGTACAGAGGCATTTTGTATGGTCAAGACAAAGGCAGTGACTGTGTTAGAAATAGGGTTATAGGTAAAATTCACCAGTTTCCACCAGGATTGGAATTCCCTTTCAAACTCAGTGGCATTGTCCCAAATTATTTTCCGAATTTCTGTAGGGAAAGTGCCTTCCTCGCCCTCTCTTATAATTGCAGCAGAGACTGACTGCATCCATAATTGTGCCTGGATACAGCTGAGGGCTAAGGAGACATTATTTTGTGTGGCACCAAGTGCATCAATCACCAATTTGTGATCGTTCACATTTACTCTTTCGCAATTTGGCAAAATGTTTGACAACGTCCACTGGTGTGTCCCCAAAGCCAGTAGAGATGACCTCAGTTGGTGCTGTAATTTGGACAGATCTCTGGCCGTAGCAGCCAGTTTGTTCATTAGTACCTCTGAATCGATGCTATTCAGAATTCCCAGTCCTGTGCCTAGAACACCAGTCACATCTCTAAGTTTCCTTGTTTTTAAAGAGCTGCGTTTCCTGAGCCAAGTAGTCCAGCCTTCAAAGGATGTTTGCAAAAATGGAGAACAAGCTGGCTGGATTTCTGAAACATTGGTCTGCATTAGCAGTTCGACCTGTTTGAGAGACCATGCTGGATTGAATAATATTTGTTGTTGACCAGTTTTTCTGATTATATAAGGTCCTATTTTGAAAATTTTTGGTGTGAGTGTGACCAGTGGTGTAGGTGAAACGGTGATAATGTGAGGTTTAGTAGTGGTAGATTGTGTTTTAATATCTATTGTGAATTTAAAGGAAAGGCCCTGTGTATCTTTTGTCCAGAGACAGACTACCTCTGCCGTGTGAGTTAATGTGAAGTTTTGCCAGCAGTCTTGTGCTGGGTATTCACAATTTATTTGTTTATCCTCCTGACCCATGGAAACACTGATTGAGATTGTGTTAGTATAGTCTGATCCATTAACCATTCGACATCCAATATTAATTTGTGCTCCCACTACTCCTTGAAGCTGCCAAGTTTTCTGCGTCTTCCATTCGTGTTTGGCATACGGCAGACCGTCATGCAGAACTAAAGTTTGTAAACTCAAACCTGTGGTATTTCCCATAGATCCGGTAAATTGCAAAAAGGCCTGAGACCAGTCAGTGATCAGGGTCCGTTTGACTAGGATCTTGTTCCCTTTATAAGGCTGACGGGGGTTTCCCCAGGCAGTCGGGAAGCTCAGGATTATAATGATAAAAATAGCTCGCCAAGCAGGGCAGGGTCCTAGCAACAAATTTTGTTCACCTTTTGTAACCATATCTCTTTTACCTGGAGCATTCCTGTGCTCCGTTCCTCTTCCTGTGGCCCGTTGCTCTCCCCCACTCCTCCTTACCTCTCTGCCTCGCCTGCCAGCCCGGGTGCATCGGTCTGCAGGGATCATTATCTTCTCGGCAGCAGGGGTAGTCTTCAGGGGGTGCATTATTTGGGCTATTTCTTTCGTTCCTGCCCCACTCCTAAGGGCAGGCTGCCAGGCCTCCAGGCAAAGGATCTCTCTTATTTTATGGCAGATTCTCTGCTGTTCCTAGCGAGCTTTACAGGGCCTGAGTCTCACTGTCTGGGTTTTTCCTCCAAGCCTTACGGGCTCATTTCTTATATATTCGGAAGTAGTGACGTACGGTACTGTCCCAATTTCGGGGCTCAACTTGCCACTCTATGGGGACATGAATCTTTTTCCCTTCACACACCTGGTCTAATATCACACTCTGATTTTGGCAGATGATCCTATATGATTGGTGATGTATTGCCCAGGCCAGGGCCCAATGTCTCCTCTGCTCCGTATTTTCAATTAATGTTATTGCTTCCCTATAAGGGATTTCTCTTTGTCCTGGGGCTGTTGCAAATTTGCTTAGAGCCATGTAAGGGTTTTCCCTCCTCCAACCCCAATCACAAGTATGACACCAGATACCCCCACCTAATTGTGATTGGAAAACCCACCATTTGAGCCTACATCCCCCGCAAAATATTTTTATCCATGCCCTACAGATGGGATCACCACATTTAATGCACCCAGGTCTGTTAGACAGTGGCCGCCTTATCTCAGCGAGGACCTCAGCCACTGATATCAGATCATCCCATGTGTGCCAAATAAGAGGACACTTCAGTTTCTTTCCCACCCTTTGAATATTGTCTCTGACCAGTAGCTGCAGTCGGTGTTTCTCCCTCTCAGTCATTCATATTACCAGTTGCTATGCATTCTTATGTTTTCCGAAGAGTCAATCGTAGATCTCCAGGGCGACTGGTCACCTCCCAAGGGGCGTCCTGCGTCTTCGCTCGGATCTTCGTGCACAAAGTTTACAGGGTTACCGGTGTTTCCTTGCTTATTCTCGAACTTAGGTTCGTTGGTCCAGGGGTGGGGAGTCGGTTGAGAAGATCAGGGCCACCAAAGGGGTGGGGGCGCCCCCCCCGAATTCTCAAACCAACCCTGTCTCAGGATCCGAGTCACGGCAGCAAATTGTGATAAACCAATTGACCAAATTTGAGAACTGTACAATAATCTTTTTTATTATGCAAGCAAGAATAAGCAAGATTCAGCGCTGGGCGGCCAGGAGACTTCGCTCTCTTAGGCGCGCGCCTCCCCCCTTTAAAGTTCGCTTTTTATTGTCCTTTTTCTCCGGATTCCTGGATGACGTGGTCTGTTTTCTGCGCGTGCTCCTCCGGTTGCTAAGGGGTCTTTTTTCTGCCTTCTGGTGGTCGTGGGATGAAGGCCCCAAGTCTTCCTCTTTGGCCACTTTCTTTATAAGGCATATCTATAAGTCTAATTTTTTCCAAGCTCAGCATTCTTGCAAGGTTAATAATTGTTACCATATGTATTTCAAAAAGTCTCCTATATCTATGGGGTGGAATTTTTGCAGAGCAAGCAATTCTACAAGGTTAGTAATTATTACCAGATGTAGCTGTATCTGGTTACCAGAGGGGGGGGTTTGCAACCCAAGCAACCCCTTAAAAGTTTCCCATACGGTCCTATAGGTACCGTACTTAAACAAGAGCTATTTAGCTATTGTTTTATAATTTAAATCATCATCTAGCTATTAATGAACAAATATATTGTTACTTATTACAATGACTGTCCCATGGTCGATTTCCACACATATCACAATCACAAAAACACACGTTGCCTGTATGCACCTGATACGAAACACAGCTTTGTATTTCACACTCATCCAGGCACTCAGCAATTTCACCTAGGCCCAGGGACTCAGATCTCTGTCTCCAGGGGGAAACACAACCTGATGGGACAAAGCTCTGGCACCACATTTCCTCTTCCTCTCCTCCTTTTTCCAGCAGACCAGGCTGCTGGAAATGGCATTCCCTAGGGAGTTCATCCCCGCAGAGAGGAAAAGAGGAGCCGAAGTGGGGGTACGGGGGGCGGGGTCAGCGGCGCCGGGGGCGGGTGGGAGGCACGCGGGTGACGCCAGCCCGCGGCGGAGCCACCTCCGTCCCGGCGCCGCGAGGGCTGAGTGAGTGTTGCTGATTTATCTGTAAGGTCCGAGTTTCTTCACTGCTTCTCACAGTTTGTACGGTAGCTGGAATCCCAGCTGTAGTGCTGCACTGGGGAAAGAGAGAGGGGAGGGTTAGAGGAGGGGAGGGGGAAGGGAGGGGGAGGGGGAGAGGATGGGAGGGGGAGGAGAAGGGGAGGGGAAGCGAAGGGGAAGGGGAGGGGAGAGCAGAGGAGGGGAGGAGAGCAGAAGGAAAAGAGGAGGAGACGAGAAGGAGAGGAGAAAGAGAAGAGAATTAAAACCAAGGCCCGGGCAGCCTGAGGGCCGAGCCCCCGGAGCTCGTTCCCATCCTATTCCCGGCGCTCCCCGCACTCCCGCCCTGCCCGCGCACACGTGCGCGCTCCCGAGCGAAGGCGGGAGCGGAGCGCACCCTGGTGGGGTCACGAGAGGCGGCAGCCGGACCGTCCGAGCGGCCGGAGCGGGGCCGGGGTGAGATGGGCTGGACAGGCCCAGGGCCGCGGGGTGTCCCTCCTCGAGGCTCCCCCAGTTCGTCCTTAGTGCTGGGTGTGGGCGAATGGGGCAGCTGCGCCCCGCGCCCCCGCCTGCGGAGCGGCTGCAGGAGCCCGAGGAGCGGGGAGGGAAGGGCAGTGACGGGCATTAAACAAAGGGTTGGAATTGGGCAAAGTGAGGGGACTCTGTGCGAAGAATGTAGGCGATTCCAGACCGCTGCGTGTGTAGAGGTGCTGCTGGCTCCTCTGGTTGGAACCATGGAGTTCCTGAATGGTTTGTCTTGGAAAGAACCTTCAAAGCTCATCCTCTTCCACCCAGCTGCCATGGCCAGAGACATATTTCACTAGACCGGGTTGCTCCAAGCCCCCTCCAACCTGGCCTTTTACACTGCCAAGGGATGGAGCAGCCACAGCTTCTCTGGGCACCCTGTGCCAGGGCCCCTCCATGCTCAAGGGAAAGTATTCCCTTCTAATATCCAACCAAGGTGTATTTGAAAACTGTTGCTACATCCTTGTGTTCTGTCAAAAAAAAAAAAAAAAAAAACCAAACCCAAAACAATACAAAACCATCAGCACATCTTTTTTTTTCCCCTCCTTCCCAGCAATGTGTAATAAATGCCAATGATGTGATGAAGCTGTAAAAAGCTGGATTTCACATGGTGGTGATGGTAGATTATGCACCAGAGAAGGAGCTGCTGAATATCAAAGACACAAGTGAAACCAAAGCTGACAAAATCCTGAAAAGAATTCTGTTCTGAAGTTTTAACCCGAAATATTCCACAAGTTTATTTCCACTGGGTTAAAGAGTGTTAGTGAATTGGGAAGATTTCCAAAGTACAGTGAAGGTGATTAAAGGTGTGACATGACTTGTGACAGGAAAGGGGCAATATGCACCAGGAGAGGACAGAACTGAAAAGGTGGGGAACAAGGTCAGAGTGTTTCCATAAAACACACAAAAGGGGTGTTGGAGCTTTTTCTTGGAGCTGAATTTAAGTTTTTTTCTGGGGTACCAACTAGTGTAAGGTCTATAAAGTAAAATGTACATGGAATGATACAGATGCTTCTCCACAAGGCAGGAAATATTAATTACTGAGGGGTTAACAAGCAGCATCAACTCTTCTGGCACTGCTCAGTTGGGCTGTCCCTTAGGCTGAGGGATCCAAACTGGTTCCCATGGCTTTCACCACAGCTACAGCATTGCTGCAGTGAAGGTTGGAGGTCATCCAGATCACTGCTGGCTCCAAAGAGTCATATAAACTGCTTGGAGGTCATCATTTTATTATTTTTTGTACCTGCTTAACCTCAGTTATTGGGGTGGGATTTTCCCATGAATGTGATTCTTGCACAAAACCACATAAGACAAGTTCTGGTTGAATGAAAGATCTCTAGGACTGTTCTTACAGAATTACTTTTATTTTTAAAGCTGCATAAATAGTTTTTATGGTCATGATGCAAGAACCAGAGCTGTCCATTTATGAATGTTTCTGGTTTATTTAAGTCTGTGATGTGTTTAGGGAAAACAACCAGGTGTCATGATCTCCCTAGTCCTCTGGTAATCCAAATATGAAAACAAGTAATATCCAGCTCTTCAGCATCTTCAAAAACACACCTGAACTTATTATCCACAACATGAAAAACCTCAGAATGACAATCAGTTTTCCTAATTAGTTTCTAATATTTTACCCAAGTTGTTTAACTGAGTCTCTATAAATGTAATATTTTATAAGTGGTCTGTTCATAACATGTGACCTTTTAATTTTTATTATTGGTTGGTACTGTCATTTTCCTTTCAGAAAGAATAGAAGTAGGATCCATAACAAGGTTATTTGGGGAATTCCATCCAGGGAAGATGCAGCTGTGCCACAGCATGGCAGTCATCTATCAGGTGACTGGTTCACCTCATTGAAATCCAATATTCAAACACCACAGCCTTGGGATATTTGCTAATTTGGGCACTTTCCTTGACTTTCTAAGTGCTTCTTACTTTCTAGAAGTTGCTGTTCCATAAAATATTAGACTGGACTTCATTTGATCATTTAGTTGACTACCTAAAATTACCAGCTCAAATTTGAGCACTTGTCATCTTGTGTAGAATCATGGAATCCTGGAATGGTTTGGGTGGGAAGGGAGCTTTAAGGCCATCCAGTTCCATGGGCAGGGACACCTTCCACTATCCTAGGTTGCTCCAAGCCCCATTCAACATGGCCTTGAATGTTTCCAGGAATGGGGCAGACACAGCTTCTCTGGGCAACCTGTGCAACAGCCGCAGCACCCTCACAGGGAAGAATTTTTTCCCAGTATCCCATCTATCCCTGCCCTCTGTCAGCAGGAAGCCATTCCCCCTTTTCCTGACACTCCAGGGTGACAGGTACTACAAAAAGGTGTCAGAGATTGGGACCAGGAGTCTTTCCTCTTTATTTGCCCAGCTAAATGGGACTTTTTGTCTCAATAACCTGGGATGCTATTTACTGTATGAATTCAGTGAGGGCATGTGGGAATACCTGTTATATTATGGATACTGTAGTACATTTTCATTCCTTTCCTTCTTTTGTTCCCCTTTGACTGCAATGGCAGTGAGGGAAAAGCTGTGTACATCCACAGGGAGGGGACCTTCCATACGGAGCAGCTCCTTGCTGTTGCTGAAAGGTCTGTGAGTGGAAAGAATATATTAACTCACAGATCAGTTGGAAGATGTTTTCTGGAGGTCCTGGAGATTGATTTGGCGGGTATTCCTTTTGGAAACCTCTGATGTTGCTGTTCCTTTCCCATCTCTGCCACTCTCTCCCCACAGCTCTCGTGTCATTGTCCCTTGGCACAAGGTGATTCTCCTCTCTTTTTGCTACTCAGAGGTAATGGGAGTTTCCCAAGCAGCTGGGGACAGTACTAGCTGGATCCTGCATTCTGCCAACTGACAGGGGTGACTTAAAGGACACAGATACCAACAGAAAGAATGGTCTTATTTTATTAGGAATAATAAGGCACCACAACAGTAAAATGATACATTTAATCAAACAATCAGCTTACTATGCACTTGGGTTTAATGACAAAAATTAGCAAGGTGACACACCTAATCATTACTATACAAGAAAGAGAGAGAATAGTGATTTACAAAGATACATCCCCAATTGCCTAAATACTTTACATCACCCAGAGTCTGCAATCACTGGGGAGCCTAGCTGAGTTTCACAGAGAGAACCTGGAAAACCCTTCCTGGCAATTGGGAAAATCCTATGTGGTGTGTCCACCCATAGCTGAGATCTCCGAAATTGCCTGTAAAGGGAGTCCAGTTTTTATAGGTCCAAATCAGCAAGTCAAAGTGATCTGATTGTATTTTTAGCTCAGGGATGCCTGGGTCTGATGGCACACTTCCCGATCAGCTAGGGCCAGCACTTAGCTAGGGCCCAGGCTTTGGGCTAGAAAGTTTTCCCCTAAAAAATATCATTCAAACAAGCCTCTACTCATGTAAGTTGGGAAAGTGTCTTAAAATGATACATTTCTTTATTTCTTGCAGATAACTACACGTGGTTATGTGAAAGTTCCTAAAGGAGCCAGTTTGGTGTTAAACAGCTGGCACAAGTGTCTTGGTCATTTATTTTTAGCTAAATAATACTGCTGGTATACATAGTGACATGTGGAGAGAGACTCTGAAACTCAAAGACAAAATGAGTTTTAAAGTAGGTATGCTTGTATTTGGCCAGTTGCATGGGGATATCACCACAAAGATATGCGTACCCCCCCCCCAATACACTCACATTTCCTTATATCCCCTATAATGTTACATATACATCAAGTTTCAGAATAGATAATTTCTTGCTCCCCTCCCTCTCTGCTTTGTATGCTAATCACCTTATCAGTCGTTTGCGCCTGCACAGTTGTCTCTGGTGGTCGTCTCAGGGGTCATAGGGGATGAAGTAAAATTGTCTTCCTCAGAGTTGACTTTTTGACCCTACTGCCTTGTGCATGCTTACTGATCTTTTGGCCACCGTCCAAGCCAGGAGTCTAGATTCATCTGGTTTCAGAGACCCAAGGAGACTCGTTATCTCAGTATTCTTGTGTGAAAAATGTGTATTTTGTGATTGGCTTTTCACAAATATTAAAATGAATATTACATGTGTTATGTTAGAAAGTTATGCTGTATTAATTTCCTTAAGTAGTGTGTTAAATATAGTTTTAGGTTATAACATAATGTTAAAATAGAAACTATGCTATGTAAGACACTTTTTAAAAGAGAGGACTTGCCCTGAGATAACAGCCCAGGACATCTAAGTCTTTCAGAGAAAAAGACTTTTTTGCTCTCTAACTAATGTCTTCCTGCCTCACTTAGCCCTGACGATGCCGTTAGGATTCAGAGGAAGAAGCTGACACTGACCAGACAGAACCCTTTGTTTGAATGGAATTTATGCATCATGTATGAAGTGTATGAATATGCAACAGGCTTTTGCTTTTATCTATTAATCCTCTGTTAACATGTTCCCTTTTTTGGGCTTATTTTGCCCAGAAAGAGGTGCCTGGACTGTCCGTAACTCTTTGTTTTTATTGTCTTGTATTGTCCTAAATCCTAATTGTCCGAATTTTTATTACTCTAATTATAGCACTATTTTTTTAACCATTTTATTACTATTAAACTTTTAAAATTCTAAAAACAAGTGCATTGGCATTTTTCACATTTGCATACTGCATCCTTTTTGATCAACATCCTTCCTCTTATTAGGCATTAGGCATGCTTGCATTCTTTCTTGCTGTTTTGCATGTATTCCTTTCCTGTATCCCTTTCCTTTCTCATGCAACTAAGGATGCAGCAAATATTAAGCAATGCCCATCATTTATGTGCCTATTCTCAATCAATACCTTCTAATTCCTGTGATTAATATACAACCTCTAATTTCTGACCCCATGTTTCAATAGTGCCCAGGGTCTTGTAAGTCAGCTCTGTCTTAGGCCTGCTGCTCAGGCCTTAGCATAACAATCCCATTAGCCCTTTCTGAAGTGAATTTGATCTAATCCTGCTGGCTTTTCCTGCAGCAAGGAGTGCTGCCATATTTCCTGTCATCAGACAATATTTGGCAAGCAACCAAAGGAGAGGAAGTGAAATTATGTTTGCAACAGGCACAGCTGTGTCTGTGCTGACGACATACAGAGTATTTTTGGACTTGTGGAATCGTTCAGGTTAGTGAAGCTCTCTGGGATCACAGTGCCCAGCCATCCTCCCAGAGCTGCTGAGGCCAGCAATGTCCCATGTCCCCAAATGCCACATCCACACAGCTTTAAATCCCTCCAGGCATAGGGACTCCACCACTGCCTTGGGAAGCCTATGCCAGGGACGGACAACATTCCCCTAAAAGATTTCCCGGTATCCAGTGTTATGAACAAAAATTCGGTTAATATTTTTTTGTGAGAAAGAGTTACAGGGAGGCAGCCAGATCTCTGTCCCTGCCAGGGTTCTGCGTGCTTTGTTATTGTAATCACGGGTCATTATAGCTTATCGCCCCTTTTGTATTAGTAAAAGCCCTGGCTAAGGCAAGGTAATGGCCCTTCCCCGAGGCTAAGGTATACTCTTCCCAGCATAGGGAAGACACCTGAGAGGGTGGGGGGGGGCTATGCAAAGTGACTCCAAGACCAGCATGCTTTTTGGGACCCCGACTCCAGAGGCACAGAGAAAACCCCAAAAACAACGAGCCAAATAAGAGTTGAGAGACTAAAGTGATGTCTAGACGTGAGGAGCCGAGTGCTGAGCCTGCAGAGATGCTGAACACCTTTGGAGCCCCTTTCGCCCTGAGCAGAGAGTCGTCAAACGCCGGGACCGGGCGGGACAGAGCCAGGGAAAGTAAGATCTGACGGGGACATCACGCCTTAAAGGCTCCCACGAGGACCGGATCCCCCAGCTCTGCCCCTAGCAGACAGAGCTGCGCATATCCTCCTCCTCTGAGTCGCTCTGGGAGACACGATGGGGACTGCAGCCCTGCCGAGCCGCCCAATCCTGAGCTGATCACTTTTAATAAAGGCATTAAAAAGGAGAAGAAGTCTCCTGGCCTCTGTTTATTTCATCCAGGTTAGACATCCCATGGGATCACGTGAGGCCATTTCCTCTTACCCATTTAAAATGGTTTTAATCATTCCGTTCTCTTTTCAGGACCACGTGTTGCATTTTTTCCATCTATTTTTATCTCTCCCAGGAATGTGAGCTTTTATTCCAGTGTTATGGCAAAGCTCCTGGCTAACTGAGGAAGAGCTGGGGGAGCCTCAGGGAGGCTGCGGGACACACCATAGCCCTGCTGGCTGCTCGGGCGCTCCTGCTGCTGCCCCACCATGCACACAGCCCCCACCACTCTCTTGAGTGTGCGCGTGTGCGCAGGCACGGCAAGAGTGCAGAGAGTGCCGGGAACGGGATGGTGCTTCCGTCCTTCCTTCCCTCCTCCTCCTCCGGGGAGGCATCCCATAGATGCCCAGACTGCCATGTTGGGTTGTCTGTGCAGGGCCAGGGGCTCTGTCTGTGCAGGGCCAGGAATAACTCGGTGATTCCTGTGGCTCTCCCTCCCAGCTCAGTCGCTTCTGCAATTCTCACGCTTTGGCTCAGCCTTTGTCTCCCGATGAGGCGCTGCTAAAGCTCATGGGCGCAGGGCAGGAGCGGGGCAGCCCCAGTATTTCCCTGTCTGTGACACCACAGCTGTGGCAACCCCAATGTCCCACTGTCTATGAAACAACAGTGGTGGTGTAATATATGTTAGAAATAATTCATGCTATAAAGGTGAAATAAACAGGGCCAGGAGACTTCTTCTCCTTTTTAATGCCGTTATTAAAAGTGATCAGCTCAGGATGGGGCGGCTCGGCAGGGCTGCAGTCCCCGTCGCGTCTCCCAGGGCGACTCAGAGGAGGAGGATATGCGCAGCTCTGTCCACCAGGGGCAGAGCCAGGGGATCCAGTCCTTGTGGGAGCCTCTAGGGCGAGATGTCCCTGTCAGATCTTGGTTCTTTGAGCTGCTCAGATGGCTGGTCCCGGCGTTGGGACGACTCTGTGCTCAGAGCAAGAGGGGCTTCGCATCTCTGCAGGCTCAGCACTTGGCTCCTCATGTCCAGACACCACTTTAGTCTCTCAATTCTTATTTGGCTCGTTGTTTTTGGGGTTTTCTCATTGCATTTTGAGTCGTGGTCCCACAAAGCATTCTGGTCTTTGGAGTCACTTTGCATAACCCCCCCCACCCTCTCAGGTGTCTTCCCTATGCTGTAAGAGAGCACAGCCTCGGGGAAGGGCCATCACCCCACCCAGCCAGGGCTTTTACTAATACAAAAGAGGAGATAAGCCTCAACGACCCGTGATTACAATAACAAAGCACTAAGAACCCAGACAGTGATCTGGCTGTGTCCCTGTAACTCTTTCTCACAAAAAAAATATTAACCGAATTTTTGTTCATAACAGTCCCCCCTCTTTGATCGAGCTTAAATTCTTAAGCTCGCATCAACTCACAATTTTTTGTTTTGAATCTACTATAAATCTCTTGTGCACTTTGGTAATCATGGTTACTTAACCTTGTTACTTTTCTTGGTTTCTTCAGGTTGGTTTGTACAGCCAATACTGTTTTACTAAAATAGATAAATAAGCATAGTAAAAAGAGCAATCCTCCAAGTCTACACACAGTGAGAAAAACTACCTTTTCCCATACATTTCTTCTGAAAATCTCTAAGTTCTCCCACCCGCTGGGATCAAGTGTAGGAGTTTGATCTTGATTATTTACACATGCTAATCTTTTTATTTAGTTTGAAATGTCCCTAATAATTGAATTCTTTATTTTTAATACTGCCTGGAGCCGGATGACTTTGTTCAAGACAGATTTTGGGATCTGAACTTGGCTTTTACAATTTTGGATTTTCTCAATTTCTATTTCACTTTCCCAGTTTTGTTTAATTTCTCCCAAATCATTATATATAGGAACTCTCAAACTTGATTCAGTTTCTTTGGGTAATAAGAAAATTGGTTTTATCACTCTAGCAATGCAGTTGCCAGATGAGATCAAACTTAGGGGTTTAGAGCTCCCCTGAAATGTGTTCCAAAAGGGGTTTATCTCTTTTCCAGTACACTCATATAAATACTTGTAACAATTTTTCTTACCATTTTCACCATTTCTTTGCTTTTTACTAGATCTGCTGAGCTTGTTTCAGCAGCATCACATTCAAAGCACAACCAGGCTACCTCTATAGGGCACTCTCCTAGGAGTGGCTGCCTAAAAGTGGCAGTATTCTGGGCTATCCAATACACTCTCTTATTTTTCTGATAAAGAACCAATTGGGAGGGGTTAACACAAGGGTTAGAACTGATGTGGACTCTCGACAAGGAGCTCACTTCCTCCTCATAGCGGGGTTGGTAGCATTCACTGCACGGCTCTCCTGGGCTCCCCTGAGCACCACCAGCAATCAGAGCCATCAGTACCACCCTTCCCAAGAGTCCGGTATGGGTCATCTTGCACAGCCTGCTCACCCGGCCTTGCCTCTTGGGGAATTTTTTTACTGAGGAGAAGCTTCCAAGCTCTTTAGAGTCCCTTCTACCCGCTTCTCTGGTTAAACCTCTCTTGGTCTGTTCCCTACAAATTTTAGTTTCCCCTGGGGGAGTGTTCTGTAGAGGATTAACCTGGAGTCTTTAGAAATATATTGGGGAACTTAAACTAGAATCACTTAATTACAGCCTTAAACTTTTTACCAACACAATTTACACAAAACAGTTTTGAAATATTTTAAGCAATATTAGAACTCTGATACCAATTTTTCCTGTACAGTTCAGTCTTTTTGACTCTTCCTCCTGAGAGTCAACTTTAAATCTCAGTATACTCAGGTGAATTAACTTGTGATGTGGATAAATCCTTATCCAGTGCCCGGAGGTGAGTGGTGTGGACTCTGGCCCAATGCCAGAAGGAAAAACTGAGAGTCTGGCCCAATGCCAGAAGGAGAAATGGGTGGAGTCCGGTCCAATGCCAGAAGAAGAAACTGGGAGTCTGGCCCAATGCCAGAAGGAGAAACTGGGAGTCTGGCCCAATGCCAGAAGGAGACAGGGGTGTAGTCCGGTCCAATGCCAGAGGGAGAATGGGGTGCAGTCGAGTCCAATACCAGAATGCCAGAGGGAAAAAATTGGTGTTGAATCCTGGTCCAATGCTAGGGGGTGAGAGTGATGTGAGTCCAACCGTCTTAGTAATGAAGAATACTTGAAACGGCCTTTCAAACACAGGCATTAATGGTCTACTGTTAATGATTTTATCAAAACTCAGCTTCTCTGTTTAATGTTATCAGTAATTTCTCTTTTTCCATAGCTTGTATGTTTCTCTCATCAACTTCTACATACTCTGTATTTTGGAAGGAGTTGTATTTCTCAGCTAACTTAACTCCCAAAGTACTTTTATGCTCCTATTTTTCTGTGTATTTAATTCACTGGTTTTCTGTTCTGTTTTTCAAGATCTTATTTATTTATCTCTTGCTTCTGTTTCTTACTTTCACTTAGAGCTTAAATACTTCTTTCAACCCCTTACACTTAATTTTTTTCTTTTTTTTTTTTCCTTACATCATTTTTTTACACTATACACTTCCTTCTAAGGAGATGTGGTAAAACTTGTAATGCACAATCTACATTACCTCTATTCTAATTTGTTTATATTCACTCTCTCATTTCTCATTCACTTTCACACATTCTTCCACACCTTTAAGACACAAACTTATTGCTAGAAAATCACAGGTCCCAACCCTTGGGGCTGGCCCACAGGTCTCAGTATCTCTGGGCCTCTTGGAAGGGCCCTGACTCTGGTTGCCTCTGGTGCACATTCACCTGTGAGGCCACCTGCGTGTCACTCATGCTCTTACAGCTACGGCTCCCTCACACATCTGGGGAGCACTAGTCTGGCTTGCAGGTCACACACACACTTCCACTGCCCCCTTCCCACCTGCCCGGGAAGTTGAGGCTGACTTTGCTTGTGACTCACTCTCACACACACAACAAGAAAACAATAAGGTACCTTTTACTTTCACACCACTTATTGCAAGTTTTAGTCTTACTGGCCAGTTTTGGTGCTATTGGATATCCTTTCTACCTAGCTGTTTTTGTCTAACTTCAGATGTTTCTTTGTTGAGACAGGACTTATCTGCTCCTGTATCAACCAAAAATTCAAATTCCTCATTTAGGGGTCCCACCTCAAAGTTTACCAAGGGCTCGTCTAGATGTTGCATCGGGTCCCCTGAAGTATAAAGCCCCTGACCCTCTAATTGTCACCTTTAAGGATCTTCTCTAAATTATCTTGTTACCTGGCTATTGCTGCATTGAGACTGAGCTTTCTACAAAACCTCCTGGTGTGTCCTGGCTCTCCACAGTAATAGCAATGTTGTTCTCTCAAAGGGACTTGAGGTGTCTCCATCCCTCTTGCACCTGACAGTACAAGAGGCCTATCCTTGCCTCCTCCTGGTGGTGGACCCGCCCACCCTGCACTTTCTCTAGCTACAGCAACCATGATCTTAGCCTTGGCCTTTGCCTTTTCTTCCTCCCTCCTTAAATACACCTTCAATGCCTCTCTTAATAACTCATTTATGTCCTTCACTTGCCACTCTTCCATCTTTTCCAGTTTTCTCCTTATATCAGGCCAAGATTTGATAACAAATTGGACTTTTAGTAGCATTTGACCTTCTGGGGTGTCTGGGTCAATTCTAGAGTACAACTGGAAGTTCCACCTTAGGTGATTAAGCCAGGCAGGAGGAGCTTCATCTTTCTCCTGCATGCCCTCAAATGCCAATTGGGTGTTAGTTCCTTTGGGAACTGACTCTTTGATCCCCCGTATTATCAAAGACCTATATTCCATCATGGCCTTCCTCCCCTCCTCCTGGTTAGGGTTCCAGCTGGGATCCGTTAGTGGCAATTTCTGTTCGCCTGATGGCACCTGGGGTCCTGGATGGTTATCTTTCTCCCAAATTCTTATGCCAGCCACCCTAATCATCTGGACCTCTTCTGGAGAAAATAATATACTCAGGATGGAATTCATCTCTCCCCAAGTGTAGATATTTGGGCCTAGAAATTGATCTACTTGGTTACCTATGCCCACTGGGTCCTCAACTAAATGCCCCAACTCTTTCTTGAATCCTCTCACCTCAGAAGCAGTTAGGGGAGCATTCACAAAGCCAACACCTCCCGCTACTCCTCAAATAGGAACTTCTCTGAGGGGAAAGAGTCTCTCTGCCTTGGAGGTCTTGGATCTGGTGCTACAGTACGGCCCATCTTCAGATGCCAAACTACTTTGAGGGTTATCTGGGTTACCCTGAACTTTCTGCCCATCAGCAGGTGTATTTGCTGATAGCTGATCGGGCGAGGAGACATTTGTGCCCCAACTAGGAGGAGGTAAAGGGACAGCAATAGGAGGGGGAGAAGAGCCTGAGTGAATATTAAGTGCAGCTGGAGAATGGGTGGAGAATGCAGCAGGTGGAGTAGGCACTTGTGGTGGTGCAGAAGGAACTGGAGGGGATACTGGGTTTATCATAGCGGAAGCTGAAGAGGTAGAAGGAGGAGTCTGAGCAGGTGCTAATGAGATGGCAGCCGGGGGAAGAACCGGACCTGCCATTTGAGGTGCTTGAAGAAGAGGATTATAAGGTGGAGGGGCAGAAGGAGGCAGATAATCCAGGGGATCCCATCTTTTACTAGTCCTATCATCCCCTCCTTCATTCCCCTCTTTCTTCCTCTGTACCTTACAAATTCGCACCCCTTCATCCCCAACAGCGCTCTTTAACCAGCAAGCTGCATACAATAATTGCTCAGGATCAGTATCCCCTCGAGCTGTCAGATAATTATTTAATAGCTGGCACATCCACTTATCCTTTGTCCCACACCAAGGCCATCTTCCTTGTATCTCTAATTCTGGCCACACTTCCATACAATAATGGATCATTTTCACTTTATCTAATCCCTCCCTGGCCTCTATAGAATCCCATTTTACTAACAGCTCTCCTAAGGGACTATTGGGATGTATATACCTCAGTCTCTTACCGGTCTTTTTACTATTACACCCTCCCATTTTACAGGTCTTAACAGTAAAAAATCCCAAAGGTGCCTTTACTGACCGATAATTTCAAAAAGAACCTTCTTTGAGGAGCTTCAGCCTCCTCCACTGAAACTTCAAATTTCTGCCTGATGCTCAGGACTTTATACTGAAACAACTGCCCAATCTCTTGATTGCCTAACTTTCCCCACGTCAGGTCTTACATCTATCGGGACTTGAACACACGAAACCTCGGTCTAAGAATCTGGGTCGTGCCTGACTCCCTCAGTCAGGAAAAACAACTGCCTGATTTTTAGTTTGCCTAACTCGCCAATTTTTAGGCTTCACCGTATCAGGACTTAAAAGCAAACCACAGCCTCCTTCGGGGGTTTGTGCCTGACTCCTGTGCCAGGACTTACTTTTGCCTGCAGGGCTTGTGAGCTACCTGAATCCTTCTCGGGACTGACAAAATCTTACGCGGATCCTTCTTGAGGCTTACAAATGCTACCCGAATCCTTCTCGGGACTGACAAATCTGCCTGACTTCCCTCTGTCAGGACCTATTTTGGGTGCGTGCCACTCATACAAATATTCCCTCCGCACGCCCGAGGGGGGGGGGGCCCTTTATTCCCCCTTGGGAGACATCTCAGTCACACTAACTCCAAGCTCCGCCCCCTGTTCCCGGCCGGCTCCTTCGCAGGAGTCTGGAAATGCGGTACTGAGAGGTCTGCTCTCACTTTGAAGGTCCGGCTACCGGCCTCCGTCTCATTCACACAGACATGCGCACGTCTCCTGCTCCCGCCACTGGCTTTCTCACCAATCCAGTGCTCCGGTGCTCCTCTGTGTCGCTGGTCCTGAGCCGATCCCTCTGGTCCTGGTAGCCAGCTGTCCTGAAGTTCCAAGATGGCCAGTCTTGAATCTTCTTGTGTCGTGGCTATCCCAGACGAGCGCCCCCAGCTGAAATAAACAGGGCCAGGAGACTTCTTTTTAATGCCTTTATTAAAAGTGATCAGCTCAGGATTGGGCGGCTCGGCAGGGCTGCAGTCCCCGTCGCGTCTCCCAGGGCGACTCAGAGGAGGAGGATATGCGCAGCTCTGTCCACCAGGGGCAGAGCCGGGGGATCCAGTCCTCGTGGGAGTCTCTAGGGTGAGATGTCCCCGTCAGATCTTGGTTCTTTGAGCTGCTCAGATGGCTGGTCCCGGCGTTGGGACGACTCTGTGCTCAGGGCGAGAGGGGCTTCGCATCTCTGCAGGCTCAGCACTTGGCTCCTCATGTCCAGACACCACTTTAGTCTCTCAATTCTTATTTGGCTCGTTGTTTTTGGGGTTTTCTCATTGCATTTTGAGTCGTGGTCCCACAAAGCATTCTGGACTTTGGAGTCACTTTGCATAACCCCCCCCACCCTCTCAGGTGTCTTCCCTATGCTGTAAGAGAGCACAGCCTCGGGGAAGGGCCATCACCCCACCCAGCCAGGGCTTTTACTAATACAAAAGAGGAGATAAGCTTCAAGGACCCGGTATTACAATAACAAAGCACTAAGAACCCTGGCAGAGACAGATCTGGCTGCGTCCCTGTAACTCTTTCTCACAAAAAAAATATTAACCGAATTTTTGTTCATAACAAAAGGAATGTATTTTATAAAGATTGTGAAATCCATATGAGTCTCTGACCACAGGCAGACGGAGAGGAGAGATGGATGTCCGAAATTCCTGAAAGCAGCCAGATAACTATCGGCATTTAGCTCATGAATAGACGCACACAGCGCGATGATCACTGTTATCCCAAGTCATCAGAAAATGCCAAAGAGTGATCATGGGCCTGCAGATAACATCAATCAAGATAGCAGAAGTTGCCAGAAAGACATATGTGAATGCGCGACTTCCCAGGCTATAAACCAGGAAACAGGATTGTCCAGCTCTGCACAGTGAAAGAACCAATTATGAATATGCAGAGTTACAAAAGAAACTTGGACTCCTTTGCCTCGGGCACAATAAACTGTATAAAACATCTCCGCTAGAAGCGGCTCTCGTGAACGGGGCGGGGGAATTCAATGTGACAGAGATCGGATCCAGGTTCACCCAGCGCCGATCCCGGGCTCGATGCTGTCTCTTTGCCTGTGGTGGTTTTGAGGACCGTAGTTTGGTCACGGAAAAAAAAAAATAAATCTTTTAGTGTTTTTGATAATTTTGCTTTTGATTGATCATTTATAAAAGGTGGCAATCCCAATGTCCTACTGTGACACCACAGCTGTGGCAGCCCCAGCCTTCCGCTGTCTATGATAGATGATATTACGGCCTCCTCGAGCCAAGTCCTTTGAGCTTTTGGAGACCTATATCACATCTGAGATGGCTCAGCCACCTTAGATGGCATAAAATCAGCAGGATGGCTTCTGTGCTAGTGTTGGAAACAGAAGTTTTATTAAAAGGCAAAAACCAAAGCTCTTTGCAGAGAAAACTCGAGCCAGGTGCAAGAGGCTCTTGCTCCTGGTAAAAATAAAACACCCCACAAAAGTGATTAGTTCCTTTGTTCTCTTCTATTTCTAGTGAATTGCTTAGGCAGGACCTTTTGGCTTCTGTCCATTTAGCTATCCTTAAGTTTGAGGTGAAGTCCCCAAGGTCCTGTGAGGTGTCTTTTTACCCAGTTGAGGAGAGACTTCTGGGCTTTTTTCCTTTTTAAGGAGACAGGTTACTCCATCAACAGGGGGCACATTCCAACAACACCATAGTTGTGGAATGTCCAAACCTTCCCTATCTGTGACACGCCAGAAGTGGCAGCCCCAATGTCCCCCTCTCTGTGACAACACAGAGGTTGCAGCAACAAGATTCCCCTCTCTGTGACACCGCAGCTGTGGCAGCCCCAATGTTCCCCTCACTGTGACACTGCCATGGCAGCCCCAACCTTCTGTCCCTGGAGGTGCTCCAAGGGAAGCATCCAGACCCACGGCCAGTCAATGGAACTGAGCGGCCACTGCCCACCCTGGCGTGGGCTGATGTGGATTCCTCTGCACACAGCTCAGGGAAGGTCCCCCTGGCCACCTGCACAGTGCCACAGACAAGTGTCAAACACAGTTACAGAGCTCTGCCCAGCGCTGACAGGGAAAGTTCATTAAAAGGAAAAAAAAAACCACCAAGAAAAAGATAACTGCCCCCAGCAGAGCTGCTCCGTCCTTCCCTAGTTCCACCTGAACACACACAAGACCTGAGACAGCAAGGTTTGAGCATTCCTCAGGCACATCTGCAGCAGAAGCAACTTGAGGACAGCCTTGCAGCAGAACTCTTCTCATCCCAGTGAAAAAGGCCCCTTGGCAGGCAGCTCGAGGGCCCTTGTAAAGGGCAAGGGCCAGAGCCTCAACCCCCAGGGGAGAAAAGGGCTCTGAACTACCTGCCCCTGGCACATAAACCCTTCTCCCAGACTGCTTCCCACAGGGGATTCTTCCGGGGGACTGTGCAAAGCTGAGAGTCAGCTCTGGCTTCTCCATGTTCCGTCTCCTAAAGCTGCCTGAGAAAAGACATTGAGAGTCAGGTCCTGTGCCCCAATCCCTCCTGACATAGGGCACAGCACCGGGAAGGTCTTTGCATGCTGAGGCTTGGCTGCAGCCAAGGAAAGCTCCTGCCTCAGGGTCTGAGGCAGGAGCACCTTTGGTGCTCAGCCAGAGCCCTCAAGTTCTCCAGGGGCAGGAAATTGCCACATCTGGGCCGTACTGGCACTGGCAAATGCCAGGTCTGGGCTGTACAGGTACTGGCAATTTGCCAGATCTGGAGTCCTGGCACAAATCTGGAATCCTACTGTTATAAACAAAAAATCTGTCAATTTTTTTTTTAGAAAAAAAGGTTACAAAACCAGTCGGAGTAGTTGCTGAGAAGGTAGAATTCTGCCTGTTGTTATTATCGTAATCACAGGTGGTTGTAAGTAATTGCTCCTTTTGTATTGGTAGAGCCCTGCCTAGGGCTAAGTTGTACTTCTCCCCAGACAGTGAAAAGATGAGATGTGGGAGGAGGGCATGCAGAATAACTCTAGGACCAGCATGCCATGAGAAGCTACTATTCTGAACACACTGAAAAGACCCCCAAAACAACGAGTCAATATAGAGTTAGGAAATTGGAGTGATGCCTAGACGTGAGGAGCGGAGTGCTGGCCATGCAGAGATGCTGGAGACCTTCGTAGCCCCTCACCCTGAGCGAAAAAATCCAGGACCCAGAGGGGGCGAAGTTGTGAAAATCAACATCTGGGTCACCACCGAAAAGGCTCCCATGAGGACCGGATCCCCCAGCTCTGCCCCTAGTGGACAAAGCTGCACATATCCTCCTCCTCCTCCTTGTCACCCTGGGAGAGACGACGGAGACTGCAGATCTGTCGAGCTGCCCCGTCTCGAGCTGATCACTTTTAATAAAGGCATTGAAAGGAGAAAAAGTCTCCTGCCCTGTTTATTTCACTGGCACTGGCAGATTACCAGAACTAGGTGGTGCCTGTGCTGGCACCGGGAAATTGTCAGATTTTGGCTTTCTGTGCTGGCAAATTGCTGCACCTGGACTGTGTCAGGACCAGGAAGTTGCCAGATATGGGCACTGGCGATGCCAGCAAACACCAGATTTCGGGCTCTAGATGCTGGGAATTACCAGATCACTCCCTCCCTCCCTCCATGAGGTGCCCTCACCCTCCCATGATATATTAAAAAAATATGGATATTGATCTAATACCAATATCCAACTGCGACAGACAAAAACTCTCTAACAGTTTAAAGTTAGAAAGTGTGTGTTTATTGCGACGCTGGGCAGCATGCAGGATAGCTCCCAAATACACACTGTGAATATATATTCATAATTTTGGTACATCCCATTCCCCATTTCATATGGTAATTAGTTCAAAACCTATTAAGCATGCATAGTTTGTTCCTTGAAATGGGTTGGTGGTCCCTTTCACAGGGAGGGGTCCCAAAATGAGGAAGTAAATGAAGTCTTCCTCATTCTGACCTTTGTACATTTTCAATGAAAATATGACAAATGAACCCTTGGTAGGACTCCTACACCCTGTCTTCAGAATTGGTTTCAGAACAGAGGAGGCCTACAATTGTCTTATGTTCCTAAAAGCTATTTATCAGTTTCTATATTCTTCATTATAAACCCAGTTAACCAAACACAGTATTAACAAGCAATCAATTAATAAACTTCTAACTCTTAACTTCATCAAGGCCTATCCGTTTATTTTAATTAACTCCAATAAAGCTTACCTCTAACTAAAATCTTAGCTTCTCTAAAATCTCTAAATTCCTTAAAGTTTATGTCTCACCCGAAATCCCTGCCACTTCACCTCAGCCCTCCACACCTTGGTGCCTTTACCTTATCCTTCCCAATTTCCCTGCAACCTCCCTCAAAATACTTCCCGGCCCCAAAATGGCTAGGAGCAGCGCAAGACTCACAGAAAGTACCATTATTAAAGTAACCCCAAAAACATACAGTCAGTGTGTGATAGCTCTGAATTCATGTGCCTGCCTTCCAGAGGAAGTTAAAGATCCATTCATTCCTCACCTTATTAAGCCATAAAAGAAACTGGATAAGAGCCATGGTAACCTTAGTTATAGGACCCATGTTTAGGTAAGGGCCTGCAAATGGGAGAAATACAGCCATGAACACGTGCCACCCAAACCAGGGTAAGCTAGACCAATCACATGGTGACACTTAATGAAGTTTCTATGTCAGCACACAAAAATCAGAATTACTCAAGAACTGTTATTCCCTTTTTCTCTCAATGCCCTTGAGCCGCAAGCTGGGCACCAAAATCTATCTTGGTTTGGAAAGACAGGTGTCTGCTAAGGAAGGCAGGAGTCTCCCCTGAAATGGAAAATGTAAACCCCCTCCCTCCGAAGTGCTATAATTTTGAGATTAAGGGGCTTTCAGACAAAGATATGGGAGCAGGAATAACAGTTCTTTATTAGGGAAGAAAATTATAAAACCAAAATAAACAATGCAGTAATAGAGAACAACACTGATGGAGTCAGAACACAACCTGACACCCTGTTGGTCAGGGTGTTGGTAGCAGTCCAGTTGAAATGGTGGATGCAGTCCTGGAATGACAGGTGTGGTTCTGTTGGAGCAGTGATCCTGTAGAAGGGTGTAGTCTTCTTCTGAAGGCCCAGGGGTGGTGGAGATGGGCCTGGTCTTCCTCTGGGAATGCAGTGGAGAAGAAAACTGCTCCTCTGGGAATGCAGTGGAAAAGAAAGCTGCTCCTATGGGAATCCAATGGAAAAGTCTGCCTGTGGTCTCCCAAATCTCGGATTATATCCAGATAGGAATGCCTGGCTCCTCCCTCTGGGTGGAGCTTCTCACAGTGGGATGATGTAATTTTATCAGTCATGCCGTGATCTCAATGATCCATTAACAGAAGGTATCTCCCTGGAGGGAGAATTGGTTGTGGAAGAGATAAAGAAAACTGCCCAATTCACAGTTCTCAGAAGAGAACTGCTCCACAGATAGGAATAGAATGCACACACCAATTTCCAAACTAAGACAGAATGTTAACTCTATATTCATTTCCCAGACAGGGACTTGGGGGGGGGCAAAGGTAAACTCCCCATAAACTGAGTGATTTGAGAAATTTTCTTAAAACAATAAAAAAAAAGAAAAGAAGAAGAAAAAATAGTCAAAGATTTGTGGTGGAAGGATTATTAGACAAGGAGGCACAGCAGTGCTGCACTAGTAAATAAAAATTATTTGGGGTGGTCTTATCTACAAATAGATACAGAAAAAGAAACAGTCTTTATCTATACCACTCTGTAAGTGCAACCAAATAAAGACAATAGCTGTATTTTAGGCACAGTTAGTGATTTTAGAAGGTTCAGTAGGAATTTGTTACATATGCGCTTATTTAAAACCTGCTTGAACACCTTATTGTTGAGCTTGTTTACAACATGCCTTCTCCAGGCTTATCTGATGATTTTATTAACTCCTTATTGCTTAGCCTTGTTATAGATACATATTATAATACTGGCTTTTTGCAAATATTAAAATGGATTTTATATGTGTGATGCTAAAATAACTTTGTTATAAAGATATTGTTTTTATTTCTGCTGTTAATTAAGCTTAGACATGGTAATGAAATAGCTATGCTTGCATTAAAATGCCTGCTTGGATGGGATAACATCCAATGAACACAGGATGAGGACACCTGCTACAGATATGCCAACTATCAGCAGTCATTGTCTGAAGACAGTGAGGACCAAGGAAATGATAAAGAGAAGGAGCCAAAATCAAAGCCAAGAAACATGCATGCTCTAAAAGGGTGACCCGAGGAGGGGCCATGTAAAATAGTTCCTGGGAAATGTAAACTATTTTATGGATATACATAAGGGTCTATGAATATGCAACAGGCTGATGTAAGGGAAAGAGTATTTAAGGGGTATCCACAAAGTGTGGTCTTGGCTGAGTGCCAAGATGCACCTGCTATAATAACCTTTGCTCTATGATCCTTGTCTCTTATTGTCATTTATTAAACTTTTTAAATTTTCACAGGAGAGTGAACGGGTTTTTCACAGCCATATAGAATTCATTATTAAAATTATTTACTCATTTCAATAAAGCTCTTCTTTAGATTTAGCAAAGTTACACTTAATGTGCCCTTGTAGTTAATGCAAATTCTTTTCATGAACTTACCAAAGGCAAACATTAACATTTCAAGACAAAATAATAGTGATGCACCAAAACCCTATATGTTTTGTATAAAACCATCCAGTCTTCCTCCCTATACCTTTTCAGAAACCTGTTTGGCAAAAGGAATTCAGCCCTTGTCCACAGCCTTCCAAAGCACATGTTCTGATCAACGTAATGATCCGTTACAAAATAATGGAGAAAATCTTGTTCATTTCAGAAAGAAAATTTCCACCTAACTGTCAGCTAAAAAGCCCATTCACATATACACAGAGAGAGGCTTTGGTCAATACAACTGCATTTCTTAACTATTCAGGTTGTCTTTATAGTGTTGTTTTCAATCTGACTTAACATTCCTTGGCTTGAGTGACATTGTCTCCAGAATATGGGCATGAACCTTCAAGATAAAAATGTTAGACATGCTTCACAGGCCTGAGAACACCACTACAAGAGAGAAATTAGCTTGCTAGTAAGTGCTCTGAGATAATTATCTTCCAAAAATGGATTGTAGCATTTAACCAAAGCCCTGCTTTTTTGTTTATCTGACATGAAAAATAAAAAGTACCTATGTGTATGCATATCTATCTACATGTGTATATACACATGGCTGTCTATCTATTTAGGTACATATACACATTTATGTTTACTGTGGCTTGTGTCCTCTTTTTAGTTTCCTAAAAATTAGTCCTACCAGCATATACAACTTTCCTTCAATTTTAATGAATGAATTTAAAATTACAATTTTTAAAGGAAACAGCTTTTAACAATTTAGGCACTATTTCAGAGAGGATGCCTGACCAAATCACAGTATCTGAATTTTCAAAATAATGAGAACAGAATAGCCCTTACCTGTTTCATGAATTCTGAATCTAATATGTTCTCAGCTATTATATACTTTCGTAGTAATTACTAGCTGTTCTAAAAGAATTATTTCTCTGTTAAACATGTCTTAATTCTCAAAACTATTTGAATCATGAGAAACTGGAAAAAAGAATGAGCAAAATCAGCAGTAACAGCATTACTTAGAGCAGTAGTGCTTACTTTGGAGGCATGACACATGTGGGATAGTAAAGGAAGTATTATGTACACAAGCCTTAAGTACATCCCCAACTCTGTGCAGTCAATCACACCTATTGAAGTCAGACTAATTAAAAACTTTTATCAGCATAAACAGAAAAAAATTTACTATCTTTACATCTCTTATATAGGAATAAAATCACATATAAACATATGAATATATGGAAGAGATTGACTGATAAAATGGGTATTACAAGCTTGATTGCCATAGTACTCACAAACTACTATTAAATACCTCTCACTTTTCGATTTTTAAGAGTAATATATACATGTATATATTTGTGCTCTATCCAAAACTACATGCTAAACTATTTCAAACATTATAGACAAAAGGAATGCAATAATCACACAAGAAGAATTTTAAAACCTCAGCAGGAGAGAGAAAACTGTTGGGTTTGGATCTGTTCACATTCTGGACCAGAGCTGTATGAAAATGGTCATTCAGACAGGCAGAAATATGCACGGCAGCAACAGCACTGTCACACAATAAATACCTCAGGTTTCTTTATTAATAATTCTCAGGAGTAGCAGAATGTCTAAAGTTTACCATAGAGATAAATTTTGAGATGAAAAATGTTTTTGAGCGAAGAAAAATCACAGTTTTTACAGCAGTTCCCACTGTAGCCCACTTCCCAGATTTATTCTATCCTTTTACTGCACAAACCCATTAAATTCTGACCACTTGAATGACAAGGATGCACAGAACCTATTTCACATCTCATTGAACCTGCAGAATGATTTATAGTGAAAAACAAAGGACAAGGACCTTCTCATCATACTGATGGATAAGCTGAAATGCAAAGAGTTAATTCAAAGTGAAAAAGCAATAAAGTCAATAGTAAAACTCACCACAGTTTTGTTTACTATCTAAAATCCTTACTATCCCAAAATACAAGAATAGCTGTAAAAGCCTTGTGACTACTTAATTTTCTCCTATATCTATATGGTAGGGTAAAGGATAAATGATCCCAAACAATGGTAATCCACAACAAAGCGTTCTAGACATCATATTCCGCTTTTGCATAGCAAGCTCTTCACCTGATCAAGTTATTCCATTGCAATAGTTTGGGGAGTATCTTAGAGGGCTGGCTCTTGTTTTCTTTGAAACCATCTTGATCATTCAGGAACCCAGTAGCAATGAGAAAGTTTAAAATAAGATAGTGCTATGCATTGATTTTCATATATGCCAGACATATTTCTACAACACAGAAGGCTGACCTAATACTTCCCTACAACATGGCTGAAGTTGCATCCTGTTCCCCATAGGTTTTTCCATTTATTTTTGGCTGCTTTCTTACTAGATTAATGAGCTGAACTAGCTCAAAAAGGAATCAGATAAGTGCCAGAGCTTTAAAACAAAACAAACAAACAAAAAAACCCCAGATGCAAAATAGTGATTTGGAGGCACATTTTTTTGTACCTTTTCTGGCATTCTCAAGAATGGCATTCTCTAGAATGATGTTGCTCCAACGTTTTGGGTTTGGTTTCGGTCCCCCCCGCCCCCCGCCCCCCAATTCTAAATGTTATGCATTCTTTTTGGCCATTTTAGTGAATAGCTTTTCTGATACGTGTGAAAGTAGTCTGAGGTTCCCCTCATTTGCCTCACGACCATTCCCAGGACAGACACTGGGACACTGAGGACCCTGATGGGAATTCTGGCCCGCCGGTGGTGGATGAACACCAAAAATCCTGAGGCCCCTGAGCAGAATTCTGGCCTGCCAAGTGATTGTTCACCGCTGTGTCTACAGTGACTGCTTCTAGCATGGCCTGCCAAGGGGCAACGCAGCCCATATGCTTGTACCTGCTTCGCGACAATAGGCCAGGAATTTTCCCACCTCTTGGCCAGATGAACTTGCTGGGGCAACTTTGGTAGCCCCCCCCATGGAAAATCCCTCATCTGCTCCTCTACCACCATCAGGGATGGAGACTGAAGCCCCCTGCCAAGGACTGAGACTGAAACCCCCCTAATTCTGATCCAGGGGTGCTGGCCTAACTGAAGCAGGATACCTACTAAGTGTTGCCTACAGATGTGTTCACTGGAGCTAGACTGGTTTCCCATAGAAAGCAGTCTGAAAAAGTGGGTCCCACTCACTGCTGATACTGACTTACCCTGCTGAGAACATGGACTGTCTTCTGACTATCTTCAATACCTCTTTCCCCCTCGGCAATTTCAATAGACTTCTTCTTCTAGATTGTATCTGTTCCCCCTCAGCCATTTCCAGATCTGTTTCCCCCCCTCAGCAATGGACTATAATAGAACCTTGAGTTAACCAGGACTTTGAGATTTTCCCCACATGACTAGGCAAACTCCGTCAGCTGGACTACGAGGACTGTGTCTCTCCATGTTTGGTAGCTATACTCCTGTCCTGATTCTGGGCAAATTTTGGAGACAACCCCCAAAGGGGGGTTCTAGGAAACCAGGTTCATTTGGCCCCTCCCCCCAACTGGTCCAGGAGAAAATACTTCCTTGGAGAAAAGTGGAAAAAACCTGTTTATTAAACAATAAAATCTAAACAATATTAAACAATAAAACCCCTTGCTGCTCCAAAAGAGATGACAGACTGAGAAAAGTTCCTCCCCGGGTTGCAGTTCAGCTCACTCGGTCTCTGCTCAGTCCCTCCGGTGCTGGCAATGTTGCAGGCCAGGCCCGGCCCGGTGGCCACAGGTGCAGCTGCTGGTGCTCCCCTGGGTGCTCAGTCCAGAGCAGGGTTAAACAGGTCCAATGAAAAGGGAAAAAAGAAAAACACACAGTCCAGGGAACTTCTTTGCCTCAGCTAGCTAAAACTAACTAAAAGCAAAGGAGAGCTCTGTCCCACTGTCTGTTCATCCACAGCCAACACAGTCCAGGAGCAGGAATGTGTAGGAGTGAATGCAGTGTCTGAAAATAATCTGCACGCTTCTTCTCTCCCTCCTTCACTCTCTGCAACAAGTCTTAAAGATGCAAAACTTCTTAATCAGCATAAACAGAACAAGACAATTGGGAATAAAAGCATCATATAGGCAACGAAGGACAACTCCCTCTCTCTTTCTCTGTCTCTTTTCCATTCTTTACCTCTCCCTAATTCCTTTAACACATTTGCTGTGGTCATTCTATAAAGATGCATTTGTTTTGATTGATACTGCAATCCCCTTTCCGTGTTGTCTGTTGCACTCCGAGATCATTTAACGAACCATCACCACCCCCATTGGTATGAGCGGACCTTGACATTAAATTGGCATCATGGATAGGATTCTGATAGACAGAGGGGTCTGCAGGGCTGTTTGTAGTCTGCAACAGGGGAAGGACGATTTGCTTCAGCCACACGTAGCCCCTTATCCCAAAAGGGCTGAACAAAGCTGGATAGCAAGGAAAACTCTTTGAATTTCCCGCAAACTGCACACGCCCAGGTGAAATACACTCCCATACTCTATTGAGGGTTCTGTCTTTAGAATTACCCAAAAGATCTCTTAGTGCAAAAGGAAAAACTTTTTTTTTGTCTATATGTGAATTTGGACTGTCTGGGAAGGAAGGGATAACTTGAAGGAACTAAGCAGGGCCTCTCAGGCAGATTTTGACTCTTCACCCACCCAGGGAAGCAAAAGGGAACACAGCAAAGGCTGTGAGATTGTGTAACTTTGCGGCCCCGCGCATAACTTAAGTTTGCATCTCCCTGCTGTGGTTTTTGTCCCTTCACAAAATGACTGAAAACTCTAGCACAAAAGGTAAAGACGAATTTTCTGCTCTGCTTGCTAAATACAAAGCCAAGCCTTCTCCAGGGAAGGGAGGGGGAGGGAGGTGGGGGGGGCGGCGGTGGGAGGTTTGGGCAGAGAACCACTGATTTAATTTAGAAAATGTTATAGATATAATATGTTCTTTACAACATGAAGCAGAAGTTAAACTGGGCAAAAATAAAACCATCCTTTGCTCAGTTATGGGAGCTTGTTTCACAGCAGCCATAGAAACCCGTTCTAAATGAAGAAATGAGGAAATAGCAATAAAATATTCCCTTCTAAACCTAGTTGAAATTTTGCAAAAAGAATTAAAGAAAGATAGAAATAAGATCTATATGTTGCAAGCTGCCCTTAGAGAGGAACATGTTACGAATTCACATCATACTGATTTCTCTACAGAGGCAGAGGAAAAGGAAACTCCTCATATTAAACAAATCTGTCCCCATAAGGAACTTGAGGCAGTAAAAAATTGGGGAGAATACTGCTGTCCTCACTTGAGACCCTTGGTTCAAACAGAATAGTGTCGAAGGAAGGAGACCAGGACATCAGTTGATCATCACAGGCCCAATTTTATTGATCAGCACGGCGGGTTAAATACAGTTCGTAATTAACTTCATGCATATTGCAAAAGTTGAGCTCAGGATTGGTTAGTTACATATCAGCAGTTACACCTACTTTTACATTCCTATGGTCCTACTTTTGATACTTTCTACATATTCTTAGGAGATATTCAGGACTAATCTCTACTCCCTTTCTCCATGTTGCAGCAAGGCCACTGATTGCTAACTGCTGACATCTCCTTTCAGCTTGCTGACTGCTGATTTCTCAGCTTAACCAGTGGCAATATGTCAGCATGGCCTTTCTCAGCTAACCAACTATTAATAAAGCTCTCCACAGAATAGAACTATATTAATGATGAGGATCTTGACCCACATATCACAACTATACAAATACCATTCAGTGCTACCAAATTAACTAAGCTGAACAAAGAATTTAGGCGCCTCCCACAAGAGTTGGAGACAGAATATGTCTTCCGAGTGTTCTTCACTTGTGGTGGAGATCAAATTAAATTAACTGAACAGGAGGCCAGTGGGTACTGGGGACATGAAGTCTTAACAACAGGAGATAAGCATGATGCTTGGTCCCTGACACAGTGCGTGCCTTTCTGGGCCGGGAGAATGAATCCTTTGGAAAGGGGTGACCCCCTGGCAATCGTTGGCACCCCCGCCCAGATCTTAGAAAGTGCTCACAAAGCCGCCTGCCTGCAAATGATTCATAAAAAGAAATTACTTCCTGGTTTTGAATCCCCAATGCAGTTACCTGTGATGCCAGAACTAATGACCCTTTGAAATCATTGGCTTCCAGAAAAGCTTAAACGTACAGCAATGTCTCTACAGAAAACCATAATGGCTTTGAGTCCTGTAGAAAGACTAGATAGATTCCTCAGGAACTCCACTGACCAAAGTGGATCTTGAGATCCTGGCTTCACTCCATACTCTTCCACCTCACAGCCCTCAGCTTCCCAATCTGATTCACCTGCCAGTAGCTGTAAAGTTTGGACGTGGGATGAAGTTGCTGTAAATCTGATTAATTACTGTAGACGATATGGACCTATAAAAACCCCGGAGGAGAAATCAGAAAAAACCAAAGGTGTTTGGTTTATTGAGGCTCCCCACAGTGAAGATATAGAAAAAGGAAAACAGATCTCTAACCGCCACCATTGGTGGTTGTTGGGAATTAAAAAGGGGGTCCACAAAGAGGTGATGGATGGTTTGCCCCTTGATAAATTGCAGAAAATAATAAATAATTGGCACCAGCAAAAACTGAATCCATCAGCTCAAACCAATGCACACCTCCCTTGTCAAGAACCAAAACTAACCCTCTCCCAGCCTCTCCCACAGAACACAGGCAGTGAACCAAAACCAACAGGGTTTTCGGGAAACGAATCTCTCTGCCGCTTACAGGTGAGCAAAGGGGCAGAACTTGGGTTTATTTAAAAATGCTCACTAAAAATTAATCAGGAGATATATTAATTCCAGCTCTCATGGGCCTCAAAAGGCTGCCAGTAACCTTTTTGATTGACACTGGGGCCCAAATTTCTGTACTAAAAAAAAAGGATGCCCAGAGGTGTGGAATGGTTCCAACTAAGAGACAATGCTGTGTTCTGAATGCTCTGGGAACTACAGAATCTATGAATGTTGCCTTAGTCAAACTGATGCTCCCTGGAGATGAGCATCAATTAGTCATCAAAATGGTAATTGGGGACATTCTAAATAATTGATTAGGAATGGATGTCCTTGCTGGGAGGCAGTGGGAAGACTCAGGGATTTCTGTGGTCTTTTGGCACACTGCCACTTAACATTAGGCTGCTTCAAACCTCACCCTCTCTACCGTATAATAAAACAACTAATGTAAAACAATGCCCTCTACCTTGTGGTGCCAGAGAAGGTATCAAAGTGGTTCTACAGGACTTGAGAAACCAAGGGGTAATAATTCACACACATTCTCCTTTTAATTTGCTGGTATGGCCAGTCTGAAAAGCCAATGGAAAGTGGAGATTTACAGTAGATTTTCGCAGGCTTAATGCCAACACAGACACTCTTACAGCAGCGTCCCAAACTTAGCTGAATTAATAACATCAGTTCAAGAAAAGGCTCACTCAATCATGGCAACTATAGTTGTCAAAGACATCTTCTTTATGATACTTATCAGAAGATATGGACCGTTTTGCCTTCACATGGGAAAGCACAGCAATACCCTTTCACTAGGCTTCCCCAAGGCTACAAACACTCCTCCACTTTGGCCCACCATGCTTTAGCCCAGGAATTAGAAAAAATACCCAAATCTGGTCCTGTATCTGATAATCAATACATTGATGACGTTCTAGTGGAGGGGGTTGAAATAAAGGTAGTAGGGAAATATCAGCAGAAAATAATCTCTCACTTAGAAAGTCTTGATTTGCAGATGCCCTCAGAGAAAATTCAGAAACCTTCTTAGGAAGTGAAGTTTTTAGGAATTTGGTGGAAAGGAGGTATGACATGTATTCCACCCGGTATCCTAACCTCTTTAGATCAGATTCAAATGCCTGAAAGATCTCCAGCAAGCTCTAGGACTATTAGTGTTCTGGAGAAAACACATCCCAGATTTCTCAATAATTGCTAGGCCATTTTATGACTTGCTGAGGAAAAGGGTGAAATGGGATTGGACTCCTTCTCAGGAAGAAGCATTGCAATTACTGATTTTTGAGGCAACAACTCACCAAGCACTAGGCCCTATCCATCGCACAGATCCCTTTCAGGTGGAATGGGGATTCGCCTCCTCAGAATTATCAGTACACATTTGGCAGTGGGGTCCTGAGGGTCTGAGGGGGCCTCTTGGTTTTTATTCCTGTGGTTTCAAAGATGCTGAGAAAAGATACTCTACCTGGGAAAAGGGGTTGTTTGTGGTTAGCTTAGCTCTCCTAGAAGAGGAAAAAATTGCATGACAACAGCCTATTGTATTAAGAGACCCTTTCAAAGTTATCAAAATTGTCACTAATGGGACCCCCCCCACCTGATGGGATGGCCAGAAGGGCCTCAGTTAGAAAATGGTACACTCAGATGGAACCCTACGGTAATATTGTCTCAATAACAGAAGGTGTTGCTAAAAATCTAGCAATCCGAGACACTGAGAGCCTGGTTAGCAGCCAAGATAAATCTGCCTCTGTAATCAAAGCTGCCCTTCTTTTCTCCCCCGAACTAGCAGCAAGTTCTTGGTTCACAGAGGCCTCTGCAAAATGGCAAGGGAAGGTATGGAGATGTAGAGCAGCTACCTTATATATTTAATCTGGTGAAAGAATCATTACCGAAGGGGAAGGCAGCGCTCAGGCTGGGGAACTCATAGCTATTTGGAGTGTTTTCCGACGTGAGGCACAGAACATTTCTCTTTTCTGCATTTACACCGACTCTTATGCCATGTACAAAGGTTGTACCGAGCGGCTTCCTTTCTGGCAGCAAAATGATTGGGAAGTTCACAGAATTCCAGTGTGGCAAAAGGAAAAGTAGCAAGAAATTTTAGATGTCGCAAGCCAAGGAAATTTTGCTGTTGGTTGGGTAGCTTCTCACCAAACATCCAGTAGCAGAATGGAATAATAGAGCTGATAAACTAGCAAGGCTCAGCCCCCTGAAAAAGAAACTAATTACTGAGGACTGGGATCAACTATTAGAATGGCTGCATGTAAAAAGACAGCTCACAGGTGCAAAAGATTTGTATAAAGAAGCTCATGCTTGTGGTTGGCTTGTTACCAGGGAAAAGTGTAAAACATGCGCATCAGCCTGCGAGCAATGTCGCAGGTGACTGGAGAGACATCCTTTAGAAGATGACCCTCTGTGTTTAAGAAAGGTTAAAGGCTTATGGGATGTATGGCAGGTAGACTATATCAGCCCCTTTAAGAAGTCAGGAGGTAAACACTTTGTGCTAGTAGGAGTACAAATTGTATCTGGGTTGGTTCAAGCTGATGCTTTTAAAAGAGCTACAGGTGATAATACGGTTAAAGCTTTGCAGGGGTGGTTTGGAACTTTCCCAAAGCCACAGGAAATTCAATCTGGCAACAGATCCCACTTTACTGCTAGAGGCGTACAGCACTGGGCAAAAGGTGAAGGAATAAAGTGGACTTTCCACACCCCTTACGACCCTCAAGCTAACAGGATCGTAGAAAGGACCACTGGTTTTTTGAAAGGACTGCTGAAGTCACAGGAGGGAAATTGGGATGTTCAGTTATGGGAAGCTGTTAAAAGAGTAAACAGTAGATGGAGGGTGAATGCATGTCCCAAAATCACTGCCTTTTGCTTGACAGCTCCAAGCATCATTCCCTCACTACGGGGACCTGATGATTCAAAAAATACAGCACATTACCCTGGACAACCTGTTCTGGTGGACCTCCCTACTGCAGAGGAAGTAGCACTAGTGCTGAAAACCCCTCTGAATAAATATGCATGGGTAGCCTCTGATGCTCTAGGGAAAGAGCATCAGATAAATACATGCTGGATAATCCCATCATTTTAACTCTTTTCTGCCTCTCAGTGGAAGGATTTCTGTTGTTTTTACTTCTACAGAAGAGCCCCGAGGGACATGAGAATCATCTGAACCATGATAACACTGGTGATACTTTTCTGCATCCTACCACAATTCCATGGACAGAATCTTGCTCAGTGGTCATGGTCTGTAGCTACCCTCCATCACACTAATGTTCTAGGAGTGTATCCCAAGGGTGGCCACCCAAACCTAGAGCCTATAGTGCTGCATGACTCTGAGGTACATCATCCAAGTGAGTGGGGATGGGATCAAAAGGACTGGACTAGAACCCTAACTGGAACAATTGGCGAGTCAATTGTGTTAGCATGCAGAAAAATGGAAGGATCTCTCTATGAGAAAGCCACTTCCATTACAGTTGCCGGAAATTTTGTGGAACCAGATGTGAAAAATGATCTGGATATCCCTTAAGTGAGACTGTGTCCTGCATACAGGTGCGAGTGTGCCAAACAAATTCCCCTTACTGTGTGTTGCCACCAGGAGTATGTTGGGCATTACACTCTAGGTCCCCAAATGAACAATGTTGCAAGTACAAAGGATTGTAAAAATGAACCAATTGATTGCTGGCATAATTTTACTTTAGCTAAACCGACTTATGTGACATGCCACTGACAAAATAACTTGACCGACTCGTTAGGTTGAAAAGGTTTAGTTCAAACAAAACTATAACAAAAACCCGCACTGAGTAGCGTAGTTACATCCCAGTGGATAGAAGGGACTGAAGCCCACATTAAGTACAATAGTTATACCCCAATTGATAGAAGGGACTGAGAGTCCCCTTAGTCAGTGTGTTACCGAATGGCCTTGGTCCCAGGCTTTTGTTCACTTTGCAGGAATGGGAAAAACAAAAAACTTGGCAGCTTCAAGGGGTAGTGGGAGAAAAAAATTAGCATAGGATGCCAAATGGTTCATGGAACTACTTACAGTAAAGCAATCTCAATCAGTGTTTTGACAGAACAGACAAATAAGTGTGAACAAGTTTGTGCACCCCCAAGTGTATGAGACTGTTGGCACAATTTTACATTAACACAAACTGCAGAAGTAGTTTGTCTTTGGTCCAAAAATACTGAAGGCCTTTCTTTTAAGTTGATAATAAATGGTCTAACCCCACCTTCTACTACCACCACTCCAGCCCAACCACCGCTTATGCTTAGCCCGAGAATTTTTGAAATTGGACCATATATAATCAGGAAAATTGGTCAACAACAAATATTGTTCAATGTGGTATGGTCTCTTAAACAAGTCAAAATGCTGATGATGCAAAACAATGTCTCAGAAATTCAGCCGGCCTCTTCGCCTTTTTTGCAGACTTCCTTTGAGGGTTGGATCACCTGGCTGCAAAAACAGAAAGTCCTTTTTTTCTTTAAAAACACTAAGAAACATAACCGGTGTTGTGGGAACAGGTTTGGGAATTCTAAATAGTATTGATTCAGAAGTACTAATGAAGAAATTGGCTGCCACAAATAGAGATTTGACTGAATTATAACAACCACTGCAATCATCCTTATTGGCTTTGGGAACACAGCAGTGCTTGCTATCAAACATATTACCAGCTTGGGAAAAGGTAAATGTAAGTGATCACAAATTGGTAACTGATGCACTCAATGCTACACAAAACAATCTTTCTTTGACTCTTAGCTGTATCCAGGCGCAATTGTCGATGCAGTCAGTTGCTGCCTCAATGATAAGAGAAGGTGAAGGCACTTTTCCCACTGAAATTCAGAAAATAATTTGGGACAGTGCCACTGATTTTGAAAGAGAATTACAATCCTGGTGGAACTTGGTGAATTTTACTTATGACCCCATTATAAACACAGCCACAGCTCTTGTGTTTACCATACGCAATGCCTCAGTGCATTTGAGATTTCCTATAATTGTATTAGGGCTAAATCATGTTGGAGCTATTCTCTATGTCCCTGAACATAGAGAATGGGCCTGTCAAATTAGTAAAAAATGGCAAAATATTAATTTAGAATCTTGTATTGTCCAAGAACAAGGCTTCATCTGTGAAAGTAATGCAATTGTAGCTCAAGACATTTATTTGGACACAGGGCAAAATGCCTGTCATTTTGAAATTCATCCTAAGGAGACCAACAAAACAGTCCTTAAATATATAGGCAACGGGTGTGAATGCTTTAGAATTACTTGTGATACGGCATTCATAGAAAATGTAGTAGTGGATAGTAAAAATCATTCAAATTTTTGTGCTTTTAAATTTACAAAATTGCAGGAAGCTCGAGTTGGAACCACTTCGTACTGTCAAACCAGCCAGACTTGGCACTGGTGCCACCTTGGCTCTGGCAACTATCCTGCGTATTGTGGATTTTAAGGAAGTACCACTTGGTACTATTTAACCAGCCAGACTTGGCACGGGTGCCACCTTGAGTCTGGAAACTATCCTGCATACCGAGGATATTCAGGAGCCAGCCGGGCACTCCCAGCCACCGGCCCCCAGACACAAACCACCGCCCTTTTCCATCGCAAACAAAACTCACCTGCCCCGCTTCTGGCTGGCAGATTGCAGGAGCCACTTGCCTCTATCAAACCGCCCGACTTGAAACTGGTGCCATCTTTCATCTGGGAACCATCCTGCGTATCATGGATTTTCAGGAGCCAGCCGGCCACTCCCAGCCACAGGCCCCCAAACACAAACCATGGCCCTTTTCCCTGGCAAACAAAATTCACCTGTCCCGCTACTGGATGGCAGATTGCAGGAGACAATTGGTACTATCAAACCAACCCAACATGGCACTGGTGCCATCTTGGGTCTGGGCACGATCCTGCGTAGAGTTTATTTTAGGAGCCAGAAAGCCACTCTCAGCCATAGGCCACCAAAAACAAACCATGGCCCTGGCAAACAAAATTCACCTGCCCCGCTTCTGGATGGCAGATTGCAGGAGCCAAATGGTACTATCTCACCAGCCCGACTTGGCACTGGTGCCACCTTGGGTCTGGGAAGTATCCTGCGCATCGTGGATTTTCAGGAGCCATCCGGCCACTCTCAGCCATCGGTCCCCAAACACAAACCATGGCCCTTTTCCATGGCAATCCATACTCACCTGCCCCGCTTCTGGATGGCAGATTGCAGGAGCCTCTTGGCTCTATCAAACCAGCCCGACTTGGCAATGGTGCCACTTTGGGTCTGGGAACTATCCTGCGTATCGTGGACTTTAACAAGCCAGCCGGCCACTCCGAGCCGCAGTTCCCCAATCACAAACCATGGCCCTTTTCCCTGGCAAACAAAAACCACCTGCCCCGCTTCAGGATGGCAGATTGCAGGAGAGACTTGTTACTATCAAACCAACCTGATTTGGCACTGGGGCCACCTTGGCTCTGGCAGCTATCCTGCGTATTGTGGACTTTCAGGAGCCAGCCGGCCACTCTCAGCCACAGGCCCCAAACACAAACCATGGCCCTTTTCCATGGCAAACCATACTCACCCGCCCCGCTTCTGGCTGGCAGATTGCAGGAGCCACTTGGTACTATGAAACCAACCCGACATGGCACTGGTGCCACCTTGGGTCTGGCAAGTATGCTGCGTATCGTGGATTTTCATGCGCCAGCCGGCCACTGCCAACCACAGGTCCCCAATCACAAACCATGGCCCTTTTCCCTGGAAAACAAAATTCACACGCCCCGCTTCTGAACGGCAGATTGCAGGAGCCATATGGTACTATTGAACCGACCCGACATGACACTGGTGCCACCTTGGGTCTGGGAACTAACCTGCGTAGCATTTATTTTAGGAGCCAGCCTGTCTGGTGCAGCAGTAGAAAATTTCAGGCGCGACACGTAGGATGGTTCCCAGACCCAAGGTGCCCCAGTGCCAAGTCTGGCTGGTTTGATAATAAAAAGTGGCTCCTGCAATCTGACAGGCAGAAGCGGGGCGGGTGAGTTTAGTTTGCCAGGGAAAAGGGCCGTGGTTTGCGTTCGGGGGCCTGTGGCTGGGAGTGGCCGGCTGGCTCCTGAAAATCCACACTACGCAGGATGGTTCCCAGACCCAAGGTGGCACCAGTGCTGTGTCAGGCTGGTTTGATAGAGGCAAGTGGCTCCTGCTCTGTGCCAGTCAGAAGCGGGGCGGGTGAGTTTTGTTTGGAAAGGAAAAGGGCTGTGGTTTGCGTTCGGGGTCCTGTGGCTGGGAGTGGCCGGCTGGCTCCTGAAAATGCACGCCGCGCAAGATGGTTCCCAGCCCCAAGGTTTCACCAGTGCCGAGTCGGGATGCTTTGATAGTACCAAGGGGCTCCTGCAATCTGCCAGGAAGAAGCGGGGCAGTTGAGTTTTGTTTGCCAGAAAAAAGGGCTGTGGTTTGTGTTGGGGGGCCTGTGGCTGGGAGTGGCCGGCTGTCTCCTGAAAATCCACGCCGTGCAGGATGTTTCCCAGATGAAAGGTGGCACCAGTGCCGAGTCGGGCTGGTTTGATAGAGGCAAGTGGCTCCTGCAATCTGCCAGCCAGAAGATGGGCAGGTCAGTTTTACTTCCAGGGAAATGGGCCGTAGTTTGTGTTTGGGGGCCTGTGGCTGGGAGTGGCCGGCTGGCTGCTGAAAATCCACGATGCGCAGGAGGGTTCCCAGATGAAACGTGGCACCAGTGCCAAGTCGGGCTGGTTTGATAGTACCAAGTGGCTCCTGCAATCTGCCAGCCAGAAGATGGGCAGATCAGTTTTACTTCCAGGGTAAAGGGCCGTAGTTTGTGTTTGGGGGCCTGTGGCAGGGAGTGGCCGGCTGGCTCCTGAAAATCCACGCCGTGCCGGATGGTTCCCAGACCCAAGGGGGCACCAGTGCCAAGTCAGGCTGGTTTGAGAGAGGCAAGTGGGTCCTGCAATCTGCCAGCCAGAAGCGGGGCAGGTCAGTTTTACTTGAAGGACAAAGGGCCGTGGTTTGTTGTCGGGGGCCTGTGGCTGGGAGTAGCCGGCTGGCTCCTGAAAATCCACGATACGCAGGATGGTTCCCAGATGAAAGGTGGCACCAGTGCCAAGTCGGGCTGGTTTGATAGAGCCAAGTGGCTCCTGCATTCTACCATCCAGAAGCGGGGCACCTGAGTTTTTTTTCCAGGGAAACGGGCTGTGGTATATGTTTGGGGGCCTGTGGCTGGGAGTGGCCGGCTGGCTCCTGAAAATCCACGATACGCAGGATGGTTCCCAGATGAAAGGTGGCACCAGTGCCAAGTCGGGCTTGTTTGATAATACCAAGTGGCTCCTGCAATCTGCCAGCCAGAAGATGGGCAGGTAAGTTTTACTTCCAGGAAAAAGGGCCGTAGTTTGTGTTTGGGGGCCTGTTGCTGGGCGTGGCCGGCTGGCTCCTGAAAATGCACGATACGCAGGATGGTTCCCAGATGAAAGGTGGCACCAGTGCCAAGTCGGGCTGGTTTGCTAGAGCCAAGTGGCTCCTGTAATCTCCCAGCCAGAAGATGGGCAGGCCAATTTTACTTCCAGGGAAAATGGCCGTGGAATATGTTTGGGGGCCTGTGGCTGGGAGTGGCCGGCTGGCTCTTGAAAATCCACGATACGCAGGATGCTTCCGAGATGAAAGGTGGCACCAGTGCCAAGTCGGGCTGGTTTGATAGTACCAAGTGGGTCCTGCAATGTGCCAGCCAGAAGCGGGGCGGGTGAGTTTTGTTTGCCAGGGAAATGGGCTGTGGTTTGTGTTCGGGGGCCTGTGGCTGGGAGTGGCCGGCTGGCTCCTGAAAATCCACGCCGTGCCGGATGGTTCTCAGACCCAAGGGGGCACCAGTGCCAAGTCAGGCTGGTTTGAGAGAGGCAAGTGTGTCCTGCAATGTGCCAGCCTGAAGCAGGGCGGGTGAGTTTTGTTTGCCAGGGAAAAGGGCCGTGGTATGTGTTTGGTGGCCAGTGGCTGGGAGTGGCCGGCTGGCTCCTGAAAATCCACACTACGCAGGATGGTTCCCAGATGAAAGGTGGCACCAGTGCCAAGTCGGGCTGGTTTGATAGTACCAAGTGGCTCCTTCAATCTGCCAGCCAGAAGCGGGGCAGGTGAGTTTTGTTTGCCAGGGAAAAGGGCCGTAGTTTGTGTTTGTGGGCCTGTGGCTGGGAGTGGCCGGCTGGCACCTTAAAATCCACGCCGCGCAGAATGGTTCCCAGACCCAAGGGGGCACCAGTGCCAGGTCGGACTGGTATGTTCGTACCAAGTGGCTCCTGCAATCTACCATCCAGAAGCGGGGCAGCTGAGTATTTTTTCCGGGGAAAAGGGCTGTGGTATGCGTTTGGGGGCCTGTGGCTGGGAGTGGCCAGCTGGCTCCTGAAATTCCACGATACGTAATATGGTTCCCAGACCCAAGGGGGCACCAGTGCTGAGTCGGGCTGGTTTGATAGAGCCAAGTGGCTCCTGCAATCTGCCAGCCAGAAGATGGGCAGGTCAGTTTTACTTCCAGGGAAAAGGGCCGTAGTTTGTGTTTGGGGGCGTGTGGCTGGGAGTGGCCGGCTGGCTCCTGAAAATCCGCGCCGCGCAGGGTGGTTCCGAGACGCAACGGGGCACCAGTGCCAAGTCGGGCTGGTTTGATAGAGCCAAGTGCCTCCGGCAATCTGCCAGCCAGAATCGGGGCGGGAGTGTTTTGTTTTCAAGGGAAAAGGGCCGTGGTTTGTGTTCCGGGGCCTGTGGCTGACAGCGGCTGGCTGGCTCCTGAAAATCCACGCCGTGCCGCATGGTTCCCAGACCCAAGGGGGCACCAGTGCCTAATCGGCCTGGTTTGAGAGAGGCAAGTGTGTCCTGCAATGTGCAAGCCAGAAGCAGGGCGGGTGAGTTTTGTTTGCCAGGGAAAAGGGCCGTGGTTTGTGTTCGGGGGCCTGGTCCTGGGAGTGGCTGGCTGGCTCCTGAAAATGCAGGCCGCGCAGGATGGTTCCCAGATGAAAGGTGGTACCAGTGCCAATTTGGGCTGGTTTGATAGAGGCAAGTGACTCCTGCAATCTGCCAGCCAGAAGAAGGGCAGGTCAGTTTTACTTCCAGGGAAAAGGGCCGTAGTTTGTGTTTGGGGGCCTGTGGCTGGGAGTGGCCTTCTGGTTTCTGAAAATGCACGCCACGCAGGATGGTTCCCAGCCCCAAGGTTTCACCTGTGCCGAGTCGGGCTGGTTTGATAGTACCAAGGGGCTTCTCCAATCTGCCAGGAAGAAGTGCTGCAGTTGAGTTTTGTTCGCCAGAAAAAAGGGCCTTGGTTTGTGTTGGGGGGCCTGTGGCTGGGAGTGGCCGGTTGGCTCCTGAAAATCCACGCCGCGCAGGATGTTTCCCAGACCCAAGGTGGCACCAGTGCCGATTCGGGCTGGATTGATAGAGGCAAGTGGCTCCTGCAATCTGCCAGCCAGAAGATGGGCAGGTCACTTTTACTTCCAGGGTAAAGGGCCGTAGTTTGTGTTTGGGGGCCTGTGGCAGGAAGTGGCCGGCTGGCTCCTGAAAATCCACGCCGTGCCGGATGGTTCCCAGACCCAAGGGGGCACCAGTGCCAAGTCAGGCTGGTTTGAGAGAGGCAAGTGGGTCCTGCAATGTGCCAGCCAGAAGCAGGGCGGGTGAGTTTTGTTTGCCAGGGAAAAGGGCTGTGGTTTGTGTTTGGGGGCCTGTGGCTGGGAGTGGCCGGATGGCTCCTGAAAATCCACGCCGCGCAGGATGTTTCCCAGACCCAAGGTGGCACCAGTGCCAATTTGGGCTGGTTTGATAGAGCCAAGTGGCTCCTGCAATCTGCCAGCCAGAAGCGGGGCGCGTGAGTTTAGTTTGCCATGGAAAAGGGCCGTGGTTTGTTGTCGGGGACCTGTGGCTGGGTGTGGCAGGCTGGCTCCTGAAAATCCACACCGCGCAGGATGGTTCCCAGATGAAAGTTGGCACCAGTGCCAAGTCGGGCTGGTTTGATAGAGCCAAGTGGATCCTGCATTCTACCTTCCAGAAGCGGGGCGCGTGAGTTTTGTTTGCCAGGAAAAAGGGCCGTGGTTTGTTTTCGGGGGCCTGTGGCTGGGAGTGGCCGGCTGGCTCCTGAAAATCCACGATACGCAGGATGGTTCCCAGATGAAAGGTGGCACCAGTGCCAAGTCTGGCTGGTTTGGTAGAGCCAAGTGGCTCCTCCATTCTACCATCCAGAAGCGGGGCAGCTGAGTTTTTTTTTCCAGGGATACGGGCTGTGGCATATGTTTGGGGGCCTGTTGCTGAGAGTGGCCGGGTGGCTCCTGAAAATCCACGATACGCAGGATGGTTCCCAGATGAAAGGTGGCACCAGTGCCAAGTCGGGCTGGTTTTATAGAGCCAAGTGGCTCCTGTAATCTGCCAGCCAGAAGATGGGCAGGTCAATTTTTCTTCCAGGGAAAATGGCTGTGGAATATGTTTGGGGGCCTGTGGCTGGGAGTGGCCGGCTGGCTCTTGAAAATCCACGATACGCAGGATGCTTCCCAGATGAAAGGTGGCACCAGTGCCAAGTCGGGCTGGTTTGATAGAGCCAAGTGGGTCCTGCAATCTGCCAGCAAGAAGATGGGGCGGGTGAGTTTAGTTTGCCAGGGAAATGGGCTGTGGCTTGTGTTTGGGGGCCTGTGGCTGGGAGTGGCCGGCTGGCTCCTGAAAATCCACGATACGCAGGATGGTTCCCAGATGAAAGGTGGTACCAGTGCCGAGTCGGACTGGTTTGATAGAGGCAAGTGGCTCCTGCAATGTGCCAGCCAGAAGATGGGCAGGTCAGTTTTACTTCCAGGGAAAAGGGCCGTAGCTTGTGTTTGGCGGCCTGTGGCTGGGAGTGGCCGGCTGGCTCCTGAAAATCCACGATACGCAGGATGGTTCCCAGATGAAAGGAGGCACCAGTGCCAAGTCGGGCTGGTTTGATAGTACCAAGTGACTCCTGAAAACTACCATCCAGAAGCGGGGCAGGTGAGTTTTGTTTTCCAGGGAAAAGGGCCGTGGTATGTGTTTGGTGGCCAGTGGCTGGGAGTGGCCGGCTGGCTCCTGAAAATCCACGATACGCAGGATGGTTCCCAGATGAAAGGTGGCACCAGTGCCAAGTCGGGCTGGTTTGATAGTACCAAGTGGCTCCTTCAATCTGCCAGCTAGAAGCGGGGCAGGTGAGTTTTGTTTGCCAGGGAAAAGGGCCGTAGGTTGTGTTTGTGGGCCTGTGGCTGGGAGTGGCCGGCTGGCTCCTGAAAATCCACGATACGCAGGATGCTTCCCAGATGAAAGGTGGTACCAGTGCCGGGTCGGGCTGGTTTGATGGAGGGAAGTGGCTCCTGCAATCTGCCAGCCAGAAGATGGGGCGCGTGAGTTTTGTTTGCCAGGGAAAAGGGCCGTGGTTTGTGTTGGGGGCCTGTGTCTGGGAGTGGCCGGCTGGCTCCTGAAAATCCACGCCGCGCAGAATGGTTCCCAGACCCAAGGGGGCACCAGTGCCAAGTCGGTCTGGTATGTTCGTACCAAGTGGCTCCTGCAATCTACCATCCAGAAGCGGGGCAGCTGCGTATTTTTTCCAGGGAAAAGGGCTGTGGTATTCGTTTGGGGGCCTGTGGCTGGGAGTGGCCAGCTGGCTCCTGAAATTCCACGATACGTAGGATGGTTCCCAGAACCAAGGGGGCACCAGTGGCGAGTCGGGCTGGTTTGATACAGCCTAGTGGCTCCTGCAATCTACCAGCCAGAGGCAGGGCGGGTGAGTTTTGTTTGCCAGGGCAAAGGGCCGTGGTTTGTGTTTGGGGGCTTGTAGCTGGGAATGGCCAGCTGGCTTCTGAAAATCCACGATACGTAGGATGGTTCCCAGATGAAAGGTGGCACCAGTGCCGAGTCGGGCTGGTTTGATAGAGCGAAGTGGTCCTCCATTCTACCATCCAGAAGCGGGGCAGCTGAGTTTTTTTTCCAGGGATACGGGCTGTGGTATGTGTTTGGGGGCCTGTGGCTGGGAGTGGCCTGTTGGCGCCTGAAAATCCACGATACGCAGGATGGTTCCCAGATGAAAGGTGTCACCAGTGCCAAGTTGGGCTGGTTTGCTAGAGGCAAGTGGCTCCTGCAATCTGCCAGCCAGAGGATGGGCAGGTCAGTTTTACTTCCAGGGAAAAGGACCGTAGTATTTGTTTGGAGGCCTGTTGCTGGGAGTGGCCGGCTGGCTCCTGAAAATCCACGATACTCAGGATGGTTCCCAGATGAAAGGAGGCACCGGTGCCCAGTCTAGCTGGTTTGATAGAGCCAAGTGGCTCCTGCAATCTGCCATGCAGAGGCGGGAAGGGTGAGTTTTGTTCCCAGGGATTGGGGTGGTGGTTTTTCTTTGGGAGCCTGTGGCTGACAGTGGCAGGCTGTCTTTTGAAAATCCACTCCGCGCAGGATGGTTCCCAGACCCAAGGGGGCACCAGTGCCGAGTCGGGCTGGTTGGATATAGGCAAGTGGCTCCTGCAATCTGCCAGCCAGAAGATGGGCAGGTCAGTTTTACTTCCAGGAAAAAGGGCCGTGGTATGCCTTTGGGGGCCTGTGGCTGGGAGTGGCCGGCTGGCTCCTGAAAATCCACGATATGCAGGATGATTCCCAGACCCAAGGTGGCACCACTGCCAGGTTGGACTGGTATATTAGTACAACGTGTCTCCTGCAATCTACCATCCAGAAGCGGGGCAGCTGAGTATTTTTTCCAGGGAAAAGGGCTGTGGTAAACTTTTGGGGGCCTGTGGCTGGGAGTGGCCGGCTGGCTCCTGAAAATCCACGATACGCAGGATGGTTCCCAGATGAAAGGTGGCACCAGTGTCAAGTCGGGCAGGTTTGATAGAGGCAAGTGGATCCTGCAATCTGCCAGCCAGAAGCGGGGCGCGTGAGCTTAGTTTGCCATGGAAAAGGGCCGCGGTTTGCGTTCTGGGGCCTGTGGCTGGGTGTGGGCGGCTGGCTCCTGAAAATCCACGCCGCGCAGGGTGGTTCCGAGACGCAACGGGGCACCAGTGCCAAGTCGGGCTGGTTTGATAGAGCCAAGTGGCTCCTGCAATCTGCCCGCCAGAAGCGGGGCGGGTGAGTTTTGTTTTCCAGGGAAAAGGGCCGTAGTTTGTGTTCGGGGGCCTGTGGCTTGGAGTGGCCGGCTGGCTCCTGAAAATCCACGCTGCGCAGGATGGTTCCCAGAACCAAGGTGGCACCAGTTCCGAGTCGGGCTGGTTTGATAGAGCCATGTGGCTCCGGCAATCTGCAAGCCAGATGATGGGCAGGTCAGTTTTACTTCCAGGGTAAAGGGCCGTAGTTTGTGTTCGGGGGCCTGTGGCAGGGAGTGGCCGGCTGGCTCCTGAAAATCCACGATACGCAGGATGATTCCCAGACGCAAGGTGGCACCACTGCCAAGTTGGACTGGTATGATAGTACAAAGTGGCTCCTGCAATCTACCATCCAGAAGCGGGGCAGCTGAGTTTTTTTCCAGGGAAAAGGGCCGTTGTATGTGTTTGGGGGCCTGTGGGTGGGAGTGGCCGGCTGGCTCCTGAAAATCCACGATACGCAGGATGGTTCCCAGATCCAAGGGGGCACCAGTGCCGAGTCGGGCTGGTTTGATGGAGCCAAGTGGCTCCTGCAATCTGCCAGCCAGAAGATGGGCAGGTCAGTTTTACTTCCAGGGAAAAGGGCCGTGGTTTGTGTTCGGGGGCCTGTGGCTGAGAGTGGCCGGCTGGCTCCTGAAAATCCACGCCGTGCAGGATGGTTCCCAGACCCAACGGGGCACCAGTGCCTAGTCGGGCTGGTTTGAGAGAGGCATGTGGTTCCTGCAATGTGCCAGCCAGAAGCAGGGCGGGTGAGTTTTGTTTTCCAGGGAAAAGAGCCGTGGTTTGTGTTCGGGGGCCTGGTGCTGGGAGTGGCCGGCTGGCTCCTGAAAATCCACGATACGCAGGATGGTTCCCAGATGAAAGGTGGAACCAGTGCCAAGTCGAGCTGGTTTGATAGAGGCAAGTGGCTCCTGCAATCTGCCAGCCAGAAGATGGGCAGGTCAGTTTTACTTCCAGGGAAAAGGGCCGTAGTTTGTGTTTGGGGGCCTGTGGCTGGGAGTGGCCGGCTGGCTCCTGAAAATGTACGCAGCGCATGATGGCTCCCAGCCCCAAGGTTTCACCAGTGCCGAGTCGGGCTGGGGTGATAGTACCAAGGGGCTCCTGCAATCTGCCAGGAAGAAGCGGGGCAGGTGAGTTTTGTTTGCCAGATAAAAGGGCCGTGGTTTGTGTTGGGGGGCCTGTGGCTGGGAGTGGCCGTCTGGCTCCTGAAAATCCACGCCGCGCAGGATATTTCCCGGACCCTAGGTGGCACCAGTTCCGATCCGGGCTGGTTTGATAGAGCCAAGTGGCTCCTGCAAACTGCCAGGCAGAAGCGGGGCGGGTGAGTTTTGTTTGCCAGGAAAAGGGCCGTAGTTTTTGTTCGGGGGCCTGTGGCTGGGAGTGGCCGGCTGGCTCCTGAAAATCCACGCTGCGCAGGATGTTTCCCAGAACCAAGGTGGCACCAGTGCCGAGTCGGGCTGGTTTGATAGAGCCATGTGGCTCCGGCAATCTGCCAGCCAGATGACGGGCAGGTCAGTTTTACTTCCAGGGTAACGGGCCGTAGTTTGTGTTCGGGGGCCTGTGGCAGGGAATGGCCGGCTGGCTCCTGAAAATCCACCATACGCAGGATGATTCCCAGACGCAAGGTGGCACCACTGCCTAGTTGGACTGGTATGATAGTACAAAGTGGCTCCTGCAATCTACCATCCAGAAGCGGGACAGCTGAGTTTTTTTCCAGGGAAAAGGGCCGTCGTATGTGTGTGTGGGCCTGTGCCTGGGTGTGGCCTGTTGGCTCATGAAAATCCACGATACGCAGGATGGTTCCCAGATGAAAGATGGCACCAGTGCAAGTCGGGCTGGTTTGATAGAGACGAGTGGCTCCTGCAATCTGCCATGCAGAAGCGTGCCAGCTGAATTTTGTTCCCAGGGAATGGGGTGGTGGTTTCTCTTTGGGGGTCTGTGGCTGACAGTGGCAGGCTGTCTCCTGAAAATCCACGCCGCGCAGGATGGTTCCCAGACCCAAGGGGGCACCAGTGCCGAGTCGGGCTGGTTTGATAGAGCCAAGTGTCTCCTGCAATCTGCCAGCCAGAAGATGGGCAGGTCAGTTTTACTTCCAGGGAAAAGGGCCGTGGTATGCGTTTGGGGGCCTGTGGCTGGGAGTGGCCGGCTGGCTCCTGAAAATCCACGATACGCAGGATGGTTCCCAGATGAAAGGTGGCACCAGTGCCGAGTCGGGCTGGTTTGATAGAGGCAAGTGGCTCCTGCAATCTGCCAGCCAGAGGCAGGGCGGGTGAGTTTAGTTTGCCATGGAAAAGGGCCGTGGTTTATTTTCGGGTTCTTGTAGCTGGGTGTGGCAAGCTGGTTCCTGAAAATCCACTATACGCAGGATGGTTCCCAGATGAAAGGTTGCACCAGTGCCCTGTCAGGCTGGTTTGATAGAGCCAAGTGGCTCCTGCAATCTGCCTGGCAGAGGCAGGGCGGATGACTTTTGTTTGCCAGGGAAAAGGGCCGTAGTTTGTGTTTGGGGGCCTGTGGCTGGGAGTGGCCGGCTGGCTCCTGAAAATCTAAGAAACGTAGGATGCTTCCCAGATGAAAGGTGGCACCAGTGACGAGTCGGGCTGGTTTGATAGAGGCAAGTGGATCCTGCAATATGCCAGCCAGAAGCGGGGCGCGTGAGTTTAGTTTGCCATGGAAAAGGGCCGTGGTTTTTTTTCGGGGACCTGTAGCTGGGTGTGGCAAGCTGGCTCCTGAAAATCCACGATACGCAGGATGGTTCCCAGATGAAAGGTGGCACCAGTGCCAAGTCTGGCTGGTTTGATAGAGCCACGTGGCTTCTGCAATCTGCCAGCCCGATGCAGGGCGGGTGAGTTTTGTTTGCCAGGGAAAGGGCCGTGGTTTGTGTTTGGGGGCCTGTGGCTGGGAGTGGCCGGCTGGCTTCTGAAAATCCACGATACGCAGGATGGTTCCCAGCTGAAAGGTAGCACCAGTGCCGGGTCGGGCTTGTTTGATAATACCAAGTGGCTCCTGCAATCTGCCAGCCAGAAGATGGGCAGGTCAGTTTTAATTCCAGGAAAAAGGGCCGTAGTTTGTGTTTGGGGGCCTGTGGCTGGGAGTGGCCGGCTGGCTCCTGAAAATCCACGATACGCAGGATGGTTCCCAGATGAAAGGTGGCACCAGTGCCAAGTCGGGCTGGTTTGATATTACAAAGTGTCTCCTGCAATCTGCCAGCCAGAAGCGGGGCTGCTGAGTTTTGTTTGCCAGGGTAAAGGGCCGTGGTTTGTGTTTGTGGGCCTGTGGCTGGGTGTGGCCGGCTGGCTCCTGAAAATCCACGATACGCAGGATGGTTCCCAGATGAAAGGTGGCAGCAGTGCCGGGTCGGGCTGTTTGATAGAGCCAAGTGGCTCCTGCAATCTGCCAGCAAGAAGATGGGGCGGTGAGTTTTGTTTACCAGGAAAAAGGGCCGTGGTTTGCCTTCGGGGGCCTGTGCGGAGTGCCAGCTGGCTCCTGAAAATCAACGATACGCAGGATGGTTCCCAGATGAAAGGTGGCACTAGTGCCCTGTCAGGCTGGTTTGATAGGGCCATTTGGCTCCTGCAATCTGCCAGCCAGAGGCAGGGCGGGTGAGTTTTGTTTGCCAGGAAAAAGGGCCGTGGTTTGTGTTTGGGGACCTGTGGCTGGGAGTGGCCGGCTGGCTCCTGAAAATCCACGATACGCAGGATGGTTCCCAGATGAACGGTGGCACCAATGCCGAGTCGGGCTTGTTTGATAACACCAAGTGGCTCTTGCAATCTGCCAGCCAGGTGATGGGCAGGTCAGTTTTACTGGAAGGTAAAAGGGCCGTAGTTTGTGTTTGGGGGTCTGTCGCTGGGTGTGGCGGCCGGCTCCTGAAAATCCACGATACGCAGGATGGTTCCCAGACCCAAGCGGGTGCCAGTGCCGAGTCGGGCTGGTTTGATAGAGCCATGTGGCTCCTGCAATCTGCCAGCCAGAAGCGGGGCGCGTGACTTTAGTTTGCCATGGAAAAGACCCGTGGTTTGTTTTCGGGGACCTGTGGCTGGGTGTGGCAGGCTGGCTCCTGAAAATCCACACCGCGCAGGATGGTTCCCAGATGAAAGGTGGCACCAGTGCCAAGTCGGGCTGGTTTGATAGAGGCAAGTGGCTCCTGCAATCTGCCAGCCAGATGATGGGCAGGTCAGTTTTAATTCCAGGGAATAGGGCCGTAGTATTTGTTTGGAGACCTGTGGCTGGGAGTGGCCGCCTGGCTCCTGAAAATCCACCATGCACAGGATGGTTCCCAGATGAAAGGTGGCACCAGTGCCGAATCAGGCTGGTTTGATAGAGGGAAGTGTCTCCTGCAATCTGCCAGCCAGAAGCTGGGCGGGTGAGTTTTGTTTGCCAGGGAAAAGGGCCGTGGTTTGTGTTCGGGGGCCTGTGGCTGGGAGTGGCCGGCTGGCTCCTGAAAATGCACGATATGCAGGATGACTCCCAGATGAAATGTGGCACCATTGCCAAGTTGGGCTGGTTTGAGAGAGCCAAGTGGTTCCTGCAATCTGCCAGCCAGAAGATGGGCAGGTCAGTTTTAATTCCAGGGAAAAGGGCCGTAGTATTTGCTTGGGGACCTGTGGCTGGGAGTGGCCGCCTGGCTCCTGAAAATCCACGATACGCAGGATGGTTCCCAGATGAAAAGTGGCACCAATGTCGAGTCGGGCTGGTTTGATAGAGTCAAGTGGCTCCTGCAATCTTCCAGCCAGAAGCAGGGTGGGTTAGTTTTGTTTGCCAGGGAAAAGGGCCGTGGTTTGTGTTTGGGGGCCTGTGGCTGGGAGTGGCCGGCTGGCTCCTGAAAATCCACGATACGCAGGATGGTTCCCAGATGAAAAGTGGCACCAGTGCCAAGTCGGGCTGGTTTGATAGTACCAAGTGGCTCCTGCAATCTGCCAGCCAGAAGATGGGCAGGTCTGTTTTAATTCCAGGGAAAAGGGCCGTAGTATTTGTTTGGGGACCTGTGGCTGGGAGTGGCCGGCTGGCTCCTGAAAATCCACGATATGCAGGATGGTTCTGATGCCGAATTTTGCCCCAAAAGGCGAGAATAACTGCCTAAGAGACTCAAGTAAGTCAGCATAGACAGGAGGTATTTTATTACGACGCGTCGGAGAAATCACAAAGGGATTTCTAGCTATCTCATAACAGAAGCAAGCTTTTATACAATCTTGGGTGCAGGGTTACATCATATTCATAAGAGGCGTGGTGTGGGCGGAGCGTGGGCGGAGACATCTATTTTGAGGATTATTCATGGTGGTCCTTCGTTGCCTTCCTCATGGGCGCGGGTCTTCTGATGAGTCTTCCTCTTTAAACTTTTGAACTCTTATCCTAATATGGTCAATTCCCGGTGTACTTGGCTTGGTTCCCATGGCTTGGCACGGCTCTTAGGGTCAGCTTGACACTGGCACGGCTCTTAGGGTCAGTTTGACATTATTAGCTCTGATCATGCTTAGCTCGACAATTCCCTTATCCCTATCTCTCTTTATTGTTTGCCCTGCTTCAAACAGAAGGATCCACCAGGATTGCTTCTGGATTAATGAATAACCTATCATACAGCATTATCAATAATTCCAGGATTGCTTCCGGATTAATGAATAACCTACCATACAGCATCATAAGCAATTCCTGAGTGTGGATGGGGGCGAATCCCCTTGTACCTAACATGAGACCACCCGCCGGTGATATGGGATATGGCTCCAGTGTTAGGGTCGCGTGAGTAGCTAATGGGATGGGAATGGGATAGGACTGCTCAGAGTTGATTTTCAGTCTGTGGCTCTGCCTAAGCATTTTGATAACAAAGTTATGTTCTTGTGCAGTAGTAAAATGCTGATCGGATGGGCAGTTTGGGGCTTCATTTCCCCCCTTTTCTTATAACATACGAATTCTTTCGTCTAATTCTATTCCTGTAGGGCGTTGATACGCTCGTACCATAGCCCAAACTATTTGAGTTCTTTTCATTATAATCCTTAGTCTCCACCACATGCAAATATTTGTAAAAGTTAACAGTAGCAGAGCTACAATTACTATTAGCATTGGGTGCACCAGGTAGTTGAAGACCTGTGTAGCTGTTGGGGAATATCCTGTAAAGATATCCCACCAATGATGCTGACCTACTTGTTCTACTTTGGTCAGGACATTCTTTATTTTCTCTGAATTATGTTCCACCTGCGATATCATTCGTTTAGTCGTTTGATTCACCTTTTGCATCAATTCCTTCACTTTAGGATGTGCGAGCATTGCTTTAAGAATTTCAACGTCCATCCCTATTTGTAATTTCGGTATCTCTTGATATAGGTTAAAATCTGCGTTAATTAGCTGTTGGGTAGTTATTGGGACAGTATAATGAAAATCACAACCTATTATCTTGGTAAAATTGCATACACAAAAGTTAGTATTGTTAGTCTCTTCTTGGCAACCATCTATAATGACGTTGTCACAAGCTGTCCTCACGCAAGCACACCCATTCCCTATATAGTAGACTTGTGATTGTGTTCTATTATGCGGAAGCATTTCAAAGGTACATACACTATTCTCGGCATCCAAGCATAAATCTTCTGCTTCTACCACGGCGTTTTCACAAACATAGCCTAACTGTCCCCTAGGAATACATGCTTCTGTGCTAATCGATTGCCACCTCTTTTTGGTATAATCATAACTAGCCCAGACATTATGGTCTATTGGCTTGACAATGACACCCTGATGTATTGTCCCTAGAGTGAGGATGGGAAAGATAGCTCTTTCCTCTGCCGCACTAATGGTGAGGACATACGCTTCAATGCGTTCTTGTTGGGGTTCATAAGTAAAATTTACTAACTGCCACCAGGCTTGGTGGTCTTTCTCGAATTGTGTGGTGTGATTGTCCTTTAATATTGTTTCCCTTATTTCTTGAGGTAATATACCTGACGTTCCTTCTCTTATTATTATTCCTGCTGCTACTGATTGTACCCATTGTTGTGTCTGAGGACATTGGATAGCGAGAGCAATATCTTTGCTAAATTCCCCTGTATAATCAACAAGCTTCACAAAATCCTCTGCAGTATGGTTTGCTACCATGGTTAGCAATTTTACTACTAGCAATTGTGTTTCTGCTAATGTAAGCATGGATGAACTGAGGGGCATCTTAAGCTTTCCCAGGTTCGTTGTGACGGTGCTTAATTTGTTCACTAATACCTCTTGATCTATCGTGTTTAATATACCAAATCCGGTGCCGACCCACCCACTAAGATCTCTTTGTGCCCTCCTGTGATAAGACCTTGTCGCTAGCCATGCATTCCATCCCTTGAGGCTTTGCTGTATAAATGGGCGGCAATCCTTCTGCAAATGTGTAACATCGGTATGGATGTTCATCTGCACCTTCTTCAGAGAATAAGTGGGGTCTAATAATAATTTTAGTTCATTAGATTTTCTTATCACCTGAGGCCCTATAAAGGTCAGGTTATGCACTATTTTACATTCCACCGGTGGAGTGATTTCTTGGGGTAAGTCTAGATCTGGATACAATGGGATCATGCCTTCCGATAATGCCACCTCATATTGGACAGCCCGCTGAGGGAAGCTAATACCCCGCTCCAGCGTTTTCAATTCCCTTTCACATGTGAACATCATCGACTGATCTAATCTAAATGCCATCTCACACTGTGCCCTCCCTTCCTCAGGACCACTAGATACTACGATCTTTCCCGCAGGAGAGAGAAGAGGGTAGAGGTCAAGGGTTATGTTTCGAGGATGTAGTTCCCCATGCGAATCTTCCGTATAGATTACCGAGTTTCGCGGTTGTGATCCGGGTGGATCTTCTTGGAAGTCACTCCACTGACATGAGATTGGGCTCTTTTGCTGGGTCCAGACAGTGGGCTGGCCCATCTTCACTGGACTAAAGGTAATTAAGTTATGTTCAGGGGCTAGCATCAAGGGTTTAATTGTTAATACTAGCCGCCTTGTTCTCCCTTCTACCGGGTCAAGTTCTCGACACCCAATTTGGATTTGGTCTCCCTTGTATGCTACCATGGAGGACTGATCCCATACTTTACTCGGATATGGCTGATTGTTACGCAGAGCATAAACCTCGAAATAGGGTCCCTTCGTTTCCAACTCTGGGTGGATACACTGGTGTGCATAAGACCATGGGTCTATTGGGCATAGTCTTGGGGAAGAGCTATACTTATCGAAAGTCCAATGATCAAAGTTGTAAGGGTTTGAGGTGAAGTCAGGATCATGATGTCTGCTCTTGTTTGTTCTCCGGAGCTTTCTTGACCCGTGAGTAATGGATCCACGCAGGTCGCTCCTTGATCCGAACCGCCGTGAAGGTAGTCAGCAGCACTTGGAAGGGTCCCTCCCACTTCTCTTGTAGGGGTTTTCCTAAAAGATTCTTAACATACACCCAGTCACCGGGATTAAACGGATGCAATTTGCAGTCAGGTTGTTTAGGTTGGTGCTCTATCATTACAGTAGCATTCTTATCGAACTGCTTCCCCACCGTAACTACATAATCGTAAATGTACTGATTACCAATTTGGTCTATAGCGTCCCCATTTACAACTTGCATAGCATAAGGTCTACCATACAGAACTTCAAATGGGCTTAACCTTTCTTTTGACCTTGGTTTGACTCTTAGCCTCAGCAGAGCAATAGGCAAAGCTTGATACCACTGCAAATTAGTCTTCTGGCATATTTTGGCAATCTGCTGTTTGATAAGATGATTCATCTTTTCTACTTGCCCACTGGCCTGTGGACGGTAAGGCATGTGTAATTGCCATTTGATTTGTAATGCTTTGCTTATTGCTCTTACTACTTTTACACAGAAATGTGTACCCCTATCCGAAGAAATGCTCTTCAATAACACTTTAGTTACTTCTCTTTCCTTATTTGTCCTGCAAGGGAATGCTTCAGGCCACTCAGAAAATGTATCAGTTAATACCAACAAGTACCGACACCCCCCTTTTCTTGGGAGTTCAGAAAAATCAATTTGCCATACTTCACCTGGGAATTTACCTCGATTTATTGCTCCCTGGTGTATCCTAGTCCCTGTATTCGGGTTGTTCTTCAGGCATCGCTCACACTGGGATGTGACATGTTTTATGGTGGTAAATAATTTTGGCCCTGCTATCCTAGCTTGCAGGTACTGATAGAGTGGATCCAAGCCCCACTGGGCTTTTTCATGTTCTGCTTTTACAAACTGCCACATCACGTTTCCTGGTATTACTAGCTGTCCCGTTTCCAATCTACCCCAACCATTTTCTAGTATTTTGCCCTTATTCCTTTGAATCCATCTATGATCTGATTCCTGGTATTCTGGCTGGATGTTGGTATCCAGCTCTCCTGGTATTAGGGCCATTACTTTCACTTCCCTAGCCCTTGTGGCAGCCAAATTAGCTTCTGTATCTGCCTTCCTGTTCCCTATTTCTGGAATAGTATTACCTTTCAGGTGTCCCTTACAATGCATTATGGCCACTTGTGCTGGGAGTTGGACCGCCTTTAGCAATCGTAGAACCTCCTCTGCATCCTTGACTGTTTTCCCTTGTGTAGTCAACAGTCCTCTTTCTTTCCAGATGGCCCCATGGGCATGCACAACGGAAAAGGCATATTTAGAGTCTGTCCATATATTAATTTGCATGTTCTCTGCCAATTCCAGAGCTCGAGTCAAAGCTATCAGCTCTGCCTTTTGGGCTGAAGTCCCCGCAGGCAAAGGGTTTGACTCAATTACTTCTTCTGTGGTAGTAATTGCATAGCCAGCCAGTCTTACTCCCTGCTTCACAAAGCTGCTGCCATCCGAGAACCAGTTGTCTGCATCTTCGAACGGCTCCTCTTTGAGATCCGTACGACTGGAGTAGACGGCTTCAATTGTTTCCAGGCAGTCGTGTTCAATGGATTCTGCTGGGGCTCTTCCTTCTAGAAATGAAGCTGGGTTCACAATGTTAGTTACCTGAATAGTTACATCATCTGATTCAGCCAGGATGGCCTGGTATTTTAGGAATCTGGAGGGCGACAACCAATGATTGCCTTTCTGTTCCAGCACAGCCGACACAGTGTGAGATACCAGCACAGTCACCTTTTGACCCAACGTGAGCTTCCTGGCCTCTTCTACGTTAATTATCACTGCAGCCACTGCCCTCAGACAGCCTGGCCATCCTTTACTTACTTCATCTAGCTGCTCGGAGAAGTAGGCCACAGCTCTCTTATGTGGTCCCAACTGCTGTGCTAGGGCTCCTAGGGCCATCCCTTGTCGCTCATGGGAGAACAGCCAGAATGGTTTTGATACATCTGGGAGACCTAAGGCTGGTGCTCTCATTAGTTCCAGCTTTAACTTCTTGAAGGCCCCTTCTGCTTCGGGAGTCCACACTAGGACATTCTTGGATCCCTTCAACAAGTCATACAATGGTTTAGCGAGTATTCCGTACTGGTAGATCCATAGCCGACACCAACCTGTCATTCCCAGAAAGGCTCGCAGATCTCTCACCGTCTCTGGTTTAGGCATCTGGCAGATGGCCTCTTTCCTAGCTGCTCCCAGGGATCGCTGTCCTCTGGAGACTTCGTATCCCAGGTACACCACTTCCTTTTGCACCAGCTGTGCTTTCTGTTGAGAGACTCGATATCCGCCTTCCTCTGTCACCGTTGCTATTAGGAGGTCGTCTATGTACTGCAAAAGGGTACCATCTCCCAGCGGCCTTTCCCACTGTTCTAATTCTTTGGCTAACTGGTTCTCAAAAATCGTGGGGGAATTGGCCCATCCTTGGGGTAATACCGTCCAGGTGAGTTGGGTCTTTCTCCCTCTATCTACAGACTCCCACTCAAAAGCAAAGATCTTTTGACTCTCAGGTTTGGGTTCCACACAACTGATTGTTAGGCTTATAGCTGTAATCAGTTGTTCCTCATTTACTTGAAATTCCAATTTGTCTTTGTTGAACTTTATTACGGCTCCCAAGTTTTCCAATAGGTCTCTCCCCAATAAGGGTTTTGGTGAATTTGGTAAATACAGGAACTGGTGAATTCCCATTTGTTTCCCAATTTTGTATTTAATAGGTTTCAAAAAGTAAGCCTTTTCTGGTTGGCCTGTTGCTCCCACAACTTGTACAAATTCATCACTTTTAGGTACCAATTCCTGATTTAAAACCGAAAAGGTTGCTCCCGTGTCAAACAAAAAGTTCAATTCCTTTTTACCTTCCCCTAGCTCCATTTTAACCAGTGGGTCTGCTAGGGTACAGCCCACCAGTCCCCCTCATTCACTATCCTGATGTGTGGTAGTAGTAGTGGCCATCAGCCTTTCCCTTAGTCGGGGGCATTCTTGCTTCCAGTGTCCCATTTCTAGGCAGTAAGCACACTGATTTGGCCCTACTCTAGTTGGGTGGGGTTGGTACCTCCCCCTCCCTCCTATTGGGTTGCCTCTACCTCTTCCCCTAGTTCCAGGTTCCGAGTAACCTGTCTTCTGAGCTGCCACTGCTACAGCCACTACTGAGCTATCTTCCCGTCTTCCTTTTTCTTCTCCTCAACTTCTCCTATCCTCTATCTGAATTACTATATTCAGTTTCTGTGAGCTGTTCTCTGCCTCCCTTTCATGTCTCATCATTCTTCTCACTATATCTCAATTTAGAGACGTCACTTCCCAGTGAGTTACTTTTGTCCCCAGTCCTTGGTGTGCTGGTTTCCATTCTACAGATGCCTCCACTTCTGGGTGTGTGGTTATCTTCATATGGACTGAGTTTGGGCAGGCTACGTGTCTCCCTTCGGCTCTCCACTCCTGACGGACTGCCTTTCTCCCCTTCGACTTCTAGTCTGGGTGGGCTGTCAGCATCCATGTAGCTTCTCGACCCCTGTGGACTATCTAGTCCCTGAGGGCTGCTTATCTTCTCATCGATCCCTGATTTTAATGGGTACCCCCCCCGAATTCTTCCCAAGTCTTTCCAGTGCTTTAAGATACATCCTAAGGGGGTTTTCATATTTACGTCCTTGCTCTGTTGACCTCCCATGGCTATTTTCTGTGTCTGCGTTTTCGGTTTAATCTCTTTCTCGCAAACACTGTATGTCAATTTATTTTAACACTTCATACACACAATTTCCAATCGCGTCTCATCCACTCTCATCCACACCCACACACTTTAATCCAAACCGTCCTACCTTTCCGGTCTATCAAAGTACACCGCTTTACCCCGAGATGTCGCTGGCAAACCTATAGTACCGATACTGGTCAACTTCGGGCTATTACACACCCGTAAAACAGCTGTAAACCAAGGTACAGTTTGCAGATGATATCACAATAAATTCTTACACACAAAAAGGTTACAGTTAACACAAAATACCAAATCCTTTACGAGATTCTTGCAAACAACATAACAGTTAAACAAAGGTGTAGCACAAATGTATCTCCTCAAAACCTTATCAGAGAAAGGGAAAAATTGGACAAGGTCCCGGACCTGGCTGGATACGTTCCCAGGCGTAGTTTAAAAATTCAAACAAAGCAACAACGCTTTTAAAAATTCAAACAAAACAACAACATTAAGGAAAAACATACACCCTTTTAACAAATACTCTTTTCCTTTCCTTTTTTCTTTTCCTTCTCTTTATTCCTTTTTTTTTTTTTTTCCCTTTTTCCTTCTTTTTCTTTTTCTTTTTTTTCTTTTTTTTTTCTTCCTTTTTTTCCTTTTTCCTTTTTTTTTCTTTTTCTTTTTTTTTCTTTTTTTTTCTTTTTTTTCCTTCCTTTTTTTTTCCTTTTTCCTTTTTTTTCTTTTTCTTTTTTTCTTTTTTTTCACTCTTTTAACAAATACTCTGATTCCAAATGGGGACTCAAACCCCAATACCAAACCCAATACCAAATGGGGACTCAAACCCCAATACCAAAACCAATACCAAATGGGGACTCAAACCCCAATACCAAATGGGGACTCAAACCCCAATACCAAATCCAATACCAAATGGGGACTCAAACCCCAATACCAAAACCAATACCAAATGGGGACTCAAACCCCAATACCAAAACCAATACCAAATGGGGACTCAAACCCCAATACCAAATGGGATTATGCCAAGGCGTCCCTATGGCTCCCGTCGGGCGACTACGTCTAGTCCCCGTTTCCCAATTAAAGCGCTTTGTTCCAAATTCAATATGCAATAAACAATTAAAATACCTCTTAATTGGAGCAGGAGATGCAGGAAACCCCTCGTCCACCGAAGAGCGCTGGTCCGGGGGGGGAGTCTCTTCTGACAAAAATCTGTCAGGGGCGCCCGAGGGTCCCGGCCCCGGACCCGGCTCCGGAGGACGTCAAAGGCTCCGCTCCTGTCTGGTCCCATCTGGGTCGCCAGATATGATGCCGAATTTTGCCCCAAAAGGCGAGAATAACTGCCTAAGAGACTCAAGTAAGTCAGCATAGACAGGAGGTATTTTATTACGACGCGTCGGAGAAATCACAAAGGGATTTCTAGCTATCTCATAACAGAAGCAAGCTTTTATACAATCTTGGGTGCAGGGTTACATCATATTCATAAGAGGCGTGGTGTGGGCGGAGCGTGGGCGGAGACATCTATTTTGAGGATTATTCATGGTGGTCCTTCGTTGCCTTCCTCATGGGCGCGGGTCTTCTGATGAGTCTTCCTCTTTAAACTTTTGAACTCTTATCCTAATATGGTCAATTCCCGGTGTACTTGGCTTGGTTCCCATGGCTTGGCACGGCTCTTAGGGTCAGCTTGACACTGGCACGGCTCTTAGGGTCAGTTTGACATTATTAGCTCTGATCATGCTTAGCTCGACAATTCCCTTATCCCTATCTCTCTTTATTGTTTGCCCTGCTTCAAACAGAAGGATCCACCAGGATTGCTTCTGGATTAATGAATAACCTATCATACAGCATTATCAATAATTCCAGGATTGCTTCCGGATTAATGAATAACCTACCATACAGCATCATAAGCAATTCCTGAGTGTGGATGGGGGCGAATCCCCTTGTACCTAACATGAGACCACCCGCCGGTGATATGGGATATGGCTCCAGTGTTAGGGGTCGCGTGAGTAGCTAATGGGATGGGAATGGGATAGGACTGCTCAGAGTTGATTTTCAGTCTGTGGCTCTGCCTAAGCATTTTGATAACAAAGTTATGTTCTTGTGCAGTAGTAAAATGCTGATCGGATGGGCAGTTTGGGGCTTCAGTTCCCAGATGAAATGTGGCACCAATGTCGAGTCGGGCTGGTTTGATATAGTCAAGTGGCTCCTGCAATCTTCCAGCCAGAAGCGGGGTGGGTTAGTTTTGTTTGCCAGGGAAAAGGGCCGTGGTTTGTGTTCGAGGGCCTGTGGCTGGGAGTGGCCGGCTGGCTCCTGAAAATCCACGATATGCAGGATGGTTCCCAGATGAATGGTGGCACCAGTGCCGAGTCGGGCTGGTTTGATATGGGGAAGTGGCTCCTGCAATCTGCCAGCCAGAAGCGGGGTGGGTTAGTTTTGTTTGCCAGGGAAAAGGGCCGTGGTTTGTGTTCGGGGGCCTGTGGCTGGGAGTGGCCGGCTGGCTCCTGAAAATCCACGATACGCAGGATGGTTCCCAGATGAAAGGTGGCACCAGTGCCCTGTCAGGCTGGTTTGATAGAGGGAAGTGTCTCCTGCAATCTGCCAGCCAGAAGCGGGGTGGGTAAGTTTTGTTTGCCAGGGAAAAGTGCCGCGGTTTGTGTTCGGGGGCCTGTGGCTGGGAGTGGCCGGCTGGCTCCTGAAAATCCACGATACGCAGGATGGTTCCCAGATGAAAGGTGGCACCAGTGCCAAGTCGGGCTGGATTGATAGAGGCAAGTGGCTCCTGCAATCTGCCAGCTAGATGACGGGCAGATGAGTTTTACTTCCAGGGAAAAGGGCCGTAGTTTGTGTTTGGGGGCCTGTGGCTGGGAGTGGCCGGCTGGCTCCTGAAAATCCACGATACGCAGGATGCTTCCCTGATGAAAGGTGGCACCAGTGCCGAGTCTGGCTGGATTGATAGAGGCAGGTGGCTCCTGCAATCTGCCAGCAAGAAGCGGGGCGGGTGAGTTTTCTTTGCCAGGGAAAAGGGCCGTGGTTTGTGTTGGGGGCCTGTGGCTGGGAGTGGCCGGCTGGCTCCGGAAAATCCACGATACGCAGGATGGTTCCCAGATGAAAGGTGGCACCAGTGCCGAGTCTGGCTGGATTGATAGAGGCAGGTGGCTCCTGCAATCTGCCAGCAAGAAGCGGGGCGGGTGAGTTTTCTTTGCCAGGGAAAAGGGCCGTGGTTTGTGTTGGGGGCCTGTGGCTGGGAGTGGCCGGCTGGCTCCTGAAAATCCACGATACGCAGGATGGTCCCCAGATGAAAGGTGGCACCAATGTCGAGTCGGGCTGGTTTGATAGAGGCAAGTGGCTCCTGCAATCTGCCAAACAGATTACGGGCAGATCAGTTTTACTTCCAGGGAAAAAGGCCGTAGTTTGTGTTCGGGGGCCTGTGGCTGGGAGTGGCCGGCTGGCTCCTGAAAATCCACGATACGCAGGATGGTTCCCAGATGAAAGGTGGCACCACTGCCGAGTCGGGCTGGATTGATAGAGGCAAGTGGCTCCTGCAATCTGCAAGCCAGAAGATGGGCAGGTCAGTTTTACGTCCAGGGAAAAGGGCCGTGGTTTGTGTTCGGGGGCCTGTGGCTGGGAGTGGCCGGCTGGCTCCTGAAAATCCACGATACGCAGGATGGTTCCCACATGAAAGGTGGCACCCGTGCCAAGTTGGGCAGGTTTGATATTACCAAGTTGCTGCTGCAATGTGCCAGCCAGATGATGGGCAGGTCAGTTTTACTTCCAGGGAAAAGGGCCGTAGCTTATTTTTGGGGACTTGCGGCTGGGAGTGGCCGGCTGGCCCCTGAAAATCCACAATACGCTGGATGGCTCCCAGACCCAAGGTGGCACCAGTGCCAAGTCGGGCTGGTTTGATGGAGGCAAGTGGCTCCTGCAATCTGCCAGCCAGAAGCGGGGCGGGTGAGTTTTGTTTGCCAGGGAAAAGGGCCGGGGTTTGTGTTTGGGGGCCTGTGGCTGGGAGTGGCCGGCTGGCTCCTGAAAATCCACGATACGCAGGATGGTTCCCAGATGAAAGGTGGCACCAGTGCCGAGTCGGGCTGGTTTGATAGTGGGAAGTGGCTCCTGCAATCGGCCAGCCAGAAGCTGGGTGGGTGATTTTTCTATGCCAGGGAAAAGGGCCGTGGTTTGTGTTTGGGGGCCTGTGGCTGGGAGTGGCCGGCTGGCTCCTGAAAATCCACGATACGCAGGATGGTTCCCAGATGAAAAGTCGCAGCACTGCCAAGTTGGGCTGGTTTGATAGTACCAAGTGGCTTCTGCAATCTGCCAGCCAGAAGATGGGCAGGTCAGTTTTAATTCCAGAGAAAAGGGCCGTAGTATTTGTTTGGGGACCTGTGTCTGGGAGTGGCCGGCTGGCTCCTGAAAATCCACAATACGCAGGATAGTTCCCAGATGAAAGGTGGCACCAGTGTCGAGTCGGGCTGGATTGATAGAGGCAAGTGGCTCCTGCAATACGCCAACTAGATGACGGGCAGGTCAGTTTTACTTCCAGGGAAAAGGGCCGTGCTTTGTCTTCGGAGGGCTGTGGCTGGGAGTGGCACGCTGGCTCCTGAAAATCCACGATACGCAGGATGGTTCCCAGATGAATGGTGGCACCACTGTCGAGTCGGGCTGGTTTGATATAGGTAAGTTGGTCCTGCAATCTGCCAGCCAGATGATGGGCAGATCAGTTTTAATTCCAGGGAAAAGGCCGTAGTATTTGTTTGGAGAGCTGTGGCTGGGAGTGGCCGCTTGACTCCTAAAAATCCACGATGCACAGTATGGTTCCCTGATGAACGGTGGCACCAGTGCCGAGTCAGGCTGGTTTGATAGAGGGAAGTGGCTCCTGCAATCTGCCAGCCAGAAGCGGGGTGGGTAGGTTTTGTTTGCCAGGGAAAAGGGCCGTGGTTTGTGTTTGGGGGCCTGTGGCTGGGAGTGGCCCGATGGTTCCTGAAAATCCATGATACGCAGGATGGTTCCCAGATGAAAGGTGGCACCAGTGCCGAGTCGTTCTGGATTGATAGAGGCAAGTGGCTCCTGCAATCTGCCAGCCAGATGACACGCAGGTCAGTTTTACTTCCAGGGAAAAGGGCCGTAGTATTTGGTTGGGGACCTGTGGCTGGGAGTGGCTGGCTGGCTCCTGAAAATCCACGATACGCAGGATGGTTCCCAGATGAAAGGTGGCACCAGTGCCAAGTTGGACAGGTTTGATATTACCAAGTGGCTGCTGCAATGTGCCAGCCAGATGATGGGCAGGTCAGTTTTACTTCCAGGGAAAAGGGCCGTAGCTTATTTTTGGGGACTTGCGGCTGGGAGTGGCCGGCTGGCCCCTGAAAATCCACGATACGCTGGATGGCTCCGAGACCCAAAGTGGCACCAGTGCCAAGTCGGGCTGGTTTCATGGAGGCAAGTGGCTCCTGCAATCTGCCAGCCAGAAGCGGGGCGGGTGAGTTTTGTTTGCCAGGGAAAAGAGCCGTGGTTTGTGTTCGGGGGCCTGTAGCTGGGTGTGGCCGGCTGGCTCCTGAAAATCCACGATACGCAGGATGGTTCCCAGATGAAAGGTGGCACCAGTGCCAAGTCGGGCTGGTTTGATAGAGGGAATTGGGCCCTGCAATCTGCCAGCCAGATGATGGGCATGTCAGTTTTAATTCCAGGGAAAAGGGCCGTAGTTTGTGTTTGGGGGCCTGTGGCTGGGAGTGGCCGGCTGGCTCCTGAAAATCCACGATACGCAGGATGGTTCCCAGATGAAAGGTGGCACCTGTGCCAAGTCGGGCTGGTTTGATAGAGGCAAGTGGCTCCTGCAATCTGCCAGCCAGAAGCGGGGCGGGTGAGTTTTGTTACCCAGGGAAAAGGGCCGTGGTTTGTGTTCGGGGGCCTGTGGCTGGGAGTGGCCGGCTGGCTCCTGAAAATCCACGATACGCAGGATGGTTCCCAGATGAAAGGTGGCACCAGTGCCGAGTCGGGCTGGATTGATAGTGGGAAGTGGCTCCTGCAATCTGCCAGCCAGAAGCTGGGTGGGTGAGTTTTCTTTGCCAGGGAAAAGGGCCGTGGTTTGTGTTTGGGGGCCTGTGGCTGGGAGTGGCTGGCTGGCTCCTGAAAATCCAAGGTACGCGGGATGGTTCCCAGATGAAAGGTGGCACCAGTGCCGAGTCGGGCTGGTTTGATATTACCAAGTGGCTGCTGCAATCTGCCAGCCAGATGATGGGCAGGTCAGTTTTACTTCCAGGGAAAAGGGCCGTAGTTTGTGTTTGGGGGCCTGTGGCTGGGAGTGGCCGGCTGGCTCCTGAAAATCCACGATACTCAGGATGGTTCCCAGATGAAAAGTCGCAGCACTGCCAAGTTGGGCTGGTTTGATAGTACCAAGTGGCTGCTGCAATGTGCCAGCCAGATGACGGGCAGGTCAGTTTTACTTCCAGGGAAAAGGGCCGTAGATTATTTTTGGGGACTTGTGGCTGGGAGTGGCCGGCTGGCCCCTGAAAATCCACAACACGCTGGATTGCTCCCAGACCTTAGGTGGCACCAGTGCCAAGTTTGGCTGGTTTGATAGAGGCAAGTGGCTCCTGCAATCTGCCAGCCAGAAGCGGGGCGGGTGAGTTTTGTTTGCCAGGGAAAAGGGCCGTGGTTTGTGTTCGGGGGCCTGTGGCTGGGAGTGGCCGGCTGGCTCCTGAAAATCCACGATACGCAGGATGGTTCCCAGATGAAAGGTGGCACCAGTGCCGAGTCGGGCTGCTTTGATTGAGGGAAGTGGCTCCTGCAATCGGCCAGCCAGAAGCTGGGTGAGTGAGTTTTCTTTGCAAGGGAAAAGGGCCGTGGTTTGTGTTTGGGGGCCTGTGGCTGGGAGTGGCCGGCTGGCTCCTGAAAATCCACGATGCACAGTATGGTTCCCAGATGAAAGGTGGCACCAGTGCCGAGTCAGGCTGGGTTGATATGGGGAAGTGGCTCCTGCAATCTGCCAGCCAGAAGCGGGGCGGGTGAGTTTTGTTTGCCAGGGAAAAGGGCCGTGGTTTGTGTTCGGGGGCCTGTGGCTGGGAGTGGCCGGCTGGCTCCTGAAAATCCACGATACGCAGGATGGTTCCCAGATGAAAGGTGGCACCAGTGCCACGTTGGGCTGGTTTGAGAGAGCCAAGTGGTTCCTGAAATCTGCCAGCCAGAAGATGGGCAGGTCAGTTTTACTTCCAGGGAAAAGGGCCGTAGTTTGTGTTCGGGGGCCTGTGGCTGGGAGTGGCCGGCTGGCTCCTGAAAATCCACGATACGCAGGATGGTTCCCAGATGAAAGGTGGCACCAGTGCCGAGTCTGGCTGGATTGATAGAGGCAAGTAGCTCCTGTAACCTGCCAGCAAGATGACGGGCAGGTCAGTTTTACTTCCAGGGAAAAGGGCCGTGGTTTGTGTTTGGGGGCCTGTGGCTGGGAGTGGCCGGCTGGCTCCTGAAAATCCACGATACGCAGGATGGTTCCCAGATGAAAGGTGGCACCAGTGCCGAGTCGCGCTGGTTTGACAGAGGGAAGTGTCTCCTGCAATCTGCCAGCCAGAAGCGGGGCGGGTGAGTTTTCTTTGCAAGGGAAAAGGGCCGTGGTTTGTGTTAGGGGGCCTGTGGCTGGGAGTGGCCGGCTGGCTCCTTAAAATCCACGATACGCAGGATGGTTCCCACATGAAAGGTGGCACCCGTGCCAAGTTGGGCAGGTTTGATATTACCAAGTTGCTGCTGCAATGTGCCAGCCAGATGATGGGCAGGTCAGTTTTACTTCCAGGGAAAAGGGCCGTAGCTTTTTTTTGGGACTTGCGGCTGGGAGTGGCCGGCTGGCCCCTGAAAATCCACAATACGCTGGATGGCTCCCAGACCCAAAGTGGCACCAGTGCCAAGTCGGGCTGGTTTGATAGAGGCAAGTGGCTCCTGCAATCTGCCAGCCAGAAGCGGGGCGGGTGAGTTTTGTTTGCCAGGGAAAAGGGCCGTGGTTTGTGTTTGGGGGCCTGTGGCTGGGAGTGGCCGGCTGGCTCCTGAAAATCCACGATACGCAGGATGGTTCCCAGATGAAAGGTGGCACCAGTGCCGAGTCGGGCTGGTTTGATAGTGGGAAGTGGCTCCTGCAATCGGCCAGCCAGAAGCTGGGTGGGTGAGTTTTCTATGCCAGGGAAAAGGGCCGTGGTTTGTGTTCGGGGGCCTGTGGCTGGGAGTGGCCGGCTGGCTCCTGAAAATCCACGATACGCAGGATGGTTCCCAGATGAAAAGTCGCAGCACTGCCAAGTTGGGCTGGTTTGATAGTACCAAGTGGCTTCTGCAATCTGCCAGCCAGAAGATGGGCAGGTCAGTTTTAATTCCAGAGAAAAGGGCCGTAGTATTTGTTTGGGGACCTGTGTCTGGGAGTGGCCGGCTGGCTCCTGAAAATCCACAATACGCAGGATAGTTCCCAGATGAAAGGTGGCACCAGTGTCGAGTCGGGCTGGATTGATAGAGGCAAGTGGCTCCTGCAATACGCCAACTAGATGATGGGCAGGTCAGTTTTACTTCCAGGGAAAAGGGCCGTGCTTTGTCTTCGGAGGGCTGTGGCTGGGAGTGGCACGCTGGCTCCTGAAAATCCACAATACGCAGGATGGTTCCCAGATGAATGGTGGCACCAGTGTCGAGTCGGGCTGGTTTGATAGAGGTAAGTTGGTCCTGCAATCTGCCAGCCAGATGATGGGCAGGTCAGTTTTAATTCCAGGGAAAAGGCCGTAGTATTTGTTTGGAGAGCTGTGGCTGGGAGTGGCCGCTTGACTCCTGAAAATCCACGATGCACAGTATGGTTCCCTGATGAACGGTGGCACCAGTGCCGAGTCAGGCTGGTTTGATAGAGGGAAGTGGCTCCTGCAATCTGCCAGCCAGAAGCGGGGTGGGTAGGTTTTGTTTGCCAGGGAAAAGGGCCGTGGTTTGTGTTTGGGGCCTGTGGCTGGGAGTGGCCGGCTGGTTCCTGAAAATCCGTGATACGCAGGATGGTTCCCAGATGAAAGGTGTCACCAGTGCCGAGTCGTTCTGGATTGATAGAGGCAAGTGGCTCCTGCAATCTGCCAGCCAGATGACACACAGGTCAGCTTTACTTCCAGGGAAAAGGGCCGTAGTATTTGGCTGGGGACCTGTGGCTGGGAGTGGCCGGCTGGCTCCTGAAAATCCACGATACGCAGGATGGTTCCCAGATGAAAGGTGGCACCAGTGCCAAGTTGGACACGTTTGATATTACCAAGTGGCTGCTGCAATGTGCCAGCCAGATGATGGGCAGGTCAGTTTTACTTCCAGGGAAAAGGGCCGTAGCTTATTTTTGGGGACTTGCGGCTGGGAGTGGCCGGCTGGCCCCTGAAAATCCACAATACGCTGGATGGCTCCGAGACCCAAAGTGGCACCAGTGCCAAGTCGGGCTGGTTTCATGGAGGCAAGTGGCTCCTGCAATCTGCCAGCCAGAAGCGGGGCGGGTGAGTTTTGTTTGCCAGGGAAAAGAGCCGTGGTTTGTGTTCGGGGGCCTGTAGCTGGGAGTGGCCGGCTGGCTCCTGAAAATCCACGATACGCAGGATGGTTCCCAGATGAAAGGTGGCACCAGTGCCAAGTCGGGCTGGTTTGATAGAGGGAATTGGGCCCTGCAATCTGCCAGCCAGATGATGGGCAGGTCAGTTTTACTTCCAGGGAAAAGGGCCGTAGTTTGTGTTTGGGGCTTGTGGCTGGGAGTGGCCGGCTGGCTCCTGAAAATCCACGATACGCAGGATGGTTCCCAGATGAAAGGTGGCACCTGTGCCAAGTCGGGCTGGTTTGATAGAGGCAAGTGGCTCCTGCAATCTGCCAGCCAGAAGCGGGGCGGGTGAGTTTTGTTACCCAGGGAAAAGGGCCGTGGTTTGTGTTTGGGGGCCTGTGGCTGGGAGTGGCCGGCTGGCTCCTGAAAATCCACGATACGCAGGATGGTTCCCAGATGAAAGGTGGCACCAGTGCCGAGTCGGGCTGGATTGATAGTGGGAAGTGGCTCCTGCAATCTGCCAGCCAGAAGCTGGGTGGGTGAGTTTTCTATGCCAGGGAAAAGGGCCGTGGTTTGTGTTTGGGGGCCTGTGGCTGGGAGTGGCCGGCTGGCTCCTGAAAATCCACGATACGCAGGATGGTTCCCAGATGAAGGGTGGCACCAGTGCCAAGTCGGGCTGGTTTGATAGAGGCAAGTGGCTCCTGCAATCTGCCAGCCAGAAGCGGGGCGGGTGAGTTTTGTTACCCAGGGAAAAGGGCCGTGGTTTGTGTTTGGGGGCCTGTAGCTGGGAGTGGCCGGCTGGCTCCTGAAAATCCACGATACGCAGGATGGTTCCCAGATGAAAGGTGGCACCAGTGCCGAGTCGGGCTGGATTGATAGAGGCAAGTGGCTCCTGCAATCTGCCAGCCAGATGATGGGCAGGTCAGTTTTACTTCCAGGGAAAAGGGCCGTAGCTTATTTTTGGGGACTTGCGGCTGGGAGTGGCCGGCTGGCCCCTGAAAATCCACAATACGCTGGATGGCTCCCAGACCCAAAGTGGCACCAGTGCCAAGTCGGGCTGGTTTCATGGAGGCAAGTGGCTCCTGCAATCTGCCAGCCAGAAGCGGGGCGGGTGAGTTTTCTTTGCCAGGGAAAAGAGCCGTGGTTTGTGTTTGGGGGCCTGTAGCTGGGAGTGGACGGCTGGCTCCTGAAAATCCACAATACGCAGGATGGTTCCCAGATGAAAGGTGGCACCAGTGCCAAGACGGGCTGGTTTGATAGAGGGAATTGGGCCCTGCAATCTGCCAGCCAGATGATGGGCATGTCAGTTTTAATTCCAGGGAAAAGGGCCGTAGTTTGTGTTTGGGGGCCTGTGGCTGGGAGTGGCCGGCTGGCTCCTGAAAATCCACGATACGCAGGATGGTTCCCAGATGAAAGGTGGCACCAGTGTCGAGTCGGGCTGGTTTGATAGAGGCAAGTGGCTCCTGCAATCTGCCAGCCAGATGACGGGCAGATGAGTTTTACTTCCGGGGAAAAGGGCCGTAGTTTGTGTTCGGGGGCCTGTGGCTGGGAGTGGCCGGCTGGCTCCTGAAAATCCATGATACGCAGGATGGTTCCCACATGAAACGTGGCACCAGTACCGAGTCGGGCTGGTTTGATAGAGGGAAGTGTCTCCTGCAATCTGCCAGCCAGAAGCTGGGCGGGTGAGTTTTCTTTGCCAGGGAGAAGGGCCGTGGTTTGTGTTTGGGGGCCTGTGGCTGGGAGTGGCCGGCTGGCTCCTGAAAATCCACGATACTCAGGATCGTTCCCAGATGAAAAGTCGCAGCACTGCCAAGTTGGGCTGGTTTGATAGTACCAAGTGGCTTCTGCAATGTGCCAGCCAGATGACGGGCAGGTCTGTTTTACTTCCAGGGAAAAGGGCCGTAGATTATTTTTGGGGACTTGTGGCTGGGAGTGGCTGGCTGGCCCCTGAAAATCCACAACACGCTGGATGGCTCCCAGACCTTAGGTGGCACCAGTGCCGAGTCGGGCTGGTTTGATAGAGGCAAGTGGCTCCTGCAATCTGCCAGCCAGAAGCGGGGCGGGTGAGTTTTGTTTGCCAGGGAAAAGGGCCGTGGTTTGTGTTCGGGGGCCTGTGGCTGGGAGTGGCCGGCTGGCTCCTGAAAATCCACGATACGCAGGATGGTTCCCAGATGAAAGGTGGCACCAGTGCCGAGTCGGGCTGGTTTGATTGAGGGAAGTGGCTCCTGCAATCGGCCAGCTAGAAGCGGGGCGGGTGAGTTTTGTTTGCCAGGGAAAAGGGCCGTGGTTTGTGTTTGGGGGCCTGTGGCTGGGAGTGGCCGGCTGGCTCCTGAAAATCCACGATACGCAGGATGGTTCCCAGATGAAAGGTGGCACCAGTGCGGAGTCTGGCTGGATTGATAGAGGCAAGTGCCTCCTGCAATCTGCCAGCAAGAAGCGGGGCGGGTGAGTTTTCTTTGCCAGGGAAAAGGGCCGTAGTTTGTGTTTGGGGGCCTGTGGCTGGGAGTGGCCGGCTGGCTCCTGAAAATCCACGATACGCAGGATGGTTCCCAGATGAAAGGTGGCACCAGTGCCGAGTCGGGCTGGATTGATAGAAGCAAGTGACACCTGCAATCTGCCAGCCAGATGATGGGCAGGTCAGTTTTACTTCCAGGCAAAAGGGCCGTAGTTTGTGTTTGGGGGCCTGTGACTGGGAGTGGCCGGCTGGCTCCTGAAAATCCACGATACTCAGGATCGTTCCCAGATGAAAAGTCGCAGCACTGCCAAGTTGGGCTGGTTTGATAGTACCAAGTGGCTGCTGCAATCTGCCAGCCAGATGACGGGCAGGTCAGTTTTACTTCCAGGGAAAAGGGCCGTAGATTATTTTTGGGGACTTGTGGCTGGGAGTGGCCGGCTGGCCCCTGAAAATCCACAACACGCTGGATGCTCCCAGACCTTAGGTGGCACCAGTGCCAAGTCGGGCTGGTTTGATAGAGGCAAGTGGCTCCTGCAATCTGCCAGCCAGAAGCGGGGCGGGTGAGTTTTTTTGCCAGGGAAAAGGGCCGTGGTTTGTGTTTGGGGGCCTGTGGCTGGGAGTGGCCGGCTGGCTCCTGAAAATCCACGATACGCAGGATGGTTCCCAGATGAAGGTGGCACCAGTGCCAAGTCGGGCTGGTTTGATAGAGGCAAGTGGCTCCTGCAATCTGCCAGCCAGAAGCGGGGCGGGTGAGTTTTGTTACCAGGGAAAAGGGCCGTGGTTTGTGTTTGGGGCCTGTGGCTGGGAGTGGCCGGCTGGCTCCTGAAAATCCACGATACGCAGGATGGTTCCCAGATGAAAGGTGGCACCAGTGCCGAGTCGGGCTGGATTGATAGAGGGAAGTGTCTCCTGCAATCTGCCAGCCAGAAGCGGGGCGGGTGAGTTTTCTTTGCAAGGGAAAAGGGCCGTGGTTTGTATTTGGGGGCCTGTGGCTGGGAGTGGCCGGCTGGCTCCTGAAAATCCACGATACGCAGGATGGTTCCCAGATGAAAGGTGGCACCAGTGCCAAGATGGGCTGGATTGATAGAGGGAAGTGGCTCCTGCAATCTGCCAGCCAGATGACGGGCAGATCAGTTTTACTTCCAGGGAAAAGGGCCGTAGTTTGTATTCGGGGCCTGTGGCTGGAGTGGCCGGCTGGCTCCTGAAAATCCACGATACGCAGGATGGTTCCCAGATGAAAGGTGGCACCAGTGCCGAGTCGGGCTGGATTGATAGAGGCAAGTGGCTCCTGCAATCTGCCAGCCAGAAGCGGGGCGGGTGAGTTTTCATTGCCAGGGAAAAGAGCCGTGGTTTGTGTTTGGGGGCCTGTAGCTGGGAGTGGCCGGCTGGCTCCTGAAAATCCACGATACGCAGGATGGTTCCCAGATGAAAGGTGGCACCAGTGCCAAGTTGGACACGTTTGATATTACCAAGTGTTTGCTGCAATGTGCCAGCCAGATGACGGGCAGGTCAGTTTTACTTCCAGGGAAAAGGGCCGTGGTTTGTGTTCGGGGGCCTGTGGCTGGGAGTGGCCGGCTGGTTCCTGAAAATCCACGATACGCAGGATGGTTCCAGATGAAACGTGGCACCAGTGCCGAGTCTGGCTGGATTGATAGAGGCAAGTAGCTCCTGCAATCTGCCAGCCAGATGACGGGCAGGTCAGTTTTACTTCCAGGGAAAATGGCCGTAGTTTGTGTTTGGGGGCCTGTGGCTGGGAGTGGCCGGCTGGCTCCTGAAAATCCACGATACGCAGGATGGTTCCCAGATGAACGGTGGCACCAGTACCAAGTCGGGCTAGTTTGATAGAGGGAAGTGGGTCCTGCAATCTGCCAGCCAGATGATGGGCAGGTCAGTTTTACTTCCAGGGAAAAGGGCCGTAGTATTTGTTCGGGGGCCTGTGGCTGGGAGTGGCCGGCTGGCTCCTGAAAATCCACAATACGCAGGATGGTTCCCAGATGAAAGGTGGCACCAGTGCCAAGACGGGCTGGATTGATAGAGGGAAGTGGCTCCTGCAATCTGCAGCCAGATGACGGCAGATCAGTTTTACTTCCAGGGAAAAGGGCCGTAGTTTGTGTTCGGGGCCTGTGGCTGGGAGTGGCCGGCTGGCTCCTGAAAATCCACGATACTCAGGATGGTTCCCAGATAAAAAGTCGCAGCACTGCCAAGTTGGGCTGGTTTGATAGTACAAGTGGCTGCTGCAATTGCCAGCCAGATGACGGGCAGGTCAGTTTTACTTCCAGGAAAAGGGCCGTAGATTATTTTTGGGGACTTGTGGCTGGGAGTGGCCGGCTGGCCCTGAAAATCCACAACACGCTGGATTGCTCCCAGACCTTAGGTGGCACCAGTGCCAAGTTTGGCTGGTTTGATAGAGGCAAGTGGTCCTGCAATCTGCCAGCCAGAAGCGGGGCGGGTGAGTTTTCTTTGCCAGGGAAAAGGCCGTGGTTTGTGTCAGGGGCCTGTGGCTGGGAGTGGCCGGCTGGCTCCTGAAAATCCACGATACGCAGGATGGTTCCCAGATGAAAGGTGGCACCAGTGCCGAGTCGGGCTGCTTTGATTGAGGGAAGTGGCTCCTGCAATCGCCAGCCAGAAGCTGGGTGGTGAGTTTTTTTGCAAGGGAAAAGGGCCGTGGTTTGTGTTTGGGTCCTGTGGCTGGGAGTGGCCGGCTGGCTCCTGAAAATCCACGATGCACAGTATGGTTCCCAGATGAAAGGTGGCACCAGTGCCGAGTCGGCTGGTTTGATATGGGAAGTGGCTCCTGCAATCTGCCAGCCAGAAGCGGGGCGGGTGAGTTTTGTTTGCCAGGGAAAAGGGCCGTGGTTTGTGTTCGGGGGCCTGTGGCTGGGAGTGGCCGGCTGGCTCCTGAAAATCCACGATACGCAGGATGGTTCCCAGATGAAAGGTGGCACCAGTGCCACGTTGGGCTGGTTTGAGAGAGCCAAGTGGTTCCTGAAATCTGCCAGCCAGAAGATGGGCAGGTCAGTTTTACTTCCAGGGAAAAGGGCCGTAGTTTGTGTTCGGGGGCCTGTGGCTGGAGTGGCCGGCTGGCTCCTGAAAATCCACGATACGCAGGATGGTTCCCAGATGAAAGGTGGCACCAGTGCCGAGTCTGGCTGGATTGATAGAGGCAATAGCTCCTGCAACTGCCAGCAAGATGACGGGCAGGTCAGTTTTACTTCCAGGGAAAAGGGCCGTGGTTGTGTTTGGGGCCTGTGGCTGGGAGTGGCCGGCTGGCTCCTGAAAATCCACGATACGCAGATGGTTCCCAGATGAAAGGTGGCACCAGTGCCGAGTCGCGCTGGTTTGACAGAGGGAAGTGTCTCCTGCAATCTGCCAGCCAGAAGCGGGCGGGTGAGTTTTCTTTGCAAGGAAAAGGGCCGTGGTTTGTGTTAGGGGGCCTGTGGCTGGGAGTGGCCGGCTGGCTCCTGAAAATCCACGATACGCAGGATGGTTCCCAGATGAAAGGTGGCACCAGTGCCAAGTCGGGCAGGTTTGATATTACCAAGTGGCTGCTGCAATGTGCCAGCCAGATGATGGGCAGGTCAGTTTTACTTCCAGGGAAAAGGGCCGTAGCTTATTTTTGGGGACTTGCGGCTGGGAGTGGCCGGCTGGCCCCTGAAAATCCACAATACGCTGGATGGCTCCCAGACCCAAGGTGGCACCAGTGCCAAGTCGGGCTGGTTTGATGGAGGCAAGTGGCTCCTGCAATCTGCCAGCCAGAAGCGGGGCGGGTGAGTTTTGTTTGCCAGGGAAAAGGGCCGTGGTTTGTGTTTGGGGGCCTGTGGCTGGGAGTGGCCGGCTGGCTCCTGAAAATCCACGATACGCAGGATGGTTCCCAGATGAAAGGTGGCACCAGTGCCGAGTCGGGCTGGTTTGATAGTGGGAAGTGGCTCCTGCAATCGGCCAGCCAGATGACGGGCAGGTGAGTTTTACTTCCAGGGAAAAGGGCCGTGGTTTTTGTTCGGGGGGCTGTGGCTGGCAGTGGCCGGCTTGCTCCTGAAAATCCACGATACGCAGGATGGTTCCCAGATGAAAGGTGGCACCAGTGCCAAGTTGGACACGTTTGATATTACCAAGTGTTTGCTGCAATGTGCCAGCCAGATGACGGGCAGGTCAGTTTTACTTCCAGGGAAAAGGGCCGTGGTTTGTGTTCGGGGGCCTGTGGCTGGGAGTGGCTGGCTGGTTCCTGAAAATCCACGATACGCAGGATGGTTCCCAGATGAAAGGTGGCACCAGTGCCGAGTCTGGCTGGATTGATAGAGGCAAGTAGCTCCTGCAATCTGCCAGCCAGATGACGGGCAGGTCAGTTTTACTTCCAGGGAAAAGGGCCGTAGTTTGTGTTTGGGGGCCTGTGGCTGGGAGTGGCCGGCTGGCTCCTGAAAATCCACGATACGCAGGATGGTTCCCAGATGAACGGTGGCACCAGTACCAAGTCGGGCTAGTTTGATAGAGGGAAGCGGGTCCTGCAATCTGCCAGCCAGATGATGGGCAGGTCAGTTTTAATTCCAGGGAAAAGGGCCGTAGTATTTGTTTGGAGACCTGTGGCTGGGAGTGGCCGCCTGGCTCCTGAAAATCCACGATGCACAGTATGGTTCCCAGATGAAAGGTGGCACCAGTGCCGAGTCAGGCTGGTTTGATAGAGGCAAGTTGCTCCTGCAATCTGCCAGCCAGAAGCGGGGCGGGTGAGTTTTGTTTGCCAGGGAAAAGGGCCGTGGTTTGTGTTCGGGGGCCTGTGGCTGGGAGTGGCCGGCTGGCTCCTGAAAATCCACGATACGCAGGATGGTTCCCAGATGAAAGGTGGCACCAGTACCGAGTCGGGCTTGTTTGATAGAGGGAAGTGTCTCCTGCAATCTGCCAGCCAGAAGCGGGGCGGGTGAGTTTTCTTTGCAAGGGAAAAGGGCCGTGGTTTGTGTTCGGGGCCTGTGGCTGGAGTGGCCGGCTGGCTCCTGAAAATCCACAATACGCAGGATGGTTCCCAGATGAAAGGTGGCACCAGTGCCAAGACGGGCTGGATTGATAGAGGGAAGTGGCTCCTGCAATCTGCCAGCCAGATGACGGGCAGATCAGTTTTACTTCCAGGGAAAAGGGCCGTAGTTTGTGTTCGGGGGCCTGTGGCTGGGAGTGGCCGGCTGGCTCCTGAAAATCCACGATACGCAGGATGGTTCCCAGATGAAAGGTGGCACCAGTGCCGAGTCGGGCTGGATTGATAGAGGCAAGTGGCTCCTGCAATCTGCCAGCCAGGAGATGGGCAGGTAAGTTTTTCGTCTAGGGAAAAGGGCCGTGGTTTGTGTTCGGGGGCCTGTGGCTGGGAGTGGCCGCCTGGCTCCTGAAAATCCACGATACGCAGGATGGTTCCCAGATGAAAGGTGGCACCAGTGCGGAGTCTGGCTGGATTGATAGAGGCAAGTGGCTCCTGCAATCTGCCAGCCAGAAGCGGGGCGGGTGAGTTTTCTTTGCCAGGGAAAACGGCCGTAGTTTGTGTTTGGCGGCCTGTGTCTGGCGGTGGCCGGCTGGCTCCTGAAAATCCACGATACGCAGGATGGTTCCCAGATGAATGGTGGCACCAGTGTCGAGTCGGGCTGGATTGATAGAGGGAAGTGGCTCCTGCCATCTGCCATCCAGAAGCGGGCGGTGAGTTTTGTTACCCAGGGAAAAGGGCCGTTGTTTGTGTTCGGGGGCTGTAGCTGGGAGTGGCCGGCTTGCTCCTGAAAATCCACGATCTGCATGATGGTTCCCAGATGAAAGGTGGCACCAGTGTCGAGTCGGGCTGGTTTGATAGAGGCAAGTGGCTCCTGCAATCTGCCAGCCAGATGACGGGCAGATGAGTTTTACTTCCGGGGAAAAGGGCTGGCTCCTGAAAATCCACGATACGCAGGATGGTTCCCAGATGAAAGTCGCACGCACTGCCAAGTGGGCTGGTTTGATAGACCAAGTGGCTTCTGCAATCTGCCAGCCAGAAGATGGGCAGGTCAGTTTTAATTCCAGGAAAAGGGCCGTAGTATTTGTTTGGGGACCTGTGTCTGGGAGTGGCCGGCTGGCTCCTGAAAATCCACAATACTCAGGATAGTTCCCAGATGAAAGGTGGCACCAGTGTCGAGTCGGGCTGGATTGATAGAGGCAAGTGGCTCCTGCAATACGCCAACTAGATGATGGGCAGGTCAGTTTTACTTCCAGGGAAAAGGGCCGTGCTTTGTCTTCGGAGGGCTGTGGCTGGGAGTGGCACGCTGGCTCCTGAAAATCCACAATACGCAGGATGGTTCCCAGATGAATGGTGGCACCAGTGTCGAGTCGGGCTGGTTTGATAGAGGTAAGTGGGTCCTGCAATCTGCCAGCCAGATGATGGGCAGGTCAGTTTTAATTCCAGGGAAAAGGCCGTAGTATTTTTTTGGAGAGCTGTGGCTGGGAGTGGCCGCTTGGCTCCTGAAAATCCACGATGCACAGTGTGGTTCCCAGATGAACGGTGGCACCAGTGCCGAGTCAGGCTGGTTTGATAGAGGGAAGTGGCTCCTGCAATCTGCCAGCCAGAAGCGGGGTGGGTAGGTTTTGTTTGCCAGGGAAAAGGGCCGTGGTTTGTGTTTGGGGGCCTGTGGCTGGGAGTGGCCGGCTGGTTCCTGAAAATCCGTGATACGCAGGATGGTTCCCAGATGAAAGGTGTCACCAGTGCCGAGTCGTTCTGGATTGATAGAGGCAAGTGGCTCCTGCAATCTGCCAGCCAGATGACACACAGGTCAGCTTTACTTCCAGGAAAAGGGCCGTAGTATTTGGCTGGGGACCTGTGGCTGGGAGTGGCCGGCTGGCTCCTGAAAATCCACGATACGCTGGATGGTTCCCACATGAAAGGTGGCACCCGTGCCAAGTTGGGCAGGTTTGATATTACCAAGTTGCTGCTGCAATGTGCCAGCCAGATGATGGGCAGGTCAGTTTTACTTCCAGGGAAAAGGGCCGTAGCTTATTTTTGTGGACTTGCGGCTGGGAGTGGCCGGCTGGCCCCTGAAAATCCACAATACGCTGGATGGCTCCCAGACCCAAAGTGGCACCAGTGCCAAGTCGGGCGGGCTGGTTTGATAGAGGAAGTGTCTCCTGCAATCTGCCAGCCAGAAGCGGGCGGGTGAGTTTTCTTTGCCAGGGAAAAGGGCCGTGGGTTTGTGTTTGGGGCCTGTGGCTGGGAGTGGCGGCTGGCTCCTGAAAATCCAATACGCAGGATGGTTCCCAGATGAAAGGTGGCACCAGGGCCGAGTCGGGCTGTTTGATAGAGGCCAAGTGGCTGCTGCAATCTGCCAGCCAGATGATGGGCAGGTCAGTTTTACTTCCAGGGAAAAGGGCCGTAGTTTGTGTTTGGGGGCCTGTGGCTGGGAGTGGCCGGCTGGCTCCTGAAAATCCACGATACTCAGGATGGTTCCCAGATGAAAGGGCGCAGCACTGCCAAG